>NC_056683.1:25785364-27035364 GCF_018350215.1 Panthera leo | reverse complement strand
TTTCTTACTTCTTGACATAGGCCTGAATTGCAATATATTTCTCTCTTAGGAGAGCTTTTGCTGCATCCCAAAGTGTTTGGACTGTTGTGTTTTCATTTTTATTTGTTTCCATGTGTATTTTAATTTCTTCTTTAATTTCCTGGTTAACCTATTCATTCTTTAGTAGGATTTCTTTAACCTCCATGTATTTGAGGGCTTTCCAATTTTTTTTTGTGGTTGATTTCAAATTTCATAGCATTGTGATCTGAAAATATGCATGGTATGATCTCAATCTTTTTGTACCTGTGGAGGGCTGATTTGTGACCCAATATGTGATCTATTCTGGAGAATATTCCATGTGCACTCGAAAAGAATGTGTATTCTGATGCTTTAGGATGAAATGTTCTGAATATATCTATTAAGTCCATCTGGTCTAATGTTTCATTCAGAACCTCTGTTTCCTTGTTGATTTTCTGCTTAGATGATTTGTCCATTGTTGTAAGTGGAGTATTTATTTATTTGTTTATTTAATGTTTATTTTTTGAGAGAGAGAGAAAAAAATGATGTAGGGAGGGGCAGAGACAGAGGGAGACACAGAACCTGAGGAAGACTCCAGGCTCTGACCTGTCAGCACAGAGCCCAAAACAGGGCTCAAACCCATGCACCATGAGATCATGACTTGAGTTGAAGTCGGACACTTAACTGACGGAGCCACCCAGGCACCTCACTGTAAGTGGAGTTTTAAAGTCTCCTAAAATTATGGTATTATTATCAATAACTTTGCTTATATTTGTGATTAATTGATTTATATATTTGGGTGCCTCCAAGTTAGAGCAAAAATATTTACAATTATTAGCTCTTCTTGTTGGATAGACCCTTTAATTATGATATGGTACCCTTCTTAACCTCTTGTTACAGTCTTTGTTTTAAAATCTAGTTTGTCTGATATAAGTATGGCTACTCTGGCTTTCTTTTGATGTCCAATAGCTTAATGAGACTCTTGTAAGCAGCATATATATAGGTCACTTTTTTTATCCAGTCTGATACCTTATGTCTTGATTGGGGCACTTAGTACATTTACATTCAGAGTGATTATTGAAAGATATGAATTTATTGCCACAGTGTTATCTGTTGATTTTGTGTTTCTGCTGATGTTCTCTGGTCCTTTGTAATCTTTGCTGCTTTCCACTCACAGAGTCCTCCTTAGATTTCTTGCATGGCTGGTTTAGTGGTCACAACCTCCTTTAGTTTTTATTTGTCTGGGGAAGTGTTTATCTCTCCTTCTATTCTGAATGACAGCCTTGCTGGACAAAAGATTCTTGCCTGCATATTTTTCTTATTCAGCACATTGAGTATTTCCTGCCACTCCTTTCTGGCCTGCCAAGTTTCAGTGGACAGGTCTGCTACTAACTTTATGTGTCTACTCTTAGAAGTTAAGAACCTTTTGTCCATAGCTGCTTTCAGAATTCTCTCTTTATCTTTGTATTTTGCCACTTTCACTATGATATGCCATGGTGTTGACCTGTTTTTGTTGATTTTGAAGGCAGTTCTCTGTGTCTCTTGGACTTGGATGCCTGTTTCCTTCCCCAGATTAGGGAAGTTCTCAGCTATAATTTGTTCAAATAAGTCTTCTGCCACTTTTTCTTGCTTTTCTTATTCTGGGACTCCTATGATACAGAGATTGCTTTGTGTCATGGAATCACTTCTAATTCTCTACTCATGATCTAGTAACTTCCCTTCCCTCTTTCATTCAGTTTTATTACTTCCCGTAATTTAATCTATTTCACCTATTCTCTCCTCTGCTTCTTCAGCACTTGCTGTCACTCTATCTAGTTTATTTTGCATCTCAGCTATAGCATTTTTATACTCATCTTGACTAGTTCTTAGGTCTTTGATCTCTGAAGCAAGGGTTTCTCTGGTGTCTTCTTCTGTGTTTTTTTTCAAGCCCAGATATTAGTCTTATGACTGTTGTTCCAATATATTGTTTATATCTGTTTTGAGCAAGTCTCTGGCTGTGATTTCTTCTTGACCTTTCTTTTGGGGATAATTCCTCCATGTTGTCATTTTGGCTAAGTTGTTATCTTTTGCATGTTTTAAAAGCTTGTTATGTGTCCTGCAGTTGCAAGTACTACTGTGTTAAAAAGGGATCATACACTATCCAGGGCCTGGCACTCGATGAAGTGTTTCTGGTGTATGTTGTGTGCACTCTGCTGTTGAATTTTGGCTGCTCTATCCCACTAGTCAGTCCTCTACAGAGCTTCTCCTTGCTTGCAGGGGCAGAATTTTTAGAACCTTAACTAGGTGTGCTTTGATTCATTTGTTGAAGTAACTCTGGAAAAAATGAAAAAGGGGGACTCTTGATCCCAAAAAAAGAGAATAAGGAAAGGGGAAATAATAAAACCAAACATAGAATCCAAAGCCTATAAGGCTAATTCCAAGGAAACATAAAAAAAAAGAAAAGAAAAGAAAAGAAAAGAGAAGGAAAAAGCAGAAGAAAAGAGGCAAGAAGGAAACAGAAAAGAATAAAAAAACTGATAAAAAAAGATAAAAAGAAATGACAAAATAATCAGAAACTGTGAGCCTGATTCCAAAAGAAAAAAAAAAAGAGGGAGGGGGGTAAAGGGGGGAAAAACAAGAACTGTCAGTTGGTGCCTAGTTGTCTGTTGTGCTGGTCTACAGGAGAGGCTGTCTGCCTTGGGTCAGACTCAGTCTTGCCCCAGTAAATAAGCAGTTGCCAAGCACAGAGGGACAGGGTTTTATGTAAGCAGGTCCCACCATGAAGTCCCACTATGTTGGTGTTGGGCAGAAAATGGTGTCACCACAATCTCCCCTTCCTGGACCAGGGATCTCAAACTATGCTGTTCAGGAAGCCCTCACAGAACAGCAAGGGCAGTTAGCTTGCCCTGCTCCAAAACTCTCCTGTGTCTTCTCCTTGGCACATGGCTGGGATTCAAACCCCAAAGTCTTAAAGGACGTAGCACAGTGCAGATCTCCTCTCCTCTTCCAGAGTAGATGCTTTCCACCCTGCTGATGAAAGGTCTTTGGCTGGCACCTATAGGGACTTTTGTCCTTGTGGAGGCAATAAACCCTCTTCCCAAAGTACTCCAGGAAAGGGACTGTTTTCTCCCAGTGTACCTCTGAGATTGCTACACCATGTTATGCCCTCTGGGGCCAGCTACCTCCTCCCCAAGAGCACACAACCTGGCTCCACTCCGGAGAAAGTCATGCACTTTCAAAACCTCAGAGTTTCAGCTCCAAAAGCTGTTTGCAAAAAAGAACTGGCACAGTCCAAAGTTCTTATTCCCAGTACATGGTACAGAGAGGTTTTTCTTCTTGTGCTAACTCTAAGCCACACCTTCACAACTTCTCTCTCTTCCTTTTGTCTCTCCACAGAAAGTGTTATCTCCCCCAATTCACATCCATGCACCTTGCTCCTGAAAAGTTGTCTCCCTCCAACTGTGGAGATACTTCTGCTCTGTAATTCTTATAATTGTACTTTCTGAGGCTGCAGGTACAGCTCCTCATTTGAAGAGAAAGATAAGCTCATTGGAAAACTAAAGCAAATGCCTTGAATAGCAAACTCATCTTGTCTCTCCTGGAAGAGCTTCAAGAACCTGGCCCACCTGAGGGCACTGCCCTAATGGCCATGCCTCATCACAGAGAGCCCAGAGACCCTCTTGCCTCTTTCCCACTGCCTCTTGAGAAATCTCATGTGGCCACTGACCTCTGAGTATAAGAGACACAAACGAGGAGCACTTTTGCAAAAGAGAGGGAGGAACTTGTTCCTACACCATGCTTGTATCCCAGAGATGAGCGTGGGGGTTCTAAATGTGGTGGCCCTAGAATTGGAGATTCTTATTTTTTTGGAGGGGGCGGGGAAGTCAGCCAAAACAATAGAACCCTAACTTGTTCTACAAATGAAGGTCAAGTTTCCCAAGGTGATATTCTGGGAACTGAAGTGATTCAGAGCAAGTCTCCCCAAAATGTGCTACTTTGGCTTGTGGACTATTCTGAGGTAAAGGCAGTCAAGAACCTCTGGGTTCAAGAAAACCTTTTGTTCCTTCCTTAATTGCATAGAAAAATCTAATTGCGGTTCTTTCCAAGAATTAAAGTTATTACCAGAGGTAAATTTTGTCAGGCTGACACATTTGTATGGCAGGGCAAACATCTAATTATCAAACATCTGCTCTCCTTATTGTCCTGTGAATTATCCTCCTCCCCTCTAAAATCCCTGTACACTATCCGATTCCTTAGCTCAGGATCGCAAATATATCTCATTTTACCTTTCTGTTTTGGAACTTCTCATATATGTGGGGTTCCTTTACATAAAAAAACTAAATTTGATTTTCTCCTATTGATATCTTAAGTCAATTTAATTCTTAAATCAACCAGAAGAGCCTTTGCAATGTAGAGAAAAATTTGTTCTTGCCAACAGAACCCTAGGAAAAGAGCTTAAACTTAAATTGGTTCTCATGTCCCAGTCTGTGAGCTCCCTCAAGAGAGAGATTATGGGATACTAATGTTTGTAGCTATAGAGTCTAGCCATGTCTGGCACATAGTAACACAGTATTGGTGACAGACAAAATAAAAATGTTTGTTGAATCAATGCAATAATAGATACAAACATATATAAGTCTCAGCTTATTGGATTTCATTTATCTCAGTAATTTTAACAACCCTGATAGGTTTTTGCAGACTGGTTAACACCAAAGCCTTGATTTTCTCATTAAATGGGGCTAAAACATGCCTAAATTTTAGGACTGACTTCAGAATTCAATCCACAAGAATTGTGTTTTTCTAATTAAGGACTCACCCCATTTGTGGGTCACAAAATCAAATTAGTGTGCTGTGACTAGCATTATTTTATAGCAATGTAGAGGTAAAAAAATAAATGGACATAACAGAAAATATGATTGAGAATATCATAGTAGGTCATAGGGAGGTAAAGAAAGTATTATTTTGTGCAATTTTTATGTCAGTTATGCATATGGGTGAAAACTAATTTGGAATATAAAATATATTTCCTAATGTACATTATGGTAAAAGATGTTTAAAAGTCACTGTACCAGAGTAGGCTCATCAGGCTGCTCTGAGAGAAGAAGGAATATGTGGCACACATTAGTTTGTGCAGCCCAGTTTGCCCTGGGTGTAGCAGTGCAGTTTTCCCCAGGTCTGTAAAGTGGCTATGGTTGTGTTGCAGAACCCTCTGGGATGCTTTATTTTATCACATTGCAAAGGTTTTGCCTAGAGAACAAGTTTCTAAATGAAAAGTCCAGACTCAGGCAAGTCTAACATTTATTATTTTAAGGGAAAGAAATCACAATTAGGACTAAATTGATCCCTTCTCAAGGGACACATAAACACATGCTCCAGAACCTTTTAGAAGGAATTGAAAGGCAGGGCCTGTAGTTTCCATGTGAAGTCTTGGACCCAAAGACTTTATTTCAGGAGGAGAAAAGCTGAGGCTTGGAATCATAGAATCATGAACCCTTGGAGTAAGAAAATACCTTAAAAGTCAGCTGACCAGCCATATATGAGACCTCTTTGCCAGGTCACTTTCAGAGAAAGGGAATCTTCCTTCCTCTACGGAAAGCCCATTCCATTCTGACCAACTCTAATTGTTCAAATGTTATCCCTTTTTTTTTCCATCTTAGTATTTTATTATTTATTTGTGTATTTATTTATTTACTTTCTTATTTGCTTCTTTATTCAAGTATAATTAACATATAGTGTTATATTACTTTCAGGTGTACAATAGAACCCAACAATTGTATACATTACTCAGTGCACACCAGGATAACTATACTCTTTTTTGTTGTTTTGTTTGTGTTTTTTTTTTTCATGTGTGTGCATTTTTATTTTTTTTCTTCCAAGTTTTTATGTAAATTCCAGCTAATTTACATACAGTGCAATATTAGTTTCAGGTGTAGAATTTAGTGATTCAACACTTACATATAACACCCAGTACTCATCACAAGTGTTCTCTTTAATACCCATCACCTACTTAACACCCCTCTGGTAACCATCAGTTTGCTCTCTATAGTTAAGAGTCTGTTTTTTGGGTACCTGTCTGGCTCAGTGGATAGAGCATGTAACTATTGATCTTGGGGTTGTGGGTTTGGGCCCCATGTTGTGTGTAGAGATTACTTAAAAATAAAATCTTTTAGGGGTGCCTGGGTGGCTCAGTCAGTTAAGCGTCCAACTTCAGCTCAGGTCATGATCTCACAGTTTGTGAGTTCGAGCTCTGTCAGCACAGAGCCTGAAGCCTCCTTCAGATTCTGTGTTTCCCTCTCTCTCTGCCTCTCCCCAGCTCGTGCTGTGTCTCTCTGTGTCTCAAAAATAAAGGTTTGTTAAACAAAATTTTAATAAATAAGTAAAATCATTTTTAAAAAGTCTGTTTCTTAGTTTTCCTCTCTTTTTACTCCTCTGTGTTTGTTTTGTTTCTTAAGTTCCACATATGAGTGAAATTATATGGTATTTGTCTTTCTTTGATGCGATAAGTGTACTCTTAATCCGCTTTACCTATTTTCCCCATCCCTCCATCCACATTCCCTCTGGCAACCACTAGTTTGTTCTCTATATTTTAGAGTCTGGTTTGTCTCTTTTTTTCTTTGTTTTTTAAACTCACAAGAGTGAAATCATACAATGTTTGTCTTTCTCTGACTGACTTATTTCACTTAGAATTATACCCTGTAGGTCCATCCATGTTGTTGCAAATGGCAAGATCTCATCCCTTTTTTATGGCTGAGTAATATTCCAGTGTGTGTGTGTGTGTGTGTGTGTGTGTGTGTGCTACATACATGACATATATATATATATATATATGTATATATATATATATATGTGTATATATATATATATACATATATATATATATATACATATATATATATATATATATATATATATATATATACGCATGCTACATCTTTATTCATTCTTCTGTGGATGGACACTGGGGTTGTTTCTGTATCTTGGCTATTATAAATAATGCTGCAATAAACATAGGAGTGTATATACCCTTTCAAATTAGTGTTTTGTTTTCTTTGAGTAAATACCTAGTAGTAGAATGGCTAGATCATATGGTAATTTTATGTTTAATTTTTGAGGAAACTCCATACTGTTTTCCACAGTGGCTTCACCAGCTTGCATTCCCACCAACACTGCACAAGGGTTCCTTTTTCTCTGCATCCTCACTGGCACTTGATATTTCTTGTGTTTTTCATTTTAGCCATTCTGACTGGTTTAGAGTGATATCTCATTGTTATTTTGATTTGCATTTCTCTGATAATGAGTGATGTTAGGCATCTTTTCATGCTGCTCATCTGAATGTCTGTTGGCCATCTGTATGTCTTCTTTGGAAAAATGTCTATTCAGATCTTGTGCCCATTTTTTTAATTAAAAACTTTTTTATTTTATTTTATTTTTTAATATGAAATTTATTGTCAAATTGGATTCCATACAACACCCTGTGCTCATCCCAACAGGTGACCTCCTCAATGCCCATCACCCACTTTCCTCTCCCTCTAACCCTCCATCAACCCTCAGTTTATTCTGAGTTTTTAAGAGTCTTTTATGGTTTGGCTCCCTCCTTCTCTAACTTTTTTTTTCCTTCCCCTCCCCCACGATCTTCTGTTAAGTTTCTCAGGATCCACATAAGAGTGAAAACGTATGGTATTTGTCTTTCTCTGTATGATTTATTTCACTTAGCATCACACTCTCCAGTTCCATCCACGTTGCTACAAAAGGCCATATTTCATTCTTTCTCATTGCCACGTAGTATTCCATTGTGTATATAAACCACATCTTCTTTATCCATTCATTTAAGCTCTTTCCATAATTTGGCTATTGTTGAAAGTGCCGCTATAAACATTGGGGTACAATTGCCCCTATAAATCAGCACTCCTGTATCCCTTGGATAAATTCCTAGCAGTGCTATTGCTGGGTCATAGGGTAGATCTGTTTTTAAGTTTTTGAGGAACCTCCACACTGTTTTCCAGAGTGGCTGCAGCAGTTTGCATTCCCACCAACAGTGTAAGAGGGTTATCCTTTCTCCACATCCTCTCCAGCATCTATAGTCTCCTGATTTGTTCATTTTAGCCACTCTGACTGGCGTGAGATGGTATCTGAGTGTAGTTTTGATTTGTATTTCCCTGATGAGTAGCAATGTTGAGCATCTTTTCTTGTGCCTGTTCGCCATCTGGATGTCTTCTTTAGAGAAGTGTCTATTCATATTTTCTGCCCATTTCTTCACTGGATTGTTTTTCAGGTGTGGAGTTTAGTGAGCTCTTTATAAATTTTGGATACTAGCCCTTTGTCCAATATGTCATTTGCAAATATCTTTTCCCATTCCGTTGGTTGCCTTTTAATTTTGTGGATTTTTTCCTTTGCAGTGAAGAAGATTTTTATCTTTATGAGGTCCCAATAGTTCATTTTTGCTTTTAATTCCCTTGCCTTTGGAGATGTGTCCAGTAAGAAATTGCTGTGGCTGTGGTCAGAGAGGTTTTTTCCTGCTTTCTCCTCTAGGGTTTTGATGGTTTCCTGTCTCACATTCAGGTCCTTTATCTATTTTAGTTTATTTTTGTAAATGGTGTCAGAAAGTGGTCTAGTTTCATCCTTCTGCATGTTGCTGCCCAGTTCTCCCAGCACCATTTGTTAAAGAGACTGTCTTTTTTCCATTGGATATTCTTTCCTGCTTTGTCAAAGATTAGTTGGCCATACGTTTGTGGGTCTAATTCTGGGGTTTCTATTCTATTCCATCGGTCTATGTGTCTGTTTTTGTGCCAATACCATGCTGTCTTGATGATGACAGCTTTGTAGTAGAGGCTAAAGTCTGGGGTTGTGATGTCTCCCGCTTTGGTCTTCTTCTTCAAAATTGGCTATTCGGGGCCTTTTGTGGTTCCATAGAAATTTTAGGATTGCTTGTTCTAGCAACGAGAAAAATGCTGGTGCAATTTTGATTGGGATTGCATTGAATGCGTAGATAGCTTTAGGTAGTTTTGACATTTTGATAATATTTATTCTTCCAATCCATGAGCATGGAATGCTTTTCCATTTCTTTTTATCTTCTTCAATTTCCTTCATAAGCTTTCTAGAGCTTTCAGCATACAGTTCTTTTATATCTTTGGTTAGGTTTATTCCTAGGTATTTTATGCTTCTTGGTGCAATTGTGAATGGGATCAGTTTCTTTATTTGTCTTTCTGTTGCTTCATTATTAGTGTAAAAGAATGCAACTGATTTCTGTACATTGATTTTGTATCCTGAGACTTTGCTGAATTCATGTATCAGTTCTAGCAGACTTTTGGTGGAGTCTATCGGATTTCCATGTATAGTATCATGTCATCTGCAAAAAGGAAAGCTTGACTTCATCTTTGCCAATTTTGATGACTTTGATTTCCTTTTGTTGTCTGATTGCTGATGCTAGCACTTCCAACGCTATGTTAAACAACAGCGGTGAGAGTGGACATCCCTGTCATGTTCCTGATCTCGGGGGAAAGCTCTCAGTTTTTCCTCATTGAGGATGATATTAGCTGTCGGCTTTTCATAAATGGATTTTATGAGGTTTAAGTGTGTTCCTTCTATCCCAACTGTCTCAAGGGTTTTTATTAAGAAAGGATGCTGAATTTTGTCAAATGCTTTTTCTGCATCGATTGACAGGATCATATGGTTCTTATCTTTTCTTTTATTAATGTGATGTATCACATTGATTAATTTGTGTATATTGAACCAGGCTTGCAGCCCAGGAATGAATTCCACTTAATCATGATGAATAATTCTTTTTATAGGCTGTTGAATTCAATTTGGTAGTATCTTGTTGAGAACTTTTGCATCTGTATTCATCAGGGATATTGGCCTGTAGTTCTCTTTTTTTGCTAGGTCTTTGTCTGGTTTAGGAATCAAAGTAATTCTTCATAGAATTAGTCTAGAAGTTTTCCTTCTCTTTCTATTTTTTGGAACAGGTATTATCTGCGTTAAATGTCTGGTAGATTTCCCCAGGGAAGCCATGTGCTCCTGGACTCTTATTTGTTAGGAGATTTTTGATAACTGATTCAGTTTCTTCGCTGGTTTTGGGTCCGTTCAAGTTTTCTATTTCTTCCTGTTTGAGTTTTGGAAGTGTGTGGGTGCTTAAGAATTTGTCCCTTTCTTCCAGGTTGTCCAGTTTGTTGGCGTATAATTTTTCATAGTGTTCCCTGATAATTGCTGAGGGATTGGTTGTAATAATTCCATTTTCCTTCATGATTTTATCTATTTGGGTCATCTCCCTTTTCTTTTTAAGGAGTCTGCCTAGAAGTTTATCAATTTTGTTTATTTTTTCAAAAAACAACTCTTGGTTTCATTGATCTGCTCTACAGTTTTGTTTTGTTTTTTTAGAATCTATATTGTTTTTTTCTACTCTGATCTTTATTATTTCTCTTCTTCTGCTGGGTTTGGGGTGTCTTTGCTGTTCTGCTTTTAGTTCCTTTAGGTGTCCTGTTAGATTTTGTATTTGGGACTTTTCTAGTTTCTTGAGATAGGCCTGGATTGGAATGTATTTTCCTCTCAGGACTGCCTTCGCTGCATCCCAAAGCGTTTGGATTGTTGTATTTTCATTTTCATTTGTTTCCATATAGTTTTTAATTTCTTCTCTAATTGCCTGGTTGACCCACTCATTCTTTAGTAGCGTGTTCTTTAACCTCCATGCTTTTGGGGGTTTCCCAGACTTTTTCCTGTGGTTGATTTCAAGTTTCATAGCATTGTGGTCTGAAAGTGTGCATGGTATGATATTAATTCTTTTATACTTATAAAGGGCTGTTTTGTGACCCAGGATGTGATCTATCTTGGAGAATGTTCAATGTTCACTCGAGAAGAAAGTATATGCTGTTGCTTTGGGATGCAGAGTTCTAAATATATCTGTCAAGTGCATCTGATCCAATGTATCATTCAGGGCCTTTGTGTCTTTATTGATCCTGTATCTAGATGATCTATCCATTGTTGTAAGTGGGGTATTAAAGTCCCCTGCAACTACTACATTCTTATCAATAAGGTTGCTTATGTTTGTGATTAATTGTTTTATATATTTGGGGGCTCCCGTATCCGGTGCATAGACATTTTAATTGTTAGCTCTTCCTGATGGATAGACCCTGTAATTATTAGATGATGCCCTTCTTCATCTCTTGTTACAGCCTTTAATTTAAAGTCTAGTTTGATATAAGTATGGTTACTCCTGCTTTCTTTTGACTTCCAGTAGCATGATAGATAGATCTCCATCCCCTCACTTTCGATCTGAAGGTGTCCTCAGTTCTAAAATGAGTGTCTTGTAGACAGCAAATAGATGGGTCTTGTTTTGTTTTGTTTTGTTTTTTTTTTTTATCCTTTCTGATACCCTATGTCTTTGGTTGGAGCATTTAGTCCATTTACATTCAGTGTTATTATTGAGAGATATGGATTTAGAGTCATTGTGATGTCTGTAGGTTTCATGCTTGTTTTGGTATCTCTGGTACTTTGTGGTCCTTGCAACATTTCACTCACAGAGTCCCCCTTAGGATCTCTTGTAGGGCTGGTTTAGTGGTGATGAATTCCTTCAGTTTTTGTTTGTTTGGGAAGACCTTTATCTCTCCTTCTATTCTAAATGACAGACTTGCTGGATGAAGGATTCTTGGCTGCATATTTTTTTCTGTTCATCACATTGAAGATTTCCTGCCATTCCTTTCTGGCCTGCCAGGTTTCAGTAGAGAGATTCGTCACGAGTCTTACTGGTCTCCCTTTGTATGTTACAGCACGTTTATCCCTAGCTGCTTTCAGAATTTTCTCTTTATCCTTGTATTTTGTCAGTTTCACTATGATATTTGTGCAGAAGATCGATTCAATTTACGTCTGAAGGGAGTTGTCTGTGCCTCTTGGATTTCAATGCCTTTTTCCTTCCCCAGATCAGGGAAGTTCTCAGCTATTATTTCTTCAAGTACCCCTTCAGCACCTTTCCCTCTCTCTTCCTCCTCTGGGATACCAATTATGCGTATATTATTTCTCTTTAGTGCATCACTTAGTTCTCTAATTTTCCCCTCATACTCCTGGATTTTTTTTTATCTCTCTTTCTCTCAGCTTCCTCTTTTTCCATAATTTTATCTTCTAATTCACCTATTCTCTCCTCTGCCTCTTCAACCATGCTATGGCCACCTCCATTTCACTTTGCAACTCATTTATAACATGTTTTAGCTACTCATGACTATTTCTTAGTCCCTTGATCTCTGTAGCAATAGATTCTTTGCTGCCCTCTATGCTTTTTTCAAGTCCAGCGATTAATTTTATGACTATTATTCTAAATTCTTGTTCCGTTATATTGTTTAAATCATTTTTGATCAATTCGTTAGCTGTTGCTACTTCCTGGAGTTTCTTTTGAGGCGAATTCTTCCATTTTGTCATTTTGGGTAGTCCCTGCAGTGACTCCAAACTGCAGGGCACTTCCCCTGTGCTGTCTGAGTAACTTGTGTTGGTGGGTGGGGCCACAGTCATACCCAATGTCTGCCCCCTGCCCACCGCTGGTGCCACAGTCATACCCAATGTCTGCCCCCTGCCCACTGCTGGTGCCACAAACTGATGTGTACCTTATCTTCCCCTCCTCCAGGGGAAGGACTCACTGTGGAGTGGTGTGGCCCCTGTCTGGGCTACTTGCACACTGCCAGGCTTGTGGTGCTGCTTTGATGGGATGGCATATTAGTCAGGGTGGATCCACAAGGTGCACAGGGGTGGGAGGGGTAGGCTTAGCTTGCTGTGCCATTGGTGGTCCCCTCAGGGAGGGGCCTGCAGCACCGGGAGGGAGGCCGACCCATCCAAAGGATGGATCCACAGAAGCACAGTGTTGGGCATTTGCACAGTACAAGCAATTTTGGTGATGGTGACAGGTACTGGTTTTCTTTGGAATTTTGGCTGGGGGATGGGAGAGGGAGAAGGTGCTTGCCAGTGCCTTTGTTCCCCTGCTGAGCTGAGCTCTGTCTCCTGGGGGTCAACCACTCTCCCTCCCAGTGTCTCTCTCCCTCCCAGATCTCCAAGAGCAAAGCTGTTGACTTTTAACATTCCAGATGTTAAGTCCTGCTCGCTGTCAGAACTCATGGAGTCTGGACCCTCCGCTTTTGCAAGCCAGACTTTGGGGGCTCTGCCTTGCCTGGTGGGCTGCCCCTCCACTGCCCCAGCTCCCTCTCACCAGTCTGTGTAGCACACACTGCCTCTCTGCCCTTCCTACCCTCTTCCATGGGCCTACACTTCTACGCTTGGCTCCAGAGAGTCCGTTCTGCTAGTCTTCTGGCGGTTTTCTGGGTTATTTAGGCAGATATGGGTGGAATCTAAGCGATCAGCAGGATGAGGTGAGCCAAGCATCCTCCTGCGCCACCATCTCCCCCCAATTAAGAAATTTTTTAATATTTATTCATTTTTGAGAGACAGAGAGAGACAGAGCATGAGCTGGGAAGAGGCAGAGAGAGGGAGACACAGAATCTGAAGCAGACTCCAAGCTCTGAGCTGTCACCACAAAGCCCAATGCGGGCTTGAACCCATGAACCGGGAGATCATGACCTGAGCTGAAGTTGGTTGCTTAACTGACTGAGCCACCCAGGTTCCCCTGACCACTTTTTAATCAGATTGTTTGTTTTGAGTTGTGAAATTTCTTTATGTTGATATTTGGGATATCAACCTCTTATTAAATATATCATTTGCAAATATTCTCCCATTCAGTAGGTTGTCTTTTTATTTTGTTGATGGTTTCCTTCCTTGCACAAAAGGAATTTATTTTGGTATAGTCCTAATAGTTTAATTTTGTTTTTATTTCCCTTGCCAAAAGAGGCATATCTAAAAAAACATCTCTACAGCTGATGTCAAAGAGATTACTGCCTATGTTTTCTTTTAGGAATATTATGGTTTCAAGTCTCACATTTAGGTTTTTAATCCATTTAAATTTATCTATGTATATGGTATAAGAACATGGTCCTTTTTCATTGTTTTGTATGTAATGAACCAGTTTTTCCAACGCCATTTATGGAAAAGACTGTCTTTTTCCCATTCTTGCCTCCTTTGTCATAGATTGATTGACCATAAAAATGCAGGCTTTCTTCCGGACTCTCTATTTTGTTCCATTTATCCGTGTGTCTATTTTTGTGTCAGTACCATATTGTTTTGATTACTACAGATATGTAGTATATCTTGAAATCTGGTATTGTGATACCTCCAGTTTTGTCCTTTTTCAAGATTACTTTATCTATTTGGGGTCTTTTGTGGTTCAGTACAAATTTTAGTATTATTTGTTCTACTTTTGTGAGAAAATGATGTTGGTATATTGATAAGTATTGCATTAAATCTGTATTTAATTTTAATGTACTACTTTGGGTAGTATAGACATTTTAATAATATTGCTTCTCCCAATTCATGAACATAAAATATCTTTCCATTTGTTTGTGTCATGTTTTACAGTTTTCAGAGCACTGGTCTTTTATCTATCTGGTTAAGTTTATTCCTAAGTACTTTATTCCTCTTGAATCAATTGTAAATGGAGTTGTTTTCCTAATTTCTCTTTCTGCTACTTCATTAATAGTATATAGACATGCAACATATGTATGTATATTAATTCTGTATCTTGTGACTCTACTGAATTCATTTATCAGTTCTAGTCATTTTTGGAGTCTTTAGGGTTTTCTATATAGAGTATCAAGCCATCTGAAAATAGTGAAAGTTTTACTTATTCTTTACAAATGGATGCCTTTTTCCTTACACTTGTTTTACAAATGGATTTCCTTTTCTTGTCTGATTGCTGTGGCTAGGACTTCTAGTACTCTGTTGAATAAAAGTGGGGAGGGTGCACATCTTTGTCTTGTGCCTGAGCTTAGAGGAAAGCTCTAAGTTTTTCACCAAATATTCTTCTCTCCAATACAAAACCACCCTGCCACTTTTAATTATTGACCCCAAAAGCCAAAAGAGAAAAGAATTTTGCTCCCCTGTGAAGTTCCTCAACTGATGAATTCTAAAAAAAACTTATGACTAAAAAAACTTGATAGCCAAGTAACCACTTGTGCAACTCTCTAAATTCTACCCAATTCAAATCATCTTGAGGGACTTGATTAGAATTCAAGTTCTCCTTTAGCCCAGATTATCTTTGTCATTGGTTTGATTTTACATAAAACAAAATGAATCACAGAGGCAAGCTATTTTATCAATGTAAGGAAACCTTTAAGACGAGCTTTATCAGTATTATCAACATCCAGCTTCAGTCTCCCTTATGAAGAATTGAAATTCTGAGATCTGAGCAGAGAAGGGCTATAATAAGAGAACATAACTCCAGGTAGGGAGGGGAGCCAGCTGACTTGTGTCCTCTTCCCCTTGTGGGCTCCATATTGATTTCTTTTGTAGAAACTTCCTTTGGCCTCCAAACAGGCACCACTCCTCCATTACTTACACATGCTCAAAACGTTTTTCCTTGGGAACTCTGAGCACAACTGAAATGCACTGGAATTTACAGTCACCTTCACTGCACAAGAACAAAAGAGAAATAAACTTGAGGCATTGCTGTTGGCACCATGGAGTCTCAGCGTTCTCAGGCCTGCCTGAGACCCTTCCCTCCAAGATGAGAGCACATGCTCTAGCTTCTGCTGGAATCCTAAGTAAGGAAAACCTTTAAGATTCCGTCTTGAGTTCCAGGTTTTCCCATCCTAGACCCTGACCCACTTCTCCTCCCTTTCTTCCTTGTTTGATTTACTCTTCAGTGAGCCTTAGCCAAGCAGGATCTGGGTCTTATCACACTGATAACCTTGGGATCCCAGTATTGACCCAGCAACCCTATCTCTCCATGTTAATCCCCCATAGAAAGCAGAAGACTGCTTTTTCCAGATTATAAAAAACAAAACAAAACCTGCTTGAGTTCTTATGCCCACTCTGAGGAACTCCATTAGGCTCTCAGTTATTTTTCTAAATATAGATAAATTAGTATACATCAGGAACAGTAAATAATCACACCCTTCCTTACTCAGAGGCTACCACTACCACCACCACTACCCCAGAGACTACTCCAGCATTTCCCCCAGCCCAACCCCACCAGCTAAAGATCATCAGATCACCCCAATTACTTGTGCTGAGACTTTATTTGATCCCTTGTGTTGTGTCCCAGAGACCCAGACATTCTGATGTTGGGAAAGACTGGCTGTCTTTTTTTTCCACATGGACTCTTCCCTACCACCTCCTCAACAGTATATAAACTACCAGATCCAGGAATAACCAAATGGCAGAGCCTGCTTAAAATACAGTTTTAGTTATTCACTCAGCCACAAAAACAATACAAAGCACATTCTGCCACTGACTTATTGTGAGATATTTTTTATGAATTGTCAAGTAATTTATTATATGTTTCCTAGATGTAGAAATGATTCCTAGAATCTTAGTTTTGGAAAGATCTCAGAGGCCCTTTGATTCAATACTATCTTTTTACAAGGCAGGAACTAAAGCCTAGATGACCCCAAACCATTCAGTGTATTACTAATATAACAAGGGCTGGTACACCTCCAGCCTTGACATGTAGTCTCATGATCTTCCTGACGTACTTTCCACGTGGGGCAGTTGAAAATAAGACCACAAATTCTTCATCCCTTCCCCTATCAAAAGATAAGGCTGCTCTCCTCATCCTTTACAACTGGATAAACTCATGGCTGCTCTGATCAGTAGAGTGTAGTGGAAGTGATGTCATGTTCTGATATTAGGTTATAAAAGGCTATGTAACATTCCTTTTGCATGCTGGAACACCCATTCTTAGATCCCTGACCCTTAGTGTAAGAAGTCTAAATACCCTAAGGCTTCAGATGTGGGAGATCGTGAGTACCTATTCCAGTCCTCAGACCCAGCACAGCACAGCCTTCTTGCCATCCCTACATGGCATCAGACATGTAATTCTTGGACTGTCACACCAGCGCATTACCAGCTGAATACCGCCAAATGGACCTCAGTCAATTCCACGTGGAGCAGAAGAATTGCCAAACTGAGACCTGTTTAAATTATTGGCCCACAAAACTGGAGTTCATTAAAAAATTTTTCTGTTACTTTAAGTCAGTAGGGTTTGGAGTAGTTTTTTGTGCAGCAGTAAACAACTAGAACACTGCTGACCTACATTAGTTTTCTAGGGCTGCTATAACAAAGTACCTCAAGTACCACTAGGTGGCTTAACAATTTATTTTTAACAACAGAAATTTATTTCTTAGCTCTGGAGGTTTAAAGTCTGAAATCACGGTGTCAGAAGGGCTGGTTTCTTCTGAGGTCTCTCTCCTTGGCTTATAGATGTCATCTCCTCCCTGTGTCTTCACATGGCTTTCCCGTCTGTGTCCTAATCTCCTCTTCTTATACGGACAGCAGCCACATTGCTTAGGGTCTACCTTCATAACCTATTTAACCTTAATTAACCCTTTAAAGACTCTATCTCCAAATAAATTCACAATCTGAGGTACTGGAGATTAAGCTTCAACATATGAATGAGGAGGGCACAGTTCAACCCATTACACTTCTAAAAGTGTTCTGGTCACCAATTCTGATATGGGGTCTTCTCCCCACTCCTCCAAGAATTCTATGGACACTAGCTGGGTGTCCTACAATTCAACTCAATTCTAATACTATCTATCCAGAGATAGCATCAGATTCTACAGGTTAAGGGTTCAGTCACTAAAGATGCCTCCCCTCCCCAACATTGGATGCCAATTGTAAGCCCAGATTGTTACCTGTGCTTCTGACCTACCAGCTACAGATGAGAAGTCCCAAGACCCCCCTCCTTTCATTCAGGTCAGACATAGTCAAGCCTACGCTGCCACCTGTGCTTCAGAGGTTCCAATGACCATATCCTTCGGTTTGATTAATTTGTTAGAGCAGCTCACTGAACTGAGAAAAACTGTTTACTCACCAAATTACTAGTTTATTACAAAAGATATTAGAAAATGCAGATCAACAGTCAGAAGAAGAGATACAAAGGGCAAGATCCTCAACAAAGAAGTTTCTGTCCTAACGAAGTTTGGGATGGGCCATAGCGGCACCTGGAAGTGTGCTTCCCCAAACGGGAAGCTCTCTGAACCCCATATACAACTCAGGACCAACCAGATGGAAGAAATGCATAGGGAAAAGTATGAGCAAAAGTCACGTGGCTTTCGTGCTCTCCTAGCACACCATCCCCCCCCCCCCCCATGTCTACATGTTCTCCAACTCAGAAGCACTCCAAACCCTGTCCTTTTGGGGGCTTATGGAGGCTTCATTTCATGGGATTATTAAATCATTGGCCAATTGTGATTGATTCAACCTCCAGCCCCTCTCCCCTTCTCATAAATCAGAGTGGAACTGGAAGTTCCAACCCTTTACTCATGGTTAGCTCCCCTGACAACTAGCCCGCATCCTTAGATGCTTTCCAAAATCACCTCTCTCACATAAACCCAGTTGTGTTGGAAAGGGGCTTGTTATGAATAACAAGATATCCATTTTACTTTGATGATTCTAAAATGATTTCAGGAACTGAGGACAAGAAGCCAAATATTATAACAAAAGATGCTCCCATTGCTCTTATTGATTAGGAAATTCCAAGGGTTTTAGGAGCTGTAATCCAGCAGTTATGGTCAAAGACCAAACAGATAGTTCTTATTATAAATCACAATATCATAACCTCCTTAAAAGGAAGAATAATCTGTATACAATTCACACGTCAAGCACTTAGTTCTCACTACTCTAATAAGAACACTGGCTTAATACATATTCTTGCTTAGATCACTCAGTAATAATATGTCTTAAACTGAAGTTGAAATAATATACATGGACAAGAGGGAAAATCAGTTATGATTTTGGGAAACCAGGGCCTGCCTCCCATGATGGTGAGAATAGAAAAAGCCTCATAACCATGATAACAACTTGTCAAGGAAGCTGGATTCCTTGGTCACATCTGTGCTTTGTGGCCCCAGAGCCACTGAGATGGAAAGCCAGTCCACTTCAGCAGGATACTATGGGAGAGAACTATTGGGGCTTTTTTTAGGCACCAACATAAATAGCTCCCCTGTGAGCCTGGCTCCAGCAATCAGGCTGTTAGGTTAGGCATGAGTCCCACCTGCTGCAAACACAAACAGGACACTCAGTGTTCCATTAAGGAACTTGTATTTTATTCACCACTCAACCAGCCCTTGTCGTTAATTATGTGTGATGCTATGCCTGGGAGCAGGGTGGGCAGCAGATTGGTATACTAACCTTTCACCTCTCCAGTGCCTGGATTCAGGCCCCAGCTCCTAACTTCATATGAAAACATGGACTTGGCAAGCAGAACCTGAGTCTGGTTAATGTAGAGCAAGAAAATCAATGGCAAGCAGCTCTCTTGGCCCAGGCTTCAGGACACAGCCCAAACCCAGATTGTAGGGGTGTCTGGGATTAGCTGTGACGAATTCTACAGCAGTCTGCAGGAAGGCAGCCTTTCCTTGGAGTAGGAATGCAGACCAGTGTTCATGTCAACAGAACTGAATTCCTCCCTCCCCCAGCTCTCCTTTTTTTGTAAAAGCTCTGCTTTCTCTGTCAGACCGCCTCACTGCAACCTCTCTACCTACCCAGTTGTTTTCAATAACCAACCCTCCTCAGGTGGCCCCTTTGTCTCTGAGCTTTCTGCCATGCCTTCTCCATGCTACCGAACTCTTCAAAAAGAAGTGAACTTATTGACTCTACTCTCAACTTCATTTTCCATGCCATGGCCTTGGGCTCCTCCTGCCATATTGCAAGTCCCACTATGGGGGACTAGAGACTTCCTAGTCACAGCTGTGGTTTGGATTGTCGAGGTCTTCAAGGCTGCCTCATTCGAAGTAGACAAGATCCAGGGGAACCTGGGTGGCTTAGTCGGTTAAGCTTCCCACTTCAGCTCAGGCCATGATTTCATGGTTTATGAGTTCAAGCCCCATGTCAGGCTCTGTGCTGAATGCTCAGAGCCTGGAGCTTGCTTCAGATTCTGTGTCTCCCTTTCTCTCTGCCCCTCCCTTGCTTGCTCTCTCTCTCTCAAAAATAAATAAACATTAAAAAAATCAAAGTAGGCAATATCCTGACTTCCAGCCTCTACTTTTCCTGAAGTTTGCATCCCTCCAGGAATTGGTTAGGCATAGAGCAGGAATACTTTTGTGTACATGGGAGAGTTTGAGTCATAATGTGTGCCTTATGAAAAGAAAGGGGTGCTGGCACTAGCAAATAGACAAATAGATTTAACTCCCTTTAAAAGTTTTTTATTTAAGGGGCGCCTGGGTGGCTCAGTCGGTTAAACATCCAGCTTCGGCCCAGGTCATGATCTCACAGTTTATGGGTTCGAGCCCTGCATCAGGCTCTGTCCTGACAGCTTAGAGCCTGGAGCCTGCTTCGGATTCTGTGTCTCCCTCTCTCTCTGCCCCTCCCCAGCTCATACTCACACTTCATCTCTGTCAAAAATAAATAAACTTAAAAAAATTTTTTAAATAAAAGTTTTTTATTTAATACATTAAGGGTTTTTCTCCACCATAGTCTCTTCTTCAGAAGGAGGAAGCCATCCACCAACACCACCCACCCTCAAAAGGTAAGTATTAGTATTACAAGTGATAAATAACCATCGCAGCAGATCATATCTGCATATTCTTGCTATCTCATGTGACCCTTACAGTTACCTGGGACTTATCAGAACAGAAGTTCCCTCCTCATTTTACAGAGTATTTGGATACTCCAAAGTCATTAAGCTAGATGTGAGGTGGCCAGCATGAAACAGAGAAGGTACATAATCTAGTATTCTGACCCTAAAACATGCCACCAGAAGGCTATAAGTCATATGACTTTCACAGCCTGCCAACCCTGAGCATCTCTGCTTCATGTTTCTTCCTGTGGGAATCTGCCCATCCTATATGCTTCCCTCCCTCTCAGAGTATTCACACCCCAATATGACTCAGACTTAGCAGAAAACAGAGGGAGGGGGGCAAACAGCAGGGATGTCATGACATAACATCAAGTCATGTGTAAATCAAGCTGTGATCATTGTCAATTTATGAATAGCTCCAAATTGACTCTTCATGAATTGACTACGAAAAGTGAGGTGGGCCTATGAAATGTTTCCTTTTGTCAGCTGAAATAATGTTTAGCTTCCTACTAGAGGGCATTTGAAAAACATTGCAGGAAGGATCTTCCTTCCTGGTTCCAGTATGCGCTCTAGTTAGGTTCCTGCAACACACGTAGTTCCTACAACACCAGAAGCCCCTCCACCATGGCTAGGAGCTCCACTCCAGCCCCCATTTTGGCAGTGGACTTCTGTTGAGATGTCCCATTTTGAACAGCTTTCTCTGGCTTCTAGAGTAGATTTCCAGTCAGTTCTGATGGATAGATGTCCAGAAAGTTCTATATGTGTGGCTCTGCCGTTTAAGGAGTCATGTCCATGGCCTTTCCAACAAGGTTTGGCCCTCAGGTCAGAGACTAGAAGCCCTTTTACAGGTACTGTATCTCATCCCTAGGGGTGTTGGCCCCTCCTTATAATTCTGTTATTCTTTAGAATTCTCTTCACTTCTAACTAGCTAATCCTTCATGACTCTAATCCCCTGTTATAATTAATAATTCTTTATATTAAACGTTCCCTGTTCTTTTTTTTAATATGCAATTTATTGTCAAATTGGTTTCCATACAACACCCAGTGCTTATCCCAACAGGTGACCTCCTCAATGCCCATCACCCACTTTCCCCTCCCTCCAACCCTCCATCAACCCTCAGTTTATTCTGAGTTTTTAAGAGTCTCTTATATTTTGGATCCTTCCCTCTCTAACTTTTTTTTTCCTTTCCCTCCCCCATGGGTTTCTGTTAAGTTTCTCAGGATCCACATAAGAGTGAAAACATATGGTATCTGCCCCTGACTGAATTAGTTCACTTAGCATAACAAGCTCCAGTTCCATCCACATTGCTACAAAAGGCCATATTTCATTCTTTCTCATTGCCACATAGTATTCCATTGTATATATAAACCACAATTTCTCTATCCATTCATCAGTTGATGGACATTTAGGCTCTTCCCATAATTTGACTATTGTTGAAAGTGCTGCTATAAACATTGGGGTACAAGTGCCCCTATGCATCAGCACTCCTGTATCCCTTGAATAAATTCTTAGCAGTGCTATTGCTGGGTCATAGGGTAGATCTATTTTTAATTTTTTGAGGAACCTCCACACTGTTTTCCAGAGTGGCTGCAGCAGTTTGCATTCCCACCAACAGTGCAAGAGGGTTCCCATTTCTCCACATCCTCTCCAGCATCTGTAGTCTCCTGATTTGTTCATTTTAGCCACTCTGACTGGCATGACGTGGTATCTGAGTGTGGTTTTGATTTATATTTCCCTGATAAGGAGCGACGTTGAACATCTTTTCATGTGCCTGTTGGCCATCCGGATGTCTTCTTTAGAGAAGTGTCTATTCATGTTTTCTGCTCATTTCTTCACTGGATTTGTTTTTTGGGTGTGGAGTTGGTGAGCTGTTTATAGATTTTGGATACCAGCCCTTTGTCTGATATGCCATTTGCAAGTATCTTTTCCCATTCCGTTGGTTGCCTTTTAGTTTTATTGATTGTTTCCTTTGCAGTGCAGAAAGTTTTTATCTTCATGAGGTCCCAATAGTTCATTTTTGCTTTTCATTCCCTTGCCTTTGAAGATGTGTCGAATAAGAAATTGCTTCGGGTGAGGTCAGAGAGGTTTTTTCCTGCTTTCTCCTCTAGGGTTTTGATGGTTTCCTGTCTCACATTCAGGTCCTTTATCCATTTTGAGTGTATTTTTGTGAATGGTGTAAGAAAGTGGTCTAACTGAGAGCTTTCCCCCTGAGTTCAGGAACATGACAAAGGATGTCCACTCTCACCGCTGTTGTTTAACACAGTGTTGGAAGTTCTAGCATCAGCAATCAGACAACAAAAGGAAATCAAATACACCAAAATTGGCAAAGATGAAGTCAACCTTTCACTTTTTGCAGATGACATGATATTATACATGGAAAACCCGACAGACTCCACCAAAAGTCTGCTAGAACTGATACATGAATTCAGCAAAGTCGCAGGATACAAAATTAATGTACAGAAATCAGTTGCATTCTTTTACACTAATAATGAAGCAACAGAAAGACAAATAAAGAAACTGATCCCATTCACAATTGCACCAAGAAGCATAAAATACCTAGGAATAAACCTATCCAAAGATATAAAAGATTTGTATGCTGAAACCTCTAGAAAGCTTATGAAGGAAATTGAAGAAGATACAAAGAAGCGTGCTCATGGATTGGAAGAATAAATATTGTTAAAATGTCAATACTACCCAAAGCTATCTACACATTCAAAGCAATCCCAATCAAAATTGCACCAGCATTCCTCTCGAAGCTAGAACAAGAAATCCTAAAATTTGTATGGAACCACAAAAGACCCCAAATAGCCAAAGTAATATTGAAGAAGAAGACCAAAGCAGGAGGCATCACCATCCGAGACTTTAGCCTCTACCACAAAGCTGTAATCATCAAGACAGCATGGTATTGGCACAAAAACAGACAATGGAATAGAATAGAGATCCCAGAATTGGACCCACAAATGTATGTTCAACTAATCTTTGACAAAGCAGGAAAGAATATCCAATGGAAAAAAGACAGTCTCTTTAACAAATGGTGCTGGGAGAACTGGACAGCAACATGCAGAAGAATAAACTTTCCCTGTTCAAATTACTAAGTGGTTTCTGTCTCCTGATTAAATCCTGGCTAATAAATATATTGCCTAAGAAGCTACTATTTGTCGCCTGAAAAACAACATTGGCTTTCTAGATCTGGAGGAGGCAGACCAAGCCAGTTAAGAATGTGGAAATCATGCCATATCAGGGTTAATTATGTAGAGTCAAGGGCAGAGTCAGGAAATGTTGGTCAATGCTATTTGCTGCCTTCAAATTCCTAATGATCTGGCTGTGGAAATGGACTTGGACTTGTTGTGGACTCAGAAGACAGAGAGAGACAGTACAAATGGGGAGAGCTCTAGGGGTTGAGAGGGGGCAGATTCCAAATCAATATAAGTAAGAACCTTCTAATCACAATAGCTGTTTAGACATGAAATGTATTTCTCCCACAGGGCCTGAGTCTGCTCTAAAAACATGTGCTGAACAAAGGAAGGTATAGTCTGGACAGTCACTTGGGGAAACATTACCCGAAGGGTTTGAAGTACAATGGAGAGGATTTCTAACAATTTCTAAGAGATTTTAACAAATAAAATGTAGAGCAGAGCATTGCAAAGTAAGGAAAAGCTCAATAATAAAATTAGATATCTTTGACCTAAAACCTGGGTTTCCATGTCATTCTAACATGGTTATAACTAATAAAGTCATTGTAAAAAAGTTTCTTTCCAGTTTTTAATGTTTGGTATATGACATATCTACCTGTATAAAAGCAATGTATAAATAATAGCACTAAAAACACAGTTATGTTGAAACTCTAAATATGTTTAACTATATGATCAAAATGCATTTTCAACTATATATTATAGGGTTCTGTAATTTTAATTTTCAATTTGATCATAAAAACTCATTTGCCTTTTTTTTTAATCTTAGGAACCCAAGGGCTGTTTAACTTAGACACTTATAATGTATTAAAGTTACTGTGAGACTACTTAAATAGTTAGCATTAAGTGCACATGAATTTATGGTTCTATAAATGTCTTCTTGAACTGTCTAAGATATAGTTCTCCTGGAAATTTAGCTGAGAAATTCAAACCTAGTTTCATCATTATTTCCCAATCAAGAAGCAATGCTTTAATCTTCACTGATGTAAGTTATGAGCCTGACCATTACACAAAAAAGGTCTGACTCATCAATCTGGTAATTTAACAAATATTTATTACTTGTCTTTTGCCAGACACTCTGAATACCTTGATGAGAAAGGCATGTATAGCTGCTGCCCTTACAGAGTAAAGAAATCACATTTCATTATATAAGTGGCACACAGTACTCTGAAAGTTCATGGGGCATGGGGTAACCTGAGCTAAGGCTTGTGGGTAAAGGCAGGTTAAGCAAAACCTCACTGATGAAGGGACATTTAGGCTGAGTCCTCAAGTTTGGGGGCAAGAGGCAAGCAGGTGGTAAAGAAGATGAGTATTTTTCTAGAGGAAGGAAACATTACATACTGGCTATGTAAGACCATGGCAGGTTGAAGAATCTGAAAACTACCCAGACCTGACATAGCATGAAGCCAGAGTTGGGGTGGGGTACATGGAGGAAGACAGGAACCTGATCCCCAGGGGTCTCACAAGCCATGTTATAGATGTGGAACATTACTCTTTATTTTACTTTTTATCCTATCCATCTTTATTCTTGAATTTAGTGCCATAATCCACTAAAGTGTGTGTGTGTGTGTGTGTGTGTGTGTGTTACACATACATGTGCACATATGCATGAGTGTGTATGTTTACTGGGTCTAGATGTGACAAGTATTTCTTACCATTCATCTTAGTCAAAAAATGTGGAAAATGGTGCTGAGTATCGTCAGTACACTGGGAAACCACTGGAGGCTTTTAAGTCACAATGATATGACCAGATTACATTTTAGAAGTTCCACACTGGCTGCAGAGAAGAAAACTGAAGAGTGAGGAGTAAGACTAGAAGCAAGAGGAAGGCAACTGCACCTGAGAGAATTATTGTTGCCTTCGATCTGGGTAGTGCCAACAGGAATGGAGAGAAGTAGATAAATCTGAGAAATGTTTAGGAAAAAAAAAACCCACTAAGACTTGCTAACAGATTAAATGTGCAAAGTGAGATAATGGAAGGAGTGGAGTCTACCTCCCAGAATTCTGGCCTGAACAACAGTTTGTACATTGAGGATATTTTCTACAAAAGGGAATCATGGAGAGGAAGTGCATTGGCCTGGGGAATTTAGCTTCCTTTGGGAAATGTCAAGTTTGAAGTTTCTGTAGGACACCAGTTTGAAGAGGTTGAGTAAATGATTGGAGACATGGGTCTGGAGTTTAGGAGATAGGTCAGCACTAGAAATAAAGATTGATTCTGATGTTTGTTCAGTAGAGATTTCTTGAGCCCCCACCCTGTACCAGGTACTGTACATGAAGTTCTAGACTTTCATTAATAAAAAGACATTATTGGGGTGCCTGTGTGGCTCAGTTGGTTAAGCGTCCGACTTTGGCCTGAGTCATGATCTCATGGTCAGTGAGTCTGAGTCTTGCATCAGGCTCTGTGCTGATAGCTCAGAGCCTGGATCCTGGTTTGGATTCTGTGTCTCCCTCGCTCTCTGCCCCTCCCCACCTTGTGTGTTCTCTCTCTCTCTCTCTCTTTCAAAAATAAATAAATAAACATTAAAAAAATAAACAGACATTATCACTGCCCCCTTGGAACTTAGACCAATCACCATTTAAGTGAAATTATAAGTCATGGACGTGGATACATTTACTGAGGGTAAGAATTTTAAATAAGACTAATGGGTTTAGAACTTCAACATCGAAGATTGAAATACAAGAAGAGTAGTTGGCAGCAGAGGCCAAAACAGAGAAAAACTAATAGCATCTTCTGCCCTAAAGGAAGAATTACAAAGAAGGGGATATGAGGGTCAGAGTCAATGCAAATCAAACTGATATGACACAGAGATGTTTCCTGCTGGGCTCTCGTACTAGACTCTCTTACTCCCCACAAATGCTGTTAGAATGAGTAAAGGAATAAAGGCCCTATGACTTCTATGATGCAAATCTGCTTACAAAATACTAGTTATCATCGTCATCATCATCATCATCATCATCATCATCCTAGTAATGTCAAAGATCAATGCCAGGAACCGCAGTAGCAAAAATTTAAAGTGTCACCATCCAGAATTACCTTCATATCAGAGATTAGAAACAGGACACAGGATTTACCATAAATAACACATATAAGAAAGTAAAATGTGAAAAAAGAGGAAACTGAAAAATAAAGCAGAAGCATGTTTCCCGGCATTCCTAGTAAGCTGTAGGTGTTTATTTGTTGATGTGTTTATTTATTTGCTAATCTCTGTATGAAGATGTACAGAATGCAGTTGGTGCTTTTCTGATATTGAATAGCCTCACTCTTTCCTGATTGTTGGCAAGTCTCACTAATACAGGGAAGTTATCAAAAGCTTCATGCCAAAGAGGCTACCTCTCAGAGCTTTGACTTGTGAGGTGGTCCACTGTGAGATGGAATCCTATATCCCAAGGATGAAAGACTGTGAAGCATTGTAGAAATGTAAAGTGTCATTACTGTCATTGAGAAATGGCAACAAATTGCAGTGTGGAGCCTGGATTGCATCCTGGAACAGAAGCGGAAAAGGACATTAATAGAAAAACAAGTAAGTCTATAAATCTGTACTTTAGCTAACAGTATTAGATGGATGCTAAATCCCTGGTTTTGATCATTATAACATGGATGTGTCAGATAGTAACATAAGGGGAAGCAGAATGAGGGGTACCCAGGAATTCTCTTTACTTTTTTTTGCAATTTTATTCTAAATCTAAAATTATTTCAGAATAAGCAGCTTCTGCTCTAATTCAAACAAATATTTAAAACCACTCAGTAAAGGACCACCTGGGTGGCTCAGTCAGTTAAGTGTCCAACTTCAGTTCACGTCATGATCTCACAGTTCATGAGTTTGAGCCTTGCATAGGGCTCTGTGCTGACAGCTCAAAGTCTGGAGCCTGCTTCGGATTCTGTGTCTCCTCTCTTTGCCCCTTCCCACTCATGCTTGCTCATTCTCTCTCTCTCTTTCAAAAATAAACACTAAAAATTTTTTTTAACAAAATAAAATAAAACCATGCAGTAAAGCCCTAATTACTGAAGACTGAATCCTCAAAGCAGGCTTCAGAGACTGCATTTCTCAGAATGTTTTCTATGAGGTTTTCTTTATTTTGGTTCTTGTGATAAGCTTAGGTGAGAATAACTTTACATCTATGACAATGGCATTTAAGTCTTAGAAATATTTGGACACTTTAACTGACTTTGTTTCTTCAGGTTTTTCTGAACCTAAGCATAAGAAATCACCTCATTTAGATCCACTGCTCTAGAAAACAACTGGACTCCACACATAAGCTTATATATAACAGTAAGCAAGCAGCTTCAGTTGCTCCTGAAAAGAATGTAAACCTATCTTTTTTTATTTTATTGTTTTAAATATAATGCCTATTAATCCAATAAAATATTTTTGTATATTTGTTTTTTAATATATTATCAAGCTGTCCTCTGCATTTAGCCTTTTTCTATCAACTTTCAAATGGTCAGTTTAGTGTATAAACCATCTCAACTCACAAAGTATTTATAAATGCAGAGACCCACACCCATGTAACACCCATCCCCATGTACTACTAATTCACTTGGCAAAAACATGTTACTGAAACAATGCACGGTGTGCAAAACATTGGATTATCTCTTATTGTGGTGATATCTTAAACAATGAAATCTGACGATATCATCAGGAAACACTTGCCCTTCTGTCCCAATTCACTCTATTATTTGTAAATGCACTAAGTGTTATAAGTGGAAGAGTTTGCCAAAATCAGCAAAGTCAGTTTAAAAAAAAAGAAACCTGGATATTTGGCTCTGAAAATCTTTTCTGGCTGGATCCTTACATCTCTTTCCCAACTCAGAACTTGAATGATAACCGCAGAGGATCTGTGTGAAACCTGATGTCTGGGGATTCCAGGAGCAACAGTGGAGCCCCTCAGCAGCAGGGAGGCCCTTTTATCTAATCTCTCTTAATGTAAATGCAGTTGGTCAGTGCATAATATACTTCAACATCTCATTTAGATACAGAAAGATGAATTCCACAGGAAAAAGCATTATTCAGAGTGGCTTTGATTTAACAAGAATGGTTTCATTAAACAAGCGTTAATCCACCCATCTAAAGGACAATTTGCTCAAAGAAACCACCAATAATGGAATGTTCCATTCAAAACACTAATGAAGTAAGAGAGAGGACTGTGTCATCTGGAACTGTGAATGTGCAGAGGGCATGTGCTGCCCAAAGACCACGCCTTCCATTTGAATCCCTGAGCAGTGCTGACGGATGTGGCATTGATGTATCAGCAGGTCCAAGCCAGAAACGAAGACGGCCTCCATGGAGGATATCAACTGACCTGTAAACTGTAACATGTGGTTTTCTTTACAAGGCTTTCCGCTGCTGAATTCTAGGTTTTCTACTTCACAGAAACTGTGCTGCATATTTTCCAGGGCACACAGGGTGGGCTAATCTTGTCCATTCACCAAAAACATGGAGTTTATTTTTCACTGAGACTCAGAAGAAAGAATCATTCTTAGCAAGGCCATCTCTAACAGCATAGCATCCCTTCATTTACAGGTAAAGTGCTTCATGATGGTGGGGAAAAACACCAATGAAGAAAGTGTTACAAACTGAAAGATGGAATTGTGTTTAAGCATGTTATGGAGAAGCTATTAAAGCCAATAATTCATTTTTGAGTCCCTGAAAGAATTTAGTTCTGCTAGCCCTATAAAGACAGTCCTTTTAGAGTACAAGTGTGTTGCATTTGTCAAAAAATAGTATTAACTAACTACATCAGAAATGGAAAAATAGGGCACTAACTTCATCATATCCCCTCCCAGAGTGTGGAAGAACAACATTACCTGGCTACTTTGGATCAGACTTGGGGCACAGAGAGACCAAAAGGTCTCAGGCAGTGCTGGGACAGCAGGGGGCGATATTAGCTCGTGCTGGTGGACTCCCCGAGCCACCTGCCAGCTGCTAAGGGAGTTCTGATCCTCAGAAGCCCCCATGACCTGGAAATGAGCAGACAGAACAGCTAGAACAGAAAAGTGGGCACAGACAGTGTCCTAAAAGGGCAGGGGAGATTTCCCTTCTGTTCAGACATGAAGCAGGGAACAAATGAGGATGCATTTTATTTCCCCTGATTAGTTTGCATTTGCTCAGATTGAACAGAGAAGAAAGACGAAAGTCATAGTTATCTAGGACAGAAACAGGTCACTCAGCAGTCCAAGGTCACATGTAGATAGCATCAGAGTGGTTAGAAACATGAGATTTCGGGACAAAGAGGGAATTGGCTTCACCGCAAACATCTGTTCCAACTCCCTTGCCTGCCAGAACCATAACTATTATCTCTTATTTAATTTTATTTTTTTATGGATCTGGAATTCTGGTCTTCCAGAATTTTATTTTATTTTAATTTATGTTAATTAAATGTCTCCATCACTGCCTGCCAGATAAAATTATGTTTAATGGGATGGGACACAAGATGAGTGCCTTAATGTTTGATGATGGTCTCATCCACGACTCCTGTTTTTTGCACCCTTCATCCAGTCCATCAGTAAATATTGTCAGTTCTATCTTCAAAATATCCAAATGCGGCCACCACTTGCCAGTGCCACTGCTACTGCCCTGATATGGTACCATAATCTTCTCTCACCTGAACTACTACAAAAGCTTCTTAATTGGTCTCCCTGGATCCTTCCTTATCCTTTTCAATCTAATCCACACAGCAGACACAGTGATTTTGTTAAAATGTGTGTCAGTTCATGTCACCTCACTGCTCAAAACTCTCTAATGGTTTCTCATATTACTGACTAAAAGCCAAACAAAGTCTTAAAAGGCCCTACATAATCTGATCTTGTTACCTCTCTAACCTCCTCTCTTATTATTGTCCCTTTTGCTCAGTCCACCCCAACCATTCTGTCCATGCTACTCCTTGAAATTTCCAGACATGGTCTTACCTGAAGGCCTTTGTGCTTGCTGTTCTTTCTGCCTATAAGGCTCTTCCACAACATATTTTCATGGCTTATTCCTCACTTCTTTCAGATCTTAGGTGCCCCCACAAACGCTATTTACACTCATTCCTTAGCTTTATTCTACTTCAGAGCATTTGTCACCATCTAACATGCTACATATTTCACTTATATATTGTTTAATACCTGTTTCCCTCAATCAGAATGTGAGGACCAAGAGGACAGGGATTTTTTTGTTTATTTTGTTCAGTGATATATCATCAGAGCCTAGAACTTGTTGGTACTCAACAACACAGTTGGTACTCAACAAATCACTGATACATTCACTCGTGGGATGAATGAATATTGACTAGATCAGGTAGGAAAGAAGAACACTAAAAGAAGAGTAAGAGACACTTAGAAGCCACTGGTTGTGCCAGGCATGCTATTTCTTAATCTATTGTTTAAGGGTGTTCAGAAAGCTCCTGAGCACAGTGTTTTTCACCTATCAGACTACTCATTTGAAGCTCGCGGGATCACTTCAGTGGGCTGTGACCATCAATATAAAAATTTTTTCTTATGAGCACTGGGTGTTGTATGGAAACCAATTTGACAATAAATCTCATATTAAAAAATTTATTTCTTGAAAAATAAAATAAAAATTTTGAAAATTAGTGCAAATTACATAAAATAATGACAAATATTATTTCTAGTGCCTGTGTGCACATATGTGCTAGATTATTGCAATATAAAGTGGATTGTTCATAATGCTCAAATAACTTTGAAAATCTTGTTATAGATAATATTCCCTAAGGGGCTAAAATAATCCTGTTTTATCAGTTATGCAGAAAAAAATCTTCCACAACCTTTTTGAAACTCTAATTACATGCATGTCAGGGTGCTTATAAGTCCAACAGTTTTCTGAGGCTCTGTTCATTTTCCTTACTCTATTTCTCTGTGTTCTTCGGGTTGCATAATTTCTATCTATCCTCAAAGTTTGCTGGTTGTTTCTTCTACCAACTCAAATCTACTCTTTAACCTCTATAGTGAACTTTCATTTTTGTTTGTTGTGCTTTTCAACTCCAGAATTCCCATTTGGTTCTTTTTTATAATCTCTATCCCTTTAGTGATATTCTGTTTATGAGTCATTTTACCATACCCTCCTTTAATTCTTGAAATAGGATTTCCTTAGTTCTTTGAACATATTTGTAATCCCTGCTTTGAAGTATTTACCTACCTAATCCAACATCTAGGCCTCCTCCAAGGGGCTTCTATTGCCTGCTTTGTTTGTTTGTTTGTTTGTGTTTGTTTTTGTTTTTCTGTATATCAGCCACACTTTCCTGTTCCTTTGTGTAGCTTAGAATTTTTTGATGAAACTTGGACATTTAGCTAGTTTATTGTAGTAACTCTGAAACTGAGCCCCCATTTTGATTTTCTCATTAATTTGTTAACTTTTTTTATTTGGCTGGGCTAATTCTGAAAAATATATTTCCTTTTCAGGGTACAGGCACTGATGTCCCTCCTCAGAAATTTTTGCTTGCTTATGTCTTTTAAGTTGACTTTGTAGAGGTCACCTGGGTCTGCATAAACCACTCATTGGTCAACAGTTGTGCTTAAGGCCCTTAACCACTTAGATTTTTATCCTTTGGTTCTGTATGTGGCTTGGAGATGCTTTCACAGTTCAGGGAGTTTATGATATTGCCCTATCTTCAGTCAGGACTAGTAGTCAACTGTTTTCTTTCCTAAGAAGGTACAGCCCTGGGTATGCACAATCTTCTAGACAACCAGGAATAAATTTTATATTTTTATATCTGGCTTCCCAGGAGTCACTGCCTTTAGCCAGTGTCTTGTCAGATGTTGTGCTTAAGTTCCTTCCTAGTGGGTGTCTTTGTGGCATGGGTAATGTTTTTGGGCTCATCCTACAGCCCAGAGAGATACCTCTACTCTAAGGGCAGGTTATGAAAGGGATGGTGACCCCTGGTCTTCTCAGCATGCTTCTCCCTGTATGGAAGCTCCACTCTTTGAAGAAGATGGAATGGGACATGAGGCCCCAGTTACACATGGATGATATCTCCATCCCTATATCCTGTAGGGAAGAGAACCCAGTCCTCCAGCCATGCCCAAATGGAGTAACACGTGTACAACACAGGCTGAGGGGAATGAGAAGTGTAAATGACCTGTCCCTCCTGGGATGAACTAGGGGAGTGAGCCCCCATCCTCTTTGCTTCACTTGCCATCACAGAGTAGAGCTGACATCACACAGAGCTAGGGGTGAGGTGAGGGTGAAGAGAGCAAGTCATGGCTCAAACGCCACAGACTTGATATTCTTGTGAAGATATAGTAGATTTTCTCAAAAATTCTTCCTTTGCTATGTGCCCTTCGAACAATAACTAAAGGCTTTAAATGGTTATTGGGCTATGTTTTATCTTTTTAAATAATTTTCACCAGTTAAATCTTTGCTGAGGACAGAGTTTTCTTAGTTCCTTATGCAGCCATTCTGGAAGTCCTGCCTCTGAACCTTTTGTGTAATCTACACCAAGGCCTTCATCTAGGAAGGGAGCTTTATGAAATTCAAAGTCTCACATTCATGGGGCCATCCTGTTACCTTTCAGCAGGTACACAGAGAAAGGAGTCCCAGCAAACTAATATTTCTCAAGTCTGACCTCTCTCAAAGGAGGACCAGTGGAGAATAGGGAGGGATGTAGTTTGCAGAGCCCTTGCTGGGGTTATGGAGGTAATTCAGTTCAAGAAAAGAAGTATTTGCTGGTAGAGTTCTTACATTTCAGTTCCCATGAATTATCTGTAACTATCCACCAGAATGTGAGGACCAAGTGGGCAAGGATTTTTGTTTATTTTATCCAGGGCTGTATCCTCACACCCTAAAATAGTGCCTGTTACACAGCAAGACACTCATTTACTGGATGTAGTTTATGGCTACCATCCAGCTGTGATTGGGACAAGATGGTGATAAGGCCAGGATTCTTCAAGAGTATCTTGAACTTCCAGAGACATAGCTGTTCAGCCCACTCTCTGATCTTATCATCTATCATACTCTCCAGCTGTAGCCTAAGATGGCTCCCACCTGACCCCAAGGCAAGTTGGACCAAATACCAAGGCTGTAATCATATATGTCACCAAAATCTGGCAGAGTTGCTGCTTAAGAAAGATGCTTCTTCACCCTCTGTCATCCTTATCTCAGTGCCCTGTCTTTAAGATGAGAAAAGATAGGTGGATACTTCTGCTTCCATCCCAGGAGACAAGGGAACATGAACATGTCCATCATGTTCTTAAATATAATCATTGGGAACATTGGGTTCACATGTACTGGGTGAATTGAGGAAAGGCTCTTTATGGCACGTTCATTTAAGCCTCACTGCTACCCTATAAAATAAGGAATACCATCCCATTTTTGAGACAAGGAAATGAGCTTATAAGGGAAGTAATTTTAATGTCAGTGACCAGCAAGTGATAGACCCAGGATTGGAAGCTGTCTGCAAAGGTATATCAAGTATATCTGACTGCAAAGCTCATGTTCTTTCTACTATATGCACTGTATCTTCCAGTAAGAAAAATGTTATGTAAAGTGTCCTGAGAGGTCTTCAGAGCTGGAAGGGGTCCAATAGGTAATCCAGAAGAAACCCCTCTCTTTTTGCATCAGATTATATAAAGTCTTCATTTCAACTGAATTAAGACTGTATTGTGTTAACTGAAAAAAATGACTCTTTGTATGATCCAAGGTGGTCACAGTGGTCCTTGCATCTTACTGGAGTTAGCAGTAGCCCTTTGTAGCCCCTCTCTCAGCCCCAGCACACCTTTAATCATCATATGGCCCTATCTCGTGAACTTATTTTTACAAATGTTAACTATATAGTATCTCCTTATTACTGATGCACAAAAGTACTCATCAGAAGCACCACTTCACACCTATCAGAATGGCTAAAATTAACAACCCAAGAGACAACGGGTGTTGATGAAGATGCAGAGAAAGGGAAACCTCTTGCACTGTTGATAGGAATGAAAACTGCTGCAGCCCCTCTGGAGAACAGAATGGAAGTTCCTCAAAAAACTAGAAATAGAACTGCCTTATGATCCAGCAGTTGCACTACTAAGTACCCAAAGGATACAAATATATAGATTCAAAGGAGTAAATGAACCCCAATGTTTGTAGCAGCATTATCAACAATAACCAAACTATGGAGGAAGCCCATATATCCACTGACTAATTAATGGACAAAGAAGATGTGGCATATGTATATATACATACAATGGAATATTACTCAGCCATCAAAAGGAATGAAATCTTGCCATTTACAAGGATATGGATGGTGGTAGACAGTATTATGCTAAGTGAAATATGTCAGTCAGAGAAAGATTAATACCTATGATTTCACTCATGTGGAATTTAAGAAACAAAACAGATGAACATATGGGAAGGGGGGGGAAAGAGGAGAGAGGGAAACAAACCTCAGACTTTTAATAGAAAACAAACTGGGGCACCTGGGTGGATCAATCAGTTAAGCATCCGACTTCAGCTCAGGTCATGGTCTCGCAGTTTGTGGGTTCAAGCCCCGCATCAGGCTCTGTGCTGACAGCTCAGAGCCTGAAGCCTGCTTCAGATTCTGTGTCTCCTCTCTCTGCCCCTCCCATGCTCATGCTGTATATCTCACTACCTCTCAATAATAAATAAACACTTAAAAAAATAATAATAGAAAACAAACTAAGGGCTGATAGAGGGAGGTGGGTGGAGAATGGACTGGATGGGTGATGGATATTAAGGAGGGCACTTGTGATGAGCACTGGGTGTTGCATGTAAGTGATGAATAACTGGGTTCTATTTCTAAAACCAATATTGCACTGTATGTTAACCAACTAAAATTTAAATAAAAGGTTAGGTGAAAGAATCCCCTGACATTAATAGTTATCATTTAGTACTATCACTAGAAGGTGGGAAGCTGTTCTTTTTAATTCAGATAAGTAGAATCTAAATGTCTCATTCCCTTTTGCTCAAAGCTCTCCTGAAGCAAAGGTATTTCCTTTTTTATGTTTACTTTATTTTTGAGACACAAAGAGAGAGCTTGAGCAGGGAAGGGGCAGAGACAGAGACACAGAATCTGAAGCAGGCTCTAGGCTCTGAGCTGTCAGCACAGAGCCCAACATGGGGCTCAAACTCACGAACCGCGAGATCATGACCCAGGCCAAAGTAGGACACTTAACTGACTGAGCCAACCAAGTGCCCAGAAACAAAGGTATTTCTAATTGAACACTGATATGGCAATTCCTCTAGTCAAAGATGGTTTTGTATTTTTTCAACATCAGTTAAATTATTTCAACATCTATGAAATACATTTTGCCAAAAACAAACTTCTGGAAGGCTTCTGAGTTCTGAGTTCTGACGGAGCAGGAGAGGGTCTACCAGTTTGGTTTTCTATGATCCTAGGGGACAGCCCTTCAGCTCAGGGAAGAAGATTCACTCCTTCTGCAGTCATATAGGGGCCCACCAGCTTCATGGCACAGATGTGGCAGGAATACATTTACATGCTCAGGTCTGGTGCTTTGTCCAGAAGCAAAGGCTTCTAACTGTATATACCATATTTAATAAAGTAGGAGTTTTATGAGGTGGATGGCAATACCCCAGGGTAAAACTCAACGCCATGGGATTTACTGAGCTCTAACTGCAAACTGAAAGCCCCCAGCATGCACACAACAGAGTCTATATTACAAGAAAGTTAATGTTGCAAAAGAACTCTTTTGAGGGAAAGCAAAGTATCCCTTCTCTAGTCAGGGTCACTGCTCCATGACACCAGCACTTCTAGCAGGAATTCAGGGTGCACACCCACAGGAGACATACAGAAGATGGGAGAGCAGAGACCCAAAAGCATGGTTGAACCTGCCCGATGATCAAAGGCAACAACAGGTAACAGGGTTCTGAAAGGTTGGTCTACCTTTATCAGAAACACCAAAAGCAATGGAATTTTAGTTCAATCATTTTCTAGGGATAAGACAGGCCAAGCAGGGGTGTGATAAGAAGGCCAGAGTAGTTGCCTGTTCCAAACTTGACCCTTCCATTGGCAGGATAAACAGAAGGAAGCAGGAATGAGTGATGCAGTCAACTGAAGAGGGGCAACTCACTCCAGGATCACCCATATCTAGCTTTGGGGAACATGCCTGAATGTGGATTTTAAGACATACAAAATGCTCTGCTGAAAATAAAAAGAAACACACTATAGACTTATAAGTCCACAGATTTTAGCCCATAAATGAGTCATAAAGTCCATTAGTTTTGGGGAGCATCTACCTTTTGAGATTTTATACTTCCTCTTACATGCCATTGCCCTGGATAGCCCTGCAAGACCATGGAAGGAAGAGTAAACTGGAAGCAAGCATTTGTTTTCTTGGAACATTTATTAACATAAGAAGATTTGGGGGGTACCTGGGTAGCTCAGTCTGTTAAGTGTCCAATTCTTGATTTCTGCTCAGGTCATGATCTCAGGGTTTGTGAGAATGAGCCCCACATCAGGTTCTACACTGATAGCTCAGAGACTGCTTGGGATTTTTTCTCTCCCTCTCTCTCTGTCCCTTCCCTGTTTGCTTTGCTCGCTCACTCCCTCTTTCTCTCTAAAAATAAATAAAATTTTAAAAAATATAAGATTTTGTGCATTCTTTTTATTAACTCATAATTGCAACCTGATTCAAGGCAAACACATAAAAACCACAGGACCATAACAGACACATGAAACGATGCTCAATGTCACTCCTCATCAGGGAAATATAAATCAAAACCATACTGAGATACCACCTCACACCAGTCAGAGTGGCAAAAATGAACAAATCAGGAGACTATAGATGCTGGCGAGGATGTGGAGAAATGGGAACCCTCTTGTACTGTTGGTGGGAATGCAAACCGCTGCAGCCACTCTGGAAAACAGTGTGGAGGTTCCTCAAAAAATTAAACATAGATCTACCCTATGACCCAGCAATAGCACTGCTAGGAATTTACCCAAGGGATACAGGAGTGCTGATGCATATGGGCACATGTACCCTAATGTTTCTAGCAACACTTTCAACAATAGTCAAATTACGGAAAAAGCCTAAATGTCCATCAACTGATGAATGGATAAAGAAGATGTGGTTTATATACATGATGGAATACTACTTGCAGTGAGAAAGAATGAAATCTGGCCATTTGCAGCAACATGGATGGAACTAGAAGGTATTATGCTAAGTGAAATAATTCAGTCAGAGAAAGACAGATACCATATGTTTTCACTCATAGGTAGATCTTAAGAAACTTAACAGAAGACCATGGGGGAGAGGAAAATGGGAGAAAAGTTACAGAGAGGAAGGGAGGCAAAACATAAGAGACTCTTGGATACAGAGAACAAACAGGGTTGATGCAGAGTGGGGGAGAGGGGAAAGTGGGTGATGGGCATTGAGGAGGGCACTTGTTGGGATGAGCACTGGGTGTTGTATGGAAACAAATTTGTCAATAAATTATATTAATAAAAAATATTCAGTAAAGGCAAACGATTACTAAAATTTTTTGCTGTAAAATTAGGTTGAGGTGAGATAAAGAACAAAATCATTAAAATAGAGGAGTCTATATTGGAATTGCTTCACTACTGAATTAAGTTCCTTCTTCACTTTAAAGAAGCTGAAACTGGAAATCAATCAATAAATGTACTGAGTGTTATTTATTAAAGAAAGATGTCGTGGAACTCCAACTTCTAATGATGGCACTCAAAGAAAAGATTTTGGCCCTCATCAAAAGATGTGAATAAATTAAAGTTTTGAGTTAAAAAAAAAAACAAAACACAGGACCAGTATGTAAGGAAAAGATTCTTACAAAAGCTCATACACTTAAGCCCATGTATCATGGCAGAGATTCTCAAGACCCTTCTGGGAACAACAGTGTATAGAAGGTTGACCATCCATCCTAGTTTCCCTGAGGCAGTTTGATTGTATCCCATTGTCCCAGGATAATCATTAATATTGTCCATTTCATTTTGAAAATCATCTTAGTTTGGACAATAAATTATGCAGTGATCTAGAACTGGGAATCAATCCTGTAGCTCAGACAGCTTCTCATCCTTCAAGTTAAAGTTCCCACAACTACCACAGAACTAGTGTCTTCTGCTGGCCTTGGTTCCAAAGGGGGCAGTGGTGATCAACAATGCACACCTAAGCTAGAAATCAGTGCTCCCCTGGAGTAGGCAGTATGCTTCTGCACTCATGGCCATGCTTCCTTTGGCCAAGTTCATCTTTGTGTATTAATCTATCCCAGGCCCAGTTCTAGATTGATGGCATAATGGTGACAACAGGAATTATTTCTCCAGTTGTGGTATGAAGGTGTTCCATGAAAGGGAAGTATATGCAAAACAGTCTCCAAAAGCAGAAGAAAATGTAAGACCAATGCAAAAGGATGAAAAGTCCAACTTGACAAGAAATGGTTTGTTGAGGGAACTTACAGACAGAAGCATGTCTTGGTCCACCTCAAGATGAGTAGATCTCTGCAACCCCACCTTCCATCAACCTGCTTTTTTTTTTTTTTTTTTTATAGCCCTAGAGACTACCCAGGAGGAAATGTTTGGGAATCATAGTCATATCTCCAAAGCAAATCAAGAAACTTATGCCCCAAGCGTGTTAAGGGTGTGATTAAACCAAAGGAAAAAAATGTGGGTGGGGGAGAGGAATTGTTCTCAAGAAGGTTTCAGATCACAATGCAGACATAATGGTAGATTTGTCCAAGATGGCATTAGACTGGATCACAAAGGTCAAGACTGCTCTTTTCCAGACCAGGCAAAGAATCCTTCTTAAATTTAAAACAGTTCTTTGCCTCTCCATTTGGTTGTCATGGAAGCCAAACCCAAAGATTTTCTTTCTCATGGGATTTCATAAGATTTCAGACATCTTGAAGAGAGATTTTTGGAATCAAGTTCCCCAGAAATTCTGAAGAACTGAGTATGGCTCATATGGAAGATGAAAAAGCTCACTGGCCATGACCTTATAGGGTCTCCCCTCCACTGTAATGTAGGCACCAAGCAACACATTGCCTTCTTAGTTATTACAAAGACTTCCAACTTTTCTGCAAAGTTTCTCTGGAACATGAATTATACAAACAAATTAGTTTTCAATTTTCTCTAACAAACGGTAGGATTTACCGCTGATCATACTCACTGAACTACCAGACTGGCTATGAATTGGGGACACATATATTCCCAAGCTCTAGTCTACTTCTCAATCTTTATTGGTCTGAGGCAATGAATGGGTCAGGTATTGGAATTAGACTGAACAGTATTTGGGTCCTAGCTCTGTGACCTTGGGTATCTTAACTTCTCCAAACATTCATAAAATGATCATAGTAGATAATAAAATAAACTGTTCTAGTAGAAAATAAAATAAACAGTAGATAATAAAATAAACTCTTAGAGAGAGCAACAAAATTCAGGAGCTTAGAGAACAAAGGAGTTGACTGCTGTCTCATATAATAGTCCAAAGTGAGTGTTCCAGTTTGGCAGGTGGCTCTGACCTATGCAGTTATCCAGGAACCCAGGCTGAGAATATCTCCACCATCTTTAGCGCATGGCATCCAAGGCAGCTGTGGTCATCATCATTTTTGTCAGTAAAGAGGGGATAGAGAGCATGGCTGATACACACCATTGTCTCATGCGCCCCAGTCTAAAAGTTACCCATGTTATTTCTGTTAACACTCTATGGAATGACCTTAATTAACTTGACCCATGTACTGCAAAGAGGGCTGGGAGAGGTAGCATCTAGCTGATGTCTAAATCCCAGATAAAATTTATTGCTATGAATGAAGGGAAGCATGGAGTTTGGTTATGACTAACATTTTCCATCTCAGTGGTAATGTGGTAATACTACGTCCTTCTTAGGGTTGTTGCTACAAGTAAGTTTGATTAAATGTGCCCAGTACCTGTCTGTATTCAAGAAATGGCAGTTATTCCTACTTCTAATATGCTCTTGTCTGGTCTTACATCCATAAACACCATCTATATGCTGGTGATTTCCAAAATTACTAACTCCAAATTTTTCCTTGAATTCCAGATCCAAATATCCAACTGACATTTTGTCATATCCACTTGGATATTTATTAGATATCTTATGATCCTGACATCAATTTTTCTCCCCCAAACCAAGCAATTCTCCAACACTAGCTGGACGCACTACAATTCAACTAATTTCTGAAAATATCTTCCTGGAAATAGTGTCAGATCCCACAGGTTAAGGGCTCAGTCCCACAGACTGCCCTCTCTTCCCACTTTAGATGCCCATGGCAAGTCCAAGTTGTCACTTTGGCTTCTGATCAACTGACTGTAGGTTGGAGGTTCCCATGACCCCTTCTTTGGATTTGATTAATTTGCTAGAGAAGTTCGCAGAACTAAGAGAAACATTTTACTTACTTGGTTACCCATTTATTACAAAGTGTATAACTCAGGAACATCCTGATGGAAGAGATGTATAGGACAAGGTATAGAGAAAGGGAGCAGAACTTCCATGCCCTCTCCAGGTAGCACCTCTCTCCTTGAATCTCCACGTGTTCACTAACCTGGCAGCTCTCCAAATTTTGTCCTTTTGGGGTTTTAGGGAGGCCTCATTACATAGACATTACTGATTAAAAAAAAAGAAGCTGTTGCTTTTTTCCTGAATATGTTCCTTCCCCAGTTGCCACCATTTCAGCAAGTGGTACCACACAGTTGCCCAAATCAAAAACAATGAGTCTCGTTCCCTCCTCACCCTTACATTCAATCTTCCCTATTCTGTGTCTCAAATCCATTCACTTTCCTCCCTGTCCACTAAGCCATTGTCATGTGTTTGCAACAGCATGCCCTTTGGTCCCCTGTCTCTACTCTTGCTGCTGTACAATCTTCTTTTTTTTAATTTAAATTTTTATTAGTTGATATACAGTGTAATATTGGTTTCCAAAATAGAACCCAGTGACTCATCACTTACATATGACACCCAGTGCTCATCACAAGTTCCCTTCTTAATATCCATCATTTATCTAACTCATCTCCCACCTACCTCCCTCCATTCTCAGTTTGTTCTCTATCATTAAGAGTCTCTTGAGGTTTGTTTCCCTTTCTTCTCTTTGTCCCCCCACTTCCTATATGTTCATCTATATTGTTTCTTAAATTCCATATATGAGTGAAATCCTATATTTGTCTTTTTCTTATTGACTTATTTCACTTAGCATAATACATTCTAGCTCCATTCATGTCATTCAAATGGCAAGATTTCATTCTTTTCATGGCTGAGTAATATTCCATTATATATGTATATGTGTATACATATGTATATATATATGGGTGTGTGTGTGTATATATGTATATACACATATATATACATATACACACACACACACCCATATATATATATATACACATTATATATATTGTGTATATATATGTATATATATTATGTATAATATATATATACGTAAATATATATATATATATATTTATGTGTATATATATATATATATATATATATATAATCACATCTTCTTTATCCATTCATTGGTCGACAGGCATTTGGGCTCTTTCCATCATTTGGCTATTGTTGATAGTGCTACTATAAACAATGGGGTGCATGTACCCCTTTGAATCTGTATTTTCTTATCTTTTGGGTAAATACCTAGTAGTATTTGCAATTGCACTTGCTGGTTCAGAGGGTAGTTCTATTTTTACTTTTTTGAGGAACTTCCATACTGTTCTCCAGAGTGACTGCAGCAGTTTGCATTCCCATGAGCAGTGCAAAAGGATTCCCCTTTCTCCACATCCTTGCCAACACCTATGGCCTCTTGTGTTGTTAATTTTAGCCATTCTAGCAGGTGTAAGTGATATCTCATCATCGTTTTGATTTGTATTTCCCCGATGGTGAGTGATGTGGAGCATCAGACACAACATAGAGAATAACAAAAAAATACATAAAATTCATCATTTTGACCTGTTTAGGTATACTATTCATTGGCATTAAGAACACTCACAAGGACACCTGGGTAGCTCAGTTGGTTGGGCATCCAACTTTGGCTCAGGTCGTGATCTCATGATTCATGAGTTCAAGCCCCACATCAGGCTCTCTGCTGTCAGTGCAGAGCCTGCTTCAGATCCTCTATCCTCCTCTCTCTCTCTGCCCCTCTCCCACTCACTCTCAAAACTAAATAAACATTTTTTAAAAAGAACATTCACATTACTGCACAACCATGTCTTGCTTATTCATTTTGCTTTTTCATATATCTCCTTCTTCACATAGCTCCTCAATGCAGAGACCTTGCCTATGTTGCTCACAATATCCTTAACATCTAGTCCAAAGCTACTCTCATTGCAAACAACAGTAAGAATTTGTTGAATAAATAAGTCTTCTATTACTCTTCTACTAGTATTATCTCTATTTCTATTTATACCATTTCTGCTTATTGAGATTCTATTATATGCCAAGTGCTGTGCTAGGTATTTTAAATACATTAATACCCTCAGGGCATCTGGGTGGCTCAGTCTCTTGATTTCAGTTTGGGTCATGATCCTGGGGTCATGGAATCAAGCCCTGAGTAGACCTCTGCACTGAATGTGGAGCCTGCTTAGGATTATCTCACTCTCTCACTCTCTCTCTGCCTCTCTCCCCTGCTTGCTGTCTCTCTCTCTCTCTCTCTCTCTCTCTAAAATAAAAAATAAGATTTTAAATACATTAATACTCTCAAAAATCTGAAAATCAGGTATTAGTGTGCTCATTCCATATATGAAAAATTTGTCTCAAGAGATGTGTTCAAGCTCACACAATATAACATAAAACTAGGACCACAATGCAGATCTTCACAACTTCAGAGTTCACGACCTTTCCTGATACCACAGGAAAATTGTCTTTCTTCTATTCCATGCAAAAGGAAACTATCTCAGCGAAATAGCAGGAAGGTTACTTTCAAACTTCTTATTTCAGAAAGATCTAACAAATAAATACTCTTGCTTATGAGGACAGCTTGGTGCCTCCCCCATGGCTGTTTTGTCCTCCTTGTCTTCTCCCCAGATACTCTTCACATCCTCTCCCTCTAGCTCAAGCCCAGTTGCCTCCTCCAAGAAGCCCACCTGGCTCATGGGTTTGCTCTCAGTCCATGGTTCTTTATCTCTCTTGGAGTCCCAGAGCCCTAATGGTCTGTTCAGCTTGCCTGGCATCATCTCGTCCTGCCTACTTGCCACATAGGTGAACTTCATCCCTATGCCTAGATTATAGCTCTAAAAAGAGGAGAAACTCTTTGATGCAAAGCCAAACAGAGATTAAAAAGCAGAAGTAACAGATAAGATTTGCATCGCTAACTTCTCTAACAGACCCACAAAATCCTAGAACTTCTTCAGTGGTATCTTTACAGTGGAATATTATTTGGCTTTAAAAAGGGAGGAAATTCTGACACATGCTAAAACATGGGTGAAACTTGAGGACATTTTGTTCAGTGAAATAAGCCAGTTACAAAAGGACAAAAGCTGGATGATTCCAGTTAAATGCAGTCCCTGTAGTCAAATTCATAGAGATAGAAAATAGAATGGTTGTTCCCAGTAGGGGAGGGAATGGGGAATTACTGTTTAATGGGTATAGGGTTCCAGTTTTGCAAGATAAAGAGTTCTGAGATAGATCGCCGTGATGGTGCACAACAATGTGAATGCACTTGTCACTAAACTGTACACTTGAAAATGGTAAAAATGGTAAATTTTATGCTATGCATATTTTACCCTACAAATATATATATATATATATATATATATATATATATATACTAAAAATAGAAAATAAATAAAATAAAATAAAATAAATAAAATAAAATATAATATAATAAAATAAATAAAATAAAATAAATAAAATAAAATAAAATAAAATAGAAAGTTTTCCTCAGAAAACAGGGCCCAACTGTCTAAGATGCCTTCCCTCTCTGCCTGTCATAATTTCAGGGTCTGAGCCAGAAGCATGAGGGTCCACTTCTGTTGGGTCTTGCAAATTTAAGGCCTTAAAGGGCCTAACTGACTCCCCTGTGGGGCTCTAGAGAGTCCCTTCACAGGGCCCTGGACTCTCAGCCATGTTCTCTCAGGCCACACTACACCCCTCCAGGAGCATGGCCCTCTCAGCAGAGGAGCTTACACTGCATGCATTTCAGAGGGCCAGCCCCACACTCTCTCCTTCAGGAACAAATGAAACGTGTTATTTCCCAAGATTATAAGCTCTAGGAGGAGATCTGCACTTCCTCTTCTCCCAGTATCTTCCATATCAGGAATTGCACACTCAGGCTTATTGGTTTGTGAGTGCAGATGGGGAAACAGTCATTGTTTACCTATTTCTCTTGCTTTTGACCTGTCCTGCTGCTAATTTATAACTGGGAATCCTCCTTCCCCCTGCTCCCACCCAGGCCCATTTCTCTGCCAATTCCACTCAGTTATTTCTGGGAACCTCCAGGGGGTGTCTCATGTGAAAAAGAAAAAAGGAATCTTCTAGATGGCCAGGCCAGGGTGCTCCCAGGCCCACCCTGGTAGCTGCCAGCACCACAGACACCATCTCTCTGAAGGGCCTCTTTGCCGTAAGACACCCTTGTGCTGGGCTACAATGGTAGCATGGCTGTCCATAGGAAAGTCCAGCACACAAGACAAGCATTGTTAAGTCCTGGCATTAAGTGGCCATATAAAACTATTTTCTCTAAAATATTTAATGTTAACTTATGAAAAACCCAGAAAATATGTTTAAAGCCATGCCAGATTTTGGGAGAAATATTTTTTTAATGTTTATTTATTTGTAAGAGAGAAAGAAAGAGTGCACAAGCTGGGAAGGGACAGAGACAGAGGTGGACAGAGGATACAAAGCAGGCTCCATGCTGACAGCTGAGATCCCACATAGGCTCAAACTCACAAACCACAAGATCGTGACCTGAGCCAAAGTAGTTTGCTTAACCAACTGAGCCACCCAGGCACCCAGCCACACACTCCAGATGTCTAAATCTTACAGGAGGGTGTGAAAATCCCTAAACTAAGTAGCTTTTTCCTTTCATTTGTCCTGAGTCCTCATTCTCCTTCCTGTGCAAATACAGTAGAAGAAGGAAACTGCTGAGGGATCTGTGGCTAATCAAGCCAATGTGAGACTAAAGTCAAGAACAAAGAGCTCCAGAAACCCAGGGCCATGCCATAGTCCTACAATACTAGGGAACACCAGCATGAAGCCATCCCTTTCCAACAAGCCAGCACTGCCACATGGTCTGAAACTGTGGTCTGGGAAGAAAAGAACCTGCAACACATGTGGAGTTTTTTGTTTGTTTGTTTTGAGAGAGAGTGGTGTGAGCTGGGGAGGGGCAGAAAGAGAGGGGGAGAGAGAGAAATGAAGCAGGCTCCACACTGTCAGTGCAGAGCCTGACACAGGGCTCGAACTCACGAACCGTGAGATAATGACCTGATCTTATATCAAGAATCAGTCACTTAACCCACTGAGCCACCCAGGCACCTCAACACATGCAGAGTTTAAAGTCAAAGGTGGCTATGCCACAACATGGAGAAACCTTCAGAACATTACACCCAGCAAAATACGCCAGACACAAAAAGGCAAAAACTGGATGATTCTGCTTACAGGATGTACGTAGAGTCATCAAATAGAAATTCAAAGTAGAGAGAAAGCAGAATGGTGGTTTCCAGGGCCTGGAAGGAGGGGGTAATGAGGAGTTGTTGTTAAAGGGGTACAGAGTTCCAGTTTTGATGAGAAGGGTACTGGAGATAGATGGTGTGATGGCTACACAGCAATGTGACTATACTTAATGCCACTGAATTGTGTCTTTAAAAATGGTTAAAATGGTAACTTTTATGTTATGTGTGTTTTACCACAATAACAATATTTTCAGGTGGCTGATTCCCAATCTCTCCTGCCCCATTTCAGAGAAACAGAAGGGTCAAGATAAGGGAGGGGTGGCTCTCTACTGCCTGGTCCTGTTGCCTTCCAGACCTTGAGCACCAGAGCTCTTTCTAGCCACGTTCATAGGCCTCTTTCTGGACCCACCAGGTCTTCCATCTGGGGGAACAGTTGTGGGGAGAGCCAGCATGTGGACAGGGGAACGTGGTGTACAGCATCTTGACCCTTTCTCCATTTTCCTCCAGTTTACTGCTCTTACCTACAGGGTGAGTGCTTGCATGCATTGTTTAATTTTCACACTCTGCAGAACACTTCAGCTACCTCTCCAATCTTCAGGACAACTCTGATCCCCAGGACCTGCAGGAAGAAGGAGTAGAAAGAGCAATGCATCACGTGGGGACACCTGACTCAATGGCCCAGCTCTCAGGTCCCCGTGTTGCCTTAGGCAAGTCCCACAGCCTCTTTGAACCTCAGTTTCCTCATTGGTAAAATGAAGGCAATTGGACATGATAATCCCCAAGAGCCCTCAAAGCACCAGGCTTCTGAGAAATGGCCTGGCACAGCATGCCCCGATTAGCACACATGAAACTAGAGAGAAGAGTCTCAGAGGAGGAGGAAGGCTGGCCCAGCACACACTTCTTAGAAAAGGACACAGTTAGAAGCAAGAACACCCATGACCTTCTGAAATGCAAAAAAGGCCCAGGGTTCTGCAACTCTTTGTTCTTTCATAGAACACCTCGCTCTCCCCAGGAAGAATATTTAGGGAGTAGGCTAAATACTCCAGCCCTGGCCTGCTTCCTCAGCTGCTGATCTGATTCTGGAGGGCCTACTCTACAGCAACTCCCATGGGTCATCCCAGCCAACCCCTCAGGGATCATGTGGGCCCAACCCACCCCTCTTTGCCTTACTTTTCACCTTTGTAGGTGAAGGAGCAGGCCCACAGGAACTTTGCCTGCACCACCTCTGCTACTTCAGCTTGACCTGCAGAGCTGCTGTCGAACCGTGCAGCCCTCCAGTCCACAGAGCCGCCTGCCCTGGAACTGCTCTGCCTTTAATTAGCCAGCAGTTTTATGAGGTGGACGTGAGTGCCAGGTTTATGGAGCCCTCCCTCTGACCCAGGCCCAGCTGACTCTCCCAGGGATGCTCCCAGCCCTGGAAACAGGTGCCCTAAGGGCTTTCCTGGCCTGGCCTGCATCTCTGGGCTGACACTGGCACAATGAACACCTAAATGAGCTCACAGGGAAGAGGAGAGAACATGAGGATGGGTGTACCCAGAAGCAAGCCCATGGAAATGAGCATTTGGAAGCCCCAGAACCCTAATTCTCCATGCCATTTACCCATCATGAAACGAACACTTAGAAACTGGAAACCTGTGAATAGAATAATTCTGTTGTAAAGCTTTAAGGACTTTGTCATGGCTGGGCCCAAAATTCACCGTGGTTTCTAAATTAACAGCAGCCATCTTCATTTACCAGCAGGATAAAGAAGGTAATTCATTTTCTTAGAAGCTTCAAGCCTGTCGCCCTGCTCACAACCAGTCCAAGCAGCCATTCCAAGTACTGCCTTCAGCCCATGCCAAACTTAGATCAACTGCAGACTCCTAGCTTTCTGAGGAGAGAATGGAAGTATGTGTGCCATGGATAGTATTGCATGTGTACACGTACTTGTATGAGGGTATTTACATACACCCCAAATGAGCATGCATACATGTTTATCTGTGCACACCTGCTAAGGCTTTGGGAGGCTCTCCACACTCACAGGATGGAAAAACCATCACATTTATTATCTGCCCTTGTGCGGTATTTAAAATACAACTTTGAATGTGTGCACATTTTTTAATGTTATTGGACCACTTGGGTTTTTTTTTTTTTTTTTTAACCAGGCTGACTTTGAGCCAGACTGCATCTGTCTGCATTGAAAGGGACCATTCTTTCCCTCAAACTCCCAGCCCTGGCCCCGTCCTCACACACCCTCCTTCCAGTGAAACCTGAGCATTTCCTTTCCCGTAAGGCTCAGCCAGCCCAGCTTCTTCTCAAAGCCTGTGCTCAGCTCAGAGGCCAAGCCCTGCTGCTCAAGCAGACCCACGTGACTCTTGAACTGTGAACCCAAGTCCCAGGGTGGGAAACCGTTTGTCAACAGCCCCCATATTTATGACCACAAGGCCAGGCCTCTCTCTGGTGCAAAACTAGTGTTCAGACCAACCAATCATGTGAAAGAGTTCCTAGATCTGTTCCTAGATCCTCCAAAAATCTCTCTTCAGCTTTGGAGAACATGATTTCTCCTCCATTTGTGTCTTCTGTCTGGATGATCATTCTAATTTGGGGATTCCAGTAAGAAGAGGGCCACTTGCTCAAGACACCCACTTGGAGAAGCATCCTTGAAAGTTTCCAGAATTTTTTGCAGTTCTCATCACTGTGATCCTAAGCTGGAGATATCCCTTTTGTAGATGGATTAGTCCTCTGTCTTCTCTGAGAGACACCATGGACTGTATTTTCTAAAATACACTTTTTCAATCTTTCATTTTCACTTTAAAACACTTTAGCATCATATATAACCCAAAATACAACTTTGTCAGCCCCATTTTCATCTATTTATATACTTTTCAATCCTGACCATATGAATGAGTATTTTATCAAGTTTCAACCAGACATCCACTATTTTCACTTAATTTATTATTTAAAGCCACTTTCATTTGTGATACAGTCTACACAACTATAATTTCTACTGCTTGAACACTATTCCATTCAGCAAACACTGGGACTTAGTCTGTCATCCCCCTATTCCTGGACATGTAGATGCACAATGGTGTAGACCAGTTATTTCGTCCATTGATTTCCTTGGGATGAATTTCTATGAGTGAAACATTAGTGTACCCATTGGTATAATCATTTCCAGGACTCAGGGTATTCCAACTTGTATTCTGAAAATCTTTTAACAATTTACAATGTCACTTTAGAGGAAGTATAACTTTTTTAATTGCAACTTTGCCAGGAATTAAATTAGTTTTTTCTGACTTAGAAGCTAAAAGTTGATAAACTCAAAGGTTATTTTAATTTACATTTCTTTTATGACTAGTGAAGTCATCATCCACCCCACCCCTCCACACCACAACCCCAAACTCTGAGCATTTTTAAAATAGCTTAAGGCTATACATTCATTCTACCTTCTTTAGATTCCATTCAAAGGAAAAGATGCAAATGAGACCCAAAGGGAGAAAGAGAGTGGGGAGCATCAGAATAGCCTGTATATGTTGCCTTTCATGTACAAATCACACACCTAGATCTTGCCAACTAGAAGAGAATGGGAGATTGAGCTAGGAGATGGGAGTGCAAAGAAAAAAAATCCAGGCAGAGGGATAGTTACTGGTCAATTCTCTCCCTTTTGTGGTAATGATTGGCTTTTGTGTTGACCACTGCTGCCTCCCTGAGGCCTGTTCTCTTCTATGGGACTGAGAAGGTGCACTCAGTTTAGTTACATTTCCTAACTCCATGACCCCAAACATAAGCTCGCTCTATACAGGTGGTTTGTCTTCAAAGACAATACTTCAACACACACTCTCTGGTACCTTTCCAGTAGCAGTGATAGGCATGCAAAGTCTTTTTTTCCCCCAGACTTTATTGAGATATAATTGACATATAACATTGTGTAAGTTTCAGATGCACAATGTGTTGATTTGATACAGTTATACATTGCAGTGTGATTGCCACCATAGCATTAGCTAATGCCTTCATCCCATCACACCATTTTTTTCTGTGGTGAGAACATTTAAAATCAACTGCCTTACAACCAACGGAATGGGAAAAGATATTTGCAAATGACACATCGGACAAAGGGCTAGTATCCAAAATCTATAAAGAGCTTATCAAACTCCACACCCGAAAAACAAATAACCCAGTGAAGAAATGGGCAGAAAACATGAATAGACACTTCTCTAAAGAAGACATCCGGATGGCCAACAGGCACATGAAAAGATGTTCAACGTCGCTCCTTATCAGGGAAATACAAATCAAAACCACACTCAGATACCACCTCACGCCAGTCAGAGTGGCCAAAATGAAGAAATCAGGAGACTATAGATGCTGGAGAGGATGTGGAGAAACAGGAACCCTCTTGCACTGTTGGTGGGAATGCAAATTGGTGCAGCCGCTCTGGAAAGCAGTGTGGAGGTTCCTCAGAAAATTAAAAATAGACCTAGCCTATGACCCAGCAATAGCACTGCTAGGAATTTATCCAAGGGATACAGGAGTACTGATGCATAGGGGCACCTGTACCCCAATGTTTATAGCGGCACTCTCAACAATAGCCACATTATGGAAAGAGCCTAAATGTCCATCAACTGATGAATGGATAAAGAAATTGTGGTTTATATACACAATGGAATACTACGTGGCAATGAGAAAAAATGAAATATGGCCTTTTGTAGCAACATGGATGGAACTGGAGAGTGTGATGCTAAGTGAAATAAGCCATACAGAGAAAGACAGATACCATATGGTTTCACTCTTATGTGGATCCTGAGAAACATAACAGAAACCCATGGGGGAGGGGAAGGAAAAAAAAAAAAAAAGAGGTTAGAGTGGGAGAGAGCCAAAGCATAAGAGACTGTTAAAAACTGAGAACAAACTGAGGGTTGATGGGGGGTGGGAGGGAGGGCAGGGTGGGTGATGGGTATTGAGGAGGGCACCTTTTGGGATGAGCACTGGGTGTTGTATGGAAACCAATTTGACAGTAAATTTCATATATTAAAAAATAAAAAAAAATAATAAAAAAATTAAAAAAAATAAAAAAAAATAAAATCAACTGCCTTAGCAACTTTCAAGTATATAATACAGTATTTTTAGTTGTATTCACAATACTGTGTATTAGATCCCCAGAACCTGTTCATCTGAAAAGTGGAGGTTTACTCTTTGACTAACATCTGCTCACTTCCCTGAAACCCAATGCTTAAGTAACCACCATTCTACTCTCTGTTTCTACAAGGTCAGGTTTTTCAAGTTCCAGATAGGAGATCATACAGTATTTGTCTTTCTCTATGACTTCTTTCACTTAGTGATAACGCCTTTAGGTCCAAACATGTTGTTGTCAATGACAGGATTTCCTTCTTTCTCATGGTTGAATACTATTTCATTCTTAATGTATACCACATTCTTATCCATTCATCCATTGGCAGGCACTTAGGTTATTTCCATATCTTGGCTGTTGTAAATAATGCTTCAATGAACATGGGAGTGCAGATACAGTTTCAGGATCCTGTATTCATTTCCTTTGGATATATACCTAGAAGTGGGATTGCTAAATCATACGGTAGTTCTATTTTTAATTTTTTGAGGAATCTCCATACTGTTTTCCATGGTGGCTGCAGCAGTTTACATTCCTTCCAACAGTGGCCGAGGTCTCCCTTTTCTCCACATCCTCATCAACATTTTTTCTCTCTTGTCTTTTTGGTAATAGCTATTCTTGTCTACAGACATACCACCCTGAACACGCCCGATCTCTTCTGATAATAGCTATTCTTAGAGGTGTGAGGTTATAGCTCTTTGTGGTTTTTATTTGTATTTCCCTGATGATCAGTGGTTCTGAGCACCTTTTCCTGTGCCTGTTGAGGATTTGCATGTCTTCGTCATTGACAATTTGTATGTCTTCTTTGGAAAGTCTTTCTCCTCAGGACCATGGGCTGAAGCTTCCAACATTAAGCCAAATTGGCAGCCAGGAGCGATGCTTTTTTAAATCCAGGCCACTTTGGGAATCTGACAGAAACACAGATTACAGCCTCACAAATTCATGATACATACCTACCATATCAGAGGTCTCAGAGTTTCTGTAGCATCCATTAACTCGAGGTTAAGAATTAAGTCCATCCAGAGCCACCAGACACTTGTGCAGGGAAGTTCTATCTTGAGCTGGTGAAGACATTGGTGCTTGACCATAGGCTCTTCCTCAGGCCATCAGAGGCATGTCTTATGAAGAAGTTAAGGGACAGTTTGGGATGACAAGAAAGAGAAACTTGGGGAGAAACTGAGGGCAAGATATCTGGGTATTTGTCATATTTCCTAGATGTTGGGCATCTAAGGAGATTTCCAGTTGCAAGGATCAGGGCCTTATCTTGATTCAGACATTCAATACTCTTATTCTGATATTAAACAGCTCTCTGCCCAAAAGCTTTCCCACCATCCTGGAAAGTTACTTCCCTTTATAAACCATGAGATGTGGCTCCTGAGATAATCTCATTCCTGAACTCCTTGAAGTTTATCTGTCTCCCGACTAGATTGTCCAGGCCTGAAAAACAACAGCATCTCTTACTTCTCTTATTCACAGCATGTCTCACATGGTAAAAATGTTAAATGAATGAATGGCTTTAGGTAGAACAAACCTAATCCTAACCCTCCTTGGGTAAGCAGGAAAGGACTGGGCCTTTATTAAAACAAACTTCTGTGAGGATCCTAGTCCAGACTTTCTATGTGGGTATTGTGGGGGGCATTAATTTTTATTTGGTTTCAGGGTTGTCGTTTGTTTTTACTACTCCTTCTAATATTCACATCATTATCTGTACCCTGTGCTTTGCTTCTGCTGTACCCAGTTAGTATGACAGCCTACTCTATGTTTAGCAAACCCTCCACAAATTTTCAAGATATTTTGCACATATATAATATAGACATGTATATAGTTTTTCTTTTTCACATATGATAGCACAGTATTACTTGCTCTTTTCACTTAGCATATGTTTTTTTTTCATGGTAATCTTTTTTCTCTTTTATTAAGTTTTAATTTTAATTCCAGTATAGTTAACATTCAGCGTTATATTAGTTTCAAGTGTACACTATAGTGATTCAATAAATCTGTACATTACTCAGTGCTCTTCATGATAAGTGTGGTTTTAATCCCCATCACCTATTTCACCCATCCTTCCATCCATCTCTTTTCTGGTAGCCATCAGTTTGTTCTCTATAGTTAAATGTGTATTTTTTTGGTTCTTTATCTCTCTCTCTTTTTTTTTACTTTTGTTCATTTGTTTCATTTCTTGAATTCCACATATTAGTGAAATCATATGGTATTTGTCTTTCTTTGACTAGTTTAACTTAGCATTATACTCTCTAGCTCCATCCATGTCATTGCAAGTGACAATATTTCATTATCTTGTATGGTTGAATAACATTCCATTATATATATATATATATATATATATATATATATATATATATGTATACACATATATACAAAGAAGATCTGGCATATATATATATATATGCCAGATCTTTATCCATTCATCTTTGATGGATACTTGGACTGCTTCTGTAAGTTGATTATTATAAATAATGCTGCAATAAACATAGGAGTGCATGTATTCCTTTGAACTGGTGTTTTGAATTTTTTGGACAAATACCCAGGGCTATCTTTATTTAGGGTAATTATATTTCTAATTCGTTGAGGAAACTCTATTGTCTTCTAGGGTGGCCACACCAGATTCCCAACACTGTATGAGGGTTCTTTTGTCTCCACAACCTCACCAACACTTGTTGTTTCTTGTGTTTTTTTATTTTAGCCATTCTGACAGTGGTAAGGTGCTATCTCATTATAGTTTTGATTTGCATTTCCCTGATGATGAGTTATGTTGAGCATCTTTTCATGTGTCTGTTGGCATGTGTATGTCTTCTTTGGAGAAATTCTCTTCATGTCTTCTATCTTTTTTTAAATTATCTTAGAGAGAGAGAGAGAATTGGGGACAGGGGCAGAGGGAGAGAAAGAAATTCTTAAGCAGAGGCTTAAGCCTAACAAGGGTCTCAATCCCATGACCCTGGGATCATAACCCAAACTGAAACCAAGAGTCAGATGCTCAACAAACTGAGCCATTTGGATTCCCTACTTCTGTCCATGTGTTTTGGTTTTTTTTTTTGTCCATGTGTTAATTGGATTATTTATGGGAGGGTTGATGTTGAGTTGTGTAAGTCCTTTATATATGTTGGATACTATCCCTTTATCAGATATGTCATTTGCATATCTGATATCTTGCATATCTTCTCCCATGCAGTACGTTGTCTTTTAGTTTTGTTGTTTCCTTTGCTGTGCAGAAGCTTTTTATTTTCATGTAATCCTAATAGATTATTTTTGCTTTTGTTTCCCTTGCCTCAGGAGACCTATCTAGAAAGAAGTTGCTATAGCCAATGTCAGAGAAATTAATGCCTGTGCTGTCTTCGAGTATTCTTTATGGTTTTACATCTCCCATTTAGGTCCTTAATCCATTTTGAGTTTATTTTTGCATAAGGTGTAAGAAAATGGTCCAATTTTACTCTTTTGCATGCTGCTGTCCAGTTTCCCAACACCATTTGTTGAGGAATCTATCTTTTCCTATTGCATATTCTTTCTTCCTTTGTCAAAGATTAACTGACAGCATAATTGTGAGTTTATCTCTGAGTTTTTTATTCTGTTTCATTGATTTATGTGTTTATTTTTGTTCCACTACCATTTTGATTAGTGTAGCCTTGTAATATAACTTGAAGTCTGGAATTATGATGCTTCCAGTTTTGCTTTTCTTCTTCAAGATTGCTTTGGCTATTTGGGGTCTTTTGTGGTTCCATACAAATTTTAGGATTGTTTGTTCCAGTTCTGTGAAAACTCCTGTTGGCATTTTGATAAGGATTGCATTAAATGTGTAGATTGCTTTAAGTAGTATAGACATTTTAACAATATTCATTCTTCTAATCCATGAGCATGGAATGTCTTTCCATTTCTTTCTGTTGTCTTCAATTTCTTTCATCAGGGTTTTATACTTTTCAGGTTACAGATCTTTCATTTCTTTGGTTAAATTTATTCCTAAGTACTTTATTGTTTTTGATGCAATTGTAAATGGGATTCTTAACTTCTTTTTCTGCTGCTTCATTATTAGCATATAGAAATGCAACAGATTTTTCTACATTGATTTTGTATCCTAAGATTTTACTGAATTCATTTATCATTTTGAGTAGTTTTTTGGTGGAGTCCTTGGGGTTTTCTGTGTATAGTGTCATGTCATCTGCAAATAGTGGATGTTTTACTTCTTCTTCCTTACCAACTTAGATGCCTTTTATTTCTTTTTCTTATCTGATTGCTGTGGCTAGGACTTCCAGTACTGTATTGAATAAATGTGGTGAGAGTGGATATCCTTGTCTTGTTCCTGATTCTTATCCTTTGTCTTATTGATGTGATATATCACATTGATTGATTTGTGAATATTGAACCACCCTTTCATTCTGAAAATAAATCCCACTTGATCATGGTGAATGATGTTTTAAAATGTATTGTTGAATTCTATTTGCTAGTATTTTGTTGAGGATTTTTGCATCTATGTTCATCACAGATATTGGCCTGTACTTCTCTTTTTTAGTGATGTCCTTATTTGGTTTTGGTATCAGGGTAATGCTTGCCCCATAGAATGAATTAAGAAGTTTTCTTTCCTCTTCTGTTCTTTGGAATAATTTGAGAAGAATAGGTACTAACTGTTCTTTAAATGTTTGGCAGAACTCACCTGTGAAGCTGTCTGGTCCTGGACTTTTGCTCATTGAGAACTTTTTTATTACTATTTCAATTTAATTGATGGTAATATGTCTGTTCAAATTTTCTATTTATTCCTGATTCAGTTTTGGTAGGTTATTTGCTAGGACTTTATTCATTTCATCCAGGTTATCAAATTTGTTGACATGTATTTTTCATAGGATTCTCTTACAATCCTTTGTATTTCTGTGGTGTCAATTGTTATTTCTCCTCTTTCATTTCTGATTTTATTTATTTGAATTCTATCTATCTATCTATCATCTATCTATCTATCATCTATCTCTCGTCTGGCCAGAAGTTTATTAATTTTATTGATCTTTTCAAAAAACCAGCTCCTGGTTTCATTGATCTGTTCGGTTGGGGGTTTTGTTTGTTAGTTGGTTGGTTTAGTTTCTATATCATTTATTTCTACTCTAATCTTTATTATTTTATTCTTTCCAAACAATTTTGGACATTGTTTTTCTTTTTCTAGCTCCTTTAGGTGTAAGTTTAGGTTGTTTATTTGAGATTTTTCTTGCTTCTTGAGGTAGGCTTGTAGTATTCTAAATTTCCCTCTTAGGACTTCTTTTGCTGCATGACAAAGATTATGGGCCACTTTATTTTCATTTTTATTTGTCTCTATGTGATTTTTGGTTTCTTCTTTGATTTCTTGGTTGACCTATTCATTGTTTAGTAACATATTTAGGAGCATGTTGTTTAACCTCCATATATTTGTGTTCTTTCGAACCTTTTTCTTTTAGTTGATTTCTAGTTTTATAACAGTATGGTGTTATTGTCAGAAGAGATGTATGGTATGACTTTGATCTGTTATTATTTGTTAAGACTTGTTTTGTGACTTAATATGTGATCTATCCTGGGGACTGTTTCTTGTGCACTTGAAAAGATTGTGTATTCTCCTGTTTTAGGATAAACTGTTCCAAATGTGTCTGTTAAATCCATCTGGTCTAACATGTCATTCAAAGCCACTGTTTCCTTGTTGATTTTTCTGTTTGGATTATCTGTCCACTGATGGAAGGGTGTTAAATTCTCCTACTATTATTATATTGCTATCAATTATATATATATATATATATATATATATATATATATATATATATGTATATATGTATATATATATTCATTTTAGACAGAGAATCAGGAAAAAGGGATGAATTTAGTTAGATTTTTCCCCCACTTCCTATTTTTTAATGTATTTCTTTAAATTCAAGTTAGTTAATATACAGTGTAGTATTGGTTTCAGGAGTAGAACCCAGTGATTCATCACTTATGTATAACACCCATTGCTCATCCCAACAAGTGCCCTACTTAGTGCCCATCACCCATTTAGCCTATTCTCTCACCCACCTCCCCTCTAGCAACCCTCAGTTTGCTCTCTGTCTTTTAAAGTCTCTTATGGTTTGCTTCCCTCTCTGTTTTTATCTTATTTTTCCTTCCTTTCCCCTGTGCTCATCTGTTTTGTTTTTTGAATTCCACATATGAGTGAAATCATATGAAATGTGTCTTTCTCTGACTGACTCATTTCACTTTGCATAAACACTCTAGCTCCATCCATGTTGTGGCAAATGGCAAGATTTTATTCTTTTTGATTACTGAGTAATATTCCATTGTATATACATATACCACCTCTTCTTTATCCATTTATCAGTGAATGGATATTCAGGCTCTTTCCATAATTTTGCTATTGTTGATAGCACTGCCATAAATATTAAGGTGCCTGTGCCCCCTTTGAATCTGCATTTTTGTATCCTTTGGATAAATACCTAGTAGTGCAATTGTTGGGTCATAAGGTAGCTCTATTTTTAAATTTTTTGAGGAACCTCCATGGAACCACCCAAACACATAAAACAGTTAATAACAAATACAAAGGAACTATTTTTAGACACCTGTAAGAATGGCTGAAAATATTTCCTTTATATTTGTAATTAACTGTTTTATGTGTTTGGGTGGTTCCATATTGGATGCATATTTACAGTTGTTATTTCTTCTTGTTGGATTGTCCCCTTTATTATTATATAATGTCCTTCCTTGTTTCTTATTATAGTCTTTGTTTTAAAGTCTATTTTGTCTGATATAAGTATTGCTACACGAGCTTTTGTTTTACATCCATTTGCATGAAAAATGTTTTCCCAGACTCTCACTTTCAATCTGCAGGTGTCTTTAGGTATGAAATGAGTCACTTGTAGGCAGCATAAATGGTTCTTGTTTTTTATCCACTCTGTCACCCTATCTTTTATTGGAGCATTTAAGTCTATTTACATTCAAAGTAATTATTTATAGATATATATTTATTGTCATTTTTTTACTTGTTTTGTGGTTGTTTTGTGGTTATTCTCAGTTTCTTTCTTCTTTTCTTCTTTTCATGGTTCACTGGCTTTCTTTAGTGATATACTTGGATTACTTTCTTTCTATTCTTTGCCTATCTGTTACCGGTTTTTAATTTGTGTTTACCATTAGGTTTGTATACAACATCTTCTGCATATAACAATCTATAGTAAGTTGATGGTCACTTAAGCTTGAACCCATTCTTTACTCTTCTCCCATGTTTTAGGTATATGGTGTCATATTTTACACTTTTTTATTTTGTGGATTCCTTGACTGATTTTTACAAACATACTGATTTTTACTACTTTTTTGTTTCCTACATTTGATACCCTACTTATGGCCTTTCCTTTCTACTCAGAGTTCACTTTAAAATTTCTTGTATGGGTAGTTTAGTGGCCATGAACTCCTTTAGTTTTTGTTTGTCTGAGAAACTCCTTATCCTTCTTATTCTGAATGATTGCCTTGTTGGATAGAGTATTCTTGGCTGCAGATTTTTTTTCCTTTCAGCACTTGGAATATATCATGTCATTCCTTTCAGGCCTGCAAAATTTCTGCCAAAAACTCTGCTGATAGCCTTAAGGGGTTTCCCTTATATATAACTGTCTTCTTTTCTCTTGCTACTTTTAAAATTCTTTGTTTTTTCTACTTCTTATGGTTTTAATTACTATGTGTCTTGGTGTGGACCTCCTTGGTCGATTTTGTTGGGGGATGTCTGTACTTTTTGTTCTGGATTTGTGTTTCTTTCACAGATCCAGGAAGTTCTCAGTTATTATTTCTTCACCCCCTTTTCTCTCTCTTCTTCTGGGATCCCTATAATGTGAATGTTATTATGCTTGATGGAGTTACTGAGTTCCCTAAGTCTTTCCTCATTTTACATAATTTTTTCTCTCACCTGTTCAGCCTGATTACTTTCCATTACTCTGTCTTCCAAGTCGTTATTTTGTTCCTCTGCTTCCTCTAGCATGCTATGTATTCCATCTCGTGTGTTTTAATTTCACTTATTGAGTTCTTCATCTTTGATTGGTTCTTTTTTATCTCTTTGTTAAAGGTCTCATTCTCTTCTCAAATCCAGTGAGTATCTTTATGATCATTACTTTAAATTCTCTATCAGGCATATTACTTAATCCATTTCACTTAAGTCTCTTGCTGTGGTTTTGTCCTATTCTTTCATTTGGGGACATATTCTTCGTCTCTTCATTTTGTCTAACTTTGTGTCTCTTTATCTGTGTTAGGAAAGTCAGTGATGTCTCCTGCTCTTGAAAGTAGTGGGCAGGGCACACAATTTTAACAAGGTGGTGTTCGTCTTGCACAGGGGACACACAGCCACTGCAGAGACTGGGCCAGCTGGGGCTGCTCTGCAAAGCACACATAGGTAAGGATGCAGTATTAACAAGCTGTGCACATACCCTCCCACGGGGGTGGGTGTGTCCTCACCACTATGACTCACCCCATGAGTTGTGGTGTTGGCAAAGTTTATGCTGGTCATCTGGTAAAGGTAACTTACAGTACCAGGACTGAAGCAAATGACTGGGAAGGATGGATCCACCAAAGTTCAGGGGGCAGGGCTTGGTGTAAACAAGTTAGGTAGCAAGTGTCAGAGTGTCAATGTTGTGCTGATATCTGCAGGTGGCTGTGTGTTTATTCTGAGAGATAGAGGAGGGAAATGTCACCTGCCAGCTACTTGGTTCCTGGAAGAGTCTCCCTCTGAGATGCATAAATAACTCTCCCTCGTAGGGCACCTGGGTGGCTCAGTTGGTTCAGCACCCAACTCTTGATTTTGGCTTAGGTCGTGATCTCACAGTTCATGGGTTTGAGCCCCACATCAGGCTCCACAATGACAGTGCAGAGCCTGCTTTGGATTCTCTCTCTCTCTCTCTCTCTCTCTCTCTCAAAATAAATAAATAAATAAAATAAAAACATAAAAACATAACTCTCCCTCCTTCATGCTTAGGGGTTTTCCAAGCTGCTGCTTCTATGCTATATCTCCACAGGTCGTTTGTTGTGCTATCTCTTTAAGAGTGAGGACTCAGCTTTCTAACATCCTCCTGGCTCTCCCAGAGCCAAGCCCACTGATTTTTTTTAAATTCCAGTCCTTAGGTCCCACTGGTTGTAAGAACTCATGAAATTCAGCCCCTCTCACTTTCAAAACCAAATATTGTTGGGATTCATCGTCTTCTCCCATGTGGGATCCCCAGTGTGATAGTCTGTTTCTCACCCTTCTTTATCCCTACCCCCAGCTCTCTCCCAGCCACAGGCAACCAGGGCCCTTTCAGTTCCTCACTGTGTCTCTACACTTTCTACTCTCTTTGATGTGGTCTCTTCCCTACCTTCAGTTGTAGAGTTTGTTTTGTCAGGCTTTGGGTCATTTTCTGGGTTATATACACTGATATGAGTGTTATGGAGTTGTTTCCATGGGATGATGTGAGCTTAGGGTCCACCTAATACACCATCTTCCTCAAGTTCTCTTAGCATTATGTTTTGAGGCTTATTCTATATGAATACATTTAGAGTTGCCTTGTTTTTGTTTTTGTTTTTGTTTTTTTTTTCATGGCTGGATACTACTCCCTTGTATACAGTTATTTTGATTTATTTAACCTGTCTCCCACTGATGGGTGTTTAAAGTATTCTTAACTTTCTGCTATTATAGGTAATGTTACATATTCTTGTGAAATTATATCTGATAGATTTATTCCTAAACGTGGGATTTTTGGGTCAGAGGGCATGTGCATTTTTTCATATGGATGCTCACCACGGATGACATGCCAGTTCAGACTGCATCAACAGTGTACGAATATACCTCTCTTCCCTCATGCTTAACAATATTTTATCACTTGTTTAATCTTTGCTAATCTGAAAATGAAAAAAATCTCATTGTAGTTTTGTGTTGTATTTCTTATATTATAAATAAGATTAGGCATTCTTCAGAGGTTTCAGAGCCATTTGTTTTTCCTTGTCTTTATCACTTTCCTTTCTTTGCCTGAGGTTCCACCAGGCTTTTTTCTTACTAGTTTATAAAACCTTTCTCTATATATCAAGAGCTTTAGATCTCTGTATAGTGCAAGTTCAAGCATTTTCCCCCTACATGTCTTCTTCCTTTTACTTTTAGGTATTTAGAGGGTAGTGTTGTTTTGTTTGTTTTCCACTGTGCAGAAGTGTTTTCTTCTCTTGCATACTGATTTTTCTTTTACTTTTTCTGAGTTTTTTCATAATTAAAAAGGCTTTCCTCACTTCATATTATTTTTATAATTCCCCCATATTTTAACATTACAAAATAGTTTAATAGTTCTGTTATTCACGATTAAATCTTTGATCTAAAATTTATTTTTATGTAATGTGTAATTAATATGTAACATAATGCTAGCTTCATTTTTCCAGAAACCACATTTTCTTCACTAATTTGAAATGCCACTTTTAGTATATATGCTAAATTATTATACATATTTGAATGTTTCTGAACCTTTTATCCTGCTCTATTGATCTGTCTCTAATAATACTTCAGAAACCCATAGTTTTCATTACTGTAATTTTATAATGTGTTTAATATCTGGCACAGATAGTCCCCTGCCCCCATTATCCCTTTTTTCCAGAACTTTCCTGCCTATCCTTGCTTATTTGCCTTTCCATATGAGCTTTAGCATACACTGTCTAGTTCCAAAAATCTAATATATTGAAATCTTTAATCTATGAAGAATTGACCTCTTAATGATACTGAATCTTACACAAGAACATAATATGTGAGAGGTTTTTTTTGGCTTGAAGGGGATTATTTGCTTGTTTGGGTTTGGGGGTTGTTTGTTTTTTGGTTTTTTTGTGTGTTTTTTTCCTGTTGCTTTATGTGTTTTATGGATTTCTTTGTTTTTTGTTTTAGATAAGTCCTATTTGGATTCCTTTAGTAGCATATTGATGAGTTTTTATATAATTATTTTGCACATTTCTAATTAAGGTTATTCATAGGTGTGTTCTTTTTGTAGTTGTTGCTTTTGTATGTGGAATATTTATTATTAAGTCTTAGACTAACTAGTTTTCATTTGTCTATATTAAAGCCATTGACTATAGAATATAAACTTTGAATCTAGTCACTTTACTAAAATATTTAACTATCTGTAATTCCCTGGAAAACCCAAGAAAATCTGCTGGAAAAAAATAACTATCACATAACCTACAATTAACAATTAGTTTATCTTCTTTTTAATTTGTATATATCATATTTCTTTCTACTGTAATTTATGAACTGATCTCTAGAACAGTGTTACATAATATTTGTGAAAGTGTATATTCTTGTCTTCTTCCTCTCTTTGAGACAAATGCTTCAAGTGTTTCTGCGTTTTAAGCCTGACACCGTTGTTGGGATTGAAATATGGGGGTTTTTTATGTTTATTTATTTTGAGAGGGAGAAACAGAGAGAGGGAGAGAGAGAAGAATCTCAAGCAGGCTCCACGCTGTCAGAACAGAGCCTGGCTGTGGGGTTCAGTTTCACAAACTGTGAGATCATGACCTGAGCCAAAATCAAGAGTCAGACACTTAACTGACTGAGCCACCCAGACACTCTTTAAGTATCTAGCCAGCTAGCTAAGCATTGAGAAAAAACATGGCTGCTAACATCTCAAAGAATCACATAGGTATAATGTATCTCCTCATGAAAACACACATACCACCTGTGAAGTAATTTTGTCCCCCAAAAATGTCAAAGCTGGATCTGATCAAACCACTAGATCCAATTACTTATGGAAGCACAGAGAACAGAGGAACTATCTACATCATAACATAGGGAAGCAATCAGCAAATTCTAGACTATAAGAAACACTACGGGACACATAACTCAGGTTCTTTGACAAATAAATTCTAAAAGGGTAGAAAAGAGAGAAGGCATGAGGGAGACAAATGTAGGTTAAAAAGACAAAAGGCATCAATCAACTTCAATGTGTGGAATTTATTTGGATCCTGATTCAAACAAACAAGCTGCCAAAAAAATTATAACATCATGAGACAATGAGAAATTTGAATTTTACTGGATATTTGATGACATTAAGAAAGAATTGTTAATTTTTTTTGATGCGATAATGGCCTTAAGGTTGTTTTTCAATCCTCCTCTTTAAGCGATATGTACTAAAATGTTAATGGATAAAATGATACGATGTCTGCGGTTTGGTTCAAAACAGTACAAAAGAAAGGGAAGTAGATGGAGGTACAGATGTAACAAGAGTGGTCATAGTTGGTACACCTTAATGATACACAATTTTTACTTGTCAATTACACCTCGATAAAGCTTGAAAGGAAGAAAAGAGTGGTTGCAGGTGAAACTGTGTAGTGGAGACATGGGTGTTTATTATACTATTCTGTTTACTTTTGTATTTGTTTGAAATTCTTCATTATACAAAGGTAAAAACAGAATGGATGCATTTTATAAATGCCTTTGTAGGATCTCTAAGAAGAGTAAATTATGTCTTTTTTGTGTTTTATGAATATGTTCCATATTATTAATCATTTCCCTTGCTTTCCTGGAAAAAAAGCCACTCAGTCATGTTCCATTATCCTCTTCATGAGCTGCTAGGTTCTCTTTGCTGTTATTTTGATGAAGTCTTTTGAATAATTATTCTCAAGTGAGACCTTAGTTTCCAAGCAGATCAAAGGATGGGTGTTTGTATGTGAAGACACCTTGAGGCCCTTGTAATAGTAATAATAACAGCAGTAAATATTGATTACCCATCCCTGTGCTGAGCACTAGACTTCTTAGCTAACCTTGCCCTTCACCTCACAATTGAAAAGAATGGACCCCAAGAGCACCGAAGCAAGGAGAGGAGGGGCATGACCTACTGGGCCACACCACCCCTGAGTGTGTACCATTCCTGAAGCCACCACATAGAACTGTGAAGTCCTGTACGTTATCCTAGCCCTTGACACCGGGCTAGAGACCCTCCTCCAGTCCTGATGTGAGCCCTTTGCCTCAAAATCAGCCTGAATCAGGAAAGAAGTTGCTCCATAATGGTCTTTCATTTTAGGCAAGTTGGAAATGGTCCATTGCAATATCTTGAGAATCCTTGAACAATGAAATATGTGTGAAATCAAAGTTCCATTTTCTGGCACAAGGATTGTTACATTAAAAATAGCATGGGGGGGTGGTGACTGGGTGGCTCAGTCAGCTGAACGTCTGACTTCTGCTCAGGTCATGATCTCACGGGTGTGGGTTCAGGCCCTGCATAGGGCTCTGTACTGATAGCTTGGAACCTGGAGCCTGATTTGGATTCTGTGTGTGTGTGTGTGTGTGTGTGTGTGTGTGTGTCTTTCTCTCTCTGCCCTTGCCCTGCTTGTGCTCTGTCTCTCTCTGTCTCCCAAAAATGAATAAATGTTTTAAAAAATTTAAGAAGGATATCTGGTGGGGGGGGGGGGGCACCTGGGTGGCTCTCAGTTAAGCATCCACCCTTGATTTTGGCTCAGATTATGATTTCCCCATTCATGAGCTCGAGTCCCACATCAGGCTCTGCACTAACAGTGCAGAGCCTGCTTGGGGTTTTGTCTCTTCCTCTCTCTCTGCCTCAACCCCACTCCTGTGCTCTCTCTCTCTCTCTCTTAAAATAAATAAATAAACTTTAAAAAATAGCATCCATGGTTGGGGCATCTTGGTGGCTCAGTCGGTTGAGTGTCCAACTTTGGCTCCGGTCATGATCTTGCGGTTTGTGAGTTCCAGCACCCCACCCCCCCACCCTGGCGGGCTCTGTGCTGACAGCTTGGAGCCTGGAGCCTGCTTCGGATTCTGTGTCTCCCCCTCTTTCTGCCCCTCCCATGCTCATTCTCTGTGTCTCTCTGTGTCTCAATGATAAATTAATGTTCAAAAAACTTAACATAAAATAAAATAAAATAAAATAAAATAAAATAAAATAAAAAAATAGCATCCTGGGGTGCCTGCGTGGCTCAGTCAGTTGAGCATTCAACCCTTCATTTTGGCTCAGGTGATGATCCCAGGGTCTTGAGATCAAGCCCATCACTGGGATCCATGCTCTCTCTCTCCGTCTGCCCCTCCCATGCATTCCCTCTCTCTCTCTAAAATTAAAAATTAAAAAATATTATCTAATGTTTCCAAATTCAAATTACATAAACTAATATACTGACTATAGAGAAAGGATGCTCTTGATTTGACATTGAATGAAAACAAGAAGGTTAAAAATTATAAATATATATATATATGCAGTAAAATCTCAACTTTGTATTACATGTGTATAAACAAAAGAGAGAGAAAGAGAGAAGACTAGAAGGAAAAATACCAAAACATTAACAGTAGCTATACCTGGATGGTGATTGTGGATGATTTTTTGTTTGTTTTCTGCAAATATTTTCAATAAATATATCCCAATTTAAAACTATTATTTAAAATAAATAACGGAGTGGCATTCCACAGGTAGTCAAAGGACTGGAGTTAATCCTCTTGTATTAGAATTTTATCTCAGTCAATAAAATTTCCAAAAACATGATCAGTTGGTCCTTAATACATCCACATCAGTAAAAAGTGTGCTATCATCTCTATCATCTCATTGTGTTATTTTTAAAGTTTTATTCAGTATCAGACCCAGATATTTCTCCCATATTACCAGTATTTTCTAGCTTTATTTTTCTTACTGCTTACCCTGTGATCTGATCATGCCTTTTTTACAAATAAAAACAAAACTACTTAGGAAGCTTGAGATGAGCAGGCATCAGAGACCCCATTAGATATCGTCATCTCCTCAAGTAAGGCTCTTGTTTCTCCAGAGGCTAGGAGCCCCAGACTGCCTCTGTGGACAAGTCTGATATTCCCATGGGATCTCTCCTCAGCACTGCTCACCTCCTGAGGCTCCATACCTGCTACCTGTGGCCCCCAATTTCCAAAACGCTCCTGTGCTAACATTGTCTATGTGCATACAGAAATATGCTGTACTATTTTGAAAGCTGTAAAATAAGTAGGCATAAGAACCTTCAACATTCTTTTGCAGTGAAATTGCAATTATCATAAATAATTGAGAAAAGAGCTCTCCAACTTTTCAGATGCCTTGCTTTCAGAGAAACCAACTCTCTTTCCACCTTCAACAACCCTAGCATATGCAAGCTATAAGTGCTGAGATTTATTTCCTGCAGCTGCTTTTATTACATAGTGTGGACCCTACTCCCCAAAGACACCTCAAATAGATTGTGTCCGGTTTGTTTTAGAAACCGTGGTATCAAGATCAAGTCCCAGAACTACCTTATGACCTAAAGAAAGCCTAAACCTTCTAGGTAGGGGAAATCAGCCTATATAAGCCATTTATACAACACTTAAAAATAAATAAACCAAGATATAGTAGATACTGCCAAATAAATAACCCTCTTTTAAAGAATACCTTTCAGTGGTCTGAAGTGAATGAGACTTGCCTTAAAAAAGAAAGAAATGATATAATTTGGTTCTCTTCTCAGTACCAACTGTGCCATTTGTAAAAACAACAGAGACCTCAAAATTGTTCGGAGTTCATTCCTCTAAGCCACAGAGGCAGAATTCCAGACACTTGGGTGGTCAGAGTCCCATGAAGAGGAGTGAAGGAAACCAAGGGAAATCATGAGAGGAAGTGCTTCATCCAGACCAAGGGACTATTATTTGGGAACATTATTAGGGGTTACATGGTGATAAAAGGTTGCATTTAAACCAGGGCATGTTTCTAAGGGAGTTCAAACATCCTCTGAAGAATATCATGAGCTTGGATATGAAGTGAGTAAGTATTTTTACTCATTTCACAGTAGAAGTGACAAATTTTCCCATTGTCTGCAAAAGCACAGAAAAGGTTTGGTAATTATGTTTTACTTGATCAGTCTGTAGTCGCAAGCTGTTCATTCGAACAAAATCTATATGTGGTCTAAAGGATCAAATAATGGATCAAGTTTTATTTTGTTTTCTTTTGGCTTTTCCTTTATACTGATCATGATTTTGGAAAAGTGTGTGTGTGTATATGTGTGTGTGTGTGTGTGTGTGTGTGTGTGTGCGAGTGTGTGTGTATGTGTGTCTGCTCAATAATAGAGCAAGAGTAACTTTTAAGCCTAATAAAAAAAAATAATAACAGACCTTAGCAATTGCCTAGATTTGCAAAAGCAATGAATAAACAAAGACTAAAGGAAAATCAAGGACAGTGATGGAGGATGTATCTTGTACCCTACCCTCACCTTGGATGCCCTGCCTGCCTTGTTTTTCTTGTGCTGATCTGACCTCTGAATGTAAATGCAGGCTTAGTCCCCTGAGGGCAGAGACTGCTGCAGTTTGTATGTTAATGTGTCTGGTGCCAGATAGGGCTCTTAGCAGGACCTTAGTAGACATTGAAGACTAATTTCCCAAGATGAGTTTCCCTTTGTTGATGAAACACTTTGAAGCAAATGCCCAAGAAGGTCACCTCAGAGACCTCCATCCCATGGCATCAATAATCCCACCAGGACAGCATCTCCCAAAGGAATGTGGGTTTAAAGCTTCCTTTTCTAAACTTCCTGCAACACTGGGACCTCTAATTTTTCTGATAGGAATGGCAAATTTCCATGCAGTTCATATTGTGAGGATTTGTTGTGGGAAGTGCTTCACTCGGCTGTGTTCCAACCTGGGAGCTGGGTGGGTGCAGGCTCTGAACACAGGCATCTGGACCAGCCTGGGGAAGTTTTTGTGCTTATGCATTTATTTCTGTCCTCAGTGTTTTAGCGCCTCTGGATAAAAAATCCTTGCTAGAGCCACAGACTCAGAACCAAAAAGCCAGAAGGCCCATCCACAGTCCCTCTTCCAGAATAATAGGCTGAGCTCTAACAAGCATATGTAATGAGCCCAGAACAGGCAGCTTACTGTGTCTTGGCTTCCTGGGTGATGTCCATTGAACCAGAAAGTTGACCTATGATTGATCTGATCGGTCAATGGAGGAAGCAAGACTGCTTTGGTTTCTTTCATTCCCCCAATGTTGAAACCACCTGCATTTGAAGGTTTTAGGAGCTTCTAGACAACCTCAATAAAAGACACATTCTCATCTCTGTGTGTGTCTGTTGATGTGTGCATGCATGTAAGAGTGATCCCAGGTACAGACCAATCCACTCCACAGCCAGAGCAAAAGAAGGTAAGGATACTTCCATAGTTATGCTGGAGTAAAAACACATCTCAAAGTCCTCAAGGCTGCATGTTGTTCAGAGCTCTCCTTACTACTATAAGATTAACCCCAAAGAATTCATTTAGCTTCTCTGAAGGTCAGCCTACACAATGTTAAACTCTCCAGATGTTCCCAAATATTAAGATTTAAACTATGTCAACACAGCATACTCTCAAACTCCAGATGTTTTCCCGTATTGAAAATATAACTTACATCTTATTTTAATAGTTTCAGGTACTATTTTTTTGAGGATCTACTAAGTTCTAAGAACTATACTATGTGTTTTGCTTAAATATCATTTCTAATCTTTACAACAACCTTGCAAGGCAAACATGATTACCTCCCCTTCATTTGTCCTTTTCCTTATGTCAGTTTTGAGGTCACATACCATTTTATGGAGACAAAACTGAAGTCAAAAGGTCACATTACCTGACTTGGATCATATATCTGTTACTTGACAAAGAATGGCAAACAGAATGAAAGTTTGCCCAGATCCAAAATCCACTCTGCCTTCATCTCTCTGAAGAGAGTTCCTATTTCTGCATCAGTAACATGAGAATAATGTTGTGTTTGGAAGGTTGCTAATAAAATAATATAATAGAGATGGACTAGGAGGCCACAAACACAAGGCTTCTTGGACAATTTAGCAGGAATGTAGTTAATTTGACCGACACTGTGCTTTAAAATTTTTTAATCTGAATGATACTGGCAGGGGATGTTCTCTTCAGTTAAACACAAATCCCTCTCTGTCCTATTGTCCCCACCCAGCTGACTCACTAATTGGTCTTCCCCTACCGGCCCCTAAAATAATGTGAGTTTGTAACACCCCTCTGGTTTGCAGCACAGGGGAGAAGTTGAGAGGTCACATTCTGTTTCACAGTGATCCAGGAGGAGCAAGAAACACAGGTGGATTATGGTGACAAGGAAGAAATCCACTTCCAGATCCTCGGCTCACATATGCACTCTCCCCCAAGAGCATCCCACAGTTGAGTTCACAACTGCCCTCTTTTACTTCACAAAAGATAACATCCCCCTCACCCTTCCCACAAGACTCCAAAGACAAAGCAGGGGAGTCTTATTAACAATGAAACAGGCATAGGACTTTATGTTTCCCCAGGACTTCCCACCTGATGTTCTATCTGTGAAGGTGAGGCTGGTTTGACAGTGTTTGGCTCATGTAGGAATGTTCTATATCCAGATATGTGATAGGAGTGAGAATTTTTGTTAATAAGTGCCTCTTACATTCTGCAACTAGTGTAGAGAATGTATCACTGGCAAGAGGAAGAGTCCTGGGACCCAAACGCCCAGGATAGGTCAGTCTGAGATGGAAAAGGAAGAGGGAACAGGTGGCAGGAAGCCCTACTCCATCATGTGGTGGATTCACTATATTTTCTTATTTTCTGTGTTTCTGATGATCTGACATCTGACGCTTCACCAACAGGGAAAGATGGTCTCTCCCAGCATTAGTCAGTCTTTAGAGATGGCAAAGAACTTACCTGTGAGCATGCCTTTTGATACAAGTCAGCCAATCCAGAGTCCTCGGATGTGGGGCTCTCACTCCAGCCCTAATCCTCATGCCCTAATCACCTCAAGACCAGGTATGGGACCATCAGAGAGAGCCCCTGTGCCCCAGAGCCCATTGACATTATTCAAAATAGCCAATCCTAAGCCTGCTCACTCTGCCTTGCCTGTTCCTTCCTATTGAAACCACAATACAGCTCTGGCCTGTGTTTTCTTCCACCTCCATCTGCCTTCTGACCAACCGTGGTGTTTCCCCTTATAGCCCTGAATGGCATGACATGCCTTCCTCTTGAGACTTGTGACTAATAAACTATTTTCTCAATGGCAATTCTCTCCTTATCTGTTTGCTTCACCATACCTAAATAATAATAATAATAATAATAATAATAATAAAACATACATTTTAAAATACATTAGATCCAATCCATTTCTTATCATAGAGCAAAAATTCTTTATTTCTGGGTTCCCAATTAAATGATCATAGCCACCCAATTAATTAAGCACCAATTAGCAAATATATTGAGATTGCTTGCAGCATACAAGCAATATTCTAAGCAATATGTAGGGTAAAAAGAAATTGAAGATCTAGTCTCAGTCCTCAGAAGCTTATAATCTCATAGTTTCTAATCCTGTCATTAGAAGAGGAAAATTGAGAAGTCTTCCCCAGGGCACTATAATCTACAAGCATATTTCAGAAAGTGTATCCATGGAGCAGTAATTCCAAGGAATATTCAGGGTGAAAATCTCAGTAGTCACATGATTTGGGGAACCATTATTTCTAGAGAGTCACAATACACATCAGCATATTAAATAAAGTCTTGGTGAAATCCATTCAAAATTTATTTGTTTCTGAAACCTTTTTTTACAAATTGTATATATAACAACTGTTGACAGTTATAAACAGCCAATGTAACTAGTTGTTGTCAAAACATACTTTGGGAAACACCAGCCTATAATGAACAATTATTTAAGAACTGTTCCTTATTTAAGTTATATAAGAAATTTCAGAATTTAGGGCCGATACAACAATTTCTCAACTGAAAATTGAGTATGCTCTGCTATTTCTGAATCTATAACTGGTCTCAAGAACCATCTATCTCACAGGTGGAAAAAGCTGTTAGTTGCCTCATAATATCCCTTTTCCCCTTATCTAGTCATAGAACCCTGATTTTATTAGGTAGTAGCAACATTCCCAACTAATAGAATGCATTTCCCAGCCCTTACTTTTAGGTATTGCCAAGTAACTACTGTCAATGAGGCAGTGATGGTAGGACTTCTGGAAATATTTCTTAAAGAAAACTAACTCAGGTAGTGAACCCATTTTGCCCATTCATGGCTCATTTTTCCTGCTCTCTGGAATGCAGATGTGATGGCAGGAGCTCCATCAGCTATTTTGGACCATGAGGTTACCCTGAAAATGGGAGCTATGCACTATGAATATGAAAGCAAAAAGAAGAGGCTGGAATCCTTGCCAACGTTGTGAAGCTGCCATATCAGCCCCAAGATGCCTATATCTTGACCTGCTTTACATGACAAAATAAACACTTATATGTTTAAATCACCATTATTTGAGGTTTTCTTTTATAAACAGTGGTGCTAAATCTTAACCAAAGTAAAGAAAGAGAGTAACTGCTTGAGAGAGAGTTTATTGATACTTCTGGCACAGGAGTTTATTGACCAACTTTCCAATAAACTTCCACCTTCCCAGCTGTTGCTCCAAAAGCAAAACATGATCTATTACCTGATAACCAACAGAAAAATTCCCCTTCCATCTAGGGATTCCTCCTCACCCCAGAATCTTAGCCTGTGGCCCTTTGTCCTTTCTGCAGAATAAGAGTCATGTTTTCCTTGCCAGATTCCTTACAGAATTACACAACATGATTTTTCACTGATCGTTGCTTTTCACAATGTAAATTTCTCCTGTAAATCTTATTCTCATTTTCTTGAGTGCATCTCCCTTTTGGATGGAGCTTCTCACCACAAGGTTGCCATGTCACTTGGTTATGATATTTTATACAGATTTTTACCCTTTTTTCTCCATCTGTCAGGAATTGGGTTTCCAGTAAGAGGAAGTTTCTTTTTGATTCAGTAAATTGATGTAAAAAGAGGAGCGAAACTATTTTGATGGGAATATGTTTGCTTAGATACCTTTTCCAGCTGTTTAATGCAAATTCAAGAGTTCGTTATTCAATCTCAGCGTACAAAACAAAAAGGAAGCAAGGACCTGCAAAAACACAAAAGGCTTTTACAGAGCGAAATGTTTTTCTTCTTCATCTCAGAAGTAATGTCATCTGAGGAAAAGTCTGTGATGAGGTTTAAGCTAACTTTCACATAGAAGGGTAAGTGGAATGTAAGAGTTGAGTTTTGGGAAAATTGTCTTAGTCTTTTTTATTTGAGCTGTTATAACAAAATACCATAAATTTAGTGTCTTATAAGCAACTGAAATTTATTTCTGTCCGTTCTAGAGGCTGGAAATTCAAAATCAAAGTGCAAGGATGCATGGGTGAGGGCCCTCTTCTGGGTTTCAGGCTGCTAACTTCTTGCTGTATCTTCACAGGGAGGAAGGAACTAGTAACCACTGTGGGGTCTTTATAAGAACACTAATCCCATTCATGTAGGCTCCATCTTCCATGATGAATGGGGATCACCTCCTAATGCCATTACCTTGGGTGTTAGGTCTTCAGCATATGAATTCTAGAGGCACCCAAACATTCAGACTATAGCAAAAATATCATGGTTTACTAAGTAATTCACTTTAGTCTCTAGAATAAAGATAGATTGATGGAGAGAGAAAGAGAGAGAGAGAGGACTATTACAATCATAAGATGATGGAGAGAAAATCTAGCTCAATTTCCTTTGTCTACTGATGAGAAAACTAACTCCCAGAGAAACTTAGCCCATGGTTTCCCAAGTAACACCTATAATCCAGACTCCCAGTCTAAGATTCTATCACTGCCACTTTGCCTCATTCATACTGGCATTAGTAACAAACTAAGTTATGCTGCAATAAGAAGCAACCCTCAAATCTCCGTGGCTTGGAATAACAAGGGTTGATTTCTCTCTCATACGCATGTCTGCAGCAGGTCTGCCTGAGGGCTCTGTTCATCTTAGTTCATCAGGCCGTGGAGCTGACATTCCACTATCCTAGGTCACAGCCATTTTAGCACTGTCTAAGTTCACTGTTTCAAGGAAAGACAGCATGGAGGGTCTCCCACCAGCCCTTCCTGGCTCCATCTAGAAGCGACCTGGGTCACCATCTCCCACATTTCATTAGTCAGAGCACATCTTGTAGAGGTTGGGGAATGGTCCATACCTGCCTTGCTGTGTTTTACAAAGGGCTAGGGAGCTGGGGAGACAAAGGCAAAGTTAACCTGCAGAATCTTTTTCGACATGATATAGAATTGACCTCTGGTGGCAGCATGGAAAATTACAACCTAAAGGCATGAGGAATGCTTGTGTCTCAAATTCTGCCTATCTCCAAATCTGAGCATAAGGAAATGAAGATTTTAAGTCCTTCATTGCACCATATGGTGGCCACAAAGAAAACTTTGTTTTTAAAGCATGCTGTTTTGCTAAGCTAAATGTTCTTTGAAGAATGTTAGGCCTGGACAGAACTGTTGGCTCCTTTAACTCAGCCCATACAGTTGTCTTATAGATATTATTATTACTCTTTTACAGATGATAAAACTTAGACTCAGGGAGTGAAGGAGAGTTGACCAAGTGTAAGAGTATAAGATGCTTTATCCCATGATAACAAACATCCTTAAAATCCTGCATGTGTTCTCACTCAGGACGTGTCCAACATGGGTTATCAGGGAGCTCTGCTCTATAAAATCATTGGAATCAAGGGTGATGGAAGCTTCACTACCTTGCAGCTGCAGGACTGATAACACACATCTTCTTTAGTCACAATGGCAGAAGAGAGAGACAATGATCACAATTCTTCCACCTGCATTTGACACAAGTCATTTCCACTCACCACTCACTGGCAGGGTTGGCCACGTGGCCCAATCTCACAAGCAATGGCTGGGAAGGATAGATCTGTGAGTGTGCAGGACAACCATGAAGCTGTCATGTCCATCAAACCAAGGTACTCAGCAGCAGAGCTGGATCTAGAACCAAGTCATGTGAGTTTCCTTTCAGTGTTCCTATTCAGAAACCAGAGTACATGGCTTCAAGTAAAAATTAGGTTCTAAACCAATGACTTTGGGCTGCTTTATCTGAGAGTCAGTTTGCTCATTTATAAATAGAAATAATAAATATATTTTATTGTTTATTATTATTAATTATTTTTATTATTAACAATAAACTATAAATAGGAATAATAAAATTTATCTCAAGTGTGTTTATGAGGTCTGCATGAGATAATGAATATTAAGTACTGGTATAGCATCTAGTGCATAGTAAGCACTCATTACATTGTTTGCTGTTGAGGTTGTAGTTTTAAAGCCATATGACACTCTTGTGCCTTTGACTTTAATGTCAGGAACAGGTAGTGTCAGCCAGGTAATCCAGACACCTGACTCTGCTCTCTAGATCTTAGACTTGGTTAAAATGACCCTCCAATGACAACTTTTGTTGGAACTGGCAATTTATTACTCAGACACTGAGAAAAACCTTTCACAAACCCATTAATGAGTGTGGGTTCCTTTTCTACACTCATTATTTTATCCATTAATTCAATAAAAATCTATCAAAGACATCGTTTTCACTAGGTACTCTTTTATCTATGTGCCAGGAATACAGTGGTAGAGAAAACAAAAGTCCTGCCCTTATGGTGCTTATAGTCTCTGAAGAAACATAAAGTCATCTTGCATGGTCTTTGGGAATACATAGGGAGAGAAAACACCCTTATGTGTAATGGAAATTGGAGACTCTCAGGCACATACTGCTATCATAGTCTGTATCCATAAACAGAGCATATTTTGGGCACGTTGAATTTGAGTCATCTCTAGGGGTAAAAATGGGTACACTAAGTCATGTTGTGGCAGTTATCTGCCCAAACCCCTTAGCAAGCTTCACTCCCTCCTTCCTCTGTGTTTCTTCCACAAACCAAGCAAGCCTCAAAACACCCTCTTCTCTCAGTCCATCATGTTAAAATATTCACTTAATGTAATAAATCCAATAAATGTTATCAAAGCAATAAATTCTGGTGCCTTCTCCGAGGACTCTGCAAGTTGTGACTGTCTGTTCCCCAGGAGGGATTCTTTTGGTTTTGGCCCTAATGCCTTTTCCTTTCCTTCTCCACGAGGGCAATCTTTTCCACATTTTCCATGTTACCACCATTCTGCTGTTGTGCATCTACACTCTGATATTCCATCTTTTTCATCCTTTTCTTTAGCATACCTTCCTTTTTTTCAGTGGTTAGAAATCTAAACATCACATGGCTCGGCAATGGCAATATAGTTGGCTCAGCAGCTTGCCAAAGTGTCAGACTGTGCACTATGGAAGAGCCACAAGCCTCCTTGCTACATGATACTCTGGGAGTCATTACTGAGAGCTTGGTATAGAGTCTGTTTGTTCACCTTCCCCACTGATCTTATGAGCCATTTAATATCCCGTAAGAAATCCTTTTTTGCTCAAACTACTGAGGGTGGATTTTACTCTATAACCAAACCCTAACCAATACAGTAATTGGTATCAGGAGGGGTTGCAAAACACATTGGGGTCCTTAGGAATGAAAATCAAAGATCCTTTATCTCAGTGGTTTTCCAACTCCTAAGTACAAGTGGTACACAGATCATTTTAAAGAAATCTATGTCCATATCCTCACCTTCCATATATACTCTTGCCTCAAAGACATTAAATGCACAATCACCCTTCACCCAGTTTATAACAGAAAGCAATAGCCCTCAGCCCTCCCAGACTGACTCAGGTGATTGCCCTAGGCTTAGCAACCTAACACAGGGAAAGCCTTCCCTGATAACCAACCAAGGAACCATGAATCCTCCTGCCTTTCCATCCTCCCCTGTCTTGTGTTACCTTCTGTTAAGTGTGAGACTTGGCTTTGGCAACTGAGTATTTTGGTCTGTGCTGGAATGTTCCTAATTCAGGTGTGTGATGAAGTGAAGCTGTGAGCATGATGTCAACTGTTGTTTAAAAACCTCTTCACCTCTTACACCCTTCAGCCACTGTCAAAGAATGTGTCATTTTAGAGGGACAGTCCTGTGAGAGAAAGAAAAGAGAACTTGGGTAAGAAATACTACGTGGTTTGGGTGCCCCTGGGTGGCTCACTTGGTTAAGCAGCCAGCTCTTGATTTTGGCTCAGGTCATGGTCTCACAGTTCATGGGTTTGAGCCCTACATGGGGTTTTGTACTGACAACACAGAGCCTGCCTGGGATTCTCTCTCTCCCTCTCTCTCTGCCCCTCCCCCGCCTCTCTCTCTCTCAAAATAAAACTTTAAAAACAAAGAAATACTATGTGATTTTAGAAATACAACTAGGAAGGAATTGGAAAAACAGAGAACCATCACAAACCCTTTCCCATTCCTATCAGCTTTATTTTGTGATCAGGACTTTCCCGCAGTTCCATGTATAAACACAAAAAGTAGAAAAAGAATTGATGCAGAGAGTAGATCTTAAGCAGTGTCACCACGAAAAGATAAAAAATACTTAACTATCTGAAGTGATAGGTTAATTATCTTAATCTTGGTAATCTTTCCACAATGTGTGTGTGTGTGTGTGTGTGTGTGTGTGTGTGCACATGTGTGTGTATAAACCATCACATTGCACACGTGGCCAAATGGTCAGTTTCTGGGTGTTGTTTCTTGTACTTTGTACTGAGAAGCTGTAGTCTTTCACTAACTTGCATGATTGGACAGACAGCCTTAGCTGTTATTTTCCTTGACCTTCTGCAAGCACTATCAGTATCATAATCTACCATTGATGCTTCAAGCACTTTTAGACCTGTTGTGGACCTAAGCGGTAGAGCCTCTTGCTCTTGGCCTGAATAATTGTCCCTGGATAACTCTCAAAGCTGGTGGTCATTCATAAATGGGTCGAACTGCACATTCACATGAAGTAAATATTAATTCCCAAATCCAGACTCCCATCAAGTTCTGTAGCTGTTTAATAAGGGCAGGTATGTAAGGTAAAGGAAGTTGCCTTTTGCTTTGGAAAGAAATATCCCATCACTCTGCAGATCATTGTATGTATATATACCACATCTCCATTTATCCACTGATGAACATGTAAGTTGTTCCCATATCTTGGTTTGTGAATAATGCTACAATGAACATCGGAGTGCAGATATTCCTTTGAGAACTTGTATTCATTTTGTTTAGATATATACCCAGACATAAGATTGTTGGATCAAATGGTAGTTCTAACTTGTTTTGAGACTCTCCTTACTTGTTTTCCATATTGGTTGAACCAGTTTACATTCCCACCGAGAGTGCAAAAGGGCTCCCTTTTCTCTATATCATTACCAGCATTTATCTCCTATCTTTTTAACAATAGCTGTTCTAACAGGTATGAGGTAATATCTCACCGTGATTTTAATTTGCATTTCTCTGATCATTAGTGATGTTGATCACCTTTTCATGTACCTGTTGGCCACCGGTATGTATTTTTTGGAAAAATGTCTATTCAGTTCTTCTTTCCTTTTTTCAATCAGATTGGTTGCTTTTTTGGGGGGTGTGGTTAGTGGTGGTTGTGGTAAGGTTTTTTTTCTATTGACTTGTATGAGTTATCTATATATTTTGGATATTAACCACTTATCAGAGATATGATTGTCAAATATTTTTTTCTGCTCCATAGGTTGCCTTTTCATTTGGTCAATGGTTTACTTTGCTGTACAGATTTTTCGTTTGCTGTAACCCCATTTGTTTATTTTGCTTTTGTTGCCTTTGCATTTGTTGTCAAATCCAAAAAATCATCGCCAAGACCAATGTTAATAAATTTACCTACTATGTTTTCTTCTAGGAGTCTTATGGCTTCAGTTCTTATGTTCAACTCTTCAATCCATTTTGAGTTGACTTAAAAAATTGTTTTAATGTTTATTTTTATTTTATTTTTGGGAGAGAGACAGAAAGCACAAGTGGGGCAGAGAGAGAAAAGGAGACACAGAATCCAAAGCAGGCTCCAGGCTCTGAACTGTCAGCACAGAACCCGATGTGGGGCTCAAACCCCATGAACTGTGAGATTATGACCTGAGCCAAAGTCGGATGTTTAGCCAGCTAAACCACCCAGCTAAATGACCCAGGCGTCCCTTGAGTCGACTTTTCTGGGTATAAGATAAGGGTACACTCTATCTATCTATCTATCTGTCATCTATCTATCTATCTATCATCTATCATCTATCTATTTGCATGTGGCTATCCAGTTTTCAGCTATACCATTTATTGTAGAAACTACTACTTTGTGTTAAATTAATTGAAAAAATGCATAGGTTTATTTCTAGGCTCTCTATTCTCTATGCTGTATGTCTGCTTTTATACCAATACCATACTGTTTTGATTATTGTAGTTTAGTAATATAGTCTGAAAACAGAAAGTATGATACAGCTTTGTTTTTGTTTCTTGAGATTGGATTGTCTCTTTGGTATCTTTTGTGGTTCCATACAAATTTTATGATTTTTTTAATTTCTACGGGAAATACCATTGGAATTTTGATAGAGATTTCATTGAATCTGTAGATCACTTTGGGTAGTTTGGAGATTGTAATAATATTAATTCTTACAATTCACAAGCATGAATATCTTTCCATTTATTTGTGGCTTCCTCAATTTCTTTGATCAATGTCATAGCTTTTTGTGTTTTGATCTTTCACTTCCTTTGTTTAATTTATTCCTAAGTATTTTATTCTTTTTGATGCTAGTGTAAATAAGACTGTTTTATTATTTTCTCTGATAGTTTGTCCTTAATGTATAGAAACACAACTGATTTTTGTATATTGATTTTATATCTTGTAATGTTACTGCATTTGTTTATTAGTTCTAACAGTTTGTTTGTTTTTGGTGGAATCTTTAAGGAATTCTATTTATAATATCCTGTCATCTGCAAATAGAGACCATCTTTCTTCCTCCTTTCTGATTTGGGTCTTTCTTTCTTTCTTTCTTTCTTTCTTCTTTCTTTCTTCTAGTTAATTCCTCTGGTTAGGACTTCCAAAACTATGTTGAATAAAAATGGTGAGAATTGGCACCCTTGTCTTGCCCCTGTTCTTAGAAGAAAATCTTTCAACTTTTCACCATTGAGTATGATATTAACTGTGGGCTTATCATATATAGCCTTTATTATGTTCACTGTATGCTCAGTTTGCTGAAATTTTTATCATAAAAGCTGTTGACCTTTCTTAAATGCTTTCCTGCATCTTTTGAGAATATCATGATTTTTATCCTTCTTTTTGTTAATGTAGTGTATCACACTGATTTGCAGGTGTTAGAGCATCATTGTGTCTCAGGGATAAATGCCATTTGATCATGGTGTATGATCCTTTTAATGTACAGTTGTATTTGCTTTGTTAATATTTTGTTGAGGATATTTATATCTAAGTTCATCTGGGATATTGACCTGTATTTTTTTTCTTGTAGTGTCCTTCTGGTTTTGATAGAAAAGTAATACTGGCCTCTGGACACCTGGGTGGCTCAGTTGGTTAAGCATCTGACTCTTGATTTCAGCTCAAATCATGATCTCACAGTTCATGAGTTTTGCCCCACAGTGGGCTCTGCACTGACAGTGTGGAGCTTGCTTGAGACTTTCTCTATCTCTCTCTCTCTCTCCCCCCCACCTCCTGCCCTCAAAAATAAACATCAAAAAAATGCTGGCCTCATAAAATGGTTTTGGAAGTGTTCCCTTCTCTTCTATTTTTTTTGGAATAGCTGGAGAAGGATTGGTATTAACTCTTTAAATGTTTGATAGAATTTACAGTGAAATCATTTGACCCTGGACTTTTGTTTGGGGGAAGTTTATGATTAATGATTCAATCTGTTTACCACTAATCATTCTCTTCAAATGTTCTATTTCTTCATGATCCATTCTTGGTTGGTTGTATGTTTCTAGGATTTATTCATTTCTTCTGTCATCTAACCTGTTGGTATACAATTGTTCATAGTAGTCTCTTATGAACTTTGTATTTTTGTAGTACCAGTTGTAATGTCTCCTCTTTTGTTTATAATTTTATTTCATTCCTCTTTTTTCTTGGTGAGTCTAACTAAAGGTGTGTCTATTTTGTTTACCTTTCAAAATACAGCTTACAGTTTCATTGGTCTTTTATATTGCCATTTTAGTCTCAATTTCATTTATTTCTGCTCTTACCTTTGTTATTTCTGTCCTTCTGCTAATTTGGGGCTTAGCTTGTTCTTCTTTTCCAAATTCTTTGAGGTATAAGGTTAAGTTGTTTATTTGAGATTTTTCTTTCTTAATAGAGATGTTTATTCTTGTAAACTTCCCTTTTAGATTTTAGGCACAGGGAGATGAAGATGGAATAGGGAGGACTGTAGACTCACCTTGTCCCACAAACACAACTAGATAAGTATCCAAATACCCCAGAAATAGACCTGAAGACTGACATTACAAACTTCCCAACTAAAAGGAGAGAAGAGGCCACCTTAAAGAAGGTAGGAAGTATAGAGATGTCTTTTGGGGGGAAATGGATTATGGGTTTTGCAGAGGGGAAGGTGCTCTGGTTGTGGAGAAGGGTGAGAGAGAGGAGCACACCAAGATTTACATAAGGAAAACACCTCCCCAAAGCCATTGGTTTGTAAAACAAGAAGAGCTGAATTTCGTGAGTTCTTGCAACCAGTGGGGCTTAAAGATTGGAGTTTTAAAGGTCAGCAGGTTGGCTGGGGTACTGCCCTTCTTCTGCAAAGAAGGCAGGCAGGCAAACAGCCCAGGGGCAGTGTGGAAACAGTGATCTGAGGAATGGAAACAGTGATCTGAGGGGGCACACAGGGGGTAGATAATTCCCTCTTCTTAGAATCCATCCCTGAGAGGCAGCATTTATGAAGCCATCTCTCCAAGAACAAGTGAGATGGCCACTGTCACTTCCTTCCCTTACCCCTCAGCATAGACACAGAGCCAGCCCTGGGAAACTGCCCAACACCGACACTGGGTGCCTAACTTGCTTACATGAACCCCCATCCTCATGTATTCTGGCGGGACTGCCCTTCTCAGTCACGTTTGCCTCAGTCCCAGCAGAGAACATCTCTCCAAGAAGAGTAGCACAAACCCCTGCCTACACCATGTCCCCAACCAGAGAATTCTTCAGGGCCTCAGTTTTGGTGGAGGTGGTCTCATTTCACAAACAGACCAAGGCACACATGGTTAAAACTCACTACATTCAGGAGAGGAACCAAACACTGTCGACTGAAGGCAATAACAACCTCTGCAGATGACTGACCTGAAGGATAGTGCAGCCAAAACATAACAGCAAAGCACACACAACACACACAGAAATACTTCTTGAAACACCAAGCCCTGGGCACTGCCTGACCTCTTCTTCATAGAGCCATCACTTTCAGGAGCAGGAGACATCACTGGTTTTTCTAAGATAGAGAATAAGGCAGAGACTTAGACAAAATGCAAAGATGGAGGAATTTATCCCAAATGAAAGAAGAAGATAAGGCCATGACCAGAGATCTAAGTGAAAGAGATATAAGTAACATGCTGATGCAGAATTTAAAGCAACAATCTAAATAAATAAATAAATAAATAAATAAATAAATAAATAAATAATAAAGCAAGCAAGCAACAATCATAAGGATATTCCTTGGGCTTAAGGGAAAAAAAAATAGAATACATCAGTGAGAACCTTACCTCAGAGATTAAAAAGTTTAAAAAGAATCAATCAGGGGCACCTGGGTGGCTCAGTCAGTTAAACTTCTGACTTTTGGTTTTGGCTCAGGCCATGATCTCACAGTTTGTGAGTTCAAGCCCCACATTGGGCTCTCTGCTGATAGTGCTAAGCCTGCTTGAGATTACCTCTCTCCTCTCTTCATGCCCTTCCCCTGCTCACTCTATCTGTCTCCCTCTCAAAAATAAATACATAACCTTAAAAATATTTTTAAATCAATCAATAAAAAATGAAGAATGCAATAAATAAGATTAGAAACACACTTGATGCAATGAGTATCAGGCTGGAATAAGCAAAAGAATGAATCAGTGACCTACAAGACAAAATAATGGAAAGTAATGAAGCTGAACAAAAGAGAGAAAGAATTATACAACATGAGAATAGACTTAAGGAACTCAGTGACTCCATCAAACATAATAATATTCACATTATAGGAGTCAGAAGAAGAGAGAGAAAAGGCTGCAGAAAATTTAGTTGCAGAAATAATAGCAGAAAATTTCCCTAATCTGGGGATGGAAACAGACGTTCAGATCCATAAGGCACATAAAACTCCCATTAAAAGCAACAAAAGTAGGCCAACACCAAGATATATTGCAACTAAATTTGCAAAATATAGTGATAAAGGAAAAAAATCTTAAAAGCAACAAAACAAAAGGAGTCCTTAACTTTCAAGGAAAAACCCATAAGGCTATCTGGAGATTTCTCAACAAAAACTTTGCAAACCAGAAGGAGGTGGCATGATATTTTCAAAGTGCTTAATGGGAAAAATTTGCAGCCAAGAATACTCTATCCAACAAGGCTACCATTCGGTATAAAAGAAAAAACAAAAGAATTTCCCAGACAAACAAAAACTAAAGGAGTTTGTGACTACTAAACCAGCTCATAAAGGAATAGTAAAGGGGTCTCTCAATGGAAAGGATAGACCAAATGTGACAAAGACAAGGAAGAATCAGAGAAAATCTCCAAAACAATGGCAAAACAAGTAATAAAATGACAGTAAATCATATCTATTGATAATTACTTTGAATATAAATAAACTAGCCCCAACTTGGAAACACCCAAATATATACATCAATTAATAACAAACACAAAGAAACTCATTGATAATAATACCATAATAGTAGGGGACTTCAACACCCCACTTAAAGCAATGGAAAGATTATCTAAGCAGAAAATCAACAAGGAAACAATGGTTTTGAAAGCCACACTGGACCAGATGGACTTATATTCTAAACACTTCATCCTAAAGCAACAGAACACACATTCTTCTCAACTGCACATGAAACATTACCAGAATAGATCAAATACAAACAAAAAATGAATAATCCAATTAAAAAGTGTACAGAAGATATGAATAGACATTTTTTCAAAGAGGATATGTAGATGATCAACAGAAATATGAAAAGATGCTCAACACCACTTGTCATCAGGGAAATGCAAATCAGAACCACAAGGAGATATCCCCTCACATCTGTCAGAATGGCTAAAATCAACAACACATGAAACAACAGGTGTTGGTGAGGATGTGGAGAAAGGGAAATCCTGGTACACTGTTAGTGGGAATGTTAATTGATGCAACCACTCTGAACAACACCATGGAGGTTCCTCAAAAATTTAAAAATAGAACTACCCTATGATCCAGCAATTACACTAGTAGCTATTTATCCAAAAAATACAAAAATTCTAACTTAAAGGGATATATGCACCCCTATGTTTATAGCAGCATTATCTACAATAGCCAAATAATGGAAACAATCCAAATGTCCATTGATTGCTGAATGGATAAAAAAGAAAAGATGTGTGTGTGTGTGTGTGTGTGTGTGTGTGTAAATTTCACTGTGTGTATATATATATATATATATATATATACATATATATATACATATTAATATTACTCAGCCATAAAAAAGAATGATATCTTGCCATTTGCTGTGACATGCATAGAGCTAGAGAATATAATGCTAAGTGAAATAAGTCAGTCAGAGAAAGACAAATACCATGTGATTTCACTCTTATGTGGAATTTAAGAAACAAAACAAATGGGCAAAAGGGAAAAGAGAGAGTGAGGCAAATCAAGAAACAGACTCTTAACTATAGAGAACAAACTGATGTTTACCAGAGGAGAGGTGGGGGGAATGGGTGAAATACGTGATGGAGATTAAGGGGCACAGTTGTTGTGATGAACACTGGGTGCTGTATGGAAGTGTTGAATCACTCTATTGTACACATTAAACTATTATTAAACTTAAACTGTTGTTAACTAACTGGAATCTAAATAAAAACTTAAGAGGAGGGGGCCAAGATGGTGGAACAGCATGGAAGGTTTTTTTGCACCTCTCATCCCTGAAATGCAGCCAGATCAACACTAAACCATCTTGCAACCTAGGAAATTGATTTTAGGATCCTCCCCCAAAGGGTTTTAGCTGGTCAAAGCTACAGTCCCTCAGAAGTGAGGGGTTGGGAAACACAGTCCCATCTGAAATAAAAATCAGGAGGGAAGTGCCACCTGGCAGCCTGATGGTTTGGTCACAGTGTAGAAGCAGGGAGGAGACAGAAGCTAGAGACAAAGGAGGGGTTTTTGATTGCTGGTGAGAGCACAGAGTTTTGATACGAGAGACTGGGTAGCTGGGTGATGCCATTTTCACCCCTCTTGCACATGCCCATACGCACCTACATATGCCACAATAATCCACCCCAGAAAGGAAAGCAGCACCATCTAGTGGAGAATGGAGTCATTACACCAAGCCATGCCCAACTGGGCCAACCGTGATCTTAAGGAACACCACAAGTATCTCTGCCTCCTTAGGTTATGGACTATATAGTTTGACTTCTATGGGAAACTGGATGTAATTTCAATTGTATTTCACTTTGTTTGCTGGTCCATCTAATCTATTTTTTCCCTTTCTTATTCCTAACTAAAAAAAGAGAAAAAATTTATTTTTATTTTCCATTTTATTAAAAAGATTTTTCTTTATTTTTTTCAACTATATGTTTTACTTCTTTGTAAATTTTTTACATTCTATTTTACTTTTTCATTTCATTTTATCCCATTTTATCATATTTATTTTTTCAAATTTTTAAACATTTTCCTTTTTTTCCTTTTCTTTCCCTTTTTCCTCTATTCTATCAAGCTTCCTTCAACAACCAAACTAAAACACACCTAGGATCTAGCATCTTTTATTTGATTTTTTGTGTTGTTTTTAATTTTTTAATTTTTTTTTACTTTATTAATTCCTTTTCTTCCTTCAAAATGATGAAACAAAGGAATTCACCCAAAAGAAAGAACAGGAAGAAGTGACAGCCAAGGACTTAATCAACAACAGATACAAGCAAGGTGTCTGAACCAGAATTTAGAATCACAATAATAAGAATACTAGCTGGTGTTGAAAATAGCATAGAATCCCTTTCTGCAGAGATAAAAGAAGTATAAGCTGGTCAGGACAAAATTAAAAATGCTATAACTGAGCTGCAATCTTGAGTGGATGCCATGGTGGCAAGGATGGATGAAGCAGAGCAGTGAATCAGCAATATAGAGGACAAACTTATGGAGAATAATGAAGCTGAAAGAAAAGGAGAATAAGGCAAAAGAGCACAACATGAGAATTAAAGAACTCATCAGAATCATAGGGGTCTCAGAAGATGAAGAGAGAGAAAAAGGGGTAGAAGGTGTATGTGAGCAAACCACAGTGGAAAACTTTCCTAACCTGAGGAAAGACACAGACCTCAAAATCCAGAAAGCACTGAGAACTCCCATTAGATTCAACAAAAAACAATGATCAACATGGCTTATCATAGTCAAACTCACAAAATACTTAAGCAAAGAAAGAATCGTGAAAGTAGCAAGGGGGGAAAGGTACTTAACGAACAAGGGAAGACAGATCAGGTTCGCAGTAGACCTATCCATAGAAACTTGGCAGGCCAGAAAGGAGTGTCAGGATATATTCAATGTGCTAAATCAGAAAAATATGCAGCCAAGAATTCTTTATCCAGCAAGGCTGTCACTCAGAACAGAGGAAAGATAAAAAGTTTTCCAGGCAAACAAAAACTAAAGGAGTTCATACCACTAAAGCAGCCCTGCAAGAAAATTTAAGGGGAAATTTCTGAGGGGAGAAAAGACAGAGAAAAAAAGACCAAAAGAAACAAAGACTAGAAAGGACCAGAGAACACCACCAGAAACTCCAACTCTACAGGAAACATGATGGCAATAAATTCATATCTCTTAGTACTCACTCTAAATGTCCATGGACTAAGTGCTTCAATCAAAAGACATAGGATAACAGAATGGATAAGAAAACAAGATCCATCTATATGATGTTTACAAGAGACCCACTTTAGACCTAAAGACACCTTCAGATTGAAATTAAGGGGATGAAGAATCATCTATCATGCTAATGTCACGAAAAGAAAGCCAGAGTAGCCATAGTTATATCAGACACTCTAGATTTTAAAATAAAAGAGATGAAGAAGGACATTATATCATAATTAAGGGGTCTATCCACCAAGAAGATCTAACAGTTGTGAACATTTATGCTCCTAATGTGGAAGAATTCCAAATATATAAATCAATTAATCACAAACATAAAGAAACTCATTGATAATAATACCATAATAGGAGAAGACTTCAACACCCCACTTACAACAATGGACAGATGATCAAAACAAAATATCAACATGGAAACAATGGCTTTGAATGACACACTGGACTGGATGGACTTAACAGATATATTCAGAACATTTCATCCTAAAGCAGCAGACTACCCATTCTCCTCGAGTGTACATGGAACATTCTCCAGAATAGATCAGATATTGGGACACAAATCAGCCCTCAACAAGTACAAAAAGATCGAGATCATATAGTGCATATTTTCAGACCACAACACTATGAAATTCAAAATAAATCACAAGAAAAAAATTTGGAAAGGTAACAAATACTTGGAGACTAAAGAACATCCTACCAAGAACTTAAAGACAAAATTAAAAAGTACATAGAAGCCAATGAAAATGATAACACCATAGCCCAAAACCTCTGGGATGCAGCAAAGGCAGACATAAGAGGGAAGTATATAACAATCCAGGCCTTCCTAAAGAGGGAATAAAGGTCTCAGATACACAACCTAAACGTACACCTTAAAGAACTGGAAAAAGAACAGCAAATAAAACCCCAAACCAGCAGAAGACAGGAAATAACAAAGACTAGAGCAGAAATCAATGCTATTGAAACCAAAAAAACCAGTAAAACAGAACAATGAAACCAGGAGCTGGTTCTTTGAAAGAATTAACAAAATGATAGACCCCTAGCCAGTTTGGTCAAAAAGAAAAAGTAAAGGACCCAAATAAATAAAATCAAGAGTGAAGGAGGAGAGATCACAATCAACACAGCAGAAATACAAAAAAATAATAAGGTAATATTATGAGCAATTGCATGCCAATAAAATGAGCAATCTGGAAGAAATGGACAAATTCCTAGAAACATATAAACTACCAAAACTGAAACAAGAAGAAATATAAATTTTTATCAGACCCATAACCAGTAGAGAAATTGAATTAGTAATTAAAAATCTCCCAAAAAACAAGAGTCCAGGACTGAATGGCTTTCCAGGAGAATTCTACTAAACATTTAAAGAACAGTGAACACTTATTCTTTTGAAGCTGTTCCAAAAAATAGAAATGGAAGGGCAACTTCCAAACTCATTCTATGAAGCCAGCATTATCTTGATTCCAAAACCAGACAAAGACCCCACTAAAAAGGAGAACTGCAGACCAATTTCCCTGATGAACACGGATGCAAAAATCCTCAACAAGTTACTAGTCAATCGGATCCAAAAATGCATTAAAAGAGTTATTCTCCACAAGCAAATGGTATTTATACCTGGGATGCAGGGCTGGTTCGATATCCACAAAAGAATCAGTATGACACATCACATCAATACAAGAAAGGACAAGAACCACATGATCCTCTCAATAAATGCACAGAAAGCAATTGACAAAATACAGCATCGTTTCTTGCTAAAAAACCTCAAGAAAGTAGGGATAGAAGGATCATCCCTCAAGATCATAAAAGCCATATATGAAAGATATACCATTAATTTCATTCTGAATGGGGAAAAACTGAGAGCTTTCCCTCTAAGGCCAGGAACATGACAGGGATGTCCACTCTCACCACTGTCATTCAACATAGTATTGGTAGACCTAGCCTCAGCAATCAGATAATGCAAAGGAATAAAAGGCATCCAAATCAGCAAAGAGGAAGTCAAAGTTTCACTCTTCACAGATGACATGGTACTCTGTATGGAAAACCCAAAAGATTCCACCAAAAAACTGCTAGAACTGATGCATTAATTCAGCAAAGTTGCAGAATATAAAATCAATGCACAGAAATTGGTTGCATTCTTATACACCAATAACGAAGCAACAGAAAGAGAAATCAAGGACTCTATCCCATTTAAAATTGCACCAAAAAGCATTAAAATACCTAGGAATAAACCTAACCAAAGAGATGAAAATCTATACACTGAAAATTATAGAAAGCTTATGAAAGAAATTGAAGACACACACACACACAAAAGGAAAAATATTCCATGTTCCTGGATTGGAAGAACAAATATTGTTAAAATGTCTGTACTACCCAAAGCAATCTACATATTCAATGCAATCCCTATCAAAATCACATCAACATTCTTCATGGAGTTAGAACAAACAATCCTAAAATTTGTATGGAACCAGAAAAGACCCCAAATAGCCAAAGCAAACCCTGAAAAAGAAAACCAAAGCTGGAGGCATCACAATCCTGGACTTCAAAATGTATTACACAGTTGTAATCATCAAGACAGTATGGTACTGGCACGAAAACGGACACTCAGATCAATGGAACAGAATAGAGAACTCACAAATGGACCCACAAATGTATGGCCAACTAATCTTTGATAAAGCAGGAAATAATATCCAGTAGAATAAAGACCTTCTCTTTAGCAAATGGTGCTGGGAAAACTGGACAGGGACATGCAGAAAAATGCACCTGGACCACTTTCTTATACCATACACAAAAATAAACTCAAAATGGATGAACGACCTAAATTAAGACAGGAAGCCATCAAAATCCTAGAGAAGAAAGCAGGCAAAAACTTTTTGAACTTGACCACAGCAAGTTCTTACTCAACACGTCTCTGGAGGCAAGGGAAACAAAAGCAAAAATGAACTATTGGGACTTCATAAAAAAAAAAAAAAAGCTTCTGCGCAGTGAAGGAAACAATCAGCAAAAATAAAAGGCAATGGACTGAATGGGAGAAGATATTTGCAAATGACATATCAGATAAAGGGCTCATATTCAAAATCTATAAAGAACTTATCAAACTCAACACCCAAATAACAAATAATCCAGTGAAGAAATGGGCAAAAGACATGAATAGACACTTCTCCAAAGAAGACATCCAGATGGCCAACTGACACATGAAAAAAATGCTCAACATAACTCATCATCAGGGAAATACAAATTAAAACCACAATGAGATATCACCTCACACCTGTCAGAATGGTTAACATTAACAACTCGGGCAACAACAGATGTTGGCGAGGATGCAGAGAAAGAGGATCGCTTTTGCACTGCTGGTGGGAATGCAAACTGGTGCAGCCACTCTAGAAAACAGTATGGAGGTTCTTCAAAAAACTAAAAATAGAACTACCCTCTGACCAAGCAATAGCACTACTAGGTATTTATCCAAGGGATACAAGTGTGCTGTTTTGAAGGGGCTCATGCACCCCAATGTTTATAGCAGCACTAACGACAACAAAGTATGGAAAGAGCCTAAATGTCCATCAATGGATGAATGGATAAAGGAGATGTGGCATATGTATATATATACACAATGGAGTATTACTCAGCAATCAAAAGAATGAAATCTTGGGGCGCCTGGGTGACTCAGTCGATTAAGCATCCGACTTCAGCTCAAGTCATGATCTCACAGTCCATGAGTTCAAGCCCCACATCAGGCTCTGTGCTGACAGCTCAGAGCCTGGATCCTGCTTCGGATTCTGTGTCTCCCTCGCTCCCTGCTCCTCCCCTGCTCATGATCTGTCTCTCTCTGTCTCAAAATTAATAAAAAAATTTTAAAGAATGAAATTTTGCCATTTGCAACTACATGCATGGAATTTAGTGGGTATTATGGTAAGCGAAAATAGTCAGAGAAAGACAAATATCAAATGACTTCACTCATATGTAAAATTAAGATAAAAAACAGATCAACATAAGGGAAGAGAAGCAAAAATAATATAAAAACAGGGAGGGGGACAAAACATAAGAGACTCTTAAATATAGAGAACAAACAGAGGGTTGCTGGAGGGGTTGTGGGAGGGGGAATGGTCCAAGTGGGTAAGGGACATTAAATAAGACACTTGTTGGGATGAGGACTAGGTGTTATACATAGAGGATGAATCACTGGAATCTACTCCTGAAATTATTGTTGCACTATATGCTAACTAACTTGGATGGAAATTAAAAATTTTTTAAACATAAAAAATAAAAATAAATAAAAAATACAAACAAAAAAATGAACTTCCCTTTTGGAGTTGCTTTTGTGGCATGCTCTAAGTTTTGGCATGTGTGTTTTCTAATTTTTTTCAGCATAGTCTTTCATTTTCCCTTTGATTTCTTCTTTGACCATTGATTATTCAGCAGCATGTTTTTAATCTCAATATATTTTTTAATCTTTCAGTTTTCTTCCTGTAATTTATTTCTATTTTCAAACCATTGTTGTCAGAAAAGATGCTGGATATAGTTTCAATCTTTTTAAATTAATTATTTTTTTTGTGGCCTAAAATGTGATTTATCTTGGAGAATGTTCCATGTGTACTTGGGAGCAATGTGTGTTGTGCTGATGTTGAATAGAATGTTCTGTAAATGTCTGTCAAGTCCATCTGGTACAATGTGTTGTTTAATTCCAATGTTTTCTTCTTGATTTTCTGTCTAGATGATCTATCCATTATTCAAAGTAGGGTATTGAAGTTCCCTATTACTAATGAAGTTCTCTACTATTGAACTGCTGTCTATTTCTCCTGCCAGTTTTGTTAGTATTTGTTTTATAGATTTATATGTTCCTTTGTTCCATGTATAAATATTTACAAATATTAGAAAACAGTGTGGAGGTTCCTCAAAAATTAAAAATAGAAATACCAGGGGCATTTGGGTGGCTTAGTTTGTTAAGCAACCGACTTCAGCTCAGGTCATGATCTTATGGTTGGTGAGAACCCCACATCGGGTTCTGTGCTGACAGTGTGGAGCCTGGAGCCTGCTTCAGATTCTGTGTCTACCTCTCTCTCTGCCTCTCCCCCACTTATTCTCTCTCTCTCTCCCTCTCAAAAATAAATAAACATTAAAAAATAGAAATACCATATGATAAAATAATTCTACTATTGGGTATTTAACCAAAGAAAATGAAAATAAAACACTAACTCCAGGGGCACCTGGGTGGCTCAGTCGGTTGAGCGTCTGACTTCGGTTCAGGTCATGATCTCACAGCTCGTGAGTTCAAGCCCCACATCTGGCTCTGTGCTGACAGCTCGGAGCCTGGAGCCTGCTTCAGATTCTGTGTCTCCCTCTCCCTCTGCCCCTAACCCACTCGCATTCTGTCTCTGTCTCTCTCAGAAATAAATAAACATTAAAAAATTTAAAAAAAAAAGAAAAAAAAAACCACTAACTCCAAAAGATGCATCCCTATGCTTATTGCAGCATTATTTACAATAGCCAAGATATGGAAGCAATATAAGTGTCTATAGACAAATGGATAAAGACAATGTGGTGTGTGTGTGTGTGTGTGTGTGTGTGTGTGTGTATGGCTGGAATATTTTACAGGCATAAAAATAATGAGATTGTGCCATTTGAGACAACACAGGTAGAGCTAGAGGATATTATGTTAACTGAGATAAGACTGACTGAGAAGACAGCTACTATTGATTTCGTATGTGGAATATAAATAAATAAATAACAAAAAGCAAAATCAGACCTATAAATACCGAGCATAAACTGATGGTTGCCAGAAGGGAGGAATATAGGGGGTTGGGCAAAGTGGGTGAAGAAGAGTTGGAAATGCAGACTTTCAGTTATGGAATGAATACGTCACAGGATAAAGGGCACAGCCTAAAGAATACAGTAAGTGTTACCGTAATAGTGATGTGTGAGAACAGGTAGCTACACTTGTGGTGAGCACAGCATAATATATGAACTAGTAGAATCTCTATGTCATACACCTGAAACTAATGTAACATTGTATGTCAACTATACTTTAAAAATTACAAATGTTTTATCCTTCTGAGTAATTGATCCCTTTATTCTTATATAATGACTTTCTTTGTCTCTTATTACAGTCTTTGGTTTAAAGTCTATTTTGTCTCCTATAAGAATAGCTACTCCTGCTTTCATTTGGTTTCCATTTGAAAAGAATATCTTTCTCCATCTCTTCATTTTCATTCTTTGTGTGTCCTTAGAGTAGAAGCAAATCTCTTGTTGACAGTATATAGTTGAGTCTTGTTTTTTTATCCATTCACTCTCCAAGTTTTGACTGGAGAATTTAGTTGCTGTTCTCTTGTTGCATTTAAGGGTTTTTTTCTTTAATTTTTTGATAATTTAATTATAATGTATCTTAGTGTGGGTCTTTTTGGATTTATCTTGTTTGGAACCTTACCTGGATTTCTGTTTCTTTCTTCAAGGCAGAAAAGTTTTCAGTCATTACTTCTTTGAAAAGCTTTCTGCCCCTATCTCTCTCTGTTCTCCTTCTAGGATTCTATAATCTGTACTTTGGTCTATTTGTGGTGTCTCATAAATCCTCTAGGCTGTCTTCACTTTTCTTTCTTTTTTTTTTTATTCTTCTTTTCGTTTTGCTCCTCTGATTGGATGAATTCTACTGCCTTGTCTTCAAGTTCATTGATCCTTTCTTCCACTTGATCTGGACTGCTGTTGAAACTCTACTGAGTTTTTCAGTTTAATTATTGCATTTTTCAGCTCTGTGATTTGTTTGGTACTTCTTAATATTTTCTGTGTCTTTGTTGAAATCCTCACTTTGTTCATGCGTTGTTCTCCTGAATTTGTTGAGTATTTTCCTTATCATTACTTTTAACTCTATCAGGTAAATCGCTATATCCTTTTTGTAAGGTCTGTTTCTAGTTTTATCTTGTTCTTTTGTTTGGAATGCATTCCTCTATTTCTTCATTCTCCTGGCTTCTCTGTGTTGGTTTCTGTGCATTAGATATAACAGCCAACTCTCCCAGTCTTGAAAAACTAGTTTCAGGTTAAGAAATGAACTTTGTCTATCAGCATAGCTTGAGGTCTTGGTTGTCTCCCAAACCTCTGTGATTGTCCGAGCTGCTTTCTTTGTCCTTGGAGCCTCCCAGTAGTTGAAGTTGTATCAAAGGGCAAGATCACAATCAGCACCTAGATGCAGGTAGATTAGAAGTCTAATGCCCTCAGCTCAGGATTAGAATGGGGAACACACCTAAACCAAGGAAATTAAATAATAAGATGGTCCCAGAACTAACTTATGATTCTACCACATGACAGTTTTAACTGAGCAGCTTCAGGGACATTACAGATGCCTAGGGAAAGGGCAAGCATGTCTCTAAAATAAACTTTACATTCTGTAGTCCTATGACGTCTCCACTTCCCAGGACTTAGTAAAAGGGCAGGAGACAAAAGTATTTTTACAACATGTTTCTTTCTGTTATCTCTAAATAAAGGTCCCATTAACTGAAAAAAAGCTTATGGGTTTAACCTCCCAGTTAGCCAAACAGGAATGCCACACAGGAGGGAAAGGGTTAGGCTGCATGAGATTGCCCAGCAAACAACCCACAGCTTCCAGAGGGGAAAATGCTTCAATAGCAGGATTCAGGGGAACTTTAGTCACAGGCTCCTTCAGCAGAGGGCCCAGGGAAATTGGCACATGTGGGTTAAAACAGCTTTGAAATATCTTCTTTGTGCAAAAAATAGTAAAAGGAAAGGAAAATATACATGTGTAGATCATTTGTAATACAAATTAGCTAGCAATAATATGAATGGACCTTGAGGGAATGAAATAAGTTAGACTGAAAAAAGACAAATACTGAATGATAGCACTAATATGTAGAATCTCAAACAAACAAACAAACAAACAAAATAAAACTTGTAGAAAAAGGGATCAGGTTTGTGGTTACCAGAGTCCAGGGGAGGGAGAATTGGATAAAGGTGGTCAGAAGGTACAAACTTCCAGTCATAAGATAAATATGGTGACAGTGATAGCTATAATTCTAGTCAGCATAGAATAATGTATAAACTTGTTGAATCACTAAGTTATACACCTGAAACTGTTACATTGTATATCCACTATACTCAAAAAATAAATAAGTAGTGGGGATGTAATGTACAATGTGATAACTATAGTTAACACTGCTGTATGGTATATTTGAAAGTTGTTAAGAGAGTTCTCATCACAAGGAAAAACTTTTCTTTCTTCCTTTTTGTTTGCATCTGTATTAGATGGTGGATGTTAACTAAACTTATGTAATCATTTCAAAATATATATAAGTCAAATCATTAAAACTATACAGTGCTTATGTCAATTATATCCCAGTAAAGTAAAAAAATTAAACATTTGACAAAATACAGCATCTTTTCTTGATTAAAAAAAAAACCTCAAGAAAGTAGGGATAGAAGGAACATACCTCAATATCATAAAGGTCATATATGAAAGACCCACAGCTAATATTATCCTCAATGGGGAAAAACTGAGAGCTTTCCCCTTAAGTTCAGGAACATTACAGGTATGTCCACTCTCACCATTGTTGTTCAACATAGTACTGGAAGTTCTAGCTCAGCAGTCAGAGGACAAAAAGAAATAAAAACATCCAAATCGACAAGGAAAAAGCCAAACTTTCACTCTTCATAGACGACTACACATGGAAAGCCCAAAAGATTCCGCCAAAAAAACTGCTAGAATTCAGCAAAGTTGCAGGATATAAAACCAACATACAGAAACTGGTTGCATTTCTATACACCAATGAAGAACAGAAAGAAATATCAAGGAATTGGCCCCATTTACAATTCCAATAAAAACCATAAGATACCTTGGAATAAACCTAACCGAAGTAGTAAAAGATCTGTACACTGAAAACTATAGAAAGCTTATGAAATGAACTAAAGACACAAAAAAGTGGAAAAATATTCCATGCTCCTGGATTGGAAGGACAAATATTGTTAAAATGTTGATGCTACCCAAAACAATCTACACATCCAATGCAATCCCTATCAAAATAACACCAGCATTGTTCACAGAGCTAAAGAAACAATTCTAAAATTTGTATAGAACCAGAAAATACCCTGAATAATGTTGAAAAAGAAAATCAAAGCTGGAGACATCACAATTCTGGACCTCAATCTGTATTAAAAAACTGTTAATCATCAGCACAGTATGGTACTGGCACAAAAACAGATGCATAGATCAGTGGAACAGAATAGAGAACCCAGCAATGGACCCACAAATGAATGGCCAACTAATCTAAATCTCTTCAACAAATGATGCTGGGAAAACTGGGCAACGACAAGCAGAAGAATGAAACTGGACCACTTTCTTACAACATATACAAAAATGAATTAAAAATGGATAAAAGACCTAAATATGGGAAGAGAAACCATCAAAATCCTAGAAGAGAAAACAGCAACCTCTTTGACCTTGGCTGCAGCAACTTCTTACTAGACATCTCAGAAGGCAAGGGAAACAAAAGCAAAAATGAATTATTGGAACCTCATCAAGATAAAAAGCTTCTGCCCAGTGAAGGAAACAATCAACAAAACTAAAAGTCAACCAATTAAATGAAAGAAGATATTTGCAAATGACATATCAAAGGGTTAGTATCCAAAATCTATAAGGAACTTATCAAACTCAACACCCAAAAAACAAATAATCCAGTGAAGAAAAGGGCAGAAGACATGAATAGACACTTCTCCAAAGAAGACATCCAGACGTGTGAAGAAATCCTCAACATCAGTCATCATCAGGGAAATACAAATCAAAACCATGATGAGATACCACCTCACACCTGTCAGAATGGCTAAAATTAACAACTCAGGAAACAACAGATGTTGACGAGGATGCAGAGAAAGGGGAACACTATTGCACTGCTGGTGGGAATGCAAACTGGTGCAGTCACTCTGGAAATCAGTATGGAGGTTACTCAACAAATTAAAAACAGAACTACATTATGTCCCAGCAAATGCACTACTAAGATTTATCCAAAGGATACAAAAATGCTGTTTGAAGGGGCACATGCACTCCAGTGTTTATAGCAGCACTATCAACAATAACCAAGTTATGGAAAGAGCCCAAATGTCCATTGACTGATGAATGGACAAAGAAGAGATGGTATATAAATGCAATGGAATATTATTTGGCAATCAGAAAGAATGAAATCTTGCCATTTGCAATAATGTGGGATGGAACTGGAATGCTAAGGTAAACAAGTCAGAGAAAGACAAATATCATATGATTTCACTCATATGTGGAACTTAAAACAAAACTGATGAAGATAGGGGAATGGAAAGAAAAATAAGATAAATACACAGAGCGGGGCAAACCATAAAAGATTCTTAAAGATAAAGAACAAACTGAGGGTTGCTGGGGGGGGGGGGGGGAATTGGGTCAGGGATGGGATAAATGGGTGATGTGCATTAAGGAGGGCACTTGGGATGAGCACTGAGTGTTATATGTAAGTGATGAATGATTAGGTTCTACTGTTGAAACCAATACAACACAGTATGTTAACTAACTTGAGTTTAAATAAATAATTTTTTAAAAATATTTTTTAAAAAAGTCATGCCCTCACACAGCAGCTGGAAAAGTATGTAATTAGGACTTTCCAGGGTGAAACTGGGAGAGGGTATTTTCCTGCTCCTTCTACAGTTGGTAAAGTTTGGGGGAGGTGAGATCCTGTGCCCATTAAAAACTTTTTGTTTGTTTGCTAATCTTGTGGGACTCATGAATGCAAGTCCCATGACTAAGAGCCAGGAGATCTAGGGATCCATCCCTTGGGTGGCAACTGTAAAAGCTAGGATGCCAGATGTATTTACAATCACCTTTTAGAAAGATATTGACAATTTGCGGCAAGCTAAAGGAAAAAGGCAGCAGAGGTGTCCACAGGCTTCCCTGATCTCCAAGGAGGACCTCAGTCAGTCTCTAGATGCATGCTAAATTAGAAGCTTGACTCTTAGGCAGCAGCTTTAAAAAAAACATGCAAATAGACCTCTTTCAAGGAAAGACTGGGAGATGGGTGTTTCTGTTTGCTTGCTTTACTCTGAGTCCTGGTAGTATACCCAGTAAGCAAGTGCTCCTTTGTTTGCTACAGTGCTGTGGGATTCATGAATGTAACACCCATAGGCGATTAGAGCCATGTGTTACAGGGACCTGTCTCTTAGGTGGCAGCAACCAAAACTGGGATGCTAACATGTGTATTATAAGCTCCTCCCAGGAAGATACCAATGATATGGAATGAACTGGAGGGAAAAGGCTAAGGAAGCATCCCGATCACTGGGGAAGATGGTGGTCGTCCCCTAGATGTATGCTAAATTAGAAGCCTAATCCTTAAACAGCAGCTCTTAATGAATGCAAATAGACTAATTTCAGGGAAAGAATTGAAGGTGGGCATTGTGTCTGTTGCTTTTGTACTGAGCCTTGAGGGAATAGCCATGGTGTGTACTGGAGAGCCTGTTAAGAACTTTCTTTGTTTGCTATAGTCTTGTGGGTCCTGTGGATACAAGCCCCATTGGCTTTCAGAGTTAGGTGTTTCAGGGACCCATCTCTTACGTGGGAGTTTTAAAAGTTAGGGTGCTAGATGTTGGGTCCAAATCTTTCACTCCTCAGGAAGAAGCTAGGCGTTGGCAGTTCCCTTCCAATTGTACAGCACTGTTCCAGGGTTGGGGTTTACAGGAAGAATGTGTCTCAGCATTTCCTATCTATTCAATGTGGGTATTTTCTCATTTGCCCAATTTGTAGGAGTCACTCAACTGGTTTCTGGATTTCTTTCAGAGGAAATTGCTTGGTGAATATGCATTCAGGGTATCCTTTGGAATAGGGAAGTTCAAGAGTCTCCTATATCACCATCTTGGACTAGAATCCAAAATGAGCTCTAGTTTCTATTACACAAGGGATTATTGATGTTTTGAAGTTTAAATATGGGGGAAAGAACATGTACGAGAATTGAGTAACCATAGGGAACTGTGACATGCACTGTGAATTGATTCAACCAGCATCCATGCCAGCATCCTTCCAGCATACTTTTATGTATTTCAGAAGCTAGAAAAGTAGGGTTTTATGCAGTTTCTCAATTCTCTTGCATCTAAAGTTCTATAATAATTTAAGCCCCACTATTTAGAAACATAAATGTAAGATTTAGAAGGTATGTTTCTAATATTTCTGCTGACAAGCACCATAATGGAAGCATCTGGTTTCTCTGTGAATGAGGTGTCTATTTATTGGCTTCATGGGATACTCAAAAGTACTGCCCAGAGTAACTATTTTGTTGGTGTGGATTGCATAAGACTCAGCATGGTTTTGGAGCCAGCTGCTTTCTACTCATGGAAGTTTCCTGATTGTGCCAACTACCTGCCAGGATAGCTGTCCTGATCATGGCAGATGGTATGGCTTTGGAGCCTCTGCTGTGGACACCATTTCCCAATGTGGTTGATGTCAGCTGAATTAGAAGAGAGGGAATAGCTTCTTTAGTTCTGCAGGGTGGTTGTGGGCAGTGCTCTTAAAAGACCAATATGAAAAATGTTTCTTCAATCTTACCAACAAGCATCCTGTAATAAATCCCTTTCTGTTTAACTAACTAGATTGAACTCTATTGCCTGCATGCAAACCTGGGCAATACACCCTCTTTTCTATTCCTTTCCCTATGTATCCTTTTCCCCCCCTAAACCAAGTCGCTGCACATGGATCTAGAATACATAATTCATTCTTTTTGGCCAAACCACAGGCTTTCCCTTTTTTAAAATGCAACTTGAGATTTACCCTCCATGAAGCCATTTTAGATGGGTTCAAAAACACATCCCATTTCCTCTGAAACTGTAACTTAGACACTTAGTAATGGTTCTTTGGGGATTCTAAGAGCATTAATCAGTTTCAGAAACAGAGTCAGAGTACTTCCCCTGAGAAACATTTTTCACATAAAGTAAAAAGTACTTTGACCTAGCAAGGCAGATGAGGACTTAAGAGAAACGCTATAGTTTAAGCTAGGATGGTGAAAGATGTGAAAACTTACTCCTCTAGTTGTTCAAGTTATTTCTCTTCCACTTTCCTTATCTCTCCCCTTCCCACAACACCTGGCAGCTGGCAGCAAAACTAGATGGCAGTTGATCATACCTATGACAATATTCTTTCAAAAACAGTCCAAATCTGTCAGCAAAACAACTCTACCTTTCAGAAAGCCCTGGAACCTAGATTCATCCTCCACTGTGCCTGAATCTTCTCAAATCACAAGTGTTGAAGTGCTGAATGGAAGCAGGAAGCTCTCTGGTGGGCACACACCACCTCCTGGGGATGGGTCTTGGCACTGCTTCCTGCTTTCCCACGATGTCTCTGTTCCACTTCTCAGCTGTAGACTTTTCACTTGACCCAGAGAAGTGGCAGAGAAAGACACAGAAACAAATTCACTATAAGTTTTAAAGAGAAACACCAAAGGGAAATTAAATGAAAAGAGGTCATTTCAACTAATATAATGTGTGATGGCTCAAATATGTGAGAAACCATTAGAAAATGCATAAATTATATTTCTCATTAACTGTGATTCCTGAAGTCACAGCTTTTTTAATTTATTTTTTTAACCTGTAAGTGGCTTATTTGAAGTAGTGTCATGAATTTCCAATTAACCATATTATCAGACTTTGGCAACAGTGCCAATTTCAAAAATCAAAAAATGGTAACAATTGGCAATTAACAATGTCATTTACATTTTGATATATTTTAAAAAACTAAATAAAAATGCAAAAAAACTGATCAGTCAATCTTATGTGATTATGTGTCATTTCCAAAATTCAATATTCTTTGAATAATAAAATAAACACTTTCTCTAGCAACTGAAAAGACAAAAGTGTGCAGTGTCACTGAATCAACACTTAGGATTTAGAACTAAAACATAAGTCAAAGAGATTCCTTAATTGGAAAGTTGGCTTCCTTGCTAAGGACATTAACCTGTTCCTATTTTAATTATTCTTTCCTTTAAAAATGGATTATGTTACATGCCTTTTTGTTTACACATGTATAAAATGCTTGTCTTACCAGGAATAAATCAGATATTAAAAGAATTTAAACATATCCTGGCCATAAGTTTCATTTGGGGACATTCTAAATATTTTTATTATTTGCCACCTGTCATGTTATTAACATTGAAGAATAGAAGGGTTCTGGGGCACCTTTGTTTGTGAATTCCCAAGTCCCCAACTACATGGAAAAGTTAATAAGCCTTAAAAAGTTGGAACATCACAGGAATTGGCCATCTGAGGTATCTATAACTTCATCTTTAAAAAAATTTTTAGTTCCTGAAAACTCTTTAAAAGATATGCATAATGTCATATGGGATCAGGTGGCTGTGCTCTTGATTATGTTTACTTAAAGGCAAAGGATCCAGGTACATTTCTTTGTATTCTCTTTTTAAAAAACTGTAGTCTTCTTTATTAAAAATAAAATTTGGTAACAAACACAAGCATATATTACTATAAGTGTCTTAACTGCTTCCAAAAATGTGTGAGCACATACATGTTTGAAATCTTTTCATCATTTTCAGAGACAAACTTTTAATTTCCTGCTCTGAAACAGGTGGAATATCATTTTAAGCAGAAGTCTGCTTTGGTGGGTGTTCAAGTTTGGTGTGGCTGTTAGGTGCTAGAGACCACTTGGGACATGGGTTTCTCTCTCACCACACAGTAGATCAGACACAGCAGCTCCATGCATGGTAACCACTTGTTTCTCAAGCAGATGATAAACCAGAGGACAGTGGTTCACATTTTCCATAGTCTCTGTAACTGTTTCTGGTGCCTGTATTATCTTTACACATAGGGATTCCAGGAATTAACTATAAGAGCTAGTATGTGCAAGGCATATTCTATGTGCCAGGCATGCATTATCACATGGAATTTTCACACCTTTGTTTGCTGCCTGAGCATACTGAGGCTTAAAGATAAGAGTTAATGTATCCAAGCTAAAAGAACCCAAGAACCAACCCAGGTCTGTCTGGATTGCATTTATCAGAACCTTGTAATTAGCCATCATATTGTTACTTTTTAATAATCACCTTTATTTAATTAATCAGCCACATTATTCTCCCGTTAGACCTATATGCAATCAGCATTTGGAAAATGTAAAATAAGAATGTCTACAAAACCCAATAATGCCAACATGCTAAAAGTTTTTTAACATTTAGTTTATACTCAAGACTTCTGCCTCTAAAAAGATCTACAATTAACTTATAAATTAAGACTGTATATTAACTTAACTAATAATCAAATATTTTAACACTTATTTCAGGTTAGATTAAGTCTAAATGTATCATGAAATATTCAAGCTTCCCTTGCAAATGAAAAAAAAAATTGAGCTACTTAATTTTACACTTGAAATATTTAAGCATATGCCATATAATAAAAAATCTCCCAGGCCAAGACAACGTTGCCAGGAAAATCAGGCTTTCCTTTCTCCACAAGTATTTACTTTTAAAAAACTCACTAAACTCCAAAGAAAAAAAATTGGTTTAAAAGAGTGGAAGAATGGATGAGTTCACATTTTTATGTAACTGACATTACACAGAGGTTTCAAACATCAGTAAGAAAACTGTATGAGATCATCTCTATTGCTTCCCATTTTTTCTAGCTTTTTAGTGAAACATCGTTTAAATATACACACAAATGTAGAGAGAATATTGTAATAACCCTTTCTGTACCCTTTGGCCAATTCAATAATTATCAATACATATGTATATATACCCATACCTAATACTCTAATTACTTTGAAGCATATTTGCTTCAAGATATATCAATTCATTTAAAAATATTTCCATAGGTATTTCAAAATATAATTACTGTTTTGGGGGAAAATACATTACACTATAATTATCACACATTAAAAAAAGGATAACAGCAATCTTCTATGTCCTTGAATATCCAGTCAGTGCTCATTCACATTTCTATAACAATTTCATGATTTTTTGATTGTGTATTCAAATCAGGTCCAAAGTCCATGCATTGTATTTGACTGATATATCTTTCAGGTCCTTTTTAATCTATACTTTTCCTCTCTTTTTCCCTGATATATTTGTTGAAGAAACCAGGTCATCTATCTAACAGCATTTCAACATTTCCCATGTTCTGAATTGGCTGACTGCATATTAGTGGTGTCATTTACATGTCTCCTGTACTTCTTGTAAATTGTCAATTAGATCTAGATCCTTGAGATTTAGTGTTTCCTCTTTTGAGATCATTCTGCTTTGTGATTTTCCCTTCCCCTCAAAAAGAACAAATGTAGAGCATGACTTCAATATTATGCAGTTCATAACTATTGTAGATGAGGCCTTTTTCTGTGGAATTCTTTGATGGGGAGGATACATAAGGTCTCACATGGTCTAATGGAAAAAAACACAGGAGCCCAACAGACCTTAGTGGAAGACCCATCACCTACATGTTATGTGATCTTGAGCAAGTCATTTAAACTTCAACTATTTTGTTTGTAAAGTAGGGGCAATAATGACTTTCTTAAAAGTCTGTTATAAATATTAGGGAGAGCAACACATATAGAGCATCAAGCACATCATAAGTTTTTTATAATAGTTACTACCCTAATAGTCTAGAGGTCTTGAGGATGGCTTTGCTGTCTGCCTGGAATGTTCTTTCCCACTATGTCCCCTACTCCAATATTGCTTTTCAACACTCCAATAAGCCATTACCTATCCAGGAGGTGCTTTAAAACCCCAAGTCTGAACTATCAGCAGCTCCTTTACATCCCTATGTCTTTCATGTTATCAGCATGTATCAAACCACTTTTAGTTTGCTCATTTTGCTTCCTCACTAAAATGTGGGCTACTATAGATAATACCTCTGTCTTTTTTATGTAAGTGTTTTAATTATAAAATATTTCATATGTTAAAATACAGAAAAGTATATATAATTGACACTTATAAACCCTCTACTAAAATTGAGTGAAGGGTTAATGTTTTATCTAATTGACTTCATCTATCTCTCTTTAAAAAATAATGATGATATTACTGACCCAGATAAGACCTCCCCCATCTACTTCTTCTATTCTTTCCTTCCCAAAGGAAATGCCCTTATTAAAGCATATTTTATACTTTTATTTCATATGTATAAGATATACTATCACATACATTGGGTCTCTAGGGTTTACATAAGTAACATCAGGGTATATGTATTACTTTGCTGCTTGCTTTTTGTTTTATGATTATTGTGCTTTTGAGGTTTATCCATGGTATAATATGTACCATTTTCATTAATTTTAATTATTATATAGTATTCCATTGTATGAATAAAAAATATTTAACCATTTTCTTCCTGATGGTTGGATTAATTCCACCTTTTTGTTACTATAAACAACCAGAAACATTTGTCCTTGTGCTTACATGTTAGTGTTCTTGGAGTGGGGGAGGAGGGGTAGGTAAGATGAGAGTCTTGTTTCCATGTCCTAAATCCTAATATAGTGCCTGAAATATTAAGTGCTCAAACAGTGTTTATTGAAGAGAGGAATGAAAATATGACATTTTTCATTCATGAATGAATGAAATGCTGATGGGCATAAAACTAAAATATCACTAGGACCCAGTTATTGAAGATATGAAGTTATCCAGGAGGCTTTATAAATGTGAATGAGCTGCTATTTCTTGACTTAAGCCACAGAAATTCTGGTTGAAGTGAATTACAGGGGAAATGAAAACATAATGCCAGAAAAAATCAATCATTTCCCAGGTTGACTTTAGCTATGAATTCAGTTCAGTTTTGAGGACAGAGCTTCAATTTTTACCATGGACAAAACTGAAAGGCCAAGTCAACCATAGGGCTCTGATATATGGCACCACAAGTGGCAAAAGGATCTAATACCCGTTATCACAACGAGGCTTTATTCACTTTCATGGGAATATTCAAAAACTGGGTCAGAGTATAAATAGATACACTTTGTCCCTAACAGACTACTTGGGGCATATTATGCAACATACTAAAAGCCAACATTAAGACCACTTTAAGCAGTTCAGCTTAAAGAACTTGATAATGGATGCTGTGTGAGAAGGAGAAAACCCACTATTCAGCTTCTGATACTACTTTAGAAACTAAATTAGAAAACTTCATAACTGTGATTTTCAAAAAATCCTCAGCTATAAACCTCCCACATGCAAAAGCAACGTCAAGGATCCATCCATCAAAACCATACAACCACCTATTTCTTTCTTAACCACATCATTGGCAAAAGAGATTCGATTACCTCTGGACCAATTAGATCCACTTCCTGGATCTGAGGATGGAATTAGCTTTCCCTGAGGCAGAGGTTGCACACAGAAAGGTGTGCAACAGGAAAGTGCTCAACAGAAAGGTGAATAAATTTAAAGTCCAGTTAAGAGGAAAGAAGCAGGGAATAGATCCTGAGTAGACAACCAACAGCGTCAACAACAGCCCACCTCTTTAACATCCCAATGTCCATCCACATTCCTCTTATCACGCAAGACATTCATGTCTACATGAAATATATTCACTGCAACTCCAAATCTATGATCTTGGGGTGCCTGGGTGGCTCAGTCAGTTGAGCACCAACTTCAGCTCAGGTCACAATCTCACAGTCCATGAGTTCAAGCCCCGCTTTGGGTTCTGTGCTGATAGCTCAGAGCCTGGAGCCTGCTTTGGATTCTGTGTCTCCCTCTCTCTCTGCCCCTCCCCCACTCATTCTCTCTCCCCCTCTCTCTCTCTCTCTTTCTCTGTCAAAAATCAAACAAACATAAAAAATTAAAAAATATAATTAAAATCTGTGATCTCTGAGTAAGGTACAGTTTTTGCCTTCAAGCAGTTCCTCATGTTCAAGCAATACATGGAAGAAAAAACCCAAGAGAGTTTCAATTAAAACAAAATCTATCTGAATATAATATAGGCTGGAAACCCACTAGTCACCGGCTAATGCTAGGATGGTGTAGAAGGTTAGGGAACTCAGCTAGAAAGCTAGAGTAAAAATTTCCCCAGTCTTATGGTACTCTGAAGATAACATCCTGCTAAGAAGGAGCCTAAAACAAACAACAGGTTTCTACCTCAAGATATTTGTTAGATTTTGAAGCAGCATGTAGCAGCTGAAGTAAAGAACTAAGCTAAAACCTCCAGCGCCAAAACATCTAAGATGGAAGAGATCAACAATTCAAAGCTGAGACACCTCACCAGAGCTAAACAAAGTTTTACATACACTGGAACCCAGCCCCACTTCACACTGATCCCTGCTCTAATTGAAGAAATCATCCCTTCACCCTATATGCTACTACAAGAAAATGAAAATTCTGGTTTATCAAAGATATTATACAGAGCTATGATTGTTGTTTGTTTGTTTGTTTCTTTGTTTCTTTGTTTTACACAATGTCAGGCATACAACAACAGAGAGGCAGGAAGATGTGTCCAATAATCAAGAGGAAAAAAACACACTAAAATCAGACTGACAGAAAATCCAGATTTTGGAATTAGCAAAGAAGAATGCATTAAAGAAAATAGAGGAAAAGATGGATAAAAATCAATGAAAAAATGGCTAATTCAACAGACAATACAAAACAATCAAATGGACATTACAGAACTAAAAAAACATAATATATAAAATTAAGGCTCCATTGGGTAGATATAAAGGCAGGCTGGAAAGAAGAGAAGTGAAATTGAAGACAAGTCAATTCATTTTGGACCTGAGGACACCTTCAGATTGAAAGTGAGGGGATGGAGAACTATCTATCATGCTACTGGAAGTCAAAAGAAAGCTGGAGTAGCCATACTTATATCAGACAAACTAGACTTTAAATTAAAGGCTGTAACAAGAAATGAAGAAGGGCATTATATAATAATTACAGGGTCTATCCATTAGGAAGACCTAACAATTATAAATGTTTATGCATCGAATTCAGAAGCCCCCAAATATATAAAACAATTAATCACAAACATAAGCAACCTTATTGATAAGAATGTGGTAATTGCAGGGGACTTTAATATTCCACTTACAACAATGGATAGATCACCTAGACAGAGAATCAGTAAAGAAACAAGGGCCCTGAATGATACATTGGATCAGATGGACTTGACAGATATATTTAGAACTCTGCATCCCAAAACAACAGAATATAATTTCTTTTCGAGTGCACATGGAACATTCTTTTAGATAGATCACATACTAGGTCACAAAACAGCCCTTCATAAGTATAAAAGAACTGAGATCATACCATGCACACTTTCAGACCACAATGCTATGAGACTTGAAATCAACCACAGGAAAAAGTCTGGAAAACCTCCAAAAGCATGAAGGTTAAAGAACACCCTACTAAAGAATGAATAGGTCGGGGCGCCTGGGTGGCTTGGTTGGTTAAGCGTCCAACTTCGGCTCAGGTCATGATCTCACGGTCCATGAGTTCGAGCCCCACGTCAGGCTCTGTGCTGACAGCTCAGAGCCTGGAGCCTATTTCAGATTCCGTGTCTCCCTCTCTCTCTGCCCCTCCCCTGTTCATGCTCTGTCTCTCTCTGTCTCAAAAATAAATAAACATTAAAAAAATCTACTTTATAAAAAAAAAAGAATGAATAGGTCAACCAGGCAATTAGAGAAGAAATTTTAAAAATATATGGAAGCAAATGAAAATGAAAAGACAACAATCCAAATGCTTTGGGATGCAGCAAAGGCAGTCCTGAGAGAAAAATACATTCCAATCCAGGCCTACCTCAAGAAACAAGAAGAATCCCAAATACAAAATCTAACAGCACACCTAAAGGAAATAGAAGCAGAACAGCAAAGACACCCCAAACCGAGCAGAAGAAGAGAAATAATAAAGATCAGTGCAGAAATAAATAATATTATTTATTTAATAATTAAAAAAACAATAAAAAAAACAAACAGTAGAGCAGATCAATGAAACCAAGAGTTGGTTTTTGAAAAAATAAACAAAAGTGATAAACCTCTAGCTCGACTTCTCAAAAAGAAAAGAGAGAGGACCCAAATAGATAAAATCACGAATAAAAATGGAATTATTACAACCAATCCCTCAGAAATACAAACGATTATCAGGAAATACTATGAAATATTATATGCCAACAAACTGGACAACCTGGAAGAAATGGACAAATTCCTAAGCACCCAGACACTTCCAAAACTCAAATGGGAAGAACTAGAAAATTTGAATAGACCCATAACTAGTGAAGAAATTAAATCAGTTATCAAAAATCTCCCAACAAATAAGAGTCCTGAACTAGATGGCTTCACTGGGGAATTCTACCAGACATTTGAAGCAGAGTTAATACCTATCCTTCTCAAGCTGTTCCAAAAAAAATAAAAGGGAAAGAAAACTTCCAGACTCATTCTATGAAGCCAGCATTATGTTGATTCCCAAACCAGACAGAGACCCAGCAAAAAAAAGTAAACTACAGGCCAATATCCCTGATGAATATGGATGCAAATGTTCTCAACAAGATAGTAGCAAATCGAATTCAACAGATATAAAAAGAATTATTCACCGTATAAAAAGAAATATCACCCACCATGATCAAGTGGGATTCATTCCTGGGACGCAGGGCTGGTTCAATATTCACAAATCAATCAACGTGATATATCACATTAATAAAAGAAAAGATAAGAACCATATGATCCTGTCAATCAATGCAGAAAAAGAATTTGACAAAATACAGCATCCTTTCTTAATAAAAACCCTCAAGAAAGTTGGGATAGAAGGAACATACTTAAACATCATAAAAGCCATTTATGAAATGCCCAGAGCTAATATCATCCTCAATGGGGAAAAACTGAGAGCTTTCCCCGTGAGATCAGGAACACGACAGGGATGTCCACTCTCACTGCTGTTGTATAACATAGTGTTGGAAGTTCTAGCATCAGCAATCAGACAACAAAAGGAAATCAAAGGCATCAAAATTGGCAAAGATGAAGTCAACCTTTCACTTTTTGCAGATGACATGATATTATTTACATGAAAAATCAGATAGACTCCACCAAAAGTCTGCTAGAACTGATACATGAATTCAGCAAAGTCCCAGGATACAAAATCAATGTACAGAAATCAGTTGCATTCTTATACACTAATAATGAAGCAACAGAAAGACAAATAAAGAAACTGATCCCATTCACAATTGCACCAAGAAGCATAAAATACCTAGGAATAAACCTAACCAAAGATATAAAAGATCTGTATGCTGAAAACTATAGAAAGCTTATGAAGGAAATTGAAGAAGATATAAAGAAATGGGAAAACATTCCGTGCTCATGGATTGGAAGAATAAATATTGTTAAAATGTCAATACTACCCAAAGCTATCTACACATTCAATGCAATCCCAATCAAAATTGCACCAGCATTCTTCTTGAAGCTAGAACAAGCAATCCTAAAATTTACATGGAACCACAAAAGGCCCTGAATAGCCAAAGTAATTTTGAAGAAGAAGACCAAAGCAGGAGGCATCACAATGCCAGACTTTAGCCTCTACTACAAAGCTGTAATCATCAAGACAGCATGGTATTGGCACAAAAACAGATACATAGACCAATGGAATAGAATAGAGATCCCCAGAATTGGACCCACAAATGTATGTTCAACTAATCTTTGACAAAGCAGGAAAGAATATCCAATGGAAAAAACATAGTCTCTTTAACAAATGGTACTGGGAGAACTGGACAGCAACATGCAGAAGGTTGAAACTAGACCACTTTCTCACACCATTCAAAAAAATAAACTCAAAATGGATGAAGGACCTGAATGTGAGACAGGAAACCATCAAAACCTAGAGGAGAAAGCAGGAAACAATCTCTTTGGCCTTAAGTCACAGCAATTTCTTACTCGACACATCTTCAAGGGCAAGGGAATGAAAAGCAAAAATGAACTATTGCGACCTCATCAAGATAAAAAACCTTCTGCACTGCAAAGGAAACAATCCACAAAACTAAAAGGCAACCAATGGAATGGAAAAAGATATTTGCAAATGACATATCGGACAAAGGGCTAGTATCCAAAATCTATAAAGAACTCGCCAAGCTCCACACCCGAAAAACAAATAATCCAGTGAAGAAATGGGCAGAAGACATGAATAGACACTTTTCTAAAGAAGACATCCAGATGGCCAACAGGTACATGAAAAGATGCTCAACGTCACTCCTTATCAGGGAAATACAAATCAAAACCATACTGAGACACCACCTCACGTGGGTCAGAGTGGCTAAAGTGAACAAATCAGGAGACTGTAAATGCTGGCAAGGATGTGGAGAAAGGGGAACCCTCTTGCACTGTTGGTGGGAATGCAAACTGGTGCAGCCGTTCTGGAAAACAGTGTGGAGGTTCCGCAAAAAATTAAAAATAAATCTACCCTATGACCCAGTAATAACACTGTTAGGAATTTACCCAAGGGATACAGGAGTGATGATACATAGGACCACATGTACCCCATGTTCACAGCAGCACTTTCAACAATAGCCAAATTATGGAAAGAGCCTAAATGTCCATCAACTGACAAATGCATAAAGAATATGTGGTTTATATATACAATGGAATACTACTTGGCAATGAGAAAGAATGAAATCCTGCCATTTGCAGCAATGTGGATGGAACTAGAGGGTATTATGCTAACTGAAATAAGCCAGGCAGAGAAAGACAGGTACCATATGTTTTCACTCATATGTGGATCTTGAGACACATAACAGAAGACCATGGGGGAGAGGAAAGGGAACAAAAGTTACAGAGAGTGAGGGAGGCAAACCATAAGAGACTCTTAAATACTGAGAACAAACTGAGGGTTGATGCGGGTGTTGGGGAGAGGGGGAAGTGTGTAATGGGCATTGAGGAGGGCACCTGTTGGGATGAGCACTGGGTGTTGTATGGAAACCAATTTGACAATAAATTATATTTAATATAAAAAAGTGGCTCTAATTGTGAAAACAAAAAATAAAAAACACAAAAGAAATAAATTTTATTATACTAAGTAATTAGCCCAAGATCACGAAACTATACCACAAAGCAAGTGGTGGAGTCACAATTCAACATAAGCAATCATGCCATTTGTAGATAAATAATTTTACTGTTTCTTCCAAAAAAAAAAGACAAGTCAATAGATAATATACAAACAAAAGCACAGGGAGAAAAAAAGAAAAACACAAGAGACATGTGGGGCACATAGTCAAAAAACATATACGTGATCAAAGTCTTAGACGAAGAGAGAGAGATTGGAGTAGAAACAATACAGAGGGCAGAGGAAATTATAGCCAAGAATGCTCCAAAACTGGAGAATGACATCAAACCACTGATTTGAAAATCTCTGGAACCCCAAGCAGGATAAATCAAAGACAACTATACCAAAGAACATTATAGTCAGACTACTGAAGAGCCAGAGAAAACCCGAAAATCAGAGAAACGTCCACAGGAAAAAAAGACACAGTATCTTCAAAGAAGGAACAATAAAACCAATGGCTGACTTTTCAACAAAAACTATGGAAACCTGAAAAATTACATCCTTAAAGTGCTGAAAAACACCCTAGAATTCTATACTCAGTAAAACTGTTATTTGAAAACTAATTAAATAAAGACACCACAAAACAAGCTGGGGGAAATCTGCAGCAGCATACTGACACTATAATACTAAAGGAAGTTCCTTGGGTTAAAGAGAAATTATCATAGATGGAAACATGAAACTGCAGAGTAAACACCAGAAAGCAGAACTACCTGCTGGGGGCTAGCTTTGAAGGAATAGGCCCTAGGTTACAGCCATGCACATAAAGAGGTACTTAACTACTGCTGAACTGAATGAGCCAGCCTCTCAGGAAAACAATGATCACTTCCTCCCATCCCTCAGCCCCTCTTCCTCCTTGTGCAAAAGCAGAATCAAAACTATCCTTCCATCATAGGCCTCACGCTAATACTATCCCAGGAACTTTCTCCAGTGCACCAGATTATCTTCTTGGAAAAAAAAAAAAGTAATCATTTTAAGATTCCCCTGTGCATGCTCATTTTTAAAGTTTATTTCTTAAAATTTGTTTAATATGGTAGCTTCATTGATATATAATTCATATGCCACATAATTCATTCGTTTAAAGAGTACAATTTAAAAGTTTCAGTTTATTAACAGAGGTCCAAAAATATCACTGAAATAAATTTTAGAGCATTTCATCACTCCAAAAAGAAACTCAATAGCCATTAGCAGTCACTGCTTATTTTCCCTCTGCACTTCCTCTCCCGGGCCTAAGCACTGAAAGGGCGGGCCTATGCCGGCCGACTCCATCTTGTTCTGTGTCCTTCACCTTGACCACACCTCCTCCCCTTGAGTAACCCCCCCCCTCACCTGTCTAACAGGACTCGGACCCTTCCCCAGCCAATCGGCTGAGGCCACAGCCGTTACCTCACCAACTGCCCCTGGGCCCCAATAAAACCTTTGTCCTTTTGAAACTCGCTCTCTCCCTGGTATCTCACCGCTGCGTCGGTGCAGGTAGGGGATTGAGCTCGAGCTAGCTCGAATAAAGGTTCTTTTGCTTTTGCATCGGACTCGGCTCCCTAGTGGTCTTTGGGGATCACGAATTCTGGGCATAACATTTGGGGGCTCGGCCCGGGATCCCCAAGACCCCTGAGGGACCCCCGACCCGGAGAGCCTGACTGGCCACGGTTAGTGTCTGTTTGTTTGTTCTGTCTTTTCTGTGTGAGCTCACTTCTGGAGTTCTGGTAGTGCCCGACGCGGTCTAAGTGGACGCACTGGAGGACCACGGGCCGGGAGTTTCGGAAGACGTTCCGATTCTCCCTTCTGGAGGGACGTGGAATCCCCTCAAAGGTCTGAGACGAGGCGGGTCGCTCCCGCTGGTCGGCGTGAGGCCGTCGTCTTTGGAGGGACGTGGAATCCCCTCATCGGTTTTGGAGGGACGTGGAATCCCCTCATCGGTTTTGGAGGGACGTGGAATCCCCTCAAATGTCTAAGCTAGCTTTCAGTTTTGCTTCCATGGAGTTGGAAGATTTTCTAGGGGCCCTCTGTTTGTCTGTTTTTGTGTTTCTCTGTTTTGTTCTGTGGACTTACTGGACGGATGTTATGGGACAGACTCAGACTACTCCTCTAAGTATTATGATTGATCACTTTAAGGATGTGAGGGGAAGAGCTAACAACCTCAGTGTGGAAGTCCGAAAGGGTCGGTGGCAGTTTTTTTGTTCTAGCGAGTGGCCAACTTTCAATGTCGGATGGCCACCAGAGGGGACCTTCGACCTCCCTACCATCCACCGAGTCAGGAGTATCATCTCTCAGCCTAAGACGGGCCATCTTGATCAGCTCCCTTACATTATCACTTGGCGGGACCTTGTGGAAGACCCACCCTCTTGGCTTAAACCCTTCCTAGCCCCGCTCCCTCCGGAGCCAAAACCCATTCTTGCTTTGCAGGGGACAAAGAAGAAGAAAAGTCTTATCCAGCCTTCAGCACCCCTCTACCCTGTCTTACAGGGGGGTACTGAAGAAGAATTAATTTTTCCTCCCTCGTATAACCCCTCTAGGATGCTGGAAGAACACCATCCTCCCCCTCCGGGGGAGGCAGACGCTGTTCCGAGAGCGGGAGGCGGAAACGCTCCAGTGGGAAGCCCGCCCTTCACCAGACAAAGGGCTCAGAGGGAGCAATCCGCCTCCGCCGCCGACTCCACTATTCTGCCCCTGCGAGCCACCGGACCCCCAGACGCGGAGGGGAACCAGCCCCATCACTATTGGCCTTTCGCCACTAGTGACCTCTACAATTGGAAAGCTCAGAATCCTAAGTTTTCCGAGAAACCGGCAGGGCTTATTGATTTATTAGACTCTGTTCTTTTTACCCATCAGCCCACGTGGGACGATTGCCAGCAGCTTTTGCAGGTCCTGTTCACGACTGAAGAAAGAGAAAGAATCGTCAACGAGGCCCGAAAACTAGTTCCGGGCACAGACGGGAATCCCACCACCAACCAGGCTCAGATAGATGCCTCCTTCCCCTTAACTCGGCCCCAGTGGGATTTCAACACGGCAGAAGGTAAGGAGAGGCTCCGGGTCTACCGCCAGACTCTAATGGGGGGTCTCCGAATGGCTGCTAGAAAGCCAACCAATTTGGCCAAGGTAGGAAATGTACAACAGGGAAAAGATGAATCTCCGGCTGCCTTTTTAGAACGGATCATGGAGGCATTCCGTACCTATACCCCCATGAATCCAGAGGCTCCGGAAAGCAAGGCAGCTGTTATCATGGCCTTTGTAAACCAATCGGCCATAGACATTAGGAGAAAATTACAGAAAATAGATAGACTAGGAGAAAAAAGTCTGCAGGACTTACTGGTGGTAGCCGAAAAGGTATATAATAACCGGGAGCTTCCTGAGGACAAGCAGGCTCGCGCCATGGCGGCTGCCAGCAGTAAGCAGACTCGAGACCTGGCGAGAATACTACTAGCTACCACTGCTGACTCCCCTGAGGAACGAGACCGCCGTCTCTGGCAGCTGGCAGACGACGCAAGAAAAGGTAAAAGAACCACCAAGGGGGGGAAGCAGAGGCTGCAGAAGGATCAGTGCGCATACTGCAAGGAGATAGAGCATTGGGCCCGAGATTGTCTGAAAAGGGCCGGCGGGAAAGGAAGCAAGACTGATCGAGTAAAAGTCCTAGAGCTAGATGAACTAAGTGATTAGGGGAGTCGGGGTTCGGACCCTCTCCCCGAACCCAGGGTAACTCTTAAAGTGGAGGGGACCCCTGTTGACTTCCTTGTCGACACCGGAGCACAACATTCGGTCCTCCGCACCCCACAAGGAAAACTAGCCAGCAAGAAGTCCTGGGTACAAGGGGCAACTGGTATGAGCCAGTATTCATGGACTACCCGAAGAACAGTAGATTTGGGAACGGGCCGGGTATCCCACTCCTTTATGGTAATACCAGAATGCCCCTACCCGCTGTTAGGACGGGACTTACTGACCAAGATTGGAGCTCAGATAACTTTCAGACAAGGGGGGCCTCAGGTCACCGATGGCAAGGGCCACCCCATCCAGGTCCTGACCATGAAACTGGAGGATGAATACCTCCTCCACCAGGAGGCGCTCCCGAGAGAGGATAATATAGACAGATGGCTACAAGAATTCCCCTCGGTTTGGGCAGAGACTGGGGGGGGGATGGGACTAGCCGCTCATAGGACCCCAGTCCTGGTAGAGCTCAAGCCAGGAGAGAGTCCGGTAAGGATCAAACAATACCCCATGTCACAGGAGGCCCGGAAGGGGATCCAGCCACACATCCGGAGACTACGAAGCCTAGGGGTACTAGTTCCCTGCCAGTCTGCCTGGAACACCCCCTTACTGCCGGTCAAAAAGCCTCACACAAATGACTACCGACCGGTACAAGACCTCCGGGAAGTAAATAAGAGGGTCGCGGACATACACCCAACTGTTCCCAACCCATATACTCTCTTGAGCTCCTTGGCGCCCCCCAGGGTCTGGTATACTGTACTAGATTTAAAGGACGCCTTCTTCAGTCTGCCGCTGGCACCCCAGAGCCAACCCCTGTTCGCCTTCGAGTGGCATGATCCGGAGGAGGGCTACAGTGGGCAACTCACCTGGACACGGCTACCTCAGGGATTCAAAAATTCACCCACCATCTTCGACGAGGCACTACACGAGGACCTGGGTGAGTACAGAAGGGAGCACCCTGGCCTCACCCTCCTACAGTACGTAGATGACATCCTGATTGCTGCTGACACGGCCAAAGACTGTGAGCGAGGGACCCAGGACCTGCTGGCTACCCTGGGAGCTTTAGGGTACCGGGCATCCGCGAAGAAGGCTCAGATATGCAGGGAGAGGGTAAGTTACCTGGGATATATCCTGGAGGGCGGACAGCGGCGGTTATCAGATGCCAGAAAAGAAACTGTCCTAAAGATCCCTACTCCCACCTCCCGAAGAGAAGTGAGGGAATTCCTAGGATCAGCCGGCTACTGCCGCCTCTGGGTTCCAGGTTTTGCTGAGATCGCCAGGCCCCTATATGAATAGCAAAAGGGGTTCTAACTCAAGCCTTAGGCCCCTGGAACCGCCCAGTGGCTTACCTGTCTAAGAAACTAGACCCAGTGGCTGCCGGCTGGCCGCCATGCCTAAGAATTATTGCGGCGACAGCACTCCTAGTCAAGGATGCAGACAAACTGACCCTAGGACAGGAGATCTGGATCACAACCCCACACGCCATTGAAGGGGTCCTGAAACAGCCTCCTGATAGATGGATGAGCAATACACGTGTGACTCATTACCAGAGCCTCCTACTCAACCCTCCACGAGTGCGGTTCCACCCCAGTGCAGCCCTCAATCCTGCAACCCTGCTGCCCGACCCTGACCTAGGTGCTCCACTACATGACTGTGCGGGAATCCTGGAACAAGTACATGGATTCCGGATGGACCTGACCGACCAGCCCCTCCCCGATGCCGAGGCTACTTGGTTCACTGATGGCAGCAGCTTTGTGCGAGATGGACACAGGTATGCGGGTGCAGCGGTGGTCACCGAAATGGACACCGTATGGGCGGAGGCTCTACCCTCCGGAACGTCAGCCCAGCGAGCGGAGCTCATAGCCCTCACCAAGGCGCTGATGCTGGGAGCTGGAAAACGGCTTAACATCTACACAGACAGCCGTTATGCATTTGCCACAGCTCATATTCATGGGACAATTTATCAGGAGAGGGGGTTACTGACGGCAGAAGGACGGACTATAAAAAATAAGCAGGAGATACTTAACCTGCTTACGGCCTTATGGCTTCCTGCCAAGCTAGCCATTATCCACTGCCAAGGGCACCAAAAAGCTGATAACCCAGTAGCTAGAGGTAATCGAAAGGCTGACCAGGCAGCCAAGGCAGTAGCCCTTACTCCAGTCCCCACCATGACCATACAACTACCAGACCCGGGAGACCCAGTTTTACCAGACCAGCCCAAATACTCCCAGGAGGAGTTACAGCGGATCAAGAAACTCCCCATGGCCCAGGAGATAAAGGGATGGTGGTATACACCTAACAAGGAGCTCGTGCTGCCAGACCGGCTCGGAGTCTCAATATTAGAGCACATGCATCGGTCTACTCACATGGGGGCCCGAAAATTAAAAGACTTAATCCGACATGCCGGAATCAAGATTCACCAACAGGACACCAAAATAGAGCAAGTTGTATCTGCCTGCAAGACCTGCCAACTCACCAACGCGAAAGCCACATCAAATAAAAAAGGAACCAGGCTCAGAGGCACCAGACCGGGAGCCCAATGGGAAGTCGACTTCACTGAAGTCAAACCAGGAAAGTATGGTTATAAATATCTTTTAGTATTTACAGACACCTTCTCTGGCTGGGTGGAGGCATACCCAACCAAGCATGAAACGGCTCAGACGGTGGCTAAGAAGCTACTAGAAGACATCTTACCCAGGTATGGTTTTCCTGCCATGGTAGGATCAGACAATGGACCAGCTTTTATCTCTCAGGTAACACAGGCAGTAGCCAAGGCGGTGGGGGCAAACTGGAAATTACATTGTGCTTATAGGCCCCAGAGCTCAGGACAGGTAGAAAGAATGAATAGAACCCTAAAAGAGACCCTTACCAAATTAACCATGGAGACTGGCGGGGACTGGGTGACTCTCCTACCGTACGCCCTTTACCGGGTTAGAAACACTCCTTACACTCTGGGTTTTACTCCCTACGAGATCATGTTTGGCAGGCCACCCCCTGTTATTCCCAGCCTTCGAGCTGAACTTCTTGCAGAGTTTAAAGATCAAGAACTTTTTCTTTCCTTGAGAGGGCTCCAGAGGGCGCACGAGGATATTTGGCCGCGCCTCCGTGCCATCTACGAGGCTGGCCCGACCCCGACACCTCATCAGTACAAGCCGGGAGACTGGGTCTATGTCAAGAGGCACCACCGAGAGACTCTCGAGCCGCGCTGGAAGGGACCCTACATTGTAGTGCTGACAACCCCCACCGCTCTCAAAGTAGACGGCATCGCGACCTGGGTCCATCACACCCACGTTCAGCCAGCGGACCCCTCCTCGATCCGGAAGGACTTCGTCACGCGATGGGCCATCAGTCGGGACCAACACAACCCGCTCAAGCTCAAGCTCAAGTTACAGCACATTCGACCCACCTAATATTGGTAACTCTGTTAACTCTGCTTGTCATTGCTCATGCTACTGGGAGTCCCCACACCCCCCAAAACATCACCTGGCAGATCATAGATACCAGCTCAGGGACAATACTTAATTAGACCTCCCAGAGCCACCCCAGGGACACATGCTTCCCAGAACTTAGCGTAAACTTCCAAACTCTGTTCCCCTTGTCACCATAAATGCAGCCGGTCCCATGATTGGGTCCGTAAGTTACATGACAAGGGGGGAATGAAAGGGCGGGCCTATGCCGGCCGACTCCATCTTGTTCTGTGTCCTTCACCTTGACCACACCTCCTCCCCTTGAGTAACCCCCCCCCTCACCTGTCTAACAGGACTCGGACCCTTCCCCAGCCAATCGGCTGAGGCCACAGCCGTTACCTCACCAACTGCCCCTGGGCCCCAATAAAACCTTTGTCCTTTTGAAACTCGCTCTCTCCCTGGTATCTCACCGCTGCGTCGGTGCAGGTAGGGGATTGAGCTCGAGCTAGCTCGAATAAAGGTTCTTTTGCTTTTGCATCGGACTCGGCTCCCTAGTGGTCTTTGGGGATCACGAATTCTGGGCATAACAGCACCACGAACCTGCTTTCTGTCTCTATAGATTTGCCTATTCTGGATATTTCATATGAATGGAATCATATGACATGTGTTATTTCATGACTGGCTTTTTTCATTCAGCATAATGTTTTCAAGGTTCATCTATATTGTAGCATGTACCAGTACTACTTTCTTTTTTAATTGTGGTAAAATACATATAACATAGAATTTACCATTTTAACCATTTTGAAGTGTAGAGTTCAGTATTGTATTGCCGTGCAGTCAATCTCCGAAACTTTTCATTTTGCAAGACTGAAACTCTACACTCATTAAAGAACATCTCCCATGCCCCCTCCCCCGTAGTCCCTGGCAACCACCTTCTTTTTTCTATGAATTTGACTATTCTAGATACCCCATATAAGTGTTATTATACAGTATTTGTCTTTTTGTGACTGGCTTATTTCACTTAGTACAATGTCCTCAAGGTCCATGCACATTATAGTATGTGTCAGAATTTTCTTTCTTCTTTTTTAAAGCTGAATGATATTCCATCATATATACACCACATTTTGTGTATTCATCTCTCTGTTGATGGGCCCTTGACTTATTTTCACCTTTGGGCTCTTGTGAATAACACTGCTATGCCTATAGACATACTAATATCTCTTTCATACCTGCTTTCAATTCTTTCAGACATATATCCAAAAGTGGAATTACTGGATCATATAGTAATTTGATTTTTTTTAAGAACTGCCATACAGTTTTCCATAGTGGCTGCACCATTTTATATTCCCACCAACAGTGCATAAAGATTCCAATTTCTCCTCATCCTCACCAACACTTGCCATTTTCTGTTGTTGTTGTTTTTTTTAAATAGTAGCCATTTTAATTGTTAGGTGATATCTCATTGTGGTTTTAATATGCATTTCCTTAATGATTAGTGATATTGAACATTTTTTCATATGTTTATTGGCCACTTATATTGCTTTGGAGCAATATCTATTCATATTTTTTAGTTATTTTTCTTTTTAAACTTGGGTTAATTTTTTTATTATTGAATTGTGAGTTATTTATGTAATCAGATATATGATTTGCAATATTTTCTCCCATTATAAAGGTTGTCTTTTCATTCTTTTTGTTGGTGGTATCCTTTGAAATACATAAGTTTTTCATTTTGATAAGTCCAATATACCTATTTTTTTTATTGCTTATACTTTTGGTGTCATATCTAAGTAATTTTGGCTAGCCCAAAGTCATGAACATTTATATCTATACTTTCTTCTGACATTTTATAACTTTAATCTTACATTTAGGTCTATTATATATTTGAGTTAAATTTTTTGTGTATAATGTGAATAACTTCACCCTTCTGCATGTGGGTATCCAGTATTAACCCAGCACCACGTATTGAAAAGACTATTCTTTCCTCCACTGAGTTGTCTTGACACTTGTTGAAAATCAATTCACTGTAAATGTGATCGTTTATTTCTGGATTCTCAATCCTATTCTATTGATCTATAAGTCTACCTTTATGCCAATGCCACACTGTCTTGACTACTATAGTGTTGTAGTAATTTTTGAAATCAGAAAGTGTGAGCCTTCCAACTTTGTTCTTCTTTTCCAAGAATGTTTTGGTTATTCTGGATCCTTTGACTTTCCATATGAATTTGAGAATCAGGTTGTCAATTTCTTCAAACAAATCGGCTGGTATTATGAACTAAATTGTTTTAACCCTATAGGTCAATTGTTGGGGGTAGATACTATCATTCAAACAATATTAAGCCTTCCAATCCATAAACATGGATGTCTTTCCATTTATTCAGGTCTTTAATTTCTTTCAACAGTGTTCTGTGGTTTCAGCATGTAAATTTTTCGCTTCTTTTGTTAAAAAGTGCCCTAAGTATTCTTTAAGAAAAAAAAAATTTTAACATTTATTTCTTTTTGAGAGACAGAGAGAGACAGAGCACAAGCAGGGGAGGGTCAGAGAGAGAGGGAGACACAGAATCCAAAGCAGGCTCCAGGCTCTTAGCTGTCAGCACAGAGCCCGATACGGGGCTCGAACCCACAAACTGTGAAATCATGACCTGAACTAAAGTCGGACACTTAACCAACTGAGCCACCCAGGCACCCCACCCCCCAAGTATTCTTTTTGAAGCTATTGTTAGTACAACTGTTTTTTAAGTTTTTATTTAAGTCCCAGTTAGTTAACATACAGTTTAATACTAGTTTCAGGTGTACAATATAGCAATACAATATTTTGGGATTGATTCTAGTGTATAGAAATACAATTGATTTTATATTTTGATCCTGTATTTGACAACCTTGCTGAACTAGTCTATTAGTTGTAATAGTTTTTAGTGGAGCCGTTAGGATTTTCTATATACAGTAAAACCTTGGTTTGCTAGCATAATTCTTTTCAGAAACATGCTTGTAATCCAAAGCACTTGTATATCAAACCAAATGTTGGCTCAGTTGTGATCATATGATGTTCAGTGTCACGTACTTATATTACAAGACATTGCTTGCTTATCAAGTTAATATTTATTAGAAATATTTGCTTGGGGCGCCTGGGTGGCTCAGTCGGTTGAACGTCTGACTTCGGCTCAGGTCATGAGCTCCAGGTCTGTGAGTTAGAGCCCCGTGTCGGGCTCTGTGCTGCTGACAGCTCAGGGCCTGGAGCTGCTTTGGATTCTGTGTCTCCCTTTCTCTCTGCCCCTTCCCCGCTCATGGTCTCTCTCTGTCAAAAATAAATAAACATTAAAAAAAAAAAGAAATATTTGCTTGTCTTGTGAACACTTGCAGATCAAGTTACTCACAGTCCAAGGTTTTACTGTATAAGATCATATCACTTACAAATAGGCATAGTTTCACTTTTTTCTTTTCAATATGGGTGCCTTTATTTTTCCTTGTTTAATTTCCCAAGTTAGAATTTCCAGTATAATGTTGAATAGAAGTGGCAGCAGCAAATACTTTTGTCTTGTTCCTAATCTGACAGAAAAAACACTCAGTTCTTCGCCATTAAGAATGATGTGACCTGTGGGTTTGTTATAGATGTCCTTTATCAAATTAAGGAAGTTTCCTTCCATCCTAATTTTTGAGTATTTTTATAATGAAGGTGTTTTAGATTTTGTCAAAAGCTTTTTCTAAATTTGTTGAGATTATTGTGTGGTTTTTGTCCTCATTGCACTGATATGGTATACTGTATTCATAGATTTTTTTATGTTCGAACTAAAAATTTCTGGATAAATCCACTTCACATGGTACGCAATCTTTTTTATATGTTGATGAATTCAATTTGCAAGTATTTTGTTAAGGATTTTTGTATCCATATTCATAAGAGATATTTTCCTTTTTTTGTGATGACTGTCAACTTTTGCTATAAGGGTAATAATGATCTCATAGAATGGGTTGGTAATTGTTCCTTCCCTTTCTTTGGAAAAATTTGTATTAACTCTATGTTATTTTATTTCATTCCAGTATAGTTAACATAAAGTGTTGTATTAGTTTCAGGTATACAATTTAGTGATTGAACAATTCTATACTTTACTCAGTGCTCATCATGATAAGTGTACTCTTAATCCCCTTCACCTATTTCACCCATCTCCCTACCCACCTCCGCTCTGGTAATCATCAGTTTGTTCTCTATAATTAAGAGTCTATTTTTTGATTTGTCTCTTGTTGTTGTTCGTTTGTTTTGTTTCTTAAATTCCCTATATCAGTGAAACCATTTTCTTTCTCTGACTGACTTATTTCACTTAGCATTATGTTCTCTAGATCTACGCATGTTGTTGCAAATGGAAAGATTTCATTATTTTTATGGCTGAATAATATTCCAGTGTGTGTGTGTGTGTGTGTGTGTGTGTGTTACCACATCTTTATCCATTCATCTATTTATGGACACCTGGGCTGCTTCCATCATTTGGCTATTGTAAATAATGCTGCAATAGACATAGGGGTGCATATATCTTTTCAAATTAGTGTTTTTATATTCTTTGGGTAAATATCCAGAAATGCGATTACTGGATCATATTTTTAACTTTTTGAGGAACCTCCTTACTGTTTTCCACAGTGGCTGTCCCAGTTTGTGCTCCCACCAACAGTGCAGAGGTTCCTTTTTCTCCATCCTCACCAGCACTTGTTGTTTCTTGTGTTTTTGATATTAGCCATTCTGACAGGTGTGAGATGGTATCTCATTGTAGTTTTCATTTATATTTCCCTGATGATGAATGATGTTGAGCATCTTTTTTTGTGTCTGTTGGCCATGTGTATGTTTTCTTTGGAGAAATGTCTGTTCATGTCTTCTGCCCATTTTTTTTTAATTTGACTATTTGTTTTCTGGGTGTTCAGCTATATAAGTTCTATATGTTTTGGATACTAACCCTATATCAGGTATGTCATTTGCAAATATCCTCTCCCATTGTCTCCCAAATGTCTTCTCCCATTGTTTCTCCCATTGTTTTGTTGATTGTTTCCTTTGCTGTGTAAAAGCTTTTTATTCTGATGTATTTCCAATAGTTTAGTTTTGCTTTTGTTTCCATTGCCTCAGAAGACATATCTAGAAAAATGTTGCCACGGCTGATGTCAGAGAAATTATTGCCTGTGTTGTTTTCTATGGTTTCATGTCTCACATTTGGGTCCTTAATCCTTTTTAAGTATATTTTTGTGTGTGGTATAAGAAAGTGGTCAAGTTTCATTCTTTTTCATGTTGTTATCCAGTTTTCCCAACACCATTTGTTGAAGAGACTATCTTTTTTCCCATTGTGTATTCTTGTTTCTATTAACTGTATTTTAAATGTTTAGACAGTTCAGAAGTAAAGTCTGGGCCTGGGCTTTTCTTCGTGGGGAGTTTCTAAATTACTAATTAAATCCTTTGGTTTTTTATAGTCTGTTCAAATTTTCTATTTATTTTGAGTCAGTTTTAGTAGTTTGAGCCTCCTAGAAATCTGTCTATTTCATGTAAGTTATCAAATTTGTTAGCATACAGTTGTTCATAGTATTCTCTTATAATCCTTTAATTATATATATATATATCCTATATATATAATTAGTTTTATATATATACCTAATAATTATAACAATGTATTATTTTGTTTATATCAAACCAAGCAATACATTGTTATAGTTATTATATTATATAAATTTATGTCTTTTAAAGAAGCTGAGTGGAGAGGACAGCAAGTTTTATTTACAGAGTCTGTTATTTTAACCTTCTGATTTACCATTTATGGCTCTCTTCACTTGTTCCTATGAATTCCAGTTACCATCTGCCATAATTTCCTTACATTAATGTAGCTTTGCTCACAATCACCTCCTTCGTGTGTTCTTGTAAAATATATTACATTTTTATATGTCATTAGCTCAGCAGTACTATTACAGTTGACACTTAAATAACATGAGTTTGAACTGCACAGGTCCACTTATGCATGGATTTTATTTTTATATAAATACAGTACAGGACTGTAAATGTATTTTCTCTTATGATTTTCTTCTTTTTCTTATGATTTTCTTAATAACATTTTCTTTTCTCTAGCTTACTTTATTGTAAGAATACATATAACATACAAAATGTGTGTTAATCAACTGTTTATGTTATTGATGAGATTTCAGACCAACAGTAGGTTATTAGTAGTTAAGTTTTGAGGGAGTCAAAAGTTATATGTGAATTTTTTACTATGTGGAGAGTCAGCAACCCTAACTTGCATGTTGTTCAAGGTCAACTGTATAAAATATTGTTTTATACAACTTGTTTTTAAATAACAAAAGGAAAAGTGTGCATTATTGGGGTATTTTATAATTATTTAATAATTATAATATTATAAATATATTATATCAATATATAATATTTATAATTACCTTTACAAGTACTGCTTGATTTCTTATGTGAATTCAAAATCCTGTCTGGGTCACTTGCTCTCAACCTAAAAAATTTCCCTTTAGTATTTCTTGTGAAGCAGTTCTGCCAACAATGAAATCTCTTAGTTTTTGTTTATCTGTATTTTTATTTTATCTTCCTTTTTGAAAGATAGTTTTGCTGGATACAAGATTTGTTGACTTTTTTCTTTTAGTACTTTGAATATGACATCCCATTGCCTTCTGGCCTCCACTGTTACTAATGAGACATCAATTATTAATCCTTCTGGGATTAAGCATTTTTTTTCAATTTTTAGAGAGAAAGACAGAGCACCCTGGGAGAGGGGAAGAAGGGGGGAGAGAGAGAGAGAGAGAGAGAGAGAGAGAGAGAATCTTAAGCAGGCTCCATGCTCAGCACGAAGCCCAACATAGGGCTTGATCTCATGACCTGAGCCAAAATTAAGCGTGGAATGCTCCACGGACTGAGCCATCCAGGTGTCCCTAGGGCTCAGCATTTTTTTTGAAAGAGAGAGAGAGAGAGAGAGCACACAAACAGGGGAAGGGCAGAGACAGGGAGTGGACAGAGGATCTGAAGCTGGCTCTGCATGGATAACAGAGGGCCTGACTTGGGACTCAAACTCATAAACAACTGAGCCACCCAGGTGCCCTGGGTTCATCATTTTTAATATGATGTGTCTAGGCGCGAATCTGTATTTGCTCTACTTGGGATTTATTGAAGTCCTTGGACGTATAGATTAATGTTTTCTACCACCTTTGGGGAGTTTCAGTCATTATTTCTTTGAACATTTTTCTGCTCCTCCCCCTCTCTCCTGTACTACTTGTACAATCATTAAATGTATGTTGGTGCACTGTATGGTGTTCTGTGTTTCATTGAAGCTGTATTCATTTTTCTTCATTTTTTGTCTGTTTTCAGAGTGTATAGTCTTCATCCTTTTTTTTCTAGCAGTTCAAATCTACTGTTGAGTACTTCTAGGGAATTTTTCATTTTAGTTATCATAATTTTCAACTCCAGAATTTCCATTTGGATCTTTATTTACAATGTCCATCCCTTTATTAATATTAATATTTGATGAGCTGTTATCATCATGCTTTTTTACTTTCTTTAGCACGGCTGCCTCTATGTCTATTAACATATTTGCAATGGCTGTGTTGAAGTCTTTGTTAAATCTAATGCCTGGGCTCTCTCCCAAGCAGTGTCTTGTTTTTTCTGTTTTTCCCCCATGTAAAGTTCTCACTGTCCTGTTTATTTGAATGGCTTGTTTTTTTCAGCAAAAACTGGACATTTTAGATAACGTATTATAGCAACTTAGGATACTGATTTCCCCTTTCCTTCTGGGGATTATTGTTGTTTTTGTTGTGCCATTTGCTTATGTATTTGTTTAGTGATTTGGCTGGTCTAAAACAGCAAAGTCTATTTCCCCTGTGTAGTCTCTGATATTGGTCCTCAAAAAGCATAGCCTAGGGGCGCCTGGGTGGTTCAGCCGGTTGAGCGTCCAGCTTCGGCTCAGGTCAAGATCTCTCGGTCCGTGAGTTCAAGCCACGCGTCAGGCTCTGTGCTGACAGCTCAGAGCCTAGAGCCTGCTTCAGATTCTGGGTCTACCTCTCTCTCTGCCTCTCCCCCACTCATGCTCTGTTTCTCTCTGTCAAAAATAAATAAACACTAAAAAAAATTAAAAAAAAAAAAAAAAAAAAACATAGCCTAGTCACCCTGGGATGACAGTGGCTTTAGCAGGTCTCTCTTTCACTGTTTATTTCCCTGATCTGTTAGGCTGTCTCTCTCTGTTGATCTCATACCCAGCTCTTAGGTTCTACTAATTGCCTGCTGATGGGTCTGTTTTTGATGATGCTTGGTCCATAAATTGCTTCATAGTTTCAATTAAATTCAGACGCTTTTCCAGGGGAAGCTTTCAAGGCTAGTCTTTAAGATTTGTTTTTCCCCTCAGAGGGCTCTTCTTAGTCTTTCCCTGATTCTCTCTGATAAACCAGCTGTCCTACAATTTAGGTCACTCTCATGGAGCTACCAGCCTTCTGTTAATCGCTTACCACCAGAATCACCATTGTTTTTGAGAGCTCTCTTAGATCTGTCTGAACTTCCCCCCTCTGTTCCAAATAAAGTCAGGTCATTTGGGGAGAACTTCAGAATGCTCTGTTCTTAAGGCCCACCTCTCCTGTCAGCCAAAGTCTCTCAAAATGCTCCAGATCTGGGGGCAAGGGTAATGGCTTGCTTCTCTCTAAGCAGCATGCAGGGCATGGGCAGTAGCTTCTGGTCTTTTCACTGTGCCTCTCCCAGCATGAAACCTCTACCCTATTAATAAGCTGGAGGGAGGACAACTGGAGCCCCAGTACTCATGGCCTGCCACTTAGAGTAGAGGTTCCATTCTATGACCAAAAGCCTCTTCTCTCAATCCTCAACTTCAGTCCTCAACCTCAGCCATGCTCACCTGGAATTCAGCCTATTTAACACAGAACCAGGGGAGATGAGAAGTGTTCATGGTCCTTCCCACCTAGAAAGACAAAATAACCCTTGACTGGAAGCTGGTCAGACAGGAAGGCTTATGTTCTTGGGCATACCCACCCAAAAAGTAGCTTCCATCATGCTGAGTTGATAGAGTGAGCAGATTGTGGCTTGAGTACCACAGAATCTTCCTTTTCTTACCAAGACTTAGTAGAACTCCTTGAATTAATATTTCTTCATTTACTGTATACTCTTAGGACAATTTCCAGGGATTTTAAAGTTTGGAGCTTTAAAAAATGATTTTCACCAGTTACAGTTTTTATGCTGAGTTCCTCAGAGTTTCTCACACTACCTTTCCAGACATGAATCAATTGTTTGTGCTCATGTAGGCATAGTAACTGCTAGGGAAGAATATTGAGGAAATTACATGTTAAAAGGTAAAGGTAAATATAAAATTATTTTCCTTTAATACCAATCTGTATTGGGATATGTTATTTTCTTTCAAAAATAAACAATAAAAATGAGCAATTTCAAAGCTAGATCATAAAAGACTGTGCAGATTCTGCCTTGTTCACTAAAGATGGCCCTATGCCATCCTGTAGCCTTGACTAGTGCAAGGCTACCATACTGTGAGGAAGCCCAAGCTTCCTGAGAGATTCAGGTGAACTCAGATATCAAGTCATCTCAGCCCAGGTGCTGGCTCCAAACATTCACATCAACCTTAGCTGTTCAAATCTTCCCAATAGAAGCACCAGGTATTGTGCAACAAATACACACTATCCTTGCTGTGCCTTCCAAACTGGCAGACAACTCACACAGGAGCAGCTTGCCAAACCCGGGGAACTCCATATCTAGGAGATGTGCAGGGGCTAAGGAGGGTCACAGTCACTACCTGCATCCCTGGCTTGTTTATAGTCTTTTCACTGTTTATTTCCTCTTTCGAGAGGAAACCAAAATAAAGCAACCTTGGACTAATTCTTGTGCATCCTCAAACCTGAACCAAATCTCACAGTCTGGAACAGGACAAAGTGACCTAACATAATCCTCACTCCGACTGTCTCCCTCCCATTAAAGGCTTCCCCCACAAACACTATGGCCAAGTCACCCACTCCTAACTGCACCTACTGTGGACCTTCCACACACAGTGGGCCTTATGCTTTTCCTGTAATAAGCTGATGGCCACAGCCTCAGTTTTCTGGAGAAGTCTCAATTATGAATGATGATTCCTTCATCAGATTGTGATAAACTTCTCTGTTCTGAAAATTTCCTCACTGGCTCTAGAAGGCAGTTCCAGTGGCAGAAAACATGCAGTCTTCGGCTCTCACAAACCTGGGCCAACTCCCAACCTTGTCCTGTGTCCTGTACTTATCTTGAATCTCAGACTTCTCATCTGTGGAAAAGATACAGCAATCTCTTCCCAGGATCTTTTACGTGTCTGGAAAATGCAAGGGGGGATGACTTAGCATTTGAGCTTCTAGGTTTCTTCTCTCTGTACCTTGAAGTGTTAATCATGGTCTCTGGTTAGGAACTCAATAAACATGACTTCCCTTCCTCCTAATCCCCATCACCAGTTTTATCTCAACATGAACCCCCACTACTCAGGCAGAGCTCGTGTTAAGGCCCTGAGCTTGCCCTGTGGTGTTGGGATGATAACCACCCACAAGCACAGAAGGAGCCTGGAGTCTTCTCTGGGACTGCACACCCCTGCTATGAGCCCCCTCCCCTTGTCTGCCCCCTCTCTGTAGGTGTGGGAACCCAGGCCACTAATAGACCCCGCGGGTTTCCTTGAGGGAGCAGAACTGAGACTATAAAACTCACAACCTCCAAGTTCCCAGGCTCTTTGTCAACCCACCACACCATGTCACCTCACAGCTAATGCAGACTGTGGCCCAGTGTTCTCCTGGGAAATGTTTAAAAGTGCAAGTCTGGTTTTTAGAAAACACAAGAAGCTGACAGTTCCCCTACAGTTTAAAGCTGTGAGCAGCAAAGAGAAAGGGAAAAACGGGGAAAGAGCCCCTTGAGTGACAGTCTCACAGGAGATATCATTTCTACCTGAGAAGCTAGAAGATTTAGGCAATAATTTTGCTCTATCAGGAAGAGAGCCAAAATCCCCACAGCATCCTGAAGTTGGGACCTCAGCCCAGTCATAACACTGACTCCCGCACAAGCCCTCAGAGGCCAGAGTCTCAGGGTTTCAGCCTTCGTGTTCTCGTTTTCAAAAAGAAAGGGAGTCCAGGAGCACCAAAAGTTCTCTTTCCAAAAATGGCAAACCCAAAAGCCCTATGTTGAAACCTTTCTTCACACCCAGACCTCAGCCTGTGCAGGAAAAGACAGCACTGTCCGCATCCAGCTCGCGATTGGGAATAAAAGGGTAGCCTTGTTCTGATGGGAAAGCAGGGCTGTGGCTCCCCACAATTGGAAAATGCAGTTCTGATGATTAACGTGTGCATTTCAACAGGCTTTGTGAAAGATGTTTCTGGGCGAGGTCTGAGAGAAAGAAGCTGCCAGTGAGCTGTCTGCCAGCTTCATTTTCTCTGAACTTCTGGCCCCAGTGGGAAAGGAAATTAAAACTTCATTTTTAATTTTTAGTTATGATTCACAATGCTGAAGGGTCACAGCCTGGGGTTTAGGATCCTTAGCTGTGAAAAAGATCTGAAATGCCTTATTCACGGTCAGTCTACCAGCCTACGATTCTTTCTACAACAGAAACACCAAAGGCACAATCCAGGATGCCAATGTTATCTGTATCATATCAGTATCATACAGTAAGAAAGTCTGTTAAATATCCTTAATAATTTCAATTACTTAATGATGTCTACAATACTTTTGTTCTTGGACTTACATCCTTACTTAAGAGGCTTCAATTTCTCAAATTCTATCATACTATTATCTTGCACTTAAGTGCAAGCCTGGTGCCTTGCCGTGTACTATTTTGAGGTCAGTTAATGAAATGATATGCAGAACAACCAGTCCTGACAATAAATGAAAGAAGAGTAGTTGGAGAAACAGACACCAGGCTCAGAATCAATCATTGCTCAATGGATAACTTAACTGCATGGTTACTTAACTACCAGTAACTTAAGAAAACAAGCTCTTCAGGAAAAACATGTATTGTCTCTCATTGGCACCATGAAAGGATTCTAGAGAGAACTGGCAAAAAGTAAATAGATCCCAAATGGTCTTGTTGGACTCTCAGAGCTTTTTTCTGTTTAATTTGAGTTACCACCTGTATGAGGTAGCCAAATTCGTAGATAGCAGAATGGTAGTTCCCAGGGCCTGGGAGGAAAGGAGGATGAGGAGTTGTTGTTTAATGGATACAAAGCTGCAGTTTTGCAAGATGAAGAGTCCCGGAGATCTGTTGTACAACAATATGAATATACTTAACGCTACTGAGCTTAAAAATAGTTAAGATGATAAACTTGGTTATATATATTTTGCCCCAATAAAATAAATGAGAGAAAAATTTTAAAAAGGAGTTGAATTAGTTGCCACCATGTAAAAGTCAAGACATCACACAAATCTCTGTTTCTTGTCTCCCGTAATTGGGAGATGAGGCTACCCTGGGCCCCACCATCCTGCAGGCCAGGAGCCTGATGGACTGTGAGCAGCTGCCTCTGGGGTGAGCTGTCTGGTCTCTGTTCCACACAGCAGCCATGCCAGGCTTCCAGAAGCTCTGAGGTTTGAGAACCCTGTGCTGAGACAATGGAACAGGCTATGTACTTTTCCAGAGCAATAAAGATGCAAAAGTGAGAGTCTTTGCGAATACTTGAGAGTCTTTGCGAAAATCTTTTAAGATGCCTTTTTAGCCATGCTTAACAAACAAATTAGGCAAATAGCAAACAGAAAAGACCAAGGGTTCAGGGAAGTGGCTGCTCCTAATGACCCACACCTGTATCAGCGCTTTGGTTGGACATTCCTTCTGGCACTACTCTGAACTGGCTGCCCCTTCAGCTTCACCAAGGACTCAGTGTTAAGAAACATCTCCAGGGGCGCCTGGGTGGCGCAGTCGGTTAAGCGTCCGACTTCAGCCAGGTCACGATCTCGTGGTCCGTGAGTTCGAGCCCGGCGTCAGGCTCTGGGCTGATGGCTCGGAGCCTGGAGCCTGTTTCCGATAATGTGTCTCCCTCTCTCTCTGCCCCTCCCCCGTTCATGCTCTGTCTCTCTCTGTCCCAAAAACAAATAAAAAACGTTGAAAAAAATTTTTTTAAAAATAAAAAAAAAGAAACATCTCCTGAAAGGATGAAGGGTCATTCAGCTCCTCCCAGGACACTCACCACCCTGGCCTCCCTGAGCCTGCAGCCAGGGCCTTGAATGGGGACAGTGTGTGACAGCAGAGTGCCTATTTGTCCACTCCTGAGCCGCGGGAACCTCTTACCACTGCAGGGAAACTTTGGGAAAGATTTGTGATGTGGAAAGTTGTGCCCTGGAAATGAAGTTGAGCCCTTTGGTTGGTCCTGTGCCATTAATTATGGGCTACCGAGCAGACTCACAGGGTGACAGCAATCTGAGGCAGCCAGCATGCTATCTCAGCCACCCCTGCAACCCAGAGCTGCCACATACTCACTTCCTTCCCCTGGGTCTGGAGCCGTTCTACTGACTGCATGCAGTGCTTGCATGAGTCCAAGGACAAGTCCCAAGTCCCAAATAAGGAAGAATATTTTATTTTTTTTATTTTTTGAATCTTTATTTATTGTTGAGAGAGAGACAGAGAGTGAGCAGGGGAGGAGCAGAGAGAGAGGGAGACACAGAATCTGAAGCAGGCTCCAGGCCCAAGCTGTCAGCACAGAGCTGTCGGCACAGAGCCCGACACAGAGCTCAAACCCACGAACTGTGAGATCATGACCTGAGCCAAAGTCGGACGATCAACCGACTGAGCCACCCAGGTGCCCTAAGGAAGCATATTTTTAAATGGACACCAGAGAGAGAGAGAGAGAAATAAATGGTTATAAAATATAGAGTATAGCTGGGGTACCTGGGTGGCTCAGCCAGTTAAGGATCCAACTTCAGCTCAGGTCATGATCTCACGGTTCATGAGTTCAAGACCCACATTGAGCTCTGTTCTGACAGCTCAGAGCCTGGAGCCTGCTTCGGATTCTATGTCTCCCTCTCTCTCTCTGCTTATCCCCCACTCACACTCTGTCTCTCTCTCTCTCAAAAATAAATAAAAACATATTTAAAAGGTTTTTTTTTAATTTAGTATAGCTATCAAAGTATTTGGAAATACCTCAAAGCCTAACATTAGTTTTTCAAATTGTGGTCCTTAAGTATAAGAAACAACTGTACTAGAAAAGACAAAGAGAACCTTGGATACCATTTGTGTCAAGATGTCCCTGGAAAGGACGAGTGAATCCTGAGGGCAAATGTAGCAATGAATGCTCAAAGACTTTGGGCCCAGACGTTCTAGATGCCCAGCATTCAACAATGATACCTAGCTTTTAGAAGTGAAGCCAGCACTTGGGCACAGAGTAACCTGACTTTAAAGGCCATCAGTGGGATTTATTTTCACATTTATGTTTTATTATTTTATGTAGAAAAATCATTGTTTTGAACAACTGGAAGGAACCACAAGGAAAAAATGGGTGGGACATGAGGAGGGTGGGAGGGATTAAAGCACCAACCAACATTTTCAAGAAGAAAAAACTACCATTCTGTTTTCTGCATTTCCTTGCTGGAATTTATTACTCATCCAAGCACAACAGATAATTGAGTGGGGTATTCCACCATCTTTCCAAAAACAATAATGCCACATGTCCAAAATTCCACCATTTCAAAAACCTCATAGCCAACAAATTGTAGAGTCCCTCTATGGTAACCACCTCGTACCAAATAAATCCTGCTGTTCATGGCCACAGTTCTTTCCATTTCTTGCATGGGCTTTGAACAGACCATAAATCCATTGATGAATTAGTCAGATTTTGACCACAGTTCTTTCCACAAAGGCTAGGCAAGGTATGATGAATTTAAGCCTAGTAGCCATGCACAGGAAAAATCATACAAATTCCCTCTTCATAAATTGAGAATGAGATTTGGGGAAAATGCCCACAGAGTTCTTGCTGACATCCAAATCCATTGACCATTTATTTGCTAGTTGGATGAATGGTAGGGAAAGCTTACCCTTCCTGGGCTCTGGTCAGTCTGTTTGTAACCATGACTATGATCGAGTTACAGCTCTTCTGGGGCTTAGGTGTCTGATCCCTAAAATTAGTCCTTGCAGCCTTCCCAGTCTAAGACTCCATGATTTTATCTTGTAATTTGCAAGAGGCAGGAGAAAAAAAGATCAGATAATATATTATAGAAGTGGGCAGACTACATGGAAGAGGAATTAATAATACGGGTAGCAGACAGCTCTATTTCCCATAACTGGAGGGAGAGGAATCCCTCTTTGCTTTGAAATCAGAATTCAGTTTTTTTAATTTCTAAAAAGATGTTGCAGCCTGAATATAGCAGCCCCTCTAGGTAAAGAGAGCTTGGTCTGAAGCGCATCCATCTCCCAAACTGAAAAGAGAGCCTGTGTTAGACATGTCTCTGACTGGGAAAAGCATACCTTATCACCACATTAAATGCCCTGGAAAGAAGAGTGACCACATTATTATTAGTTAATTTCTGTTCTTGTGACAGATACTATAGAGAAACAATAGAAAGATGAGGTGGGGAAAGCAAAGATTCCAGGAAAGTTCTAGGCGTATCAATGAATAGAGAAGTACTTATAAATATATGATGTAATGTACTCACAAAAAGGACTTTTAAAAAACTTGATACACTGGGTGTATACAAAGAGGCCAGACACTGTGTGCCTGAGATGTAACAAGGCTTTCTTTATTCTGCAGATCCCAACCTTAGTTCAGCCTTTAAGAAGACCGCAGACAGTTTGGAGCACCCCAAGTTCAGAAGAACATTGAGACATTGGAAGTCTTCCAGAAAAGAGCCGCAAAGTTGAGTTATAGACTGCGAAAGGTTGAGCAATGCAGGGAGGGTCAACAGCATGCAACACTGAGTAAGTGCAGCAGCTATAAGTCAACCAGGGCAAGAACAACCTAAAATAATCACTAGGCCTCCCCCATGAAGAAGGTTTCCATTCTCCACAGGAGTGGGACCTGGGCAGCTGCAGACCACACCCGGGCTTTTGGCCAGAGAGCCAACAATATATTTATAACCTGCAGCCTCCAGGGACTGTGGTTGCTGGCCTGCCTGTACTGGGATTAGCAAAGTCAGCTGTCAAAGAGATGGTCCCACAGAGGGTGACAAGCTCAAGCAGAAGTGGCCCCAGGAACAGTATGCAGGAGCCCCTGCTGGGGCAAGTATGCTCTCTCCATCTCTCCTCACGGAGCTCTTTTCCATCTTCCTTGTACCTTACTTCCGTCCCCTTCCCCACTGTAGTGATCTTCAGTGACCTTCTGCTAAGCTAGCTCCTCTGGTCCAGGAAGAAAATCAGAAGGCTGAACAAACCACCCTTGAGGTGTGAGTGACTCTGCAGATTAGCCTCCAAGACTAGAGGATCTGCAAAGGTGGAGAGTCCAGCAGAGCAAAGAGATTGTGGATGACACCATGGGGGTTACTGCAGCTCTTCTCTCCCTTGGTGCTGCTCCACTGCAAGTTCCTCACCCTGCCTGAGCCCTAAGATCTGCGCAGCATCAAGGACTGTACTCTATGGGAATAGTATGTCTGTCTTCCTCTTCCATTCAATGAGCCTGAACCTATCCCCTGAAACACATAACCTCGTATTCTAATTTTTTTTTTAAAAAAACTGCAAGAACATATGGGAGAGTTACTTTCCATGTTCTATCTTTGAAATCAATGATCTGAGAAAAAAATGGTTTTTAAGTACAGTAAGATGACCATTATTTGGAGCAGTTTACAAATGGATTACTCATGTTGCAGCTGGGAAAAGCTCTCCTGAATCTCCCTCCCCCCATTTTTTTAAAAATAATACTATGCTGACTGAGAACAACATGCTACGATTTTATATTAGGTGATAAAACCAGTGTAGAGAGAACTTCCTTAGCCAGAATATTTAGAAGAGGCATTTGGTGACATGGGGTTCTGCCTGGCTTGAAGGTGCCCTTTAAGCGCTGCCATGCTTTGTTGTTAAAACCAGGGACCATTATAGAAATCTCACACCCTGGTAAGCTAAGATTCTGCCAAAATCTTGCTAATCTATACCCACTTTTCTGCCTTAGAAAGAAATCTTCATAAACACAATAATTGTTCAATAAATGTTCAGTTTTGGTTAGGTTGTGTATCCATCTGCGATTTATACTCATCTGTGATATAATGATACAAGATACAGGACAAACTATCTGTTGACCCCCAGTCATGACATAGAGATGAGTGGAAGAGCAAGCAGAATTCAATATTTAGTTGTGGTGTGTGTGAGTATGCTTTAGCAAAATTTTGAGCTGCCTCTACTTCTTTGTTTTCTTCTACTTATCTTGAAGCTCCCCGCCCCCAAATCCCCAGAGTTCCTGTCCTCCTTTTGTCACCTGAACTTCTTAGTCTTGTAGGCTCTTGGGGCTATAATATGAGTCTGCCCCAGGGTCTCCCACTCATGCTTGTGTTAAAGGAGCATCTTGGCAGACAATGTTAAAGAGGTTTCTGGAGAAATTCAGGCACAGAGTGTATGAGGGCTAGTGTCCTATGAGACAATGGAGAGGAGATAAGGGACCCCAAGGACCTAGATAGGGCACTACCTGCCTGGAGGTGCCAGCACACCTGAAGAGGCAAAATCAAATAGTCCAAAGACAGCAGAAAACTATGGGCAGAAAGCCTCCAGAGTGATCCTCAATCAGGGGCTAATCCATTCCACGATACAGCCACATGGGGGCAGCAAGAGGTAACTAAGCCTGACAGAAAATACTTAAAAACAAACAAACAGCAAAAACAAACAAGTATTGTCCCAGCCCAGCTCAGTTTCCAAACTCACTGAATGTCTCCACAGGCCTCTTTCCTGCTCTGGTCTTCTGAGATATATCCCATCTCACTGACCACACTCTTTAATGATGCTGCATGCCTAGGCCAATAACTAAAGCCACTGCTGCCTCACTGAAGATGTAGCTTTTGGGCTGATGGAAGTATGAGGGTGTTTAGAACCCCAGAAGAGGGACCATCCAGAGAGGGAAAAAGGACCCAGGAGATGGGAGCTGGGTCCTCCCACTTTGAGTCCAAGAAACAGAGCTATCACTTGGGAATGATTTGGACCATGAGTTCTTCCACACTGTCAGGGGAGCATACGACACTAGGATTCAATAATTCCATACCTGGTGTAACTTAACAGAAATATACACACATGTGCATCCGGATTCACACATAGCAATTTCATAGAATACTGGTCCTAAGATCCACAAACTGGAAGCAACTCAGACATCCAGCAGTGATAAAATCAATGAATAATAAGCACAAAGAAATAGTATTGAGACCAACAAACTATAGCTATACACAATAAGAAGCATCAATCCCACAAACATAATGTTGAGGTAGAGAAGTGTGACCAAAAGAAATAGAAAATATAACTCCATTTATATAAAATTCAAACACAAGCCAAAAACCATACACAACCTATATTGTTTAGGGGTTATATCCAGGTGGTAAAACAATGAAAAGAAAAAGAAGAATCTCCAGAAAAGTGGGACAAAGATGTAATTGGAAAATCCCACAGCACCCCTTCCCAGGGGTAGGATGATGTTCTGGGGTGTTGGAATATTTTATTTTTTTATTTTGGGAGTGGCTTCACTTAGCTATCCATGCACAGGAAGGCATTTTATGAAAATATATTCTATTTCACCATATAAGAAGGGGGAGGGAAGAAAGAGTATTGAAATTTGAGAGAAATCCATGGATTTTGTTCCCACCTCTGCCACTTATTAAACCCTTAATCTGGTCATATAATCTTCCTAAGCCTCAATTTTTCTTACCTGTACCATTTATAAATGGTAAAATATGAGTAATAACTCTTACCTCAAAGGTCTATTGTATAGCTAAAATGAGTATACTTTTGTTTAATTTTTTTTAATGTTTATTTTTGAGAGAGAAAGCACAAGTGGGGGAGGGACAAAGAGAGAGAGAGAGGGAGACACAGAATCTGGAGCAGACTCCAGGCTCTGAGCTGGCAGCCCAGAGCCCAATGTGGGGCTCAAACCCACAGACCATGAGATCATGACATGAGCCAAAAATCAGATATTTAACTGACTGAGCCACCTAGGCATCCCTGAGTATAGTTTTTAAATGTGTTAAATCCCCAAAAGCAGCATACACATGGAAGATATAATTTTTATAAATTCCCATTCCATAATTTTATCTACAGCTGGATATTGATTTGCTATCGATTCACTCAGTAAACGTCTATTTTGTGCTTAGGCACTGTGCTGGGTGCTGTGCAAACCCAATGAACAAGAGCAGACATTTCATTGAGGAAATTTGCATCAATATTTAAAAGTGAAACTAAGGTCCCTCCAAGAATGTAGTATATCCATACAATGGGATATGATTCAGCCTTACAAGGAAGGAAATTCTGACATATGCTACTACATGGATGAACCTTAAGGACATTACACTAAGTGAAATAAGCCAGTCACAAAGGACAAATATTGCATGGATCTACTTGTATGAGGTTCCTAGAGTAGTCAGATTCATAGAGACAGAGAATAGAATGATAGTTGTCAGAGACTAGGGGATAGAGGAAATGAGGAGTTAGTATTTAATGCATATAGAGTTTCAATTTTGCTAGATGAAAAAAGTCTAGACATAGATATGGTGGTGATGGTTGCATAATACCGTGTACATTCATGTACTTAATGTTACTAAACTTTACACTTAAAATGTTTAATTTTATGTTATGTGTAGTTTACTGTAGTTTTTAATGTTTATTTATTTTTGACAGAGAGAGAGAGACAAAGCATGAGTGGGGGAGGGTCAGAGAGAGGGAGACACAGAATCCGAAACAGGCTCCAGACTCTGAGCTGTCAGCACAGAGCCCAACATGGGGCTCGAACTCATGGACTGCTAGATCATGACCTGAGCTGAAGTCGGACGCTAAACCGACTGAGCCACCCAGATGCCCCTAGTTTACTGTAATTTTTTAAATGGTTAAGATAGTTAAAAAAGAAAAAGTGAACCTGGGGAAACACAAGAGGTATTCTTACTAACATCAGTAACAAAACAAAGGATGTACACCATCATCACAGCCATTCATATTATACTGGTCATGTTAGCCAAAGCAATTAGATATGACAAAGAAATTAGATATATAAAAATTAAGGGGAAGGTGAAACTATCACCATTGATGGATAGTATCACTGCAACCAGGAAATCATAAGAGAATCAACCAAAACTGTTACTAAAAACAATAGTTCAGACAGGTAGAAGCAAGATTGACATTAGATTTTCCCATGCCTGGTTCAGCTAAGGAAAATGTGCCCCATCTGTGAAGATGTTTAGAAAAGGCACCTCTTTCTGGTGGTCACAGCCCTATGACCATGCTGCCTGACCAGGAAAAGGCAAGTTGAATTCAACCCACACCCTCACCATGCTTTGTGCAATGACTCAGGTACACAAATGTGCACTCTTAGTAGTAAGATAGAAAATTAACATCTAGAAATCAATAGTTTTGTATGTACAAACTCTCATTTGAAAGATAGCAGGGAAGGCAACATCGTTAACAGGAGCAATAAAAAAGATGAAATATCTAGGTAAAACTTAACAAAAATGTATAAACCTTCTGAATAAAACTTCAAGATGCTCCTGAAGAATACAAGGGTAAACTTTTTTAAATGGAAGGACGTACCATATTCTTGATAGGAAGACTCAACACCAACAGATGTCAACTCTCAGGGTGCTTGGGTGGCTCAGTCAATTGAGCCTCCAGCTCTTGGTTTTGGCTCAGGTCGTGATCTCATGGGTCATGGGTTTGGGCTCTGTGTCAGGCTCTGCTGTGGTGCAGAGCCTACTTGGGATTCTCTCTCTGCCCCTCCCCTGCTTGCATGTGTGCTCTCTCTCTCAAAATAAATAAATAAACATTAAAAAAATTTTTAGAAGATGTCAATTCCCTTTAATTAATTAATTTGTTTAATTAAATATAAATACTATCTCAATTTTAAGGAGGGGATTTTTCTGGACAAGTAATTCTAAAGTCTATATGAAAAACAGGAAGAACCAAGGAAATTATGAAAATAAAGAAAAATGAGGAAGGTCCAGCTTTAAGAGGTATAAATGCACTCTAAAAAACCAATAATTAAACACCCAATAACTAAAACTGAAAGGAAGGCAGACTAGTGGAAAAGAGTTATCCATATATGTGAAATAAATGTCTGACAAAGGCTGCATCTTAAATCTGTGGCAACAGAGATGGACTTTATAATAAGGGAGACCAATGCAAACCAGGAGACTAATGCAGCCATTTGGAGTAAACTGGACCCATCACTCACAGAAAATACCATGAATAAGCTCCAAATGTGTCATAGGCTCAAATGTAAGAAAATGAAACCATCAAAAAGTACTAGAAATATTCAAGAACAGAAGAAATCCAAGGCTTTTATAACCTTGAATGAGAATGTCTTTCTAACTGAAAAGTCATTTTAAGACTCAAAAATTCTGTAGCCATAAAAAAATTGAGAAAATAGTTAATGTAAAGATATCAAAATCAAAAACAATCATATGGCAAATCTATCACAGGCAATACAGATATTAGATGATATTAGGGAATTATTAATTTTCTTGGATGTAATAATGATATAACTGTGTAAGAAAATGTTCTTTTAGGACATGCATGCTGAGGACTTGGGTTTAAAGAGACGTGCTGTCTGCACCTTATGTTTATATGCACATGCTCACACATATGTGCACTCATGTCTTCATATGTCCATACACACACATTCACACATACACAGGCTCACACACACAGCTAAGGCAAAGGTGGTAACTGCTACCAATTGTTGAATTTAGAGAGTGGATATACAAGTGATTGTTACACTACTCCTTTGATGAGTTATTTATTCATAACAGAAAAGTTGAAAAACATATCATAAACACAGTCAAAAGACAAACGACAGGGATGCCTGGGTGGTTCAGTTGGTTAAGCATCTGACTTCAGCTCAGGTCATGATCTCATGGTTTGTGAGTTCAAACCCCACATGGGACTTTCTGCTGTCAGTACTGAGCCAGCTTTAAATCCTCTGTCTCCCTCTCTCTCTGCCCCTTCCCCCGCTCGCTGTCTCTCATTCTCAAAAACAAATAAACATTTAAAAAAAAGACAAATGACAAACTATTTGTAACACATATCATAAAGAAGGGTTATTCTTCCTAATACATAAAGAAATTCTAGAAGTTAATAAGAAAAAGTCCAAAAACCCAATAGAAAAGAAAGTGAAGGAAGAAATAGTTCACAAAAAAGGAGATATGAAACATGAAAAAATGCTTGATCTTATTCAAAAGAAATTCAGATCAAAACTACACTGAGGTCACATGTCTCACTTTATCAGATTGGCAAAAATTCCAAAGTTTGACAACACGTGAAGCTGTGAGAAAATGATTCTCTCAGGCTTTTCTGGTAGGAGGGCAAAATGCCAAAATGACAGTGAGTAGGGATTTCACATCTATCAAAATTATAAATGCATTTACTTCTTACCCAGCAATTTGATTTCTGGGAATTTCCCCTATGGATACTCCTGCATACATATAAAATGACAGATTTCCAAGTTGACTCTTTGAATCATTGTTTGTTATAGTAGAAGACTGACAACAACACAAATACCCATTTCTGTGGGGCTGGGTTAATAAATCCCAGTGCATCCACCTCAAACAGCAGCAGGCAATTCTAAGAGAGAAGATTCCTGTGTACTAAGGACAGATCTGTAGTACATAATGTTACATGGAAAGAGTAAGGTATTTTTGGTTATAAAAAGAAGAAAAATAAGAACGTATACTTTTAATTTATTTGTATTTCCACAATTAAATAGAAGGACACAGCACATAATGCTCCCTCCCTACACACACACACACACGTGCACACACACAACTGAGTACACACACACACACATAATTAATAAAAATAGTTACATTGGGGGCTGCAGTTTGGAAACAGAAGGTCAGCCACCTGGATGGAAGGAAGACTTGTCAGTGTCTACCCTTTTATATCCTTCTTCTATTTAAACCATGTTCTTGTATTGCCTGTTAAAAAAAATAATAATAATTTAAAAGAAAGAGGAAAAGGTCATCCAAAACTTCTGATTTTTAAATAAAAATTTCTTAAATGTTGGTGGTACTTATTTTGATTATTCTATGAGTTTTCTGGTCAATACTTTGATTCCCAACATTCTCACAGCTTCTGTCATCTTTTTTAAATTGTGCAAAATAAAGAGCCAACTGCTTACCTGGTGGGTTTGGTTTCTGTAGATAACTAACCTCAACAATTCAGAACCAAAAAATTCCTTTATTCAGTAACCAGAAACATGGGATTTGCTCTAAGTTATCCCATGAGCTCTCCCACAGGGCTCTGCTTGTGTAGACAGAGCCTGGCTTCTCCCAGGTGCCTCTAGGTACTATCCATCTCAATAAGCTCAATCACCTTTCCAGATAATTCATAAACAAATATGGAGGTGAGAAAACTGACAGTGCAAGAGAGCTGGCTGCTGTTCAAGAAAGGTGGGGAGAAGTACTGCTCCTCATGGGTCTCATCCATAAACCAACACAAAACACATCCCCACCCTTCTGAGCCACCCAGATGCCAAAAAGCCACACGTACTGACTCTATCCATTCAGTCTATTCTTAAGACAGAAAAACCAGAGTGTTTGAAATGCCTATACTATGGCAGGGAGCTCCAGGATCCATTTGAAACCCACTACCCTCTCCTGGAGCCGGTTGTTCAGCATGAAAACAGAATATTTTGCAGAATGTAGCTGTCTGTTGAGAGGATGTTCCTGAACTGCCATAATGCCCAGGAAGGTGATCCTGTGGGGACAGAAGCTCAGGCAATCTTGCAAGTATCTCTCAGCCTCCCTGCATCCTGACACCCTCCTGTGTGCTCTTGTGCAGGTTAAATCAGCTTGGAAGAGAAAAAACATTCAGCAAAAGGCACATGCAGGCTGAAGTGTCCATAGAAAGAACGGGGTGCATTTCCTCAGGGACACAGAGGGTTCACAGGCTATTTATAGGAGAATGGGCTTCTGGGATTTCATAGCTGCCAAAGCAAAGTCAACTCCTAGCTGACAGTGACCTTGGGCTGCTGCTCTGAGCCCACAGAACAGGGTCTTCCAAGCATATGATTCTTGGCCATGAGCCCAACTTGCCATCCCCCAGGCCAGCCATCCCTCCTCTTTAGTCACAGTTCCCAGCCAGGGATCAGAAGGGTACGGGCTCCTGGAGTGTGAGTGCCTGCTGTTATAGCCACATGTGTCCTGGAACAATCTCCAACTTACCTTCCTAGATCCTTTGCCCTTTTCCCTCTTGTGGCCTTAGGTTTTTCTGTTTTCCTTTTGCAAAACAAAATTATACAGGGCAATAAAACATTTAAATATGCAAAATTGAAGAACTTCAGTTTTTCTAAATTAGGTAATGTTAGTGTCAAATTATTAAGCAAAGCCTTTCTGAAGAGAACTTCTGTTGTAAACAGGCTTTGAAAAAAAAAGAAAGAAAGAAAAGTAAGTTGTTAGTTCTGATTCTAGCTCTCCCAGAGCAAAGCTCTCACTGACCAGTGCTCACTTAATTCAATAAGACCAGTCACTTTTTTTCCCAAAAACAAAAAACAAAAAACAAAAAAAACTGGAGATAACTATTGCTACTGACGATAGCTTTTGACAAGCAGGGTTAAATGAATGGAATATTAAAGTTGTGGAGAAAACTGAGAGCAATGCCCAAGCAGGTGTGGCTCACCTCTGTAACTTGGTGTGGCCATAGGTATCTTCCTTTTGTTTCCCCAAGTGTACAGAAACCTGGGTTCTTTATGACTAGAGAGGTCAGGATCCGGGAGATACTGAAGGACGTCATTCATGATAGAGGATCAAACCCCAGTGGGTCAAGGGGTGTATGCTTCTCCCCTCCACCACCCCATTGTGACAAAAATGTAGCATTAATAGGATTGAGAATTTAGCCTTCACTGCTGCTGTTACATTAGCAATGCCTGATACATATTTCATACTCCTAATTTAGAAGCAGCAGGCAAATGAGTGCATTTGTTTGTGCTTATACACTACCAAAATCTGGTGAGTCCATCTGCCACTCAGTTTCCCTTCCTTTCCTGTTACATATAACCAGACAGGGAGAAGGAAAAACGACCCATTGGCTCAGGGTTTGCATCAGCTAGACTGAGTGTCAGCTTGTGTGCATGGTGTGTGTGTGTATAGTGCATGAGTGTGCGCTGGGTGTGTGTGTTGAGTGAGTGCGTGTGTTGGGTGGGTGGGTATGTGCATGAGTCAGTGTGTGCAGGTGTGTGGTGTGTGGGTGTGAGTGTATGTTAGGTGTGTGTGAGTATATGGGGGTGAGAAAAAGGAGAACATCCCTTGGGTGATTGGGTTAAATTTTGAATTACTGGCGAACTGAAGCCAACCAATTCAAATGAAGATTTCTTTTTTTCATTGACTCAAGAAAGGCTTAATAGCTCTGGCAGAAACTCTGCAAAAAATTTACCTTTGGGCAGACATGGCCCAGGACCAGGCAAGAGGTTTCAGCCCCAAAGAATTTGGCAGAAAGTTATGAGCAAGTGAATAAAGGAGCAGAGAAATGTGACTCCACCCTCCCTGTAACCAGCCTGCTTACTCCTGTTAACACTGGAGAGACACTTCTGCAGCCTTTATCCAGGCCCAGTCCCTGGGGCAGCCCAGCTTGGCTCACCTGGCTTGGCAGCTGCGGAATTAAGTCCCATGAAGGTATTTGTGAGCTCACATAAAGTGACCTTTATGGAAATAGCATACACTGTAGACTCTGAAGATAAATCTATGTACATATCCTCAAGCCATCTCCTTTATAGAGAACCTTACATGCTCAGAATACCATGATAATCCTTCCTATAAAATACCGACACACAAAGAAGAGCATTTTTGTCATCAAGTTCATGGTAAGAGTGTGTAATGTTCCAGAACATCTGCCAATACACAGCATGAAATGGAGGGGTTAGGCCATTTTTCAGATAATATGCGACCCCCAATACTTGCTCTTGAATTATCTAGATAAATCACAGAAATACACATCACAGGCTCTATTAATCTGATGGATCAACTCAATTCTCCACTACAATTTACTTGTGTCATTAGTTCTCCAAATGATCAAAAGGAAAAATTCTTCTAAAAATTATGAGTATTGGAGTGCCTGGGTGGCTCAGTCAATTAAGCATCCAACTCTGGAGTTCAGCTCAGGTCATGATCTCATGGTTCGTGGGTTTGTCCTGTTTTGGGTTCTGTGCCAACAGTGCAGGCATAGACCTTGGTTGGGATTCTCTCTCCCCCCCCTCTCTCTGCCCCTCCCTTGCTCTCTCTCTCTCTCTCTCTCCAAATAAATAAAATAAAATAAAATAAAATAAAATAAAATAAAATAAAAATAAGTACTAAAGCAACCTCATATCTACCCTGTTTTGCTGACTAGCCAATTGTCATTTCATCTTTAAATCATCATCGCTATTTGTTTAAAAAACATTTACAGAGCATCAGTTCTGAGCCAGGCACTGGGGAGATAAAGATGAACCAGATGTTGCCCTGTGTGACAATTACAGTGGGCAACAGAGGCAACATTTCCTACACTCCCACTCCAGCCAGTGTCCTCAATGCTCTGCCATCACCTCCATTTAATCCCCATGGATTAGAGTCCATTTGATTTTTTTAAAATCTCTGTCCCAAACACTCCCAACAATATCACAGTTATTGTTCACAGCAAACGTGGAAAATTCCAGCATCAGGCACAGAGTGGGTATTTGAGAACTGGTAGCTGTAATTGTTACAATTTAATTATAAAGGCAAGACCTTCTCTCAATAAGGACAGGAACTAAATCTCATTAATGCTGTTGCCTGGTACCTAGCACAACACCTGTCTAGATCTAATTCAGTACTAATGCTTTTGTGCTTTTCTTAGAGGTGACCAATATTGAGCTTCAAATTGCACAAAAGAGGAACACTGAGAACCCATGTGACTCATTGATTGACTCTCCTTCAAAAGCCCACTTTGGGACAATTTTTTAAGGTTATTACCATTATCCAATTGTTACGCATGTCACACTGTCTACACGAGAAATGCAAAAGGATAAAGAAAATCCATGGTGCTCCAACAATAGTCATTACAAGGCCGATATCAGTTCCACTGTGTTCATTGGGGTTCAAAGAGCAGTGAATGTCTGAGCCTCCTCCTGAAATATTTGTGTTTGGTAACAAAGGTTGAGATATTTATTGTTGCAGCATGAAAAACAAGATCAAAGGCAAGTCACTGTAGTTTCTCTTTTTTTGGCAACTCTGTCATTCCATTCATCTTCCTATTACCCACACTTAGCACAGTGCCTGTTCATACTCAGTGGTCAATAAATGCTTCTTGCAAAATCACATGGAGAGAGGAGTGTGTCCATTTTGGTACCTAAAAAACAGGAAACAATCCCCAGTAGTGAAAGAAAAAGGAGGGAGAGCATCATTTCATTTATCCAAGACAATGGGAGTGACTGTGTTTGTCCCCCATCGTGATCTGTCTCACACATACTGCCATCTGCCCCCTGGAAGCTGCACCTGACCCCATGCACCAGCGACAACTCCTCCAGTGTAGACGTGCCCTGTCTATGTTGTGCACCATCCAGCCTCTGTAGTAGTGTGTCCCAAGAAGGAACCGAGAGAACAATGCTCTGGGAGATAATCCCATGGCCAACACCGTGTGGAACACGCTACATACCTCAAAATGTACATTGGCAGCTAAAGGTTCTGTGAAGGCCTTCAATAGAAAAACAAGCTCGCTTTGCTCAGAATTTCTCAAATTTATCCAATTGCATAATCCATATTATTAGTGTTTTGTGGAATTCACTTTAAGAATGGTTTCATAATCTCACTTTGGAAAAAACTGATAAGCCTTCCTTGTCACGAAAATGTGGGAAGGACACCTGAAAGAGATCCTTCACTTGAAATTTTTTTTTCCCAAAATAGCTCCAAAAGGCAAAAGCATCATCTCCAAGTGAAGTAATTTACTCCTTCTAGTACATTGATACATTCTCATCCAATAGTTCAACAATGATGAAATTCTGGTCTTTAAAACAACCCTAAATTCTACCATTGGTGACTGACAAGTGAGGCTAATATCAAGCCTCAGTCATATCTAGAAATGCAGAGGGTATTTGATTAGCAACTTTTGATGGGTGTGGAAAGATGAGACAGAAGGAGTATTGTTGACTTTAAGGGGAGAAAAGGGTAAAGAGCTATTTTCAAAATCATGTGTCTTGATTAACAGAACACTGTATTAATGAAGTTAATTTTTTAAAACATGCATTATCTTTGCTTTAACACTAAATCAGACCAAAAATTAACTTACTAGACAATAATCAATACCTAGAATCAATAGATCTTAAGAATGCACATTGGGTTCATCAAAATACAGTTGATCCTCATTATTCACAGATTCTGTATTTGCAAATTCTCCTCCTCACTAAAATTTATTTGTAACTCCAAAGTCAATTCTCACAGTATGTTCATGGTCATTCATGGACATACACAGAACAGTAAAAAAAAAAAAAATTGAGTTGCCCTGAACATTCCCAGCTGAGGTCAAACAAGGTGACTCTCCACCTCAGTTCTCACAGTGTAAAGAAGTGTTCTTTTCTCAGTTGAGAAAATGTTCCCCAAGCAGAGTGCTGAAGTGCTGTGTAGTGTCTCTAAGGGCAAGAGGGCTATGACGTAATTCAAGGAGAAAATACATGTGTTAGATGGGCTTCATTTAGGCTTGAGTTATAATGTTGCTGGCCATAGGTTCAATAGCAATGAATCAACAATATACAGATCTTCCTCAACTTATAATGGGGTTATATCCCAATAAGTCTATTGTAAGTTGAAAATATTGTAAGTTGAAAATGCATTTAATACACCTAACCTACTGAACATCATAGCTTAGCCTAGCCTACCTTAAATGTGCTCAAAACACTTACATTAGCCTACCATTGGACAAAATCATCTAATATAAAGTCTATTTTATAATAAAGTTTTGAATATCTCAGTTCATCTATTGAATGTCATACTGAAAGTGGAAACAGAATGGCTGTGTGGGTACAAAGTGGTTGTGTAAGTGTGTCAGTTGTTGGCCTGTATGATGGCATGGCTGACTGGGAACTGAGCTTTGCTGTCACTGCCTGGCATCACAAAAGAGCATCATCCTGCATATTGCTAGACCAGAAAAAGATCAAAATCCAAAGTACAGTTTCTAGTGAATCATAATGTTGAAAAATAATAAGTTGAACAATCATAAGTTGGAGACCATCTGTATGTTAAATAAGATGTCTCAGAACAGAAGCACACATAAAACAAGGTTATGTATTGATCAGATGATGGAAATACCATAAACTCACAGGAACCCAACCCTGTATTTCCCCCAAGATCAATGGTTCAATATTTGTTAATTCAGAGTTCATGGTAACATTATAGAACTTAACATTTGAGAATCATGAGAATCGACTATATGATAGTTGGGGAGCAAGACACAGTTTCCTTCAAGAAAAAGACTGGCAGAAGTGGGAGATTACTTCAGGAAGGTGAACAAGCTGCCAGTGAGTCTAAGTACTGCAAGTTGCCAAACCTTTGGATGAAACTAGAACCACTCAGTCACCAGCAGGCTGTTCTTGGTCTTCGCTGACAGTGCACAAGATATTGTGTTGTTTAAATGAAATCTGCAGCCAGTTTGTTGACTCAGTCCTATGTGTGAATCTCTGGTACTCCAACAAACTCTTCTTTCAACTCCTGGTTGAAACAACTGAATGATGCCCTAGAAGGCATAATTTTATTCATGTCTCAATCCTACTGTGCTGAAATGTTGTTCTTCTCTGGGCCCGTTTGAAGTTGACCTTTCCTGTGTTTAAAACATCATAACAATTGGGATGCCTGAATGGTTCAGTTGGTTAAGCATCCAACTCTTGATTTCAGTTCCAAGGTTGTGAGATCAAGCCCCATTTGGGTCTCCATACTGAGTGTGGAGTGGAACCTGCTTGAGATTCTCTCTCCCTCTCTCTCTCTCTCTGCCTCTCTCCCCTGCTCACATGCTCGCTCTCTCTCTCTCAAAATAAATAAGTAAACTTTAAAAAATCATGACAATCAAGTATAATGGTAATTTCAACCCATCTTATAAAGATCGGCTGAGATGACATCATCAAACATGTTTTTCAGTCATTGTAACTTCACCTTTTCTCTAAAAAATCTAGAAGATCATTCCTTGATAAGGCCACCATTGATACAACGTTGGCTCTTGTCTGCAGCGGTATCACCTGTAGCCCTCGTGGCCTGGTCTGGCACACAGCTTCCACTGACTTCAAAGACAGCTTGCTGGTGTGTAAGAACTGTGTGTTCCACAAGACAAAACTCACCGACAACATCAACTGTTGTGGTTCAGCCACGATGGTGTTCTATGGCCACAAAAGTGGCTCACATTCAGTTGTAAAGGAGGAAAAGTTCAAAATCCATGCTCCTACTTCCTTCTAACACACTCTCTCTGTGCCCTCCTCTGCACCAACACACACACAGAAGCCTCAGGAAGATTAGTTTTGTTCAATCTTTTTAAAAAAGACATGCTTCTAGACTCAGCCCATGAATAGAAGATTACAGCCAAATAAATCTGATTTTAAAGTCTATTCAGTGGAAAATGTGCTACCAAAAAAATAAAATAAAATAAAAAGCCCTTAATGATCAGGCACCCCCCCCCCATCCCCAGGTGCAGCGTGATTATTCCATGACGTGATAGTTCTACAGCTATAAAGAGATATGCTCATGGACTGAAATAGCACATTTTTCCTTTGAACTTACAAAAAGATCCTTGGGCGATTTTGAGAGCTATGCTGAGCGTTTGCAAGCAGCAAAGTGATTCACAAGGGGTTTTGCTCAGCTTGTGCAAACACACAATGGGCGCCAGGAAAAGAGGCACAAAATCTGTCACCTCAGGTTCGTCAGTCTCAGGAGGAGCTTCTCCTCCTTCGGTGCACTTTCTAGAAGCTTGATGAGGCTGCTCACACCCCATGAACTTAACCGATGAACCGGGCACCTGTGGTAAGCTTCTATGTTTCTATCACCTTGTCACCAACCCAGAGGAAGCCAACCCTGTCATCTTTGTCCAGAGGAGCTGGCCTCTGAGGGCACAGAGGATTCCAACCTGCCTCACAAGAAGGAAGCCCCAGGTAGGTGCATTAACCAGTCACTGTCAACCCTCTGGTCAGGGAAGCTGTCCTGGCTTTTTCTCCAGAGGATGAAAGGGGGATAACAACAAAGAAAATGAAAAGCCTTTCGTTCAAGGAAGAAGCAAATAAAGGGGACTCCAGGTAGTTGTCTTTCTTCCTTTGGAATTTTAACAAAAGCAGATTCCTGGGTACTGGGGTACCATTGTAGGGGCAAAAATCACCCCCTGAGTTGATTGGTCTTTATTTTGCTGTCACTTGATCCTGCTTGGTAGCTAAGGGCCACAAATTTTATGTGGTCTCCACAGGTGAATCTAGTGTGTGTGTGTGTGTGTGTGTGTGTGTGTGTGTGTGTACACGTATAATACAATATAATGTTTTTTAAGTTTTCGTTTTGCTGTCTTCAAAAAAAGAAAAAAGCCAGACAAAGGCACAAAAAAAATGACTGTCTGGCCAAGAAAAAAATTGCTGGCAAGTGTAGGTTAACCAAGCTACTAGCTTTCTTGCAGCTGCTAAACTTGTTGCAGAACACTTAGATAGTCTGCAAGAAGAAGTGGCCTTCTTGCTGACGACTCACCCCAGGAGGATGTCAGTTGACCCTGCAAGTTACAAGTCTCTCGAGGTGAAAGCCAAAAGGATGAAGTTGAGAAAGTGCTCACATTTATACCCTCTGTTTGAACACGACTGAACACTTCTGATTTAAAAATAAATTTGGGGGTTGTATTATGAATTCTATATGATTCAAAATGCCAAGGAAATAAGGAAAGTTTTCAAGAGTTAATCCTTAAGAAAACTCCTTTTTAAAAATTGTGGGAATGAGTGAAAGCCTTATTTTCTCTCTCACTGTGGAAGGAATCGAATTCTGTTTTCTAAAATTGCCTCACTGAAGCCCATGGAAAATTTGCCCATGGAAATGAGACAAAGTCGTGAGCATTCCTAATAGACAAATTGAGGGGAGAGTAAGCCACAGGCGAAGGAAAACAATGAACTTTATGTTCTTCCAGAACAAATTACACACTTTCCCAGCTCATAAAGCCTTTTTATATAACTTCACTCAGGCAATACCTGGGCAGGGAGAGTCTGCAGGGAGATAACCACGTCCCTGGGGCGGCAGATGCCCTTGGAGCCGGTTCACACTGCCTCACAATACCCAGGAGTGTCTCAGCCTGACACGGCCCCACCTTCGTCAGCTGCTCCTGTCTCCCACAGGCTCCTTCCCACCAGCTTCTCTTCCCCATCTGGGAATCAGACCTTATTGCCACTGGGGTCCATCAGGGCCACAGGCAGAGGGAGGAGGAAGGGGAAGCACCCAGATAGCTTGACCCCGATGGAAGACAATCTGTGAGCCCACTAACCAATTAAGAGTCTTCCTCAGACAGTGCAGTTTAATAACCTACAAGTGCTTTTGTGATCAGGATAATCCAGATCATTGTGTCAACGGCATAACCAACTATAAGTACTGAAGAAAGCTTTTGCACTTAGAAATTAAAATTCAAAATGTGTACCCTGGGAAACTTCCAACAGAAGTCCAGCTTTGTCCTAGGAGAGATTAAATTAGTTACACTCTAACCTCAGTCAACACAGAGATTTTCTTCACCAACACGACTGCCACCTGCAAGCCCTCCCTGCTTGCTGGCTGTCCCACTAGGTGGGATGTCTCTCTTCTCTTTCACCTACAGTGTTTCTGCATTTAGCAAAGCAGAAGAGAAAAGGAAAGATGGTGCTGAGGACAGTGGCACCCACCAAGCTAGCACATCAGTGCAGAAGGTTGAGAAACATAAACCAATGGTCAGGAGAGGTTAAGTCAATGCACACACAGAGGGTGTGCTTTACATAATCCTCACATGAGGGTGAGCTTTACATAATCCTTCTTCTAAGAATATTTTCTCTTTTATTTATTTATTTATTTATTTCAAAAGAGAGAGAGAGAGAGGGGCAGAGAGAGAGAGGGAGAGAGAGAATCCCAAGTAGGCTCCATGATGTCGGCACAGAGCCTGACTCTGGGCTCCATCTCACAAACCATGAGATCATGATTTGAGTGAAAACCAAGAGTCTGATGCTTAACTGATTGAGCCACCAAGGCACCCCAAGCTTTAGATAATTCCAGGGAATCATTCAAGACAGTTATAAATGTTGTTTTAATTAAATTAGTAATTATATTTTATTGATATATTAACATTAAACATTTATTATTATGAAATATCATTAACTATATTAAATATTTCAGTTAAGTAACCTGGCCACCTCATGTGAACCATAGCTGAGGTTTTCCCAAAAGCTAGATTTTTAGGAGAGACATCCAAATCTTCAGCTTCCAGGATGGTTAGAAAATGTCAGCCAGCTGGGTTGGGGGATCCCCAAGGAGCTCCCATGAGCCTGTGGCTCATTCCCAGGAAGGCCTTGGCACAGCCCTTACTTGGGTGATGCCTGGCCAGGGTGAAACACCCCCCTGGGTCTCAAGCCTGCTCCCTCCCCAGCAGGGCCTTCTGGCCCAGGTCAGCTTTGGGTTTGGAAAGTTGGCATTGCATCGGTTCAATAATGGCCATGCCCTCTCTCAAATACCCTCTCTGACAGCTCAGTGTGGTGAGAGTTTGTTCTCCAAGGACTTTCCAGCAGGTACCTGGGGATGGAGAGCTTTAGGAAACCCAACATCTGGCTCCTTCATTTCCATACTTGTTCTTCCCTTAAACTAATCTGCCTGGGACCAGTCCTCAGAGTCCCAGCTCTCTTTCCCCCCAGCCCCTCTCTTGTCCGCCTTTCTCCCTACAGATACAACACAAGGATAGCTTGGTTTAGGGAGTATTCTTTAAGGAAGGGCTATGATGCTTTCAAAATCAGTCTAGGAAATAATGTGAGTAGAAGAGCATGAAGCAGAGCCCTCAGATCTGTCAGCAGGGTGTGTGACCAAGCACATGTCTTGAACCTCTCTGAGCCTCAATTTACCTCTCATAGGTACATCTGGATTTAGAAAGGGATTGATCAAAGTAGAAATCAAGGGAATTGAAGTTCATTTGTGGCTTTTTTTTAGCCACCGTAGGGAAACAGAGCCACCAAAACAGACCCCAATTTGGAATTCAATTGCTCCTTCTCCCTAAAGAGCTGAACAGAGCTTACTTAAAGCGCATGTGATATACTACCATTCCAAATCCATTGTGAAGGCTCTTGACTTGCAAATATTTACCCATAAACCTCTAGGATTTTACTTTGATAAAGTCCTCTCCTCACTTGGCTGGTGTGTAACTTCCTTGGCTTTTGGAAGGCTCTGAAGTGCACTTCTCCATTACTAACACTAGATGGCGGCAGAGCTCCATCACAGTCCCCGTAGACTGGCATGTTAAAGGACCCACAGCCTGTATTGGAGGGAGGAGTGCAGGGAAGAAAAGAGAAGAAAAATAAAGGGGGTGGGGGTGAAGTGGGGAATAATTTCTGTTAGTACATTCTTACAGAGTCAAGAAATAACTAAAACCATTGATTCCAGTCTTCAAAACTGCAGTCCCATTCTAGTTTATTGAGATTCACACACAAGAGAACACTTCACATCAAAACATAAAAACCCATAGCAACTGAATTTGCAACAAATAAGTGCAAAATATGGAAACTACCTCTAGTTCTACCTCTCTTCTGTTTAAGGCTGACATCACATTAATAACTTGGGCTTTTCTTCCTCTGGTAACAGCACACAGGATGAAGCTCCAATAGTTGGCTTGCCAAGAGACCGAGCCCTCGTGAAAAATTTTCTCTCACTGGGAAGCCAGAGCCATTTGCCCTAGAGCCTCTCAGGCATGCACACACGCGCACGTGTGCGCACACACACACACACACACAGGCACACACCACCCAGAAAAACCTGAAGAACAGCCCACAAGCAATCACCTCTCTCCCCCAGCAGCCCCCTCACCTCACCCTCCACAGCACCAAGACTTCTCCCTCTTCCCTGCCCCCCAGATAAGATTAATGCAAAACCAGAGGGAAATCAATACTCCCCCAAAGCTTTTTCCCCTTGAACTGCTCTACTCTGTCTTCATGTTAATTTTTAGCACCTTCATTTTGTGAATCAGCAATCGTTATATAAACGATTTACCATTTTAAAGGTGTGATAACATCAGAGCAGAAGAAGATAAAGAGCTTTATGTGAAACTCAATGCGGTTTTCCTTCTTTACCTTCCCAGAGGCTTTAGACCCCTTGTTTATCTCTTCCTCTCACCAAATTACTTAGGGCCATTGACACCTCTTCTTCCCCCACTTCTTTCTCTTCCCACACCTCCCCATGAGGCCCCCTGCCTGTCCCATACTTGTTCACCAGGGAATTTCCAGGCCCAGCTGCCGGCTGGAGGACTTTCCAGAGAAGCTTCTCTTGATGTGATTGTGCATCTCAAATCGCAAATGATGCTTTTCCAAATACATTTTCCAGCTTGAAATTTTCTATAATTTGAATTTCTATATAAATTCTATATTTCTATAATTTGAAAACCTATATAAATCATACATTAAAGAAATGTTTAGATGGACGAAAGCATCATCCTACTACCCTACCGATCACTTTCACTTTGCATGTTTTTGATATTCTGTGTCCAAAGGAATCCATCCATGGGTTCACTTTCATACTTTGCAAGGTCCTCATAATTAAGATTGTTTGTGAACCCATTAAGTTGATGTTGTCATTAATGGATATCTAGTATGAGTCAAAATTTCTTCAAAAGGTTTTGCTTCAATGTTTGCACTATCGAAAATCTTGCTTATGTTTAATTGAAGTATCAGTTGCAATATATATAGGACTTTCTCCTCTGCACTTCATGGCTCTCTTTGTTTCCCTGAAACACTATTTCTTCTGCAGCTCGGTGAGCCAGTTCATATATGAACCAGTGCCAGCAGTAGAGTCTGGGCAGGTGCTCTGAGAATAAGCCTTTGCTTGGGCCCTTCATCTGACCCACTCCTATGATGCTGTTATTTATTTTCAGCTTTCTTTCTCAGCACAATTAGACTTGAACACACAACCCCCAGTCCGCATGTGCTGCCCAGGGTAGAGACATGAGACTCCAGTAGCATTAACTGGAACTTCAGAGCACCGGTACACTCTTTCGTTCACTATTTATAATCATCGTTCTTTAATTTCCTGTATTTATACAGTTTCTTTTTTCAAAGGCATTCCAAAGGTTCTCTACTGAGATCATTTCATAAAAATCCCTCTTTTAAGTTAAAACTTTTTAAGTTAAAACTTTTTAAGTTAAAACATTTCAGTTAAAAGAGATATATTATTCTCTCCTTTGAAAACAAGGTAAACTGAGGCAGCACTCAGCACCTCATGCTAGACACTCTGTGCCTGCTTGGAGCTGCCGGGCCGTGCCCTGTGCAGTCAAATGCTGTGGCAGCCAAGGTCCCCTTGCTCCACCCCGTGGCTAGTGCCCTGACCGGAATGGGGCAAGGTTTCATTTCTCTGTCAGATTCTGCTTGCAGCAGCCCAGCCATTTCATTCCGTTGAAATAATTGGGAGAAGTTATTTTTTTTTCCACAGGCGTCCTGCCTGCACTTCATCATGTGTATTATTTTGGACCTGCTTCAAAAAGAAAAATGGCCTTTCATGGTGTCTACCGAATGTGGGCAGAAATGGGACTAGGCAGGCATAGAACTCCACATAGAGATGGAAAATATTCACGGAGAACACCCACACTCCACGCAGAGAGAGGGTGAGGGCAGCAGGCACCAGCGCTGGGCCCAGCGAACAGAATGCACAAATGACTTCTCCTCCAGCTTCCAGCTTCTTCCAAATAGACCCCACCCCACCAGGAAGGGGAGGGCAAGGCAGGCCTGGCAAAGAGGACTATAGGCTCCTGGCCCTGCCTAGCTTCTCCACACCAAGACCACTACTTTTCCCCTCCCTTTGGTGGCCACAGTAAGAAGGCCCCCAAAGTTTCCTAAACACTGATGTAAACACAGCTTCCTGTCAGGTGTGCCTGTGTTTGACAGGACAGCTAGGTGGACCGACCTCCTTCTCTGGGATTCTCTTCTGCTCCTAACAAGAAGCTCAGCGTCTCTCTACATTCAACTTCTTGAAACACTCACCCCCAGGGGTGTCCAACGCCAGGACACCTCTGTCCAACGCCAGATCATCTCTCAGGGGCCCCTAGAATGGGTCTCCAGTAAGGAAAGGGGTGAGGGGTGAGGGGTGAGGAACTGGCCCGTACTCCTCCTTTTTCCATCTGTTCCTTCTCTTTGCCACTCGCCCCCATCTCCCTTTCCCTCCCCAGGGGCACAATGGAGGAAACTGGATGACATAGACGCAGTTTGCACTGAACTATTAGAGAGTTCATGTACCTTAAAAAAAGAAAAAAAGAGGAGGCACGCTGGAACAAAAATAACCCTACCCTCCTCCTGCAAAAAAAATACGAATAAAATAAAATAAAATAAAATAAAATAAAATAAAATAAAATACCCAGTCAGTAGACAGGGGGACCTATGTCTTCCTATTCAGCCCTAGGGACTCCCAGTGGCGTCTCAGACTGAATCACCAGCCAGGAGGATGAGGGGAGCTTCCCAACAGCATCCATATGACTCTCTGTCCCATATGATCATTAATAAGCCCTTCATAATATGAAAGAATTCACAACCACAGCCACTATGCTTTCTAAGAGAAAGTCATTATCAATAAAAGACCCATCTAATTTTTTCTTCAAAATTTTGGCTCTTGGTTTGATCTCTTTTCAGAGCTCACCCCCACTCTCTCCTCCCATGCTCCCACACCCAGCTGACTTCAAATTTTAAGTATAGTATTAAATGGCCAGAAATGAAGCACTGTGGGGAGGGGAAATGAATCGAATTTATCAAGACATACATTGGAGTGAACTATTAAAAATTCAAACTTGCCCAAAGAGAAAGAACAAATTATACATCCATCATTTTCTTTTTCCACCAAATGTACACACTTAAAATATTTGTCGGGTGGATAAAACTGAAAGTTATGCTAATATTGGAAAAGCAGATCTAGGCATATCAGAGAAATTTGTTTTTAAAGGGACGTTGCCAAGAACTTTGAATCCAGCACTTGACCTGTATTTAATATTACTCTGATCTGCTAGGAGATGTTTTCTGGGTTCTAAATACCTACTTGGAAAAAGTTTGGCACAGTTAGAAAATAAAGTGCAACTCTCCTTTTATGAGATTTTCAACAGACTGTCAGCACCACCTGATGATCGAATCTCCTTGAAATCAGCAAAGCTGTATAGATACGATCAGGAAAACGAATGTACAAACCAGCAAGGGAAGGCAACAAGTAAGAAAAACTCCACTTAATCCATAATCAAGGGAAATTCAAAATTTGCCAAACTAAGGAGAAATATGAAACACATATTTTTCAAAATTCATTTTAAAATAAAAGGAAATGTTATTGCTATGCATTCACCCTCTCTTGTAAAATATCCAAAGACTAACTAAAATGGACAAAGCATCATGATCGGAGTAAGTCTGAGACTGTTCCAGGAAAAAAAAAACAAAAACAGTTGACATCAATGATAGTGATGTTTACTAGAAAACTAACCTACTTCCAGCAGACAGTAGACATTGTGACTGATATTAAACAAAATATGTGACTGTTTGCCTTGATGTGAGGAGGGTGGGGCCCCATTTGTTTTCCTATTATGTAAAACCCCTGCCTGACTCCTGCCAAAACATTTTCCCAGTGACACGTCTGCCTGCCTTTGGACGTGTTCCTTACTAAAACAAATACACCTAACAAATAATCTTTGATAGCAAATACTCATAAAGGCAAACAATGAAAACTACTATGGGTGTTTCTTAAGATGGCACTGGGCACTATGTAGAATTACCACACACAAAAGCAAAACAATTCTGCCTTGCTGACTGGGCCGGTTCCCAGAAGTCAGCAACGTTAGCAACTCGCTCTTTCTTGGCAAGTAGCTAATTTTCCCCCCTTGGGGCAGTGAGTGGTCCTCTCCCTAATAAGTCACAGTGTGTATATATGTTGTCTACTTGGGAAGAGAGATAAGTACAAAAACAAACTATTATTATAAGCGCACACTCACAAATAAAAGGATAATGTCTCCTAAGACGATACTGGCACCTTATAAAAGTGTAATTTAACCTTATCTAATCTGGAGCCTGTTTCATCATAAGGATGGCCAATAATGTAAACCTTTGTGTTAAAGGAAGGAGGAAAAGTACATGCGGGGCAGGCGGTGGCCAGCCTCTCCGGTGACAGCCTGCTGGTGGGGACTTTCTGGGCAGTCAGTGGAGACTGTGCCGTCCTGGAGATGCTAGGTGAGAAAATGATGGATGAGCCAGGGTACAGTGAAGGCAAAAATGGCTAGGAGAATCGTTTCCTCTTCCCATCTGTTCAGGAAGGACGTCAGCGAGATAGACTAAACACAGGCTCTGGTTCGGGATTACGTGCGTGCGCCTGTGTGAACACAACAGCCCAGCCTTTAAAAGAACCTTCCTCCGCTCACTACAGGGACAGACAAAGGGGAGACCAGATGCCCACACTGGCTGGCCTTGAAGAGAAGCAGGGCAGTCCCAGACTGTTGCCCGCAGCTGGGGGGGGGGGGGGGGCTGGGGCGGTCCTAAGGGAGTCTGGCCCTGGTGCCCACTGCCTGCTGCAGCCACCAGTTGATGGGACACACCCACCAATGCTGGATGCACTGGCCACCCCAACTGGGCACACTGCTCTCCCTGGGAAGACACAAGGGATCCTAGCACAGAGAGGCAGTTTCGCACCACTGGGTCCAGGATACAACTCTGCCGTGTTCCCTGAGAGAGCAGAGCCCCTTGCCCTCCAGAAGCTCCCAAGATGTGAGATATGGTGCCGGCCCACAAACAGGGCTGGGGGCTTGGGGCCTCCTCTGGCTATGCCGCTAGGTGACCCTCTTCCTACCTCACTATCCAGGCCAAGTCCGAGTTGGGCAGGGGAGGGATTTTTTCCTAGAAAGGATACAAAGGCCCTCTTGCCTATTCTCTCCCCACACCTCTCTGGCCCTCCCTGATGCTGTCCCCACCCTGCCCCCTGAAGCACCAACCACATGGCCAAAGGCTTCCACTGCATTAGGCACTTGGGCCTGGTGTAAGTTAAGGCTGAGGAGCTGGGGTGACCAACGGAGAGAAGGCTGCAAGTGCTGGGTGGGAGCCCTGCCTTTGTGTGCAGACACACTAGCTCTGTGCAAGTCAGCTAAGCTTACACACATACAACAGATTCAAGCATCTATGTGGATGAGCGTTTCCCAACAGTTATTACTATTTGCCTTCCCAAATGTGTCCAGTAAAGGGTATTATATTCTTTTATATATCAGTTGCTAGAATAATGCTGAACACAAAAAGAGCGTCCATATATTTGCTGATTAAATGGATTAGTCAATATATCAATGATCTAAAATGTACATTTTAACATCCAAAATAGAGATGAGACTTAAACCACCAGTGATGTTTACTGGTTTAATTTTTCTTCTTAGTGGCACATAAATGATGTACCTTATCATAAATGGCATGTTAGAACCAAGGAGATACACCAAGTAAAATTGGACAAGTAACTTAGTCGCTTTGAGCCTCAGTTTCCCTCTGTATAAGATGCAGATAATAGTGTCTACAATGGGGTCCTTGTGACGATCAAACGAAATGATTATATGAAGCCCTCAGCAGAAGAACAACATAATAAATGCTCTGTGCATCTTATTGTTATTGTTTAAGGGTCTGTGGTTGAGACTAGAGAAATGTCATATCAAACAGATTTACCCTGCATTAGTATTCACTCTGCCCCAAACTAAGGTCTAGAGGAGCAGTCAAATGTTAGGGAAAACAGAGCTGTCCCATTTGGTGAGTGGGGAGATTTTCCCATTCTGACGGGGGCGGGGGGGGGGGGGGGGGGGGGGGAGGGAGGTGTGACCTCAGGCAAAAAGGAACCTCAGTAAAAGTAAATTCTGGGTTTCTTTTTCTGTTGCCCTAAATTTATAGTTTAACCCTAGTCAACTATTGGCCTTAAAAAATGCTAGGGTGGGGCACCTGGGTGGCTCCATCAGTTGATGAGTGGAGCATCAGACTTCGTTTGGCTCAGGTCATGATCTCCAACTGGTTTGTGAGTTTGAGCCCACATGGAGCTTGCTGCTGTCAGCAAGGAGCCCACTTTGGATCCTCTGCACCGCGCCCCCCCCCCCCCCCCCCGCCGCCCCTCTCCCGCCTGCACTCTCAAAAATAAATAAAACATTAAAAAAAATACTAGGGCAAGTTTAGTAGTAGCTAAATACTACAGAGCAAGTGCCTCCTTTCCTTTCATACATTTATTTCTATTTAATATTCTGTGGAAATTCGCCTCTTTATTTGCCATAGTTTATCTTTTCTTATATCTGTGCTTCCAAACTAAATAGCACTAATCCGAATGCATACCTCTCTGCGTGCCAGCGTCTAGCCTTGTGTCTGTGTCTACTGTGTATGTAAATATTGGCAAGTCTCTCCGTGGGTAAAGCTGCAGTGTGCATGGTCTGTGTTGTCATACAGTGTCTCTGGGGTGTGTAAATGTGTGTGGGGGTGTGAGACCGCACTAGTAGCCACTATCACTGCCACTCACTAGTCCTGTTCTCTAAACAGGTTCTTTGGAGATTCAGTTTTTCATAATTAAGACTAAGGTGTGGTTAAAAAACAGAAGTACATTTTCCTGGAAACCAGCAGTCTTCATTTGCAACTTTTATTGGCAAACCTGGCTGCCAGTAAATACATTCCTTGGCATCTCCTAGAATGTAATTCACTTGATGAAGCGGCCTTGCTTTTTCTGTAACGTGCACATCAATTAAAAGGGGCCGCCTGGAAGGAATGTAGCCGGTGGCTGCAAGCCCCAATACCAGGTCACCTCGGGCTCCAGGAACAAAAACGTCCCTCGTCCCTGCCTTGGAGTCCGAGATGGTCTCCCCACGGGACTTCAGACTATTCTTGCTTGGACCCTGGGTAGATTGCAGGGTGCTAAAACAAGGAGCCGGACACTTCGGGGTCCCACTCTAGCTTCGTGACCTCCCCCAGGGACCCCTACCTCAGGAGCCCCTTTCCCCAGGAAAGGCTCCGGAAGTGATGGGCCTGCGAGGGGCAGTATAGCCTCCCGCCGCCTCAGAGGCGCAGGGGAGACCAAGCCACGGACCGCAGGGGGCGCTCGGAGCACGCGCAGTGCCAAGTGAAGGAGCCCAGAGCCGCCGGCGAGTCCGGGGTTCCAGGACATGGGACTTGGCTGGGGCTGCGTCCCCAGCCCGGGAGCCCCAGCCCAGTGCTGCCGAGTGGCCTCGGGACTTCCCACACTTCTTCCCTGCTCTGCGTTCGCGGGGGAAAAGGCGGGAAGTCTGTGGAAGGAGGAAGGGGAGCCCGAACCCCGGGCCACCGCTTCCAACCGCAGGCGCACGCCAGCACCGCCGCCCTCCCCGGAGGCCGATTGCTCCGATCCAGGTGCCTGCCGGTCCCTGCCCTGAGAAGTGCAAACAGCCGGCTCGGGGTCGAGGGCCCCGCGGCAGTTCCCCAGAGTCCAAGGGTGCGAGGCTGATCGCGCTTTCAGCACACCAGGCCCGGCCTTGCGTACGCTCGGTTGGACGGCCCGGGGTGGGGTAAGGGACGTCGGGAGGGACGTCCCAGAGCTCAAGCCCGCCGGGCAATCGTAGGCCCCGGGAAGTCGAGGCTCAGGCTCTGCCACGGTGGCTCTTCAGCTAGGAGAAGGGTGGCAGAGCCGCGGGGCGGGGCTGGAGACCCGGGAAGCACTCGTCGCCTGCACGGCACAGGCCCAGCCGCCAGCAAGGTGCAGCCGACCTCACCCGGCCTGCGTGCGGTTCTGAACTGTCTGTGGGTCTTTTCACGGATCAAAGCCTTTCCACCAACACCCGTAGCCAAGGCGCGTCCGTGCCGGAGCGCGCGCTTTTCAGTCCAGCCCGGAGAAGGCGCCTACACCCCGTGGTTTTCTGACGGCTGGCGCCCGCCGGTACCCTACAATCTCGGTGCTGTGCTACAGCCTCTGGGGCTGGAGGACCGCTTCGCCGTGCGCGGCGCGCGCCTTAAATGAGCAGATGTTACCAAGCTGGGAGGAAGCGGGGCCTCTACACTTTCAGCACCTGGCTTGCGGCAGCCGCCCTGAGTCTGTTGGGGACCTGGATGCGAGGACACAGAGGTGCGCGCATGCACGCGCAGGCACCTAATCCTTTCCGATCATCCACCCTTTTATAGATTTTATTCTTGTCCTGGGTTATTAATTGAAGAAGACATTTCGGGTCTCCATCTACCTCTGCCTGGACAAAGGAACCCCTGAGTCTTCCGTAGCCAGCCACTACAACTTAAAGATTCACTTCCCTCATGCCTTGTGTCCCTTTCTTGCTACTCAGCCCGGCTCTGAGGTGACAGGTGGGCTGGCCCGACGGGGTAACCAAGAGCAGGTGCTGGCAAGCATTCTCCTGTGTAATTAGGGGGACAGCCCAGCTTGGGGACTGGGGGAATGACGTTAAATTATTCCATCACATAAACTGTGAAGGGCTGCTTCTACCAGAGCAACTATCCAATTAGTTCAATCATGTAGACAGGCAATGTAGATCACTTTAAAACATAATCGAAAAACAAATGCTCTTTTTATTTATTGTAGCAAGTATTTTTCTGCTGAGGAGGGAGCAGAATTAGAGGTACTGTGTTAACTCAATCTCTTCTCAGAAGCCCCCCAACTAAGAGGGAAGAAGGAAGCAACCCGCTGAGTCTCGGCAACCCAGACATTTGGTCCCCGCCTCCTCCCTCAGCTGAAAAGTCACACTGAAGAGCAAGGCTACCTTCGGAGCTGAAGGTTTGGTAACGAATACCGGTTACTGACACCGAAATATCCTCCCCTACCCCTGGACTCCTGGTCTACGCAAACGAGGCCATATGTAGAACTACAGGCACGTATCTAAATATCCCAAAGACACCCCCACACGGACTTTGTTGCAGTTGTTTGTGATTTCGGTCTAGTGGGGAGTTTTCAAATTTCATTGGCAGAATAAATGCCTTAATCTTCCAATTTGTCCCCTAGCAGCGAAGGGGACAGCGAAGGGGCTGCTGACGTGCAGCCTCCCTCCTGGGTTTGCAGAATCCCTTAGATTAGCGGCACCGTCTAGAACAGGGGAAGCCCCTTCCCTCATCTTCTAAGCCCGCCTTTCCTGTTTCCGCAGCTCCTGAGCTAAGCGCCCCCCCCAAAAAAAAAAATCTCTCGAGGGCGTCCTAGACCCCCCCGACGATGGGCCGGTTTCCTGGGCAAAACCGAGAGCCAAAAGCTGGATACGCGGGAACAGCGGACTGGGAGGGGGTCTGGGCAGGTCACAGGGGCGATTGGGCTGCCGGGCCTGAGGGGGACGCTGGAAACTCCCCGAGGGGGTCTCTGACGGAGAGGACAATCTATGCACCCTAGGCAGGGCTCAGACGCCTGGAGACTCATTTCTTGAACTCGGAGCTCGCCCGATCCTTCTTTCCTTATTATTATTGACTGGAATAAAAAGAAGAGAAAGAGCTCCTTCTGGTTCCTGGTGACCTGCGTTAGGGCACCATCTCCTCCCCCACTCCCCCCAATACACACATTCCTGTGGTGTCCCCACGTTCCCAAATCCAGGCATTTCCTGGAGTGCTGGCCACATCTCCCTGGTTCTTTTCTACAGTAGGGGCCCGGTGAGGCCTTGTTTTCAATATCGTTGTGACGTCACGCCCCCTCCTCAGAGCTATGAGGCTGTAAGTGGGCCCCGGGAACTGTAACCCCACCTGGCAGGTCAAGGAAGGGCTGGGGGTTGCAGGGCGGGCCAGACGACAGCTCCACCAAACATCCATTACCGCTGTCGCCTGCAGGACCTTCAGGCTGCAACCATGGGAGGTGTCAGAAAAGAAGCCCAAGGTTTCCTGCGGGGGCATGTCTGCCAATTGAGTCAGTAGTTGTCCGGAAGACGGATGATTGAACTACCCCGAGGAGCAGCAAAAACGGGGCAATCAAAAACTTTAAACTGAGAAATAAAAACTTTGCCCATTCCCCCAAAGACTTTATTTCTGTGCCTTAACGTTAAAACAAGACCACTAACAACAATAATAAAATAAGCAAAGTACTTGAAATATAATCAAGCCGTTTACTGGACGTTTGCTTCCGAGTAAGCTTATAAAATACAAATGCAAATATCTTTTCCTGGCGAATATCCAGAGCTAAACCAGTGGAAAGTTGATCTTTATAAAACTGCACCTCTCCATTTTTTTTCCGCATGCCAGATACTAATTTCACAACGACAACTTTTATATCCAAAGCGGGGAGCCCAGAACACCCCCGCTGTTCGATTTGCAATTTACATAACAAGCTGTTTACATTTCTCCGGGCTGCTGAGAGAGAGAGATTGTGAGGAGAGGGCAGGGGGTGGTGAGCTGGGGGGAGACAGTGAAGCACAACTGTCCATTGCAACACCCAGGGTCCGCTGGCATTTCCCACAATAGGAAAACAAACGAGTCGCTATTGCCACTTTCTCTCCAAGCACTGCCAGCAGTGAGGATGCAGTTTAAAGTCCAAATTCACCAAACACTGGGGTGTTTAGGGAGACCACTTAATTGGTCTCCAGGTTGAAACCAAAATGCTCCCATAAAGCCTCAGCCAAAGGGGCTGGTTATGTCAGGGTACAGGGCTGGAAATGGGACACAAATTCCTTTTTCAAGTCGGGGGTCTTCTCTTCCCTTCCTCCCCCTGCTAGTGTTTAGGAAATATCAAGTACTGAGCCTCCTGCTGATAAATCAAGCGTTTCTTCCAATCCGAGACCCCGCCTTTCAAACACCCTGGAAAAGGAGTTTCAAGTGTCCCAAGAGCACAGCAGGCCAAGAGGTAGCTGCCACAGGAATGGGAACTTCCGCCCCCCCCCCCCCAAGGCTAGTTCTAGAAGGAGCAGGTCCTCCCCTCTCCGTGTAAATGTCCATTCTGAAACACATTGTTGTTGTTGTGTGTTTTTTAATGTTCAAGTGACACACAGCTGAGCCTGCTACACAAGATAGCGTCTTGACATCTAACCACTGAAGCTACAAGGAGAATTTTTGTGAGTGAGAAAACCGGGATTCCAGCTGAGAAGCCAAAATGGGCTCCCAACACGTCCTTGCAGTTAAAGATTGTCAGAAATTGGGGGGAGTGGAGGTGTTAAATGCGTCACACTACTCTTCTTCACAGTTTCCTAAACTTGCCAGTTTCCCCAGCTTCTAGTAAAGAATCCAGTGTTCAGTCTTCAGGAGGGTCTTTTCTAGAGTTGCCAAAACACAGAAATGCGCTGCAGGCACAGGGAGGCCAATCTTTTTCTTGCTCCTTCGTTTCCTTTCTTCTGTCGTCTTCCCATCCCATTCCAGTCGCTCAGAAACTGCAAATCTCAGGCGTGCACAAGGGTACGCTTTGTATGCTTACCACCCCCACCCCAATCCTTGAGCCATTCTGCAGGTGTGATTTTGAACATTTTCCCCCAGCACACCCGTTATCTCTGAAAGCCGGCAGCCCCGCGCGTGTGGAGATGGAGGTTAAACTGAGACGCGTTAAGTTCTTGGACGTGTTTATTTGCCTCTTGTCATCACACCTGCTAATGTCACTGAGCCCGAAGCGTGACCCCTCCTCTGAGCAGAAACATGCCGGACCAGACAAGACCCATAGGCCAGTGGCAAACCTTAGGGATCACGTATGCACACACCCCCTCCCCACCACAGGGAAGCGCAGAAAGCCTCCTGGCCTCAGCAGCCTGAGCCTCAAGCACCCCCTGGCCGCCAAGGGCCCTTGGGGCACAAGAAGCAGGGTTTCTTGAAGCTGGGCGGGCGGAGCCTACCTGGGCAGCGGTCCCGGCAAGGCCCCATATTACCCCCCCCCCCACACACACACACCTTATTTCAACTGGGTAGGGGTCACGGGGAAGACGAGGTGGGGCGACAACTCCTGCCCCACTGGGAAGAGCATGGCTGTGACTGAGCCTTTAAAACTGTGTCTTTTGTAACCCAGCTCCAGACAAGAGAACCTCCAGGTGGGGGGCAAATGAACACATGTGTGAACCCAGTGAGAGTGGCGACGGGAGGGAAGAAGTAGAAAGAGAGGAAAGGTGAGGGGAAAGGAGGAGGGGAAGAGAGGCCCAGGAAATCCCGGCCCTGGTGACAGCAAGATCCGCCACTGAATGGGAAAGAGCCAGTTGGGGTCGAGGACTCGGTGACATCTGGGAGCGATGGACAGAGGAAGGGTCTGCGTAGGGTACAGGAGGACCCAGGAAGTCTGCGGGACCAAAGGACGCCTGTGTAGAGAGCTGGGGGTGAAAGTACCGGCGGAGGCGGCGGTGGGCATCTGGGAATAGGGGGCCGATCTTGCTGTGGGTGGCAAGCCTGGCGCAGGCAAGGGTAGGAGCAGGGGCAGGGGCAGGGGCAGGGGCAAGGGCGCGGACTCCGAACGGCCGGCGCGCGTGTGGTCAGCCCGGCGGTCCTCCCGCAGCTGGGCGCGGGCCGGCAGGGTTCGGCCTCCGGCTCATTCAGAGGCGGTTCTCGCCTACCATTGGCTGCTGCCGCTGTGGTGGGGCGGGGCTCCGCTGCCCGGAAAAAATGTAACTGCGTAAAAAAGTCCTCGCCTGGGTGACGGATGCTCAAAAGTTCAGAAGTTTTCCCAATGCTTCCTTAAGCGGCCGGCGCGCGAGAGACTGAAAAAAAGGTGACGCGGGGCCCAAGAAGGCGGCCGGCGCGCTGCCCCCCGCCCCTGGTTATTTGGCCGCCTTCGCCGGCGACTCAGGGCAGAGTCTCCTGGAAGGCACAGGCAGTGTAGCGAGAAGGGCGCCTTCTTGTTTTTTAGTTTTGGCTCTGTTTTGCCGTCCTCGCCTGGAAGTTGCTCCGCGGGTTCCTCCAAGGCCGTTTGCCGCGTTCTCGTCCGGCCTTCTCCCCTAGCACCGACCCCGAAGTGGCCCGGGGCCCCCCAGGAGCACGAGAGAGCCCAGGGAGAGGCCGTGCGCGGCCGGCGGCTCCCGGAGGCGGCGGCGGCGGCCGAGCCGGACTCAGCGCGGCGGCCCGGCACCAGCTCTGTGGGGCCCGGACTCGGACTGGGCAGCCGGCTTGGCGTGGCCGGCCTAGGGAGGGTGGGGGGCGGCGGGAGGCGCGGGGCGGCGGCGGCGAGCGGGGGCCATGCAGGCGCGCTACTCCGTGTCCAGCCCCAACTCCCTGGGAGTGGTGCCCTACCTCGGCGGAGAGCAGAGCTACTACCGCGCTGCGGCCGCGGCGGCCGGGGGCGGCTACACCGCCATGCCGGCCCCCATGAGCGTGTACTCGCACCCAGCGCACGCCGAGCAGTACCCGGGCGGCATGGCCCGCGCCTACGGGCCCTACACGCCGCAGCCGCAGCCCAAGGACATGGTGAAGCCTCCCTACAGCTACATCGCGCTCATCACCATGGCCATCCAGAACGCCCCCGACAAGAAGATAACTCTCAATGGCATCTATCAGTTCATCATGGACCGCTTCCCTTTCTATCGGGACAATAAACAAGGCTGGCAGAACAGCATCCGCCACAACCTCTCGCTGAACGAGTGCTTCGTCAAGGTGCCCCGAGATGACAAAAAACCGGGCAAGGGCAGCTACTGGACGCTGGACCCGGACTCGTACAACATGTTCGAGAACGGCAGCTTCCTGCGGCGGCGGCGGCGCTTCAAGAAGAAGGACGCAGTGAAGGACAAGGAGGAGAAAGACCGGCTGCACCTCAAGGAGCCGCCGCCGCCGCAGCCCGGCCGCCAGCCCCCGCCCGCGCCGCCGGAGCAGGCCGACGGCGCCGCGCCCGGACCGCAGCCGCCGCCCGTGCGCATTCAGGACATCAAAACCGAGAACGGTACGTGCCCCTCGCCGCCCCAGCCCTTGTCCCCGGCTGCCGCCCTGGGCAGCGGCAGCGCCGCCGCGGTGCCCAAAATCGAAAGCCCCGACAGCAGTAGCAGCAGCCTGTCGAGTGGGAGCAGTCCCCCGGGCAGTCTGCCTTCGGCGCGGCCGCTGAGCCTGGACGGCGCGGAGCCCGCGCAGCCGCCGCCACCCACCCAGCCAGCGCCGCCGCCGCCGCACCACAGCCAGGGCTTCAGCGTGGACAACATCATGACGTCGCTGCGGGGGTCGCCGCAGGGCGCGGCCACGGAGCTCAGCTCTGGCCTCCTGGCCTCGGCGGCCGGGTCCTCGCGCTCGGGCATCGCACCCCCGCTGGCGCTCGGCGCCTACTCGCCTGGCCAGAGCTCCCTCTACAGCTCCCCCTGCAGCCAGAGCTCCAGCGCCGGCAGCTCGGGAGGGGGCAGCGGCGGAGGGGGCGGCGGCGGTGGCGGCGCGGCGGGCGCCGGGACCTACCACTGCAACCTGCAGGCCATGAGCCTGTACGCGGCCGGAGAGCGCGGCGGCCACTTGCAGGGCGCACCGGGGAGCACCGGCGGCTCCGCGGTGGACGACCCCCTCCCCGACTACTCTCTGCCCCCAGTCACCAGCAGCAGCTCCTCGTCCCTGAGTCACGGCGGCGGCGGCCAGGAAACCGGCCACCACCCTGCGGCCCACCAAGGCCGCCTCACCTCGTGGTACCTGAACCAGGCGGGCGGAGACCTGGGCCACTTGGCGAGTGCGGCGGCGGCGGCAGCCGCCGCGGGCTACCCGGGCCAGCAGCAGAACTTCCACTCTGTGCGAGAGATGTTCGAGTCACAGAGGATCGGCTTGAACAACTCTCCAGTGAACGGGAATAGTAGCTGTCAGATGGCCTTCCCTTCCAGCCAGTCTCTGTACCGCACGTCCGGGGCTTTCGTCTACGACTGTAGTAAGTTTTGACACTCCCTGTCCCCCCCCCCCCCCCAAAATCGAAATGAATCGAACCCCAAAGCAGGAACAGCCAAAAGAACCATCAATGCAAAATCGAAACCAAAAAAAAAAAAAAAAAAAAAAAGAAAAAAGAAAAAGAAAAGAAAGAAAAAAAAAGAAAGAAAAAGAAAAAAAGAAAAAAATTCCAATTTAAAAACAAACTTGAAAAACATTCACCAAACGAGTGAACAGAATCCCTCCAAAACTTCAACTCAACCAGCACAAAGAAAACTATTTTCTTAAAAGATTCAGAGCCACCTTCACTTTGCCTTTTCTAAATAAACAAAACGGTAAACTATTTTGTACAGAGACAGCAAAATCATGGTTTATTAAAGGACAGTGTTACTCCAGATAACACGTAAGTTTCTTCTTGCTTTTCAGAGATCACGCTTTCCTCCTTTCTCTTCCATTCCCCTGCCCTTCTCGTTCCTTCACCTCTCACTTGTAAGATATTATTTTATCCTATGTTGAAAGGAGGGGGAAAGTCCCCGTATATGAAAATGGCTTTCTTTTTATTCATGGACTTGTTTTAAAATGTAAATTGCAATATAGTAATTTATTTTTAATTTGTAGTTGGATGTCGTGGACCAAACGCCAGAAAGTATTTCCAAAACCTGACGTTAAATTGCCTGAAACTTTAAATTGTGCTTTTTTTTCATTATAAAAAGGGAAACTGTATTAATCTTATTCTATCATCTTTTTTTCTTTTTGTTGAACATATTCATTGTTTGTTTATTAATAAATTACCATTCAGTTTGAATGAGATCTATATGTCTGGATACTTTAATACAGCCTTAATTATTATAAGAAAAAAGATTTCAGATTAAAACACTAGGAATTACCTATTCTCCTCCTAAATATCTTCAAAATGGAGAAGCCCTGTGACTATTCCTTGTCAAATTTCACATAAAAGTCTCTTTTTGTTTAGATTTTTTTTCTTCTTGCAGCATCTTCTGCAAAATGTACTATATAGTCAGCTTGCTTTGTGGCTAGTCAAAAGATACTTTCCTAAACAGATCTGAGTTGGCATATACGAAAATATATTTTTTCAGTAAGGACAGAACATGATCTGGAAATTTTAAGCCCATGAATCAGCAGCGTTATTACCACAGTGATACCTGTGTGTAGAGATATATACAGATGACTATTTGGCTTGTGCATCATATAAAAAATCATGATGTGTGTTATACATCCCTGTGAGCCAAATGCTGGATAGATATTTCTCCTATTAATTTCACTCCTTTGTAAGAAGAAAAATAAACCCGTTTATAAATGTATATAACTCATCCACATTTACAATCCTTCATGCGTTACAAAGAAGGGTTGATTTAAAAATATATATGTACTGTGGGTTGGAAAGGGATATTTAATCTTTGGGAAACTATTTTAGAAGATGTGTTTGTAGAACAATTATTTTTTGAAAAAGATTTAAAGCAATAAGAAGGAAGGAGAGAAGAGCAGAACATTTTAGTCTAGGGTGGTTTCTTTTCAATCCATTTTTTCTTGTCAATTTACAGTTAAACCTAGGGGGCAATCCATATTGGCCCTCCCCCTTTGTAAATAACCCAGGAAATGTAATAAATTCATTATCTTAGGGTGATCTGCCCTGTCAATCAGACTTTGGAGAGATGGCGATTTGATTACAGACATTCAGGGCCTTTCAGTTTGTTTTCGAGATAATACAGTTTCCTGCTATCTGCCGCTCCTATCTAGAGGCAACACTTAGCAGTAATTGCTATTGCTTGTTGTCAAAATTTGATCATTGTTAAAGGATTGCTGCAAATAAATACACTCTAATTTCAGTCAAAAACTGCTTTACGTGGCCTCTGATTTGCTGGGTCTCCTCCCTCAGAGTCGTAACCTAATAGCTAGAGAAGATTGCAGCGGCCCAGGGCGCGGGTGTCTCTCCGGGTCAGGCCGGCTGGGACTCGCTTTACTGCTGCGTTTAACTCCCCGCTCGGCTGTCTCGGCCCTAGGCTCCGGAGCTGCCTCGGGTTACCCCTTGCGGGTGGGTGGTGAAGGGAAAGAATCCATTGACAGATCTCATAGTTTGTGCGTTGGTCCACTTTTGGGAGACGGGTTGGAGCCAGGATTTGCCGACAAAGCGTCCGGTGGCTGGAGCTGGGTTGTCTAGGCCCGGATGGGAGGCGGCAGCAGGTGACCCACGGAATGGCCCTGTCCTTTCGGACTGGTGGCGAATCCCAAGGCCCAGCAGCTCCGGCAGCCAGAGACGTTACATTTCTCGACTTGCCTGGTTTCAACCTTTTGGAGTGGGGACATGGCCCACCCGACTGTGGCCCACCCGAGGCTTTCCTGCTGGGGCGTTTCTTCGCGGCCCTGGTCCTGCCGAGTAGCTCCTGGCCCAACGCCGGCCTCCGGGACGCCGCTCCCGGACGGGAACGCTCTGCAGCTAATTAGCTGTAATTACCCGCCGCGGCCTGGGCCCGGCTTCTGTTTGTGTTTGGAGCTCCTTCCTCCCGCCCCCCACCCCCTCACGCCTACCCTCGCCCCGCCGTCTCCCCTCCCCGGCTTCTCGCTCTCCTCGCCGCTGCCTGCCCCCCACAAGAGGTTGCTTGGGGAGCAGAGAGCCCGAGGAGACCTCTGTTAGGTGTGATGGATGAATCACAAGTTGGGTCGTAGGTGCCGGGAGGACCGCGCTGAGCAGAAAATGGCAAAGAGCAGGGCTGTGTGTGGAGGGACGAGGGTCGCCGAGCCGGGAGGAGCGCTTTCCAGCCCTCGCGGCGGGGGCCGGCGGAGCCCGGGGAAAGCAGCCTACCCGCTCCGCATCCCGCAACTCTGCCTCGCGCCACCTGGCCTACGGCGCTCCCTATTTATACTCCTCTCGCGCCGCCTTTGTTGTGAGGACACACGTGTGTTTAGGTGTTTAGCCAGGGTAGAAAGGTCACAGGCACTCCATCGCGCCCGGGTGACAGGGCGCCCCGCAGCCTCGGCAGCCGCGCTGTTAGAAGGACATCTCCCATCCCGCCCCGCCTCGGCCTGGTCGCCTGGTCGCGCCGGACGTGCCCGGGCCAGCGCTGGGGCCCCAGGCGGCCTCCTCGGCTGGGCTGTGTCCTTGCGCGGCGTGTGGGGTCGGTTTACAGGCCACAAATCACTTGGCGGTGGCCGGCGCTGGGAGTCGCTGGGCCTAAGGGACTCGGGAGATATGCAAGCGGGCAGCGGGTTCGGCGAGTTCGGGGTCCACGTGCTCGCACCCCTCTGCTTCTCCCTGAGCCTGGGTTTTGAGGCCGGAGCACGTCGCGTCCTCAGCCAGCCCTGGGCCTACCCCAGCCAGGCTCTTGAGGGCCCGACCTAGCCGCTGCGAGGGGTGGGATGCGGGACAGTGAGGCAGGCAAGTGGGGAGGGCGGCCTGACCCGTGCGGCTGCGTCTGCCCCCGCGCCCCGAGGGAGGGCACGCGGCCTGCGCTGGAGGGGACTTTCGGGGTTGAGCATGGCGGGGGGCGGGGGGGGGGGGCGGTGGAGAACGGGCTCGCTCGGGGCTGGAGACCATTCTCGACTCCGCCAGAATGTGGAGTGGGCAGCGGGCATCCCTTGCTCATCCTTCCTTGGAGCCTGAGTTCCTGCAGCTGGAGAAGGATCCCGGCATTAATGCGGTGCTTGGACTGAGGCAGCCCGGGAGGAGTTCTTCTCCTAAGCTCCCGGGAGTGTTTACACATTTGCCTTGGGACAAACTTCTTAGCAATCGTTACTGCCCTCTTCGACTGCAACGTTTGAAAATTAGTCATGGCAGATATATATGTCTGGGAAGGTGTTTGTGTTATACATATATAGTTATATCTACAGGAGTTGCTTTAAGTCATAGCTCAGGAGCTATGTCAGAGTGGAAGGTCAGAAGTTCTGCTCATTATTCGGATTTTTTAAACCATATAGGTAATGTTTTCAATTCTCAATACATGTGCTTTTGGACTCTCGTCTTAAATTAAGAAAAACAATTACCGCTGACCTTATTTAATCTGGGGGAACTACTTGTTCCTTTAGTGGTATTGCACTTTTTCAGCAATAAGGATATTTTTTCTGTAAAATATTATAAGAGAAACTTCTTGCTATTTTAGCTAACAGACAGTACATTTTGAAATTAGCCTTGGACACAAGGCAGGATCTAGTGGTTGGGAATTGGCTAATTTTGAAATTAGCCTCTGTAGAAAGCTCTGGGATAGTAAGTATTTTGTCCTTTATGTAGCAGTGGGTGCATTTATTTTCTTTGCAATTTATACAGTGAGCAAGTAAATGCCAGCATGTTACATGCCACATAAAAACTTGCATTTTGGCATATTGCACGTGTGGTAGGAACGCGTGCTGTTTTCCAGGGTTATGTAGTTAGCAGTCCTTATTTCACCAGACTGCATGCAAACAAGCATGCATTTTACAATTTATCATTCCACACAGTTTGTGTCATTAATAATCGATGTTTGCAGAGGAATAAGGCTCGATTGTGCTGGTGGTCTGTAAGCTCTTGGCTGTTTCCTGCGGGGGTCAGAAACAAGGGTCAGGGAACAAGAGTGCCTTATAGCCCTATCGGGCTCCCCTGAACTTTGATAGGTAAAGAAGAGACATAGGACCTTTCTTTCCCACCCTGTTCCCTAGGGAAGGGGTCTCAGTTTTAAGATGGAGGGCCTTTTCTTCATGGCACAAAATTCCAGAGAGGCCTTGAACCCTCTGGTGGTCCAGGCTGCCTGGCCAGGTTGCCCAGGAAGGACAGGAGGCATCCATACTGCACCCAGGTCCCGGACACCCATACCGGTGTTCTCTACAGCTATTATCGGCACTAGAAACAAGGCTGGTTGGAGTAGCAGTTTCTTTCTACACTCCACATCTTAGAGCTTCTGGAGAGGGGCCCCCTTTGCTTCTGAACCTAGTTCCTACTACTGGACCCTGCCTGCTGTCCCAGGGCCTTCTCTTTAGACTTCTCTTAACTCATTTCAGAGTGGGTTCATGAAGCCATTAGCCCTTCCCATTGGGTCATAAACAAATGTCACGTTAAGGGCAAGATTGATAGTGGCCATGTCATAAAGCTGGCCAGGCAGGTTAGATTCTGTGCGGGCAGTCATTCTTCAGCTAAGCAAGGAACTTTGGAGGGAGGCAGGGAGAAAAGGGACCAAGAGAAACTATGTCATAGTCCTCACCCCCACCAAGTTGTGAGGTATGGCGGGAGCAGAGAGTGAAGCAGCCTTAAACTCAGGAGAGCTCCCAAGCAAGACCTAGGTCATTCAGATAGTAGCCACAATGGCATGAAAAAAAACCAAAAACAAAACAAAACAAAAAAACCTGCTGAGATTTGCTATGGGGCCCTAAATGTCAGCTTCAGAAACCCCACTTTTCTGAAAGCTCCTATTTCATTTTTTAAGGAAGCTAAGAGTTTCCCTGAAAAGAGATTTTGTTAATGGCATTTTCACTTGCACTTAAATAGAAAGTCTTCCTTTACTACTTGGGCTCTACATTCATAGCTGGACCTTTCTGACCAGAAACCTCCTTTACTTTGTCTCTCCCTTTTTGAGTGTGAATCCAACATAACCATTAAGTTCTGTGTGTCTTTGTGTCTCTATCCCTCTGTCCCTTTCTTCCTCACTTTCTTTCTCCCACCCCTCTCCCTCCCAGGCCCTTTTAAAAGGCTCCACAGTTTCTCCCAGATGTCTCCTTTCCAGCTTGAGCCACCTCCCCAGTAACACATATAACCAGGCTCTGAGCCCTGTGGGTGATGGCCACATGGGGTCCTGACCTGGAGCTTGCACTCAGGCCTCAGACAGAGCTGGGGCTATATTCAGGCAGGACTGGCAGGTTCCAGGTCTGAGTCCGGCTGGAAAAGGAACAATACTTAATTAAAAGAATTCCAGCTCCAAAATCCATTCAGGAGAATGAAAGCCACTTCTCCACGACATTCTCAACATGATTAGGAGTGGAAAATTGAGCAAAATGTACCATGTCCACCTTATTGGAAACCAAAATATGGCGCAGAGAGCATAAGGCCTGACTTAAGACCTTTGTTCTGCTCCTTTCCCATCTTACCCTGGCTCCAATGAAACCCTCTGTTTTATATTATTTTTTTTTTTGTTGTTTACTTGATTTTTTCCCTCACTGATTTTAAATTTGCAACATATTGAGCATATTATAGGAGATGCAGTAGGATCTGGAATTTCCTTGCATATAGGCCTGAGCCTGTCTTCAAGACAGGAGAGAGGGGTGGAGCTCCCGTTGCAAGACAGCCTGAGGGGGGAGGCTGGTCTGAGGGGTGCTAGGAAAGGGCCTGACGTTGTTTCCAGCTCAGAGTTCACCCACCTGGAGTATGGAGAAAGCCTCAGGGGCACTTCCACAGGCCTCTTGCTCTTCCAGATGGCACCTCCTTCTGTTCTCCTAAAGAGCATCTTCTTTTTTCACTGGTCTGCCCTTGAGTTCCGTCAAACCCACTGGTCAGCACAGCTGGTCATATGTACTAAACTGCTCATCTTCTTTCCTTAGCTGTCCCTGTTCCCCAGAATGAGACTGGGTGGGCTGTTCATTTGCCCCCTAAGTCAACACAGCTTGGTGCTACTTGGGTGGGCATGGAAGTGCAATTTGTGGGCCCATAGAGTGAGCAGTGGGCTGGCAGCCAGGGCCAGGTGGTGGGGCCTCTCCATTGACCTGGGTGGTGGGACCCCAGGCAGGGCCTAGGGACAAGGAGGAGGCCTCAGTGAAGGGCTTGGAGGGTCTCAGAACTTGAGTTTGGGAATGAAGGGGTCTGAGGGCTTTGAGGCTGATTTAGATTGAAAGATAAGAGAGAGAGACACAGAGAGATGGAGGCAGAGGAGGGGGGGGAGAGAGAGAGAGAGAATAAGAAAGAGAAGACAGGCACCCTCCCTCCCTCATTACCTACCCTAGGGAAAAAGCAGGAAAACCAACACATTTAGCGCCATTAACTCTTAAGGCCTCCTCATTTCCTTCAGTATAAAAGCAGGTCATTGGTCCCGGAGGCTGTACCTGGGTCTTGTTAATGGTGCAGATGTGCAAACAGGACAGGGGTGGGGAGCACGTGTCTAGGTGGCCATAGGATTCTTAAAAATCTGCTACTGGAGGAAAAACGAAAACTCTGTCCTCCCAGCTGAACAAAATCCGAGACCCGGAAGGTGCGCAGAGGTATCCGGTTCTGAAAGCCCCGCGCCCCAGGCCCGCATTGGGGGTTGCCATGGTCCCCCAAGTTGCCGGCTAGTTCCACAGCGCCAGCGCAGTAGCGCTCCAACCTCGGGGTCTTTCTGCAGCCCTGGCACACACAACAGAAGGGCTTCCTTGAGGTTATGAAGAGGATGTCTGCTATCACCCACGGAGGACTCACGCGGACAGTGGACGATGGGCTTCACAGCTGGCCGCTCAGGTCAGGGCGAGAGGAGGAGTGTGGTGGGCCAACTCGGGGAGAAAGGGTGCCGCGGAGCCTCCGCCGGAAGTATGGGGGGGGGAGTCTCGGGAGGGGTATGTGTATGGGTGGAGGCCCTGTCGTTGTTCCCATAGCCAAGGGCTGCCTAGGTCCTAGGAGTTCCCAGAGACAACTCGAGCGGCTGATGTCCTAGGTCACCTGTCCTGGGTCCTTACGGGGGTTTCCTGCGTGCCCACTCCCACTCTGGTTCTATGGAATATCCAGGAGATACAGGGCAGTTGTTTACAGTGCGTTTGCTGACCGAGAAATAATGTATCATTGCTCCGTATTTGCGGGCTGGCTCCCGGGAGGGCCTATCCACCATCTCAGAAGCCAAGACAGGGTCCGTGGAGCCAGGGGCCCCGGGGTGCCGCCGGATCGGGCCTCCCTCCCTCTTGGGCGCTGTGGGGGGCGGGTGTGTGTGGCGGCGGGGGGAAAGTGGCACAACAGGAAAGCCTCGCCAGAAGGCCCTTCCCAGGCGGCTTCCTCGCCATAAAAAGCCAGACTCCAGCCGAGGTCCTGACCCCTTCCAAATATACATTCCCTTGCCCGGGGCCCGCCACTCCAGCCTAGGCCTCGGGCTGGGCGGTTTCCTCACAAGCTGGCCCGTGCCCAGCGCTTCGTCTCAGAGTGGCAGGAGTCTGGGAAGCCCCAATTTCAGTTGTCTCCCCAGTTCACCAATCCGTGTGTTCTAGCGTTTAGGTCTTAGGCTTGTGAGCGCCCGGCTCCGCGTGCGCACTGGCGCCTTAGCTAGGCGAGGGCTGAGGCTTGGAGGGTTTCCTTCTTAAGGACAGTTCTCCATCACCTCCTCAGCCCCCGCTGGTGCTCGATTGTTCGGGAGATTGAGGCTGCACACCCCTCCCCCCGCTCCCGACACGTGCGCGGGGCTAGCCTCCCAGGTGTGGGCGGAGGGAGCGCGGCCGGCGCTTGCGCACGCGCGCGGCGCGGGTCGGTCCCGCGGTCTGCCACACCAACACCCCAGCACACTGTGTCCTGGCGGAAGCTTGGAGGTCCTGAGTTAGAGCCTCGCCCGAACTTGCTGGGCTAGTGAGCGGGGTACGCGGGCCATCCTAGGCCTCAGCACCTGTCGTCGGGCCCTTAGGCACCTTACATGCTGGGTGTGCACAGAGGCGAGCACCTCGGTCCCGAATTTAGAGATCAAAAGGGGCAGCTGAGACGGGGCGTCCGCTGTGTGATCCCTGACCCTGGAGGAAGGGAGGGATCTGGGGAGTAGGCGGCGGGGCCGGGGTCAGGTCGCGGTCGTCGGCCTCCCAGCAGAGAGACACTGGCCGAGGAAATGGGTGAGGGTGGGGTGGGGCCGTGTCGTCGTTCGTAACGGAGGCCTTGGAAACGTCTTTGGGGACATAGCGCACTCGGGGACCGAGCCAGACGGGGGCGAGGGTGAGCCCAAGGAGGCCTGCGGGAAGCATCGCAGCTAGGGCCTAAGGGGAGGCAATGGCGGCCACACGGGCTCGGGAAAGCGAAGTGGCTAGAGCCCCAGTGACGAGTAATAATCCTGATGGCACAGTCCCTGAAAATGTGCTCGACGCTCCCGGGGTGTGCGTGCGACAGGGAATGTGGCTGCGAGGTCGCTGGGAGCCCTGGACTGGGGCCTAGTTGGAGCAAGGCAGCAGCGCCCCCTATGCCTCCCGGAAGAAATCCTATCCAGACCCTGTGAGCTCGAAAAAGACGCCGTGGATGGTGGGAAACCCCCGATTGCGGAGGGTGGACCAGCTCCCAGAGCAGCTTTGTGTCCCAGTTGTCGTTGCCGTTTGTGAAACTTCTCGACACCTCCAGTTATTAAAATCAACGATTTTTAGAGAGGTGTAGGTGGCAATGTTGGGACATGTTGAACTATTTGTAAGATACGTACATAAGCGCGTGCACGATCTTTTTGTAAAACCGGGGTGGGAGCGCTCTCCGCACCCCCTTCCAGCGTACCATACGTAGATCGATCGCGCAAACCTGCAAGCACAGGTTGTGAAAAATAGATGACGTATGGGCTTGGATTTATTGGGATCCAGGTTACAACTGAGAGTTCCCGGTTGAATTTCCAAATACAAACACGGTGTCTGGGATGCTTTGAGGCTTTTTCTTGGGGTTTAGAAAGTCCTTTGTAAACAGTGCGTTTAAGGTTAATTTGAGGTGAAAATTCAAAGAGTTGCTTCCAGCTTCCAGCTTTAAGAACACGGGGAAAGTCTCATGCCAGCAGTCGACCATCCAGCGAGCAGGGGTTCTATGGAATCTTGGTGTTGGTAAGGCGACTAAAGACCAAGAGGAAGCCTGAAGCAGTTTTGCATGGTTTACTGCCGCACAACGGTAGACCTGAAATCGAGTTTCCTGAGGAGTCATCTTGGCGGGGAACTTTATCTCCCCTAGCATTTCAACACTTCCCTGCTCTGCAGGCCTTTATCCCCAAACAGCTGTAGGGGTGTGTCAGTTTTATGCGGAGCCTAGCTCCCTCCTAATTCCTTAAAGACAAAGGGCAGCAGACACCTCCCAAGACAGAGGCAGGCAGGCAGGTCCGGTTGAAAGTGAGGTGCTTGGGTGGCCCAGGTATCTATGCACCTTGGTGTTCATTAGGGGCATAAATGTGGTGTTTGGCGCCTTTGGTGTTGTGTTTGAATATACTGAAAGTTTGACTTTCTTAGATTTTACTTAAAAAAAAAAAAAAGGTGGAAGCTATTTTATCATACTTGAATAGCGAGGGCTGGCTCACCAGGAAAAGGGGAGGTAATTAAGTTCAGTGAAACTGAGTTGAGATTTAAGATGGAAGACACTGTTTAATAAAAAGAACTATCCTGAAGGTATGTCTGAGTGAAATTCACAGCACAGAAAGAACATAAATACCTAAGCAAATATATTCTCTTTTTCACCCTTTTTAAGTTTTTATTTTTTATTTTTTATTTTGAGAGAGAGAGCACACCAGTGAAGGAGGGTCAGAGAGAGAGAGAGAGAGAAGGAGACAGAGAATTCCAAGCAGGCTCTGCACTGCCAACACAGAGCCCAACATGGCACTTGAACCCACACACGGTGAGATCATGACCTGAGCCGAAAAGCCTGACACTTAACCGACTGAGCCACCCAGAAGCCCCTTTTTCACCTTTTAAACAGGAGACCAGGAAGCCAAAGGAGCCAACCCCTTCCCCCCAGTTGAGGGTTCAGAAATAGAAAGAAGGTTGCAACCAAACATACTCTTGTGTCTTTCAAAAACTGATGCTTTGGGTCATCGTGAGAAAAATAATATAACATTATAACTCCACTACAGTTCCATTAAGCCCCTGCCTAGAATCCCTCCTGATCCTTACTAAGGAGCTTATTATGGTTTTGGGCTAACAGCCTCAAAACACTGAATTACATGGGGCCACTGCAAAGCCTGAAGGACCCTTGAATGGCCTCTACGCTTGGGTGTGGGATGAGGTGAAGGTTCATGGGGTCAGAGGAGGAGAGGGGGTGCCTATCCATCAGGGTCAAGGCTAAGGGGAATGTGTGTGTGATTTGTGAGGTTTATGAGACTATGTGTGTGGCCGTGTGTTTGTGATAGCAGGTTTGTGAGTTGTGTTTTCAAGTGTTTGTGAGACTATTGTGTGTCAGTGTGTGAGATGGCAGGTTGTAGGTGTGTATTTGTATTTGTGTTCATGGGAATGTTTGGATGTGTGACAATGTGTGTGACTGTGTATTTGTGTGTATGTGTGCCCACCAGCCATTTCGGTCCTGGAGCCCAGCCTTCCAGGACCATCTGTTTCCCATTAGCAGCATCCCGATTGGGAGAAGGCCTGTCCTGGGGCAGCTTCTGAGAACCGGGTGGGCCAGCTCAAGCTGCCCCAGTTCTGCTCCATCGAAGCCGAGGCTGCCCCTGGCCAGCATGCTCTTGCAGCAACTCAGGCAGCCACACAAAGAGCCCTCTTTCCTGCCGCCAGCCGTTGGAGCCTGGGTCCTCCCCCAGATCATAAACCTGCCGGTGAAGACATTCAGAAATAGTTCACCGGCATTCACACAAGCATGTGCAAAGGCTGGAACTCCATTTGCTGTAAAGTTTTATTTTATTTTCCTTGGAGGGGGAGTGAGGGGGGAAAAGAAGAGTCCTGACCCAGTTTATTCTAGGGCAAAATATTGTATTTCATGCAGAAGTATACACCTGTACACAAATCTTTGCTTGCTGCTTGTGGGTTATATACATTTATGTGTCCACCTGCCTTAACCTGCCTTAATCCACTGTACACAGCTCAGGAGAACATACCTGCGGTGAAAGCCAGGCCACCTAAATGATGCACTCAATAAAAGTGGATCCAGTGATCTGAGGCCCAAGTTAAACCTCTTTATTATAATTTTTAATTAACATTGATGTAGTTCAAGTGCACAATGTCTGGCATATATTAGTTACTTAATATAAATTGGGTGAATGACTACATCAAAATTAGATTTAAAAAGTGATCTGGTACTGAGAAGTGGTTGGAAATAAGTATTGTGTGAAAGATTCTAGACCACAAGGAAAGGCATGGGTTCAGAGACCTCTGGGTAAATCAGGGGCTTTGGCCTGGAATGTTCCAACAATATTTACTTACCTTCACGTTGCTTCTTCTAGCCCCCCTCTATTTCTCAACACTTCTTTTGAGATGGTGGGAGCCCCGTGGGTTCTAATTATAGTCAGCAGAGAGACCTGAGGGGGTGTGAATGCCTCCTTTCTTCAGGAACTGGGTTTCCAGATCGGCTGGATAGAGTGGCTTATTGTCACCAGAAGGAAAGAAATGTCCCAGGCAGAGCCTTAGGAGAACACTCCAGAGAGGCCAGGCTCAGGCCCAGCAGGGGTCTACCTGCAGGGGCTCTCTCCAAAGGGAGGGAGGCTTAAAGGAAGCTATTTCACTCCAAGGCAAGAATTTGGGTGTTTTTGTTTGGGGGTCCTTATAGCCGCTCTTATACTTCAGGAAAAACATTGACGACTCTGTTAATGCTAGTTCATAGAAAGGACATTTTTAATAAAAGAGAAAAACAATTTGAAAGCCCCACAATTTCAGTTGTCTAATGACATAATTTCAAGTATAGTGAACTTGTGATTAAAACATCTTGTTGATTTCACAAAACCCTTCAGAAGAGGCCTCGACAAATGGAAATTGGGCCGAACCCCGGAGTGGCACGTCCCGGCTGCTACAAACCTCAGCCGTCCCACATCCTAACGGCAGGAATAAGGCGCAGTGGCAAGGAGGGTCGCACGGAACGGGCCGGATTCTCCCGCCCCTCCCAGGATCACACCTGCGGCCCCGCACCCGCCGATTCCAAGCAGGGACCGTAGGCCGGCAGGGGCGGCTCGGGGCTCCGCGGTCGCGCTCACGCGTTGGGGTTGTTTCTCATGAGCTCCACGTCGGCGTCCACCATCTCCCTCACCAGCTCCTGGGACCCGAGACACAGGGGGTGGGCGGTGAAGGAGAAGTTTCTGCCACACTCTCCCGGTGACACCTCCACCCCCTGTGGAGCGCGCGGAGCGGCCTCGGCAACCCTCCCTCCACCCTACCCGCCTCCACCCTGCCCCCTCCTCTCCTTCCAAGCCTGGGACACCTCGGGCGCCCGGCGGGGCCCGAACGCTGCTGCTCCGGACACCTCGCTGCTTCGCCGGGCCGGCCACCCCTCCCGCCGGGCCCGAACCAGCCCAGCCCCGCAGCGAGCGGGCCAGCGGATTCTGCCGTAAAAAAAGGCACTTACATCAAAAGCGACCCGGGGTTTCCAGCTCAGCTTCTGTTTCGCTTTGGTGCAATCTCCTTGCAGAAAGTCCTGCGGGGGGAGGGAAAGATAAAGCAGACGTGGGTCGGGGGCGGCGGCGGCAGCGTCCTTCCCGCTGCTGTCGGCGGGCAGCTCAGGATGCACACGGCTTCCCGCTTCCCTCCTTTTGGTCCCCGTCAGGCACGCTCAGTCGCGGTTCCCGGAGCCGTAAATCTTGGGAAGGTCGCGTTTAAGAATGCGCTGCACAGATCAGTGCGGACCGTGACAGCGGTTCCGTCCCCAGCTCACGCAGCCACCTCCTCCTGTCCACCCCTCCCCTCCGCGGCGTCCCATTGACGCTAAATGACTTAAAACACACACACACACACACACACACACACACACACACACACACACCCCAACATGAAGTTGTCAGGGACGCTACTGTGAGAACTGTTTCGAATTACCGCACTTCTCAGGCAAGTAGAGGAGTAAATGAGCAGACGCCTCCTCCCCGCCCCCGCGCTCCGCGGCAGCTTTCCTCTCCGCTGCAGGGCGGACGGCCGTGAGCCCTCCGCGGGCGCGCTCCGACTCTCCCCGGAGTCTCCGGGGCTCCGGGGCGCCGGGTCCGCAGCGTGCTGGCGCGCGGCGCTGGGGGACCCGGGACTCCGCGGCGGGGGGCTGGGTAATCCCCGGTCCGCAGAGCTGTTCTTTCCGGGCGGTGGCCTCGAGCTTTCCTGACCCACGGTAAAGACGGGCGGCTCACTGCCCTCCAGCACACCCGCGTGCACATAAAACGAAACTGAAGTTTCACGAAGCAATCCTCGCCCTCACTGTCCGGGGGCACGACATACCGTATTTTCTCTTCTGTTCTGTTCTGTCCCATTCCTTAGAAAATAATGATCTCAAGCCACTTCACCTCACGACCCACTAATACGTTGCAACCAGCTGTCTGAAAATACAGCTCCGAAGAGCCAGCACCCTGCAGCTTCTTCAGCTCCACCGCACTCCTTCCCTAACTGCTCTGATGGAAGATCAAGTTGATTTTGAAACGACCCTCCAGCTCCTGTACACGAAGCTGACATCTACTTGATCCTTGCGTTTCTCATCCCATCTGACAGGGCCTTATCAAAATATCTATCTATCTATCATCTATCTACAACGCCAAAGACTCAGATTGGGTCGGCCCTGCTCAGCTTTACCAGTTCAGACATGGAACTGCTTTAGGAGAGTTTCCATCCACTTAAGAGACTTCCTTAGAAGGAAACTGTCTAATAGAAAACTATAGGGAGATGTATAAATCCTGTACCTCAGCCCTCACTCACCCATTTCTTATTATAGATTTCTGAAGACTGATTCGGAAGAACATTGAGATGAGAATTTCAAGAGGATTTGAAAAAAAAAAGGGAGGGAGGGAGGGAGGGAGAGGGAGGAAAGAAAGAAAGAAAGAAAGAAAGAAAGAAAGAAAGAAAGAAAGAAAGAAAGAAAGAAAGAAAGAGGAAAGAGACGTACTTTGAAACAGACCATTTTGGGGGGGTGAAATAAACATTTAGCTTTGCCTAAATACATGTACAAATGAATTCATCAAACAGTACACAAGATGAGTCCTTAAGACAAAAGAATGTGAAGGTGGTATGACAAAGAGCTGTACTTTAAACAGGATACATACCCCATTGAGAAACTATTTTAGTTACACACAATATTAAAGAACAACCTAAAACCAGTTACATCAGGTGAAAGTAACCGACAATGAAGCGGCAGCTTGAAAGCCTGCCCCACTGATTTTCTTCAGATTCCCTGAAAGGTAGCACGTGTGGGGAGTTTGTTAGAGATTCATGATCAGAAAGGCCACAAAGGGCTGGGCAGAATTGGTGCCCACCTTCACTGAGACTTCCATACTGAAGGGTGTCTGGATGCTACTTCTGAATGAGCGTGCAATAGTCCTGCCTTATCCTCAGTGTCACTTTCCATGGCTTCAGTTACCTGCCTTCAACTGAGTCTGGAGCAGGCAAACAGAAGGTCAGCAGTAGCCTACCCCTATGCCTACGTCATGCACCTCACTGCCTCTCATCACTAGGTATGTTATCATCTCACATCATCACAAGTAGAAGGGTAAGTACAGTACAGTAGGGTATTTCGAGAGAGTGATACCACATTCACATAACTTTTATTACAGGATATTGTTATAATTGTTCTGTTTTCTTATTAGTTATCATTGTTTATCCCTTAGTGTGCCCAATTTATAAATTAAACTTTATGATAGGTGTGTATGTGTAGGAAGAAACATAGTATACATAGAGTTCAGTACTATTGACAGTTCTAAGCATCACTGGAGGTGGGGCTTGGAATGGACCCACCTTGAATAAGGGCGGCAGCGCCCTGTACTGTATGCTTGAAATGGTTCTCTAACAGAGTACATTCAACAACGCTCATTCTCCATCATCCATCATTACTTTTTAGGCTTGAATAAATCAAACTCCCAAAGGCGTTTGCATTTCACAATACAGTGAAGTACTGATTTCCTCTCCAGAGTGTTAAATAATAATAAAACAAGTTATTTCTGCTGGCCCTAACAGTCCACATACAGATTCTTCAGGAAAAGTAGGATACAAAAATTAATAACTGGCAATTTAACACTGCATGGAGTGCTGGAAATATAAATGGAAAAACAAATTAATTTATTTCTCTTTCCTTTCCCTAAATAAACTTGTATATATTTCCACAATACTTCTCTATTTTACTATAAAAGTCACACAAAGATATTCATTCTTTTTCCCTAGAGAGCTGTGAAATGTGGCGTCATGAAGCAACACAGCCTCCCTCAATTCTATAGCAGTTACATAGCTTGAAGAAACATGGTTATTGTTTAATCACATAACACTTGCTGTAAATCAACCAGCATTGCATAGGATGCAATTCATGGCTCTGAACTTATAGTTAGCAAAACCCTAAAACCCATTTTGGCTTCAAATGATCTCAGTAGGCTTGGGAAAGGGAGCTTTGTATTGTAATTATGTTTCCTGTATTTTTCTACAAGTAGCTCATAATATAAAAACAACTAGGGAACTACAATTAAGGAAAAAGAAAAATGGTTTTCAAAAGCTCAGCAACAGACATTGCTACCATACACTGTAAAAGTATTTCATTGAAACCAGAGACGCACCCAGTTAAACTTCCCAATTTAGTTTTGAGCCCAGCTCCTACATTCCAGTCTAGCAGCTTACTTTAACCTTCTGCCAAGGCTCTGTCTCCCTGAAATTTAATTAGACCAAGAGACCTAGTGAAGGAAGAGGATGAGGTTCCATCAAAACAAAGCAGCGGCTCTCTATGCCAGCTGCTACTGAGCTAACATCTAGACTAGTCCTTGTGCTTTTGCCCCTGTCAACTTTTAGGGAAAGATTAGGGACATCCTAGCTTGTTCACTTCTCTTGAAGGATTTTCTTACTTCTTTCTATTGTGTCCCTTTAGGGAAAATATATAGTAAATGGTTTAGGCTGCAGGGTTTGGGGCATAAGGTGGACTTAAAGGGTGGGGTGGGGAAGTGTGGCCCAGGAGTATAGGTGGCTCTGGAATGACAGCAAGGACACAAAAATGCTTCTTTAAATAAGGCTTCTGCCACCGTGAAAAGAAATGGGATTGGGGAAGCTGGATTCTTACAAGAACATCAGGAACTAACCGCTCTTCTCACAGGACTACAGGGGCAATGCTGGGGTGGGGTGGAGAGGGGAAGGGGAGGGGAGGGAGAGGGAGGCAGATAAGGTCACACTACAGTTTCCCTTTACATTTGACAAATCCTCTCCTCTAGGGCGTGATCAACTCCTAAGGAGGAGAGAGAAGAATGATTCATCTGTTTTGTCCTTTTCTTCTTTTTTGACAGTTCAGTTCCTTCTTTATTTATAGGCTTAAAGTCATAGTATGACAACAGGGGCAAGAGCTGATTAAGGAGATTTTATGTACACTTTCCAAAATGGACTTTCTGCACTGGGTGGTCTGGAGCTTTTCTGAGAGAGAGAGAGAGAGAGAGAGAGAGAGAGAGAGAGAGAATAAAGCTCTGGGAAAAATTTAAAGCATTTCTATGTGAATATGACATTTCCTGAACTCTGGCTTCTGGTGTCTTCACTGTTTCCACTGCTATTCCTTAGGTGAGCTATACAGTTTCAACATGTGATTTATTATTGTCAAATTCAATTAGGTTTAGCTGAGCATTTTACAGCAGCAAAACAGCATGAGCAAAGAGAAAACGTGCATGTCCAGATGCCCAGAGCCCCCTTAATTTTTCTCGGACTCCCTGCCTACCGTTGACTGGTCAGACCTTTAGGAGCTGTCCTCTGATGGCTCTGTCTAGGCATAAACCCTACAGGCCCAATGCCAATGGCCAGAGTTGGAAACAGCAGCCCAGTAGGAGGGCATGTTTTGCTGCAGCAATTTTTCAGGCTTTCCTGGCTTATGTTCTTGTTATAGTGAACTGATAAAGGGCCAGACCAAATCCTGGAAAAGTCATTAAGCCAGTTCCTGAGCCCACAGTAGTTAACATAAAATCCAGAAAAGGAGAGACCATGCTGTGCCATTATCTTCTACTCTAACTATAGTTCCCTTTCCTCAAATCTCCTGGGTGCCTTTTTATCTCAATCAAGATAACAACGCATCTTTAAATCACACGGGTTAGTCTTCTTTCCTCCCTGCCCCCAATCTTTTTAAAAATTTGATCATCATTTAACACATTAAATGCCTTTGATACCCACCCTTCTCTCCTGAAAATCACTGTGGGGAATGCTATTAAATAGATTGACAACATAGGATAACTTCTCAAAATTCATAGTGTAATTTTCTTTGTCTCCCTTTTTCTCTGTGGTTGTGTTGGGGAAATTTAAATATTTATTTCAAATCATGTGTTGGATACCATGTTTCCTCAACAGGTCTGCCTGTGAGGTTTGCAAAGGACAGCTGTTTAGGTGGAGAACCATTTTAAGAGTGTGAGCACTTTTGGCAGGATGTTGTTAAATTTCTAATGTGCATATTGAAAGAAATTGACTCTTGAGTGCTACAAATAAGGAGAAGATATATAGACAGGGGATGTTAATAAAGAAAACTAAGACTGGTGAAAGCCCTGGTTATATCTTCAAGAATTTAAAATACAGAGCTGTGAGTAACACTGGATATTCATTTCTTCTGTTTTTTTTTTTTTTTAAAGGCAAAATTGAGGAATAGCTTAGGTTCCAAGGGAATAAAAGAATGAAGCAAATTTGGTTCTTGATCTAACTTTATGCTAATGTGGAGTGAGCAGGAAAAGATTACTCTTGGGGAAATGCTTCTTTTTAGAGAAAAAGAAATGCTAAAACAAAACAAAATACCAAAAACCAAAACAACAACAAACTTCAGTAAAATGGAAAAAGCTTTAAAGTTGCCTAGAATATCCCAGTCAAGATTCAAGATGTGCAGCTGGGAGTCAGCAAGAATGGGGTGGGGGAATGAAGACTGAGATTTCCCCCAGAAAGTTTGCAATATAGTATGTCTCTTATTGGGCAATTTAAACTCTTCCATGCTCACAACTACATCATTTGACTGAAACCTTCCCAGAGACGGAGTGAATCTCAGAGCAGTAAGAAAGGCAGTGGCCTTAATAACGGAACGAACATTTCCCCCTCTCTTCCCTTTTACTGCCATATATCAGCACAAATTGAAGTTGAAGCAAGGCCTCTCCTTTAATGACAAGAGGTGATAAGAGACAAGAAGAAAACAGCAGGCCGTCTCGTCTGCTCAGGAAGCTGGACTCGGTGGGACTGTCCATCAGCAGGAGCTGACAGAATGCCGTCAGACCCCAAACAATGCTTGGGCTCAACCTCAGGGAAATTGAGTCAGTCAGCACCGGCTCTGATGAGCGAAGAACGTACTGACAGTGGAGATAAAGTGGCAAAGGGAGCAAAACTGAGTGAGCAGACCCTGCATTGTGTCCCTGTCCTCAGTTACCCGGATGGAGGCTGCTGGGAGGCACTCGGCACAGGGTAACACATATATACCCCACACTGAATGCCCTGCAGAGCCCTCACATCATCACCACTGTCACCTCCACTGGTGGCCTTGCATGTGAGCCTGGTTAGTTATGATCCAGGATGTGCTGTACTGACCCCTTGGATGGTGCCTGAGGGGGTCTCCAGGATCCTGTGACCCCTCAGTGATCCCATTAGCCTAGGTTGGGGACCACTTATTTTCAATTGGTAGCATTTATCATTTGGAACCAGGAGCTATTAAGAGCTACTAAACAAAGGGAAGGAAATACCTCTGTGTGTGTATGGCTTAGACACTACTGAAAAATCTATTTAGCATGGTAGAGCTTTCATGGACAGTGAATGAGAACACTGTATTCCTTATGCTCCCACTTGTAAATAAAGCCTAAGGTGGTAAAAGAAAGTATTCACTTTATTAAGGGAGAACCCAATTAATGGCACTTATAGTGCAGCCTACATATAGATGCATCTTTTTAAAAAAATTTTTTTTAATGTTTATTTATTTTTGAGACAGAGAGAGACAGAGCATGAATGGGGGAGGGTCAGAGAGAGAGGGAGACACAGAATCTGAAACAGGCTCCAGGCTCTGAGCTGTCAAGCACAGAGCCTGATGCGGGGCTCGAACTCATGGACCGCGAGATCATGACGTGAGCTGAAGTCGAACGCTTAACCAACTGAGCCACCCAGGCTCCCCTAGATGCTTCTTTTTAACATGTGTTCTAAAAACATGGTTAGCACAGAAAGAGAAATGTAGTGGGGCACCTAGGTGGCTCAGTCGGTTGAATGTCCGACTTTGGCTCAGGTCATGATCTTGCGGTTGGTGAGTTCGAGCCCTGAATCGGGCTCTGTGCTGACAGCTTGGAGCCTGGAGCCTGCTTCGGATTCTGTCTCCCTCTCTTTCTGCTCCTCCCCTGCTCACACTCTGTCTCTGTCTCTCAAAAATAAATAAACAAAAAAATTTAAAAGAAAAGAAAGAAATGTAGTTAGACAAAAAGCACTCTATAAGACACACTGACAACACAATCATGCAGGAGACATACAGGACTTAACCACACTAATTTTCTTTTAAATAGGTTTTTAAAAATATTGTGGAGAAAGCCCCTTCAGGCAGACATACTTGAAACGTGTAGAGACGAGGGCAGTGGTCCATTATCCTGCATGGAAGGGACATACAGAGCCATACAACGCATGCTATGCTAAGGCCCAGCTTCTCCCCTCATTTGAAGGGGCAGAGGAGCAGGGTGCCCTTACAGCAGGGTCCCAAGAGCTGTCCAGCCATCTGCAGCATCCAGCCCTGAGGGCCTTCAGGGCCTGTCCTGTTCAGACAGGCTGTGAGTGAGCTAGCTGAGCAAAGGAAAACATCTTTCAGAAGCTGTGCTTTGTAGCTTTGGGGGAACTGTCTGTTCATAGGTTGGTGTTAATAGGTTGCTTTAAATAAAATAAGCAATAGGATTTGGGGAATAGGATGTAGGCTTGCATCATACACATTTATGAGGTACTAATGTCTTTCTGTACCTATTCTACATCTACATTGTAATCATAGAGTTAATTTTTGTTGTTGTTTTTAGCTTTATTTCTTGATCCCTGGTGCTTACAGGAGTATCAAGCTAGGGAAAGCTAGATTAAGTACTGTAACTGGAGCCCTCTTGGTTCTGATTTCTTCACTGATCTTCACTCCAAACAGTTGATATGGGGGGCTGACTCACAGTTGTGATGCAGAGCCAGTTAATGAAAGGGAGATAAGATTGTTAGTGACCTCAGCATTCCAGGCTTCAAAGCCAGCACCATCTTCGATGGAAATTACTGGTTACTGTTAATAACTGGATCTAGGGTGTAAAGATTTACCCATGCTGGTAGGAGGTGACACAAACCCTGAGGAAAGGAGATAAAGCACCTTTAAGTGGACCGATTAAAGATTGTTGTGACCTAATTGGCAAGTGGCACTCTGGAGCACAAGAAGCAGGCTGCCTTTCTTTTGCCACTTAGTACTTTTCAACCTCAAAGTACTTTACATACATCGGCTAATTAAATCTCCAGGCAATCACATTCAAAATGCAACTCAAGAGATTGTGTATCTGTTTCAGGTGCCCATTTCCTAGGGATGAAAGCACTGTACAAAGTATCCATGAGAGTTAAAGCCCAACTCTGTTGTGCAGCTTATCTTCAGCATGCATGCGGTGGGGAGCCACTTTGTCACCAGGGAAGGTACCTTCTCACTTGGGGGAGGCTGACTTGGGTCACAGGAGACCCCTAATAGCAACAGGCGAAGGTGATTTTCCTTAAGCTTGTCCTTTGCAGTTTGTTAGGAAATACACACCACCCCTTAGAAAAGGTTCTGCCCTCCTTTTGAATATTAGTACTAAAAAATATTGTAAGTGATATGAATGCCTCCATAATATAGATGGGATATTTTTTTCCTTTGGGATTTTTCTCATTTTATATAGTACCATAGGTCACTCAAATTCAAGAAACTCACTTCAGTAGTCCTTCTTTCCTTCCCTCCTTTCAGTCCATCCATCCGTCTGTCTGTCCATCCATTCATCCATCCATCCGACCATCCATCCTCCTCCCAACCAAAATAAAAATTATATGACAGGGTCATTCAAATGTATACCCCCACATTCCTTCAATCATTCATGCCCTCAGTAACTTAAGAAACTCTAGGATTAACCAGGCAGCTGACTAAGTCCAAATTCTTGTTTTACGGTTGTTTCTCTAGGGACTTTTATATTTGAGGAAAAATTAAGACAAGTATGATGGCATTTGTTAGTAAGGTTTTTGAGAGGTATGGAGAAAAGAGCATTAAGACAAATATTTAGGTTTTTTATGATTTTATCTATCCATTATTTGGTTTCCTATTACCATGGTTAATAGAGAGTTTACCTGGCTTCTGAGTATCTATATCACATGTTACCTGGCATTCTTTCTTTTATATTTTTATAAGAGGAATAGAATCCTATACCTCTACGTATCTATAGAGATATTTAAACAAATAACTTGATTAATGTCACAAAGCCATCTAGTAGTAGGGTTTTGGACTAGAAGTCAGGATTTCTGATACTTAGTCCAGCACTCACAATGCTCAGTGGTACAAACCCTCCCTAAAAAGTACTATAAGCAATATACTTTATGCTGCACTAATTTGAGTGGCACAAAGGTCTCTAAATAATAAAGACTGTAACAACAGATAGAAATATGGAACATACTCCAGTGATGAATGAAAGAAATGGACAGAGAAGAGTAGATACAGTATGATTCAATGTGTATGAAGTTCTAGTACTGGCAATCTAATTGATGGTGATAGAAATTAGATCGGTGGTTACAGGGGAAAAAGATCAACAGGGAAGGTGCACGAAGAAACTTTTGGGTGATGTTCTTTACATTGATAGGAGTGTAGCATACATGAGTGTATGCATTTGTCAAAGTGGACCCAAATATATAGTTAAGATCTGTGCCTTTCATTGTGTATAACTTCGATCTCAATAACAAAAGATTCTTAGACACCACCACCAATACAGAGACATCACTGGAGAGACTTGGCTTTGTATCATGGCTCAACCACTTAGCTGTGTGGGGGGCAAGTTTCTCAGTATTTCTAAGCCTCAGGTTTTAAATCTGTAAAATGGGGAAAACATCACCTATCTTGCAGGGCTGCTGTGAGAATTCAAGATTACACATAGAAAGTAGCTAGCACTATTTCCAATTCATTTTACACTGTTAAGGCTAGCTGGTGTTGCTCTTATCACTGAAGTATAGGGAAAGCTATCCTGTTAATTTCTTATAGTTAATATCACAGATGAAAATGTAATCTTTTAACTGGATTGTATTATAGTTTTTCTTTCATGCTTGTATGTTACTTTAACCTTGCACTTAACCTTTACTACTATTTTTAAATCGTCATTTTGTTTGAATCACTGTAACCAGAGTACACAGGATTTTGTATTCTACTTTCCCCCAATTATTGTAAACATTTCATAATGCTCTTGATCCTTTGCTGCCAAATGTTTATAGTTTTAGATGCTGGAGAAGTAGCCGTGGACAAGACAAGGCCATGTTCATGAGCTTATGTTCCAGCTGGGAGAGACAGTCAAGAGGACAGGAGATGTGAATAAGACCATGTCAACTACTGAGAGGGTTTGGCAAAGACAGAAGAGGGAGCAAGCTTGATAAAGAGTGGGAAGGCTGGGTGGGGAAGGCCTTCCTAAAGAAGTGACATATGATCCCAGATTTGAATCACAACAAAAAGCTAGTCACACGAAGTCCTGGGGTAGGAGGGTCTTTCAGGGACACCACAGGTATAAGGACCTTAGGGAGCAACACCGCTGGTCTGAGATGCAGAGAGAAGGCCACTGTGTCTGGGCAAAATGAACGAGGGTGATCAGAGCCCAAGACAAAGTTGGAGAAGTAAAAAAAGGTCAGATCAGGCCTGGCCTGCTGGGTAATCCCTATCACGGGGCCCAGGTCTCTCCCAGCAAAGCCGTGTCTTCACAAGACTTTACTCTCTAGTCACAGATTGTGTCGTAGACTATTTGCAGCTGGCCGGCCACAGTCATACAGCTGGTTAACTCAACTCGATATAGCTCACAAGTCTGATTTTCAGATGTCAATGCAATCTTTCAAAGTATGAATGGGACTGACTTTTAGCTAAATGTTTAAAAGGGTGGATGACATATTTTTGCCTGGCATGCTTCAGCCCCTTTGCCTCCTAAAAAAGCTGCCACGCTTTGATTTGTTTGTGCCACCCAACCTAGAACCATCTGGCCACTCTTGAAGGGATTCTGTCCGAGCTATTGCAGTTAAGTCAGGATTATACTCAGCTGGCCCTGTGGGACATAGGGCCCAAGAAATGTCATGGGGCCAGCAGGCAGGAACCTGGCCTATGAGCTGGCACCTGCTGGGGTATGTGGTAGAAGGGCCACACCTCTTCTGGCCAAACAAGGACACACTCAACCTCCAGAGGGCTGCAGAGATGGCGCCCCACCCTTCACTTCCTCCTGTGTGAGCAGAATTCTGGCCGGAGTGAAACTCTAACTACAAATACTCCTTGTTGAGAGCTGCCTTCTTTTTCTCCACTAGTTTTTTTTTTTTTTTAATTTTTAAATGTATTTATTTGTTTTTGAGAGAGAGAGAGACAGACTGTGAGAAGGGGAGGGGCAGAGAGAGAGAGAGAGAGGGAAACAGAATCCTAAGCAGGCTTCAGGCTCCAAGCTGTCAGTGCAGAGCCTGATGGGGGACTCGAACTCATGAACCGTGAGATCATGACCTGAGCCGAAGTCGAACACTTAACCGACTGAACCACCCAGGCACCCTTCCACTAGTTCTCAAGACAATGGGACACAGCACTGAAAGTTGCTTGAGTTAATTTTTTTTTTTTTTTACCAAATTCTATGTCTGTAAAGGTTCACTCATCTACAGAGAAAGAACCTAGCTTTGCTTTAAAACGTATAGTCCTTCATCAGCCTACTACCCAAAACACGGAGTTTGGCTTGTGTTCTGAGCCCCTGGAGGCTTCCGGCACTGGGGGCACATGCTCCGTGGGATGTTTTCAGGCATCAGTGTGGGTGCTGTGCTGGACGGGAGCCTGGATCGGGGCTGTGGCAGGAAAGGAGAGCAGCCCAGATGCGGGGAGAGATAGTGAGAGTGAGAAGACTTGCTGAAGGACTGGATTTGGAGGAAAGAGGATTCACAGAGAACTCCTAGGATTTGGGCTTGAATGAGAACCTTTTCATTGCTTTCAAAGACACTGTATGAATTTACAAACACTACCAGCAAAGTATGAGTGTAACTTTTTATCACAACCTCATCGGCATTAGATTTTATCTCCTTTTCAAGGAAATCTCTCATTTTCATGATTATGAAACAGAGGCTCTTTGAAAAGATTACTTTTGTGAAATTACCTATGTTCTCTTATATCATTCCATGGAACATACTGTCTTATTTTGGATCTTGATTTGTTGCCAAAGCCTCTTAGCTGAGGAAGTCTGGTTAACTCAGAGAAAGGAGCTCAGTTTCCACAGGCCCCAGCTGTGTTCGTGTGAAAGGAAGGAGAGGGGAAGGCAGCTCACCTTCTTCTATGACCCTAGCTAATGGACAGCTTCAGCTGTGCCTTAGGACAAGCAAGGAAAGGGTTAAGCCAAACTGTGTACACTATGCCCTACCAACCCATCCCGCTTTTAATCTATGGCTTGTGGCAGGAGGAAGTCCGAGAGGTGGCCTTTCACATGACATCATAAAAGCCTGATTTATCGCCAGCCACCAAACATCTAGAAAATCATAACATCCTTTCAGGAAAATGCAGTGGAAAATAATCAGGTTGACTTTGATGAAAGCTTTGGTGGGGACTCCAAGTGTGACATTCTGCACAGTAACCCTTGGCAGGTGCTCTGTTTGTGCTTGGAGCGGCCTTCACCGACAAAGCCTGGAGTCCGAGTTGCTGGCTGCCCACAGCGGAGCATGGCTTTAATGTCCACAGATAAAACAAGAGTTTGGTTCACACTCTGCTAGCTTGCCTAAGATAACACTTGAGTGTACGTGAAAATGCTTTGGAAATAATAGCTCTATCTGGATGTGGGGAATTATTGATTATAGAAATATAAAGATCATACTCTTTTACATAATCCACCCCTACAGCAGCAATGCCCAACAGTAATAACTTCCTATACTGCTTCTGTTGATTTTCTCTTCTGTGCTTTCCTAGGACTATCTTTAGGACATGACTCTGCAGTTAGAACTTTTTCCTATGTAGTAGTTCCAAAGTAGTGCCCACTGTGGTATCGTTCTTAATAATTAAGGGGGATAAGACATGACAGAGAAGACACACTCAAAAATGTCAGAGGAAATCAAGAGGTGAATTCCTCATGCCACAAGGAATCAGTCCCAGGATTATTTGCATCACTATGTTGTTTCTCTTGATCAGTAAGTTGATAAAACCACCAAACAGGAGCCTCAGTTTCTTTGCTATGCATGATGTACTCTGCAAATAAACACAGGAAAGAGGGACAAAAAAGACTAGAGTATTGGATGGTTCTAGAATTCTGGCCACATCAAGTCCACAAAAGCTCATTGGCATAGAAAGTAGGCCTATCTTTGCAGATTGACACCAACTCTGAAGGTCCTGGCATTCATGAGTTGGGGGGAGAGGAGAGAGGTGTTCCAAAGATTGGGCCAGGACTGACAAAGGGCTAGTCAGGGTTGGAAGGCTGGCAAAATGAAGACTGGGATTCAGTTCTAAGTTATGTTCACTTTGTTTTACTGCTACACCTCAATTGTGTAGGGCAGACTTCACAGAATCAAAGGCTCAGGTAAGTAGACACAGCCCTGTGAAGGTTCCTAGAAGGTTGATGCTCAGTGGAGGGAAGAGCCCCCAGTTTGGAGGAGCTCAGGGTCTGGGTCCGAACACCATCAACCTCAGAATGGGTCTCCTACTGCCACATAAGGCAGCCCTAATCATTTCACTGTCAATTCCTTCTGAGTTTGATTTCTGAACTGGGAAAGCCTGCCCAAACCTGACCTTCCTGGGATTCTGTATGGGGAACTGGAATGATGGGGAGGGAGCAGAGCAGAGAGGTGAGGCCCAGCTCTGGCCCTCCACATGAGTTCCATAATAACTCAAGCTTTCCTCATCTGTAAATGGGCTGGAAGAATTTTAAGGTCCCTTCTCTAAGCTACTGCTTGCCACTCTGCTAGGATTGTTGGTACCTGCACAAGCACTACGTGCCTTGCATCAGTGCCATATGGATCATGTATTGCATCTTCTTGCCTAATGACTGCTCATCATTTCATAGTGGCTGTGGCGCAGGAGCAATGGCTCTCAAGTTCTGCTCCAGCTAGGCCCTGGTTTGGCTTAGCCTCAGCACTGCCCTGTGACTTTTGCTCCTGGTAAGCTGAGCAGTGGGGGGAGCTGGTGACTTAGCACACAATCAGATGGCCGAGGCCTATGCTGGCCCTGGTCACCTCTGCCCACAGAGGCTGGGCCCACACTTCCTGGGTGGGTCAGCCCATACTTCCTGGATGGCTCCATGTAGAGAGCACTAGTCAGGAGGCAGGTGACCTGAGGGTACAGGTGTGGTTTTGGTAGTGATGTGTTGCACGGGGCTCAGAGGGAACTATGGCTTCAAACATTCCCCATGAAAACATCCCTGAACATTTGGGGAGCTTTTCAAATAACCAGCCAGACTGAGTGCTTCAGCTGTCTTGTGGCTGTAAAGTGAATACTTGCAGTATCTTATTGCCCAGGGCTATGCATGTCACTGAGACACTTGCCTGATAAATAGTGGTGAAAGTGGGGGAACAAATCTACCACTGATGCAAATCCTAATCAAATGGCTTGGCCTACTGGAGACTGTTACTGGGTTAGGAAGCTTTTACTCAGGGGCCTTTTAAGAGAGGTTCCCTCTTCAGTGGGCTAATGAGCCACCCCCACGCCCCAGCTCTGACCATTCAGGACTTGGACATGAAGTACTTCTGGCTGTCATTCACTCCAGAAGTCCATAGAGGCTCTGAGACCTATTACTAGTTTAGGGGTGGGGAAATTGGGAAATGCTTTGAGCTGGCAATAACAACACCTATTAAATGGGCCCCTTGCTTGAGCCATGTGCTAAGCACTTTACATACCTCCTACTGTTAAACTTTCTAACAGTCCTGTGTGCTCCATGAGGAAAGTGAGGCTCCGGTAAATGCCCACTGTCAGTTTGTGGTAGAGCCTGGATTCAAAACCAGGTTTCTGTGACCCCAGACCAGGTAATTATCCCATTTATCTACACTCCCTTCCTTCTCCTTCTCTGTTAAGTATGTGGGCTGACAGTTGAGGTGTACAATACACCAAGTCACACATTCCCATCAAGCAGCTCTTCTTAATGAGGATGAAGTGCCACCCTGGAGAACTTGTTGAAGACATAATAGAAGGGGAATATACTTTCACTTCACTAGAGGTCCAGAAACACTAAAACTGTTGGTTGGACTGCCTGCGTGGGTTGTACACTACAGCAGATTTAGGAGTGGAAACCTGAGTCAGAAAAAAAGGAAGCATTATCAGGAGACACCACACTGAAATAAGCACATGGCTCTTGATGTCAAAACAGCACCTTCTGAAAAACTTTGACACAGCCATGGATTGTAGAGCAAAAGCAAATTCATTGTTTTCCCTCAGCTGGAGGTGAAACGTTTTATAGGGGGAACCTCAGATGAAGAAGTATTTTGTTTTGGTTCATATGATTAATGCATTTTCTAAGAAAAAACATCCATCGGCTCCTCAAGCTCCATCAGGAATGGTCATGATAATGGACTTTGCAGGTAGCTAAAACATAGACCAGTGGGCAACTGCCTGTGGAAGGATTCTTCCTCATCTGTACCCCGCTGACACTACCAGGCCATGAGACTCCCAGTGGACTTCCTCTGGCAGAACCAGGCTCTGGGGCGGAATCTTCTAGGAACTGTTGGCTTTCTAGGACCACAAGGAATACTAAGAGATGCCTGACATGGGAACTCTGTGAGTTTGGGAAAGTTCCAAATGGCCTTTCCTCAGTATCTGACCTCCGCGGAATACCCTTTTCTATGAAAAGACTTCAACTCACAGATTTCAAAAGAGTTGTCCAGTCTTATTTACGCCACTGCCATGACCATAACTAACAGAAATGCAACTCTTCCTCAGGGTGTATATCTTTTCAGGTTCAGGGTCTGGATAGTAAAGGAGATTACTGCTGGAACGAGTCTGGAGAACACATGGTATCTAAAGACTTTATCCAAAGTGACTTAGTTCTGGAGTTTGGACAGTGAGAGTTCAGAAAGAAAGGGATGTCTCTATTTATCACCGTCATGGTGATAGTAGTGACAATGGTAATATTTATCACATAACAACAGCTGTGTCGTGCTTTACTATTAGGACCTCTTGACCTATTTTCTGTAAATGTAATGTAATGTAATCTTGGCAACATTCAGGCATTCTTGTGCTCAGTAGCCATAATTGCTGGTCTTTGAGATGATCGAGGTCCAGTGATGAAGACTAGTGAGCTCATGGCATTATCATATGACGCGTGCCACAGCAAAGAGTGAGCGACACAGCAGATGGGCAGAGAGGGAGGCCATGTGAGTGTAGGGAGTAGAGAGAGAGTTGAGACCTGAAGAGCAACAAGAAAGGGGAGGAGAATGAGCATTAATGGTGAGCCTGAAAAGTACCCTGTGTAAGTATGTCACCATGGCACCTGCACAAGTAAATGGGAGGACTCTCTCAACATTTTCCCTCTAGAAAAGGTGCTAGGGTGAGCTATTCTCACAGTGGGCCAGAGGAGGGGACTGCAGCCCATCGGGGACCGAGGCCTTCAGAAACATTTTCAGAGCAAATGCTCCCTGAGCTGGGTCATGAAGAATAAGTGGGAGGGAGGATGGTAAAGGGCAAAGGTAAAGACAGTGTAGGTGTAGGATCAGGAGCTGAAAGGCACAAAGGTGTTACAGAATCTTCCAAGAGTTGCAGTTTGGTATGGCTGAGGGCAGGCTGGCATGGGATTCCCACCTTGTGCTGGGTATGGACCCCAGGCACACAGCAGTCAGGGCTCGTTTAGCATGAAATCTGGAGTTGGACCTTAGCTGAATCCCAATACTGTCACTTACTACCTGAGCCTCAGTTTTATCATTTATAAACCTGTTAAATTATATCTTCCAATAATAAAGACCAGAGACCGTAAGTGCTTAGAGCAGTGCCTGGTGTTGAGCAGACGGCAGCGACTGTCAGTGCATAACGTTAGGGCTCCACCAGGGCCTGGAGGATCTGGCAAGATGCCTTGGGGGCCATTCCAAGACTAGGGGATGGTTCTCCAAAGAGCCTGCCCGACATCCCTCCACCAAAACTTCTGACTGCAGCAATGGGCAACCCCCTTTTGTCATTCTGTTAGTTCCCTATAGCCTGTGATGTTCTTCCTCTTCCTCTTCATTTATTTCGACTATACCCCTGTAAAACATGTGGGACTTAGGGACAGAGAGACTCAGGTGGAAAATCTCATTTGTACCACAACCTGGAGCTGGGGAAAGGATGTGATGTTTTGTGTGTTTGTCAGATAAGGCCCTCCACACATGCTCATTCTTCTCCCCTCTTCAAGTCCTGACTCCCTACTCCCTGAACTCATTCCAACCTTCTCCCCCACCCCACCCCATTATACGTAATCTGCCTTTGTATTCCCACAGCACTGTTCCAGTGCTGCTAACATAGCAGCCAATGAGACAGATAGGCAGTGCACATTCTGTTGTGGGGGTGCTGGCAGTAAACAAACCAGCAGGGAGGAAACCAAGACCATGATGAAAATGGTTCCTGCGTCAGGAACACAGACCAGGTGATGTTTAAGCAGAGTCCTAACTACAAGGAGGAGCCAGCTATGGGAGACCCTGGGGAAGCATTTCAGATGGGGGATGCAGCTTGGACTAGTGCCCTGTGGTTGTAGGGAGCTGGCTAGTCAGAAATCCCAGAATTTTAGAGTGGTCCATGAGCATGGGGTAAGGTAGGCTGTTACAGGTGGCAGTGAATCCAGGATGTAATAATTTGGAGCTTCAAGAAAGATCCCTGGATACATTTCTTCCTCTGGATACTCATCAGACCCTCTGCCTGCAGGTGGCCTCAGGGATTCACTTGGGGAACCTGTTGGCCACCTAGGGACTGGTGAGCAGATTGGACTCATTTTAGGGGTCCTGGGAAAGGGATGGAGGCCAGAGCAGCACAGACAGCCTCTGTCAGGAGTTCCAAAGCCCAGGGGCTTCCTTTTAGGCTGTAGGTCCTCACCCACTCGTAGGCACCCTGGAGTTCTTGGAGGAGGAGAGCGGGATCTGATATAGTAAGTTCTTCTGGGATAACCTATGTCACTGTCACCAAATTACCAAAAATAAATGGAGGGAAATACTGTGTGCCAATTGATGGCACTCAAAGTTTCGCAGGGTCATGGAACAGAGAAGGTCTTTCAGGAGAAAAGATTTACCTTCTTCCTGTCAAAGGAGGGAAATATCTCAATGATGGTCAGGGCACCTCAAAGCCTAGTAAGTGCCTGCCTTACTGGAGCCAGTGGCAGAACCTGAAGGGCCACTTTGATCTTTATCGGGTGACTCAGCGCTTCTTGCACCACCATCCCTCTGACTGGAGCACTGGAAAAGTCACCCTATCCAAGGAGGCACAGAGGGTAGAGGAGGAAAAGACACATGAACCATCCTGGCAGATGAGCTCAGTCCTGAAGCCTCAGCATCACGCTTTAGCAGCCCAGTGCTTACACCTCATTTCTCTTGAACAGTTTCTTTCTTTCCTATCCTTTTCTCTCTCTTTTCCCCGTGAAGGAGTCATTTATTTTAAAGGAAAGTCTTTTAAATATTGGCCAACATTCTGTTTAATATTTTATATATGTTTGGGGGGCTCCTTGTATGTCTCTGGCTTACCCTCCTGAAGGGGAGATAGAAATGCTGCCAACAACTCAACACATCTTTTTTCCCAAAACACATTAGACAGTTCCTCAGAGCCCCAAAGAAGGCCCTGACTTGGCCTGCCCCTTTGGGATTTCCTGCCCTTTCTCGTTGGTTACCAGCTGAGAAAGCATACCCTGGTACTTTGTACCCCCAACCACTTTTTCCATTTCGGCCAGTTCTCTCTGCTTGGAAGTCATGCTCCTTAGATAATGGTGGACAGAAGGGGCTTCATTTCTGTGACACCTGGGTCATTTCAGCATGTTTCCTTGTCATTGGTTCTGTAACTGTTCTTCTGGTCTGTCTGAAATTTTTGGTTTTGTGGGGGAGAAAATAAATTTCTCCTTTTATATCTTCAAAATACTCCCCTCTCCTAGGTTAAGGCCAATCCAATGTGGCCTTGTTCTTTGGACTAGAGAACTGGGTTTCCTGATGACCATAGTCTCGAGTTATAAATGAAGTATGTTTACTCATCTTTATGAACAGAAACACAGTGTAATATCTTGACTTTATAAAACCTGCCTTCATGACCTGCTGGTAGTGTCTATGTGAAAGATGTAGGGTGCCAGCTGTGCTGGTCCTGTCAGCAGGTGGACAAGCTGGGGCCCAGAAGGGACTGTCCCTAGAGTCCTACAGGAAGTTAGCAGGATGCAGTGGTACTCAGGGCAGGATGGGTCTCTGATCCTAATGCACACCAGGAACAGCCAGCCACATGTAACCCCTTACCTTTATTCCTCACATAGACCCTTCCTCACTTTGAGCTTTTTCTTTTGTTATTTAATTTTTTTCCTGTTTTGGAATAGTTGCTTATGGGGACTCCTCAGGGGCTTTTAGCCACCACCTCTGACCCTGAAAGAGTGGATCCAGCTACATCCTAGGGATGTCTGCTGAGGAGGTGGGCATCAGCCAGATCAAGTGGGTAATTGCTTTCATTCTCTTATCTGGTTGCCCTTCTCTATCTCTGTCTCCTCAGGTAACTTGGTGTTCCTCAACAAATTCTGTGGATTTTGTTAAAAGTGGAATTGGTGGGATCCTTAGATAGGCTGAATGAATCAGAATTCCCGAAGGGGACCCTCAGCAAAAGTGTGCTAAAATCACTTCCTCAGACCCGTATGCATTTTGGGGGGTTATTCAGCTTGGTATCCCTGGGACCCAGTCCACTTCTGGGTACACAAATGGGTATTAAAAGGAAAAACAGTCTCTCTCCTTGGAATGTAGCCCAGACTGTCCAGTGTAGCCAGACACTTCATGACTGCCCTACCCCTTGAGGTTCTCAATTACTTCCATCACCAAATGGCTCCCAAATTGCTTAAATGAGGCAAGTGGAGCCTGCAAAAGTCCTTTTGAAACACTGAAGAGCACAAAGAAGAACATCCTGAAGACCTTTCCTGGAGATCACGTTCTGACTCTGCCTCAGCAGACCTGCTCCCAAGGCTCACAGGCCCATCTAGCCCCCAGCTTCCCCAGATAGCTACCCTTCTGGGCCTGAGGCCCACACCCATGCATTCTGCTGGGTCCTGACTTTTCCTGGCAATTGGGAGCTCCTCTCTGGATGCCCTCTATGCCAGCTGGGCCTGGCAGGGCCACGTCCACAGCACCAACATGCAGCCTGCAGCCTCTAGTCTGATGATTTGCTGCCCTTTCCCCAGGGATGCTTACCTGCCAGGTAAGACCCTGATTCCACCTTATGGAAATGGGTGAGTTATGGCATGCGTGGGGGTACCACTATGTTGTGGGTGCCTACTACTGCGGCTGTGACTGGGGCCCTGTCAGCTGAACTGGTAAATTACCACTGTGATCACCTCTGCCAGGCTTCCGACTGTCTCCCCTCAACATGCCCTGCCCCCCAGCTTTCCTGCTTCTCCTCTCAGTTTCCAGAAACAGGGCCCACAGAGCAACCAAATGGCCTCTCCAGTAAGCTCAAGGCTTTGTCACTGACTGTCCTTTGCTCCTGCTCTCCTCACCACTTTGTATGTCATTTCCTGTGCTGTGTCTTCTCATAGTGTCACTGCTGTGCCAGTGCTGCCACATGGGTGAAAGTCTCCCGGGGCCCTGCACCCATGTGTGGGTGTGGCCCCCCCACAGCTCTACCCCCCCCATAGTGCTTCCATGCTTTGTGCCAACACCCTTTCTATAGCTGCCACCTCTGCACACTCGCTATGCAGCTTCCATCTATGACATCACCTCATTTTTCCAGTCATTTTACGTGCTGGATATCATCTCCGTTTTGCAGATGAGGAAACTGAGACTGACAGAGTTGATGAGTTGGGGTGGAGGAGAATGAGCTTCAAACTCTCGCCTGCTTTACACCTAAACTCTTGCTCTTAACCACTGAGCTTCTTTCCCGCAATCAAATGGAAGCTCCACGCGGGCAGAAAGTGTTTCTTGCCCATTTGCAGGGACCTGGGAAGTGTGTGGGATGGCCTCCTGCGTACAGGCCCTTCCCTGAAGAAGTCTTCCCCTGGTTCTCTCTGTTACAGTGTCCTCTTAATGTCCCTTCTGTCCCTTGCCACAGTCTGTAATTACTTTGTCAATTAGTTTATTGTTCTACTGTCAGCCTCCCTAAAATGTAAGCTCCATGAGGGACAGAAGTGTGTCTTTCTCATTTACCTCTATCTTCAGGATCTAGCACTGTGCCTGGCACACAGGAGGCACTCAACAAGTATCTGTCGAATGGACACAGGAATGCTTAAAACCAAAGTCAGTATTCCCCCTGCTAAATACACCCGTCCCCTTTCCTATTGCATTGTAACCATTAACACCGCCTCCCGCCCTTAAAATTCTGGTCAGCTTTTAGCTCTTTCTTCTATATTTTCCACACATCATTCATTTCCAAACCTTATTGCTGTCAGTTTTCCCTTTCATGGCCTTCAGATCACATGTACATGGATGACGACAGTCCCCTTCTTTTCACAGACCAGTGTTTCCCTGGCTTCAGGGTCCCTTCTCTCTCTGAGATGTGGCTCATTCTTTCAGAAGCTCTTTGTGACATTCCTTCAGTTAGAAATCTCAATTACTTGCCAAATAAAATCCAAATTCTCTCTCTGACTTCCAATTATCTTTGAAGATTTGATCCCAACCTACATTTCCAGGTTTATTTCCCATTCCTTTCCAAATATTCCCTGCATTCAGGACAAGTCATATCAATCAGGAAGCCCACATATGCTGAGGACTCCCCTCCCTTCCCAAATGTAGAAATTCAATGAAGAAGCATTAATTGCATGCCTACCACATTCCAGGTACTGCATGCTGAACATACACAGCTAAATGCCATGAGGCTGGAGTGGGGAGGTTAATTCACAAGCTAGGTCAGAGACAGCCTGTCTCCCAAGCAGACCACCCTGATGGCTCCCTTGGGCATGGGCAGTCAGGCCTCCTGTCCCTTCTCTGGTCTGGCTGGGCAAGAGGTGAGTAGGAAAGGGCTCTGCATAAAGGTGACAAAACCTGGTAGGAGGAGCTCAGCAGGTGCCAGAGGGACAGGACCTTGATCCCTCTCCCAAGGGAACCAATGTTCCACAGGGAATAATAACCAGGGACTTTGGAGAACCAGCCTGTCCAATATGTGATTTTAGACTGGCTTATTCATAGGGCACTTGGGTGGCTCAGTCGGTTAAGCATCTGTCTCTTGATTTGGGCTCAGGTCATTATCTCACAGTTTGTGTGATCCAGCCCTTCGTGGGGCTCTGCTCTAATAGCATGGAGCCTTCTTGGGATTCTCTCTCTTCCTCCATCTCTGCCCTTCCCCTACTCATGCTCTCTCTCAAAATAAATAAATAAACTTAAAAAAAAAAACCCTGGCCTATTCATTAAGATATAGCTTGTTTACCAAATTCTTGAAATTACAGAACATCTTATTTGCTAGGTCATGTGGAGAATGGAAGATACAGGAGATCCAGACAAGGTTGGAGAGTCCAGCAGAAGCAAGGGCATCCCTGAAGCCACGTAATTCACACAAGTGCTGGGAGAAACACTGTGTTGCCTTCAGCATGCAGGGACAAGAATTCGACCATTTTTTTTCCTTTAAAATCTTAAAAACAGTCCCCAGTAGGCTGATGAGTCTGGAAGCATCCAAGTGGCTGAGACTCTGGTTACCAAAATAAACTGCAGTGCCTCTAGCTGTACACAGAATGGTAGGGGAGACAGTTCCGTAAGCCAATAACGGAGCTCAGTGACAAATGTCATTAGGGGGGACAGTGGAGGAAAAAAAGGAGGAGAGATGAGTACCCATTCTTTCATGGGACAGACAGGGCTCTGCAGGGGAGAGCGTGTCTGGGCTGAGTCCTGCAGAATCATGGAAGCCTTCCATGGAAAGCCGGAGTGGGAAGGACAAGCCATTCCCTCTATTTGGGATGTCCTTCTCTCCATCTGGACCCACTCACATTATACCCATCCCTCAGGAACCAGCTTGGATGCCACCTCTTCCCAGAGCGCACTGCTCCTAAGTGATCTGGTCTTCTTTCAAACTCAGGCAGCTCTAGGCTCTTCCCACTGACATGGCTCGGTTCCCCACATCCTTGTTGTTGATGTGCAAGGGGGCTGTACTTGTGGCCTCTTCTGGATGGGAAAGGAACTCTTATCTTACTCATTACCACCCTATCCATACTGCCTATGAATGCCATGTATTCTGCCTGCAGTGAGTGCTCAAGACATATTTACTGAAAGATGATCAGATTCATCGTTTTAAGCTCTTTCCTCTGGTTTGATGAGAACAGGCCTGGAGCTCTATAATTTGGGCAATGGTTCATCATATTCTCTCTTTTCAGGATTTTCCTACTATTCTTTCAAAGTGACAATATAAGCAGTGTAGTTATTCTGCGTGAATATCACAGGAAGTCACATCTCTAACATACCTGCACGTTTCAGTAGTTAGTTTGATCTGAAGAAAACCTTTCTCTCCAATGCCATGCTTTCTGAGTTTCTTACTTATTTGAAACTGCCTATGGAGCTGTATTCAGTAACACAGGAGGTTCTATAGGTTATTTTTACATCACTATTGAGGGCTGCTCCATAAGGTATGGTTTAGTTTTGTAACTAGGAACACAATGTTACTGAATTTATATGAGAAAAACACACAAAGCATCAGTCCTGCTAGACCCTTATTCCTTGCTAATATAGCGAAGAAAGTTTTGAACGAATTCTAAAAATACACAATTAAATTTTCACAAGGAGAAGTGTGACTCTTGCCTCCTCCATAAAAATGCAAAGCTGTTTTGCACAAAGAATTGTCAGATCCGTTAGTTTCATAATACTAGTTTCATAGGTAGCTTAGCTAATTACTACTCCCAAATAATGAAACATTGCAACTATTAATAATTTTAAATAAAATCATTCTTGTAAAATGGCTGCATTGTATCAGTCTAAGTATAAAAATACTGTGGTGATCATTGGCTGCTGCCTCCCTGTTTAATATTTCTGCTGGCTGTTGCAGAGCTCTTGATGATAAAGCATCTAAAACATAAACAGTTTTCTCTTTAGAGTTCTTCTTTGAATTTATTGCTCTAAATTTCCAGATATAATGGCCATAAAGGCAACACTAAACAGAATCAGAACTAAAGAGAACATGAGCTTTTTTTTAAGGCAAGCTTTCAAAATACACAAATGTAATTATAATTCTTATTTTTTAAAGTTTTAACTTAGAGTATTGTTACAGAATACTGTTCACATGCTAGGTAGGTTTCAGATGATGTGAAATATCACTTGCCATAAAATTGGGTTTCACTGGTGCAGGTATGCATTAACCCTTTCTGGCAATTAAGGTCCTGTTTTAGAATAACATTGTGATGCACTCTCAGAAAAATAAACCTGGGTACTAGGAAGAAATGAGACTATCGCACTGTAGGGTTTTTATTAGTCTTGCCATTACCCACCTCAATCCATGTTTCAAGTATGCATCATTCACTTCTTAACAGATGAGAAAGCTCAATCTCAGAGGTCAATTTGGAAGATCAGACTGATGATTTCTCAATCTCAATTTAACATGTTATATTTATGTGTTATGTGCCAACAACATTAAAGATACAACATTGTGCATCTAGCTTCTTTTAGAGCACATGCAATAATACATTTTAATTTTCCTAATAATGCACCTATTAAACTAAGATTCTTAGAGGAACCGAAATCCTCTACCATTGCACCTTGTAACATGAAAGCACGTTACACAAGGTACAAATGCAATAGATCTAAATGTTCTTTCTCTAATTACTACATCTTGTTTATTATGTGCAGGCCAAAGGGCATTTTTTTCTTTTGCTACATTCCAACTCATTCTCAAACAAAAGGCCAGTTACCACAGGTTATTCTTTCTAAACCATCTCTTCTCTATTTCTGAAGAAAAGTTTATTGCATCTTTCTCTAATAAAGACATTTTTACTGTGCTTCCAAGATATCTCTTAGATGTTACACTCCTAATTCCTCTTTCAGAAAACAGTTCTAACATGCTTTATTTCTTTATGTGGGTGCCCAGTTCCTGGTTTCATAGTTCCCCAAATTCATTTATCAGAGAGCCCTAAAAAGAACACAGTGAACTTTCCAGCATGTCTCCTGGCCAGTGAATCTGAACCTCACCTTATGAAAAAGGTCCTCCAAGTAGCTACCTAGTTGTCTGACCTTAGCGAGTCACACTTCCGTGTGGCCTCAGTTTCTTCAGCTGTGAAGCAGCGGGGATGGGTTTCACGGCTGAGGCCTCTCTCGGCGCTCCAGCTCCAAGACTGCAGCCCCTTCCTTTCCCTGTCTTGTTTTGTGGAGCCTGGTGTCGATGAGTGCACTTGTAGCACAAGGAGTTTTAACTGTCAATGCAGCTGTGAGCCCAGCAAAGACTGAAAGGATTACCTTTTTTGCACCCGGTGTTTACAACTGTCCTCTGACAGCACTCTTAATGATCAAACTCCATGTCAAGAAAAAAACAAATAGTAACTATACATTAATTTCTTTCTTTTTATAATAAAATTTTTTTTTAGCGTTTATTTTTGAGAGAGAGAGAGAAGAGAGAGAGAGAGAGAGAGAGAGAGAGAGAGACAGAGACGGCACATGCTCACATGAATAGGGGAGGGGCAGAGAGAGGGAGAAAGAATCTAAAGCAGGCTCTGAGCTGAGTACAGAACCTGACATGGGGTTTGATCGCACGAACTGTGAGATCATGACCTGAGACGAAACTAAGAGTTGGACGCTGAACTGACTGAGCCACCCAGGTGCCCCGATTTCTTTCTTTAAAAATGGGAAGAGGCTCCTTTAAGTGCTGCAACCCTCTTCCCGAGTGTCCCATTGATGGCTTGTGACAGTGGCACCTATTTAAGAATATGTGAGATATGCCACAGTACATTAGTAACCAGGCAGAACCAGAAAGGCTCCAATTCTTCTTTCATTGTAATTTCCAAGTAGGTTAAAATACAAGGACAGAGGGAAAACCCCTCTTAACTCACTATCTACTAATTAAATGTTTTATAGAATTACGGCAGTCTTGTTAGATTGGGGGAAAAAATGAACAAGTGAATGAAACAGAAAACTACCTAGCAACCTTGCCATGCCTCTCTGGGGAGGCGGGACCGGCTCCACAGTCTGTGACAGAACCAGATCAACAATGAAAACTGGTGACTGGCTTTCTTGGACCCTTCACAGGATGAAAACTAAGCTTTGTATTAAACACGTACATGTTTCCCTTTGAGTACCTTATCTCAATAATTATGGCCATGCTGGTTTCACCACCATTACCAGTGTGCACATTCCCCTTAGATCTAATCGGGCAAGGAGACACTTTGGGGCTGGCTGACTTGTGCCTGCTGCAGCATGTAGGCAGCAGCCCACACTCATCCCCGTGGCTTGTTCTTATCCTGTCTTAGCTCACTCCTGTCATGCAGGTTAGGGACACTTAAGGACTAATTCAAAGAGTCAGGTTGATCTAAAGGAGTGTTCTGGACTGACCTGTGAAGCCCAGTGCAGTTTTCTCCCAAGCTGCCCTATGCTCATGTTCTTCGGTTTGCATTTCTGATTTTTCCAGGCAAGGGACAGAGAAGCGAAGCTCCTGGAACTAACTCCCTTCTAAGATGCTCCACGAGCCTCGATTTCTGGGTCCTGTGTCACCCACACTCTAACTATGCTGTGTGCACACCTCCTTGAAGTAAAAGAGCAGTTGAAGATGTCTGTGATCAGGGGTTAGAACACCTGTGGATCTCTTGCCCAGGAGATCTGAAGCCAGGATGCAGCTGAGGCCAGATGTGTTACTCCTCCTTCATCCTCACCCTGGAGAAAGTGGATGTAAATGCGGGCTTTTACAACGTGGTATATAGGTGTCACTGCTCAGTTTTTAATGTTTCTGGGACCATCTCTCTGCACCTACCTGTTTGTCTTTAGATAGAAGCCATGATCTCTGACTCATAGAGTTGTAAGGAGGACTAAATGAGATAATGTATTTGACAACCTGTAGATGCAGGCACTTCATAATGACAGAAATCATCCTTTCTGGTCTGAAACAAACAACTGCACAAATACCTCTTTTCCAAGCATGCATTGGCAAAAAAAAAAAAACAAAAAAACCAAACCAAAACAACAACAAAAACACAAACAAAACCATGAACTCCTATGTCACATGCTCAGCTAGCTATCCTCTGCACTGCACATGATGAGAACCAAAAGCTCCTCATTTTATGTTTTTACTGATAGTGATACAGAGCTCTGAGATATTAATCTGAGCATATTCTTGATAGAACTGGTACATCTGAGATCATTAGGTTTCCTAAGAAACTGTTGTTTTATTTGTTTGTTTGCCAGCTCAGATACTGTTTAAGGTCTCCTGCTGGCTATGTTTTGTTGTGTGTCCTTCCCCTGCTTGTCAGATGTACAAAGGCTACTACACACATATGTACATACACACAGGGGTGCTGTCTTGGCATTCTTCCCAACCTTTGCCAGGTTATCCATTTCTGCTTAAGCTTCCTCTTGGTCTCTCAGGCTTGCTTGCTTTTTATTTTGGCCTTCTAGCTCACTTTTAGTCATTCAGATCGTCATCCCATTGTATTCTTGGCTCTACTGCTTCTTTCCTTGGCTTGTGCCCCTCATGTCAATCTCCCCGGGGGTCCTAATACTGGTCAGACAGATTTTCCCCCTCTGACCTCATGGCATCACCTTGATGTCCTCAGCTGGTGTCATTTCTCAACCATGCCCTTGACTCATTCATATTATTTGTCTTATTCAAAGACAAATATTTAAATATTTCAAAGAAAAATTTAATATTTCAAAGAAAAATATTTAAGTTTTCATTTTTCTATGATCAAAGATGGTGCTGTGCTTACAACTGGTCTTCAGAAACAAGTGCAAAAGACATGAATAAATGGAAAGACATGCCGTGTTCATAGATCAGAAAACTTAACATTGTTAAGATGACAACACTAGCCAAAGAAATCTACACATTTAATGCAATCCTTAATAAAATCCCAATGGATTTTTTTGGGCAGAAATAGAAATTCCTACTAAAATTCATACAGAATCTCAAGGGATTGAGAATAGATAAAAGATTCTTGAAACAGAGGAACACAGTTGGAGGTCTTTTCCTGATTTCAAAATTTATTATTAAACTATGGTAAAGTAGTGTGGTATGGGCATAAAGACAGATGAACAGAACAAGGGAATAGAAATCCCAGAAATAAACCCTCACATGTAAGGTCAAATGATTTTTGACAAGGGTACTAAGACCATTCAGTGGGGACAGTCTTAAACAAATGAAGTTGAGAAAGCTGGATTTCCACATGCAAAAGAATGAACTTGGACTCTTACCTTATACCATATGCAAAAATCAACTCAAAATGAATGAAAGACCTAAACTTAAGAGCTAAAATTATAAAACTGTCAGAAGAAAACGGGAAAAGTTTTAGATATTTGATCTAGCAATAATTTCTTGAATAGGACACCAAAAGCACAGGCAATGAAAGTAAAAACAGATAAACTGATTATCAAAATTTAAAAATGAACAGAATGGAAAGGTAGCCTACAGAATGGGAGAAAATATTTGCAAATCATATATCTGATGGGGGTTAATATCCAGAATGTATAAAGAACTCCTACAAGTCAACAACAACAAAATAAACAACTCAATTTTTAAAAAAATGGGCATAAGATTTGAATAGACATTTCTTCAACAAAGATATACAAAGAGCTAATAAGCAAATGAAAAGATCTCAACACTTCTAATAATTATGGAAACACAAATCAAAACCACAATAAGATACCACCTCACATCCATTAGGATGGCTATTATTAAAAAACAAAAAACAGAAGATAACAACTGTTGGTAAGGATGTGGAGAAACTGGAACCCTTGAGCACTGTTGGTGGCAATGTAAAATGGTGCAGCTGCAATGGAAAACAACTGGAAGGTTCCTCAAAAAAATTAAAAATAGAATTAATGTAAGATTCATCAATTCTGCTTCTGGGTATCTATCCAAAAGAATTAAGAAGCAGAGTCTCAAAGAGATACTTATACATCGATGTGCATAACAACATTATTCACAATACTCAAAGGTGGAATCAATACAAGTGTCCATTAACAAATGAATGGATAAGCAAAATGTGGTATATACCTAAAATGGAATATTATTTAGCTTAAAAAAAGGAAGGAAATTCTGACACATGCTACATGGATAAGCCCTGAAGATATTATGTGGAGTGAAATAAGCCTGACACAAAAAGATAAATAGAAGATTCCACTTACATTAGGTACCCAGGGCAGTAGTAAGATTCACAGAGACAGAAAGTAGAATGGTGCTTTCTAGGGACTAGGGTGGGGAGAATGGGGAACTACTATTTAATGGGTACGGAGTTTCAGTTCTGTGAGACAAAAGAGTTCTGGAGATGGCTGGTGGTAATGGTGTCATAATAATGTGATGTAGTTGAGATCATTGACCCGTATAGTGGAAGATGATTAACCTAGTTAATTTTGTTATGTGCATTCATCACAATTAAAAAATATTCCTTTAATATTCAACTTAAAAATAAATAAGTCATTACTATACTGAATCTCTTAACTGTCCTTTATCTTTCAAAAAGTGTCACACCAGAACTACTCCTTTAGGCGGTATCTGAACTTTAATTTTTGTATCATCAGCACTTAGCACAGTGCAAGTTACATCATGGGAACTCAATATACTCGCTAAAAAAAAAGAAGAAAAAAGTGCAGGGACGAATATATGAACCCTGATTATTCCCTTCTTAAATTTCTCTTTAAAAACTTATTTATCTATTAACATGCAGTGTTATATTAGTTTCAGGTGTATAATATAATCATTCAACTATTCCATGTATCATCCAGGCTTTCTTAAATTTCTAGGGCTACTCACTCAACTATTTCATGTTCAACTGATACATATATATAATATATATATATATATAATACATATATATAATATATATTATACATATACATAATATATACATATATATTATATATATATAAGTTGATATATATCATGTATATTTCTTTTTTTAGGTGAAGAATTTTCCATTTATATAAAATATATTAGTTTCTTTTTATGTCAAAAGCCCTTAACATTTTTATTTTTATTAATTTATTTATTTTTAATATTTATTTTTGAGACAGAGAAACACAGAGCATGAGCAGGGGAGAGTCAGAGAGAGAGGGAGACACAGAATCGGAAGCAGGCTCTGGTCTCTGAGCTGTCAGCACAGAGCCTGACATGGGGCTCCAACTCGCCAACTGTGAGATCATGACCTGAGCTGAAGTCTGACACTCAGCCGACTGAGCCACCCAGGTGCCCCGCCTTTAACGTTTTTAACACGGAACTAGAAAGAAGAGTATAATGAATGTCTATACATATCACCCAGAATCCACAATTCAGAGCTTTGTTTTTGGCCACGGTTTATGTTACCATAATTTCCTCAGAGTCACGGTCACATCTTTTTGTCAAGTACCTCCCAATGTATGTGTATATATGAGGAGACTGATACAAAGAAGTTAAGTAAGTGGTCAAGTTCACACAAATGGTAAATGGTGGACTTAGGACATCTATCTCCATAACCCTAGGTATATGAGATCTTCCAAATCCATTAGGATGAATCTCTTTATTTTCACATTTATGCAAGTGAATTATTTTAACTAATAAGATTAATTTTCCAACATGACTTGGCCAATTTTCAGATATGGTTAATTAAAATTTTTAGGGGTGCCTGGGTGGCTCAGTCGGTTAAGTGTCCGACTTTGGCTCAGGTCATGATTTCACGGTTTGTGAGTTCCAGCCCCGCGTCGGGCTCTGTGCTGGCAGCTCGGAGCCTGGAGCCTGGAGCCTGCTTCAGATTCGGTCTCTGTCTTTCTGCCCCTCCCCTAAGCACTCTCTGTTTCTCTCTCTCTCAAATATAAAAAATAAAAAAATAAAAACAAAATTTTCTTAAAGAGAAACAAATGCCAGTGTTTTACTGTCATTGGTATTTGAGTTTTGGAAACATCCTCACTACTGTCTCTAAGCACTCAGTGGGGCTTCTTGAGCCCTGACTATTTGAAGCATGTGCTAAGACATGTGGGGTCTGATGGCAACAGGGCCTCACAGCTGTGCAGTTCGGAAGAGAAAGTTACTACCTTCACAGTCTATTGCTACTTAAGTTGCTAAATTAGACCCAGATTTATCTTTTTTTTTTTGTCATTGAGGAAGCAATTTATTCATTTTAGAAAAATGTTTTTTGCCCTACTCTCTTCTTTCCCCTGTTCCCAAGGCAGATTTACTACCACGAATCACAAATTCAGGCTCAGATGAGGTAGCATCTGCAAAGAGCTTTCTTTGTAAATGTGAATCGGTACATGCAGTAAGGTAGACTGACTTGATTGTAAGAAAATGTAACTTTCTATTTTCCTATCCAGGCTTGGCTCCTGGCTGCACACTGTGACCCCTTCCCTCCATAAAATTGAACTGAGCAAAGGACTAAAGGTCTCTAACATACAGTACACTGTGTTGGAGAAGGGCTGAGTGTTCCTTCCAGTGGTCTCTCACCAGGCACAAGGCACACAGGAAAGACTCACAAGGAAAGACTGAGTCTGGCCTCCCAGAAGACTATGCTAGATGCTTTCTCAAGGGGGAAACAGGTGCAGGTGTGTAGTACTGGGCCCATGGACAGACACGTCTCACCAGGAACCTCTGCTCCATCCAGCATCCCATCTCACTGAAGTCAAACTCCCATTCTGTACCAGGCCATTCACAGAGAAGAAATTTGTTCTGGTGGGGGTGTAAAAAATCCTCATCTATTTATAGCCTATGGTCATTCATCATGATATTGCAAGAGATCTGAATGATTAAAAATACTGAATTAATTCTTTCATTCAATGATTTTGTGTCACGCTATGATGGTGGATATGGCAGCCACACCTCCTGTCTCATGGAGCACATGAGAGCTGTTTCAGCCTGCTCTGCAGAGTGGCTATTTCAGCCCTTCATTTACCCAAATAGGACCCAGGTAAGTGGTTCATCAATGGTGACATGAATCATCCAGCCACACTGCACTCCTCTGGTGAAGAGGACATTCTAGAGGGTTTGGCTTTACCACAGAAGGGAGATCAGGTCCCTGGGAGCCTGGTTCTCTTGGCTGACTCATAGACATCTGACCGGGATGCCATCAGATTCCTGATGAGATGAAGGCCAGACGATGTGCCCATGAGCATGGTGGAGTCTCTGTCTCTCAGTTGTTTTCACAGATAGAGCTGAGAGTGAAGTGTGAAGGGAGACAGAGCCAGGATTGAGCTTGTCTGGCACAGACCTGCAGACAGAGTCCATTAGCCTCTGTGCTGGAAGTGGCGCTTATGCACTTAGGCAGGTGCTGAAATGAGAGAGCCTGAGCCTGAAGATGCTGGTCAAGTCTCGATATGACAGCTACCTTGTGGATCATAAAAACCAGATGAGCCAGCAGATAACTGCTATATGGTAACTTGTGTCACGATAAAAATGTCAGTTTTCTGTATTATTTTACAACATCGACTAGCTTAGGAATGCTTTCAAGCAGGACACCGATACCCTCCATTGTTAAAAACAGACCTAGGCATTTATTAACTGGTATTCACACGGCTCTTTCACTACCTGAGTTTATGAAGCGAGACCAGATTTCCTGTCCTTAGTATTCCTTCAGGAGCAGCAACCATTTGGGTGCTATAAAATGTTTCCATCAAAAATGATAGTCAAGGACAGGCACCCTAGGCTCCTCACTCCTACCTACTCACTTTCTTTCTCCCTTGAGAGTTAAGCAAAATTCTCTTTTGTTAATTTTATTCTTTACTCCTTAAAGTGATTCCTGTAACAAAGAACTCAAGTAAAAAATCCACATAATAATTATGAGTAGAATCCACCCCCTACCTTTTTCAAAGTATAAGATGAGCTCTATGGGTAGTGAGTGTCATGCCAGCATGGGCCTGGAAACTGGGCTTCTCTCTTCAATTGTGCCTCGTACAGCACTGGGGTCCAACACTTCTGGAGGATTCTCATGGAAGAATTCAGAGGCTGGGTGTCTGAAGGGTATGTGTTTGCAAACAGATATCCAAAAGATGATCTAGGAAATATCGCCCTGAATTCTAAACTGAAAGTAATTGTTTTGAGGGCTCTTTTCTCTTCAGTTGGGGTGGTCCATCATGAACTCACTTTATAAAAATTGTGGTTCTTTATAATGAAGATGTACATGACGCTATCTCTTTATGGGGACTTAGGGGAAAATATCAATTATTAGCCAGCAGTTGCTTCTCACACTTCACCTGGTTCACTGTTTCAAAGCTGAAGTTAAATTTGTGCAATCTTGTTATATTTACAGTGTTTACACCTGGACTGAAGAACATACAGTATAGTTCTGCTGACTGCTGGCCAGGACTCCCTAAGCTGCACCACAGAGCCCAGAAATATAATCACCTTGTGTGAAGGTGGGAATTCATTATAGGCATTGTGGGTCAGGTGGAAGACTTGACTTCCATTTTTATGCAATACTTCATGTACTTTATGATATACTAATTCATATCAAGTCTACTGATCATGAATAAAAAAGTAATGTCTTTGAATGATTAATTTTTAAAGAATAAAAGAGCAAGATTAAAAAAATATAGCATATATGTTTATAATCCTTCATCTCAAAACCATAGAATCTGGAACACTTAAAGCACCTGAGAAACTGCGTGGCTCAACTTTCCTCTTACAGACCAGTGACTGAGGCACCAGCCCCAGAGAGGTCAATGTCTTGACCACAGTCACCTTGGCAGCATGGTGGTGTCACCCCAGCCAAGCCTATTGTTAAAATTGTCCAAGGAATGAGGAAGGCTTGAGAGTTGTCTTCTAATATCTGAAAGACTCACATGGGCAAGGGATTGGCATTGTTTGGGGTAGATAAATATAGAAGTTATATGGAGGCAGATTTTAGTTAATAGAAAAAAAATAGCTTTAATGGAAAAGAAATAACAGCTTTCTGACAGAAAGGGCCACCTTGTGACCTAGTGACCAACTCCTCATCACTGGGCAAAACAGACCCTGCTTAGCCTCTGTGGGATATGTGAGCATTTGTACATTGGGTGGGAGGCTGGAAAATCCCACCGCTGGGCTGGGTGGGAACATGGGAGATTGCACACTGGGAGTAACTTTGTGGCAGACTTTTATTTTTTTACAACTTTATTATCCCATATTTTACGTATCATATAATTCACCCATTTCAATTGTACAATGCACTGATCTTTAGTTACTTGAACAAAGTAAGCAATGTTACCATACATCAGTATGGTATATTATACTATACTGAGGTGTAGTATATTATCACCTCAGTTAGATCCCACTAGGACAGCTGTTTTAACTAAAGTACTATCTCTTGGGGCACGGCTATCTAGTGAGGGGCCACCTCACCCACACCAAATCATGGTGGTGTGTATTGCAATCTGAGCACCTTACTGTGAGTGGATCAGATGCTGTAGCAAAGAACAAGGGCAGGAAGGAAGGGCTGGATGGAGAGGAGGAGATTGGCAGGTAGGTGAGAGCTCTGGGGAGGTCAATGTGAGCCCATGGGTGAACCAAAGGGCTAGTGTTGTGAGGTGGCAACAAGATAAGAGCATATTCCTTTTCCACTGGTTCTCCTCAACTCCGTATAAGATTCTAGTTATAATAAATCTGTTTAAAGTAGTGGACACTTTTACTCTGACAGTTTATCATAGCAAACTTTAGAGGCCTTTAAGAATAAATCACTTGAAAAAAGAAACTGAAGCTAGCTGCTAGCAAAAATAGATTATCATAATTGTAATGTCCATTTTTTAAACAGCACCATCTATTTTCAAACCACTTTATTTCCCTAATGAGTTAACATATGTTTACCAGAAAAAGGGAGTCCTCTTAAACTCAGGCTCCCTGTGGTGCATCCCCAAAAGAAGTATCAATGCCTTGGACACAGACATTCTGTGAGAGCAGAGTTTGGCCCCATGCCCACACTATTCCTCCATCCCGAAGGACCTGCTTGTGTTCTTAAAGCAGGTACTTAAGTAGCACCTTGAAGAAAATAACATGCATGCTGTTTTATGTATATGCTCACACTTCCTTGCTTAAGTGTGCCTGGAAAGCCCCTGATAATCATATCTGGAGCAATCATGAGAAGGGAAAGATAAAGCCACCAATCCATGTGCCAATTAAAATTCAAGGGACCTTAATGGGATTGGAATACTTTTTTTTTTTTTTTTTTAAGGTAAAGCCTAGGATTTCAGCTTCAGGACTTCTGAAAATCTTGAGAGTGAATTCTTCATACAAAACTTTGAAGGGTGGGGCTCATAGTATCTTTAGGTTTACAGTACCCAACATCTAAACAAAAAAAGAAAGAAAATAAAAAAGAAAAGAAAACATCAACTATTCAGAAAAACTAAGAAAGTCACTTCTGCTCTTGAAAACAATGAAAAGATTGCACATAGTATGTATTTCTCCAGAAAGTCTTATGAGGAAAAGAATGTAAGGGGTCATGAGTGGTACTTCTAGTAGAAAAAAATGAAGATGAACGTTAATGAATGAAAAATATGTAGGAATTACATGTTTTTTTTTTTTTTTTTGTTAGAGTTATCAGGTGTAGAGTGTGACCAAAACTGTAAGTTGCGGGACACAGTCTGTTCTGTTCACTTCATCGATCAGATGGATAAGAGCCACATCTCTAACAAGGCTGGGAATGGATTCATTCTATTTTGATTACTAGCAGCCTAGTCCCTGAGTTCAACCTACCTAATTGGTTTGTGAGATATAAGTAATGGAACATTATAGAAGACAGTCACAAATATAAAATCCAAATTCCACTATAAAGTCTTTTTAAAATAGACATGACCACAAAGAGGGGTGCAAGAAATATTCACGAACAACACCTGGAATCTTTCAGAGCTGCCTGGAAGACAAGTATATTAGGAACTCTCATTCTTTCCAGCACAGTTCCAAGGGTTTGTAAATAAATCAGTGCTGGCCACACCATATGGCCTCCATTTTCTCCCATCTTGACCTTGAGATATGGCCTGAGGAGACCGCAAGTCCCAGCAAGCAGTTTTCAATCTATATCTGAGCAGCACCACATAAAAGATGAAAGCAATTACAACAAGCACCATTTGCAGCAAATACCACGATGCAGTCCTCTTGGCTTCTGGAAAATTGCTAGGGAGCCCTGTAACTGGCCCGACATTTGGGCACAGGCCTCACTGACATCTTTTTCAAATTATAAATCCATTTGGGCTAAATTCTCATGGGTTGTGCCTTAGATCCCTGAGTGGATTGCACAGCAGGTGCTATTAGAACCTAGTCGTAATCAGTGAGAGATGGTCCAGGAACCTGGGAAGGTTCTAATAATAAGCAAGGACTATCATCAGAATACTTAAACACTTAACCAGCTTTGCATCTTCAAAGCACTTTACAAACATTAATTAATTAATATACACTATCCACCCCTGTGATGTAGTTAAGTATTATTATCTCCACTTGACATATAAGGAAACAGACAGGTTAAGTGGCTTGCTTGAGGCCACACAACAAGCCCAGAGTGGGTCTGGGAACGTAAATTAGAAGCACCTGATCCAAACTCGCACCCAGGTGTGCTAGTGGTGTAGTCAGCTGGCTCACGGCACTTCCTGAGCCCTTACTGCCCAGGAGCAAAGAAGTGTCTCTGTCTGAGGGCGTGAGGTTGCAGCAGACCTGCTGACAAACTGTCAGAGGAGGCAAGCCCTCAGGCTGTCTATTGGACCCTGTCCCACTCCACTGGAGATGCCACTCCTTGATCACTTTTTGACCCAGAATAGAGTTTGTCTGAGAGAGAGAGAGAGAGAGAGCACCGAGTGAGAGCCACGCTCTGGCTAATCCACTGCTCTGTCCAGCTGCAGTGGGTGGAGGAAGGATGGGGGCCCTCTGCTTCTGCCTTCCCTCACCACACTGGAAGTGCACTAGTGGCTTGGTTGGGGGAGAATGCTCAGGCCGGCCAGATAGCTGGGAAAGTGAGCTGTCATATCTAAAGGGTGGGTTACTGAGGGAGGAAAAAATGGAGGAAAAGAGAACGCATGGGCAGGAGGAGCCTATCATCTAAGGGTGATCAAAACCAACAGCAACAGCAGCAAAAACCTACACCGGGGAAATGGTGGAGAACAGTGATAACTGAATGAAAAACTACGTCAGTGGGAATTGTGAATTGTGAGTGGCAAATTGCTCTGGTGACTGAAAGTGCTGGGAAAAGGCGGAAGAATTGCATCTGGGAAGAGGAAGAAAGAGAACCAGCAATTCTGGAGTGCCTTTTGTGTATCAGTATTCACTGATTTAATCTTCAAATCAACTCCAGCACATGAAAACATTGATTTTTATCCTCATTTTAGGAATGGGAAATTGAAGTACTGACAGTCAATTTTCTGGAGGAACTGGAATTCAAACCAGGTCTGGCTGACAGTGATGACCCCACACCACTGGAAACAAGGAAGGACTCTGGGCATTTCAACAAATAAAAGGGCAGGAGGCTTCCAGGAACAACTGGGAGACAGTGGAGGCTTGGGAGCGGCTGTAAAGTTGACAGTGGCACAGTGCTGGGGGCTTGATTTTGAATTCAGCAATCCTGCAGCTGCGAGGGACTTGAGGACAGTGTGAGGGAAGTGCGGAGGCTGCTTAAACTGTGTCGGGGTAACTCACTGGAATATCCAGAGAGCATTCAAGTGGATGTTACATCAGTTGGCTTGTGTTAACTTATACATACCGTCTTGAGAGTCAAGGAAAATGTCTTGACTTTTTAATTGAAGGAAATCATCCCAATGCTTCTCTGGTTATTTGATGAAAATAAAAATTTGGGGAATAATCCTGAATACCATTTCCTCTCTCTCCTACCAAAAGGCCCAGGGCACTGAGCAATGCTACTTTGGGGCTGAATGGATGTTTGTTGAATGAAACACTGAATGAGGACTCAGAAACCAAACTTTCATAGTCTACAAATCCTCACAAGACTGTCAGAATAAGGACAGAGGTTTGCATTTATTTATTTTGCTAAAAGCTTCATACTTCTCCCATCTCTTGATATTGTGAGAGGTCTGGAACTTTCCTCTCAAATATATTTCCTTATATGACATGCTTTTCCACGAAGATGTAAAATTTCTTATTTTCATAGAGCTCACTGCTCAAATATGGTATTGTAGCTTTTCTTAGCATCTTGCAACTTTTCTAGAGTGTGCATTGGAAAAGGAAAGAGAGAGAAATTCAACTTGAGATGTCTTTGAAACCTTTGTCAGGGATATTGGGAACTGATGGGAATCGAGGATGTGGAAACTCTTACAGGTAGAAAACACCAAAGTAGAGATGTGGATGTTGCCTCAGAAAAGGTGGCCACTGCTTCCCTTTATGAAGCTAGTCCAAACTGTGGAACCCCTCCACCAAAGCACCCCCAAATTTCCTCTCGTTCTGACCTATTTAATTGAACTGCCCCCTCGCCAATTTCCTAGAACAGCAGAAAACCAAGTCACTTTCTCCCTGCTTCCACTAATGCCTCTTACAGAGTTCTTCCCACAGCAGTTAGATGTTTTTATGAACACAAGTTGCACTGTGGCATTCCTCCTGCCAAAACAACCCACAACTCTCTGTAACTCCCATATGCTAGAACCCCAAATGCTAACAATAGCCTGCGTTGCCTTATGTGACTAACTCCTGACTATTTCCCTAAACTTCTCTCCTCCTCCAGCCCTTTCTCATTCTCTCAGGCACACTGGTCCCACTGCTGTTCCTTCAACTGGCAAAACACACAGCGCCTTTGCACTCATAGAGTACCCTTCTTCTGAAGATCTGTGTGACTTGCTCCCTCACTTCCTTTATGGCTCTGTTCAAATGTCTTTTTTAGAGAGGCCTTCTTTGATCACTATTTACCCCACCGTATTTTCTTCATAGAACATCTCCCCTGACATATTCAATTATTTATGTTCTGTGCCCTCCCATTAGTATGTAAGCATCCTATGAGGAGGGAATTTGCACTCCCAGGGCCTTACAGCAGTGCTTGGTACCCAGTAAGAATTTGTTAGATACATGTTTAATATTTGTATGTACCACCTGTTATAGTTTCCTTACAATAACCAGGCTAAAAGTTGCTTACAAATAAAAAAAAATAATTCATAAAGATTTTACTTTGGTGATTCTTTTTGTCAAATTAATTTCTTAAATGTTGCCCCTACTCCAAGAAACCAAGTTTGCATCTTAACAATTGATTTTTAAGATCAGGAATCTGCTCTTTGCTACTTGAATCTTGTATCAGCCTTTGGCCAAAACCAATAAAAGTCTGGGCCACCTTTCGCCACAGCAATTTCTGAGTCACACGTGCATCTCCTTTATCCCTGTGACCCCTGCCCCACCTGCCAGCTCCCCAAAAAATCCTATTGTTCAGTGTCATACAGAGTAATGTTGAGGTGCACTCTTATGACTTCACTACTCGCTCACATGGAAGGTTGGGAGTTTTCGCCCCTAGTGAAGAGGAATCATTTCTCCTAGAGGAGCCTTAGATGAATGAGGGTCCCATTCTCCTTAGAATTCTCACTCCACTACATATGGCCCTACTTTTGCATTTAGAACATGGACAACCACATAAAGTTGAAAGTGATGCTCCTTTGAGTGTAAGCCAGAGATGAATAAAAAGTGGTTTAATGTGTGACTCTGCCAGTACTGAAGGGTTTGAGCCTCATGTAAACTTTCGCTGATCAGCTGCAGTTCTGGTCTAATAATTAAGAGAAAATGTTAATATTTAATACTTAAGCATAATATTTAATTTGGAAAATACTGGTACAGTAATAAAGAGGTTGCACATATGGGTAGAGTTTTCTTTACCTCATTGATATTGAAGGTATAGGGCAATGAAAACATTTTGAAATTAAAGTTAAAATAGTCCCAACTACAAAATTAACAGGTTTTAGTTCAATAGTATTCATCAGGATCACTTATGCATGACATATGTGCTGTGTAAATAAATATATATATCCTTCTACATATACAGTTGGCTTTCCACATCTAGAACTCCCTTGAACAGAACATGATTCATGGAATTGGCAGTTGCTAGTTTATCTTTTTCCACTGTCTTCAAAGGTGGCTTATGCTTTTAAATGCACAAAGTGTATAATCACAATTACTTTAAAGGGTTTCAATCCCATGTGTGAGAGAGTTCCTAGGCCAGCCTAGGAACTGAAAGTGATAATGAAATATTAAAATAAGATGGAAATGAAGGTAGACCCTGGCTTGTTAGTGCAAAGAAGATACTTATCTCAGGTTCACTCTATACATTACTTTCTCCCATTTTTCTTAAAGGGTAGGAATGGGTATCTGATAAGGATATGTATATGTATAGAGCAGGGTTTTGCTGTTGTTTTGGTGTCTAGGTTTTCCTCTTTTAGTGGAGATGTGCTTTGTCAATGGCTATTGAGTTGTGACTGAAATAGAGCAAATTGAAGAAGGCAATGACAGGACGATGGAGAAGGGGGAGAAGACAATACATGTGTCTTGCTTCACACAATGGCTACAGCACTAGAAAAATAGAACTTCTGTATATATACTTATGTCTTTTTTTAATGTTTATTTTTGAGAGAGACAGAGTGTGAGTGGGGGAAGAACGGAGAGAGGCAGAGAGAGAGAGAGAGAGAGAGAGAGAGAGAGAGAGACTCACTCCCAAGCAGGCTTCAGGCTCTGAGCTGTCAGTATAGAGCCTGGTGCAGGGCTTGAACTCATGAACTGTGAGATCATGACCTGAGCTGAAGTCAGATGCTTAACTGAGCCACCTAGGTGCCCCTGTACTCATGTCTTAAATGTAATGAGGAATCTTGCTCTCTGAAAAAGATCTTACTGAGAGCTAAAATGACAACCATTTTCTAAATATCATCCTTAATTTATTTGGTAGGTTTGGATTTGCTATATCAAGGTCAGTCATGTAACAGGTAGAATATTTCCTTCTGGGGACCTTATTTCTAATTTCTAATGTGACCTAGAGGAGTTAAGCTTGACCTCTGATCATATTAACAGGAATCAGCCAAATGGACCATCAAGGGAGGAGTGATAATGACATGTACATTCAGGTAGGACTTTGAGTCCACAGAAGAGCTTTCATGTATATCATTTTTGATTCATAAGCCATGGGGGTAAGTATGTATTACATTAAGTAGATTAGGCATCTGTTCCATATTACGGATAAACAAACAAAGTCTGCATGAATCCCCTAAGGTCAAGCAGCTATGAGATCCTGGAAGTGGGACTCACACTCTGGCCAAGGTCCCCTCACCTGCACCACATGTGCATCTCTTTCTCTACCCTCTTGATTTCACACTGTGTGTCTGGTGGGCTCTGACTCCTCTTCTCTTGGTCTTGAAGACGCACCAACACCAAGAACATTTCACATTTGTGGAGCAAATATGGTAAATGTTAAGCATCAGAGAACTCCTCTTCCCATTCGCACAGCCTTATTGTACTACAGGTAAATCTCTGCCATCATTTACTTTTTGTCTACCTACTTGTTTATATTAAAAAGAAGTTCTTGAAAATCTAAAAAGTTTACAGATACTCAGTGATCCAAAGGTATGCTCAAAAGACTCTAAAGGACCTTAAGCAACATGAATTTATACTTATACAGTGAGCTTTTTATGTTACAGAGTTGTGGTTGATAACAGAAGGAACTGGGTACCCACAGAATGCACAAGATCTTTGGCGTAATGGGGTACAATTTGAATCAGTCCCTTGCTGGACGAGTTATGTAGTAGGCATCTCCTATAATGTCTTATAGCAAATTTATGACACATTTACATTTTTTGGTCCCCAGTGTCACAGTGTCTTTGTAACCTTGGCACAAAGTAGTTAACCGGAATGATGGTGGAGATCTGGAACTAACTTTATCTCTTCTTTGCCAGTATGAACATGGCTGGTAATCAAATCTCCTAGTTGGTTAGCAACCATTTATGGAGCACCCTCTGGGGGAAGGGTGCTGTGTTTTCTGTTGAGCACAAGTATTCTTAGACTCCTCACAGAGCAACAAGGCAAGGCCAAGCTAGATGCATAATACCAAAGAGTAGCTTATTCAAAGCTGTGCCTCCTCTGGGCCTCTGCCATTGACTCAGCAAGGATGCTTGTCTTACAGGGGCCCAGAGGTGGGGTGGAGATGGAAGAAGCAAGTCTGCTCAAGAAACTGCTAGATGGCTGGATTCAGATTGATCAAAGTCTGCCATTTTGCCTTGTCCATCTGGAACCATAATTCAAGAATGAAATTGCCCTGAGTTTTCTCCTCCCCACCATTAAATTCCATTCAATCATAGTAGGCAAAACGCAGTCACGCTCAAGCAGCCAGATGTTATCATTACAGACCTTTCTTTATAAACCGATGCTGAAACTTGAGTGGTTGATGAGACCAGCTAAGCAGTTGTACCTTTGACCCTACTGCATTAAACTTGCCCTATCAATTTAAGCTTAGTATAAACACCATTTCCCAGAGCCCCTCATGAAGTCAGCAGTGAGAAGAAGCTGACTAAGCCTAAACATTTTTTAACAGCAATCTTGTCTTACAACACCAAGGGGATTTGCTGGGTATCTGGGGCTTTATAAAACCATATGAACATGCTGAAAGAATTAAAGTCCTTTAAAAATGAAAAATTGATGGTGACAGTCCTTCTGAAGACCAGTTGGTATAATGGCAGCATAGGAATGGGTATGAGAGTTGGTCTGAAACACTTCTGAATTTTTTTAAGTGATATATTTTTATTAGTTTTTCTTCTTTCTCAAAGGTTTACTCCAAGGTGGCCATTCCAATAAAGAATGAAAAAGTGTGTCCCAGTTATCAGCAACTTGGACATTTAAGAGCCACTGAACATATGTATTGTCCTGATTAAGTTTCTTTCAAATGAATATTGGGATCCTCTCCCCATTCAAGCATATTAGTGATATCCTAATTTTCCACAAATCTGCTTGTAGCTGACATTCTAGTAAAGCTTCACCTGTATACATGCCCAGGAAGAATGAAGGTAGTTACCACTACATTGTTATTTATTTATTAATATTTCAAATGAATGAAACCTAGATTTTCTATAAAATATAAGAGTATATTTATGACTTATTAAATATACTTCAGTGTAAGGCTATTTCAAAAGAGAAGATCAACCTTCGCAGTGTTAATTTTTTCTGTATAAAAATATTATTCAGTCACTTTGTGGCTTAGCTTCCAAATAAGTAGAATACTGTCCCTTTCTGTCAAAATGCTAAAATTGTACATTGGCAAGCAAATACATGCATGATTATAAGATTTATGAACTCTAATAAAAATTACCTTAAAATGTTTTATCAATGAAATAAAGCTATATTTAAATTATAAATTCTAAGTTTTAAAAAAACAGGCAGGAAATGTAGATATTTTCAGAGACACAGGGTAAAAAAGGAACCCAAACATTAAAAGAGAATATTCTCCATTAAGGGAAAAAAAATACTATTAACTTAGAAATAAGGTGTTTTGGAATATGTGTTGCTTCTAGCAAGGTTTCATCTGATTATTGCAAAATCAAGCAAGTACCAAGGTTATCAGCTCAGGACCATAAAGCCAGTGAGTTATCAAAAGGGATTTACATGTGGACCTCAATCACTGGAATTAGTGAAGAGTCACAGATTTGAAGGGAATACATATCTTACTCAAATTGATATTATCAAGAAATCAACTAGTCAAGGGAGAACTCTCCAAAACCTTAAAATCTAATACTGAGGTCAAAGAAACTTTGTCAAATGTCTTGGTAGCCTGATTAAAAGAGTCATTCTAATTGTTTTCTTTTCTTCAGAAGGAGGAGACAGAAGAGGCATTTATTTCATGGGATAAACAGATGAAAGATTGGGAGAGTTGGGATCAAGGCTTGGTGCTGTCACAGCCAGGTTTTGGAAGTTTCACAAGCCTCTTTAGGTCTTTGCCTGCTCATCAGGGAGTGTGTACTTCAGAGGAGATGGCATCTCCTCTTCTTTCAGGCTCTGGGACACAATTCAGAATTCTATGATCTTTAAGATTATTTTCATCTTTAGGATTCAGCAAATGTATGAAGCATTTATTTAGAGAAAAAAAATGTACTTCGAGAATAACACCTCCCTCTGTCACTTAAATAAAAAGAAACAATATGCATTGTTTCGCTATTTAAATGGGGGTGTTGAAAAATGATGTCATCACCTTCCACCACACTCCACAGTGAACTCATTGGAAGCAAGAGCATTGCCATCAAGAGCTGTCACGACCTGTCCTATAATAGCCAGTTTATGGCAGAGACCACAGAAGTTGCCCATGGAAGGCTTGGTGGGCTTCTCGGGAATGTCTCCTCAGCTTTATTAAGGAGTGGAAAGATTGAACAGAACTTTTAGACCCATGAAATCTTCAGGAAGAAGAAAATGCCTGTTTGACCTGACATGAGAATGAGGGAGCCTACCGCAGTGCTGGGTGGCCTTCTGGGATTGCAGGGTGAAAGGCTGGTGGCTTGGAAAGGAGAAGGTATTACATGTTTGAAATGAGGACCAGAGGCAGGAAGGGATGCCCTGGGCACAGCCATTGTATACAACTTTCTGATGCAATACTTTTCTTGCTTTGATTTGAAAGAGCTATTTTAGTATGAAGTGTTTCTGTTGGCTTGCTTTTTCCACCTGAACTAAAAGTGAGAGGAGAATGCCTAGGGAAACTTTGATCAAGCCTTTCCGACTTCATGTAACATGGGCTGGATGAGGGATTTGTAAGTTTCTGAGGCATCATGTCTAGTAACTGATGCCTTGTTTTTCTTAATTAATGAGTAGCTCAGATATTTCAATGGAATTGGTTTATCCACGTGAAGATAAGAGAAAAAAAGTACACTAATGTGAAAAGCTAGACCATTTTCTAACTTGGTTTATAATGAAAAAGTACATTTAAAATGAGGAAAATTAAATAGACTTATATTCCTTAGACATAATCTTCCTAAGGTAACAGTTCAGTAGTAAGAGAGATAATCATCTTTGTGTCTTTTGTCTTCAGTTGTATTTTTAGTTTTCATTCTGCATTCCATGATTCCAAAAGCTGAAGTCATCTGCAGGTCAAACCATGGCCTGGGGTGAGTACCTCGTACTTCTTAAAAAAATGCGTCTTCATTCTGAAAACATGAAAACTCTTGCTCTGAGGTTGGATTCAATGAACCACGCCTCTTACAAGTTGTTCATCTTTCCTTGCTCATCCAGGCGGACTTTTGCTCAGTTTTGCTGTCACCACATAGCTGCAGGGCTTTTTGAAATTCTAGGCAATGAAGCTCATTTCCATGTTGCTCATCTCCCAGCAACCACGGGGGCCTTCAGAAGGCGTGAGTCTAAGGACTGGGGGCAAAGATCTGATGGCGGTGTCCTGCAAACCACAGTAACCCACAAAGGCCCCAGCACATAAAATTTGTCCAAGGTGTTAATCAGCCTCACTGAACTCACCCTTCCTGAGCAACCTGTGACCTACAAAGATGCAGCTTGTTGGAGCCTGGTAGCAGGCTTATCACTCTCGTTTATGAGTTTTCAGACACATTCATGTTGGTGCATGTGTTTAAAAATCTGCCTCTCTCTCTATGCCCAGTTCAGAGTAAGCAAGCGACCGAAAACAAATTTTCTGTTAAGTTGCTCTTCTATAGGGCGCCTGGGTGGCTCAGTCGGTTAAGCGTCTTGACCTCCGCTCAGGTCATGATCTCGAGGTTTGTGGGTTCAAGCCCCGCGTTGGGGTCTGTGCTGACAGCTCAGAGCCTGGAGTCTGCTTCGGCTTCTTTTTCTCCCTCTCTCTCTACCCCTCTCCAGCTCCTTCTCTGTCTCTCAAAAATAAATAAATGTTTAAAAAATTTTTGTAAAAAGTTGCTTTTCTATGAAGTGCCATATTGACGAGGAGGTGAATGGCTTGCCACTGGGATCAGGCCAAAAGCAACACCACCAACACTCCATACTACCACTAAAGACTCCTGATAAAGGGCATTATTTATTTTCTAGCTTATAGTCACCAATGTATATATATGTAAACCCCTACGTAAACAGAGACACTGAATGAATGATATCACTCTGATGATTTAAGAGGCAAGCATTTTGTGTATTCCTGAATGAGATAAATTAAAAATAGGCAAAATCACAGACCCAACACCACCACATAGTTCCTTATTGTATTTATACAAAAGAGTGTTCTGCAGTGGATTTGACAAATGCCTAGTAGTCACCCAATAAAAGCACATTTGGGTATGGCTTTATGGATGATGGGTATGGGTTAAAGGAGGTACTGGCAAATTTGAAGCCACTGTTATGTTGTATTTTCCAAAATGATAAGGGTGGTCTGGTGTCCACATCATGACGAATGAATGAGAGTAGATGGAAGAGAATGGGAGAGAACTGGTGGGGGATGGTGGGTGGTTAGGATAAAAATGGAGTCAAAGAGAGGCAGAGGTAGGTGGGAAAGCAGGGTTGATGTGACAGAAAGTAGTCGATGAGACACTGATTGGGTGGCTTCTGTGTGTGTATATAGGCATGCATAAATATAGAGATCTAGAGTTATGTTTAATTTTTGCAGCAGAGCGATAATTCTTAGAAACAAAAATCTCCCTGGAATTTCTAGTTTTATGTCTAACATTAGCTGTCATTATTTAAGTCTTTGAGATTAGTGTAAAAAGGCATTTCACAATGCCTGGTCTCCTTAATCAGCAAAATCAGATGCTGAGAGATAGTTCTCAGATTGGTTAAGAGGATCCCAAGAAATGACAGACTGCAGAGGTTTTACGTGGCAGTATAGAGAGAAGACCTATTTTGCCATTGGACTGAAAAATCTTCCAGAAAGTGAAAAGTCTCAAGAGGATCCAAACACCTCACGGGGCAATGGAACAGTGGTGATGCAAATTTGTGGGTGCAGAAGGGGGTTATTTATTCATAATTTATGTGTCCTGTCTCATGCTGTATTCTTCTGACCCTCTCAGAGCAGGCTTTCTGAGCCCTGCTGGTCAGAAGTCAGAGTCATCACTAGGCTGGAGAGAACTCCATTCCCTTGTGTCCTTGTGGGCATGTCGGGAAAGACAAGCTTATTGCTGGCTCTGCACTCTCCACCACGCCCAGCCAGACATTTCAGCAGGGATTCAGAATGTACCACCCAATTCCTAATTCCATATTTTTAAACACAGCATGAAACAAACCATCGATCAGCCAACAGCAGCTGGCAGAGGATCAAGCAGGCCCACCGTGGTTTGAACTTTCGTGAAAACAAATGAGGTTTGGGATTTCAGAGAACCTCTCCAGTTTCAGGCCATCACTAGTACTGACTATTTTCTCTCTAACATCCCAGGCTGTCCAATCTGCTCACCCTCAGCAGAATGATGCCTGCACAAATCCACAGGTTGCCTGGTTCCCAGAAAATATAGGGCCAAGTGATCAGTGCATTGCCATATCCCTTCTTCCCTCCCACTACTTTTTTTGGCATGATTAGCCTACAAGTTTCTCACTAGGACTTCTCTTCAGATAAATTGTCAATGGGCCTTTCCCTTCCTCACTCCCTCCCTCTTTCCCTCCCTGCCTTCCTTCCTTCCTTCCTTCCTTCCTCTCTTCCTCCTTCCCTCCCTCTCTTTTCTTTCTTTCTTTCTTTCTTTCTTTCTTTCTTTCTTTCTTTCTTTCTTTCTTTCTTTTCTTTCTTTCTTTCTTTCTTTCTTTCTTTCTTTCTTTCTTTCTTTCTTTCTTTCTTTCTTTCTTTCTTTCTTTCTTTCTTTCTTTCTTTCAAAGTCTGTGTTTTTTAGAGCAGTTTTAGCTTCACAGAAAAATTACACAGAAAGTGTAGAGAGTTCCCATATATGCTTTCCTCCTCCATTTCCTGCACAATTTCCCCTATTATGTAATATACTGCATTAGAGTGGTATATTTGTAACAACTGATGAACCAGTACTGATGCATTGACTAGTTTGCGTTAGGTTCACTCTTTGTACTGTACAATCTATGGGTGCTGACAAATGTACAATATCACGTATCTACCTAGCATCACAGTGTGTACAGAATAATTTTGCTGGCTTAAAGAACTTCTGTACCCCACCTATTATCCTTTCCTCTCTCCCCTTGAACCTTTTGCAAGCCACTGGTCTTTTTCTTGTCGCCATAGTTTTACCTTTTCCAGAATGTCATGTAGTTGGAATAATAGAATATGTAGGCTTTTCAGATTAGCTTCTTTCATTTCTTCACTTAATATGTACCTAAACTTGTAGTCTAAACATGCCATATCTTTCTGTGGCTTGATAGCTCATTTCTTTTTATCACTGAATAATATATTCCATTGTATGGATGTACCATACTGAAGGATATCTTGCTTACTTCCAGTTTTTGGTGATCATGAATAAAGTTGAATGATTATGAATAAACAGTCATATGCAGCTTTTATGCTGACATAAGTTTTGAAGTCAACTGTGTAAATAGTTAGCAGTGTAACTGGTATATGGTAAGACTGTTTAGTTTTTTAAAAAACTGCAAACATTCCTGCAAAGTGACAGTTTGCATCCTCACCAGCAATGAATGAGAGTTCCTGTTGCTCTACACCCTCGCCAACATTTGGTGTTTGGGATTTTCCCTAATCTAATGTGTGTAGTGGTATTCCATTATTCACTTATTTAGTAAATGTTTTATTTTTAAGTAATCTCTACACCCAATGTGGGGCTCAAACTCACAACCCGGAGATCAAGAGTCGCACTCTACTGACTGAGCCAGCCAGCTGCCCCTCCTGTTACTGCTTTGATTTGCAATTACCTAATGACAAGGGATGTTGAACATTTTTTCATATGTTAATTTGTCAGCTGTATATCTTCTTTGGTGATGTGTCTGTTCAGATTTCTGCACATTTTGTAATTGGGTTGGTTGTTCATTTTCTTATTGTTGAATTTTAAGAGTTCTTTGTATGTTTTGGATACTAGTCCTTTATCAAATAGGTGTTTTGCGAAGATTTTTCTCCAAGTTTTTGGCTTGTTTTTTCATTCTCTTAACAGTGTCTTTCACAGAGCAGAAGTTTTTAACTTTAACGATGCCTCACATATTAACTTTTTCTTTCATGGACTGTGCTTTTGGGGTTGAAACTGAAAATCCAAGGTCATTTTTGGTGATGTAGTTAAAAAACTCTAAGGTCATTAGATTATCTAGATTTTTCTCTTATATTATCTTTCAGAAGTTTTTCAGTTTTGCATTTTACCTTTAAGTCTATGATCCATTTTGAGTTAATTTCTGGGAAGGGTGTAATGTCTGTGTCTAGATTAATTTTTTTGCACATAGATTTCTAGTTGTTCCAGCACCATGTGTTGAAAAGACTAGCCTTCCTCCACTGGAATGCCTTTGCTCCTTTGTCAAAGACTTGCTGACTATATTTGCATGGGTCTGTTTCTTGGCTATTCTGTTCCACTGATCTATTTGTCTATTCTTTTGCAAATACCATGCTGTCTTGATCACCGTAGCTTTAGGGTAAGTCTTGAAGTCAGGTAGTGTCGGTTCTTTGACTTTGTTCTTCTTAAGTACTTTGTTGGCTTTTTTTGGTGTTTTGACTTTCCATATACACTTTAGAATCAGTTTGTCAAGATCCACAAAAATATCCTATATTATTTTCCTTCTTCATGGAGGATTTCTTTTAACTTCATTTTTTGCAGGGTAAGTCCACTGGTGACGAATTTCCTTAATTTCTGTTTGAGATAGTATTTATTTCTCTTTCACTTTTGATGGATGATTTCACTAGATACAGAATTCTATGTTGGTATTTTTTTTTCTTTCAACATCTTAAATATTTCACTTCCCTCTCCTATTGCTTGCATGGTTTCTAAACAGAAGTCTGATATTATTCTTACCCTTGTTCCTCTATAGATGTTCTCCCCCCACCAGCTTCCTTCTGTAGTTTGAATATGATATACCTCAGTGTTTTTGTTTTTTGTTTTTTTGTATTTATCTTGCTTGGACTTTTCTGAAATTCCTGACTCTGTGGTTTCGTGTTCTACCACTAATTTGAGAAAAATCTCATCTATTTTTTTATTCAAATATTTCTTCTATTCCTTTATTTCTTATCATTCTGCTATTCCCATTACATGTGTGTTACACCTTTTGTAATTATTTCACTGTTCGTGGATATTCTGTCCCAATTTTTTCCATTCTATTTTCTTTCTGCTTTTTCAGTTTTGGAAGTTTCTACTGACATATTTTCAAGTTCACTGACTCTTTCCTTGGCCATGTCCAGTCTACCGATGAGCCCATCAAAGGCATTATTTATTGCTGTTACATTGTTTAGGGTTTCTAGCATTTCTTTTTGTTCTTTCATAGAGTTTCTATCTGTCTGCTTACATTACCTATCTGTTTCTGCATGTTGTCCCTTTTTTTTCCATTAGATCACTGAGTATATTAATCACAGCTATTTTAACTTAAAGTCTGATAATTCTAAAATCTCTTCTATATCTGAGTCTGGTTCTGATGCTCACCTTGTCTCTTCAGGCTGTGTTTTTTGCCTTTTAGCATATCTTATAGGTGGAAGCCAGACTTGATGTATTGGATAAAAGAATCTAAGGTCAATAGGCCTCTGGTGTGAGGTTTATGTCTGGCTACGAGTTAGGTTGTTTTTATTATTTGCTGTTGCTGCATCGGAGGCTAAAATTTCCTCCAGTGTCCTTGTTTTTGTTTCCCCTTTTGTCTTTGGGTTCCCTAGACACTCCTTCTTAAATGGAGTCTGACCAGTTCTTTCAGCTGGAACCCCCCATTATTATACAGGATGTGGTGTTAAAATGTGGGAGAAAAGGAAACATTCTATAATCCTATGATTAGTTCTCATTCTATTACTGGGTCTGTGTCCGTGGGCTGTGACCTTCATAAGTGCTTCTCAGTTTTCCTCCTCTCCATCTTAAGTGACACAAGAGTGCTCAAGGGCACTGGAGGTGGGTATTTGCCTTTGTTCACATCATTTAGGCTTTGGTAAAATCGTTTCCCTTGAGGGAAGGCCTTTGCTAAGGGGAAACAGATCTCTCTGGACATATTTCAAAATGGTTACTTTTCTCCTCCTTCTGGCGAAAGCATGAGGGATTTTTCTCTGATCTTTCTCCCATTTTCTGATCTTAACTCTGGGAACAAGTAAAATTTGTGAGGGAGAACTCATGAAAGTGTGGGGTCCTGATACTGGGCCCCCAAGAGTTTTGATCTCTCAAGCTAGTCCACACTCAACCTCCAGCAATTAGTTAACCATCTAATGTGTTCCTACCTGATGATAGCCCAATGGAAGTTTCTGTTCCTAAGCTCTCTGATTCTCTGTATTCACCTCTCTTACTAATTTTGGACAGCAGTTTTGTCCTGTGACCTCAATTCTCTGATGGATCTAAGAAGAGTTGTTGATTTTCAGTTAGTTCAGTTTTCTTCCTGTTGTGAGGATAGGAATGAAGACTTCCCCACTTCTTATATGTTAGAGTGGGAACCAGAAAACAGTTTAATGGACTTTTATTTTTCTCCTCAACTAAATGCAACTAAGATCGAACATGAAAAGGCAAAACGTAAGTCAGGGGAAGTGGTAAAAAACCAGACAGGTAGAACATTTTAATTTAAGACTCAGTCAGAGGTAAAAGATTAAAATAGATTTTATAATTATTTTTTCACATGACATGTTGATAAGTTTCTGTAAAGAAAGACTTCTCTGGGTCAAAATATATTTTCAGGCATTTCTTTTCATTATTTAAAATAATCATTAAAAATCACTTTAAATATTTTCATTTACACAAGCCCACAGCCCAGTCAGCAGTGTCACTAAACACTACAAGGATTTCATTATTTGTTTAAAATAAGCACCTACCAGAGCACATTCTAATATCTGGAATATGATTCTGATAGCAAAGTAACCCTGTCTAAAAGAGTACTCTCCACACTTGCTGATATTGACCTTGCAGGGAGTTTAAGGTCCATGAATGGACCATGGAATAATGACCGAGCACTAAATGGATGCAGAGGAAGGCACACCTTTATTTGCTGTGTGCTCCACTCATGCAGAACACCTGCAAGGGGGAGTCTGGCCACTGCAAGTTGCTACAGTTCAGTGTGCACCATATTTTGATAATGTTCAAGAGTGTTTTATTGCAATCAAATAATATCTTGAGCTCTCACAACAGCAAAATGCAGGAACTTCAAAGGGATTCCAGTCCAACTGGAACCATCATTACAAAACAAATTTTAGCTTTATTGTTAGCCAGACCACAAAAGGGCAGAGACCGTGCCAAAGTAAATGCTCTTGAAATCTCCTCTATATAGTACCTTTGAACAATTAATTGGTCTCCTAGAAACAAGAAAAAAAAGGAAAGAAAACAAAATAAAAAATTGACAATGGAATATATTGTTCTTGGATGTTGTACCATGGATAAGCCATAGTCCTATTGCACAAATACCTGCCAAATTGATCATTAATTTCAACTAGTCTGTAATTTTACAGATTAGGTTAGGTGTTGTAAACTGAAATTATACTCATTTTGTAGATTACATTTTCAGTTGCCCATGGAGAGGAGATTTTAATGCCTAAGAGAATCTATTGTATTTAATATCAGCTGTTCAGTAGACCATCATCATTGCCACCAAGCCTCAGAGGTGACCTTCATTCATGAAGCATTTTTCTGTAGCTAACACAAATTCCAAATTTGTGGACCCTTCACCAACCTGACTTCTTCCAGAATCCTCCAAACAGATAAGACATGGTTCTGGATAGATGGGTTAGTGAACAGGACAGGTAGGAGGTGAGTTACGGTGAATAAATGGGGGGGGGGGGGCTGACCCAAATCAGGATTGAAATGTTTTGGAGTCCCGATCCCAAATATCAGAATCCCTTTGCCTATTATTTCTCTTCTTAAACTCTCTGTCTTCTAAAGTACTCAGGTCAGATTTTAGCTCTAATTCTTTACTGTGGTTCAATTTCTTATATCAGGAATGGTGCCTGTCTTCTCGTTTCTCTCCCTTGGGAGATATATCAGAACATGTAATGTCACATTGATAATGTCCTTTGAGATCCTTACATTAAAGGCAAAGTGTCATCTATGGCATATATTCTAGATGCAACATCTGAGCTATCAGAATCACAGAGCAGTTTCCCCTATACTTACTTTTGCACAGAGTGTTCCCAATCAGGCAAACTATGAACTAAGTCTGTGAGGATGTCTACTTAGGGTAAGTGTTCAAGAATCCTTGTCATTTCTTAAACTGATATAAATGACCTAAAACACTGCTTCTCATGACAAATCACTCTGGATGATGTTTCCTAAAGAAAAAACACAGAAGTGGGCTAGAGGTAATATAATATAATTCTTGGGCTTACTGCTACCTCCCTAGGAAGGTGGCTAAAAACAAAGAAGCAACACACACACACACACACACACACACACACACACACACACACACACAAAACGGAGAGGTGATGGACACAGGGTGTATGTCAGGGCAGGGAGAGGAATGTGTCTGCTCATTTGCCTCTGGGTAGTATCCTGCCACCTGGACATGCTGGTACTTATCTGAATGTGACAAAAGCTTCTGCTTGACTGATATATATGACATCACACTGAAAATTCTGCCACATTTTTGGATAAGTCACTTATGTTTCATTTTCAGTCAGCTGTGTGCTAGCATGCATGGTTCCAAAATGGCACAGAAAATAAGTAGCCCTAACAGTGTTCAGAATCTGAAGTTTGGGAAATTACAAAAGGCTCCTTGCTCAGGATGGAGTGTGGCTCTGCGTGAAGAGTTGGCAGACCTAGGTGCACAGCACAGGCTGCCTGACTGACAGAAAAGGCTTTTACCAAAAGCAGTTACAGAGGGCTGGGAGGGGACCAATCAAATCCCACCAGCCCTCTAGTCTCCTGAGCATCATAAGAAAGTGCTAGAAGTTGAATAAAAAGAATGCTGTGGACCTGCATTTAGCATGTTAACACGGAAACTTTTTATTTTTATTTTTTTAATGTTTGTTTTTGAGAAAGAGAGAGACAGAGTGTGAGCAGGGGAGGGGCAGAGAGAAAGACACACACACACAGAATCTGAAGCAGGCTCCAGGTTCCGAGCTGTCAGCATGGAGCCTGACACGGGGCTCGAACCCACAAACTGTGAGATCATGACCTGAGTCAAAGTTGGATGCTTGAACTGACTAAACTACCCAGGCGCCCCAATGGGACTTCTTTTCAAAAAAAAATTATTTTTAAGTAATCTCTACACCCAATGTGGGACTTGAACTTACAACTCCAATATCAAGAGTTGCTTGCTCTACGGATGGAGCCAGCCAGGTACTTGATCTCCTTTTTTTTTTTTAATGTTTACTTATTTTTGAGAGAGAGAGAGCAAGAGCAAGAGAGAGACAGAGTGGGAGCAAGGGAGGGATGGCAGCAAGGAGACACAGAATCTCAAGTAGGCTCCAGGCTCTGAACTGTCAGCACAGATTCCAAAGCGGGCCTCAAACTCAAAACTGTGAGACCATGACCTGAGCCAAAGTTGGATACTTAGCCAACTGAGCCACCGAGGCACCCCACTCTCCTTTTTTAAATGGAAAACTTATGGGACTTACAAGATCTAGCTCCAAATTACAGACCCTTCACTTGTTAAGGCTTACAGTCTTCAGTATTTGATATGTTCTAGGTTTATGAAATGCTCTTTTCTTCAAAAACTTTGATGCTTCCTGAATACCTACACTTTACCCCCAATTGCACATGTAATTGTGAGTGATTTGATGAAATTTATTATATTCTATAACTTATTCTAAGACAAATATAAAGAAAAGCAAAAAAAGAATCTTTGCCCTCCCCCAAATCTTAGCACACTTTATAACACATCACAGTTTTATTTTTTAATTAATTAATTTTATTTTATTCTATTTTTAAAAACTGTTTACTTATTTATTTTGAGAAAGAGAGCATGAGCGCTTGAGTGCAAGTGGGGGAGGGGCAGAGAGAGAGGGAGTGAGAGAATCTCAAGCAGGCTTCATGCTGTCAGCACAGAGCCAGACATGGGGCTGGATCCCAAACTGTGAGATCATGACCAGAGCTGAAATCAAGAGTTGGACACTTAATTGACTGAGCCACTCAGGGGTCCCAACATGTCACACTTTTAGAAAGGAAGAAGCCAGTGTTGTTCTTAAGCCCAAACAAGTTCTCTTGGGGCTTCCCTCTCTAGCCTTCCATCCCACCAAACTGACAACCAATGGTAGGTGAACTATTGGCATTTCTCTTCAGCTTCACAAAGACTCCCCAATTAAAGGGATTCAGGTTTTGTTCTTTGACTACTCTGGTGCCTTAGCCAATTGTGTGGACCACGGTCACAACATGCCCCTTAGGCCAAGAAAGCAGGCAAACAACATCAGCAAGGGAATGTACATCCAGTGTTCATTCAAGGTCTTCTCATTTCTCAGAAAGAGGAATCTGAGTTTTTCTGCAAAATCTTCTGATGTTTAAATTCAAATAAAGAAAGCGCCACTACTGGTCTAGTTGGTCCCGAGAATTTCCCGACTTGAGATCTCTGTACAGGCGATGTAGAAAAGGCAAAGAAAACATATGTGCAGCGAATGCATAGAAACCTCACTCTGCTGATTTCATTAATTTCCTTTCCGTTTGGGATTGGTTCCTATAATATACATTTTACCCCACCAATGGCTCTAGTTTTAAAATTTTAGGATATTGGCTTTAAGCCCTGTCACAAAGGACAAATCATTTTAACCCAAGAAACTGGCTGAAAGGTTGATGTCGGAGACCCAGAAAGCCTGGCTTCAGTGCTGGCTTTTCTCGCAACTTCAGCAAATAGGATGTAAGCATTTACTCCTGTGGGTTTCAAGGAGGGGGTGGGTAGGTATCATATAGAAATGGCATGATATGCTGATTTGGGGGAATAAAGGCTTCAGACATGAGAGATGTTTTCATCTCACTTGTTTCCCTAAATTCGTTTTTATATTAATTAAAAATTCTTTCGCACACATTCATTCAACTTTGTATTTATAACTCAGGCTCTTGACTTTTGACATATAACTAATCATATTTTATCTGTCTTAAAATCCTCCAGATTACCAACAAAAGCTTTTGTGACCTTAAAAGTACACTTTGTAATTGAAGGTGAGGGGGGTTTTGGCATTAATAGACCTGGTCTGATAAACACTGCATCTGCTATCTGTTCACTATGTACCTTACACAAGTCGCTTGCTGTCTTTAGGTCTTAGTTTCCTCATTTGTAAAATGGGAATAACAACAATAATAGTTAACTTCATAGTGTTGTTATGGGGAGTAACCGAAATAATATAGAAACAGGAGGATGTGGAGCAACTGGAATTCTCAGACATTGCTGGCGGGAAGGCAAAAGGGCAGAGCAACTTTGGGAAACAGTTTGGCAATGTCCTATAAAGTTAAAAATATACTTCCCAATATGAACCAGCAATCTCATTCACAAGTATTTACCCAAGAGAAATAAAAACATATGTCCACACAAACCTTGTATATGAATGTTCAGAGAAACAACATTTCTATTATTCCAAAAGAAAACAACCCAATGGCCTTCAGCTGCTCATCAGGTAAACTGTATGTATCCACGCTGTGGCATACTACTCAGCAACAAACAATGAACTACTGACATACTAAGAACGTGGGTGAATCTCATAGCCCTTATAGGAGGTGAAAGAAGTCAAACAAAAGACTACAAATTAATGACATTCTAAAGAGGGAAACCTTACACGACATTCTACACGATATTCTAGAGAGGAAAAAATACAGTGACAAAAAGTGGAGGGAGGGATTAACTGCAAAGGAGCAGGCGAGAACTTTCTGGGGAAATGTTCTATATCTTGGTTGTGGTGATGGTTATACAATTTATATATTGTCAAAACTCACCACGTTGTACACTGAAAGTAATTTTTATTTTAAACAAATTATACCTCATTAAAGCTGGGTGGGAGAGAGAAAAGCCAAGCATGGTGCCTGGCCCCAAGTAAATATATTGAGTAAACTGTTAATCCTCTTCCTGTTTAGTTGTTGTTTAGAATGATAACCTTGTGCCTATCTGTGTTAATGGTGCTTATCACCAAAGCCATGCTGATCTTAGGCTTAAGTATTTCTTTACCCCTTCAAGTACTTCTGAGGCACAACTGCCTTTTCCTTTCCCTTCCCTTCCCTTCCCTTCCCTTCCCTTCCCTTCCCTTCCCTTCCCCTTCCCCTTCCCCTTCCCCTTCCCCTTCCCCTTCCCTTTTCCCTTTCCCTACCTTAAAAAATAAAAAGAAGAAGGTGGGGAGGAGACTGAGCTTAATGTTTGTAAAGCACCTTGGGACATCTGGATAAAAAGTGATAGAGGACTGCCAAGTGTTGTTATTACTTTTCTGTTTTCAACTATACAAATAGTGAAGTTCTTTGTTTGCTAAGTAGCTTCAGTAATAAAGTAAAAACAACAATAAAAAAGCACTGTTTAACCTTAAAAGGCAATTAAAAGGTCTGTTGGAGATCTATTCCTCATCTCCTACTATGCTGACAGATTACTGATGCTCATATTGTCAGACTTATACCAATGGGCTCCTTAATTCTGAGAGCAGGGGAGGCCCTGGTGGGACCCACTCTTCATCCACAGCTCAAATCCCACCAGGGTCCTGGGGCTGAGCCTTGCGAAGGTAGGAACATTCAACAGGAAGAACAGAGTAAAGAAGGTGAAAAGGAACCAGAGGGGCACAGAAGTGGAAATTTTAGGCTCGAGTTAAAGGAAAAATTATGGCTGTTTCACTCAACATTTCTTGGCTTTACTCATTAATAATGCTGTTCAGTTTTTAAAAGCTAAAAATTTGTGACAACCTCCTTAATCTTAGCAGTAAGTTCTTAAATATCACATATTGAAACCTTTTGGCACATGCCCGAATCTTAAATTCCCCTTCCCATTCTCGGTAATCATGACATAAACAGAGGGAAAAAAGCCATTCTCTGAGACAAATGTCACTCTATGTTGGGGACTTCTGGGCTGGCTCTTGTTTGGAGGTGGGAGTAGAATAGGAGCCTATAACTCTAATTACCAGCCCTTTCCCGGCTGAGGCATATGGCTGTAAGAGGAGAGTATAACTGAAGCGAGTTTCTCATACTCTGCACTCTGAAACCTGAGATGATGCGGTTCTTTCCTGCACAACAGCGTAGAGCGTTCAGTTGGTGTTATGACTTGTCTGGTTCCCACAGAAAGAGGAATCCTGCCAAATATTTGTAATCTGTGCTGAAGTATGCAATCAGGGAAACCACACCCAGAAGCAAGTGCATGGCTGTGTAATTAGAATGATCTTGCTTGAAGACCAGATGGAAACACTGGTCAGGGGTGGAAGAAGCTGATGAATGAGTGTAAATGACATCTCTAACATGTTGACTATCGTTCTGTACAAAACATTTTCTCCTTGGGCTCTAGTATTCATGCATCTTTCTCTATGCCCACTAAGAAATCACAGTATCTTCTTTGTATGGGTCATTGTTTTGTATCTACTTAAAATACCTAAATAGATCTCCTTGATTGGTTTGTATTTATGTCATAAGCCAAAATGGACTGTACTTATGTGCAAATGATCTTTTTTCCTCCAAGTAAAGCATTTTGTCATATTTTCTATGACACCACTGGGTAAAAGTGCATGATATATTAATGTAGGCAACTGTGGGGATTGAACTGTTCCATGTGTCAGGGCTGGCTTCACTGTACAAACTGGTTAAAATCACTCATTTTCTGAAGTACTGGCAAAATAAAAGACTAACCAGATTAATGTATCATCCCAGGATGCAATAAAATTTTTAACAAAATGAGATTATTTAAGTTAGTAAACCTGAAATGTATTTTTTTTTACAGTCAGATAATAGCTACCAGCAGCGCCATCTGTTGAAATATTGTAAAACTTCATTTTCCTCTATCTCAAATAATATTCACTTTAAGTTAAGGAAGATACAAATGTTTGGAATCACAGGTAGAATTGGAACATTATGGAGTTTTAGTCCACCCCAGCTTTAGGCAAAATCACAAATGTGATACTTTCCAAGATGAGAAAGGAAGAGCTATTTGCAAAGCCCTTCCCTACAGCAGTAACCTCCCCAGTGTTTACTAACTTCCTCAGAGACATAATTTCTCCCATAACACAAAGGTAAAACTCCCATGCATTCCCAACAGGGAGAAGAAAGGATGGGAATAGCTGCGCGGTATACATTATACACAGTCTCGCCCACACTTCACAGGTAACCAGTGTTCAGAGCTGCAAGTGGCCCAGGCTTCCATTTTTACTGGGGTGAAGAACAAGGCCTGTGTTCTTTCTAGGTCTAGATAGTGTCCAAGGCCAGACAGGTGGTGAGTATCAAGGTCAGGACCTGAATTCAGGCCCCAGGTGTTCTGAATTTCAGCCCAGAACTCTTTCTATTGCATTCCAGGCCTCTCCCTCAATGGTATGTAGGGGCCAAGATTAACTCATCCATCCAATAGGTAGTCATCGAACAGCTATGTTCCATGTACTATCTGAGGCACAGAAGTGAGCACAATAAGGAGGGTCTCAGCCTCACAGGGTTTACATTCTAATGGGAGGAGAGATTTGAGAAGGTAGAAGGTAGGCTGCGATGGCAGCTGCTATTTTACAGAGGCTCCTCTGATAGAGCGACATTTATACAGAGACAGAAGGAGTGAGGGAACCATCTGTGCTTTCCAGCTTTCTGAAGGAAGAGCAGGTCTGTGTACCCTGGGGTGAAGGGTCACTGAGGTTGAAGAGAGGTGAGTGGGGGGAGGGGCAGATCATAGAGAGCCTGGTAGGTTGAGGAAGGACTTACAACTTTATTTTGAGGGACAGAACACCACAGAGAGAGGGTTTGTTGGGAGAAGTAACATTATGTCACTTCATTTTTAAAAGTGTCACTTTGTTGTTGTCATGTGAATGGGCTGTAGCTGGGACAAGAATGGAAGGTGAGGGGCTGCTATGGAAGAATTCATGGCAGAGAATGTGGTGGCTTAGTTTAAGGAGGTGGTGAAATGTGGCTGGGTTCCAGATATGTATTTCCAAAGGAGAGTGCAGTTTGCTGGTGGATAGATAAGATATGGGGATAAGAGAAAGACGAGAGTCACAGTTGACTCTGAGTCTTTGGGAATCAGCAAAAATAACCACTATGTTTTTTTGAATACCTATTACATGTCAGGTGTATCGTTTCTACTAGTCTCAGAAACTTTGAAAGGTGTTCTTATCCCCACTATACAGATGGAAAAAAAAGGCTTATAGAAATCCAGTAGCTTGCTAAGGTCACACAGGTGGGGCATGCTGAATGGAAACCAAGCCCGACTCCAAAGTTCTTTCTCCCACTTAAATCTTCCTATGGCAATCAAGCAATTCTAGTCCCCCCTACCTTCTAAAATTATGTGTGTTTCCACTTTAAATCCTCTCTGTGATTATTTCCTAAAACCTGTCTACAGTCTTCATGCACATCTTTAGTTGCTGAGTCACAGATCTACCATAACTCTTATAAGGTCTCTATCTTAAGTACTATCCAAAATGGAAGAATTTATCTGAGGACTTTATACTTCTGTGCACAGTTTAGTTTATTTTTAAGATATGGCTTAATAGTCATTGTTAGGGACATAGGTATCAAATAAATCAGAGATTCTATAAAGATATCAAATTAACTTTTTTGCGGTATAAGCAGAATTTGGGGGGTAGTGCTTTCCCCAAATTTGGTATCCATAAAGGAACATGAGTTTATTGGGAAAAAAAAAGTCAGCTTTTCATATATACACATAAATTTTGGAAGAGAAATAAATGATAAGACTTTAAATTCATGTCATTTGCGCTGGAGATCACCCAAAAACCAATGTTAGAAAATGTGTATTTATATGGTCATTGTTGTAAAAGATCACTTTCTTATATAATGGTCTTAATTATGAAGGTTGCATTGAAAAATGATGCTCTGGAACTATAACTTCTGTACCATCACCAGCACTAGTAGCCCATTACATAGGCAGACAAGCATTCAGTCTTATCTATTATCTATCTTTCTTTCTATCTTTCTATCTATCTATCTATCTATCTATCTATCTATCTATCTATCTATCTATCTATCTACCTATCTATCCAATCTATCATCAATTCTATATGTCTATACCTATATATCAATAATTTTATATCCATCCATCCATCCATCCATCCATCCATCCATCCATCCATTTAACCACTTAAGAGATACAGCAGAAATGGCTTGTGTAGGATCCCATATTTCTTCTGGGTTCAATAAAATCATGGGAGGATTCATCTACCACTTCCCTCTTTCTCTTCATTTGACTTCCCCACACCCAAGACTGCAAACACTAGCCAAGAGAGCCTATAAAATTACCTTAAGTGCAGGCCTTTAAAACTACTTTGCAATGAGTACTTAAAAGCTTTCACTAGCTATTATAAAGTAACTTTTTATTTTCTGAATGAAATGTCTCATGACTAATGTCATCTAGCAATGTAGCAATCTAGGGACACTCCCCCTGAGTCACAACTAGTGTAGAACTGAATAGAGGTATAATTTAACAAACTACACCCACATCTTTGAATCAGATACATTTGTATCTTCTTATATAGATACTGGATATTAGGAGTAAACATGTTCCTGGGAACCCTGGGCAGGTAAACCTGTAACTTCAGTGTAGATTCCATCACTCACTGAGGCAGAAATCTTCCTTTTTCTTTTGTGTCACCAAACGATTTAATATTCCTAGACTTTTTGTTTAAGTTGCCTTTCCATTGCCTACAAGACTGATTTGAAGGCTGTCTTACATCGTTAGCTCCTGGAACATAGATTTACATACTATAGTGTCATGCAAATAGGGACTTCCTAAATGCCTTTTGAAAAATTATAATAAAGTTCAAAAAGAGCCATAATTTCTTTAAGTCAGGTGGACCCCACCTGGCCTAATCTTAAGTAAATATTCAAATTGGCTTTCAATAGCACAGAAAGCAGATTGAAATATATAGTATTAATATATAAAACATGACCAAGTAATCAGATTGCTTTTGTTAAACAAAATGAAACTGTTTCACATTTACATATACAAATGAACTGTGCATTGTTTCTTCTAAAGAAATTATCTTGGACTTCAAAATATTTCTGGAGTGTCCCTTTGGGAATTTCCTTAACAGTGAGTCTACAAGTCACTTAGAAAACCAGTTTCATATGGTACAGTTACAGTATTTTTAATTTGTTTTAACAGCTTTAAGGTTCATAATTAACATAGAATGAAGAGCTGCCATCCTTGTCTTTGTTCCTATGTGTGTCACGTGTTCTTTAACGTTTTCTCTTTGTCACTGGTTTTGTGCAATTTGAGTCTGAGGCACCTCAGTGCCTGTTTCTCCCTGTTCCTTGTGCTTGGGGTTGGATGAGCTTCTTGGATCTCTTTGTTTATAGTTTTCATGAAATTTGGAAAAATCTTAGTTATTTCTTCAGATAGCTCTTCTGTTTTCCCTTCTTTTCAGGGACTCCAATTACATGCACATTAGGGCACCTGAAGCTGTCCTCTGGAATTGATACTCTGCTCATCTTCTGGAAATTCTTTTTTTCTGTGTTTCATTTTGTATAGTTTTTAATTATTATGTCTTTAAGGTCACCAATCTTTTGTTTTGCAATGACTAATATACCATTAATTTCATCCAATATAAGTTTCATGTCAGACAACATAGATTTCATCTCTCCAAGTTCAATTTGGGAGTCTTCTTTATTTCTTCTATATGCCTAACTTTTCATTTTTTAATTTAATTTGATTTAATTTAATTTTTTATTTCAGAGAGAGAGAGAGAGAGAGAGAGAGAGAGAGAGAGAGTGCACAAGGTGGGGAGAGAAGGAGAGGGAGACAGAGAAAGAATCTCAAGCAGGCTCCACAGTCAGTGCAGTTGATCCCATAAGCTTGGGCTCATTACCTGAGCTTAAATAAAGAGCTGGACACTCAACTGACTGAGCCACCCAGTAGCCCCCTGCCTAGTCTTTTAAAACGAAATGACTAGGGTCCTAAAAATTGTTTTATGTCCCTGCCACTAATTTAAACATCTATATCAGTTCTAGGTTGGTTTTGATAGATTCTTTTTCTCTTCAATATGGGACATATTTTCCTGCTTCTTGGCAAACTTGGTAATTTTTGATTGGATGTCATATACATTGTGAAATTTACCTTGTGGGTGGTAGATATTTTTGTTCTTGTAAATTATCTTGAACTTTGTTCTGGGACACAGTTAACTTACTTGAAAAGAATGTGGTCCTTTTGAGTCTTCCTTCTAAAATTTGTTAGGTAGGTCTGGAGCTGTGCCCAATCTAGGGCTAATAAATCCCCACTACAGGGGCAAGACCCTTCTAAGTGCTACAATTAATGTTTGTGGATTTTGAACTTTTCCATCCTGGCTGGTGGGAACAGGCAATGTTCCCAGCCTTGTGTGAATGCTTGGTACTGATCCCTGTAATCCATTCAGGTGGTTCTTCCCCAGACTTAGTTTCCTCATATGTGTGTGCTGATCAGTACTTTCCTAAATACTCTAGGGGAACCCCCCTCACACTCTGGAGTAATCTGTGCAATTCTCTCCTCTTTGGTACTCTGTCCTACAGACTCTTGCCAGCTTGGCCTCCCTTAACTCCCATATCTGTCCTCTCAACTTAGAGAATCCACTGGGCTCTGGCTAACTCTTATCCCCAGGCTGGATCTTGGAAATTCTCTCAAGGGCTCATTTGTTTCCCATTTGTCAGGGATGACTGTCCTCTGCCGTCTGATATCCAGAGAACTGAAAAGCATTGTCTTGTATATTTTGTCATGTGTGTTTTGTCTTATTCTGGACTGGAGGGTAGATCTGGTCCCTGTCACTCCATCTTTGGTTGGAAGTGGATATCTCCCACTTAATTTTTGCTATCACTTGACATAGTCATCAACTTGACAAGGGTTGACTTTGGATGACTTTTCCCCACTGCAGAAAAAAAAAAAAAATCAATAAAAATGCAAAGGGTCTGTCACTAGCAGGCATGGTTTCTAGTTTGTTTTCCCTCTTCATCATTCACTGAGCATATACTACATACCCCCAAGTATGATGTGTTTTATGTACATTATCTCATTTCAATCTTTAATTTATCAAGTAAATACTATTATTCCATGCAGTAACCTCTAAGTTGCAGCTACCCAGGCACTCCAAGAACACATGTATATTTTAATTTAATAATTGACTTATTGGGGTGCCTGGGTAGCTCAGTTGGTTAAGCGTCCAACTTTGGTCAGGTCATGATCTCATGGTTCAAGAGTTCAAGCCCTGCATTGGGCTCTGTGCTGACAGCTCAGAGCCTGGAGCCAGCTTCAGATTCTGTGTCTCCCACTCTCTCTGCCCCTCCCTTACTCACACTCTGTCTCTTTCTTTCTCTCAAAAATAAATAAAAACATTAAAAAAATTAAAAAAAACAGACATCTGTTCAAATGAAAAATATCTGCTGCTTTTATAGATGCTCACACTATAGTTGTACACTAAAGATTTAGGACAAACTCTGTCTAGTGAGTCTAACTGTCTAAAGTTCTTAGGTTAGACAGTTATAGGTTAGAGGTTAGAGGTCAGAGAACATGTCTTTACAGTGCTACACCAGGAAGATTTTGCTCCAGGTAGAACTTCCTTTTGTTTCCTTGTTCCTTCTGTCCCTGTCTGGTGTTACAAACAATCACAGAACAGATTCATTCCTCTTTCTAAGAACACATTAAGACAAACAAACAAGCTTTCCTGAAGGTAAAAGTGAGAGGTTGGTCATTTACTGTGACTGACAACTATAGCCTACGATGAAACATCCAAGGACAACTAATCTACATGTCATCACCAACATAATATGCAATGTGGAGAATGCTAAAAAGCTATGCTGCTGTTTAGAATTCTCATTTCTAATAAGGGTTATAAATCTCCACAGTGAGTTACCATTAGAAATAAATGGATTTCTGAGCCTTCAATAAAAATGCTGAACCAATGAATGGCTTTGAAATAATAGAACTGAATGTAGCTCCCTTTGAGACTTCACATCAGTAATATTTTATATGAAATCACAGGTATGTTAATATAAAGACTGTTACAATCCTGGCCTAGAAATGCAATATTTAAAAATTTTTTTAATGTTTATTTATTTTTGAGAGAGAGAGAAACAGAGCATGAACAGGGGAGGAGCAGAGAGATAGGGAGACACAGATTCAGAAGCAGGCTTCAGTCTCTGAGCTGAAGAGACTGTGTTGGACAACACGGAGCCCGACGTGGGGCTCGAACTCACAAACTGTGAGATCATGACCTGAGCTGGAGTCGGGACGCTCAACTGACTGAGGCACACAGGCGTCCCTGCAATATTTTAAATATGAATGATTTAATTATGTTTCCTATTTCAGAAGAGTAAGGGGTGACAGTGATATACAGGAAACAGATTTTCTAAATGCTAGATACTATTACAGAGAGTTCTCCCATGAAGTAGCAGACAATGTCTAATATGTCAGTCCTTCCTTGAAGTCTACATTGACACGTTTGGCCATGACAAGTAGAATGTGGAAGTAGCTGTTGACAGTACTGCCAAGCTTATGAACAGTAGATGTGTGCTTCTCCCTGTAAGGTCCCTGTGCTAGGGAACCCGCCCTGTCACTCTCAGATTCTGGCACCTCCTCTTTGGGTCCCATGTGCACCTCTTCTGGCTTAAATACAATAGCTGGCACCCAGTGACTCAACCCTGAGAACAAAGAGTGCTGAGGAGAAGCCCATGGGTCTGTGAGCAAGCTGAACCTGACTGAAAACTATCATGCACTTTTTTTTTTTTGAGTTGAAGCTTTGACCAAAAAAAAATAATGCAGGAGGAAATGAGAGGACATGATTTAATCCACGTGTATCAATTTAGATGATAAAGCTATAGGCAGACACATCTTTGCACACAGAGAATAAGGAAGGAGAACAGGAAAGTAGGAAAGGCAGAAGCAGACACATTCGCAAAAGGATGATCATATTTCATGATCTTGGTTCAGTGCTCTAGAGTTCCTAATGTTTTAAGCAAAAAGGAAAATAACCACAGTGAAATGTAATGAGACCTTTTAACCCTGAGGAAGTGACAGCTCATGCTTGGCCTACTTTTACACATCTGTAATCTGTGTCTTCACAAGAGCATTTCACAAAGAGAGGGGTCTACACCTCTCATTGGGTTCCTTCAATACTGGCCAGGGCCAGTGTTCAACTGGCTGCTCTGCAATGGGTCATACAAGTTGCTAATCCTTATAAAAACAGCTAAAGAACCATTTCCCCAACCCTTCCCAAGAATTTTCTTCAGTTTTTTGCTAATGATAGCTACTTGAATTTGCTTTGTTTCTTTTTCACTAAAGTTAACTATTCCTCAAGTTGATGCACCAAATCTTTCTTTAAGAACAACAGAAGGTTTAATAACTATGCATACATTTGTTTAGCACTTTGTCAGTTTACCAACAGCTTCCTAAACAATATTTCTCTTTTTTTTTTTTTGAGAGAGAGAGCACAAGTGAGAGAGGGGCCTAGAGAGGGAGAAACAGAATCCCAAGCAGGCTCCAGGCCATCAGTGCAGAGCCTAGTTCGGGGATTGAACTCACAAATTGCAAGATCATGACCTGAGCCGTGATCGAGAGGCAGACACTTAACCAGTTGTGCCACCCAGGTGCTCCCCCAACAATACTTCTATGGCTTTTCAAAACAAGGTAAGGTGGAGTGCAGGGAAGGCATTATTATCCTCATTTCACAGATAAGGGAAGTGAGGCTCAGAGGGGTTAAAAAGGTGACTTGGTCTAACTTATATAGCCAGTAGTGGAAGAAGCAAGACAAAAGCCCAGGCATTTTGAAGTGAATCCACTGCCCTCTACTACAGAATGGGTTTATCTCCAATAAAGCAAAAGAATGTGAATGGTGGGAAGGATAGTGGTTACTATAAAAAGACTTGGATTTAATGTTCTTTAAGGTCATGTGGTAAAAGAACAAGTGTTTGACCTGTGGCTTGGCCTCTTACAAGATCTGTGACCCTTGGGTAAAAATGGTCCTTTTAAGTATCCACTTTTGGAGAACAGAAACAATGACAATTAACTGGTTGGGCTGCAGGGAGAATGAAACAAGCTAGTACACAAAGGGTGCATAGTAGTATGTCTGCCACACAGTAGGTACCCAGCAACATAGGTGCTATTCAAGACTATAACAGCTGTTTTGCTGTGTAAGCCTACCAGCCATAAGTCAGCATATTTACAGTGTCTGTGATTCCTATATATTCCTCGTGAGGTTTAATTAGCATCTCTAAAGAGCATAACTGTGCTTTGATGGCAAGTATCAGTCAAGTTCTACCATCATTACTTCTGCCACCTTGCCCATAAGACCCAGGGGTGGCACATTCACAGCCTTTTCTTTCTTTCTCTTCCTTTCTTTCTTTTTCTTTCTTTCTTTCTTTCTTTCTTTCTTTCTTTCTTTCTTTCTCTTTCTTTCTTTCTCTTTCTTTCTTTCTTTCTCTTTCTTTCTTTCTTTCTTTCTTTCTTCTTTCAAATTCCTTTTTAAAAAGTGTTTATTTTTGAGAGAGAGAAGAGAGAGAGATATAGGATCTGAAGCAGGCTCTGCATTGAGAGCACAGGGCCTGATGCAGGGCTGGAGCTCACAAACCATGAGATCATGACCTGAGCTTAAGCTGGATACTTAATGGACTGAACCACCCAGGCACCCCTCATGGCCCTTTCAGTGGGAGTAGGGAATCCATTGGAATGGACCTGTTGTGTCAGTACCTTAGCTGAACCATTCTGGAAAGGATTTGGGGAAGCTGGATCAGTAACTGAGGTGGCCAATATTTCCCAGTTTACCCAGAACTTTCCCATTTTCAGCATGGCAAACCCTGTGTCCCAAGAACCCCCTCAGTCTTGGGCAAACTGGGATGGGTGGTCACCTTATCAGTCATGGAGACTGAACTAGTAGTAAAATAAAATACCTAAGATATTTATAAACAGAGAACAATGCAAAAACCATGGAGCTCTGTGACCTCATGTTCTAAATCAGTGGTTCCCAAAGTGTAATCCCCAGACCAACACCAGCATTGCCTCAGAACATGTTGGAAGAACAGATTCTGGAGCACCCTGCCAGACCTAATGCCTCACAAGCTCTGGGGATGAAGCCCAGGACTCTGAGTTTTAACATGGGTGATTTTGATGGTCACTCAAGTTCAAAAACAACCACTGGTTTAGAGCATACACAAAAGTTAGACTAGATGCCAAGTAAAATGGAAGCAATGAAAGCTCATGAGAGAAAACTTTTTCCTTTGAACATTTTCATTCACTTCTGATTTTTTTTAAATGCTTATTTACTTTGAGAGAGAGAGAGAGAGAGATTGTGTGTGTGTGTGTGTGTGTGTGTGTGTGTGTGTGTGTAGACAGAGAGAATCCCAAGCAGGCTTTGTGCTGTCTGCGCTTGATCTCAGGAACCGTAAGATCATGACCGAAGCCGAAATCAAGAGTTGGACTTTTAACTGACTGAACCACTCAGGCTCCTCTACTTCCATCTTTGATTATTCAAATTGAATGAGAAAATGCTAGAAGAGCGCCTTCTTCTCCCTTGTTCCATAGTAATCCAGTATTACTCGGAGATTATCAAGTGTAAAGTATCTCCAAAAAGTAACATACTGACAAGAAAGACATCTTTAGGGACAAGTCATACATATTACATCATCTGTGGCCACATGTGAGTGCTATTTATTCATGTGTTCTAAAAAGAAAAGGGGAGACAAAGAGATCCTCCTCCCAGGCCCGGCACACTAGAATCTAGTTTCCTCTCCTCAGCTGGTGCTCCAGGGCCTGACTCCAGTAATAACAGCCTCCTGGGGAGATTAAAGCCCTGGCAGACACAGCTTATCTTGGTTAATGTATACTTTAGCTTTGTGTATATATGCACATATACACACACTGCAGTATTTATAGATGATATACATGTGAAATATTACTGAGATGAGGCCTGGGATGGGTGGGCAACACCTATGAAGTCAGGACTGAGATCTTTTATGTGAAAACTCAATTTCCCTGAACTGCCCTCCACCTGTGTGGTAAATACACACATGCATCTGGATCAGGAAGAGTCTTCTGTGTCCAGAAAGAGTTGAGTATTTTGTGATGGCCTCTTTTACCTGTGGGGATTTTGCTTATTAGAAAAAATACATGGAATCACCCATCTCCTGACTGTGGAAATGAGATGGTGGGGAGATGAGCTGACTCAGGACTGCTGCTTCAAGTTAGGTCGACAAAGTGGGGTTGAACTGGAGAAGATTGAGCACCACAGCACCTAGCACTGAGAAGGGCAGCGTGCTGGCACCTTCAAGGCCTCATGTCTTCCCGTGTGTACAACCTGGGACACAGGGGAGTGTTCTGGTGCAGGTGCCACCTCTGCGGCAGCCTGAGGCCTGGTTTCCTTTTTTTGTGGTAGGGGTGCATATTTCCTTGGGAAGGAGCAGATAAATTACTCCTTAGGATTGTGAATGCTTTCTTGTCACCTGGCCAAATGGAAATTCCAAAAGTATTCTGAGTAGACAGTGACACTAGGATTTGTGCACATACTTGATAACAGCCTATGATAATGGAGTGATAAAAACTCTCAATCCCCATTTTCATGAAAAACTAATGTGTATTTCATAGTTAGGACCCTCAAAAACCATCCACCCCCTGTGCTCTATAGGCTGTATCTATTCTATGTGTATGTCTATGTATTATTTAAAAAGCACAGATCCACACTGTGTTAACTAAGAGAAGTTGCCCTGAGTGTTACAGAAGTGTGGTATTCTGTGCTGCTCTTCTAGTAAGGGACTAGTCAGTTTCTTCCGTAAGGAAGAAACAGAAGAGAGAAAAGGAAGATTGCACATCAGGCTGGAAAAATAAGCCTGGGGGGTTATATTTTGAGAATGGAAAGAGAAATAAAGAAAATGGGAGCTGGGAAAATAAAAAGAAGCCAGAGTCAGGGTGAGGAGGGCCCTGGGCCCTGGGCAGCTTGGAGGGGCATTCAGAAAGGCCTGGACCCTGGGAGATGTGCTGCAGCGGGGGGGGGGGGGCGGGCAGAAAGGAAATGCTGCAGTCAGGGAAGTACAATGTCCTTCCTTGGGCTGCCTAACAAATTCCCACAGAGTAGTGGCTTGAAACAAAATATCCTCTTCCAGTTCTGGGTGTTGGCAGGGCTGGTTCCTTCTGGAGGTTTCAGGGGAGGATTGGTTCCCCTGCCTCCTCTGGCTCCCAGGGGCCACTGGCATTCCTTGGCTTACAGCTCCTTCCTCACGTCACTCTGAGACCTGCTTCTGTGATCACAGTTCCTTCTCTGCTCTGATCATCCTGCTTCCCTCTTATAAGGACTTTGTGATTCAGGATAATCTCTCCATCTCACAACCCTTAACCTGATCACACCTGCATGTGCCATGTAAGGTGGCACAGGCACAGGTGCTAGGATTAGGATGGGGACATCTCTGGGAGCCACTATCCTGTGACCCACGCAGACCATGGCACACTATGCATTAGCCATGTCTCCTGTCCTCCCTGGTACAGCTAAGGAGCAAATACACCTTCCCTGTGCACAAAAACTGGCTGGCCTGAGGCAATGAGGCCCAGGTGGGGCCCAGAACAGTTCACATTGTCCTCCACCTGTGTAAAAAACTTCTAAAGGTTAGTTATTTTTACATTCTTCTCTACAAGGGAGGCCCCCAAATGTGTAAACTGTCCCCATTGTCTATTTTGTCCATCTATTCAAAGACTCTCAGTAGAAAACTGTTTAATTTGAAACACAGTTGACCCTTGAAAATGCAAGGTTAGGGGCGTCAACCCCCCTGCAGTAGAAAATACAAATGTAATTTTTTATTCCCCCCACCCCCCCAAAGTTAACTACTAATAGCCTACTGTTGACTGGGAGCCTTACCAATAGTACATACAGTCGATTAACGTATATTTTATATGTCATAAGAATTATATACTGTATTCTTACAATAAAGTAAGCTAGAGAAAAAATAGTTAAGAAAGTCATAAGAAAGAGAAAATACATTTATAGCATTGTATAGTATTTATAAAAAAATATCTGCAGGTAAGTGACACATGCACTTCAAATTCAGGTTGTTCAAGGGTCAACTGTACTTTGTATTTAACAGTGTGGCAGAAATTTTAGACTGCTTAGAAATGCAGGCAAAGAAATACTTCTTTAAGGAAAAATCCTCATGCTCCTACTAATTTATCTGAGTATGAGAATTTTTTTTTAATCATTTAAGGAAACTTCTCACTTTTATTTGCAACTACTCTTGGAAAGTTCTTTTTTCTTTGTTTATTTATTTATTTTGAGACAGAGACAGCATGAGCAGGGGCAGAACAGAGAGAGAGAGAGAGAGAGAGAGAGAGAGAGAGAGGGAGGGAGAATCCCACGAAGGATCTGCACCATCTGCACAGAGCCTGGTGTGGGCTCAAACTCGCAAAACTGTGAGATCATGACCTGAGCTGAAATAGAGTCAGATGCTTAACTGAGTGAGTCAACCAGGCACCCCTACTCTTGGTAAGTTTTTATTTTTATATCTGAATTTAATTATTATTTCTGGAAAAACATCAGTAATTCTCTCATTTCATTTTCATACAGTCACAAAAGTTATCAGAAGAAAATTAAAAACAAAAAATTTGATGTACAGATCAAATGGGGCTCCCTAGTACTTCTTAAAGCAGGAGGGGAGGGGAGAGCCTGGAGTACATTTCATAAACTCTAATTATTAGTTTCTTCCTGGGAGCAGGGGTAGGAAAAAAAAGCCTGTTTATAGTCTTTTGGCTCCTAGTACTCTGAATACAGTCTGAAGCTGCACAGGAAGGATTCTATATCACAGTTTAAATTTTTATTGGTGGCTCAAATATGGTGACTTAAAGACCGGACATTAGGGGCGCCTGGGTGGCTCAGTTGGTTGGGCGTCCGACTTCGGCTCAGGTCACGATCTTGCGGTCCGTGAGTTCGAGCCCTGCGTCGGGCTCTGTGCTGACTGCTCAGAGCCTGGAGCCTGTTTCAGATTCTGTGTCTCCCTCTCTCTCTGACCCTCCCCCGTTCATGCTCTGTCTCTCTCTGTCTCAAAAATAAATAAACGTTAAAAAAAAAAAAAAAGACCGGACATCAGAGATGTTGATTTGAGAAGAAACATAGCAACATCATAGGAGAACGGTATCTGTTTTTTTGTGTGTTTTGCAGAAGTGAGTGCTTTTGTCTGATGCATGTTCTATACAACAGATGGAGGCGCTAGCACAAAACTCGCCGAGGCCACTCCTCTCCACCTGTGGGTCGCGTCCTGCAGGAGTCACTGTCCATCACTGGACTCCAGGTGCATATATGCCCTAGATGCAAAAATCCACCCCAGCCTTGGTCTTGAAATCTGAGACTATTACTGTATTTTAAAAGATAACTGACAAACAGCAGCAGGAGTCAAAGAGAGGGGTCAGCCGTAACTTATCCTATTCATAAATCAGAATAGCAAAGTATAGGATCCTGGGCCGACGCTCTGGTGACAATGCCAGAGAAATTGGCTGTGGCCCTTTAAAAGGAGGGCAGTGGGGGGAGGGTGAATAGTGATGTTTAGGTTTAGGAAGCTTTAGGTGATCAATTGTGCAATGACTAGAGATGCTCCTTCACATATTTACACTTCATTTCTTTGTTAACTCCATTTTCCCTCCTTCCTTCCATCTCTTATAGTGGAGTACATCATTCTGTCCAAAGGGATGAACTATATTTGTTAAGCTTTGGATTATAATGAACTAAGTGACCTTAATTCTTCACAGAAATTGTATTTATCATTCAAAAGCACGGGTAACCCTTCTTTCATTGTGAATGTTTTAGGTATTGTTTTCCCATGGCAAATGAAATAAAAATGATGGAAGTCCTGTCTTTTGATTCCAATTTCTCTAGAAAGTACTCCTTCCCTACCTGATTACTCCCTCCTGATGGGTTTTCAGGTCTAAAACCCACGTCTACTTTGACAGTCTTTCCTTCATCGACAGAGTAACTTCTTCCCTTAATTAAGGCAATTTTTGAGCATAAAGATAAGTCTGTACAATTTAAAGAATATATACTCAAATTTATAAGAAATTAATCTTATTTTCTCTTATGGTCTTTGTCTTTGTGAAACAGAATTAAAAATAAGATAATTTATTCCATTCCATTTTCTTACATTAGGCCATTAAATCTAAGGTCAGTGGGGCAGAAGTCTTATTAATTTTAAATTATATGTACATCTATATAAATACTTATAAATGAGTTTCTTCCTTTTCACACCTCTATAAATATTTCTTCCATTTCTATAAGCTTAAAGTAATTCCTTAAAATGAATTAGTTTTACTTACCTATGATGGATAAGACAAATAATTTTATTTGAGTAAAACATGTTCTGATTCACAGAGAAAGGGTTTTTCCAAAGTGGCTAAAAGCAGGTTCACAAATGTGGGAGTTTGCCGTTTGTAGGGAGACCTGATGTTATGAAATGTCGGATGTCCAAGATTTTTGAGATGGGGGTGTGAGAGATTCTTTTAAAATGACACATAGCTCTCTGGGGTATTACTGAACTTGAAATTGGAATCTCCCCTTTAAGACCAGATAGACACTGAAGAAAGGTAACACAAGAGCTGTTTTCCCAGCAATGCCTGACTTAATGTCCTGTTTTAACAAGAGTAGCCTGGGTTTGACTTTTTGTAAAGGTATACATTAATCCAGGCACTGATAGAGAATCTTTAATAGAATTAAAGACATTTAGGGCAGTAGAAACTCCTGGTCTGGCTCCTTGGTTTGACAGGTGATGACACTGAGGCACAGCAAAGCTAGAAAAACACACGGTAGCAGAGCCAGGACTAAAACATTATATACCTTCCATTCTTTCCCCAAAAGCTTGATTAGAAATACCCTTTGCCTACTTAAGAGGTTAATGTACTGACCCCTTTCTTAACAACACTGATCCTTGTTATGTTTTATAATTATATGTGGGCGGTGGGCCAGTCCTAAGGAGCACTAGAAAGGGTAACACTAGATGTACTGAATCTTGCTCCTTAGGGAGGAACAAAAATGCCTCTGAGAGAAGCCACAATGAAGGCAAACACCTGTGCATTCGTTCTTTGTCATTCTCTGTTCCCTCTCCCCGTCCCCTAGCCAAGGTGTTATTAACAGCACTGTCAGTCACGGTGGCGTCAGCCTGTGGAGTGGGGAGTGACAGCCTTTAAAAGCTTCCAGGGGTAAGTTTCTGCAGGTTTCCAGGCTGATGCCTTTAAGCCATAAGCACTCAGGGTCTTAGAGCTCAAGAACGTGGTGTTGCAGATAACCACACAGCCTCACTGCCCTGCTAGTGACCCTGAGGGAAATCACTTCTCTATGAAAGATAATTTCTTCTCTGTGACAACACCACCCTGGTCCTCACTGAGAAAAGATCAACTGTGTTGACTTATGACTGCTGGTTTTTGACATCACTATCCTCAGAGGATTTCCTAATGCAGTTGGACAGGAGCCCAAATGTGCAAAGACAGGTTGAAGTGATGAACATAGCGCATGCCCCAAGTTATAGCTGCAGCGGTGCATTTTGGCTGAGAAAGATGGAATCTTTCTTCAGCACAACAAGGACAGCGCATGTGTCGTGGATTCCTTCTGTGATAGCTGCTCTTGAACAACAGAGCTGGCAGACATGCAGGGCATGGAGGGGGAAACTGTGAGCAAGTACAGAGTCCTGCTTCCCTCCCTCTCCCTCTCGTTCTCCCTCTCCTTTCCCCTCCCTCCCCCTCTCTCTTACCTCCCACTCTCCCTTCTGCTTCTCCCTCCCTCTCTTTTCCTCAGGGAGAGCAGACATTTTAACTGATAGTTTGTAAATAGTGTTAAGGCAGGCAGTTGCTACCTGAGTTCACCTTTCTTATCTCCAGTTCCATCCCAAACTGATAATGCAACATATCTGAACATGTCTTGTCATACCAAAAAGGAGTCTGTAGCTCAAGTATTTAGGAACTTTCATTCGCAATTTTCTTAAAGATTGCTTTTGCATATGGCTTTCTCTGTACTGGGTAGAAATTCATTAATCGCTATTTTGTATAAATAAAGACATACAACCCTCTTTACCACACCTGGTAACTCAGTGCACAGCAAGCCAGCCAGTCTCCCTGGGTGTGTCTGTCGGCACCTCTGTGGCCACACTCTGCCCCAGCAGGGAGAAGAAAAGGAGACACTGAAGATCCTCCTGGGCATCACACTGACATTCAAGAGGCCCAAGACAGAACTGTGGTTTTGAGCATCTCATAACCCTCCCCTGGTTCACAACGAGTGACAGAAGCTACAATGCCAAGGCTTTTTTATTTCTTTCCCCATTTGTGGTACTGTTCAGTTGTGTCTGTCTCTTCCATAATTTGATGTTTAGATCCAGGTTTAGGCCTTGAACATTTCTGATCTCCTTTTCTTTCACTTTTGATATACGCTTCTTGTAAAAATGAGTTTAAAAACATGGTTCTCCCACGTGAGAGATGTGTTTCTGAATGTTGGTGCACCCTGACTTTCTAAGGCCCATCACTCACAGTATTAATTACCTATCATCTGTCAGTCACAGTGACAGGCACTGTGAAGATACAATAGCAAGACAAGACATGGTTCTCGACTCTAACAAGTTAACGTTTTTGCTAAGGGGACAAGATAAACACTAATGATATAATCAGCCAACAATACAAGGTTGTCTACAAGGACTAAATTCTGTGCTTCTCCATCAAAAGGAAAATGAACATTACAGTGGGTAGGGTGAGCCTGAGCAAAGGCACAGAAAATTCCAGGAGGGGGCATTTGTAGGGGTGAGGGGATCACCCTGCCTGGTAAAGAGGATATGTGGACCAACAGGGAAATGTGAAGGCTGGGCAGACTAGCGCAGGCTCCATGAGATAGGCAATTGGGAACCACTACAGGTAACAGGCAAGAATGTGCTTATGAAGAAGGAAGGTCGAGATGGTTTGCTGAAGGAAGAGGATGAGGCAGGGAGACTGCCAGAAAGAAACTCAGGAAATTAAAGGAACACCCCAGAGAGGAAGAGGGCCTGGATAGATGGATGGGGAAGATAAAAATATCTGCCTCATAATGTTACTGAAAAGACTCAATGAAAAATGCACAAGGTGTTCTCTGCATAGTGACTACTATATAATATGTGCCCAGTAAATGCTATGCTAGAACTATTGTGCTTATTATTATTTCCATGTATGAGAAGAGATATAAACAAACAGAAAGTGAATAAATAAAACATAGCCCTGCCTGCATGCTTTGTGAACTAATATTAGGGCTATCTGTCTATGAAAACCATTCTTCTGTCATTTGAGAGGGGTTGATACACATTTGTTCAACCTAAAAAGTATCTTTGAAACTGAATTAAAAAAATGTTTATTTTTAAGAGAGAGAGAGACAGATTGTGAGCAGAGGAGGGGCAGAGAGAGGGACACAGAATCCGAAGCAGGCTCCAGGCTCTGAGCTGTCAGCACAAAGGGCAACAACGGGGCTTGAACTCACAAACCGTGAGATCATGACCTGAGCTGAAGTTGGACACTTAACCTACTGAACTACCCATGTGCCCCTGAAACTGGATTATTAAATGGCTTTGGTATTAAAACATTTAATGATAAAACTCATGGTTAAAATGCAGGACAATGGGGATGCCTGGGTGTATGTGTCTGGCAAGGCACTGGGTATACAAATGGAACAAAACACCTTCCCTATACTTACAGAGCTTAAAATACTGTGGCGGAAAGAGATGCAGAAACCAGCAATTAGGACACAGGTGTGCAATTCCTTATGCGAAAGCTTTGGGGAGTGTTGTGGAATTGAGATAGTTTGGCTTCCAGAAAGACAACATGACAGATGTAGCACACACAGGTGAACGTTGCCCTGGTCTGTCTGGCCCACCCTATTTATACCTGTCCTGAGGTTGCATCTGGCCAGTGCCCCTTTTTTACTGTCAGAAATTGTATGGGGAATACAGTTACCCTAATCCCATCTTAACACTCCTGGCAATGCCTGAGAAGCACCCCATAATCAAACGCATTCAGATTTCTTTAGCAAAATTAAAATCTCTTTAGCAAAAGAGGTGTGAAATTATGAATATTCACACTAAATGGTATAAAGACAGACTGTAAATAGTCCTTTGTCCATTCAGGCCAGATTGTGCTGCCACGTGGGTTATGAGAAACATTTGATTTTTCCAGAGCTTTCTGAACTTTGAAATCCTGGGCAAGAGGCTGTGGGCTGTGTAGAGTGGTAGGCAGCACCTTCTGAGAAGTGCAGGCATTACAGAAGAATGGCAGAGGGAACACTTTGCTCAGTGTTGGGAAGCTGAGGGAGCTTCCCAGAAGAACTACTGGTGAGCTTGAGACCTGAGGGAGGAGGAGAGTTAGCTGAAGGAGCGTTTGGGAATGGGGTGGGCAGAGGGAAGGGATGTCATGTCCTGGGAGGTGGCATCCCCAGTCACCCCAGGGCTGGAGCCAGACAGTAACAGAAAGGCAGGCAGTGAGGCAGGGAGGCCATTGTAAGCAAAGGGGTGCATCTGGAAGGCCTGAGGCTGGGAGGAACAAGGTCAGATCTTCACTTTCAAAAGAAGATTGTGGCAGTTTTGCACTGATAACTCTGAGGAAGGGCCAGGGAAGGGATGAAAGCAGGAGGTGAAGCTGGCTGCACTGGAGGGGGTGATACACTCAAAGGCCCTTCAGGAAGCGGGCTCAAAGGATTGCTAGATGTAGGAGGCCATGAAGAAAAGGGTGAAGCCCAGGGAAACATACAGGTTTTCCTGTTCACTTGTTCTAACCTGAGGCCCTATGAAAAATACTTGTCTTTTTCCTCATGCTTTTCTTTATGTTAACTGATGAGAACATCTCTGGGATCTGTGACTGACATTTTTTACTTTCCATTTTAAGATAATATATGTTCATCAGCAAATATTTAGAAAATACAGTACATTAGAGGGAAAGACCCCTTAAAGGTCTATCATCAAAACACAGTCAGTGTTAACATTTGTGCTGGAAAGAGGCCTGAACACAAGAGAAGTCTGAAGAATGTGGCTAAATGATTATTTCCTTCTAACTTTTTCTTACTGTTCTTATATGGTTGCGATCATACTGTTTGTCCATTTTCAATACTGCTTTTCTTATTCAACATTTTATCTCAAACAATTCTGAATGAATGCAGCTTTTAAAGGCTTTGGTGCCTTATGTCAATTTGAAGTATCCTACGCAATTATCTTTTATGATTGAATATTATGCTGTCCAATAGATCTCTAAGCCCTAAGGAAATTATTTTAAAGGAAAACACTCATGACAATATTATAGGGAAGGCAAGGAAGTGTTTGGCATCTCTTACTAGGTCCTAGCTTCTAACTTTCCAAATTCTCTTGCTGTCAGCTGAACCGGGCATGGAAACATTTATAACTGGTGGTTTGTGGATAGCAGAGTAGTATTTTAGCAGTTAAATGAATCTCAAGTTTCAGTACTTCTCCAATGTTGTTTACCCAAAATTTCAATATTATTATTGGTTGGGAATAGAAGGAATTAAAATTACATCTCCATTGTGCCCACCAGAACCACGTCTCTGTTAACCATACTTTTATGTGACTTCAAGAAAGCAAAACCAACTTATAAGATTTTGGGGGTCAAAACATGGGCCAAAAAGATTGTGATTTTTCAAAATACCTATCTTTCCATTCATCTATCTATTGCTGAAAAATACTTCTGGGTCTCACAGAAGGGGGAGAAGAGACTTTAAAGATAGACTGAATAGCCATGAAGTTCAGAGAAGTAAAGAGAGGACAACTTTCTTAAGGGCTCTGTTCCAGAGCACCGTTATCTTGTCCAGGAGGGAGGTACTGGACCGAAGTGCCCTCTGTGTCTCCCAGGGCAGTCCTCAGAGTGACCACACACAACTCTGACTAGAGGAACATCTGTTGGGCATCCATCCTTCCCTACCCATCCACCCCACTCTTCTCGAAAGACCCATGTCATTAGCACCTAGATTTGGAATTCAGAACTAGTGCTTCCATAGAAAAACAATGTTATATATGGTAATTAGGTACAGTTAAAATATTTTTATTAGTGTTTTCAATATGTTATTGGGAAGATAGGTGTTTGTTGGGCAGGGCTGGGCCCTAATATTATTTAAAACATGTGTTATGGGAGGAAAATCATTTTGAATACGAACTCTGTTATTACACTAAAGATTTCACAAAATAGGCTATGCCCTTACTTGTGACAGAGGTAATTATATTTTCTTAAACATTTTATGGAATAAGGTGTAAATAAGTGAAATAAGAATAAACAAATACACTGTTCACCCAATTTTAATGGCAGAGAGAGGAAACAACCAGAAGTGCCAAGTGGGAAAGGTACCCATCCACACCTTCCTAAGGCCTCAAGGGCCATAAAGAGTGAGCCATTTGTTCGCCATTCACAGAAAGTGTGTGAAACAAAACATGACATCCTTATATATCTCACAGGTAGGAATGAAATAACTAGAAGGCCATAACTCTGTAGATGCTGGAAATGTCACTCTTTTGCATTCCCAGCAATCTGTGGGGCATGTTCAGAGAAGCAGAAAGGTGGAGGAAGGGGGAAGGGGGGCCTGAGGAGTGGGCTTACAGTTGGAACCCCTCTGGGGGCATTGTCAGTACAGTGACAGTGACAAGAACAAACATGCCACATGGGGTGGGTCCAAATCTGAACTGCTCAGGGATAAAGAAGTAGCTGTGCAATGAAGTATGATAATAATAATACAGTTTAGATATGAAGAAGGTGTTGGGGAGAAAGTCCCATTGCATCAGATAAGTGGTCCATAAAATGGTTTAGATATTGGCAAAAGCAGGTTTGGTTTCCTCCTAAACTATGGCTATTATAAATGCTTTGGTATATTCCTTTAAAAATTATTAAAATTATTAAAATATTCCTTTTTTTTGATATTTCAAAAAAGAGAGTATTTATTTGTGCTAGAATAATATGATACGGTAAACATAAAAAGGAACTTAACAATCATAAAAGACAGGAGGACATCTTTTTCTTTTGTTATTTTGTTGTTGAATATTTCCTGACATGAAATGTAATGGAAAATAGAGTTTTTATTATGTAAGTGTGTTTGCTTATATTCGTATTCTTACAGAGGTTTTGATGACTGTGAAATTACTTATTTTTAAAATACTGAATTCAAATATATTTCCAACACCTGGATCATCTTTGCGTAAACTTCTGGAGTTATTAATCCATAAACTTTGCAAGGCATTTCTTTCTGATCTTCAGATATTTACAGCTTTTTTTTAATATATGAAATTTATTGTCAAATTGGTTTCCATACAACACCCAGTGCTCATCCCAAAAGGTGCCCTCCTCAATACCCATCACCCATCCTCCCCTCCCTCCCACTCCCCATCAACCCTCAGTATTCCTTTTAAATTAAAATCTACTAGTCTAAGAATTCTAAGGGCACATTAAAGAAAAAATAGTGACTGCCAGGTGGGCTTTTGGGCCTTGCTAACATTCCCTTGAGCCCCAGGGGAAGAGCAAAAAGCCACTAGGGTCACATCTTATTATGCTGTATCTTGGTGGCTTTGATTTTTCTTTTAAACCTAAACCAGAAGCACTCCTCAAAAAGACTTTTTTACATGGTAAGTAAAATGTGAGCCAGTCACACACTAAAAGGACAAAGAGCCATTGTCAGGTAATATGGTGATGCACTCCAGCTGGGCCATTGCCCCTCCCACTTGTAGACAATTCTTCAGAACCACTGGGGGAGAGCAGCCAAATGAATAATGCTCTCTGATGGCCTGTGAATGGTTCACAGTGCTTCAATTCTGCAGGTAGACAGGACAGGTTTACGTCCTCTGAACATACCACTGGACTCTGCCTGCTGGGTTTATAGTTTCAGACCATTAAGTAGGTGCAAACCCACTCACTGCAACAAAGAAAAGCTGCACTGAGAAAAGGCCAGGGAAGACCTTCACAGAATCACAGTGCCAGCCACCCCTTCTGGTGCCAGAGATGAGGGGACCTTGGCTGGAACAGACCAAGAGCAGGTGTCCCTGATGGCCAAGGGGTAGAAGGCAAAGTTTTCAGGTGACCTAGAACATATGACCCTGGAGAAAAAGGGGGTAAGGCTTAATGGGGAACCATAGCCTGGAAACCGGCTGGGCCACTACCATACAGTATGACCTTAGGCAAGTCACTCAGCCTTTTGGTGTCCCAGTTTCCCCATCTGAAATGATGATGGAGAAATTAATGCTCCCCAGGCACCTGGAAGAAATAACAATGAAATTCTGTGCTGGAGAAATCAGAGATGCAAGACAGCAGAGATTGGTCACAGATTCAAAATGGCGGCAAAGGCCAACACCAAGCAAAGTGATTTTCTGCCTGTTACTCCCCCTCACCCCACAGGGCCCGGAAGAAGCACCTGATGTTTTTAGCTGATTTTCACAACAGCAGACAGAAATGAGCAAGTATTGTGGGCCAAGACCTTGAATCTTGCTTCCTAAGGCAAGAACTTGATTCTCTGAGCTGCCCTTACATGGTTTTGAGACACTGCTTATGTCAGAGAAAAAAAGGGAAAAGAGGAATTTGTCAAGAAATTATGCTCTAACTAGGATTTAAAGTTGGGACTGAGAGTTACATTTCAAAACCAGAACTTGAAATTTGGGGGTGGAGGGAAAATGTCCCTTTTCTCAGTGAAAATGGACTTTAGTTGTAAATCTGTCTAGCTCAACTAGGGCAGAGCAGCCAAGAATGAAGAGTTTGCATCTCTAGCAACAGCCTGTGGCTTAACTGCAGAATTATTTCTGGAAATAGTCAATAAAAATTACATATGTATATAAAACAATAACATAAAACTCCAACCGATATAAACTCACTTAATGTAAATGACTTTGGATCTTAAAAAACTGTTTTTATATTGCCTAAATCCCTGAAGTCTGAGCCCATGATGTACCTGGAAGTTTCCCAAGAGTCCCTGCTTGTCAACACTATTCCTGCAGAAGTCAGGCTGTTTACTTACACCATGCCTGTCAAATTGACTTTGTTTCTAAATACTCTATATTCCCACCTTCCATCAGACAGGGAAGAGCATTTGTATATGTCCATATTCCTGAAAAGCCACATTATGCCTGAGGATACAGCAGATATATTCATCAACTTGGTAAAGAGAATCATTTAAAAGCCAGTCAGATTCTGTGCAGTGTGGACTGAAGTTCCTGTTGGCCACATGGGTTGAGCTGGGTAGAGGGACTGTTAATATGGTATGATAAATGCCATTATGAGCATTCAGGGCTAACATAATGTGGTATCCAGCAAGCATCTGTTGGGTGGCTGTGCTGGATAGTCATCTGAAGAAGTTGTCTTGAAAACCTGGTTCAGTCCTTCATCTCAGTGTTTACAAATACCTGACACATTTCCTCTGTTTATAATTCTGTGACCATGACCTATTCTCTAATCCTCTCCAACACCTAGAAACAGACTCCAGGATCAAGAGAGAAAATTTCAAGAGATCAGAGGTTTGGGGCTTCACAGCAGATACAAAGGAGGTCGACTAATTCAGCCAAATTAATTCAGACTCCTTGTTAGAGAGGTTTTCTTTGATAATAACCACATCAATTTATACTAAGATGGTATCTTTGGTCATAAAATGTCACCATGTTTCACAAACATTAACTTAGCCTTCTAGTACCTCTGTGTAGGTTAACATAATCACCCTTCATTTTGAAGACAAGGACACTGAGATGATGTTAAGGTTGTAGATAGCTAAACATACAACCTTCTGATGCTGCATTCTATCTCAACTCCTAATTATCTAACCAGAGTGTTTTTCCTTGGTGTTTCCTTTCAATGAATAAACTAATATCATTGTCAATGGTTTCCATAAAAAACAATAACTGCAAAAACACATTTCTAACCTATTGTCTATAGTGGGAGTTGAGGCACAAAATGTCACCTACACAGACAGAAGTTCCAAAAGAAATAATGACTTATCCCCTCATGTTTAAAAACAAATACATGCTTTACTTTTAAGTCTGTGATGCAGACCACAAAATATAAAGGAATCAGAAATGAAGTTTAGCTACCTGGAAAATTTATAAAGATGGAGGAAGGAAGAAAGAAAAGAGGTTGAATTATTTTAAAAAAAGAGCAACATCATGAAAATGCAGAAAAGGAGAGGAGAGTATTTCTAGGAAGCAATGGGTTGTTTAGTTTGGATTTCAAGATTGGTGGGTAGTGAAACAATATAAATATTCAGTTGGGGAGGGTTGAGGACAGAGTGATGTGAATCAAAATGACTGACAAATGTACATCAACATATGGGGACAATGATGCAGATGTGTGAAGTTATTTTTGTTGCAGAAAGCTGGAAGGCAATGGTCCTTACATCCATGCTTATCCCAAAGTGATGAAACAGTATAAGACTATGCAGAACCGAGTCACAAATGTAAAACTGATAAATTAGAAGAAATATGCCCATAGTAGATGCTCTAAATGGACAAGAAACTGAATTTTGTTTTATATTTTTCCAGACAAACCCAAGTGACAGGAGATTAAGCGCCACCCTTTTCATAAATCCATTAAAGAAAACCATGATTAAAACTACTCTTTTACCTACCACTGTCCTTATGGGATAAGAAATGTCCTGGTTTTATGAATGGACTCTAGCGTTTTATCTTTTCAGTTCCTTTTTGGATCAGTTGGTGGTTGCTCAGCACCATATGTGATGACTGGGTGCGAGCCTTTGCCGCTCCTGGGCACCCACCACCCGCCCACACTAGGATCGGATGTGTGGGCATTGTTTGTTCAGCGTCTACTCCCTTAGGCTGCACTGCCTCCCACTGCCCTCCCTCACCAGCTGAAAGAGGAGACAATGCATTGGTATCAACAGCCATCCCACCTTTAGGGCAAGTGGGAGGTGCTGATTCATGAAGACAGTATTTCATATCACCAATAGAAAAATAGGCTTTAGATCCATGGACTTCCCTCCCCCCAACCTTCACACTACATTTTACAGATGTGCCAAACTGTGAAAATGGCTTCTCTCTCATCTCAACCTGGCAGCACGCAAAACAAAGGCTTCAAAAAAGAACTGTTTTGATCCACATTCTCCCTCTTTTCTGATCCATGGATCCACAATTTTTAGCAAGAGAGCCATACTCAATCAGACCCACGTCTCCTCCGTTGGGAAACACAATATTAAAAAAATTATATTTTATATACTTGTTTTAGAAAGTAGGTCTGAAGCTTATTCCATTGCATCTGACTGTATTTTTTACCAAAATGGCTGCACAAAGAGGAATACAATGCAAGCCTTAATAGGAAAATCTTCTCTGTGAGTCCAATGCTTATTTCAGAATTAAAAAAAAATATTGTTCTAAATGACTATTACCTTTCTTACACAATCATATATTTAAATTTTAGTCTTCATTAAAAAAAAAAAAAAAAACAGGAAAACACTGGAGGTTTAAGTGAGGGGGAGATAACACGCCATTAGGTTTCTGGTAGACTTTGGCTCCACAGTTAAAGTACCAGTCATTGTAGCTATTTACTGATCTATACTTATCACTTTTTTATTCAAAAAGTTTTGGACATGAAGTAGCAGAGGAACACATGCAATGCACAAAGCCAAAAGAACAGCTGATTGTCTCTTATGCCGTATAATACTTTGCTCAACACATACAGTCTCAGAGTAGGGAAAAGAAAGATGGTAGCTGCCACCAGGGCATTTCTTATTAGCAGTTCAAAACTGAAAATGCCTCTGTTTGGCAGGTGTACTTTTCTTAGTTAGAAACAACCTAGCATGCCTTTTGCATATGTGATGCTATTGGTGCACTCCCTCCAAGATTTCAAAGACAACAATAAGGTTTCTCACATGAGCAGTGCACAGCAGTGTACCCACAACACACCAGATGGATGCCAAAGGGACCTACTCTAGAGTCAGTCTGTAATATCCCCATTACCAGCTCTTCCTATTTAGAGGCACCAGTACACAACTCTGGTGGGTTGGAATGGGTTAAAAGCTTATTTGAGATGGTCTGAATTGCTTAAGAAAGAAGTTGCAGGGACTGGAGTAGGGAAACAATCAGAACCTCTGGAAAAAAGAATTTCAGAAAAGATGAAGAAAGAAAGAAGGCAATATCAGCAAAAAAATAAGAAAGAAAAGGGCAAGAAATAAAGAACTCGTGAAAGGGGGATATACAGAGATGGAGGGATATAAAAGGAAGATGAATTTTGTTTAAAGGTTGGATGTACAGATGTAAGCCATGAATAAACCCAATACTCATCTTGTAGTAGAATTTCAAATAGAAAGAAAAAGAGGAAAAATATTTTTATACTTTTTTTTCTACTTAGGAATTTAGTTACAGTTTATTACAGTGTTGGAGTAATTTTGTTTATACCAGAGCTGGCTGGAAAGCAGGAGAATGATCCTTTGATGTGGCATACATGCATTCATTAATTGATCCCCTTTTATGTACCAAGTACTATCCAAGGCCATCAGATGTCATTCCTGCCCCCAAGGTCCCAGGTGGAAATGACACATCACATTACAATGGGACAAGTGCTTCATAAGAGGTTAAGTGCTAACTTTGCCTAAAGAAATAAAAGGAGGCTTCACCAATGGGCTGACATTTGTGCAGGGCCTAGAAACTAATAATTCATCAGTTTTTCAATATGCCCTTTGAGACTGGTGGGAAATATTCATTGTTATGCTACAGTGGAAAAAACAGAAGGAAGGAGAAGTTCGAAGCTTTGAGATTTATAAAAGTGAGAGGATTGGGAATAAAAAGTGTTGAGACTTATACTTTTAAATTTCTAATGCTAGCCAGTAGAACAGATTCAAATTACCACTGCACTTTCTTATAAATTTTAGAATTTTAATAAGGCAACGTAGCACTCACTCTCTAACCTTCCAAAGCTAAAACGAATTCAGAAACAGATTATTTCTTTTCACCATCTTGACTTAGAGAAACTTGACATATTCCCAAAAGTTCAACAAGTGGTTCTAGATGATCATTTAGGCACATTTTCTCTAACATTTTTCCAAAAATAATAGAAACAACTTGAATCTAAAATGTATAGTGCCTTTCTAATACCACTCCACATAGGATTAATTTCATTCTCAACAAATTCCCTGTAAGATTGGGAAACATTCCATGATAAACTTGAATATTTGGGAAAAAAAAACCCTCACATATGTAGATTGACCTTGGAATAGCTGTTAAGGACCCATGTTTATGAGATAAACAAAATTTCTTGTGAAGGTAAGGTCGTCTCTATTCTTGACTTTGCCTTTTAAGCATTAAGACAGCTGTGAACTGTTCAGGAATTAGTCTCGAACACAGAATTTAACTAACATCATAGGACATGCAAGGGGCACTCTTCTAGAATTTAAGACAGTTAGGGGTCAGATGCCACGTAACACAAGGCAGATTGGTGGTCTTGGAAAGAATAGTGGCTACACGGAGTTTAAGAATGATGCATGACTGATGTTAAGACCCATGACAGCAAGAAAAGAGAAGATGAAGTACAGGAAGACAAATACAAGAAGGTAAAAATAAAGAAGAAGAAATAAGCTAGAAATAAAGGAGGAGGAGCAGCTGAGCTGCTGCAGGGGGAGATAACATGCCATTGCTGGAGGCACAGCAACATAGAACAGAGGATGTGCTGGGCACAAATGGAGGCTGGGAAGGAGAGTTAGTGGTGATGGGCCTCATTATTGCTGTGCTGGACAGGTTCTCTCTGCACGATGGGCTCCCTGCCTTTTGTCTCTGCAGGCCCCTCTGGTTCATTTCCTGGACACCTCCTGCCCCAACCTGGAGTGTGTTCTCTCTGTCTCTCAAACCACAAGTCTTTCCAAAACTCTACTCTAAAGCTCCTATTCTTTAGGAAGCCTGTTCTTATTCCTTTGCCTACTGTTCCCTCAGACTTAGGATGGTTTGTCCTCATTCATAGTTGCTCAAGTGCATATTAGTATTTTGGTGGGTTTTTTTTTTTTTTTGAGGACGTATATTACTAAACTTTAAAATGACAATTAACTAGAGTCCCCCATTTCTTCTTTCTTCTCCAAGTGATAAATAATGTGTTTTCCAAACAACAGAAAGCACTGTGATCCAGCAGTGGGTCAAAGTGATTAATTATTCTCTGCCAACTGAATACCCCACAGCCCAAGAACCCTGAGCCTCCAGAAGGAATACAGCTCCTTCAACACCTTGATTTTAGCCCAGTGAAACTTAATTCAGACTCCTAATATCGAGAAGTATAAGATAATAAATCTGTATAGTTTTAAGCTGCTAAGTTTGGGATAATTTGTTATAGCAGCAATAGGAAACCAACACAGATTTCAGACTGTAAAAGTGACATCTAGCTGGTTGTAAGAAGCAAGTACAAAGATACGTTTCTGCAGGAAGATTTCTGAGAGGGGATGGAAGGGTGTGGTTGGCAGGTAAATGGAGCACTATGAACATACATGATGGCCTAATATATTCTCTTTGGTGGCTGCTCTCTAGACTGTTAGGGATACTTACATTCTAGGAGTAGTCATAGAACTTGCTAGATCTCAGGATCTATTATAGGTTCTGGGAATACACAGTTTAGGCAGAGTAAGAGGGGAGGGTCCCTAACTCATCTCCTTTAACTTTCACTGTGATCATCATTTCTGCCACTGGATCAAGAAGTACAGAGCTGGTAAGTAGCAAATAACCCTTTCTGCATGAAGTTATGGATGAAAAACAAAATAAAGATTTAAATAAAAGAAAATCTCAGGAGTTGATGAGCTCAAAGTATCCTTTCAGATGTCTCTTGATAACTAATGATTTCACAGCAGTGGGTGATGATGATAATTAATCATGATGACAGTAATAAAAATGGTAATATGCAGCACAAAGTACCTTATATTTATATAAGCTCTTTCATCTTTAAGAATTCTAAGATGCTTTGCAACATTCCAGTACATATCAATATGAAATGAGGTCTCTGCTTACATCTGAAATTCAGTTTTGCCTGGATTGACAGGTAGTAATCATCTGCCAGTTAATGGAAACTCTTTGATATTAGCTGGGTAAGGAGCCTTGAAGGCAGGGGATAATCATCAAGGATGGCAGACACTTTAGTCTGGCTCTGCAGCTCTTGGACACAAACGTTCGATTGGTGAATTCTGTGACTTAAAAAAAAATGTTTATTTATTTATTTTGAGAGAGAGAGAGAGAGAGAGACAGAGAGCAAGCAGGGTAGGGGCAGACAGGGAGAGAGAGAATCCAGGCAGGCTCCACATTGTCAGCACAGAGCCTGACTTGGGGCTCCATCTCATGAACTGTGAGATCATGCCCTGAGCTGAAATCAAGAGTCAAATACTTAACCGAACTGAGCCACCCAGATGCCCCAGAGTTCTGTGAATTCTTAACCCACTTTTCCAAAAATAGGTTTCTGAGGCTTATCTCCTGAAATTCAAATTGCCTGGCTTTGTGACTAGCTCCCTGTTCATGCTTTTCTCTCCTCTCACCCGCCATGCTCTCTTTGGGGTGTTCATCTCAGAGCTTTAACTCTTCCTTTTGCACAACTACCCTGTCTAGAGGCCCTGTCTGACCTCTTTTCTTTACACCAGGCTTTAACTCTTCCTTTTGCACAACTACCCTGTCTAGAGGCCCTGTCTGACCTCTTTTCTTTACACCAGGCCTCCAGCTCCAACTCCTGCTTGATATTGCCATGTGGATATCCCTAAGGCACCATGACTGTACCAGAATTCCTCAACACCTCCCACTGCAAACGGAGTCCTCTTCTTATATCTCTGATGTGAGTTCTGGCATCATTATCTCTCACCTACTTCACGGTTCAGCCTCTACTCCAGGGAACCACCTTCAGTTCCTGTCTGTCATCCACATGTCACTATCCAATCCATACCTAATCCTGTGGTCACCATCTCTGCAATGTCCTGGCATTTGTCACTGATTTTCTCGCCTCCGCTACCCTGGTTCAGTTAGCTCCTTCTTATACCTGCACTAGATTGTCCCAATAGCTTCCTAGATGCTCCTCTTCATTTGTCTGAGAGTTACCATGGGACAAGAACCTTATCTCATCCATCTTCACATTTCTCACAGAGGTTCTAGGACTTATCTCCATGGTAGAAATTCAGTAAACATTCTTTTTGAATTGAATCTTTAAGACCGCAATCATATAAGAATACTTTATTTTATATATACTGATATATTCTGGAGAAGCTGAAGGTAAATAAGAGTTATATTTTAAATGTATACAATGAGCATACTATTTTTAAAAGATTCTGGTAATAAATCCTGAAATTAGATAATATTTTAATACCTTAGAAACTTACTTATTTCTAAGTTTAGATATTCTTTAAAAATTTTTTTTTAATATTTATTTATTTTGAGAGAGAGATATAGAGTGCAAATGGGGGAGGGGCAGAAAGAGAGAGAGGGAGAAAGAGAATCCCAAGCAGGCTCAGCACTGTCAGCACAGAGCCTGATGAGGGGCTTGCACCCATGAACTGGGTGATCATGACCTGAGCCGAAATCAAGAGTCAGATGCTCAACTGACTGAGCTACACACGTGCCCTTAAGTTTAGATATTCTTATGCCAGCTTTTCATGAAGCAGTGCACTTCTGATTTATCCAAGAAACCATCAAATTTATGATAGCATTACAAAATGTACAAACTGGATTTTGCTATTAAGGACAGCACCTATACTGAACAGTGGCTGAATGGAACTAGGTATTTACCAGCAGGCCAAGCACCTAACATGTAATTATCTAGGAGGCAGATCAGAGCTATTAAGTTAGCCCATCAGCTGTGGATACCAAATTGGAAGTTTCTGACAAAAGCAGTCAAATGAATTCTCAACATTGCTAGTAGATGTGACAGTGAATGAAGAAACCAGTCTGCCATGAGCCAAGGGCATGGAGAGTGAGGCAACAGAAGGCCTAGGGTAAGATAAAGATAGATAGGGGCCAAGAGTAAATGTACATGGACTAAATTTTGGTAGACCTGGAATACTTGGAATATTTTTTTCCTCAGTGAACAAAGTGCTGGGGAAAAAATCAAACTTGGTAAGGAATAATTAACCTTATTGAGAAGATAAAGCAGAATAGGGTAGAGGAAGGAAACCACAGATAGATTTATCCATGAAATCTCCATGAATAAAGATTTTTGTATTTATTTTGGAAGATAAATATAGCTTGATACAACAGGAAAAAACACTGTCAATTTGTTTAAAAAACAAACAAACAGCAAATGGGGATTTCTAAAATTCCAAAATACAGATCTCGCTGGCTGGATGAAAATGAAGAGGGAACAGGTGATCACACCCATGATGGATGGGCCTCCCGTAAGTAATTCTATACTTTGAGTGAGCTTCATCAGGGCTAGCTGAGGTAGAAGCTGAACTCAAGTACTAATAGTTCTTCCTAAGAAAAGTAGCTGCAGAAGCTAAAACAAATTTCTAAGATTTTGGAATTTCTTTTGTAGATGTCAAGAGGTCAACACTGTAATTATAAATGGGGGTAGTCATTAGCTGGACAGCTTTTTTTTGGGGGGAGGGAAAAGTACAGATTTTATAGGAATTCCTAATTGGTGCAGAGAAAAAACCCCCATCTATAGAAGGACATCAGAGAGTTTTTAGGACAAATGCAAAAAATATTTTTAAATAAGATAAAGTATATACTTATGTATATTCATATAGATTTTATGAATCATTAATTACATTGTTCTGATCAGGATCTAATCATGAAAACTTTCGAGGAAAAGTAGGATGTTGGGGGCATTATAGTAAGTACCCAATTACTATTTCATTAGATATGAAATGCTCTCGAGGGGGGTAGCAACCAAGGAAAGAACACAGGCTTTAAGAGGAATGTTATATGCCCCTAGGGGTTCTGTATGGGATCCTATGAAGTATGGAAAACATACAGTAGAATATTTGAGAATCAACTGAAGAGACTGAAACTTAAAGCTCCTTTGGTTAAATCCAAGGAAGGAAAAGGGCAGGAAAGGTCAATGTGATTAAGGAAGGATATAAAGATTAGTATGAGGAGCCTAAGAGGGAGGCTTAAAATATATAAACAGTGATTTAGAGATATAAACTATTTATAAAATACAAGTATAAGAAGTTCAGAGGAAGCATTATGATGGCACATTAGTGCTAGCATCCCACTCCATTGTGATAGTTGTAAAAGAGGAGAATGCTAGGATATGAAAAATTGGAAGGGGTCTTACAGAACAGCCTCTCCTTTCACAGGTCCAAGAATGCAGGAAGAAAGGGACTCGCCCTTAATTTGCTCTCTCTGCAACTCCTTATCCTAGCTCCCACCAGTCAAAACAAGGAACAAAGAAAAGCAGCAGTGGAGGGGTAGGATTAGAGCTTTGGAGGTCAGAGGATCAGGACAGGGAAAGATCAACTGGCTCTAACAGAGCTGAGAAGATGAAGGGTTGGAGTTGGGAGGATCTAATTTCCTGCTTTGGGAGGGGAAGTGTGAGAAGGTGGTGAGAACAGAGATGGGAGAGAAAGGGGACAGTTTCAAGACCCCCAGTACCCAGAGATGGAGCTGAAGGAAGGACATATACACATCTTCTGATGATAGATCAGATTCCTGAGGTCTGGAAAGTGTTACCCAGCATTATTCTAAACAGGGCTCTGAGATACAGCAAGCAATTATGGGCCATTTAACTTAACATCATTTACAGAAAAATATTAGGAAAAGTTTGCAGAGGGGACAACTCGACAAGCATATGGTAATTTGATTAGAAACAGGCCACATGTTTTTACTGAAGGAAGGTGTTGTTTTAACTAGCTTGTTGGACTTCTTTGAAGTTACTGCCTTCTCAATTCTGGATTTTAACTCCTGATTTTTCTAATATCTATAAATAATGGGAATAAACAGAAAGTATCTAAGTAAACAGAACAAAAACCAATTACAATTGAGGACACTAGAAATACAATGGCAAGAAAAATGAATGTTGAGATGAATATAATAGCAAGAAAAAAATTTAATTTACAACTTCTAGTAGCATTTAAGTCAAGATATTTTTCATGAAAGGTATGTGATTTGAATTTTGGTTTGTGAATATATGCCCTATGTCATTTCCTAAAATACTCTGCAGAAAAAAAAGTGATTTTTGTTAGTTTAACTGAGAAAACAAAAACCAAAAACCAAAAAACAAAACAAAAACAAACTCTCAGCCTTTTTTTTCCTTCAATGGATTGACTTTTCGGTGTGGTTAAAAATTTGGTGTGGTTAAAACATTCAGATGAATTTCTCATTAATACAACCTTTGAAAATTTTCCAAGTGAAAAATTCTCAAACAAAATGAAGACATCTTATTTTATTTTAAATTAAGTAGTAAATCAATATTATTATTTCCATACCACCAAATAGCTACTAAAGCTTCAGAAGGAGAATTAGAAAAGATAAAAATCAAGAATAAAATATCAACGTACTTATTAATGTTGGCTTGAAGACTTTATTACACCTTCTTATCTACTTTTTACTGGTTGATCTGTACAATTTATCATGTGTCATTGTACTTTTCAAAAGGTACTAGATTTAAGTAACTGATCTATACCTCTCTCTGTATGTACAATTTCCACAAGGGTGGGGAATGTGTCTGTTTTGCTCATAGGCCTAACATAGTGTTTGGTAAATATTTGGTAAATGGATGAATAAATAAATAACAATAATGGCACATCAATATTGGGTATTTTACTGTGTGCCAGATACTATTTTTATAAGCATTTTGTATAATTGACTGTTAATTCTTCAATACTTCTATAGACTTCTAGTTCTCCTATTGATCTCATTTTTAAAGTCAAGGAAACAGAGGCATTGAGAAGTTGAGTAACTTGCCTAGTCACACAGCTAGTCATTGGCAGTTTTTGAACTCAGGCGGTCTGGCCCTAAGGCCCACACTCAGGCATGACGCTACTTCTTCTCTCTGAATGAAGCACATTGCATGAGTCTGTGTATAAATGGGTACACATACGGGAAATTATGTACAAGAGAGGAGATTTAAGAGGCACAGAACTCAAGTGTTAACATTGCCATCACCAGATACTGGAAATCAGGGGCTATGGAGGATTTAAAGTCTGATGTCCAGGATCAAGATCTTCACAGAAGCAAAACTAAACATTTAAAGGAAACATAGAGATTGATAGGTAAAGAACAAAAAGAATGTGACTCCATTCTGCTCTAATTGGCTGCCAGAGTCCTTAGCTCAGAACAAAAACTTTCAAGACTTTCCATGTTGGTAACAGAAGCAAGATTTAAGGTTTTGTGGTGGCTAAATCAATGAGGACAAAAATTACTGGTGCATGTGGAAGTATGTTCTATATGGCATCATCGGTGGTCTTTTTTGGGGTCGTGCTGTCCTGTGCTGAGTAAAGAACCTTTCTTAAAACTAGCCTGAATCTTATTCAAAAAACAACACAAAGTTCTATTTCCGTTCAGTTGCATTAGGGTATTGATGTTCTGAGACCTGATATGTCCTTATCATTTTTTTTTTTCAAATTTTCTTGATGGTATTTATTTATTTATTTTTTCCTAGCAGTCATTCTGGAACCATTTGACTCTAAGAAGATTTAGTTTATATTTTTGGCTTCAGAGTGCCCTATATGCTGAGAATCTTGGAGGATGCATGATTAAAGCTAATCAGGAGATCAGAGTTTTAAAGAATTCAAGGAAGAAAGAAAAAAAAGTCTCTGGCTCTTGCAAGATGTATTTAAGACACTTAAATGGGAAGGATCCAGTTTAGACATGGGAGAATTCCCCGTCCACCCTATACTGAGTGCTGACAAACCTCAGAGAAGCTGGGTGCTTTTCAGGACTCACTCTGAATGACTCTAGATGTGTTGGTTTTAGGGCCCTGCACCTAAGTGAAAGCTCATTTACAAGTCAGTCTCCAGTTCTGGTCACCTTTTAACTAGAATACTATCACCCCTGAGGCAATTCTATATAAGTCTGTCAAGCTGGTCCAAGTTTTGGGAAAACTTGTTGTTCTGAGGAATGAGGTTAAAAGTTTAGTCTCACTATACAAGAAAAGCTTGTCCCACAGAATATTAAGTTGAAGTGGAGTGAACAAAACGAATGTAGCCTAAAGGCTTAGAAAGATGAAATGTAGTTAAAAATCCCAAATCAAGCAGGGAATCCCAAATCAAAAGAAAATCTAGGGTGAGAGTTCCATCAGTGAAAAAAGCAAGCAAGCATTTGAAATAAGATGCTTCTCTTATGTTCAAACAACACTAGTGTAAACAGAATTGCAGAACAGGTATGATGACGACATTTGAATGGACAAAAGAAATGAGGAGGGATGCAGCACTGTCAGGGCAGGAAAGAGGGGTCGATACGGACTCTAAGAACCATCTTGTTAGTCCAAGGGTCCTTTTCCTGTTCAGCAAATTCTTTTGTTCTGTGTCCTTATCAATCCCCCACCTTGCCTAAGTAAGAATGACAGACAAGCCATTCTTAATGACTTCCTAGCTTTTGAAACTATTTTGGTGTCAGAGAAAGAACCACGTTTCAGTTGTTACAAGGATGGAGGTTTCTGTGGGCTCAGTAAATTTTCTACTCTGAGATGACAATTTTTGTTCGTGAGGAGAGAAATAAATTTGTCCATTTATGTGATCTGTGCAATAGTCTGGAAAAATGACACCCTTGTGGCACCTCTTTAGGACAGGGAAACAAATGCCAGTGTGGCTAGGGGGCTCCATAGACAGGCATTCCTTGCGGTGTCAGCAGGAGTGTGCTGGTATCTTCCTCCCCCAGAGATGGAGCACATCCTCTCCTTGGCACACCCACTTGCCATTAGCACAGGGAACCATTGTTCACTGTGTGTTAGAGACCCAGCCACGCCCTGTGCCAGGACAATGCACTGACTCTACAGCTCTAGTCTCTAAGCACTGATTTCCTTTCCTTTTTACTTCCTCCTGTGTGTCAGAGTACATGAAATGAAGTTTGTTCTTTTGTTTAAAAAAAGAGATTTTAGAGGGTGATTACTGATGACATACTCACTGTCAGTTTCTCTTCTCTGGGGTTTTCCTAATCTCTGAAATGCTGTACAACATATAAGGTTCAAAGCACAGATAAAACAGGTTCTATTTTCACAGCTAATGTACATTTCATTAGGAAACCTCTGAACAATTCTCTCTGAAGATGCTGTTTTTGATTATTTTTAGATCTATTTAACATGCTGGATTTTGTCACCATAGTATGAAGGTAGACCACTTTAAAGTGACAGCACCAAGCTAAAAATCTTTATAAATTGAGGAAAGAAGGATAATAGGCACTAACAATCTATAGGTCATTTCTTAATACAGAAAATTTTGTATTCATCCACCCATCAGTCAATATTTATTAAGCACCTACTTATTAAAGCCTAAGATATTTTTTAAAAAGACCTTATCCTCAAAGAATTCGTAATTCGGTAAAAAGAGAAGGTCATGCAAACAAATGAGTATAATAAATTATAATAGGTGTTACAGCATGATTATGCATAGCATATAATGTAGATACAAATGAAGGAGGAAAGATTTTAGTGGTAGTAAGTAGTATATTGACCAGAAAAGGATTCACAGGCAGGGCAGTACATGAGCTAAATCTTAAAAAAATGTACAGGGGGATTGTTTATGGGTTAGGTTTGTGTGGGTGCATGTGAGCGCATGTGAGTGAGTGTGGGTACATGTGTGAGTGCATGTGCATATGGGAAGGTATGCAGCCCTCCAGGTCTTGAGATCTTGCAGGTTATGGAGGGCCTTGTAAGTCAGACATCCCATATCAGGGATCAGCTATCAAAGCTAATAATGTGAAGAGACTTGCCTTGGATAGAAGTCTCTGTTTCTTAAATCAACTACTTCCTTGGCTGTATTTTACCCTTGTTTTCCTTGATAAAGCAATGGATTTCGTGCTGAGAATAACAACTCAAATTCAATTCACTGTAGTCTGTTTTGGGACCTGACCATTGAAGGATGTCAGAGAACCCAATGGAAAGCTTTGAAGGCTGACTGTGGACATTCACTAAGAACATCTTCCCAGACAACCAGCCAGCCAAATGTGGCCACGCACTGGGTGGCCAAGGAGCCCTTACCACTTCAGTTGGTCGGTAGTATTTGAGATCCACAGTCACATGAATTTTTCCGGTCTCTTTACATCTGCCCACTTCATTTTCATTCTTTCCTTCCCACCTGTAAAGGAGATAAACACTTAATCAGCCTCTAATTGCTTGGGAGCATTTGCCATGTTATAGTCCCTCAGGATGGCTCAGCCTTCTCCCTGCAGGAGTATATAAGCTCATTAACTACAGGAACACAGCTGATGTGTCACCATGTTATCAGGGCAACAGTGACTTTCAAAGCCTTTCCAGATCTGTTTCTAAAGGGTAGGTTTTTTTTTTTCCTTCTTTGTAAGAAAATCGTGATGGGTTCAGAAGTGCAACTTCAGAAATGAACAGATTAGCCAGAATAAGGAATTGGGCACAGGGATTTCAAAGATTTTGTACTTCTTTAGACTATTCTTGATAACATCAATTATTATGAATTAATGTCTTCTGTCTTCCTTTTATTTATTTTTTAAAATTTGTAGTGATGTTTTAGGGATATTTATTGTAAACTTCAATGCACTCCAGTTTGGAATAAGTTTCATACCCTAAATTAACCATTCATCTCATCTCTGTGTTATAGCAAGTTCCCTTGCTCTATTCAGTCAGCAGTAGGCCTCATTAACAAATCTCAGACTATTAAACCTCCAAAAAAATACACAACTGGTTTACTGCTTGCTAAGAGAGGGCATATTAGCATCAGCTACGGTGTGCTTTGGACTTGGGTTTTTCTTCCTTAAACATCCATAGTTGGAAACAGTCCCCCCTCAAGTCTATACCGCACATTGTGCAGGATATGCTCACAAGTTTCAAGACCAACTTCTTTCTGGAATTCCATTTTATGTTCTCATTTTTAAAGAAATGAAGACACTGGCTTCATGTTAGCCTCTGGAGACAATACTATACAATTAAAATTATTTTTACAAATGAAACTTTTCAGCAAAGAAAGAAAAGAAATTACAAAGTAATGTCTGACTTCCATGCTTATCACCAGACCTAGTTTGCTTTATCAGTTGGAGAGGAATCCTATGCCAACAGGACAATTCTGTGTGCTCCCTGGATCAGAGGCACAGTGGAGATCAAAGGAAAGAGTAGAACATTAAATTAGTTGCTTGACTATGTCATTCACACGTGTCATTGAAGACAAATAGTAAATATTGATTGTGGCTGTATTTTGGACATAGCTGGGTAGTAGAGACATAAATTGCCCTTATAAGCTTAATTTCTGGACAATCACTGGAATGTTCTATTCTCAACTTACTTTTTTATAGCAGAGAGATAACATGTCATTGTTGGGAAAACTCAGTTTCTAAGCACATTGAATTTGCCAGTGGACTCAAGGCAAATATGAAAAACATCCCATAACACGTAGGGATTCATAGTATATGTTGAATAATAAAACTGAACAACTGGCATTATATTAATTAGTTGCCTCAAAAAGAGGTGTTTGGTAACTTACTTTTTTGGTTTAATTTCTTACTATTGATTAGACTAATTTGGCAGGGTCAGAGCTAAGTTTTTGGAAAATTCACCTGGATATGGTATGCGGATGCTTTAGAGCATGCAGACTGAAAACAGTGTAAAATGAGAAAACCCAAAGTGGTGATAAACCTTATCTGTCCCTAAATAGAAAAGACCAGATGTTGGCAAATATCTGCAGTAAGGGAGAATAGCTGATAAATCATTACTTTAAAAATTACCTAGCTAATTTTAAAGTTAATTGTTGAAGTGGAGCCTTTTCTTTGGTAAGGCTTTCAGTGGGTGAAAGGATATTTGTATCTCATAAGCATGTTTTTATTCTTGTTCATGTTTAATACTAACAAAGAGAAACCAGTCCAGCATCTGTCTTCCTGATGGTATCTCCCAGTAAGCCGAAAGGGTTAAAAAATCACTGCTCACAGTTTTACTCTTTTCTCCTATGGTAGCTGGGTATGTAATCTATAATGGGTCAGGTTGACTTATGTGCACACATACATATCCGTAATTCTGTCCTTCTTACTAATAAATCTTCTCAGATGTCACCAACTTGAAAATTGGTGATTCAATTGTACTTTTAGTTGATTTCTTTGAAACCACACATGAACACACATATATTTAAGTTGATAAAGGCCTGGAAAAGACCTGGAGAGCTTGACTGGGGAGGGAACATGTTGGACAGGAAAGGAATGAGGAAAAGCCAGCTGTGTCTTTAGAGCAGGGGCTGACAAACTGTTTCTGTAAAGAACCAGAAAGCAAATATTTTAGGCTTTACAGATCACATATAGTCTCTGTTACATAGTCTTCCTTTCCCCCTCCCCATTCTGTTCTCTTCCTCCTCCTCTTCATCATCATCATCATCATTTTTTTTTAAATTACCCTTTAAAACTATAAAAACATCCTTACAGTTCAGTAGAAAACAGGTGGGGTTTGGCCTGTAGGCCATAGGTTCCTTACTCCTGCTTTAGGGGATGAGTTAATGCTATATCCTCATTCTTAACTTAAAACATTTAATTCCTTTTCATACCAAAAAGTTGCATTGCTGGACCAGCTTAAATTTTGCGGTTTACTGCTTCTTTTTGGCTGCTCTGCAGCCATATGCTAACATGTGGGATTTATGACAGTAGTTGAAATGGGAAAAGACTGACTGACGGAAGGAAACTGCAGGTTAGATTTGAGTTTGATTCTACTTGGGCACCTGTGTGTATCAGCTCTGGGCCCACTTCTTGGCCTCTGTCTGAATACTGTCCACAGGGCTGCCATCTTGCAAATGCTGTCTACAGTCCAAATCGTCTCTGTGGTCACTGCATTGCCCCCACTACTAATAGAGATGCATCGAATAATCGAGTATAACCAGGAAAGGGCTCAAAGCAGAACTGAGTTGGCAAAACCGCTTTGTAATTTGCACTAGGTCTGCATGAAGGCAGTAAGCAAAAGTTTCGGCCAAGGGCCAAAAAACATTCAGTTACAATACACAAAACACTTGTATTAACAAGTAAAAGGTAACAGCTAACTTGTCCTAACAAGCAATGTTATGACTCAAAGCAGAGCTGGGATGTTAATGAAATGAAGGTAGCTTGACAGGGAATAGAGGATTCAGCTAATTAAAAGGAATTGCTACCCACTAATTTAGATCAACAGCTCACTGAGAAGAGCCTCTGTATAATTCAATTTTTAAAATATATTGTTGGCTCCTAATAAGCATTAAATGGCAATAGAAAACATTCAAGAACAACAGAATCAAGCACAATAAGGAAAGATGAGGTGTTATTAAAATCTACTCAACTAGGAATTCCTTTAAGGAACAACAAAAGCAAAGTCAACTGTATTAAGTCAAGCTTAGGAGACTATGTTAAAGTAAGGGAGGGCACGATGCACCCCTTATAAAAACCTGAATATCACAAAAATTATCAAGGATTATTTAAAAAAAATACTATTTTATTAAGGATGTATATAAGGAAACAGGAGGTTGCCAAAAGCTACAATTTAGAAAATGACACAAAGTAGTCCTGGGAGAATTATTAGGTTCTGAATGAAGGTGGTGGTTTGTACAGTTTTGCTCTTGTCTGATGCCCCTTTCAAAAAGGAACATACTCAGAAAGGCTAAAAGAGCAAGAAAGAGAACAGAAACCAAATTCTGGAAGCTGGAAGGCCAGATGGATGAGTGTTAAAGGACTTAGCAGAAGCCCTAGAAAACAGACTCCTAAGCCAGCAGTGGGGAAGCTGAAAATGAACCCAATTTACACTTGCAGGAGCCCTCAGATGTCAGGAAGTGAGGGCGGATTACAACTTTCCTTGAGAAGCAGTGTGATGCCCAGTCCCCTCCCAGATCCCACATTGCTTGGCAACTACCTCACCCTCCCTGGAGAACAAGGTCCCAGATCTGAAGGTCACTGGGCTTGGGAAGGGGTAGGGCCACGATGCTGAAAACAAGGAAAAATCTAGTGAGGTATGTGCACAGAATGCTGAGACTCCCCAGCCAGCCCCAAGGTGCTGGCAGTCAGGCATGTCTCCTTTCAGGCAGGAGACAAGGAATCTTCTCTGAGTATCAGGGATTCTCCAAACTAAATGGTCCTGTTAGGTCCCCCTGTAAGTGACATAGTCAACAAGCTCTAACTATGTTCTCAAAAACTCCCAATTAGCTTTTTAGCCCCCACTTTTAAACATGAGCAGAAAAACAAGGACTACCAGACAGACATGTGGGGAAAACCACATATAGGAAAGAGAAATCATAACAAACAAATTGAAAACCAGCAACCTGGAGAAAATAGGACAAATAGAAAAGGTAATCAAAAAAAAAAAACAAAAACACACATTCTACCAGTAATATCTTCAGAGATATGAAAAGATACCAAAGAAACAAAAATAAGACAGTATATAATAAAGGACAATTTGGAAAAAAAATCTTAGAAATTGAAAAAAAATTGAAAAAATTAAAAGTTCAAGAGGAGATTTTGGAGATAAACTGAGGAAATCTCCCAGAAAGGAGAGCAAAAAGATGGAGATATGAAAAACCAGAAGAAAGATAAGAAAATCAGAATATGGCCTCAAGAGGTCAGTATAATAGAATTTCCAGAAAAAGTACAGAAAAAAAGGAAGCAGAAAAGAGCAGATAATTAAGTTAAATCAAGACAATTGGTCAGAGAAGAACATGCATTTCCAGACTGAAAGGGCCCAACAGAGTGCTCTGAATAATGGATGGAACCCATATCACACGATATTTCAGAACATTAGGACAAAGAAAAAGACTGACAGACTTCCAGAGAGAATACACAGGGATTAGGAGGCAAAATGGCTCAGTCTCCCATAGTAACACTGCAAATTAAAAGGCAATGGAGCAATACCTTCAAAATTCTGAGGGCAAAGTATTTCCAAGCAAGCAATCTACATCAGCTACCTTCTTAATGCTGAGGGCAGAATAAAGGTATTTTCAGATGTACTGGGTCAAAAATATTTGCTTTCCATGCACTATTCTTAGAAATAAGATTTTGCTTCATCAAACCAAGGAGTTTTTATTTATTTTTAAAAATTTATTTATTTATTTATTTAAATTTTATTTAAACCCAAACTAGTTAACATATAGTGTAATGGTTTCAGGAGTAGAACTTAGTGATTTATCACTTACATATAACACCCAGTGCTCACCCCAACAAGTGCCCTCCTTCATACCCATCACCCATTTCCCATTTCCCTACCCAACACTCCTCCAGCAACCCTCAGTTTGTTCTCTGTATTTAAGAATTTCTTAATGGTTTGTCTCCCTCTCTGTTTTTATCTCATTTTTCTTCCCTTCCCTTATGTTCATCTGTTTTGTTTCTTAAATTCCATATGAATTAAATCTTATGACATTTATCTTTCTCTGACTTATTTTGCTTAGCATAATACACTCTAGTTCCATCTATGTTGTTGCAAATGGCAAGGTTTCATTCTTTTTGATTGCTGAGTAATGTTCCACTGTGTGTGTGTGTGTGTGTGTATATATATATATACACACACACACACACACCACATCTTTGTTATCCATTTATCAGTTGATGGACATTTGGGCTCTTTCCATAATTTGACTGTTGTTGGTAGTGCTGCTATAAACATTGGGGTGCATGTGCCCCTTTGAATCAGCATTTTTGTATCCTTTGGATACAATTGCTGGGTTGTAGGCTAGGTTTCCTCAATTTTTTGAGGAACCTCTACACTGTTTTCCAGAGTGGCTGGACCAGGTTGCATTCCCACCAGCAGTGCAAAAGTGTTCCCCTTGCTCCACATCCTTGCCAACACTGTTGTTTCTTGAGTTTTTAATTTTAGCCATTCTGACAGGTGGTATCTCACTGTGGTTTTGATTTGTATTTCCCTGATGATGAGTGATGTTGAGCATCTTTTCATGTATCTGTTAGCCATGTGGATGTCTTCTTTTAAAAAGTGTCTTTTCATGTCTTTTGTCCATTTCTTCACTGGATTATTTGTTTTTTGGGTGTTGAGTTTGATAAGTTCTTTACAGATTTTGTATACTAACCCTTTATAACTGATATGTCATTTGCAAATATCTTCTCCCATTCTATCAGTTGCCTTTTAGTTTTGTTGATTGTTTCCTTCACTGTAAAGAAGCTTTTTATCTTGATGAGGAAGGAGGTTTTAAAAAGATGCCAGGAAATGGAGGACCCAATTTAAGAGAGTGGCTAAGAGAACCCTTCAGATGAGCATGAAGGCAGATCACACAATGCCAACCCTCCACCAGTCTAGATGGAATCAGGTCAGAAGGTTCTATAGGCCCTGCTACAGGAAGACATGACTGATAGAATAACCCACAGACCTGAACACATTCAAAGGTGATTTAGATAGCTGGGGCAAAGTCTGGGGTAGTTAGTGATAAATATATAGAAAACAAAGCAAATGAAGACAAATGAAAATTATTAGCTCTGTGTTAAACAAATGACAACTGTGCAGAAAAAAAGTAATTGTTGTTTACTGGAATGAAAACCATTCATCAGTCATGATAATTTAACACCGAATATTAAGCTATCCTCAAATTAAAATACAGCAATAGAATATTCAGAGAATGGAGAGATCGGGAGGAACAGAAAATAAAACCCTCATTTTGAATAAGAGGACGCCAATAGATAATGCCTAGAAGGAGATAAAAATCAAGAATCAGCAATAAAAACATGTTACTTAGAAACATGGAGGTAAATGCCAAAGTAATCAGCTAAAAGAGTATAATAGAGTGCAAAAGGATTTCCAGAAAGAGAACAGAAAAACATAGAGAAGAGTAAATCTCTTGAGGTAAATCAAGACAATTTAACAGAGCAGAGTAACATACTTTTCCAGACGTAAAGTGCCAAAAGAATGGCCCACACAGTGGGTAGGAATAGCTGTGAAAATGGGGAAGAAGGGGTGGAGGGTGGGAGATTGCTGGAGTTGGTGACAATTCCTGTTGAATGATTAGAATTTAAATTATGTGCTGGTGTTAACTGGGAAAAAAAATCCGAACAATGAAGGAAAAATCATTACAAACATGAGTTCGCAGAGGACTCTGACCAAGGCTGTTGCCAGCAACTCCCTCTACATGGCCTACAGAACTCTATCCCCAGGGCTCCTGCCCTGCCTGCCTCCCCTAAAGACGCAACGCTTCTTCCATATCTCCCTCTCTCACCCTGCCTTCTGGACATCTGGAGGAACTGATGTTGTAGAGCCATTGACACCCCAGCTCCAATCTGATCCATGGAGGAAAACACTACAAGGCAGATAGATCAAGTCTGCAAAAACTGAGGAAGAGCCACCTGGGAAGAAGCAGGCACACTGTAGAGGGTTGGATCTCAGAAAGTGAGGGACCAGTGTGTTTGGCAAGGGAGGGAGAGTGCATCAACAATGCCAGATGCTGCATCGATGTCAAAAATTGAAGAATTGAAACTGGTCCATAGGATTTAGTAGCATGCAGGTCCCTGGGGATGGCAGAAAGAACTGCTTTGATGGGGTGATGGGGCAGAAGGTGGACTGAGGTGTGGCAGAGGGACAGGAGGTAAGGACAGGGAGATGGTGAGGAGGCAATTCATTGGTACGTTTTGACAGAGCAGGGAAAAGAGAGGAAGGGCAGTGTCTGAAGGGAATGAGTGTTTGCAGAGGTCCATTTTTTAAAGATGTAAGGATCTGAAAATGTCAAGATACTGATGGGAAGGAGCAATGTAGGACAGCTGAAGGCAGAGAAGGGAGAGATAACTGATAGTTTCTTGAGGAGACTGGAAGGCTGAAGCCCAAGGCCAGGAGAGACTGTTACCAGAAAGGAGTAAAGGGCAACCAGTCAGTGGAACAGGAGAGGAGGACAGAGTGTAATTTTTATGTTCAGGGGACCATGGTTTTAATCACAAAGTCTACTCTAATTTATGTATATATGAGAACTTAGCTGTGCACAGAAAGACAATATTGCTATTGAAATGGGGACTCCTGTCTCCATTCATGCTCAATTTTACCCCATTTTATTTATGTTAATAAGGATAACTGTTATTAAATAATGGGGTTCCAGCTATTGCATGCAGTTAATGAATAATCAACTACAACAAAAAGTGTAAAATTTAAATCCATTAAACAGCTGTTCATGTCACTTGTTAGAGTAAGAACTACCTTTACTTTGTGCTTTCCATATCATGGGCCTCTTGTGAATGCCAACTAATGAATCCCCACATCAAGAATCAGGCAGGTAGTACAATCTGCAGTTTACATGTGGAGGGAGAGGAGTTTAGGAGGTTGAACAATTTTGGGAAGGTCATTGGATGACACCTCTATCTCACACAGTTGGAAAAAGCAGGATAGGTGTGGTGCCCTCTTAAAAGGTCACTGTCATTTTCATGGGAGGCCCCTCCCAAACGTTACTATCAATAAGAGTTATTGATTGGTAAATGTTTCCTTGCTTTCTTCTTTTTATCAGTATTGCTGAGAGACTTAAATTGTACTTTCAAAGTGTCTTTTACTTATGCTTTATCTTTAGGAAATCTTTAGGAAATTTAGAATGATTAACTCAATGAAAAAAGCTTTGTGTGGTCATGTCTAACGAGGGTAGATCAAGAGATCGAATAGGAAAAAGACCAGAAATTGTTCTTCTCAGCTGTAAAATGGCGGTGAAGGGAAGTTCAAATGCACAGCTAGTTTTTAAACAAGACTTGGTGTTTCTATGCTATCTTTGCATGGATTGCTAACCATGCTCTATCCACCTGCTTTATTTTAATTTATTTTAACTCACCTGGGGCATCCTATACACTTCCAAAGATTGTAGGTGGAGTTTCTTCTGTTTTACAGGACTAAGCAAAATGAATGGAGGTCTTACTAAGGGGTGGTAGTGGGAAGGTACAATTTAAGGACTAGTGCTTGAGCTCTGTATGAGTCTCAGCCACAGCTCAAGGCCTCTGTCCTCTGTACCTCCTCTATTTGCCCAATCTTATCTATCCATCTCTCCTCCTCCCACCTCCCACAAATCTTCACTGAATACCTATTAAGTGCCTATTAAAAGTATTTACTAAAGTAAGCCAGGTGCTGAAGACACAGGTATGAGAAAACTAGATGGTCTTTGTCCTTAGGGGGCTTAAAGTCTAGTGGCCCCTACAATGTAGTGTATGAATGATGGTAGAAGGTACACAGAGTGATACCAGAGGACTGGGAGGGCACCTAGCAAGACTTGGTTGAGCGTAGGATGTTGGGCTACGGAGGATGTCTAAGCTAAGACCTAGAGAATGAGTGGGAAGTGCAGAGAAGCAGAGGGAATAGTAGGTGTGAGTATCTCTCAATATGCCCCAATGTGGTCTGGCTGGTCCAACCCAGTTTATCAGCTTGCCTATCGCCCACATACAGTTTACTAACTCTTGCCTCCATGCCTTTTCTCATGCCATTCCACCCACTTGGAATGCTTTCCTTCTTCTTAACTACCATCCATATCTCCCTCTTTGGCTAAGAGCCCGTTTAGATGTACCTTTCTGCAGACATTGCTCCAATGGTGATATCATGGTGATATCACTTCAGTACTGATAGAATGAATTTGCACAATACCAACATCTATTTGTGTATATTTGTAAATAATGTATTGTCAGCCAATTAGAGTCTACACTACTCAAAGGAAAGGAAATGTCTTCTGATTCTCTTAGATGAGTTTTGCTTGGAGAGAAAAAGTGAGGGGAAAAATAGCACATTTATGGTGCATTTACTACATCTTAAGAACTATGCTGGCTGCTTAATTAGGTAACTTATAGAAGAAGCATTTATTCTGAGGATTAATGGACCCTTAAAGAACTTAAACTGACCTGCGACCCTGTGAATTACATCAACTATACATGAAATAGAATGAGGTTTGCCTCAGCCTCCAAGACACAGCATGAAATCAGGGCTCAAATTAGATCTTATACAGGTTAATAATTAAAAAACCTGCTGTTTCAGTAAAGATTCACACATCACTTTAGCATGTTATATTTTGGGGGTTTTTTACATGTTAAAAATTCAACTATCTTAGAAGTTTACAAAGGCAAATAATAGAGTTCAGATTGCTAGAGAGGGGAGGGGAGAAAGACAAAAAAGAGAGGAAGGAGGGAAGGAGGAAGGGAGGCAGGGGAAAGAGTCTTTTTCAATAAGTTGAAGCTTATATGACAAATCCAAATCTATTTATTGTGACTAAATATTATGTAGATATTTTTCAAGGCCTGGGTCTATTTAGAGTATCGCCAGAAAGTTCCCATAGTACCTACATTCAGGAATAGGCTTTCTGTGCAGGCTTCTCACAGTGATTGAGTTTTTCTAGCTCCAGTGGCAGATTCAAAGTGATGATGACTAAAGGTGAGTTATATTTCTAACATTCAGTCTCACAGATTTCGTTCAACTTGGTTAGACAGTATGGACGCCAAAGAAAGATGTAGCAAGCTGGAGTTAAAGCTTTCAGGTGGGAGTTAAAGCAAGTAGGGGCTCAGAGGCAGCTGGTCAAAAACAAATGGAGCCATGCTCTGTCAGGGAAAGGGACACTTAGTGGACCTACATTTAAAGTTATGAAATCTCTCTAGGGGAAAAAATGCAGAGACACAGTGATTTTCTTTCTTCTGCCTTTCCCCCCAAATAGAACGCTTGGAAGTAGGTCTTGGGAAAATTCTGTTCAACAAAACAACTCATTGGAGGGATCTGTTTTCCCATGATGCAATCTAACACAGTCATAGGCACAGCCAATTCTTGAGGAATACTTTCTAGCAGATACACCAGCCACAGGGGTACAAGATTTACACCCTAACCTCTATCCACTGGCCTTCCTCTTTTTACAGTCTTCCTTACCCTCATCCTCAAAGCCCAGGGGACAGAAATCCTACCCACCAGGGAATAATTCCCAATTAGGAGAAGAATATGCATGAACATAAAATGACTTATCTCAGCCAAGAGGATTTTAGAAATGAGTTTCTTTCTAAATGAATAATTTCTTTTTAAATAAATAATAATTTCTGGCCCCTGCTATTTTTACCCAAAATGTAGACAGAGTGCCACAAACTATGATAAATATTTCCATTGGCTAAAACATCTTTTTCCCCCCAGCACGGATGGTGGAGCTCACAAGGCTGTAGGCTATTCTTACAACTCTCTTCTCAAAATTTAACAAGATTAACGACAAAAAAATTAGTCAAGACAAGTATTTACCTATTTGGGTTTATGCTATTATCACTTTAATTGTAGGAGAAAAGTACTTCCTTTTCACATTACTTAGTAATAACTTGATGGGAAAGTGTAAAGCAAAACATAACACTAAAAACAACCCCAACAACGCACCCTCCTCCAAATAAACAAACACCCTGTAATGTTCTTGGAAGAAAACATTTGCTGTCATAAGGGTGCCTTCTTAATACAAATGACCAAATGGGAATTTAATTGCCCAACATTACCTTAAATTTTATCAGGATTTTATGTGGTACTGATCTATTTCCCCGAGAATCTTCTACTCACCCAAACCGAAATGAACATGCTATTTTTCTAATAAATTCAAAGCAAAAAATCACTCAAATGATATCAAAGATTTAAGAGCAAATATTGGTGCCAATTCTAAACATATAGATGGCAACATCTTTCAAGGTTTTTTTCAGTGAAAATTACAACAGATAATTTCAAAAACGATAATAGAATTAGAAAGTGATAACTGGCCTTCAAACAGCTGAAGTGAGAATATTGCAGATAGTGATTGGTGTGTCTGATATGAAAATCATGTAATAATGAGGTTAAAGAAAAAGTTCAGTTTAGAGAAAATATCCATAATTTTCCTTTAAGCATGTAAAGTACACCAGGTAAAACTGTGAGAGGGCATAAAGTTTTCTATCTTAATTGATGGCACACTAATCAATCTCTCCCTTCCCTTCTATATCCAATTGTTCACCAAATCCTATCGATTCCAAGTCTCTTGGATCAGTCCATTCTCTCCATCTCCACCTCCAGGCACTTGTGTAAACTAAGGTCCTTATCATCCTTCCTTAGCAGCTCTCTAGGGTAGGAAGCATAGTGGCTTCTCTACAGCTGTCACCACCATGAGAGAGTGAACCACGATGAATCCAACTAGGGGAAGTTAGGGTGACAATGAACATTCCCGAAAGGCTTTTCTGGACAAACTGGCTTTTGGCTATCCATCTGGGCTCAAGTAAGAAGGTATCACAGAGCATCTACTACAGACCAGTTGTTGTGAGCACTGAGGACACTGGTGACTGACACAGATGCCAGGCCTGGCTCATTCGCTTACAATTGTGGATCTGAAAGGACAGGAGATGCTCAAGGAACTATGTGTGGTGCTACAGGTTAGGGGGGATTTGCTTCTAGTGACAGAGCTTATGAACAAAACTGCATATAGTAAAGATTATCCTTGAAAGATCTTTCAAATCTGTTTTTTTCCCATCAGAACATGGGCTCTTGAATGCTTAAAAACCAAGGTTTGACTTCTTTTGCTCTCTTGGTATTCTGTTTGGGGCCTCCCTTTCACAGAGGCATGTGGGCCTGGATCTTGTTTTGCAAGTTGTTTCCTTATGATGTGATCCCACTGTTAGCATACAACCATCACATTACAAAGATTGTTTTGAAGGATATAAACAAGTAGGATGAAAAGTGCAATATAAAAAGCTCTTTGGGTCAAAAAGTACTCAGTTTAGATCTTGGCTCTACCACTCACTAGCTGGGTAACCTTCAGAGGATACTTGACTTCACTGTGCCTCAGTATCCTTCTCAGTGAAACAGTGCCCCAGACCTGGAATTAAACTGAATAAGTGGGCAGCTCATAGCACACTTTGGGGCTCATATTAAATGACCATTAAATGCTATATGAACATGTTATTTTTGTCTGCTTAGCAGTACTTTCTGCTTTTCTTCTAGAAATAACATCCTGCTGTTGGAGAAGGACCTTGATCCTCTCCTACTCAGACCATGGACTTCTATAGCCTGCCAAGCACAGAATTCTCTCTCCCTAACAAGACAGGGCCTAGGCATTGGCCCCATACTCTGTCTTCAGTGAATGGTCTAGAGGTTATCATAGGGCTCAGTGGGGCCAGCCAGAATCCCTCCTCAGTCTTCTTTCTTGATAACTATCAAAAAGATTCTATTCTTCATTTACTGTGTTAGTCTGCATCCCCAGAAATGCTATCAATGATGTCCTCTGCCATAGGAACATGCTGAGGGAATGAAGGCAGCATTCCAAGAAGCAGAGAGAGCCCTGACAGACCTCCAGGCCCTGGATCCGAGTGTCCCCAAGGCTACTTTGAGTTCAGTTTCACTTCCTTAAAAACAAAAAAAAAATTATGACTACTAAAAATGCTTATTCATTCATCTCTCCTTCCTAAATACTTTCATTATGCTTAAGGCTTTATTTTATTAGCATGGATATTTCACACATTAAAAAAATAAGAACTTATATATATCATCCTTCATAACTCAACAGAATACCCCTAAAAATAAAATGTCATGCTTGATTCCTTGAAGAAACACAAAGTGCACATATTTTTACAGACTAAGATGTTGCTTCCATGTAGAGTCAGAAGCTACTAATTTCTTCTAAAGTATACATTTTAATAAAGCCTTTTGAAGGATTGTTTAAAAGCAACATGAATTCCATATCAAAAAGGTGCAAAAAACCCTCAATCTTAACCTAAGTAATCAATAATGCATTTTTAAGTCCATAAAAGAATATGGACAATTTTCTTGAAACATGAAATACCTTCTGTAAAATATGAAATTGAGGGCATAACGATTATCTAGATGACTAAATTACACTGCAAAGATTAATTTTTGCACTTTTAATTTTTGTCCAAATTTTCAACTTGCAGCATTGTATTTAAAATAAAAAAAGACCAGATATTTGCTTCCACATACTGTAATTTCTCTAACTAATGTTAGTTTCCTACAAAATGTTTTTATGGAAAACAAATTTATAAGTCAGCTAGCCAGCTAAGGACGAAAATGTAAGTGAATGAAAAATGATTTATACAAAGTAAATCTAATTAAAATTTTTGCTCTACATACTACAATTCAGAAACAAAATTGCCTTAAGACGTACACAAACAAGGACATTGGTCATGGGCTTATGGACTTTCATGCAGTCTTGGGATTTAAGCAATGTCAAATGTTTTAAAATGTAAAATGTGATAGGAAAGCACATTACATGTTTCCAAAAAGATAAGCTCTTAGACATTCTCCAATTTTCAGGTTATTTTTGACAGATTATCATAATTTTTAAAATAACAAAAATTATAATAATCTGTCAAAAATAAGCAAACTACTTTATGCAGTAATAATTAGTTCATTTGTAAGAACTTGATTCATCAAGGACTGGTGGGATTGGGTACCTAATGATTAATAAATAAACCATCCTTCCTTAGTCTCTGAGGTGACTTGTATTAAAAGAGCATAGTATCTCATCTCATATTAGAGACTGGTTTAGTCATGGTAGGACCAGAAGCAATTTCCAGAAACTTTGGCTTCATTCTTTGGAGATTCCAGTCATCTTTTGGTCTACCTCTTTCAAGCCATATAAAAGAAAAGAGGTATGTATGACCCTTGCTTTTTAGATTTCTTCATCTCATCTTTGTGCATTCCTGAATTTATTAATAGCAGAAATGCAAAGTCCAGAGAACTCTTTTACCTGAATTTATCAGATGATAAATTCAATCCAATTACAATTAAATTCAACTGGCATTTAAGTAATCTTATGAATACTGGAGATGTAAGGGATAGAATGGAAAAGGAAGAAAAGGAACAAACTAGTTATAGGTGCCCACTGAACTGTTTCTCATGGATGCCTGGAATTTTTTTCTTTAAGTCTTTTCATTTATAAGCAAGTACTCCCTCCCCCCTCCAAAAACCCCTAAAATCAAATCCCCCAGCTTCCATAAGTTATTTTTCCATTGTAGACTCATTAAAATGTTGATTTATTTACAAAATGTCTGACACTGTACTGTCCAGAATGAAAGGTACAGAAAAAAAGGGAACTAGAATTGCATTCTGCCCTGAAAGAGCCCACTGTCTAGTCTATCAGGGAAGGTAAAGTCACAGATGACTGAAAACAAAGTAGAAAGTGATAAGGGTTTGGGTTTGGTGATTGTCAAGGTGCATCTCAAACTTGAGACTCCATAATTCTCTCAGGCTTTGCTACTCAAAGTGTGGTCCATGGATCAGCAGCACTGGCATCACTTGGTATCTCAGTTAGAAATTCAGAATCTCAGGCCCTGCCCCGACCTACTGATTCCAAATCTGCATTTGAAAAGATCCCTAAGTGATCCACAGAACATTATAGTTTGAGAACCACTGCTCTACAGGAGATAGACTCAGCAAAAAGGTGTCCTAATTCTGATAAATAGACAATTACTTCTCAGAAGGGGTCAGGTGTTAGAGATGAAGAGATGTCTCATTACACCCATAATTTCTATCCAACTACAACCGGCAAGTTTGTTCTTCCTGCAATCGCCTTTCTCTGCTAAGAGTCTATGTTCAGTTCTGTCTGGTTACACAAACATGAAACATTTCTTCTCCCCACACATATAATCACTTTTCCAATCATACTGTTTCCACATTTTATGTTTTCCTTGTTTTCACTGCTGACCAATGTTTTCAATCAATTACACACTTTATTAATAGCAAATACTTAATATAAAGCTTCAGAAGCATAGGGCACTGTTTCAGATGCTTCAAATATATTTAACCCATTTAATCTTCACCCTATCCCTGTGAGATGGGTACTCTTATTATCCCCATTTTTACAGTTGGGAAAATAGAGACACAGGTAAAGGACTCCCATTGGAAGTTGTAGAGCTGGGATTCAAACTCAGGGAATGTGGCACTGGTACTGTGCTTTTACAATACAATATTATGCCACACTGTGTACAGATAAGGATGAATGTCTTAGGACTGAAATCGAGCAATTCTGAAATAAAAAGATGAAAACAGCATCCCCAGGAGAAAGAGGTATATACACTCCTGAAAGTCTAGAAAAGCACGTCTCCTCAAACTGTAATAGTACTATGAGTTACTGAGGTATAATACTATCCTTGGCCTTCTAAGCTCTGTTCAGATATCAGTGTGTTTTCTTTGCTCCTTTCTGCCTGGTTTCTGACTGTGTGGATACTGTTCCCAAGAAGGACTTGCTGGCCCATCAGAGCTCACAGCTGCAGTGGGGACTCTGAAGCCCAAGGAACAGCCTTGGCTGTAGCACATGAAATTGCCTGTGGCTTCCCTGCTCTTCTTCCAGCTGAGATTGGTATGCTGATGCATGGGGCCCAAAGAAGATCCAGAGGAAGGAAATTGAAAAAAAAACAAACAATAGAACATAACTTGCAGACAGCATTCACGAAGCCATCATGATTTTATTATCTAGCCCTGAGAAGGAATTTTATATTTTCAGACAAACTATGAAGAATATGCAATGTAAGCATTCTGTTCCCACAACTCTAGTGATAGGACACAGCAAGACCTGAAGGGTACTGGGCACACAGGTGGTAACTGCTGCCACTCAGAAGACTCTTATTAAAGGGACAGAGCCAGATCTTTAGTTCATCTAGAATGCTCAGCACTTCACATCAATCTCTTTTTTCTAAGAATTTGCAAAAAGTTTTTTGCTTTACCAAAATTTTATATACCACTCAAAGGAAAATTTTAATATACCAGTAAAAACTTGATTTGTGGTGTAGTCTGCCTTCTGAAACAAAATGAAGGCCATTGCCTGAAATTTGAGACAGATTTTAGTGAAAATGACTCAACTGCTTTGCTGGGCCTTTCCTACTGAGGGAGAACCTACTAATGGCCAGCACTACTTTGGAAGAGAGGGAGGGAGTCAGACATGCTAGATATCTGTTGTTCAGGTTTGAATGACAGAGGAACGTTTCCCAGTGGGTGAGCCACAGAACTCTTGTTTTTATAAGATTTTAATATAAACTTAAAAATTAAGCTTGGAAAATGCTGGGTTAAACAAAGTTAAACAGTTTCTTTACTGGCAATTCTCCAAGAGCGGTTATAATATTCTGTATGTTCTAAATGAAGGAGACATGGAATGCTTTCATACACATCTCTTGGAATAGCATTCTACTTTGTGAGAGACTGCACTAGGTCAGAAAACAGGCAGTTAGCTCATGGGGAGCATAGGTCAGAAGAATGGCCTGGTGACTGAAAACAGAACATTAGCCCCAAGATGGGAGAATGGCCAAGTCTCATCCACTTCTCAAAGAGAATCTGATTCATTTGTAATACTACCCCTAATTAAAAAAAAAAAAATGTGTGTAAGGTGACTTACTATAAAAGGACACAAGTTCCTCACAGAAAATTTAAATACAGAGCAATATATACAGCAGAATACTAAAGCTGCCCATAATTTCACAATGTAGAAACTGCCATTGTGTTTTCTTCTAATGTTTTGTAGGCACAGTTTTAGGGAGTTTAGATCATACAACAGATCTAAACTTGTATACTTTTTTTTTTTTAACTTAACATTGTCATAATTATACTTTAAAGTCCTAAGCATTACTAAAAAAATTTTTTTTAATGTTTATTTATTTTTGAGAGAGAGAGAGACAGAGCATGAGCGGGTAAGGGGCAGAGAGAGAGGGAGACACAGAATCCAAAGCAGGCTCCAGGCTCTGAGCTGTCAGCACAGAGCCCGACACGGGGCTTGAACTCATGAACCGTGAGATCATGACCTGGGCCAAAGTCAGACGCTCAACCAACTGAGCCACCCAGGTGCCCTGCTCTTAAGCATTATTTTTAATAGTTTGATAACAATTGATTACAGTCACTTAAACATTCCTTGATGATGGCCTCTTGAAGTTCCTTGTTTTTTTTCCCTTTTATATTAAAAAAAAAACTTTACTGAGGTATAATTTACAAACAATAAAATGTCTAACAAGTAGACAGTTTGATGAGTTTTGAAAAATGCATACATTCATGCAACCACTATAGTCGAGACATTTATACCACTTCCCTGTGCTTTTCTCCAGTCAACACCCCAAACTCAGCCCATCATGCTTAGGCAACTAACTACTGATTGGCTTTCTATCAATCCAAATTATTCTTTCCTAGAATATCCTATAAATAGAATTCTACAGTATGTACTCTTTTGTGGGTGACTTCTTTCACTAAGCAATTATGCTTTGATTTTTTAAGATTTTTAAAATCATTAGTTTTTAAGACTCATCCTAGTCCACTCATTTTTGGAACTCCACTGTACAGACACATAACATTTGTTTATTCATTCACTGGTTGACTGAATGTTGGGGGAGGCAGTGCTTTAATTAGGAATAAAGCTGTTACAGATATTCATCTATAAGTGTCTATGTGGATGTAGATTTTAATTTTTCTTTGTTAAGTGTCTAGGAAAATTGCTGGTCAAATGATAAATATAGATTTGATTTTATAAGAAAGCCAAACTATTTTTCAAGGTGGTTTTACTATTTATACTTTCATCAGTAATGTATGACAGCTCTAGCTGCTACAACATCCTCATCAATACTTGGCACTATGGCATTGTGGTCATTCTAAAGGGAGTGTAATAGTATTTACACTGTGGTTTTAATGAACATTTCCCAGTTGACTAATCACACTGAGCATCTTTCCATGTGCCAAATAATCATTTGTACCTTTTCTTTTGTGAAGTTATCTGTTCCAATATTGGACTCATTTTTTAATTGAGTTATTTGTCTTCTTGTCTAGATATAAGTCCTTTGTCTGATGTAAGTATTACACTTATTTCTTCTAGACCATACTTGCCTTTTTCTTTTATTTTAAATTTTTTAATGTTTATTTTATTTTTGAGACAGAGAGAAAGACAGAGTGTGAGTGGGGGAGGGGCAGAGAGAGAGGGAGACACAGAATCCGGAGCAGGCTCCAGGCTCTGAGCCATCAGCACAGAGCCTGATGCGGGGCTCAAATTCACAAACCGTGAGATCATGACCTGAGCAGAAGTTGGGCGCTCAACCAACTGAGCCACCCAGTGCCCTATTGCCTTTTTATTTTCTTAATGGTCACTTTTCAAAGGGCAGAGGTGTATTGTTTGTTTTGTTTTTTTTGTTGATTTTTGTGTATTTGTTTGTTTAGCATTCTCTTTTCCTTTTCTTTTCAAATTTTTACTTAAATTCTAGTTTGTTAACATACAGTGCAATGTTGGTTTCAGGAGTAGAATTCCATGATTCATCACTTACATACAACACCCAGTGTTCATCATAACAAGTGCCCTCCTTAATACCCATTACCCATTTAGCCCATCCCTTACCCATCTCCCTCCCTCAACCCTCAGTTTGTTCTCTATCTTTAAGAGTCTCTTATGGTTTGCTTCCTTCTTTTTTCTTTTTTATCCCCCTCCCATATGTTCATCTGTTCTGTTTCTTTAATTCCACATATAAGTGAAATCATATGGTATTTGTCTTTCCCTGACTGACTTATTGCATTTAGCATAATATTCTCTAGCTCCAACCACGTTATTGCAAATGGCAATATTTCATTCCTTTTGATGGCTAAGTAATATTCCATTGTGTATATATCGCACATTTTCTTTATAAAGAGCAGAGGTTTTTAACTGTGATATTCAGTTTGTTATTTTTTTCCCTTTTATGGTTCTTGCTTTTGGTGTCCTAAGAAATCCTTGGCTTCACCCCAAACTGATACATTCACTGCAAACACACATAGCAACCAAAAGCCATAAAGAATGATAAATTGAATTACATGAAAATGTAACATTTTTTGCTATCTGAAAGGCACTATTAAGAAATTTAAAAGGTAGTCATGGGCTGAGAGACTGTAACTGCAAAACATAAAAACTCTTATAACTCAACCTAATAGAAAACAACTTAAGAAATCTTTGCCTACAGCAAAGTTGTAAAGCCTTTCCCCTACGTTTTCATCTAATCGTTTTTAATTTTAACACTTACATTTATAGCGATGATCCTTTTCAATTAATTTCTATGTATGGTGTGATTTATGGATTGAGTTTCATTTTTTTTCTACTCCGTATGGTATGGCTATTCATGATTCCAGCACCATTTGTTGAAAAGACTATCCTTCCCCAATTAATTACCTTGACATCTTTGTAAAATTCAATTGATGGTATAGTGTGAGTCTACTTCTGGGCTTTACAATCTGTTCTATTGATCTATAAATCTATCTTTCTGTGGGTATCATGCAGATTAAGTGTTAAAAGAAGTTTGATCTTCTTTTTCAAGATTCTAGATCCTTTGAAGTTACATATAAATTTTAGAATCAGCCTGTACATTTCTACCAAAAAAGACTGTGACTTTGATTGTGATTGCACTCAATCTGTAGATTAAACTTTTTTTTAATGTTTATTTATTTTTGACAGGGAGAGAGAGAGAAACAGAGCATAAGGGGGGGGGAGGGGCAGAGAGAGAGGGAGACACAGAATCCGAAGCAGGCTCCAGGCTCTGAGCTGTCAGCACAGAGCCCGACGCAGGGCTCGAACTCACACACTGTGAGATCATGACATGAGCCGAAGTCAGATGCTCGACCGACCGAGCCACCCAGGAGCACCTCAATCTGTAGATTAATTTGAAGAGAATCTACATCTTAATATTCAGTTCTCTAATCCCAGAACATGGTGTATTACTCCTTATATTTAGGGCTATTTTGGTTTCTCTCATCAGTGTTTTTTCAGGTTATAGTGTACAAATCTTTCATATATTTTATTAAATTCATCTCTAAGTATTTCATGTTTTTCTGATTCTGTTATAAGTGGTATTGTGGTTTTTAAAAATTTTCAGTTTCTGATTGTTCACTGGCAGTCCATAAAAATAAAATTGATTTTTATGTATAGATTTTGTATCTTGTGACGTTGTTAAACAAATTGATCAATAAATAAATAGTTAAATGTTAGTTTTAGTAGTTATTTTGGTATAACACTTAAAGTTTTGTATGTCCTCCATCCTGCTATCTATGAATAAAGACAGATATACTTCTTACTTTCATTCATTTTTCTTGTTTTATTTTTGGCTAGGATCTTCAAGATAAGTTTGAAAAGGAATAATAAAAGCAGACATCCTTGCCTTGATCCTGATTTTTAGGAGAAAAGCATTCAGTCTGTCAACATTAAGTAAGATATTAATTGTGGGGTTTTCTCAGAGGCCATTTATCAACTTGAGGAAATTTCCTTCAGTTCCTAATATAGTTTAAAAAAAAGTTCTTTTTTAAAAAATGTTTTAAATGTTTATTTATTTTTGAGACAGAGAGAGACAAAGCATGAATGGGGGGAGGGTCAGAGAGAGGGAGACACAGAATCAGAAGCAGGCTCCAGGTTCTGAGCTGTCAGCACAGAGCCCGACGTGGGGCTCGAACTCACGGACCGCGACATCACGACCTGAGCGGAAGTTGTACGCTTAACTGACTGAGCCACCCAGGTGCCCCATCTTTTTTTTTTTTTTTTAAATAATAGTCACTGACTTTTTTCAAATGCTTTTTCTGCAACTATTGAAAAAAATCACATGGTTTCTCTTTTCTGTTTTTTTAAATATGCTAAATTATACTGATTTTTAAAAATTTTTTTTTTAACGTTTATTTATTTTTGAGACAGAGAGAGAGAGACAGAGCATGAACGGGGGAGGGGCAGAGAGAGAGGGAGACACAGAATCGGAAGCAGGCTCCAGGCTCCGAGCCATCAGCCCAGAGCCTGACGCGGGGCTCGAACTCGCGGACCGTGAGATCGTGACCTGAGCCGAAGTCGGACGCTTAACCGACTGAGCCACCCAGGTGCCCCTTATACTGATTTTTAAATGTTAAACTCATCTTGCATTCCTAGAATAAATCCCACTTGGTCATGGTGTATTGACTTTTTATATATTGCTAGATTCAATTTGCTAATATTTTCTTAATGATTTTTTGTTTCTATCTTCATGTGGAAGACTAGTCTGTACACTTTTTTTTCCCTGTAATATATATATATTTTTTTACTATCAGGGTAATGCTGACCTCATAAAATGAGTTAGGAAGTATTCTTTCTCCTAAGTGTGTATAGTAAGGGTATTATTTTATTCCTTAAATGCTTGAAATCAAGTTCTTTAACAGAGATACAGCTAAAATTTCCATTTTTCTTGAGTCAGTTTTGGCAATGTTGTATCTTTTATCGAATTTGTCCAGTTCCTCTAATTTGAAAAAGTCATTGGCAAACATTGTCCATAGTATTTCCTTATTATTCTGTTAATATCTGCAGGATCTGTAGTGATGTTCCTTCTTTCATTTCAAATAAATATAATCTGTTATAATTTGTGTCTTTTTTTCCCCCATCAGATAAAAGTTTATCCAGATTTTGATTGTACTGATTTTCTCCACTATTTTTCTATTTCATCAATCTCTATTTTTGTGTTTATTATTTCTTTTTTCTGTTTGTATTGGGTTTAATTTCTTCTTCTTCTAGCTGCTTATGATGGAAGCTTGGATAACTGGTTTGGGATCTTCTGATCTTTTCTCTTTCTTTCTTTCTTTCTTTCTTTCTTTCTTTCTTTCTTTCTTTCTTTCCTTCCTTCCTTCCTTCCTTCCTTCCTTCCTTCCTTCCTTCCTTCTTTCCTTCCTTCAATAGTGGTGTTCAAAGCCAAAAATTCTCTTTAAGTACAGCTTTAGCTGTATCCCACAAATTTTGGCATGCTGTTCCCATTTTCATTTAGTTCAAAATATATTCTAATTTCCCTTGTGATTTCTTCTTTGACCTGTGAGGTATTTAGAAGTGTGTTGTTCAAGTTCCAAATGTTTGGGAATTTTTAATATTTTTCTGTTAATGATTTCTAACTGAATTTCACTTTGGTCAGAAAATGTATTTTTTGCAATTTTAATACTCCAAAATTTATAAACTTCTCTTATGGCACCGAATATGGTCTATGTTGGTGAATGTTACAAGTGTATTTGTGTGCATATACATACATACATATATATATGTGTATATATATATATATATGTATTTTATACACACACACACACACACACACACACACACACACATATTCTGCTGTTCTGGGCTCAGTGGGTGGTGTGTTCTACAAATATCAATTTGGTCAAGTAGATTAATTATGTTGTTCATGTCTTTTATATCCTTAAAGATTTTCTGTTTACTTGTTCTGTCAATTATGGAGAAAAGAGTGCTGAAGTATTCAAATATAAAGTTTGTCTATTTTTCCTCAGTTCTGTCAGTATTTTGAAGTAATGGTAATGGGGTGTATGTACATTTAAAACTGTTATGTCTTCATGATGAATTGATCCCTTTAAAATTATGAAATGACTCATTCCTTCTAATTAAATGAAGTCTAATTCATTGCATATAAATATAGCTACTTCAGCTCTCTTATGATTTGTATTTGCATGTTTTCTCTTTTTCTCTTTTTACTTTTAACTTACGTGTTTACATTTAATGTGTGTCTCTTGTAGATGGCATATTGCTTTTTTATCAAGTGCAATAAATCTGCCTTTAAAGCATTTACAATGGATGTATTATCAATATGGTTACTACTTGTTTTCTATTCATCCCATCTGATATTTGTTCCCATTCCCTCTTTTTCTTCTTTCTTTTAGACTGAGCACTTTTCAGGATTCTATGTTAACTCCACTATTGCCTTATTGCTATTTTTCGTTTTGTTTTTCGTAGTCTCTGATGTTTGTAGTATGCACTTAAACTTACTGCAGTCTATCTCTGAATAATTTTGTATCAATTCACATCTAGTGTAAGTATCTTACAAACAATATAATGATGAAATGCTTCCATCTTGCCCCATACTTTATGCCACTGTTGTCATATAATTTATTTATATGTATCAGAAATTTCATAATGTTATGATTTTTACTTTCAACCAATTACCTTTTAAATTTTAAAATGAGGGAAAAAACCTTTTATGTTTTCCTACATATTTACTATTTCTTTTGATTTTCATTTCCCCATAGAGACCCATGCTTTGAACTAATATCATTTTCTTTTTGTCTAAATGTTTGCTAACAATAGAACATTTCAGCCTTGTTTGTTTGAAAACAGTATTAATTCACCTCCATTTTTGAAATAGCCTCCCTGGGTATAGAATTCTAGGTTGTAGGTTCCTTTTGGCAGTTTAAAGATGTTACTCTATTGTCTTTTGTCTTACATAGTTTCTTATAACAAAACTTGCTTTCATTTGTTCCTCTGTAAATAATTCTCTTTTTTTCTGTGGCTGCTTTTAAGATTTTCTCCTTAGTGTTTATTTTTAGTAATTTGATTATGATATATCCTGGTGAGATCTTCTTTTTATTTCTCCTGCTTGGGATTTATTAAGCCTCTTAAGGATCTGTGATATTATTGTTTTCCCCAAATTTGAGGAAATTTTGGCCATTATTTAATTCTCTCTCTGTGCCCTACCCTCTTTTCCCCTGGGTCTTCAATTACACGTTAGGTTGTTTGCTATTGTAACACAGGTCACCAAGACTCTGTTATTTTTTTCTCCAGTCTTTTTTATTTCTGTGTTTCATCTTGGATCATTTTTATTTTTACTATAAGTTCAACAGTATTTTCTTCAATATTTAATCTGTTCTTGATGCCAATAGTGAATTTTTCATTTCAGATACTTAATTTTCCATCTCTTGAAGTTCCATCTGGCTATTTTTTAAAATATATATTTCCCTCTTTCTTATCACTAAATTCATGTTTTACTTAAAATATTTGAGCATAGTTACAATAGTTGTTTTAATATCCTTGGGCTCTCGTAACATCATCTTTATTATTCCTCAGACTGTTTTTATTGATTGACTTTTCTCTTGATTATAGGTCACATTTTTCTGCTTCTTGACACTCCTACTAATTTTTTATTGAATGCTGAACATTAAGAATTTTATGTTGTTGAGTCTAGATTTTACTGTCTTATTTTGAAGAATGTTGGGCTTTCTTTTAGTAAGGGGCTGTTATTTGTGTCCAGTTTGATCCTTTTGAAGTTTGTATTTAAATTTTGTAAGCCAAAGTCTGGAGTAGGCTTTACTCTCAGCATTAGTCACATTACTGAGACAGCCCTCTAGAATCTGAATTGCTTCTCTGAGTGATGAACAAGGTCTCTCCAATAAGGCTGGCTGAAACACAAATGCCTCCCAGACTTGAGTAAGCTCTACGAAATGTTGTTCAGTTCCCAGCTTCCAGGTAGTTCTTTGTCTAAATTTACGGAATTTCTTCCTGCATATCTACATCTTATTATTCAGTACAAACTGAATGGGGTCCTTATGTAGATTTCTGGAGTTCTTTTTTTCTTTGTAGAGCCCACCTTTCTAGAACTCTACCCCATAATGTTAGGTGCCTCAGATTCTCTAAATTCTGTCCTCTATCTCCTCAACTCAGCAAAACAGTTGTTCTCTGTTGGAGTGCCTCTTCCATGTTCCATGGTTGAGACTGTGCCTCCAGGAAGAGGCTCAGAGTGATTGCAGAGCTCACCTCATTTGTTTCTTTTCTATCAGGGATCACAGACTTGCACTGCCTGTTGTTCAATGTCTAAAATAATTATTTCATATATTTTATGTAGTTCCCGCCTTTTTTTTTTAAGATGGAAGGTTTAATATGATTTCTGTCATTCTATCATAGCTCAAAGTAGAAGTCTTTTCTTTATACTTCAACAATGAATCTTGGAAAACAGTTTGGCAGCTCCTCAAAAAGTTAAACATATAATTACCATATGACCTAGGAATTCTATTCAACATAATTAAAAGCAGGGATTCAAGTGGATATTTGAATATGCATGTTCATAGTAGCATGATTCATGATAGCCAAAATTTGGAAGCAACCCAGTGTTCAACAAAAGATGAATGGATAAACAAAATGTAGTATATGCATATAATGGAATATTATTCACTCCTAAAAAAAGTGAGATGCTGAAACAGGCTATAACGTGGATCAATCATGAAGACATAAAGCTATGTGAAATAAGCCAAACACAAAGGATATATACTATATGATTCAATTTATATGACGTACCAAGAATAGGCAAATTCATAAAGACATAAAGTAGAATGGAGGTTGCCAGGGATTGGTGGGGAGGGGTGGATGGCAAGTTACTGTTGAATGAGTTTAGCTGGGGAAAATCAAAAAGTTCTAGAGATGGATGGTGGTGATTACTGCATAACATTGTGAATATACTTAATGTCACTGAATTGCATACTTAAAAATGATTAAAACAGCAAATTATATGTGTGTGTGTGTGTATGTATACAATCACAATAAAAAATTACCAAGACTGAAAAATTTTCCATCTATAATAAAGGATTTCTGACAAATCTTTCAAATATTCCAATAAAAATCTGACTCCAAAATTTGTGTAACACAACAAATAAATGCAATTCATGATTATAAACCAGATCATTTTGGTATAAAGTATAGCATTGTCCCAGTTGGCAAAACTCAAATGAGATCTGAGGATTAGACAGTAGCAATTTATCACTGTGAATTTCCTGATTTTGATGGTTTATTGTGTTTAGGAGAATGTCATTGTTTATAGGAAATACACACAAAGTCCAGGGTGATGGATCAATCTACTCTCTTAATGGTTCAAAGAAAAGAAGATCATTTGTAATGGATCTGAAATTTTTCTGTAAGTTTTTTATGGTTTCAAAATTTTAAAATATAAATGATAGTATTAAAAAAGACTGTGTAATGTTATCACATTGATCTGGTAAGAGTAGAATTACCTACAGTAAAATCACAGTAAACCATGCGTTAACCTTTGTAAAAAGTTTAAAATTAAAACTTTGAAAAAAGAAAAAAAAAGAGGCAGTGAAGAACAAAGTCTCTGCTTCATACTGAAACTCAATGTCTTGCTTTACAAGAGAATAAAAAGGGAAAAAGACAAAACCAAGGTGGATAGCAAGCACTTATACAAACTTGCCGGCAAACGTCTGATAAATGACCAGAAATCAACCCTTAGTTACTTACACAATGGTTTTTCCAATGTGCAAAAATGATTTCTCTACAAATTCCCGAACGCTATGGACTTCCCCAGTAGCTATGACAAAATCCTCTGGCTCATCATTCTGCAACATCAGCCACATAGCCTAGAGAGAGAGAGAGAGAGAGGCAAATCCAAGTTAAAGTTGAATGCATCCAGTTGCCCCTTGGGAAAGATAATGTTATCAAAAGCATGTAATTGGATATGGACATTGCTAAAAGGTAAACTGAGGCACATTAAAAAATTTTTCTTTCAAGAGTTTATTGGAGCATACATCAATTCAAATAGGGCAGAACTAAACCAAAGGAGGCTGGGAGCGCTGCACTAACAGAAAGTAGGAGTAGGGTTTTCATAGAGTAGACACGGAAGCACAGTAAAAAAAGTTATTTGATTGACTCTAGTTTACACAGTTGCCTTATTTAAAAAATTGGAGATAGCTGTTTGTGATTGGTTGTTCTTAAGTTTCATTTTCTTGGATTTGAGTGCATGGACTCTGGCTTAGGTTTTGGTTCACTTACATAGGCTATTAAGGCATTAAAAGCTGCCTCTGTCTAATGCTCTCCTTATATGAATTCTTTGACCTGCACAGCTAGAAAATGAGCATGAATTTTACACAATATTCTAACCATCACAGTAGTTATGTGATGTGAAGTTATGTTATGTGAAGTCAAGTTCTCAAACTTGAATGTGCATGAGAATCATTTGTGGAACATCTCAGTATAGATGCCCAGGACACAGAAGTCTGGACTCAGTAGACGTGAGAACATTTAGGCATCTTGATTCCCACACAGCAGGTCTTTGGGCTACAATTTAGAGGAACAAGTATCTGTGGCAAAGAAGCTTTTACATATACTTAAGAAAGGAAGAGTTTAAAAAGTATTGCCAAATTTTACTTAATATCATGGACAGAAGGTAAGAAAAAGTCATTTTTTAAAGACAGATGATTTTCCTTAAAAGTAGAACCAAATTTTTAACGATAAGGTTAGAAATTTACCAATGTGCTGACATCAAAAAGCAAAATAATCAAGAATCATTAATGGAAAAAGAATCATGTGATGAACAAAACTGCCACTTTTAAAAAGTTATCTGAGTGGCAATAAGAATGTTTTCACCAGAGTTCAGGATTCATCAGGTAGCATTTCAAGGTCAGGTACTCAATGGGGGCATCATACTGGTGGTGCACTTTTTCCACAGGAATGAGAAGTCTAGTTGGGCAACAATGCAGCTGCATGTCTGAGACACAAACTGGTGGCAACTGTCATAGCCTGGCTCCACTCAGTTGTAACTTTTATCAGTAGCTATACAGGACTACAGTTTCTATAGTTTGGAACTGTACATTACTTTTTGTGATTTTGTTGCACAGAAGACACAGATTTAAAAAAAAATCATAGCTTATAGTTGACTAGGCATGCCTCTTTAATAAAAATCCAAGCCAAAAAAAAAAAAAAAGGTTTTTTTTCATCATTCTCACCCACTTTTCAAAATAAAATGGGCAAAGATAATAGGCACTTCATTAGAACACAGTCCCCAATATTATGTGCATTAAACTCCTGTAACATTTAAAGAAAACTATTTTGGTTGGTGTCTCCCCAGCTGCTATTGGAGCTGAAATATAAGTTGCTGTAATCAATGGGGCAATTTATTTTTTCTTAGAGAATGTAACCCAAAAAGTTTAATTCCTCTTTATTCATTTGAATTTGTGGCATCCTTCTGAAAAATAAAAAAAAAATGATCTTTCCCTTTAAGTTATTTCTTGTGAATATTTTGTACTTTTGGTCTATTACAAGACTATTTCAAATCATATTCTTGTTCTATGGAAGATGATACCTTTGGCAATTGTATATGCCTTGGAGATGGGGCACACTGGCTGGGACAATGGCAGTAGATTCAGGTCAGTGATATACCGAAAAGTAGCTAAAGAAACTGTCTTGGCTAGGAGAGAGTTCTGCTGACATTAATGAAATTTCTGCAGCTTCATTTTGCATTAGGAGTTGACAGTTGGTGAACACAGTTGATGAGCAACACTTCAAAAATTGTTAAATTAGTATTAGTAATAAAACTTGATCAATTTTTAAAAGACATAAAAGTGCAAGATGTTCTCTTTATTGGGATAGTCCATGCAACACAGAGTTTACAAAATCTTTGTACCTCCCTGAACTCAGGGATGAGCTATTAAATGCTCTAGGCTGAGAGGATTAGTGGGTTCTGAAGTGCAGCCCAGCTGTGCTGGCCAAGCCCTATGCTCAGCACCCTTTGTTGTGAAGGTCCTCACAGGGTTGTCTTTTGTAATGGGCACCAAGGCACATGGGCATTAGCACAGGCCTGGTGGGGGTCTATCTCCCAGTGTCTCTGTGCCTTGCATGTGCAGTTCCCGCAGCTTAGAATACCCTCTTCCCTCATTTGCCTGGAAACTCTCACCTCTCCTTCCAGATCCCATACAAAAGCCCAAGATCTAGTCCTTGAAATAAATTCCTATTATCTCACTGAGTTTCCATGTGACCAGTGGCAGACAGTATTGTTGGCTTCCCTGGGACTGAGCCTGCCCTTTGGCCACCCTTCCCCAACTAAGCTGACCCTCCCATCTTCCCTGAGTGCGCGCGCGTGCACACACACACACACACACACGCACACACACACACACACACACACGCACACACACACACGCTTGTTTTGGCTTTCTTCAAAAATACTTTCAGAGTTTTTAGGAAAAATTAAATTATGCTTCTGGCTACAATTTCTATTTGAACATTTTTCTGAGGGATTAGTGTATACACTTACACGTGTTTTACTCAAATTTCCGTTCTAAAAATAACATTTAAAATAGGTCTTTCAGGACTGCTCAGCTTATTTCTTTTGAAACACTATGTTGTGCTAGAATGGTTTTGAAAAAATTATATTTTTAGTCATGTGAAAGAGAGCAAGAGCTTGCTAAAAATAAAAGGAGAAAATATGATTACTCGTTAATGGTAGATTACTTTAAACACTAGGCACGAGTTCCCTGGTACTTGTTTTGTTCCCTGATGGGAATCTGGGGATCAGTAGGAGACTCTCACTTTCACTAAAGTGGGTGCCAAGAATCTGCTCTTTTCTTTTCCATCAGACTATCTGTGGCCTTTGACCTATCAATTTCTAGGCATTTCCTCTAAAGTTCATATTGTACCAGACTCCAGTCTGGGAATGGGAAGGGAAAGGATATACAACCCCAGATTTATTTGTTATTACTGAATAGTTTACTGGTTTTAACAGAGGGAAAGGGCTTTGTTTAAATTTCCACTGAGCATAATTAATGGTTATTGACTGGTAAATGAAGAACAGGTGACATTCTGGATTAGAAGATAAATGATCTTGTGTTTGGGTGTGATAATGGGTTAGTAATTTGCCACAGAGCCGAGGCCCAGTGCATCCCATCATAATGCTAGATCATGTCCAGGACACAAAGGCCCCTGTGTGAGAAGTACTCAGCCATTCACCTCCTTATACAGCTGCACACGTTGATTTGGTCCATTTATTCTCTGATGGATAGCACAACTGAGGCAAAAGCTCACCACTTCTCACCTTCCTGTTCACATGCTGAACATATGACCCATAACACAGCCAGGCCACAATCTGTGATCAAATCGCCACTCGGCTTTGACGTCTGACTATAGAAACAATTTTGAGGTTACATGTTTTAGATGTCAGTCCTCTCTCTTTGTCTCTCCAGGAATGAAGGAGAAAAAAGAGAGTCTTCCCACATTCCTTCAGTGCCCTTTAAGGATATGACTGACTTATCCACTTCCTCAGATACTTATTTACTTTCAGCCGTGACCTGATCACCAGTGCAAACAAAAAAATCTCCTGCTTTTTAATCCATCCCACAGGGAGGAAAGACAGTTAAGGAATGTACCAAGGCTTTAGATTCTTCAACATAAAAATATCCCTTAATGGCAAATGAAAAGTGCAGTTTTCAAATCATGTCTCACATTCATTTTGCTTTTAAGGCACATGATGTAGAGAAGAAATCTGACACCATACCATTGACATTGAAGGCCAAGTGTAGATGGTTATAAATATTAGTTAAATTTGGACATGTGTTCTCTGGTAACTATATAATTATAGACAGAACATATCTGTTCTATAAATCTAATTTAGAGAAGTCAAAATAAAAAAAAAAAATTCAAGGAAAAACACTCTGTCCCAAAATGTACTCTTTGGCTATTCAAATCATGAATGCGGAAGTAGGTAGTGAAGGATCATTCCGCTTTCTTTGATTTGGTAGCTCTGGAGGCTGTTCACAGCTGGACCAGTGAAGGAGAACACCCAAAGTACATCACCACAGCCGACTAACTACACCTGATTCCATGCATGCCTTTTGGGGTGTGAGGTGTGTTTGTCTTAAAAATCTGGATTCTACAATTGCTTCCACCTCGCCATTAACCTCCAGTTCAGTATCCAAGCCACAAACACTTATTAACTGAGCTGTCATCCATGAATAACAAGATTTGTTAATCAAGGTTATGTTTAACTATGTTTATTTGACTGCTGCTTTTCCAGTCCTGTGCTTTGTGCTTTATGTGCTACTGTCATAAAAATAATCTTAGAACCATATGTATACATATATACATATACATGTATATACATATACATATACATATACATATACATATACATATACATATACATATACATGTATATATTTCAGGGGAGAAAGTCTATGAAATAATTCCAATAAAAATCAATGGAATTTGAACAAATGGAAATAAAAATTCCCAATAAAAAATGCCAACTGGGGCTCCATTCACATACATTTTGTCTTTAAACTTTAGTAGCTGTCTTCATGATAAGAGCTTGGTATTTATACAGTTCAGGTCAGGAGTTCAAGTAGTCTTGCGCTACGTCAGGCTTTATGCTTTGTAGTACCCACATATGTAGTCCTGAGCATTAGTATGGGAGACTACCCCCTACTATGACATAGTTGGGAAACAGGTACCAAATGACTATATAAATAAAACTATATCAAGAAAATTATCTAGTATAAAACCAAAGGCTGGCCTTAAGGCCTTCTCAATCTAGTAATTTTCTTCATGGACAAAAATACTGTGGTTTGTAGATTCCTTCCATAGAGTTCTTCAGACATTTTAAAGATACAAAGTTACTGAAAAGAATCATTAGGTAATAAATTAATAAAAACAATAAAATAACAGAACACAATTTAGAAAGCTAAAGAACACAATTTAGAAATAACAGAATACAATTTAGAACACAAATATAGAGCTCTTGTTTCTTACTTTTGCTATTAACACATTATTTTACATTGATATAATATGCACTGAAAGAAAAAGGCTTTGTGTCAAAATTGGCCCTGCCCTCTATCCCTATTTTCTAGCTAGGCACATCAATGTACAAATTCCAAGGGCAAGGGTTAGTTTTCCTCTGGAAACAAGAGAAAACCCTCATAGTCTTGTGTTAATCATCCTGAATCAGTTTTTTCTGGGATACTATAGGCAGATACAGATTATGTATTTATTTCTTCTATTAATCTTTGAGTATATTTTATCTCTTCTATTTGTTCCATTTCTTTTTCAGGCGCACCAATTATGCACATGTTGTATCTCTGTTTTTCTATTTTCTGTGCCTATTACACCCTATTGAATCATTTTTAGGCTTGTTCTTTTCCCTATTATTTTATGTGGTTTCTTCCTGCCTGTTCACCTGATTCTTTTCAGTAACATTTATTTTAAATTTTGTTGCTAGTGGGGCTTCAGTTTCTGGATGGATTTTTTCTCTTCCATATCTTTCCTGATTACTTCTAGCTCAACTCTTCCATTTATTTTCTTTAATCCAGGGGTCAGCAAACTTTTTCTTAAAGGGCAATGTAGTAAATATTTTAGGTTGTGAGCCATATGATATCTAACATGAGTACTCCATTCTGCTGTTGTGGCACAAGAACATATACAAGAACACAGACAGTACAGAAACAAATGGCATGGCTGCATCCCAATAAAACATTATTTACAAAATCAGTCAACTGGCCCATGGACTGTAATTTGCCCACCTTTACTTTTACCAAACTCAACAAAAATATGTTGCCTATAATTTTTTTAAATCTATGGAGAACAATAAATTGAGCTCCAGCTATGTATTTTTCTTTGAATAATAAATACTCCTTATGATATGTGCTATTCATCTGTTTTACTCCTTTTCTTCTCCTTGCAACCCTCTCTTCACTCCCACCTCAGGTACAAATCCTGGAGTAATGCCTTTCAAATTATTAATACTATTTGAACAAGGTTGGAAATTTGCTGAAGAATCATATGAGGCACAGGAAAGTGCGCTGAGGGCACCCTTTCAAAGTTCTCTCAAAAGCCTCTCATTGAACTCATGGCTGTCCTCGTTTTTCAGCACTTAGTTGATTAGTGTGGCTTGCAGAATAGTCCATAAACAGCAAGACTGTTATGGTACTACTGGCAATCATTGCTTCCTTGCTGCCTTTACAACAGATCATAATCTGCACTCTCAGCTAGGAGGCTATGTCACAGACAGCAAAATTGGTTCCTCCTTCAGCAACATCCTCTTGCCATTCTGCAGTATAAAGGTGGGTATACTGAGGTATTCTTCATTCCTCTGTAATACCATTTTGTGGCCTTTTAGGACTCAAAATTAATTTGAGCAAAACATACATCTTGTATGTATGTATGTATGTATGTATAACATAATATATTCTGAGTACGTAAGGAATTATTTTAAGCAATTATATGTATCCCTAAATTATGTGAGTATAAAATCATGTATGAAAGAACTTTAATGTAAAATCCACATACAAATAAGGGATGCTTCACCTGTCTAATCTGCTTAATAAGCCATCCTAACATTTCATGGTTTAAACCTTTTTACGGTTGAGGATTGTATGAGCTGGTAATTTAGGAGGGCTTGGGGTGGATGGCTCGACTCTGCTCCCTATGACCAAGGTGATCTGACTGGGGTTGCTGGCCTCCCTCAGAGGCCTAGGTCATTGGTGCTCAGTTCTCCTCCATATGTCCCCCAAACCTGTGATCTCTCATTGTCCAGCTAAGCTTTTTTACAAAACAGAAGCTGCAAGGTCTCATAAGGTCTTAATAAGACCTCACTTCCTCTCATATTACTATTTATAGGGTCAGTCCCAATTCTTACAAAAGGGAAATGGATCTCCTTCTTTATGAGAAGAGTTGTGGAGTCACAGTGCAAAAGGGCCTGCCGAACAGGAGGGATTATTGCAGCCATCTCTAGAAAAAATCTACCACAAAGGCCTATCTTGTGATGGCTATCACAAAAGCTGATTGTTTCAATATAGTAATGAAATGACTATGACTGCCTTTAATATAAGCATTATTGCTTCAGCTCATAGTTTCTATATAGAGCTCCATCTATCTTTAACATTGTGTGGCATTAGGTTTATATGAGGGTGACAGTAATTTGCAGACTAACACCTGGAATATGGAAACTCACTTTCAGGTCACTGTAATTTAACAAATACTCTTACTTGGCCCTAACATCACTACTGTCACAACATACTTCCCAGAGTGGTTGTTTCCTGGAGCGTGCCCAGCCACCTACCTCAACCAGGTGTTTCCAATTACCTGTTCCCACTCGCATACCCAGGTAAGCCATTCTAGAATTAGTTCCTGGCTCAGCAGGAACAATATAAAAGCTGTGGGCATGCAGCAGGAAGTTACTTTATACTCATGACCCCCTGATTGCCCATCTCCCTGCTTATAGTTCCTGGCCTGAACATGTTCTTGGGAAGCCAGCTCTGACTTTTCTATGACCTTATCCCTCAAGCCTGTCCTGGCCACCTGGTTCTGCCTCAGTCTGACTCTGACCTTTGGAATCCAACTTCTGGGCTTGTTCTGGGCTCCCTTGAATAACAGGTCCCAGTGTTGCCATAGATCTCTCAGTTCCAGGTTTGATAATCATTGTTACCAGTAAATAAAAACTATATACACACCATATTATGTGCATTATGGGAGATGTTGACAGGACTTTACAAGCTTAGTCTAAAACAATAGAAATATAGGGGCGTCTGGGTGGCTCAGTTGGTTAAGCGGCCAACTTCAGCTCAGGTCATGATCTCGCGGTCCGTGAGTTCGAGCCCCGCGTCGGGCTCTGTGCTGACAGCTCAGAGCCTGGAGCCTGTTTCAGATTCTGTGTCTCCCTCTCTCTGACCCTTCCCTGTTCATGCTCTGTCTCTCCCTGTCTCAAAAATAAATAAAATGCTAAAAAAAATAAAAATAAAAAAAATAAAACAATAGAAATATAATGCAAGCCACATACGGAATTTTAAAATTTCGATTAACCATATTAAAAAAGTAAAAAGAAAAGGTGAAACTAATTTTAATGCTTTATTTAATCCAATGTATACAGTACAGTATCATTTCAATATAAAACATTATCACAATATTTTACCTTATTTTTTTGTGTATTAAGTCTTTGAAGTACAGTGTGTATTTTGCATTTATATCACATCTCCATTCAGACTGGGCACACTGTAAGTGCTCAGTAACCACATGCAGCTAGTGGACACAACACAGGACAGGTCAAGGCTGAAGGGTCAGCTTCGTGTGAGAAAGGAGAGTCCACCTGCTATGGGATGCACTGCCCTACCTATGTGCTTAACCTGTCAAAGACTCTCCTGGAGCTCCACGGAGGAGGCCTCCTCATCTCTGTAGCAGAGCTGGAGGAATAATCTTCCTCTCCTCCCTCCTTTGTAATTGTCTCCACCTCCTGACTTTTCTGGCAGTGATTTCATCCGTGATGTTAACTAGGAGGTAGAGAGCTTGAAAAGCAGTATAACTAGCTCCTAATTTATGGTCACCTATATTTGAATGCTTGCCTTGTCCATGTACAAATGGGCGACAGTACTACATCTCTAAGTATTTATCCCCCAATTAGAATACCTGGGGAGTAAATACCTAGAGAACCACTTATGGGTATGCTGAAATACAGTGATGAGGAGAAGAGGCAGGAATTCTCAAATTTTAGTGTGCTTTAGAACCATCTATAAGGTTAAAACACAGATTGCTGGCTTCCTCTAGCCCAAGAGTTTCTGATTCAATAGGCCTGGGGTGGGGCCTGAAAATCTGCATTTCTAAGAAGTTTGCCTAAGCTGGGGCTGCTTGTCTGGGACCACACTGAGAACCACTGTTTGTTGTAGCTGGAGCTCAGACTTGGGATCAGACCACCTGTGTTTAAACCCCAGCTCCAGGCAGGACTCAGCTGGAAACTTCTGGCAAGTTCCTTAATCTTCCAGTTCCTCAGAAAAATGAGAACAATAACAGTACTTACCTCATAGGGTTGTTTTTAAGATTAAATAAGGTAATATAGGTAAAGTGTCTGGAACAGTGCCTGAGACATAGTAAGTGTTCAAAGACTATTATTTATCATGATGATGATGATGATGATGACAATGATAATTATGTAGCTAGAGAGGGTTACTGGTGTCTGGGAGGATCTAGTTCATCTCCATGATCAAATTCTTGCACCCATATATGGCACAGGGAGGGGAGACTTAAAGGGTGGAGTGAATTTAATCTTGATTCTGTTAGTCAGAGCCACAGAATTTTATAGCTGGAAGGGGCCTCAGAGATGTTCTCATCCAATTCAATTCATTTTAAAGGTGAAGCAACTGAAACCAGAGAGATCATGTGACTTGCTTAAAGTCATATACCTGGTTAGTGCCAGAGCTGGGAGTAGAATCTCAATTCCTCTTTCGGTATTCTTATTGCATTATATGAACATGCATTTTCATGTGAAAATTCTATTAGAAATGGTTGTTAGGAATAGCTGCATGGACTTCTGTGGCCATGTCAGTCAGTTAAGTATTTATGGAATATTTAGGTGCTAGGTGCCACTCTGCTAGAGTCTGATGGTGTATCAGGGAGGGATAAACAATGTAGATGCTGTGCCTGACTTATGGACTCCCAACATTTATATACAAAAAGGGTTTTAAAAGTTCAACATTGGATTTAAGAAAGAACTTCTGAGACATAAACTCTAGGTAGTTTCCAGAAGACATTAGGCATAGAATCTTTCTAAAACCTTCCTCCTAAGCAAGACTATCCTTACAGCTCTTGCTGAGGGAGTGAATCAGGCAGCTGTATTTAAGCCAGGTGACTTGTCTCTATACCTTCCCTCCTTCCCAAATCCCTTATCATGGATGGGGACCTGACATATTCTAGGCCAGTCTGTCTTAAAAGAGTGTGTAGTAAGAGACCCAGAGACTGAATGAATCCCACAGCACTGAGCACTGGGGCTGTCTGACTGTCACATAGAGTCAGCCAGCCCTGCTGAAGTCCAAGGGAGGCCTACAGAAGAAGCAGAGCAGAGCAAAGACCTATTTGGGTAGAGGAGTGGGAAAAGGTAGAGTACAAGGTTTGGGTGGTGTTGAGGGGAGAGATGCATAGACAAACAGTAAAGTAGATTTCATTTCCCAGTTCCTGTAAATTATCCCAACACTCTATGAGAAATCCCTTTTTACTTGCATTTCTCTGACTTGGTTTCTGCTCCTTGTGCCGATAAGCTCGGACGAAGACAGCTGCAGTTGGAAGAAGACTTTCAGAACTTTGCTGAGTCTCAGTGTTGGGACCGATCATTTGTTAGGCTCTGTATTCAGTGAAAGAAGGCAGTGCCAGAGGCAAGAAGGCACCATTTGAGAACTTAGCATCCATACAGAAGACTGCCATGTGTCTAACAGCAACCAAAATAACAGAAGGCAAATGAGACAAATGCTAGCAGGAAAGGAGATACAAGAGAACAAAGGAGATGATTACTGCACATGAGCAGAGGAGGAGAGATCCAAAGAATTCTTAGTCTGTTTTTTAATCCCAGCAAGCAGTGTTGACTGCCCATTTTTGAGTTCCTCTGAAGACTGCAGACGGAATTAGTGTTCCATTTAACTTGTTCATTTAAACTCATTTCAAATGTGTTTCCCCACAATGTCTTCATTTACAAAAATCAGGATTTCAATTTAAAAGTCACTCTACCACTCAATACTCCTAAAACTATACTTGAACAGATTCAGACTTAATCATGATGCCTTTAATTTTTGGTTGTTAAATATAAAAATATCCCAAGATAAACAGTGCTGTTCTTCTGGGAGGTCAAATTGCCTTTACTGACTTGGTCTTATCCCTGAGTGTAATGTTTCTGCTATCATAATTATTTCCCAGATGCTGACTCTGTAATATCTTTGACTGAGAGATGAAAAGGGAAGTAATTAAGACAACATTTATTGTAGCAGTAATATTGGAGCCTAGTGATACAAGAGGAAAGAAATTCCACTAATATATAAAAAGCAATAATGTAAGGACAACTCCACTTCCAAGATGGACTGCTTCACACTACTGAAAATTGAACAAAAAGCCCCTTTGTGTTCTCCAAATTTAAAAAAAAAAAAAAATCAAGAGCGCTCCTAAAAGTTCAATTATTTTGAAAACACATAGATGGTGACAAGAGATTTTTGGGAGGTGGGTATTTATAAATCTAGATGAAATCTAGAAAGACAAGCCTTTAATACACTGAATTAACATTTTCAAAACATTAACTTATCAAGTATTTGGAAATCAAAAAATGTCTAAAAAATGTTTTTAAAAATCTTTAGCAAAGCCTACTTCAGATTACCAGACTCTGGAGAATAATAATTATTTTTTGGTGACTAAAATTGCCAGTAGTCTGACAAGTATCAATGACTGCTCAAGACCCATTATTAACAATAAAAAATTGTCTATTACTACACAACACCATAAGTAATATCATTTAGCAAACACTAAAGGTCACAAACTGAGGGAAATCTTTTCTGTTAATATAACACAACATTTTTCACATTCATTTCATATGAATGAACAATGTATTCATTGTTTTCCTGAACACTAATTTAGTGTTGTAGTTTTTTGCTTGTATCAATGAGTGTCAAAATATTGTTCTTTAAATACATGAAAGTATTTGCATAGAGCTTTATTACTGATCTTTAGATGTTAGCCAGAGGCAAAATAAAACAGAGAAGCTCCAGTTGGGAAATCTCACTAGCAATGAAAAGCAAGAGTCTTTAACATATTCTGCTTTTCTGCCAATTTTTTTCCTAAGTATACAATGGTTTATTTACCCTACAATTGGTAAAATTAAAAGTAATGTCGAACACTATAAAACTATACTTCAACTACAGGACACAAGGATTCCATTTCCCTAAAAATGAAACAGAAAGCTTGCAAGGAAGAATACAAAAACTCTTAAGAGGAAATTCTATGATCCTGACATGAATTAAAATACAATACCATATAAACCAATTACGGAAAAGCCAAGAAACACAGTGTGTTTCAAAAATGAACTGAGAAACACATGGACAATTTTTATTAAGTTATGCCTTTCTACATCATCTCATCATTAAATGCTCAATTACCTGTAATTGTTTGCATTTATCCCAGTTATTAAGAAAAATAAAGCCACCACATTTTGTCTCTTCAAAGTCAAAGAGTCCACAACCAGATATCTGATGCGGTTTTCAATTCTGTTTTTTCTCTCTCTAATGCTAACTATCTTGCCATCATGGTACTGCCTTAAAAGACAAAATGCCCTTTCACAGAAGTGCAGGCTCCAGCTGATGGGTTACTCACTACGAAACTGTGGGGCTGTACCCTGGTTGCGGTCAGGAAAGAGCAGTCCCAGAACTTGGTGCCAGGACAGGCTAGTAAAGGCCATGCTTGCACCGCGAGAAACCAGACCAGCCTTTCAAGTCAAGTGTTGGCTTGTAGACATATAAGTTAATCAGCTATGAAATAACCACCACAATGTTCTTATTGATCGCAAAGGGCTTATGATGCAACACTTGGCCTGGAGAGGATCTGTGCTTCATTCTCTCAGCCTCCAACTTTCAGAGAAAGAGAGAACTTTGAGAGTGGTGTTTACAAAATACAGATGTTTAACTTCATGATTTGAACCTTCCTAGGAAGAGATGCAGTGTACCGGGTCTTCGAAATGAAATGTACTAAATGCCTCACATTCACATACCTGTTCACTTTATCAAAGAATATGATAGTGTTTCCATTTCATTGCACCTACCAAGGGTAAAATGGTATTTAGAAAACCTAAAACTGGTAACATTTCAAAACTAAAATTTTAATGTGTTCCCATAAGTTTTTTCCTTCACTGTGAGACATTATGTTAGCATTTTGGTTATGCTAACCAATGTTAGCAATTTTGGTTTTTTGTTTTTAGATTTCCACAGTTTTTTAGTAACAAAATTCAAAAGATAATAGAATAATAATTGACTAAAATATTTTGGTAGTACTGGTCTACTAAGGAGAAGAATGGAATTCTGGATCATGGGAGATAACCTTTTCCTTATGTTATCGATTCAAAGAACAGCTATTGAACATAAATTAAGAAGCTGGTATTTTTTTTAATTTTTTTTTAACGTTTATTTTTTTGAGACAGAGAGAGAGCATGAACAGGGGAGGGTCAGACAGAGGGAGACACAGAATCTGAAACAGGCTCCAGGCTCTGAGCTGTCAGCACAGAGCCCGACGCGGGGCTTGAACTCACGGACTGCGAGATCATGACCTGAGCCGAAGTCGGCCGCTTAGACTGAGCCACCCAGGCGCCCCAAGAAGCTGGTATTTTTAAAGTACTAATATGTGTGCAGGCAGAATATTTAGTGTACTTTGCTCTTGAAAAGGAGGAAATCAGTTCCCATTTCTACCAAATCCTTTCCAAAATCATAGAGGGAAAAACTAAAGAGGATAAGGGCGATTTGTGCAGGCAGAGCTTTAGGGCATAATCTAAGATGTTGCTAAATGTGGCCATTGGGTCATCTGCAGATGTGATGATAAAATAAGGAGTCCTTTCCCATGAGGCCAGCTCCCTCATTCAGAGAGTGCCTTCTGGAATAAATTCTCTTGAATAAAATTGACAAAGAAGAAATTCAGTACAAAGTCCAATGAGCAGACTATGTAATAAGGGGGCTGAAGAATCAGTGAATTAAGTCTTGATGTATAGTAAACATGTATAGTAAAGCAATTCTCCAAGGGCATAGAAATAAATTCCCAGTTTTTCCTCACAAGTAAACCGGCAGCCAAGTGATAAATCCTCTATTCCCAGTGCACTATCCTCACTATCTGGTTAGGCCTCCAGAAGCATGTGTCCACAGACATTAAAGCGCTTGGTCAGTGAGAGAATGAACATGCTTGGCGGTAATGACAGTTACACAATTGTTTCTGCCTTTCTTTTTTCTTTCATAGAAGATTGCCTATGTGTGACTGACTCCAGAACAAACAGGGACGGAAAAAAATCAAGCATTGTGTTTTTAACGGTGAAATGCACTGCAGGTTTACTCTAGAGGGAACAGATACATCCCAGCCAACCTGGTGGCATGATGACCTACAGAGCAGTGAGAACCAGTTTCTCAGTTTGCACAACTCACTTTTGTCTCCAACTCAATGTTACATTGGTTTAAAACTTTGCGAGGTCCATTGAGAAAAAAGGACAAATACTGGACATTTGCTAATAATGGGGAACAGTGCCCCACATCTGGGGGGCATAGATGTCCTGCTCACTTGGAGGAAACAGCGCCACCTGCTGAAAACCCAATCTACTTAGCTGAGACATCCACTCTTCCCCAGTACCCCACTTGCTAGTTTGGAGAACAGAACTACTTGCTAGTTTGGCATCTCAGAACTACCTGCTTTTCATCTGGTTTAGTTTCATCTGGTTTAGTGCTACTAGCAGTGGCGGTTAAGACAGAAGGAGTGAAGAAAAAAAAGCTTTTTTTAAAATATGATCTTGTTCCCAGCAGTAAACAGTGCTGCTAGCTTAGGAACCTTTTCTGTGAGCACTTGTGTAGTTTCATACAAGATAGGAGACAATTATTTAAAGTTGGGCTTGTGCTGTGAGACTGAATACAAAAGCACAAACTCAAAATGAAACTCTGTAGCTGGATGTGAGAGCTGAGAGAATCGCAGGGGCAAGAGATGAAGGCCTTATGTGTTTATTCTTCTTTCCAAACGAGGTGTTTTTACAGGAAAATAGGCAGTCATAAAGGACAGCCTTAATGTTATGTAGTGAAAAGAACTCAGACAGAAGTCCTAAGACTCTGGGCTTGTCACTTTAGGTGAGCCACTTATTTCACTCTTGATTTTTTTACACAGGTTACAGGGTTTTAGGTATCCCTTTAGATAATCTATTGAAAGCACTTTGTGATCTACTCAATGTTATTGTTATTACAAATGATAATATTATTGGAGAAAATTCCTGGGTTAATGCCTAAGAGATCAGTGTTCCATAACGATCACTGAGATATGATGTGATAATTCCATAGACTGTTATTATACTTAAAACACAGCATTTTTCAGTATACTAATACTTTTAAAAATGTGTTTTAGAACGGAATCTGGGGTTTCAACATTTCCATTCTTAAGAATTTCTGATTTCTTGCCCAAAATAGGTCACTTATATTCAAGTTTTGAAAGAGCATAAAAATCCTGGTACCTTATACATTTGTTTTATATATGGGTTTCGCTATTTCAGGAAAATGAATTTGTGTTACATAGGTAGATATTTCAAAGGAGATTTAAGTCTTCTTTTCTGATTAGTTAGCTTCATTAATTGTTGTGAGATAGTGGTCCTTTGTTCAAGTGTTCCTAAATAGTAAATTGTTGATAGAAGTCTTTTCCAATATGATTCTCAATGAAGAAGAAAAACCCATTAGTAGAGCCTGAACTGAGGAGTGATCAGAAGATTTCAATAAATGAAATCTTTAAAAAAAATAAAATAAAACCTTTAAAAACAGATCACTTAACTGGAGATTGTGCTTTTAGGAACTAGATTCTAATTTAAGCATTATAATAGGTCTAATGTCATCTTTTATTCAACATCATTTTCCTAATTATTTTGGTCTAAGTGTTTCCAAACTTTATTGTTTATTTTGGAATCAAGAGCTTTTTAACCTCTACTGCTCTCTTTTTAGAGCAGGGGATGGTGTTAACATGAAGGTTAGGTGGGAACACAACCCATTAATAGGTAGCAAGTGGTCTAAAAGGCCTTGGTTTGAAAAACTCCTCCAATCAGATAAGAAGGCACTAGAAAAGAGTGAACCAAAGAATGGATGAAGACAGGGCCCCCATGAAAATGTTCCGTTGGGGCGCCTGGGTGGCTCAGTCGGTTAAGCGGCAGACTTCGTCTCAGGTCATGATCTCACAGTCTGTGAGTTCAAGCCCCGCGTTGGGCTCTGTGCTGACAGCTCAGAGCCCGGATCCTGTTTCAGATTCTGTGTCTCCCTCTCTCTGACACTCCCCCGTTCATGCTCTGTCTCTCTCTGTCTCAAAAATAAATAAACATTAAAAAAAATAAAAAATAAAAAATAAAAATAAAAAAAAAGAAAATGTTCCGTTGCAGTAGTTTTGATGAAAATCATCAGAAGAGCTTTCCAACATTTTATACAAAGAATATTAATTTCATCGTCTTATTTTACAGATGGAGAAACTGAGACATGGTGGGGGAATGACCTGCAAATAGGTCACACAGCAGCAGAATGAAGAACAGAAGGCAGATTTCCTGATCCCTGTGCCAGTTTTCCACCCAATCCACCCGTCTAAATGAAATGGCAGAAGCTTAGTTTTGATAAGCAGTTCCATGAAAACATGTCCTGTGCCAGATTCTCTCCAGTGCCCAAGACACTCCCCAATGGTGGGTTAAGGCTCAAGGCCCTTTAACTCTTTCTGCACATACTGGCTTAGGAAATGGCAATACAGTGAGAGGGCTTGGGATTGGCATTTCTAAGACTCAGCACAGAACCCTCCTCCCTTCTCCACTTTTCAGCCTTACGTACAAGGGATTTTGAAGACTTTACCCTGGGTTCTTTGAAACATCCTTGAGTCCTCTTATTAACAACTCTACTTCAGATATCAAGTGCAAGTGTCCTCCACGACTGTGGTCAGACTGGCCCCACAAACTGGCTGCACTTTCAGAAAACTAGACAGATAAAATGGGAGGGTGATTATTGGAGTAATTCTTATCTTTACAAAGGACTTTCTGCATATTCTGTTGCATATACACTCCCTCAGTGCATCAACATGTTTGAGTCTACGATAAATTATTACTATTTTTGACAGAGAAACTATATAAATCGGGAAATCTAAGCTACTATGTGTTGAATCACTGGAAACCGAACAGTGGCAGAGATCACAGAGCCTTGGGCAGTTGGCAGGTTAGTATAGGTTTTAGAGATATGAAAACTGGGGTCCAACGAAGTACTGCAGATGGCTAGAGACAGGCCTAGCCCTGGAGCCCGCACCTTCTGTTTTTTAGGCCAATCCTCTTTTTAGGTCACCATGGAGGAGATAAAAGCATTTGAGAATCCTATTGTAAGCCAGTGAAGAAATAAGTAATATATTTAGATACCTGCTTTGATACAAAAATTAGTAACAACTTTTTAGTGAACAAAGTATTTTACTTTGAAAAATGATTTCTCTTTTTTGACAGGGCACTGGAAAAGGGGTCTAAGACAGGCTTCACAACTCTAATGCCTTCAAGGCCCCCTGGCTGGGTTTTACCCCCCGTGTTCTGGAGAGTATGCCCCCCTTCTAGAAGGGGCAATAACTTCACTTCAACAGACAGTACTCATATAAGGATGTAGAACCAGTCTTGCCAGATCTTCTGCTTAAATAAAAGAAATTGTAAATCTGGCATGCTAAAAACTGAGAGTTATGTTAACACACAACACACACACACACACACACACACACACACACACACACACACACCTCACAGATTTTAACTGTTAGCTAAAAAAATTTTAAACATTACCTGGACTAAACAAAGCATACCAATGAAGCCAGATCTGAGGTCTGACTATTTAGTAATCTGGCCTAAAGGAGTATCCCAATAAGGGTTATTTTTTCTTGAGGAATTTGACTTGAGTGTAAAATTGAGCAAGGGATCTCCAAATCTTCTTCTCACACCACTACTTCAGGGAATACTGAACTTTATTCAACTTACTAGAAAATAAAACTATACTAGAAAATAAACTATAAAATGTAGCTCCTTAGTTTGTTTATAATATAGATACCACATTTAAGAATACTTTTGTTTTCCTACTTTTCTGAAATTCTTCATGTAGGAAATATAAACCACAAAGAGAATATAATTTTTAAAACCGGAAACATATTTTCCAATCCCCTTTTACCCCAAATTTCATTAAATGCACAAGTGAAAACATCCTTTGTAAAACAGCTAATATAATTACAAAAATAATCAGTTGCAGAGCTCCTATATAATAAAAACAACAACAACCCTTACATTAAACTGCATTCATCAAAAATCAGGGAACCCGAAATTTGGGGCATAAAAGTACCAGTTCATCTAAAGTAAATTTGGGGGTAAGAAAAAATATTTCAAAAAAAAGAGCCAAGCAAAATTCCGCACTACTTCCATCCCATGCTCTGTCCCCCTTTTTGAATGCACTTCAGATAACAACAAATGACAAAGACAGAAAGTGCTATTTGCTAGACCTCCCCTGAATTCTTCTCAGAGCTGCCACCTCTTCTAGTCCCCAGACTGACCTCTGAGTCAAGCCAGATGGGACTGAGAGAGACATCAAGCAAGTGCTGAAAAGGTGACTTGAGTATCTGGCAGCCGAGTCTGGAGCGAGTTTCTCTGCAAATTCTCTGGGGGTTGCTGCTTTCCAATTTCTCAGGAATGTTTAATTCTCCTCATCCCTTCACTGAATCTCTCTCTGGAGAGGTCAGGGAAGCCTGTGACATCCCCGGAGGGCACTGCCTGACTAAATTAGCATGAGATAACTTTGGACTCTCTTCCAAACATGAAAATACAAGGGAGAGAATTTCATTAAAAGCAGAAGACTAGGTGATCCAAGTTAATCCCAGCTCTAAGCTGCTGTAGAAATGCTCAGTGTTTATGTTCAACTCTCCTCTCTGTGACAGAGTTCACCAACTATAATGCCAGAGATGCTAAGTGTCCAACTTGACCTCAGCTGATCAAATCTTAGCTTCATAATGAAGGTAAAAAGTGGGTTTTCTGGTGTCAAAATGAGTATTTAGACTGTTTATATGTTACTATATGAAGCAGTAAGATCCCATGGTCAAAAATAAACATTTTAGTACTTCAGTCTTTAAATCTTTTAAATTAGGAAACAGGAAACTGTAATAGGTAACATGAGTCATTAACCATATGTAGTGTGTAAACATGGGAATATCTAATGTCAATTCAGTAAGGCATATAATGTCATAGGGACATGCTTTCTATTATATCTACAAATATTTGAAAGAACACATTGTAAATATTTAGAATGATAGTATAATTAATAAGATCTGTTCAAAAAGTGCAGGATAACCATTGTATCATTTGCCTCTAAAAAATTTAATTAGGAGAATAGCTCTAAAAAAGGTATCAATACAGCTTGTCTATAAATATGACCAACACACTATTAAAGAATTCAGATTTGGATGTATAACTTGGAGCTCTTCTGCTTCAACCAAGGAAGAACTATGTTTGCTAATTCTCTGATGAATAAATGTTTCTTCTTAGCTACTACACCACAATGTATATTGTTTTGCTTTGATTTAAAAAATCTTTCGTGTCTTTTGAATATTCATAATCTATTCATCTATTGACATTTTTCAGACTAAAAGTTATGCTGTGCACTTTTAGACATTTTTAACTTTAGAATCCTTTTAATATTCATTGACCATTGTAAGAGATAAAAAGTGTAGAATAATATTCCCCTGGATGAGGGATAATGGCTAACTTTGATTATACTACATTCTACTATAGACAGCAAAGTACTTGGTGATAAAAACTATTTGCTAGTATATTATACTTTACATTAGGTTATCTACTGATGTAATTAGTTCCTAGAAGAGTCCTCTATTTTGACCTAGTGATTCTATGTAATATGCCCCCTGACTATTTCACTAAAGCCTCAAAACAATGACTGACACTGACTGGATACATAGCATACAATGGCAGTGCATCTTTTATTTATGGAGATAAAGAGGAAGACTCTTCCCTTAAGAAGCACCAGAGTAACAGAAGATATGTAATGTCTTATGAAGAAATAAAGTTCTTGAATGTTAAAAGCTGGGTTCAGAAACTCTCAAAGCTGGGGGAAATTTTGTTTTAGCTTACATTTAGTTACTTTTCAGCTGAAATGCAAGCTGTATCCAGACTGAAGAGATGTACGTACAAACTATAGGAAGCACAGTGACAGAGTTGACCAGTATACTATAACTCCCTGCCCCTTCTCAAATCCATCGTGGGCATTTTCAAGATGGCTGGTGCGACTTGGTAAAATCTGTGGCCATAGGACTGTGCTGTTAATTAGTAAATAGGAAGATTGAAGCCCAGGCTTCAACCTCACCAGTTTTAAGCTGTAACGAACCAAATCAATTAACTCAGACATAAAATGTTGATAGCCTTTAAGTCACACAGAGGTTAAATCTAATTTTCTGGTGATTTCTACCTTTTGTTACAAATGTTAAATAAAATCTAAAGATAGTTGTGGCTATCTGTTTAATTTTTTAAAGCAGTAATTATTAACACTTGGGTCATGGAATCCTTTGAGAATCTGATGAAAAATAAGGAGGATTCCTTCCTCATTGAAAACATACATACGTGTGAGCCTATGCATGGACACATTTTTGCCTATGCTTTTAGGAGATTCACAGATATTCCCTAAAGGCCATCTTTGGACTCTAGATTAGAAAACACTACAATTTCCACTGATCATTCACTCATTCATGCTTCCTTCTAGTGCACATTTACTGAAGGTCAGGTTTAAGGTACTTCATTAAAAGCAGTGTGGGACACAAAGAAATACAGCATACAGTTCTTGCAGTGGAGAATCTGACCATGAAGCAGATATGGCATGAAACTGTACACACTGTCAATGCAACAGCTTGAAAGCATTCCTAGGATGGCAGTTTCCTCATTTGTGATTTGGAGTCCTATGACAGTGACCCCCAGCACTGGGAGTGAGACAATAGGAGTGAACAGTGCTTTCTTTGTAAAGGGTAAACCACTGTGCAACTGCTAGTTGTTGGTTTTATGAAGTCAAACTTGTCTTCCTGTTTTGGGAGCCAACCACTGAATAGTAAAGGAAAAACTTATACCAGGAAAGTAGAAGTGAGGAGGAGAAGAATTAATCAGAAGCATCCATAATGGTCTTTAAAAAAATTTTTTTTAATGTTTATTATTTGAGAGAGAGAGAGAGACAGAAAGCAAGCAGGGAAGGGGCAGAGAGAGAGGGAGACACAGAATCGGAAGCAGGCTCCAGGCTCTGAGCTGCCAGTACAGAGCCCGACGTGGGGCTCGAACCCACAGACCATGAGATCATGACCTGAGACGAAGTTGGCTGCCTAACCGACTGAGCCACCCAGGCGAACCCATAATGGCCTTCTTAATGAGGGAAGAATATCATTTAGCCAAAAGCACCCAATCTTTTTGAAAGGACCTTTAAACTGATGATTCTTTAAAAAATAAAGCTGCCAATATAATAAATAAAGAAGTGTCTGCTAGAGTGTCACGTAGTAGCAAAGGCTCTGACTTATTTCACGCATTCTTCATTTGGTTCATAAGATACATAAATAAACTAAAATTAAATAAATATAATAAGTAAAAGGTTTATAAGATATAGTCACTTTTGAAATTCACTTATTTCTCATACATTATATGCTAAAACACCTGCATCTCCTCTGGCACTCCAACACTGTACTCTTTTGGAGCTAAGAAATCTAAACTTGAAAATATGATTAATCTGGAGCATGTCAGCTGCAAGACAGTCAAACAAGCCATATTCAGTTTCAATTACATCCTGCTGAAGATGGGTATGATGGTGGCTTCCTTTGTCTCCTCTTCCTCCTAACTTAGGATGCAGAGAGAAACCATGAGGAAAGCCTGAGCATTGGACAGACCCTAGTTAGAATCCCAGCTCTGTTAATTAATGTCTAGGAGGCTGGGCAAGTCACTTCAACTGTAAAATAAGGGTAACAATGCCTCCATTGCAGGCTTTAAAAAGATAAGCAGGAAAATGAATGTAAAGTGCCTATAACAATGGTTGGTACATAGTAGATCAATAAAATGGTGGCCTCCATTAATTAGCATGTTATAATCCTAGTTATACAGCACCATGTTTTCTAAAACACCCTCATAATATGTCATTTGATCCCACAACAAACTTTGAATTAAATAACCAGGTATTACTGTTTCTCTTTTACCCATGAGAAAACAATGGCTGAGAGCTGTTAATTGATTTGCTAAAGTCCCACAGTGGTAGAAATAAGAAGTGGTCCAAGTGAAAATTGACAGTTTTATAACATCTGATATGTCCAGCCAGGAGAGCATCCTATGTTACCAGTATCTATTGGTACAGTGTGATATTTGAGCCCAGCTCTATTAATATTATAAATATTTAATAAAAGCAAAAAGAGAGGAGCTATCTGGGAAGCATGAACAAATAATATGGAGACTATCAGTCTCAAGAGAAACTTAATAGTGTAGGGAGGGAGATGAGGCAAAGAGGTTTTTGCTGGCTTCTAAGAGCAATAAAAAGAATATCCTTGAAAGCAGAAACTTGCACTTACTGAGGTTTACATTTTGATGGACTAGAAGAATGGTATTTATGAAAACAGCACAACAATGTGTCGAAGTATACACTGCCCTTTTGTAATTTCCAAAATCTCATGCTATTTGCAGTTATTGCTATAAGGAAAATAAAGCAGAAGGAAACAATGAATTGAAGACCAAAATCAAATCCCATTGCTCACTTGCTCTCTCTCTCTCTCTCTCTCTCTCTCTCTCTCTCCTTAAATCCCTAAGGATGGGGAAAGGAAGGAATGTTAAGGAAAAAGGGAGGCATGTTCTTTATAACTGGGAAGCACTTGTACAGTTGATCCTTGAACAATGCATGGGTTAGGAGTGCTGACCAACCACATGGGTGAAAATCTGCATGTAACTTTTGACTCCCTGAAAACTTAACTACTAATAGACTACTATCGAGTAGAAGCCTTACTAATATAATAACATAAATGATTAACACATATTCTGTATGCTATATATATTATACACTGTATTCTCAGGATAAAGTAAGCTAGAGAAAAGAAAATGTTAAGAAAATCATAAGGAAACTATATTTACAGAATTATACTATATATATAAAAAAAGTCCATGTATAAATGGAACTTCACAGTTCAAATCTCATGCTGCTCAAGGGTCAACTGCACAAAGTCGTTTCACAAAAAGGTTCTGGGTGTCCCAGCACTACAATAATTAGAATTGTACAAATGAAAAAGGAAGGCTACTGCTTAGAAAGGCTTGTGTGGTATCAGAGGAAAATCTGAGTGTATGTGGTATGAGAGCTTCACAGCATGGGCAACAGAAGTGAGCAATTCACTCTGAAAGAGGTCGGCTATCAACTAAGAACTACTACTGGTAAGCAGTTCCAACTGCTACTGGATGGACTGGCCCAGGTAATGTCTAACTAATTTTATGACTTCTACATGGTCAATTCCTCATGAGAGGATGTGGAGAAGAAACTCTGTGGAAGTAGTCATATCTTACTCCAAGAATGAGTTAATCAAGACTTTAGTCTCCTTGGAAAGGATAGAGGAGATTTTAACATAAAGGGGTACAGCTTGTTTTTTAAAAATATCAAATCCATTAACAGTTTATGAGTATCTTTGAATTCAAATATTTATTATTGTGTCAAAAGTTCAAACAATTACACATGACACATTTTTGAAAAATAGGAACTAGGTTGAATTTTTGAATAGTAGCTTACACTTAAAGTACAGAAATGACTACAAGTATTTAAAATCAACATTAGAATAACATATAAAAATTCATTAAAGAAAGTCTTAAAAGAAGGCCATGTCCATTGTTTTTTCTTATAAAATTCCCAAAGAGCACTGAATATGCTGGTGACAAGACCTTATAAATAAATGAATTAAAAACATAAGAATTCTATTTTCCTCATCTCTCTTCTTAGCTACATTGTTAATATAAATATAGCTGCAGAATAAAGGACAGTATATTATCTGGTGTGGAGAGATATACTGTCTTCTTAATTCACTTGTGCCTCATCACTCCTGTGTCACAGGGTTTAACCTCCCCCTCTTGTGGAAATAACATCCTTGTATAGCATCTATCATGTGGTCTTTCTGCATACATGGAGGATACACAGAGTAATGAGTTGATATGAGATATGGAATAGATCCCACAAGTAAGAGAGGCAGGCTCTTGGATGAATTATGAGAGTTATTCCTTCACAGCTGCAGATAGTTTTCATATTTGGTAAAACAAAACATGATGCAATCTCTCACTAGGCTATTAAAGTGGATTAGGGCCCATCAGCATCCCCAAATGATGACCGTGTGTAAATGTGCAGACACAGACAAACACAGGCATAAACACACACTCTGTCCTGTCTCACCAAAAATCTAGGAAAGATGTTTCAAGCTATGGCTCACATTGAAAACATATGTGCAGCAAGTTACAGTTCAGAAAAGCATGGTAACTCATGTCAGGGTAGAAATTACTTGACTCAGACTAAAAAAGGAAGAGCTTCCAAAGTTTTCTTTTGTGCTCATAAACAAATTTTCATATTTAATTACTGCAGTCATCTTTTCCAGCCACTCTGATTGAATAATAGATGTATAAATGTTAGAAGATCACAAGACCTTAGATGACCTTAGATTAAGGAAAGGGAACTGAATTTCAGAGAGTTGAAAGTGGAGCCAGGACATACTATGGAGAAATTTCTTTTGGACACAGCAAATAATTGTACATTCCATGGGCAGGAGCAGGGGAGGGTAGTGGGGATTTTCAAGGTGAGGCCACTTGATGGCCTCTTGTCTCTGGCTTCCTCCAAAGGAACAAATTTGTCAGAGAAAACTACTTAATTGAAATCCATAACACCTAATGTGATCATTGAAAATAAATAAATAAAACAACTCAGGGATCCAGGAGCAAGGAGAAAGACCAAGTCTTCAAGAGAAGAGCTGAATTCTGCTAGCAAACTAACGCCCCAGCTGAAAGTAAGGACTTTTATGGGCAATCGCAGTAAGTCCACATGCCTCATCTTTGTTTTTCTATGTCGTTTGTTCACAACAATGGCCTCATGTCTATCTGTATAGACTTGGGAGGTATTTGAAGGGCCGAAACTACATAAAGGTTAATTAAGACAATCACTACCACGTAATAGTGTGGCTGCTAGCTCAAAAGGCATCTTTCTGTGCATTAGAAAAAAAGTGCCTTTTCCTTTTCTTCAGTGGAAAACATTTATTAATATGTTGATTGTTATAATACGAAGCTCTACTTCAACCTGCTAGATTATCCTAATGAGTGTGCAGATAAGTACAGCACCCACACTACACAGGATGGACTTGAACCCACTATACTTTGAAGCTTCCCTGATCTGGTGTTTAGCAGGGCCAAAACTCATCCCTTCTTGGAAGCCTGCATATATAGAGAAATTCACTATATTTCTGATGCCCTGCCCCAGAAATCCTGGGATGGGAGGGGGCAGAGCCTTGCCAAATATTCTCCCTATTGCCGTGAAGCAGGATGAAGGCGACTGGCCAATTGTTTTTCCTCTGGAAACTTGTGTTGCTTAAAACTCAAAATATTGTTCTCCAGAATACAGAGAAATTATCCTATAATAAAAAAAAAAAATGAGTGATAGGTGGTTGTTTCTAAGTGTTGGGTTTTTTTCCCTTAAATTTTCTAAAATGAATGTTTATTCTTCTCTGTCTTTATAATGAAAAGAATAGTTTGTGTTTAAGAAGTAAAAAATGGGACCCATGAGGTTTGTGGAGTTTTATGGCCAGTATTCTACTGAGCAATATACTGCATGTTTTGTCACCTCCCTTGCTAAGTATGGATAGGCGTCTGCATGGCCGCAATCCTGGAATCACACGGGCAGCCAGAGAAGTCAATCTAGGTTCAGGGAGTCACTACCTCCATCGTCTGTGCACTGAAAACCAGGCATAATCTGGAATTGACAACACAACATGAGCAAAAAGATACTGACTTTTCTTAACCAGTCATGGGAGGATAGTGATTAAATACCATTTCTCTATTTCCTTTCAGCTTAGAGTCATGGGACAGCTGCTGCCTTTCTTTTAAACCAATTATGTTAAACTACATAGATTTCCATTTAAATCTAAGGTATTCCTGTTGTTACAAAGCTTTACATCTCACACTGCATTTGAGGAATCTTAGAGCCTTGATAAACAAAGAATCAAATATATGGAATCTCAGTTTCTACCCCAGACCTAAGGGCTGAAACCCTACATTTAACCAAATCCCCAAAACCAAAGCATGGCTTTAGCTCTTTGCTATCTGGGCACTCAATTGTCTACCCTGAGAGCCTGTTAACACAGGAAATAATCAAATATAAGGGTGAAGATTGACACTCTTCTCCATCAACATCTGCAAAGTTATGGGGGGACATGGCCCGAGGCTGATCAACTAAGGAAGCAACAACATGGAACATTTGTAGGTGGCCATCTGACAAAGGGTCATAGATGATAGGTGTCAGACAGTCACTAGTGTGAAAACAAATGGTTTAGACACAAATTCTAGTCACCTCTTACTCTGGATAATCTGACATAATAATAATACAGCCCATCATTGATGAACACCTACCATGTGCCAGACACCATACAGGCACTTCACATATGCCCTGATCCTCACAGTATCATTTAAATAGGTTGTGTTATTCCTATTTGATGGCAGAAGAAATGGAGGTCAGATGTATTATTGTGCTAACATTATACAATTCCTAATTAGCCTGGGAATTTATCTACTGTCTGTCCACTTCAAAGGCGATGTTCTTTTCACTATTCTATACTGCTTCCTTAAAGTTCGTGGGAAACGTGTGAAACTTAAAAAAAAAAAACAACCAAATTGATGTGGCAATTCTAATAAGAAAAAAGTTTGTTTGCATCTTTATATTTTGATGTAGTCCAAAACAATGTAGTTCAAATGTATTGCTGAAGGCTGAGTCATCTTGTTTTGAGAAATTAAAAAAAATATATACATATTTTCTTTATATATAAATACATGCATATGTATATACACATATGTACACACACACACACACACACACACACACACCTATTTACACATATATGTCATCTCCATCTGGGATATCTTGCTTCAACAGTGGGTGTTATACCATGAGTCTTCTAAGAGACTGCTAAGATCATAGTAACATTAATATTTCTAGGAAAAAGAGGAATGTTGAGCAAGTTTCTGCTCCTGAAATGCAATACTAGGCAGTCAGCTGCCATGTGTAGAGGACAGAATTGGAGTTTAATTAGATGTTCTTTGGATGAAATTCACATTTGTGGAACACATTTTCTTTGAGGAGGTGAAGAAGGGATAGCAAGAAGGTATAAAATGCCTTCCTCATTTTAAAACACAAACTGTTCTCTTCAGACTACTCACTGTGAATAATGAACCAGGGAATTAAAAGCTTTAAACCTGTTAAAGAAGCAATATTAAGTTTGGTATAAATATAGCTGAAATAATCCAGGCAGTTTTATGACCTTACACCCCAAATAAAGGTGAAATGCTGAATTCTTTCCCTAGAAATAGTGGTAAACACAGCTAACAGATGGAAGAGCTGAATGGAAATTTCAATAAAGAAGGCCACAAAGAAGCATTTGTAAGCTCAGGGGTGCATGCTTTAAAAAAAGAAGCTGAAAAATGGAACTTTGTTTTATTTTGATAGAGTGCCAAAACAGTACTGCATTCCTTAAAGAGCTGAATAAAGGATCGAGTTAGACTGGCCTTCTCAACACCTCTTGAAAAGCCCCCTTGGGTCTCATTTTGCTGGGATGACTATTTATATGACAGGTAAGGGAATAATTTTGTTGGATTCAGTTACACTCGGGCCTCTGTGACCCCTAGGTCAAAAGAGCAAAGGCAAAAGTGACAATGTAGATAATTGCCTGTTTAGGATAATGGAATACTGATTGAAGTCAATGATTATAACACCTGAAAGATAAATGAGCTGATGTTAAAGGTTCAGTGGAGATAGCAGACAAGTGGAACAGCAGGAGCTACACCAAGGAGTGGCCAGGAGCTGTGGAATTCCAGGGGAGGGGCAAGTTTCCTGACCTGGAACTTACTCCAGCCTGGAGTGTTCCAACATCTAAAATGGGTTAGTTTGTAAAACATGCCATAAAACAGAAATTTAGCCCAATGCCCCAAACTGCGGGATTAGAGTAACATTAGTTAACGTGGCCCTCCATTAATTTTCACTGTAACCTCTGAAGGCCTAGATTTGCCCCAAATCCATTATTTTTGTCTGTCACTGGAGGGAACTTTCCCTTCCTGCCAGCCAGGAAAAAGCCTGCTGACGTTTGCAGTTCAGACCTCAAAGCGCGTCGACAGCCTGACCAGTGTGGGCCAGGGCTGTACCAGCTCCACTGTCAGAACTTGGATTTTCTTTTCTTTTTCTTTTTCTTTTTTTTTTTCCTTTAAGGCAGAAATATGCCTGAAAATATTTTTCCAACCCGAGCACCCCCCACTGACCCCCCTGGTTCAGGTTTCTCAATGCTCTGCCTGGTCCTTCCAAGGGCTTGTCCTGTCACCTTGCAGGAGCTGGCATGGCCTCCTAGGCTGCTCCCTTGATCAGGCCTGGCTAGGGCCTCAAGCAAAAAAGGCTCCACTCTATTTAAAAGTTAGGCCAGAGGTGGGTTGCCACAATCCACATGACTTCTCTGGGCACAGCAGTGGCCCTTCTCTGGAAGGTCTCTCTTGAGGTCAATGCTGGGAGCCTTCCTGTCCCAGACCCAAGATGACACTTGATGAGAAACTTCAGAGATGGGTCTCTCATTCCCCTCAGTGCTCCCCTCTGACCTCTAGGCCCAGGTCTGTCCCTTCCGACACAGCCCCGATGACACAGTCTCCTGACCAATGCTTTTGGAGCTGTATATACTCCCTTTGTTTCCAGATGAATTCACTGAGGCCTAAGGTCATGTATCTGGTGACTTAACAGTCTGGAATTCTACCCAGGCTTTCTTCTTCCAAATCCTTTTCAAAAATGACCAAAGATCCATGAGTGACTTGAGAAATTTCTAGAGATTATGACTGTGGAAGGAAACTTTTTGACCCAGGTCCCGATTTTCCAGTGAGAGACCGTGCATCTGACCCCTGTGGAGACATCCGTCTTCTTCTTGATGAGTACATGTCTGTGTAAATAGGAATGTCCTCTGACAGGAAATGTTCTGAAAATGTTTTTTTGTTGCTCTCCCCTGCCACCCTGAAGAATACTATATAAACAGCTGGGAAGCAGAATTCAATATTGTGTGCTAATCAGTCCTTGTAATTGAGACAGGTAAAAGAAAAACACCACTGATCAATCCAATTTTTTTTTTTTTCATTTATTGAGGGTCATGGATGAATTAAACAAAATGTCTGTCTTTAATTTCTCAGAACTCTCCAAGGGAGCCAGCCCTATAGCTGCAGGATCAGGTACATTTTAGGGAACAACAGGCACAAGCAGGCAATTATTGAACCAGCCTGACAGAATCACATCTTCCCTAGTCCTGCCTCTGTTGCTGAGTCCAGTTCTGAGTTTGGTCTTTTGAGGATACCTCCTGCCATATAGCTCCCTCAGGCCACACACAAATAACTGTTTTCTGAAGAGCTGGTGACAGACTCCAAATATAAAAAGAGAAACATATTTAATACAGTCTGTCTACCTGCAGCCTATTGTTCACAGATATGAAAAAATTCATTTTGGTAACTACATTTGAGGATATATGAGTAAAAGTTTTATTTCTAAATAGCTACTTCTCAACTTTTGGGCCAATCACTTACTTCTTTATGTTCTGGTTTCCTCACCTGTACAGTGATGAACATATAGTAGCACAGAGGTTCTTAGGAGAACTAAATTATAGTACTCAGCATGGTGGGAGACACATGGAATATATTCCATAAATGGAAACAGTGGCTATTATTTGAATAGCTTCTACAGTAGCAAACGTGGCCCTGAGGGTTGCTGGGGGTTGTCTCTATTGGCCTGTGAGAGGGGAGGGACAGAAGGGTCTGCACACCTGTGTGTCAAAGCTCCCTGTCACCTGCCTGCCTGGTGAGAGCAGGTGATGCTGGGTATTGGGCCCAGGAAGACAGGAGCTTCTCTGCCCTGTCCATTTGCTCTTCCATGAGGATCAACACTGTACCGCTCTGTCACTTCTCAAGTCTCACTTATGTCACTACAGTAACTCAAGTGCCTGATGGGATGTGACTTAGAGAAAGCCCATGCTGGCATGTTTTGCATTATTATACTCCAGGATGATTTTTCTTTTTAATCAGAGAGATTGAATTGCAACCAGAGATTTACTATTTATTTATTTTTGAATGTTTATTTTTGAGAGAGAGAGAGAGAGAGAGAGAGAGAGAGAGCACAAATGGGGAGGGGCAAAGAGAGAGGGAGACACAGAATCTGAAGCAGACTCCAGGCTCTGAGCTGTCAGCACAGAGCCTGACATGGGGCTTGAACTCACAAACTGGACGCTTAATGGACTGAGCCACCCAGGCACCCCTGCAACCAGAGACTCCCAAGTGCAAAGTCCAAGGATAGATCTGACCTACATTATGATGCAGCATCATCTCTCCACATCAGTTTTTTTTTTAATGTATAAATTTAAAACCATCATATCAAGGAACCCAACTTTAAATTTTAAAAACTAGAGCCAGATTTTTCTTTTTCTGTCATATCCCATTGCATACACAATTTGCGTTTGAAGAATTACCCAGGGGAAGTAAATCTTTCTCTGCAACTGTTGCAACTACTAAAGTCAGACGAAAACCCATCTGTGAACTGTAAGATCACCAAGTTCGTAAGCACTGACTTACGTGCGAAGTCCCTGATCTGTGAAGATGCAGAAATCAGAGAAGGCGTACAACAGAAAGCTGGTTAGAGAAAGCTCTTTGCTAATTAAGCAACAGTGAGAAAATGGCCTCCTGGTCCTCCAGGTATCCCTGCTGCTGACTCAGGTCTCCAGTGAAGGACAGAAGCTATGAGTGGGCTCTATTCCTGTGGCTGTCTTATTGTGCATTCTCTCTGGTGTGGAGATAGGGTTACTCTGAGCCATTGCATGGGCTCCCAGCCCTTTGCTCCTCAAGCTGACTCTGGAGCCTTCTGATTGCTTCCTTAATGGCCTCGCTCCGAATCAACCTCAGGGGAGTTTGAGTTCCCAAGTGTGGAGGTCAAGATCTTGGACCTGGTTCCCTCTGCTGTCCTCTGTCACCTTTATTCCCAGGCTGGAACACTTCACGTGAAGGACAGGGGAAGCTCTACCACGTGGACTTGAACCCTACTGCATTGTCAGTTTGGAGAATAATGTCCCACTGTGAATATCCTCTGGAATGAACCCTGCTGGTCATAACTTCCTTTCCTTTTAACTTAGTACTGAAAGATGAGTCACCAGGTTCCAATATTCTTAATGGTTGTGGAGCCTTTTATAATTTTATAGTATTGTAGGAATAATAATTTAGAAGTAGCACAATCCTCTCAACCCAATTTTTCCCCCCACTTTTTTTCTTGGCAAAAGATTTCCAGAGAATCCCAGCTGTCTTGAAATATTGATGAGCAGGGGTAGAATGGGCTAACTTCAAACACAAACCCCTGTCCCACCCTCACAGCCAAGTTCAACAGACTGCACAGCAACAGGCTGTTGTGCTTGGATCAAAAGGATCTGAGAGTCTGGAGGCAGGCTTGAAATACAACTGATTTTATTACAAGTAAAATTAATTCAATGGAATTCTATTGAAACTGCATGGGGGGAAAGAGAATTCGGCGTGGTTTAGTCCAGACTCACAGAATTTGGTCCAATTCTTTCATTTATTTCCTTACTCCAACTTAACCCCAAAGAAATTCCTAGCAAAAGACTTACTTACATGTACTTAAAAAAAAAAAAAAAAAAAAAAACCAAGGAAAACAAAACATCCAAACCAATGCACCCAAAGCTAGGTGTGTTCTAAGAGTCGCTGTTTCTAGATACATATAACCAAACACAATAATCTTCAATTTGAGCTTTGTGAGGATTCTTTTTCTTAGTTAATTTGAGAAAGTTACAATTAGATAAGGACAATTAGATAGCTTTAAAAATTCTGACCAGAGGCAATAAAATGCTCCAAAACCTTAATCTTCTAATAATATCTTTCAAGACCAATAAAAACCTGAATTTAGAGCAAAAGGGACCATCATCAAATGCACAGAAGGATGAAAGCTTGGTATCAAGAGACTTTGAATAGAAATGCCTCATTGGCTGTCTGATTCTTAAAGCTTACTGACTTTAACTCAATCTTGGCAAAGGGAAATATTAGGAATTGCTAGGAAGGAATGTGTAAGGGTTAAATGGCAATGTTAGTAAATGCTACAATGTGCCAGGCACTATGCACAGCCACAGTTTAACTTGGCTAATTGGCAGAACAACACTGAGAAGGAGACATAACTATTTCCCTGTCAAAAACTGAGGATCAGAGAGGTTAAGACAGTTGTTTGATTGGGGAGAAAACTGAGGACTTGATTACTCAACTCAAAACATGTTAGCTTAGACACTCCTGATATCTATTCCACTGGGAAGTCCTGCCCTTGAGGTTGTGTGGGGTGCTGGTACATTCCCATAAAACTATACATATCCTGAGGGTGCTTCTCTCACCACTGTCACCCTGGGGCCTGACTTAATAAATGTCAGATGAATGTTAAATATTGCTCGGAATCCACATGTCCAAAGAATCCAAAGGAGGGGCATAGTTCTCTTACTCACTGGAATATAAAAATCTGAATAAAGTTGTGAATTAAAATAATAAAATACATATTGAATAAAGTTAACTTTTCTTTTTACCTTAAGAAGAATTATAATTATAATGCTTAAAATAAAAAAGAAGAATTGTGATGTTTTACACAGGTAATGATAATGCTGTTGGAATAAATACAGCTTTGCTGTCTTCAGAGGTGGCAACTGAATCACTATTGAAAAGGCACAAAAGCAAGAAATGTAAAAACATTACTATCAGTTATCTGATAATGCAGATCATTCATATATTAATGAGGTTCAAATATGCACACTACAAGGACAGGAGGCTCTTTGGTCTTAGTGACAGAAAAAATGTTAACATACTGTTAGTGTGGGTGCCTTATAAAGTCTTGCCCTTTACCCTGGGTCTGTGGCCAGCCCTGGATTTGTGATAATTGCATAGATGGTCAGGCTAGATGGGCTGGTCTTAAAAAAATAAAAACATAAAAACTTTTCAACTTGAGTTGACACCAATAAAATATTAGGAAGTTAAATTTGCTGTAATGAAAGTTGCATGTTACAGGTAGGCTATTTATGATTACCAATTTAAAAAAAACTCTCTAAGGGTAATAGCATGTGACAAAGACCAGAAAAGTTCATTTGTAAGTTTTCACAGAACTCTTTTTCCTATTACTGCCTGAGGATGTTCAGTGTTTGTCTGATCGTAGGACTCTCTGGTGCTGGAAGGAATACGGGTAAAAAAGGAAAATAAAGAGGCCAGAGACAGAAGGAAAGAGGAGAGTCAGATCTACATAAATTTTAGAGTTTGGGGCAGAGATGGGGTAGAAACAGGGCATGTGTGGGTAGATGGGTGCTTTGACTCACTGCTTTGTGTCATGTGACTGGTTCCTCTTTGCCACCTCTTCTAGAGATTGCAGAAAAGAGTAAGACCACCTTTCAATGATTCTACAATGTTGGATTTTTCTTCCTTTGGAGGTGACTGACCATAAAGTAGCCTAGTTTTCTTTGCATTACATATAAAACAGACTGATTTCATTCTTGGGTTTATCACAGATGTGCCTTTGCAGATTTGAATAGTTAATCACTGTGACATACCAATAGAAATTAAAATTGTGCAATAGATGAAACATTATAATTCAGAAAGCATGCAGAAAGAAAAAGTGAGAGGTTTTCAGAGTAGATTTGATATAGAAGTAATCTATGTTACAGCATAATTTTTTCTCTAAAAAAGCATAAAAGATGACTTTTAGTCTAAGGCAAGGATTAAAATAAAAATGTGCTAGATAAAGCTGCAGTAATATCTCAAAGTCCTAAGAAATTGACCCATTATTTTCTAGCAGAGACTTATATTAGCTAAACAGGATTAGGAGTGTAATTCATGAAGTTCTTTGGCTGTAACAAATCCAGATGGCTTATAATTGAAAAACAGAATTGAAAACATGTTTTTATGTGTACTCTTAATAAATCTTTGGAATGAAGTATTAAAAAAATAAAAAAAAGAGCTATATAAAAAAAGTATATAAAAAAGAGGTATATAAGAAAATTCTAACAATTAGCAAGAAAAAATAGTTTTATCAGATGAAAGTCATAATATTATATACAATTATAATAGGTTGCATTTGCCTAAAGACAGTAATTTAACCATGACTATGGCAACTGAATGCCATAATGATATTTTGTAGAACTCTCTTATTTCTAAATGACAGGACAGAAAAACTAGATTCTCAAAGTCCTAAGAAGTAGACCCATAAAAAATGCTTTGTTTTAAGTTTTAAGAATGTGGAGAACATCTCATTCTGGAGAAATCAGTTTCTAAGAAAATTGCATAGTATTATTATAGGGGATCTCTAATAGGAGATAGGAACTGCAACAGGTCTGGGAGACCAGGCAACACTACACTTTTGCATGGTACCATTGTGTTTGTTTGGGTAATGCGTGCTGCTGTAACAGACAAACCCTGAAATCTCAATGTTTTAACACAGCCTTGTCTGCCACAAGTACAAAGTCACCCACAAAGGAACCTTAGAATTTTTAGTAGCCACAATAAAAAAAGATAGATAAAATGAATTTTAATGTCACTTAATCTATATAAAATATTATCATTTTAACTTGTAATTTATATAAAAATTGAGATATTTTACATTTTTTGTATCCTTTGAAATCCAGGATCTAGTCTACATTTATAAAAATCTTAGTTTATACTAGCCTTGTTTCAAGTGTTCAACAGGCACATGTGGCTAGAAGCTACAGTAGTACTAGATGCCAAAGTTTTAACACAATAGAATTCCTTCTCCATCCTTGCTATCTTTGATTCAATTGGGTATTTAATGTTAGTCTTCTGTATGCTGATTCAGGGACCAAGGTCCTTCCATCTTGTGGATCTATCTACCCCTAGGGGGTCAGAGAGCTTAATTTCTAGTCAGGATAAGGGAAAGACAGGAAGAAGAAGGCCCAGAAATGATACATCTTTCTATTCTGAAATAGGCACTGGACCCACCGGAATGCAAGCGGGCATTAGGAGATGCCATTTTGGATTGAGCGGTTGTTTTCCAGCAAAAACTCTGAGGAGGAACATGGATCTGTAGGAAACTGGCAAAGTCTAAACTTCCATGTTTTGTTTTGTTTTGTTTTGCTTTGTTTCTCTCAAGAAGAGCAAACTACATGCTCATTTTGAAGTTTGTTTATGTTCCTAACACCAAGACTGACTGGCTTTATCAAAGAGTAGAAGATAAATACACTCTGGCTTGATGTTCACATGGCTCAGGGTTAGCAGTTTGGGTATGGGTGGGTACAGAGGCTAGCATTTCCACTATTGGTGAGGAACCATAGGTCTATGACATGATAACTGTAAAGTTGTGCCAAGGTATGAATCTGCACTATAGTCTCTGAGGCTGGTTTGTCTGCATTAGCTCTCTAGTGAATGTTATGGCCACTATGGCTGAGTAACAAATTTCCCCAAAACGTAGTGCCCTAAAACAATTATTTACTATGTTCATGAATTATTTGGGTCAGCAATTTGGACAGAGTTGTTGTCTGGAGCCTGAGCTGGAAGACCCTGAGCTGGGGGCTGGACTTATTTGAAAGATGATTACTCCTATGTCTGGAAGTCAATGTTGACTGTTGGCTGTGAGCCCTAGTTCCTTTCCACTCAGGCCTCTCCATGTGGGCTGACTCAGACCTTCTCATAGGATGATGACTGGTTCCCAAGAGCAAGCATCCCATAATAGCATGGAAGGGGGGACCTGTGGTTCCATTTTATTCACTGAGACAATCACAAAGGTCCATCAAATTTCTAGGGCAGAAAAATGAGGCTCCATTTCTTGATAGGGGAGTGGTAAAGTTCTGGAAGAACATGTGGGACTGTAAATATTGCTATGGCCATTTCTAGAAATACAATTGGCCATATTGAGTGACTATGCTGAGCACCTCTATGAGTTTCAGAAGGTCACCATTCAATACTGAGTTACTCCCACGAAGACGTAAAAACTTCTCTTGTGAAAAATGTTCTTAGAAATAAAACCAAATGCCGGTGTTGATGAAGGAAATGAAGAGTCAAGGAGAGATGGTTCTCAGCCAGAGAGTTGAAATATTAGATAAAGAGTGAAATGTTAAAGAGTACAGTGGTTAAGGAAAAAGAATCCACCTAAAACAAGTGTGTTACTATTTCTGCATGAAGTTATATGCTGTCTAAAGACTTGGAGACTGTGAAGGTCTTGGAAAGTCTGCCTAGTGATGGTCTAGGTCAAACTATTCATCCCATAAAGAACGATGTTATTTCAGTAACTCTATGGAAATGGTGAAATAATGGAACAATAGGACAGTTTGATTCAGTTAATCAGAATTCATTAAAACACAGCCATCAATGAGGTTGATAACTATAATTCAGACAGATGTAAATGGCAATGCCTTGACAAATAGCATCCAGTTGGTATAGAACTTCAGCTGAGGGTGGGAAGTATAGGAAGAGGAGTCTGCTGAGGGCAGGTGCCAATAAGAACCCTAGTCCAGAAGGCTGGGGTAAAGAGCAGGGCGCTGAGCTCTGGGAAGTGGAATGCAAAGACTCAAGACAGAGGCCCCATCACACAGTCTTGGCAAGCACAGCAGAGTCTAGAGGAAGGCTGTGGGTTGAAGGACAGGAGGAAGACTTTAGCATCCTAGGTTCATGGTCCATATGCTGGACTTCAGCAAAGTGAGTCCTAGCCCTTGCTTGTGGCCAGCAGTGCCAACTGGGCAGTCCTAGGCCTACATACTAAGCATGCAGAGGCTGAAAAGCTTTAGGCCAGGCATTCAGAGGAGTGCTACTCACCCTCGTGGGAGAGTGGTTTTTGTTGGGGGAGCAGGAGGTCTGGCATCTCCCAAATGAAACAGTTGTGTATTTAAATTATTACAATATGGAAATTTATCAATAATTTGTGGCATGTTTATCATTCTGAAAATTATAATTATTTTGGAAAGATCACTATTGATTACTCAAAAAAATAGAATAAATTGAGTGTCTTGTTATGATGTATGTATCAGTTATAGATACCTTAAGATGTCTTAAATTATTTCATCTGCTCTTGGACCCACAGCAATATGCCCCCAGCAAACACAATCCTGCAGTTATTCATGACTCTCCAAATTCATTTGTGTCAAAACAAAACTAAAGTTTCCCACTTAATAAAAATGAAAGGGTAATAGACTTGAACATTTACTGCATGTTTTTTGGGTATGCCTTAATCTCCCCCTTGGCTAAGTTGCCATCATATAAATCAGGCCCTTAAGTTATCATTGTTATAGTAGCAATAAAAATAATAATAAAAGTACTGTGAGGTCAGAAAATGTCAAGAACAGTCAGAAAAATGAGAGAGACATAAAACAAAGTATAAAAGACTAGCTAGGATTGGAAAAATTCAGGTACTGTACCTCCAAGTGTATTCCAGCAGGAGGTAGCTGCCACTGCTGTTTTATTTAATGAGCCTCCACATAAATCCCAGCTGCTAACCATGTGATAAGTCCATCTCTGCAAACAAGAGACCCCATTCTCTATCGGTGTTCAGTCCTGGCTGCCACTAATGGGAATTTCACTTATAATAAGGGAAAAAACAGATCTTGAAATGCTCCTTTGGATTTGTGTGTGTTTTTTTTTTTAACATTTAAACATTAATTGGTTTGACTCCATTTGTGTGTGTGTGTGTGTGTGTGTGTGTGTGTGTGACAAAATTAATATGTAAACTCTCTAGATCCAAATACATGAAAAAAAGGAAGAGAGGAAGTTCTGGATATTTGAAATATTTTTTAATGTGAAAAAGATATAAAGGCATTTTCATGGATTACCAGAGAGAGAATTTAGACTGTAAAGTAGAAATAAAGCCTAAAGAAATTTCATAAGCTTCCGATAATGAGTGAATAGAGAAAAGAAAAGAACTTGTTTGGAATTTTTTTTTTTTGAAGGACACACATACTTTTGTAACTTTCTTGACACTAAGGTTTCAGTGGTTGATCCACCATTTTCATACTGGAGTGTGTACAGGACTGAAATGGAGACTTGCACCTGGTAACGGAGGCTCAGTTGGTGGGGAGCAGTATGGGAGAATGGAGAACACAGCCCTAAGGCAGACAGGCGAGGAGCCCAGCCCTGCCACGTGCTCACCGTGCAGCCTTGGCAGGTGACCTACCCTCTGTCTCAGTCGTCTAGATGTCAAATCGGAATATTAATACCCAGAGGTTAGAACAGGCAATGAGGAAAGGCTTGGCAAACCAGCCAGAAGCAGGCACAGAGAGGAAACCATGAGTCATGAGGCAGGGACCAGGAGACTACTACCAAGGCACAATAGTCAGGAGGGCGATCCAGAGTTCATATCAGGGGGTGAAGAAATATGGGGGGGGGGGGGGAGGAGATAGACTCAAAGGATCCAGAGAGAAATTTCATAGGTAAAGAATGCCTTTTCAGGGTGCCCGGGTGGCTCAGTCGGTTGGGCATCTGACTTCGGCTTAGGTCATGATCTCACGGCTTGTCAGTTTGAGCCCCGCGTTGGGCTCTGTGCTGATAGCTCAGAGCCTGGAGCCTGCTTCGGATTCTGTGTCTCCCTCTCTCTCTGCCCTTCCCCTGCTCATGCTCTGTCTCTCTCTCTCTCTCAAGAATAAATAAACATTAAAAAAAAATTTTAAAAAAAGAATGCCTTTTCACATTGTGTACTACACTGGATGCTTCGATGTCTTCAAAATTAAAAAGAAAAGCAGAGGCTGGAGCACACAAATGCATTTATTTGGGGGCTTTTGTGTTGATTTCTAAGAAGCATGGATCAGTTAACTCACAGGCATGCGGTGACTGTGTTGGGGTCTCTTAGCTGAAGTACATGAGAAGGTTTGATGAAAACAGTGGAGGGAAGAAAGTGGCCATTTCTGATATTTAACTAGAAATGGAGAGGGAACAATTAGGGCTACAGGTGATGACATCATTACTCTAGGGAAGAAAATAAGAGCTTCTGTCAGAATTCTACAAAGGTCTCACTTTAGGCCAAACTTCATTCTAGCTAGTTAGAAGTATCAAAGCTCCATATGGCTCAAATGCTGCTGATACTACTTGGCACTCTATGTTTTAAGTCAAATAATTAAAAAAAAAATTTAATGTTTATTTATTATTGAGAGACTCTGTCACAGAGCGTGAAGAGGGGAGGGGCAGAGAGAGGGGGACACACAGAATCTGAAGCAGGCTCCCGGCTCTGAGCTGTCAGCACAGAGCCCAACGCGGGGCTCGAACTCACAAACTGCGAGATCATGACCTGAGCCGAAGTTGGTCGCCTAACCAACTGAGCCACCCAGGCGCCCTTTAGGTCAAATAATTTTAACTCTTTCAAACACCAAATGTTTGATTTAATTATCTTGGGTTTCTGGGTCATTTCCTCTCCCTCAATTTGTTAGTGCAATATTGCAACACAATTCTGATGCTAACCATCCAGAGTCAGACTCCACAGACCAAACGATGTAGCTCCCAACAAGAATGCTCTCACTTCTGATGCAAGCCACAAGTTTTTCGGGGTCCCCAGGCCACTGTACTTCTCACTAACTGGCTATAAATTCAAGGTGTTTCCATGACTCCCTTCAGGTTTGATATTTCGTTAGAATGACTCACAGAACTCAGGAAAATGTTATTTGGTACAAATTAAGGATACAAATTAAGACCAGTAAAATGAAGGGACATAGAGGATGGTCCAGGTGGGCCCCAAAATTGAAGCTTCTGTGTCCTCAGGACAAGAAACCCTCCCAACACACCTAATATGGTTACCAGCCAGGAAGCTCCACTGAACCTTGAGTCCAGAGTTTTTATTGGGTGTACATTATACATGATTGGGTGTCCAATACGTGATTGATTGAATTACTGGCTGTGGGGTTGAGTTTAGTCTCCAGCTCCCTTCTCCCCAGAGGCCAGGAGGTTGGGCTGACCTCATGTGGCTCAAAGCTTCTACCCTCCAACCACGCTGGGTGGCCTGGGTCAGGCCCTGTCCTCAAGCTATCTAGGGGTCCATATGAGTCACCACATTAGCATAAACTCAGGATGGTTCAGGGGGCCCACCATGAATAACAAAGATGCCCCTATCACTCTGGAAAGTCCAAGGATTTAGTCTTCCTTCCAGGAATGAGGGGAAAAGGCCGGTCAAATTCTTAAATATACAAGTTAGATGAAACCAAACAACAAATTTTCTTCTCTCTTTTTAAAATTTTTTAAAATGTTTATTTCTTTTTGAGAGAGAGAGAGAGCATGAGCAGGCGAGGGGCAGAGAGAGACACACACACACACACACACACACACACACACACACACAAAGTCTGAAGCAGGCTCCAGGTCATCACAGAGCCCGATGCAGTGTTCAAACTGACAGTGAGATCATGACCTGTGCCCAAGTTGGATGCTTAACTGATTAAGCCACTCAGGTGTCCCCAAATTTTCTTATTTCATCTTGCTGTTGGTAGCATAGCTAATTATTGTGCTTGTATTCAGACGAGTGGCAGTCTCACTCCTGTTTAAATAATACTTAAATTTATTAGCCTCCAGAATTAAAACAATTTGTAAACCACTCTGATATATTTTATTATTTTCCCCCATCTTGTATCCATAAAGATACATTTTTTAAAAATTCTTAAATATATGGGGTTGCATTTGTTGTGACTGAAGTTCTTATTCCTTTTCATGAAATGCTTTTCCCATTTTCAGGGTCACCTGGAAAATCCCATTTTTCTGCTGACAATCTTATTAATCTTATTTACTTGTTGACAAATCCATACATAAACAGTGTCACTCCAGTATGACAGCTCAAGAATAAGCTTTCAGGATTTAGGGTTTATTATTTAGATAAGCCACTTTTGTGAAGAAGACAAACCAATAATTAATAATAAGAATAAGAGCTCACATATTGAACATCTTCAATGTGTTAGGCACAGGACTTTGTCAAAACTCATACAGGAAGAGGCAGAGTTGGGTTTTAGGCTCACTTGTTTGACCCAAGCATCTAACTGACTGATGTGTCTTCTTTTAATAGATACAATTTGATGATGTAACAAGGCAAATTATCTATGAAATTCCCAAATTTGTTCAAATATTAAGGTTTCCAATAGTTGCAGTTAAAACAGAAATTAAATGTGAATTTCTATATATCTCTGAATATAACAAGGAACATATGATTCACAAATTTCAATTCACTACCAGCAATCTTGATACTTGGGGATTAAAGTATAAAGAAGTTCTATTTGCTTATACCTGCTGACTCTCTTTACCTCTCTTGTGTTAGGTTGGATAATGGTCCTGCAAAGATGTCCATACCCTAACCCCCTAACCTGCGAATATGTTACTTTACATGACAAAAGTGATTTGAATATGTGATTAAGGATCCTGAATATGGGAGATGATCCTGGTTATCTGGGTGAGCTCAATGTAATCACGAAGTCCTTAATAAGGTCAACAAGAGGACTGGAAAAGGCAGAGAGGATGCTGTGGAAATGAAGCAGAGATTGAAGTGGTATGCTGTGAAGATGGAGGAAAGAGCCACAAGCCAAGGAATACAAGCAGACTGGAGAAGCTACAAAAGGCAAGGAACAGATTCTCCCCTAGAGCCTCCAGAAGGAGCACAGCTCTGCTGATACTTGATTTTAAGTCTGTTAGACACATTCAGACTTCTGACCTCCAGAACTATAAGATAATAAATCTGTGTTTGTCTTAGTTTGCTCAGGCTGATCCCCAAAACACCAAAGATTCAGTGGCTTAAACAACAGTTATTTTCATACAGGGCTGGAAACTAGAAGTCTGAGATCAGAGTGGCATGTTCAGTTACTGGTAAGAGTTCTCTTCTTGGCTTATACCTGGGAGGCTTCTCACTGTGCCTTCACATAGTAGAAACAGAGTGAGCAAACCCTAAGATCTCTTCCTCTTCTTAAAAGGGCACTAATCTCATCATGAGGGGCCTACCCTCATGACTTTATCTCAGTCTAATTATCTCCCCAAATCCCCATCTCCAAATGTCATTACACTGGGGGTCAGCACCTTAACACATGAATTTTTGGAGGACACAAGTCAGTCCATAGTAGTGTTGTTCTAAGCTATTAAGTGTGGGGATTTGTAGCAACAGCAAAAGACATTAATACACCCTTTTCCCTTCTTTTTCTAGGTAAATGAAATGAACATTTTACTATACTAACTATACTGAATAATACTGTTACTGTATATTTGAAATTTGCTAAGAGAGTAGATCTTAAAAGTTCTCAACACAAGAAAAAGATTTGTGACCATGTTGTGATGGATGTTAATTAGACATATTGTAATCATTTCACAATACATACAGTAAATATTGAATGATTATGTCATACACATGAAACTAATATAATGGTATATACCCATTATATCTCAATTCCTATTCTTGGAATATTGTGTGCATTTTGGTATATTTAGTAAAGATGAAAACTGAACATATTCTTTAATATTAAAACTGTGTATAACATAGTGCTGAATTAGGGGCGCCTGGGTGGCTCAGTCGGTTGAGCGTCCGACTTCAGCTCAGGTCATGACCTTGCAGCTCGGGAGTTCGAGCCCCGCGTCGGGCTCTGTGCTGACAGCTCAGAGCCTGGAGCCTGTTTCAGATTCTGTGTCTCCCTCTCTCTCTGTCCCAACCCACTCGCATTCTGTCTCTGTCTCTCTCAAAAATAAATAAACATTAAAAAAAACATAGTGCTGAATTATACTTGTTTTTAAAATCGATTTCAAATTAATCAATATATTATATGTAAACAATGTAAAAAATTAAATAGTGCTTAAAGACATTAAAAAAGCAGAATCCCCTTATATCCTGCTCCTCCCAACTTTTAACACTTATAATAATTTGCCAAATAATGTGTCTGTTATTTTCTGATTAATCCATTTTAGACATTACCTTCTGACTTCCTATTATAGCAGATGGAGATTTTTAATATATTTGCATACTTTTCCACCCTACTGTACATCTATAATTAATTCTCAATTTTGTGCTAGATCTTCATTCACAGTAGTCATTATTGATTTCTAAATAAATGTTACCCACTTCTGAATCAACCAGCAGATTAGGATTTCAACTCCTTTCTTAGAAATCTCTTCCCTCTCCCTACCATACTTATACATGTTTTTTTTTTTCATTTGATTAGTCTACTTTGTATAGCCGAATTTTCTCATACCCTTCAATTCTCTATAAAATGCAATTTAACTGTCCATGACTTTAAAGTACTCAAGTACTTATTGTTACCTTTTAATTTTTTTCCTACAGACATATCTCCTTAAGCCCTCCACCTTCATTTACTAATTGCTCTAGACCTGCTGCTGTTGTCTTCCTGGGACTTCTTTTGTTGTCATCTTCAGAATTCCCATGTCCTGTTTGTGTTACATCTCCTACTCCTACATACCCTTCTCTTTCTTGGTTTACTTACTTGTTTCAGTGGAGTATATTCTTGGGTAGTTTTCTCAAAAAGTACACAGAGGATAATTTCTTTAAAAAGTTACACATTTGAAAATGTCCATAGGATCTCAACCAGATTTAGAATTCAGATTAAAAATCATTTCCAAGGGGCACCTGGGTGGCTCAGGTTGGTTAAGTGTCCAACTTCAGCTCAGGTCATGATCTCATGGTTCATGAGTTCAAGCCCCACGTCAGGCTCTGTGCTAACAGCTCAGAGCCTGGAGCCTGCTTCGGATTTTGTGTCTCTCTTTCTGCCTCCCCTTGCTCCTGAGCTCATGCTCTGTCTCTCTCAAAAGTAAATAAACATTAAAAAATTAAAAAAAATCATTTTCAAATTTTAGAAGGCTTTGCTTCATTGGCTTCTCATTTCAATGTTGGAATAGACATACATTGCCATTTTTGCTCCTAATTTTACTCTTGATCATTTGTGTGAAACCTATGTGTACTGCTGGAAGTTTTAGGATCTTCTCTCTGATCCCAACGCTGAACATTCACAGTAATGGTCTTTGGTATGGGGATCTTTGTTCATTCACAGAGCAAGACACTCACAAAGCTTTGGCAATCATATTTTTCAGTTCTGGGAATTTTTCTTCAAATAGTGATTTGGTAATTTCCTTCTATTTTCCATTTTCTCTCAGTTTGAAATTCTTATTAGATGCTTTCACTTTGTAATATATCCTCTGTTCTCATATGCTTCATCTTCATGCGGGTATGTTCCAGAGTTTCGTTCTTGATCCCCTTTCTCTATACTCACTCTAATAGCAATCTCTTCCAGGCTCAGCAAATGACTTCTTGAGGTTTCTTTGGGGCACTAAGGGGAGCTTTCCTGGGCCATTATAAATTCCCAGATACCTCATCTTCTATGGTAGTCTTGGAACCCATGATAAAATGACTGTGAATTTGTGATGCACTTCTCTACTCTAGAATGATTTTAGGAATCTATGGGGCTGTTGTAGGGGTATAGATATGGGTTAAAGTGAGCCTAAAAGCTCCAGCTGCCTTTAGAACAGTTACAAGAAGAAATTCAGGTAAACTGATAAATTCCTATGTTCCTCTAAAGTAGGTCTGAAATCTGAATGGGGAACTATAAATGACCTATTTCCAGAAGTTCACGAAATTAAAGCCTAATGTATGCCTTTAAGATGTCTATTTACTTGATGAGTCTGTTCTTGTGTTAAGTGAATGCAGTCAACTCCAAGAAATCTGGATGCTTCTAAACTGCCCTAGGTGAAGGCTAAGGGTACTTTACATGCAGAGGTGATAGATATAGTATATTGTGAAGGCAGCTAATCTTTCTCCTTTAAAATGCCAAAGAAAGTTAAAAGCCCTTTGGGGGATAATTACTATCCTTTCCTTTCCTGCACTGCAATTTTATGGTCACCTGGAATAGTGGGTACTCATTTTGCTTAGTATTCATGAATGCACACAAATTCTCTGCCTTAAGGTTGAGAGCTTTTCCCAAATGCTCAAGACTTAACAGAAAGTTTGACAGTTCAGGGCCAAAAAATGAAGAGATGTTTGTACTGAGCTTAAATTACAGTATGCCTTGGTCTAGCAGGACAAGGAATCCACCAGGATGGGAGAAGGTGAAGTGATGGAAAGGGCTTTATACGCTTATGTGGGAATGGCTTAGTTTTAAATGGACAGTAGATGGAGAAAAATATTGCTAAACTAAAGATGGGAAAATGAACGATGTCCTATGAGGGCGTGTTTTAGTGAAAAATAAAATAAAACAACAACAAAACCAACAAAGCATGGTTCTGAGATCTATATGAGAAGTTTATTCTAACCTTTGAAGTGAATGTATAAGCCATTTTTCAATGCCACAAACAACACCCAGTGAGGTCTTTCTTTTATAAACCCATGGAGATTCCCACAGTTAAATAAGTACATTCCAAATCCTATTTCTTTATATCTACTCTACTCTGTGGATTTCTCAATCTAATATATCCCCTATAAAACTAGTTTATTGAGAAAAAACTTGGAAAACTGCAGCATCACTCAGGTAGTGCAAACATGGAGAGCTTGGTGTTTGATAGTTGAAACATGGGATCGCCAGTTACAATGGTTTTATGTCTAAGGATAGGGTCAGAGAGAGGTAAGCTACTGGAAATCTACCTGCCTTGAGACAGCTTGGCCTCAGCCTGACTTCATGAAAAAGTAGGGTTAGTATTGTTGTCTCAGGACAAAGGAAGGATAAAATATCATTTTCAAAACTTCCTATCAACTCTGAATATTAATGATAGTACCCAAATAATTTTACAGATTGATTAAAAGCTATATGTATTATGTGAAAGGATTCTCATATGTGTACTATATAGGACATACTTGTCATTACCCTAGGGAATATAAAATCCATTTGGAACCTTTGAAAGGAAGACAGAAATGTCCCATTCCAGACCAAATGTATTTAAATGTTAATAATATCCTAAGTGTTCTAAATTAATGTATTTTTATATAAAGATTTCTATATGCTACCAAAGACTTTGAAGTAGTGACTTTTTTGTTTTGTTTTGTTTTTTAAATGATCAACTATACCTAAAACCCATGTGGTATCAAAGTTACACAAATACATACAATGTCAGTCTAACTGCTTAAATGACTATGTAGAATCTAACTACTGATTTTCCTCCCAATCTCCTTTTCTTTATGTATATCTTTTAAAACCTCTATTAGAAAGAAGATTTAGGTACTACAGTTCCTAATGGAGAATAATTAAAAGCTGGAAGAAAACTTTCAGATTTAAAAATAATAACCATACAGTGACAAATAGACAAATTATAGGAATTATGCATTGAATTCAAATAGAATTTGGAGATAAAATACTTCTAAACCTGAAGTCCACACGAAATGCTTCAATACTAGAATGGGCTTTGTAATAAAAAGAACATGTAAATAGATGTTCTTTTCTGAAAACAGTTCACGCACATTAAGTCATTCACATTTTATTACACTCAGGTTAAACAGCTCTTTGATTTAAAGGTATATAAGAAACATTTGCAACATGACACTAAAGAGGCACTTGAATGAGTTTTGATAATTTATCATAAAGCATAATCTATATTTGCAATGACCCTCTTTCTAAAAGCCAGTGGAGCCAAGGGGTAGAAAGAAGACAGGGCCTGGCCAGTTCCCTTCTTTCTATGCCACATAAGCAGGATGTCTGTAGCCAAAGAGAAAGTTGTAATCAGAGCTGTTACCTCAGTCGGAATGAGTTTCTCTCCAAGTATATGCACAGGGATGTATACACACTTCCTTATTAATCACCACAGGACCCAAGAAGGCTCTGCGGCCAGGAACCATGGACATGGCCCTGGGGAGCGATCCCCGCAATGCTAGCTAGCTCCAGAAGTCCACCCACCTTCACATTTTCTCCTTGAGGCTTACAGCACACTGGGGTTCTTCTATCTTGGTTTGGGAAGATATGGAGAAAAAATGTATACAATTTGTTATTTTTCACTAAGACCGTACTCCAAAAAATAGTATTAAAAAACAAAGCTGGTTCAGGTTATAAACTATGCTGTTAACTATGTGTATTTCCAATCACTTGGGGTGCTTAAAAAAAAATTCTCAGGCTTCACTTCTGCAGATTGCAACTAGGTAAACTGGTGAGGGGCCTGGGAACTTCTAAATTTATAAAGCTCCCCAAGTGCTCTTAACAATTAAACCATGTTTAGAATCTCAAATTTGATGCTATTTTGGAAATTTTCCTTGGGATGCTAACTTCTCAAATCATAACCCTCAAATTTTATGTCACTTTGGAATATTGAACTACTACATATATTTGCTCTTTCAAGCAACATAAAAATTCACTTATTCATCTCCCCATTTCAGTTAAAAATAACACAAAATATTAATTTGCTGCATTTTCCCTCCAAATGCTCACTTTATTTTAATAGCAAGAAACTTGAGGAAGCAGAGAATAAGATTTTCCCTTTCTCAGCACTCACTAAAGATCCCATTCCTCAAACTGCAGTGATTTTTACACATATACTATGCTCATAGGGGTGCTTTTCCCATTTACTAATAATAGGTCAGAGAAAAATTATATTGTTTCTGATGAGAAATGTTTATCTAAATGGCTCAAGGAAGTAAACAGAATGGTGTCACTATACCCACATCAAGTGACCACTGAGGATAACCTAAATTTTATAGCTAGCATGGTAAAACCACAAGTGTACTGGTAAAAAGAATTTTCTCAATTCCCTCTTTAGGTAATAAATATATAATAGACTTCTTTCTACCTGTGTCCACTTTCTATGAGATTGAAAGCTCCTCCTCAAGACGAATTTTATGATGTTCTGATTTGTGTGATGCAAAACACAGTGGTAAGTGCATGTCAACTGTCAATACCATCATCACTATCAACATCATAGTTGTTGTCATTTGAAAATATTCAGTTTCATGTACTTTACATTGTGTTAAATCCCTTATAAGACTCCTATGACAGGTACTATTATTATGTGCATCTTTATAAATGGAGAAACTGAAGCACAAAGAACTTCAGACTAATATTTCACAGTTAGGAAGTGGCAGAGCCCGCACCTGAACCCAGGAGGTCTGGCTCAGAACTGATGCTGTGGAATTTTGCTCCATGGGACATCTTTCACATAGAACACAGGATAAGTAAGGCACTTGGAGTTCCCAATGAGCAATGCCTCCAGGACCCCTCAATAATTATCAGACCCCATGCCTTTGCATATACCAGGACAGGCTTATTAACACGTCAAAATACGTGTTCTTTGATGATAGGCAGGGCACTGTAGTTTTCTGTTTCAACTTTATCTCTGACTCATTTTGGAGTATTAGTGCCAGGAATGTCACATAGTTATTTCCTGGTTTTATATACTCAAAAGTACTCCTGGAAAACGCCCTACTGCAATTCTTTTTACAAAGAAGTAAAAGGACACAAAGTTTTCACAGTCTCTCAGTTTTGGTTTCGATCTCAATTTATGCCACTTCAGAAAAGCACTCATTTTATTCCATAGTTCTAGAAATTTCAACTATGACAACATACTGAAAAAGGCCAATCTTTCCTAAATTCTGATTTAAGAGTTTACTTCTAATTACACAGCAATCATACACACACACACACACTCACACACACACCTACCTTAAGGTAAACATTTTAAGGATTTTAAAAGCTATTATTGAAAATGCAACTCCATACAACTATGTTATGATTTTCAAATAAGTGACTATAACAGACAATTTTGAAAGAAGCTGGATTTTGAAGGATGTGTTAAGTAAACCTTCCTGGACTCATTTGTTCTCAGGTAAGAACAGAACCTGTAGAACCACTGAGTCTTGTGTAAACCCTTTGTGTGGGAGGCACTGGAACATCACCAGGCTTTCTGGAAGCTGGTATATGAGTGAGGAGCATGTGGAGGTTAGTAATGAGAGTCTCTTTTTGATCAGAGGGCTTTATAATTCTCCCTGCAGCCAGCAACCCACTGAATCTTCAAGAGAAAGCATTCCTCCTTTTGGCGCATTACGTGTTTGGGAGTCCTCCAAGTGAATGTCCCTTAAATGTCAAACAGAACCAGGCACTATAAAGTTCTGTTTTGCCAGCGCCTTCCTTGCAACCAGATCCCACTTTTTGGTTTTGGCACCATATACCTTGGAGAGTAAGAGACAGCTTTGTTGACACCTACACTGGGGGTGTGAACTGCAGGCTATGACACATCGATGGCAGCACAAACCTGCATTTTGCTTGCTTCAAAACATGCTTGTTACTTATGGGAAGTAGCCATATAAATTTAGTAAGGCAGGAAGCTGGACACAAATAACACAGAAACCCCCAATTTTATTTCTGTCTCATGTATGCTGTTCTAGGCCCAGTCTTCACGAGCCAGTAAAGAGGCGTTTCAATCACCACTACTTATTTTTAAATACAAACTTTCTAAACCTTTACTCCTAACAATCCCCAGGATATCATTTAGCTCAAACATAAGTGAGCAAAGGGCCTTAGAACTGGGGAGCTGGAGCTAAAGGAGGAGAGTGAATAGGGAAATGGAAGTGAGGGAGAGAGGGTTGCTCATTCAGTCCAGGCCCAGAGCTTCCCACTGACCAAAGAGTCAGCCATCCCCTCCTTCTTGACCTCAAGTTCAGGTAACAAAAAAACAGGTTCTCTTTAAAATATCAAATTTCTCAGGATTTAATTTCTAATGATATGAGTAACCCTGATGTGGTGGATCAGACTGTGTATATTGCTGAGGCCTAAGCTTCAGCAAGGTAGTGTCTTTTAACAAAGGATGAGGTGTTATACAGCCCAGATGCACTTCAACCAAGAATCTTTGGTCTAGTTTTAATTTTGAAATTGTAATATCTTTGATGGGTATATGGGAAACAATGATCAAGATCACTTTGATTTTAAATCGAAAGGTCTTCATTCTTGTCAAAGTAGGCTAAGGAGAGAAAGAAAATAGAACTCTGGTTTTCCTTATGTACTTGGTCACATTTTAGAATAAATAGATGTTACATGACCCTAACATGGAAAGGATCACAAAGGAAGAAAGTCAAGAGAAATTGGTTAAGGGGCTGGGGAGTGAGGGAGAATTAAAATTGGAGAGAGACTCTGGAGAAGATAATTCTTGGATACATGCATATGCTATTCATTCAACACTATACCTTATCATTACCACACAACTGATTTCAGAGTTACATCATATTCAACAAACCCCTAGACTTTATTCCTATATAAAATAGTTTGGGGACTTTCTCTTTGAACAGAGAATAAAACCCATCCACTACTTCAAATGCTTCCCACACATTGATATCATTTACAGATTCATTTGAATTAACAAACTCTGCAAGGGTTAATTAAGCCAACAGATCATTCACACGTTGGTTTTGATTTTTTCTTAACAATTAAAATCCCAACTAGGTATGATGATCTCAGTGATTCAGAGCTCTGCTGTGAGGAAAAGAGCAGAAACTTGGGGGAATGCAATAGAATGGTCATGTATTCACCTGCTCAGGGCTGGCCTTCACCTCTCTCCCTTTGGCCATGTGGTCCTCCCTCCCTTCCATCTTAATGAAGGCTGCCTGATGACACCCATATGGTGGATGACTTTTGGAAACCACTCCTTCTGAAAAACAAGGTCTCCAAACTAGGTTTTCAAAGTAAATAAGGTCTAGTTTAAGTAATGTGATATAAGGAAATAAAGAGACTTCTGATTCTGAGAACTTGGGGAATGAATCCCAGCAACTCCCAACTGAAGACCAGTTATATTGATTCTAATAAAGTTTTGGGTTTCCTCATTTGTAAAAACAGATAATCTGTCTGGTCTGTCTTAGAGGGGCCAGTGTGAGGCCAAATGGAGGTGGCATCTATAAAGGGTTGGCACAGTGTGCTTATGGCTCCTATTAAAGTTCACTTCTTTATGGTCCTGCACAATACTCATGATCTCCAGGGAGCTGGGTGAAGCAGACACAGCCTTGTCACACAGCTGCACTAGGTGGATGTTACTTTGCATCTGAATGCACAGACATGGGCTTGGGCCTCCAAGAACAGAGTCACACCAGAAGATGTTGAGGTTTGGGAGCAAACTTCTGGGGAGAGCTTCTGCCAACCTTTGTGGAGAAGAAAGTGTCATTTCCTCAACTCTGTGAAACAACACTATAGAGAAACTGCCTTTTTAAAAAAAATTTTTTTTAAATATTTACTTATTTTTGAGAGACAGAGACAGACAGAGCATGAGGGGAAGAGGGCAGACAGAGAGGGAGACACAGAATCTGAAGCAGGCTCCAGGCTCTGGAGTTGACAGCACAGAGCCCGAAGCGGGGCTCGAACCCATGAACCGTGAGATCATGACCTGAGCTGAAGTCAGACGCTTAACTGACTGAGCCACCCAGGCTCTCCGAGAAACTGTCTTTCAACTACCATCTTGTTTCACTAAGTTCGAAGTGTGGCAACCTATGAGCAGAACTCTGGAGTTCTGTAGGGAGGTCTGGAGACTATTACCCCTGAAAGGCGAGGTCCTGGTTTAGGGCTGTGGATACAAAAGATCTGGGCAGCAGGCAGCCATCACCTTATCCTTGCTCCTGAAAAGGTATGCTCCAAGGACACAGTCTACTTCCAGGCACTCTTTGGAATGCAGTCCTGACTACGAGGTCCCACAGTCAGCACAGCCTGCCCTAAGTTTAGAAACCAAAGTTATTTGTAAAACTTCCCCATTCTTCAAGACCCGTGTTAAAACTACCTTTCAGAAATGAGGGATATGCTTTCCCTGAGCATGATGGCCTTTATGAAGGCCCCAGGTATACATTTCTAGTTTGTTCCTTTGAGTTTTAAAACTGCAAGCCATGCTATTTATATGAAGGAGGATGTTCCCTTGCTGGAGAATACTAGTACACAGATTATTGTTGTTGTTCAAGTTGCCAATCCTGGTAGCTATTCAGGAGATAAGTAATTAGTAACAGTTTTGTTGGACCGTGAATATCAGAGATTCATACCCTTTGAGCGGAACCTTAATACAGCAGTAAAGGTTTATAGCTATATAAAGCTGTCCAGCTGGAGTGGAAGCAACCCACAACATTTTCCATGCAAAACCCACTCACATGATGCATTCCCCACCCCATCTTGCTCCTGTTGGAGAGGCAGGGAAGAAGAAACAGATGTTTGCACAGGAATTTTCCCAGGGCTTAATTCAAGAAGCTAAAACCGTGAGCACACCTGAGCAAATGAGGCCTGGATCCGGCAGGTAGCGCTGGGCCGTAGCCCCATGTTTCTGTAAGACTATGCTTTACGAACATGGAGAGGCACAGAGTAGGAAAAACAAAGACATTTTCATTCTGTAAGTTTGGAATTCTATCCATTTGCTGTAGTAATGTTTAGTTTTATCAGCTTTCCAGAGGGGACAGTGTAGAGCTACAGTATTTTTAGCTTGTTGAATTTTTCAGTGTTTAAATATATCTCAGAGAAAACACCTCATCTAATGCTACACCCCTTCCCCATATATAAATGACAGTGAATATTCTAATGCTGAAATAGGCACTGACCTTAAAAAGCAATGTCTCAAGCACTGCTGGTAACAAACTTTAGATTTGGACATTTACCTAACTGTGTTAAACAAAGGTGTGTATTTGCTTAATGAGATGCAGTACCACGTAAGGAAAGTGAAAAAAAAAAAATCATTGCAATAATTTCACTTGATTATTCCAATGCAAAAGAAAATCTACTTCCTAAAATACTGTACCGAAAGTACAAGTCTTCATTTGCGAATCTGAATTGTACATATGTTACCATCATCTTAATGAATGTATAAGTATCGGCAACACCAGTTAGCTCATGGCCTTGTATACAGTCAGTATTCAATAAATGTCACTTGACTTGAACTGAAGGACAAGACAGAATTCTGTGAGATTAAAAGAAAAGAAAGTTTCTACAAAGCAAGCATTTTCTATAATAGGCATATCTCAAACTAATAGGCAGGAAGTATATTTAAAAAAATGTTTTTGCTTTAGGTCTAAAAGATTTTCCTTTCCAACTATAAAACAGCTGAAATCATGTATCCTCAGCCCAACGTAATTTCACGCCTAATTTATGGAAACAGAATACCAAAGGGCTCTGAAAGGGAGAGGGCAGGCAGGAGGGAAAGGATAGTGTGACATTAACACAGGGACCTGCTACTCTGTTGTTTGGCAGGGAGAAGCCTGGGCGATTCTACCCTACCGGGCGGCACAGTAAGATTCCAGCAAAAACATGTGTTATGAGGAGAGGAGGGGGTACTCAGCTGAATGAACTTACTGTTACCTTTTTCCCCCCTAACATAAGTCTTCTTTTTCCTGATACTGTCTGAATTTGAAACATCTAATTTAATCCGTTGGAGGGCCAGTCTTCCTTTTATTTCCTGTCTGTACTGAAGCAGTCGCCTGTTTCAATTACGACTTTCTCCAGCTCCTACATTTCTTGTGCTCCAGCTGGCTCAAAGTGCACTTCCTTGGAAGGTAAAATGCACTAACTGTGCTGATCGGAGACTGATAGCTGGAGAGCCACAATATTTAATAGCTGCACTGATAAGGAGGTTTAAAAAAATCCATTTTTGAGCCTAAACAAAAGGATATTATGTAGCTGTATGTTCAATTAAGATCTAGTTAAATTCTTTTTTCCCATTATGTGGAACTTCATGCAGGCAGCCGACATAATTCATAGTGTTATGGCAAATTTCATCGGCACTGTATGTTTGAGAAATGTTTCCCTCCTGCTTTTCAGTTAGTTACTGCTGATTTGGGACCAGCTTGGTGCAATTATTTCAAAGAACAGAACTGTGGGATTGATACGGCATTCTTGCAAAACCTTGACTGGCTAAAAATAAGACTGTTTTGTAGTTGCAAAGGCAAAAAACGTCTCTGGGCTGTAAACACCAGTCAATGTATTTCTTTTCTGCTTTATGAAAACCACAGTTTTTTTTTTTTTCTTCTTCTTTTCTCTGTCCCTCCTTACTCATAGTGTATTTTAATTACAGTTTAATCTCTTTCAGTGAGGAGCTCTGGAGACCTTATTGTTCAACCACAGTATTATCAAGGCTACAGCTACAATTTATGGCAAAAGGTAGAGGCTCCCCTTAGAAAATCCAAAATCCGCCCCCCAATAAATAAATAGATGAATAAATAAATAAATAAATAAATAAATAAATAAATAAATAAAATCGTTACTTTATTGCAAATTTTTATGAGGCCCGAGAGATGCCAGTGCAATAATTAAAGAAATACCTGAGAGGTGTTGATCAACACTTACCCTGTTTAACTCTGCTGGGTCAATAAATCTGAAGGAAAACTTTCAAGTTAACAAGATTGTTTGGGCCTCCAGTTGCTGAAAGTATTCGGTTACACTGAGGGGAAATGAGGTGGGAGAGAGTGGAGGAGAGGTTCAGAAGTAAAAAAAGGAACTCTCCACACTTGAGGTACAGGAAGTATACAGTAGAGAGTTTGTTTCAATTGAAGGGGTGAATAAGGTCACTAAATTATTTTTGTTGCTTTAAGCTTACAGGTGTAATTTAGTGTCTGATTTTTAGTACATATTTTTAGAGAGTTCCTACAATCTTGGCAGTTTCAATAAAAGGAAAGGTATGACTTGGCCTTCCACCAGAACACCACAGATGACAAGAATAAGGCCACTACTCAAGTATGAGATGAAACTTTAACTATTGTCAGTTGTTCCCTTTACTGTCTTCATTCTTTAAAGGATCAGTTTGATTCATACATTCATTTTCTCTAAAGAAGCAGGAACAACAAGAACCTTTTATTCAGCTTGCCAGTAAAAGCTGGCTATTTGGAGGGTTTACTTTCACACACGAACTTGGTTCTAATAGAAGCTGTTTTAACCTCATGCTCGTCCCTTCAGTGGGGCCATGATGTCCACGAGGTGTAAGTCAACTCTGCCCAGTGAGGGCCTCTGGCCTGGTGTACCACCTTAGCCATCTCTGAGGCTGATCCCCCCACCACCAGTAATTGTGGCCTCTGCCACCTACACTTCACTGCAATTATGCTTTTCTCTGTTACTTCTGGGAATTTGTGTCAAAAGTGCTGCTTTTTGCTAACTGCCAGTCAATCAGAACCTCAGTGCCTGCTGGTCCTTTCCATTGATTACACTATGCTGACTGACCAGTTCCTCTTCTATCAGAGAACACATATATCTCTTATTTATCATGAACTGCATATACTTTCATTTGAAATTATAGAAGTTCATAATACACTAAACTACAAAAAAAGAAGCCAATGAACAGAAAATTCTAAAAACCTACTAGAAATTTACTTATAATCCTTATTAATAGATACTTTTACATGGTAGAAATGTGTTTATTCTATTTTCTCTAAAACACTTCAACACCGTATGTTCATTTTTCACTGGCAGCTGAAATATATTGCTGTTAATACTTTCTAGGCTAAAGATATCTCTGCCAAACTTTGAGGTATATAAGTCTAAGGATATCAATGGAAAATTTTTCTAAGTGCTTCAACAAAATTAAAGCTTTTGTTTCAGAAAAAAAACATTCGCCTCCAAGTATCCCTTAGCCATCCTTCTAAAGAAGTGAAGTGGCTTTCTGTTTCAAAGAGAAATGAAGACAAACCTCTTACAGTCTACAATAGTGTCAGCTTTTCTCCTTGTTTTATCTCATTTTTGGAATTGATGGATATCTCTTTGTCATACAGAACTTATAGCTCTACCTTAGATTTCTGAAAGGTAACTTATTAGTTTAATTTTTTGAGATGGTTCAGTGTTAAGCTGTTTGATTTTATGAAGTACAGTTGACCCTTGAACACCAAAGGTTTGAACTGTGCAGGTCCACTTATGTGTAGCTTGTTTTTGATAAATACAGTGCAGTACTATGAATGTATTTTATCTTTCTTTGATTTTCTTAACAACATTTTCTTTTCTTTGGTTTACTTTAAGAATACGGTATATAATACATATAACATACAAAATATGTGTTAATTGACTACTTATGTTATTGGTAAAGCTTCCAGTCATCAGTAGGTTATTAGTAGTTAAGGTTTTGGGGAGTCAAAAATTATATGCAATTTTTGACTGTGTGAGGGGTTGGTATCACTAACTCTGTGTTGTTCAAGGGTCAACTGTACTGATATGAGAAGTGGTCTAAACTGTATGCTTTATTTTCCCTGTTGTGTTCTATATTCATTTTGTTTTCTAAGTTGGGGAGCGTATATTATTAAAAATGTATTCTTGTGTATTGAAAGCATCCACATGCATGCCATTTTATAAGGCCGTATGGTATCTTGCTGTACTGCTCTGATGTAGTTGCATAAACATTCCAACAGTACAGGGCCATAGTTCTCAAAGTATGAACCGGGAACCCTATGAGGTCCCTGGGGCCATTTAATTTAATCTTGAGGGCAAAATTATTTTTCTAATACAAAGACATCTTTATTATTTATTTCTATTATTTATATTACCATGTTATTTTTAAAAAGAATTAATAAATATCTCTCAAATATCACAGTTTTATTTTCTAATAGGTAAATGTTGATAGATATAACCCACATAAGCAAAAACAGTTTGAGGTGCTCAATAATTTTTAAGATTATAAAGAAGGCTGGGAGAGTTCTGAGACAAAAACAGTTTGAGAAACTCTGATATACGCTATTTAGATTGTTTCCAATTTGGGGCTTCTCTTTTATGGAGCTTCAATTTATATGGAAATGTGAAAAAAATATATATATAATAAAGTTGTGATTTATATGTAAGAATGTATCTAGATAACCAACTTTGCCCTAAGTCCAAGTTGGTCTATTCTTTTGAAGACATATTTAACCATTCAAAAATCAACTTCAGAAGCTTACAAGAGAGTTATTCACACTTATAAAATAGGTCCTAGTATTTGTTTATTACGCTCACTTAAAATATTGAATACAACTAAAATTTCTTAGAGATTCTGAACTCTGTTCTTATAACTTGAGACTTTGGTTTCGGAATCAAAAAGAAGATTCCTTTGGATTAGAGTTTATGTTGTCAATGTAATTCAAGTCAGAAAAAGTCTTTGAATTTGGGCATGGGCGCTCCATCCAGTGTCAAAAGAAACCACACATGCACATACTATCTTAATTGAGACCTGAGTTTGGTAGGCCCATTTGTAACTTAACATAATAGTCCTTTGGAAACACTATTTCTAACCCTATCAATTTTATCTTTTGGTACAAAAGCCTTCTGGTATTACAGCCATTACTATTTGTCAGTAAAATATGATGGATTTGAATTTGCCTAGGTTAAAATTTAAGTATTCTTACATTTTAAAACAGGAAAAGGCTCTGTTGATACTTTCACACACTGATATCTATAATTGAAAATAGGATTGTATTTAACAATAGTGATCTTTCAAAAATAGAACTATAAATATCACTCAAATTCACAAGTCAGCTAATGGTTCTCCATGGGAGATGACAGTCAATGTTCAGTCTCATATATCTTTCAGGCTTCAGGCTAAAGATGGCTAATTGTTCAGTCCCTTAAATTTTGTATAACTATAATCTGCATATTTAGTCTTCATTTAGACTAGCAAATCTTAATACTGGGTTAGCGTAGAGGGAGCAGAGGCAATTTGTGTGTTGTGGAAAAGCATTTTTAGTATTGTAATTATTTTGTTTTAGTCATGATATTTAGTCACAATACTTTTAAAATTCAATGAACATATTAGAGGAAATAGGATTTACTGACAAGAATCTTTTGCTTATAATGACAGATTTTTAATCTCATGTGCAATGTAAATTAAAGGGTAGAACCATGGACTGTGAACCCTATGAGAGCAGGAACAATGTTGTTTTTCACTCCTGTCTTAACAATGACCATAACATGAACTCAATTAGAATTCACTGGAAGAATTTATGGATGAAAGAATGAAGTTTTAAAACTCATTCTAATTTTTAACAAAGACACCAAAGCAAATTTTTAGCAAAGGCACCAAAGCAATTCAATGGGAGAAAGATGTTCTCAATAGAGTTCTAGAGCAACCAGATATCCATTTGTAAAAGAATGAATCTGCACCCCTAACACCATATACAAAATTAGTGGGACATTACCTAAATATGAAAGCTAAAACTGCAAAACTTCTTGAGGAATCACAGACTATCTTCATGACCATGGATATAAGCAAAGATTTCTTAAGAAAGACACAAAAGAAGTATCCATAAAAGACAAAAATGATAAATTGGACTTGATTCAAAAGAAATCACTTAGGAAAGTGAAAAGGCAACCCACAGAGTGGGAAAAAAAAATTCTCATTATACATAACTGACAGAAGACTTCATTTCTAGACTATATTAGAAACTCCTACAAATTAAGAAAGAAAAGCCAAGAGCCCAATAATATTCCAAATGAACACCATCAATTTGCTGGGGCAATAGGATCAAAACAACCAGTAGGGAGGTAACTTGTGTATTCATTTAAGCATGTTCTTGCTACTTGATCCTCTGTTAGAAATTGTGCACACACACACAGTTGATAAAATAAATGGCAAGAAGTTTCAGTTTAATCATGGAGGCAGAAAAGTGAATGGGAAATGATAACACAGAGTGAAATGGCAATGAAAGCCTAGGTGGCATGTGGCTAAATTCAGGGCAGCCCTGAGGGTCACATGACTGGCTTCATTTCCTTTTAATTCTATTTTCAGTAGTGCTACTTCTACCATACATACTTAAGTGTTACTTCTCCAACTATATTTTATACAGATATATGAGGCAATGACCATGGTGAGGTTTAATTAATTACTTGTAGAATGGATAGATGGATGCAAAATTTCAAACGGAGGAACATTCTTGGAATATTTTTGTTGATCAGCATTCGGTGTATGGCGTTAGACCCAACTTCTTATGAGTGTTTCATGCCATTAAGTATATAACTGAATTTCTCTAATCCTAGATGTTGTTGGATATAGATGTATAATAATAACACCAAAGGAAGTACATTTCCAGTTTGGAAAAAAAAAAACAATAAAGAAAAAGTACTGCTGAATGCCACTATTTACAATAAGATCAACTTTGTTGAGGCTTCCAAGATTATCTTTTTCTCCAAACATATTAAAAGTAAGTGTGGCAGGAATTAAACTGAAACCACCATTACAAAATACTACTGATATAAATGAATAATTTCAAAAAATAAATCCTAACCTTGTTCTCTCATACTTGTTTGCACTAGGGTATGCTCTCTCTCTCTGTATATGTGTGTCTTTGTGTATCTGTATACATACAAATACATATGTATCTATCTCTAAATCTATCTATATCTCTTCTTCAGTTATATTTAGTTAAGTGTAGGTCCTTGTCTTTTTTCTTTTTCCAAGATGATTTTACATCAGCAATTTCCATGAACACATCTGGTGTTTCTTTACCGGCTAAATTTACTAAATGTTATATCTAATGAAGGAAGGATTTATGCTTTTTAAACATAAATTCATTTTATTTTCTCTAGGCTCCTCCCTCTCTACTCAAAGCTGATGATTTCTTAACCAAAATGGTTGGTCAGAATCCAATCAAGAATATAACGGCAACTGAGTAAATAAAACCATGAAGTAAGTGTAAAATATTAGTGTCCAGACATCTGAGATGTATGTGGCTACTATGAAACTTCCACAGCTGTACCGACCTGGAGCTCACAGGGTTCCCCAGATTTAACAGGACCCATTACCAGTAAGAGTTTTATTTGCTTAATAAATTACATTCTAAAGCACAATAGCCTAGGTTCATAGCTGTAAAATTGCCAAATATTGTCAATGACCACTCTCTGGTCATAAATAACAAAATAATCTATGACTCATTGGATTTTTGATTCCCAGGGCAATTCTTTCTCGCCATTACTCAAAAACATAAAAAAGCGCCTCTGCGTGGCATTTTATGATGGTTGTAAATTACTCAAAGGAGATGACATAGGACAGATTTGTAGGCCGAGTAACAGGAACCAGCCAACCAAATGTGTAAATTAAAGAACTAGTGACAAAAAAGAGGGCTAGTGAAAGAATTCTGAGATCCTAGGAATAGATCAAGATTAACTATGAAAAGAGAAGAGGAGAATGGAAGGAACATGATGCAAAAACCACTCATGGAACATTTATGCTAGCAGCTCGGGACATGGCATTAAAATAACTGAACCATCATCTGGTGGCTTCAAAGGGTTGACCTTGAAATATATTTTATATTCACGGTCTTATTTGAATATATCAAGGGTAGGTCCTGATATCTAATAGGTGCACACAGATAAAACGTGGAAGATTATTTTTAATAACTAATACCAATTTTCAAATGTGGTTAATAGTTCCTTCATGTATGCAACTACCACATACTGAACACTTGCTGTCTGCTGTTGCCCCTAGGCCAGTGGCTTGAGTACTGAAATTAATAAGGCACAGCCCTGTTGCTCCCTGAAAGAGCTCAGAGTTGGGAGCAGAGGGAGATGGTTAAATCAACAATCATACTTGCACACCCTGAGCTCTCACAGGGGAGGCTCCTGTATGGGAAGGTGCCGACCAAGGGCACCTAACCTAACTGGGCTGCAGATGGGGAAGACAGGCTCAGGAGAAGCCTGTTTGGCAGCACAGGGAGAGGAAGGTGGGGGGATAAGGACAGAAAAACCATTTTTTTGATGGATGGAACAAGGGGCATGAAGAGCCTGTCCAGGGAATAGACAGGGAGAGAAGTATGGGGTGGGTGGGGAAGGTAAGGGGGCAATCATGATGGGGTTTCCTCTGCCAAAGAGTAGGGCTGGTGTCACCCTGAAGGTGAGTAGGGCAATGACAAGATTAGACTAGCATTTAGGAAGATTATTCTTTCAGCACCATGGCTAATTTCATTATAACACCATTTAATGATCAAAGCCAACATTTTTTAGCTATTAAACAGAACAATCTTGGAAACTAAAAATTTATCTTTGTAAAAATTAATTATGAAAACTAGAACAGAACAGACTTCATTATATTCTTCTTACATGTACTAAGCACGTAGAAGTACAATTATTTTCTGTGGAAATGGAAGGTGTCCATTTCACAAGGATAGCTTAGGCACGTGCAGAGATGTGTTGCTTTTTACATGTCTTGATTGCTTCCTCTCCTTTCATTATGTTCTTTGTTTTTTCCCCTTCAGTATTCTATAGAATGATTTGTAATGGTGTGAGGAAGATTGTGTCAACATGAAGTAGAATTGTGTTAATTAGTTTGTCTCATGTTAAGAAGATGATTTTAAAATCTTCTTTTGGTCTCTTGATTACTTTGACTGCAAAGACATCACTCTACTGGATAAACTCTCATGTCCTGCTGAGGTTGAAATGATGAAATAATTATTTAAAAACTTCCGCCCTTGTCAAAGAGAAACATGTCCTATTTCATAGAAGCCATCTAAGAATATAGTCTTGAGGTCTTCTCTAATATTCAACATGATGCTATGAAGGCTGAACTGCCATGGATAGAAATTTGACAAACAAGTCATGTAAGTAATATCAGCTAAGTGTTATTCATGTTTCTGTTTCTCTCAACTCCTGGTGGTATTTTGTACATACTAGGTGATTCAATACATCTTGAATGAATGAAAGAAATGAGTACTGCTATTTATTATAGATCATTACACTTCAATGCATCTTTAATATAAAATTTTATGTGTACAGTAACTATCAATATTTTGATTATTTATCTTTTAACTGAAGACCTCCACAATACTCTGGGAGACTTAGAGGAAAGAGGTGTCTTGCCTCTTGTTACAACAAGCATGAGAACATCCATAGGCACCATCTTTGTGTATCACTGGAAGATGCAATATTGTTAATCCTCTATGTCACCCCATATAGTAGGAACTCAATATTTGATGAGAGTGACATACTGATTTATATTCCTATTCTACTATCTGCCATCCTCTGAATAAGTTTGATGGTTCATTAAATTAAAGCCTATGTCTAAAGGATTCTCTGCCTCTTTTTTTTAATTCAAGAGAGTGAGAGAGAAAGAGAGTGAGAGAGAAAGAGAGAATGTGAGCTTGAGTGGGGGAGAGGGGCAGAAGGAGAAATAATCTTAACAGGCTCCACATTTAGCATGGAGCCCAATGTGGGGCTGAGCCTCACAACCCTAGGATCATGACCTGAGTTGAAATCAACAGTTGGAGGCTCAACCTACTGAGCCACCCAGCTGCCCCTAGGGGATTCTCTTAGAATATCTAACACAAACCCATGTGAAATTAAGTATCTAACTGTAAAATGATCTGTTTCCATAACTTCAGAATTAGAAGCTCTGATATTCATTCATCTTATTCATCCAATTAATGTTTACTAAGCACCTACTATGTTTCAGGTACAGTGCTGGATATACAAAAATAATGATACCTTCCTTACCATCATGGAAATCAGAGTCAACTAGGAGAAGGGAATTATAATTAAGATATGATAAATGCTAAAATACAGATCTGTATACAATGCTATGTGGGCACAATGGAGGAAGAAGTGAATTTTGAATAGGATAAAAGGTGAATGGAGCAAAACTCAGAGAGGTAAAATTTTAGTTGAGGGCCTGGTAGAATGAAGAAGCGTTCACGAACCAGAAAGGCTGTGTTGCCTAGTACCGTAAACAGTACAGCAAAGGGAAAAGGGAATGAATGTACAGAATAAGTTAAGGGAATGCCCAGTACTCCTCATGATTCATGTAAAGAGCACATGAAAAGAAAGCTTTGAGTCAATAAATTAGGACCAGATGATTATTTACTGAGGACTTTAAACTTTCAGTAGCTAATGGTGAATTGAAAGAAGTAGAGAAAATCAGAGGTTCCCATTTGAGCAGCTGTAGAATCTTCCAGGAAATTCAATGAGGAGGATACAGAGAGAAAAAGAAAGAAGGACAGGAAAAGGGAAGGACAAGCAGTGAGAGGAGCAGCGGAAGGGAGAGTCAGGGGAGGAGAGAGAAGGGAAGGGAGAACAGAAGATAAGAAGGAAAAGCAGGTCACAGGTGAGTGCATCTAGATCCCCAGTCTCTAAATCCAGGTAGGCTGAGCCAGAAGCTACAAACGAGGGGCCTGGTCCTTGCAGTCCTAATGTGGGTGAGCAGCCAGGTTTGGGATCTTGGTGTGAATTGTCAGACTCACTGGGAGGAGGCAGGCTCTGTTTTTTATCTGTTTTTGCCACAAAGTTCCAGTTGGATATAAACTTCTTAGACTCCAGCACAGAAAGGATGTACCTGGCACAGTTCCCTCTGTGTTTTTGCTACAGTTTTCTTTGCTTTTTCTCTCTTTGATATTCTCTGTAATTTTGTACTTCTAAAATGAGGTTATCAAGTGTCAGTATATGTTTTCAAGGATCTCGGGAAAGAATACAAACTAATACATAACTAATAAATAATTATTTTATTTTTAAAAAAGGTTTATTTATTTATTTATTTATTTTTTGAGAGAGAGAGAGAGAGAGAGAGAGAGAGAGAGAATGAATGAATGTGCGGGGGTGGGGAGGGGGAAGTGAGAGAGGGAGAGAGAAAAGCCCAAGCAGACTTTACGCTACAGAGCCTGACACAGGGCTTGATTTCACTAACTGTGAGATCATGACCTGAGTCAAAATCAAAAGTCAGACGCTTAACCGACTGAGCCACCTAGGTGCCCCATAAATAATCATTTTAAAGGGTTCTTTATATGAAAGTTCATAAGAGAGACCCAGAACTCAACAGCCAATGTGGCTATTTTAGGAACCACCATTCCTAAGTAATTCCTATCTTCATCTGACTTGAGAAAAAGAATGAACGCTTATGGGGGGTTCTTCTTCATTTGAAAACTTTACATGATGACCCAGGAGACAGACAGAATCGTAAAGTCCATAAAGAGGTGCCTTGGGGGTAATTAGTTCTAGATAGCTAATAATGTATGCTTGAGAAAACAGAGACAGCTCCAGAGGTTTTAATAAGAGCATCTTTCCAACATTCCCACAGGATACTTAAGATCCATAAGTAAGAGAAAAGAAGCAATTCACTGAATTTTCTTTTAGTCATGAAGTCTCTACTAACTTAGGCTCTTCATGTATGATTTGAAAAAAAAAAACCTCCTTTTAAAATTTTTCTTAGCACAATTCAACTAAATAGAGAATTGTTCATCCTGTTGTTTGATAATTTGAAACTGAAATGTTAGGGGGAACACCACAGAATAACTTCCATTCATTGTTTAATATAGATACTAATATTCAGTTTCATATAAAGAAATGTAAAGACTAAATTACAAAACACAATTGCTTCACATGAGCAAATTTTGAAGAGCTGGCACCATGAAAGCCATGCTGTACTCAAAAGGAAACTTGGTGCTCTGCAGTAACCTGAAGGCTATGTATCCTTTCTGTGCTTCCATTTTCATTTCAGCAGAGTCCCACATATTGATGAGAAAAACAAATATTGACCACATAACTTTATACCAAATCAGAGTATCAGTCTAGCCTAAGAGTCTGATCAAATCTACCCTGGCTGCCAGAAGGTTTTTCATCATGACTGAGGAGGTTTTCCTTCTCATTTGTAGGACTGTCTGTAGCAGAGACAAGAACTTTTTTTTTTACAAAGAAAAAGCATTCCACTTTCAAAGCACTAGGCTAAAATGGCCTTTTTTTTCTTTCTAAAAGAAGTGTACATTTGGGGACCAGAAAGACTATTGAAAGCATTATGAAAAGTCTTATAATGTTTTCAACATTAATACCCAAGATAAGGGCACCCAGAGAAAAAAAGTGCAGCTGCCTTTGGAACATTCGGGACCACCCAAGCTGTATTCTCTTAAGTTTGTTGATGTGCTATATGGGGCGAAAGAGCAATTTAAACATGTGGGATATTATAAAGACTTAAATAATGTAAGATTTAATAATACGAAGCAGGCACTTAATGTCTATAGTTTTAAAGAACTCTCAAGTGGAAGAAGAGCAGATTTAATTTGAAGGCATTTTATGTTTTTATTAAAAAAAACATATGAGTGTGTGTGGTGTGTATATGTCTATATACACACATTCAAAGTTTACTTATATGAAACAATTCTGCTTTACAATTCAGTCTCTAAACTTGTTTATACAAAGCCAATTATGCTACATTTATTTTATGATTTTGTAAAGTTTCTTGATGTTTCAGTTTCCAGTTAAAAATGATAGGATGAATAGTTCTGTACTTGAATTGTACTAAGAAAAGAAAAGGTATTTATTTTAAATCAAATATGAAAAGAACATATCACATTTGGGGACAATAGCAGGCATACAATAAAATATCATAAATTCTAAGATAAAACATACATGATCATGTAATGAACTAGCCCTCTGTAACATGCAATAGCCTTCTGCTCTGGGTAAAATTCCCCATGTACATAGTATATCTCTCACACAGAAAGGTGGGCTTTTCTGTATGATGGAATACTTTAGATAACTTAAGACAATTTTTTTTCCAGTGCATGTATTGCCAGAAATAAAAAAGCAATTTGTTTAATAATAATAAAAAAACTCAGCAATTTACCCTAGGTTTGAGGCAAGTTTAAAGTGTCAGTCAGCCCTATAAATATTTCAACCCAACAAGTTATCATTTTTACAAAGTAAACATTAGATAACTTAATTATTTTTTAAAGTTTATTTTATTCATTTTGAGAGAAAGAGAGAGAGAGAGAGAGAGAGAGAGAGAGAGAGAGACTGGGTGAGGGGCAGAGAGAGAGAGGGATAAACAAAATTTCAAGCAGGCTCTCCACTGCCAGTGCAGTCTGATGTGGTGCTCAAACTCACAAACTGAGAGATCATGACGTGAGCCAAAATGAAGCGTCAGAAGCTCAACCTACTGAGCCACCCAGGCACCCTTCCTATCTCTCTCCCTCCCTTCCTTCCTTCCCTCTTCTTTCCTCCTTCCTTCCTTCCTTCCTTCCTTCCTTCCTTCCTTCCTTCCTTCCTTCCCTCCTTTTTCTTTTCTTTTTTCTTTTCCTTTTCTTTCTTTTCTTTCTTTCTTTCTTTCTTTCTTTCTTTCTTTCTTTCTTTCTTTCTCTTTCCCTCCCTTTCCTTCCTTCCTTTCTTTCTTCCTCCCTCCCTCCCTTCCTTCCATCTTTCCTTCCTTTCTTCCTTCCTTTTCTTCTTTCCTTTTTTTTTTTAAAATGAAAAGTACATGAGTAGTAAAAAGGCCAAGGTAAGTTCTATAGATAACTGTTTAATTAGTGCAACTGTTTTTTGATGGCCTTCTGCCTGTTTATAACTTACACTGATGTCCAACCGTGTTTTTACTCTTCCAGATTCCTTTCACATAAAAAGAAAGAAAGAAAAAACCCTCAGTCTAATAGAATATTGCAAAATAAAAGAGGAAGAGAAAACTTCAACTGGAAAAAAAAGTCTTTGTCCATGACACTAAATACATTTCCTATCTCTAATATGGTCTATGTATGCTTGTTAATAATCCCAGCTATTTGCAATGAGAAATGAATGAGTAAGAGTGCTTATTGTCCCATAGGTGCAGGTGTAGAGCTGAGAGGGAGGCTTGCACTCTTGGCCTTGGTCTGACATTGACTGGTGGTGTGACTGGGCAAGAGGAGAGAGAGTGGGTGGAAAAGTAATCATTTATTCATTTATCCATTTATTCAATATTTGCGAGAGCCTACCATGTGCTTGGCAATGCTTTAGATGGCATTTATGGAAGATCTGCTATGGGCTAGCAGCTTTAATTATCTGCATTCATCTTTGTACCATCTTAATAGAAATAATATTTTTATAACTTATTTTAGATGAGGAAACTGAGCTTCAAAGAGATTATTTAGCTATCTTAAATCACATCAACTAAGGATTGAGCTATGACTGCATCCCCATTTTGTCCCATTTCAAAGCCCAGGAGCTCTCGATGACCATAATATGGTGATTCCACAAAACACCACTGTTAGATGTATTCATGTACAGTAACATCACCTCTTCTGAAACATAGATATCATCAGGATAACATGCCTGACTGCTATTGGTAATTCATAGTATACTGTAAAACATTTTACTATGTTTTCTACTTTTCTATAACATTAATATAAATGTAATATATTCTCATTGTAATAAATCAAAGGGCACAGAAGTGTATAAAGACTTAACAGGCTTTCTCCTCCTTTTTCAAACAAAGTTGAATTCAACTAATTAACCAGTGTTCAAAGTTTGGTATTTTTCTGTTTATACCTTTTTCTCTGCTCATGCTAACTGCAACAAATAGATAAACACAGATGTGTGGTTTTATAAAGTAGTGAGAGGTTTTCTTTTTGTCTTTCGATCATAGAATGCTTCTTCAATAGGAATTCCAATGGAGGGGTGGTGATAGAGTTTTGGAAGACCAGGGAAACTGCCCGAGGAGAGTAAGTCTGGGTGGGGTTATCAGAGTTTAACATTTCATCAAGAAAACATGTTTTTCCATTCTTCTCAAGCACTATCTAGAAAATTTGTCATTAGTAAATTAGCAGCGACTATACATAATAGTAGCATGACTACATATAAGCTGGTGTCTACACATATATATTTAATAGATTGCTCTCCTTCATATATAAATACACATGATGCTACTGATAGATTGCAATCTAGAACATGCCTTCCTGTTCCAATACAAATGGGTCTGCATTTTCTTTTAACTTGGCAGGGTTAAAAAACAGACTCGTCATAAGTGTGTAATGTCTTGAACTAAAATAGACTTCCTTAATGATTTGTTTTCTCCAATTTCACCACAAAATGTAATGCAGCCAACAAAAGAACTATTCTTCCCCCACGTATAATAACATGTTATTCAACAATCATGTAAGAAAGCCTATACATAAGACTGCCAAGGATCTGAAATTGAGTTTCTGAAATGTTTGGGAAGAATTTTTTTTTCTTAAGTTTCACTCCAAGGCTTTGAGTGAAGTGATATAAATATCTAGGAATATACAGTTTTGCTTTACTACTGTAACATGCTTACAGAAGTAGTTATGGTTTACTTTATAACATGGGTCACTGAAAACATTAACCATAAAAGCATATAAAAATACAAACAAGTTCTCAGTAGCCCATTTACTTTATAGCAGAACAAACAATTTAGTTGCTTCTGTCCTTGTAAGGGCAAACAGCTTCTGACGAAGTTGGGTCAGAGCACCCCGTGGCTTTTGCGGAGCTCATAACCTGTATGCCATTCACCCTGACTCTCTCAAGACATCAAAGGAGCTGCACCTCAGGAAGCAGGTAAAAGCTTGGTTTAGAGGACAAAAGGCAACACTTGCCCAGTATACCCTAAAGGAGATTGTAATGAAATGAAGTATTTTTTCTTTCTTTTGTTTCAAGGAGAACTGCAAAAGAAAGATTACAACGTTACAAAAGCTAATAAAAGAGAGGAAAAGTGGATCCACTAGTCACTTTTCTAAAATATAGCGTTGGCCTTATAATTTACCTCATAATCACTAGCCCAACAGAAAACCATAAAATTACAGAATATCAAGGCACATAAATATATCTGAATGTGCATTAATGCATTTTTATGTAGAAATATGACAATTGATTTAGTATTACCAAAACTGTGTGTATCTCCTGAATCTGTTACATTCCTGGGAAACATAACTGGGTAAATTAAAATGTAACAGCCAAGAACATAGCTAATGAATTTTAAACTTGGGATATCAAGACAGATCGTTTGTAATGACTGAAAGGTTTCTCTAAATCAAAGTTTCCTCCCAAAACTTTGTTGGGGGGAAAAATGCTACTTGGAGTGTTGGTGGTGGTAGGGGGACTAGTATAACATAGACACACATACATTTATATCATACATGTAACATACATGTAATGGATGTGGCACACATATAGACCTACACTAGATCACAAAAATAAGTGCATTTCACATTTGGGAGTTAGGTGAGGAGCCTGGGTTTAAATCTCAGATCCACTGCTTGCCACCTATGTGGTCTTGGGTATGTCACTTCACTCTGCTTCGTGGAAGATGCCCGTTCCGTGAAACATAATTCTTTATATTCATTTTAGAGTCTGTACTTTGGGTTACGTTTCTCACAGAGACAGGAATGTGACAGGTAAAAGCTTTGGAAGTAATGTTAAAGAAAATAAAATAGTATGGTACAATTAGGAATCTTCATGCTAAGCGAAAACTGCTGCAATTTTCAGTATTTATTTTGGCAACGTATACAATAATAAATACACGTCATACAAAAACTTCTGTCTGGTACTAATATAAAAGCCCTCTGATAATATAACCATTATTTAGTGAAATTACAGATTTCCTAATCTGTTGTTACAGTTTATAAACTACATATCTTTGACTCAGCATTAATGAGATGAAACTTACTAGTTTGAAAACATATTTAGCATAAATTGTTAAGTGGGTAAAAAGGACTTGGGTAGTTATCTGCTATCCATGTGTTACTGAAAAGAAGAGGCATGAACTTTATTAGGAAAAAAATAAAATGTGCATAAGAATCTTTCGTAATAAAAACATACACATAAAAAGTATTGGATTTCACAATCAAAATCCGATGAGAATTCTCCTCCTTTGGCAGTCGAACAAAAATTCCAGGAAAATAGTTTAAATTCCCTTCACAAAGTTCAAATGTAGCTATTGGTTATTAACTTGCAGATATAAGAAATAATATTTTGGTATAGATTCTGACCAATGACTGCTTATGTACCCTATAAAATTCAGAATGTTTTTTGCATTTAATATATATAACATGCAATTATTATTATAGTGTCCAACATCTATTTACTTAATGTAATTCCATACAGATGTATTATAATCTCCCAGAATTCTATTTAAATTTTAATATAAACAATTCACCTAGAGGGGTAAGTGGTATTCATGATTATTTTTGAGAGAAGAATGTTTTAAAGAAGGGGATAACTTACTTATAAATTGAAGAGTAAGTTCATTTAATTTCTAAAATTTGATAGACTAGTAACTTACATAACACTCTATAATATAAAGTGCACAGCTTTAAAAAAATCATAATTCCCCTAAATTTGTATTTTAAAAATACAAATTATTAATTAGGATTTCTCTGCCTGTAATCTTAAGAACACTCTATGGCTGGTCAATAGGTCGTTCTGCACATGTGGGTAAGGGTCTCAGCTTGGGAACCTGACCCTGGGGTTCTAGCTCAGACCCCACTGTCATTAACCCGCTTAGTGACTTCAGTGACTTGCACAGCCAATATGTTCCACACAGAAATTACAAAAACAGTTACACAAAGTACTGGAGAATGTTACTTAACTGTGCCTTACATACATGGACTCTATATATGGACACATATATTACACTCAACTATAGTCATCCCAAAGTGGAAGGATCTTTTGAAAGAGGTAATTATTAAAGCAAATGAAATAAGAAACATTCTTTTTCATTGCTCAGGGAAACATAGACATTTGTTTCTTGTCTGCCGGCAAAAACAGAAAAACGCTCCAGTATTTCAGAAGTTAGTGGGTCTCCCCACAGGTTCCAAGAAGAGCCTATGCTAAATACTCTTAAGCTCAGGCAACCTTCCTGGTTCCTTCCTGGAGGCTCCATTCAGCCTGAGCCCAGTGTGCTGCCAGGAGTTACTGCTGGTGGACGGTAGACGGTAGACAGCCAGACGGGTGGGCACTACAGGGAGTGTGCCTGGAAAGGCCAGGATGGGTGGAAATGAGGAGGGGGAGGCTGACATTTCTTTGGTAATAAAAATTCAATTTATGTAAACTATAGGAGACTTGGTGAGAAAGTAAAAGAGGTAATTGTTCACATTCCAAACGTTTTAATATATAAACTGTGTAACCATCACTCATGAACAGTGCAGCTGCTAACAATTTCTTTTTTTTTTCCCCAGGATAAAAATCATGCTGAAGCCAAGAGATGTTTCTCTAGTGAATGATATTTTGAAACTCTGGTCAAAACATAACTGTGACATAATAAATTTTTTAAGAAGTCAGGAAAACCTGAAGACTGAAATTTGAAAGAAGACCCAGTTTTTACCTCAATTAGGAAGGACCACATTTCAGCTTTCACTACAGTGGCAGGCTCAGTCTTTGGAGGGGAAAAAAAGGCCAATTCTGCATGCACATCTGTTTCCAGTGTGATGCTGGTATGCAAACTATTGTCTATTGGAAGTGTGTTGTGGTAAAGTTTGCCAGGGTTAAAGGCTGGGTCAATTTGATCAAGAAGCTAAAATTAGCTTCTGTGTGTTTTCCTGAAAAGAAAAAAAAAATACTGTAAAGCTCTTTGTTTTCCTTCAAGTGCCGTTCTCAGATTTCAGTTTCTGGTGTGTAAACTACCAGGAAACAGACAGCTATGACAAGTGACTTCTTGTTCATTGCATTCTGCATAATGAAATGGTGCAACATGTTACCTGAGCTGAAGGACACATGGAAAAAACAAGCATTCTGACCCAATTCACATTTTCCCATTTAAAAATATTAACATTATAAAATTATTTAAAGTGAATGCACTTGGAAATTCAAAACCATAGCTATATTTTAAAGTATGTGATGGTTTGGCAAAGCCCAAACGTATTAAGAAACTCATCATTCTGAGAAGTATTGGGGTAAGTTTTAGGTCACATATTCTTGGTAGTCTTGACAGTGCTCTGATTATTTTCATAGGAAGTGAGTTCCTTAAGACTAAAACGGGGAAAAATTCATATAAAAACTCTAAACCAGTAATAATTTGATAAATTCAAAGAGCAGAAAAGAATCACAGAAACAAAATATACAGTCATGAGATGATTCAAGAAAACTATTAATATGCTTCTGGATAAGCAAAATTACTTAGAAAATTACTTCATAGTTGGTATTCAGATAGATGGGAGAGAGGAAGAAAGGAGAAATAAAATTATCTGCTTAGTTAAGACTGTGATGAGTGTACAAATAAAACAAAAACAGACGCATGTTTGAGATTTATTTATATTCTCAGGGATTTGCTTTTTATTACACCAGATGCTAAGTTAGATTACAGTGATCTATTTTCACTTCAGTAAAATGCCCCTTTAATATTTTAACCACTTAAATATTGTTAATTTTCAAAATGACCTATAATGTAATGACAAATAATTTAAAAATGATCTTTGATGTAACAAATATTTTTATTTTTGGTTTACTATTTTTAAATAGTTCTCTAATAAAGAGAAGTCTGAAAAGAGAAATAAGAAGGTTGTCCTTAGAATAAAAAAATGTAATAACAAAGTACTTCAACCTAGTAACTCCAACGTGAAAATATTGTGTATTTGGGTCATTTATACCACAGGATTTCCTTTTTCCTAAACATCCTCTCAATTTCAGTGACCTTCTGTAATTTTAAATTCAAAGCTTTTTAAAAAGACTTTGTATGCATACGGGAAATATGTAAAATATTTGGCAAAATTCATTTACATATAAAATTGTAAAATATATTTAAAAAAACCCTAATTTTTATACTTAAAGGCCTTCTTGAGCTTAACACAGAACAGTAGGTAGCTACTAAATGTTTGGTTATATTTTGGGGTCAGAAATGACTGAAAAAATACCCATTATATAAATTTTAGATTCTCAACAAAAACACACATATTTATTCATACATTCTATCATAATTTCAGTAGCCTCAAGTTAATAAAATTCTATATTATCTCTAATTTCTTACAACCCACTCTTCAGTTTAAAATCAACCCTCACCTCACACAATTGTTTTAAAAAATGGGAATAATAATATTAAACAATATTAAACAAAAATAACTGTCTATTCATCAAATCTACAGTTTTTCAGATACTATCTTCCTAATTATATTATTTTGAACACAGATGACTACTGTTTTCTCTGAAGAGATTCCTTGGGGCTCTAAAGACACTGTACTAACCAAGTGTTCTTCTCTACCTTTCCTACACACTCCGTGAATACCCCCTCCTCCTCCTCTTCCTGGCACTAGACTTTAGGCACTTCCTAAAGTTGTGACCTTATCTTCCTTCCTTTTCCTTTTACGTACTGTTTTCCAGTAAATTCATCCACCAATATGGCTTCAAATATCTCCGTTTCTAGCGTAAGGATCTGTACTGTAGGTTCAGAAGGTCCATGGCTGGACTTCCGGGAGTCTGTCAGGGTACTGAAGTTATGATAGAATGTATGAATAAATATGTGTATTTTTGTTGAGAATCCAAAAATTTCATTGAAAGTTGTCCATAACTCAAAAACAAGACAAAACAAAGACTAAAAATCCCCTTTGCCACACTGGCATGGACATTTCTAATAGTCCAGCATTATCAATACTTCACATGCAAGCCCACTTCACCATCTGCCAACTCCTGAGAAAGTCGTTTCTCCTGTGTCCCTAATTCTGCTACGGTACTGCCAAATGTTAATCCTCAGACTTCCTTCCCTTCCTCCCTCGCCCAACAGCTTCAATTAGCTACAAGTCCATGTGTTGCTCTGCAATGGTCTCATCTGTTTGCAACACCACCCCATTAATCCATGACTTGTAAACTATGCGATGATTTTGTCTCCTGTCTCCGATTCCAGGATGGCCAGTGTTGCACAACTCCAGGGCCTGCAACTCGTGTTATAATCCATGCAAAGGCAACGCATGTCCATGCAACATGAAGGAAGCCTCCTAGAGCTGGGCACATAGCCCAGAGAATCTGAGTTCGAATTTCTTTTTTTTTTTTTTAATTTTTTTTAATGTTTATTTTTGAGAGAGAGAGAGTGAGCGAGTGTGGGGGAGGGGCAGACAGAGTGGGAGACAGAATCCAAAGGCGGCTTCACAGGCTCTAAGCTGTCAGCATAGAGCCTGACACGGGGCTCGAACCCACGAACCATGAGATCATGACCTGAGCCGAAGTCAGATGCTTAACTGACTGAACCACGCAGGCTGGACATTTCTATGTCATCCGCAGCATCTTTCTCACTTCCCTCTTCAGTCTTGTGTTCTATACCTGCTCATCCTTCCACAATTAACTATTCACAGTCTCTGAATATGTCCACATGTTTTTTAAGCCTTTGTGCTACAACCTCTGTTGATTCTTCTATTCTGGAAAAAGAACACCAAATCCTCACCTCTTAAAATGCCTGGCAACCTTACTTCTGTGGGTCTCTCCCATGAGGTTCTCAGCAAGGCATAGTGTTTGCAATAATAATGGTGTGGACATCACATTAGGTCCAAAATCCAGCTCCAGCATGGACTTATCCAAGTAGCTTTCTGTAAACTACCTAAACTCTCCACACTCAGAGCCTCATTCTAAAGTGAAGATGTTATTTAACATGTAGAATATGAAGATTAAATGGAATAATGTATGCTATGTGTCTGGTACATTTTAAGTGTTCAATATTTTGCAGCTATTATTTTAATAGCCTCACTTCCAAGTTGTGATTTTGGTTTCTTTTGTCCTCTTCCCTGGATTCTAGTACTGAACATTTTGTGTTTTTTTATGTTGTAAATATTATTTTAGATGGTGGGCGCATGAATTACAACATTTAAATCCTTGAGCACCTAGCATAGTACTTTATGTATCATAGGTGCTTACTAAGTGTTTGATTATTTTTCTGAAGTCACTTTTCATAGGCCAGAAATTACAGGAGTGGAGGAGAAGGAAAGGAGCCACACAAAGTTTTTCAAAACTTAAAAAAAAAAAAAATTTAAATGTTTTATTTTAGAGGGAGATAGAGAGAGAGAGGGAAGGAGGGGCAGAGAGAGAGGGAGACATAGAATCTGAAGCAGGCTCCAGCCTCTGAGCCGTCAGCACAGAGCCTGATGTGGGGCTTGAACAAACAAGCTGTGAGATCATGATGTGAGCTGAAGTCAGACGCTTAACCGACGGAGCCACCCAGGCACCCCTAAAACTTTTTGTTAACATCTAAATCCTTTACTTGCAAATAAATATGGAGTCAGTCACCATTTCAAAGTTGCATGTGGGACACAATGCCTGAGGTTTACAGATATGAAAGCATCAGGTGAGATTATTCTTGATAAAGTTTAACTTGTTCAGTGTCCTTTAAAAGAGTCCTATGACTCTTGTGAGAATAGGAAATAGTCATAGGAGATACAGAAAACCTAAAAAATTCATAAAACATATATTTTCTTAACTTTTAAAAATTTACTAGACAAGATATATCATATAATTCCAGACTTGCAAAAAACCAGATAAATAAAAAAGTTGAGCTATGCCAAATAAATGAAGCCAGTTTAATTTGGGGAACTAGTTTGAATATCTGTAATAAGAGAATCACAGAATACTTCTAAGTAGAGAGCATATGAAATCTATATTTATATAGAGATACAAGATTTATATTAGCCAACTGTTTTCATTCAATAGAGGTTCCTAAAATTATGTTAAATGCTTAAAAGTTGGTTGTAGGTAGACACCATTTTCACTTTGCTTAAGATGTTAATATGCTAAGCAAATGCTTTCTACAAATATTGTAAAGATACAGTTATAAATTCCAAATTAAAAGATTATCAGCCAATTTCTCATTCGAAATCTTGGAGGCCAGAAGGGCCACTGGTTGATATATTCAAAGTCCTAAGAGAAAAACATCATAAACTGAGAATTCTATATCCAGCAAAACTGGCCTTCAATGATGAGAGAGAAATGAAGACATTCCCAGATAAACAAAACCTAAGGAAGTTCATTACCACTTGACTTTGTCCAGCAAGACATACTAAAGAAATGTCCTTCAGGTTCAAATAAAAGGATGCTAAACAGTCATAAGACACAAAGTCATAAGACACAAAGATCCCCAGTAAGGGTATATATACACAGCCATTATAGAAGCTACTATTATTGTAATTTTGCTTTTAACTCTACTTTTATTTTCTACATTATTTAAAAGGAAAGTGTATAAAAATAATCATTAATCTATGTTACTGAGCACACAATGTAATCTGTAACATTGCTAACGGAAAAAGGTAGTGATAACGCTGCAGTGAAGACAAACTGGTATAAATTCAATTAGATTGTTATAACTTTAGGACGTTAAATATAATCCCTATGATAACCACAAAGAAAGTATCTACAGAATATATACAAAAGGAAATAAGAAGGAAAAAGATAAGGATTTGGTACTAGCTTGGCCATTTACTAACCATGTAGTCCAAGGTTGGCCATTTGACGTTTTGAAATCTTGTTTCCTTATAAATAATTATGGTTACTACCATCTGCCATGACTATTTCACAGATGCAGAGTAAGAACCAAGTGGCGTAATATAAAGAAAACTCTTCATAAACAGTAACGTTCCATAAAGAATTTGGGTGATTAGAAAATATGCTTTATTGAATTGACATTTTTCTACTCGAACATGCATTTCTGGCATCTATAATATCTATGCTCATACTCCTCCATTCTCTTTATACACCTAAAAAGAGGATTATATAAGCCTTATTCTCCTTTGTTCAATGCTTCAGATAGTAGTATTTCATGAACAGAAAATACTCTAGTGTTCTGAATTCAAAATGACACATTCAGTTTTTAATAGTGTGAATCTCATGGTACTAACTCATGGATATCCATGTACTAGTGTTAATAATCTTTGAATGTGTATCTTCAAAAATAATAAGGTATTAATTTGCTATTCTCTTGGCAAAACAATTTAATAGTGGAGTGCACCTTAGAAAAAACATTTTCAACCAAGGAGTTATGTGCCTTGAGTGGGATGCAATCAGTTCTTAGATGACTCTGTTACTATTAATACCACTAAAGCCTGTAATTGATTAAAAAGCAAAGATCATGAGATTGCATGTTCAGTCTCCAGTTCTAATTCTAATTTCTCGCTATTTCTACCACATCTGCAGTCACTTCCTCCAGTGAAGTCCTGAACTCTTCAACGTCATCCATGAGGGTTGGAATCGACTTCTTTCAAAGTTCTGTTCATTGATATTTTGATCTCTTTCCCTCAATGTTCCTAATGACATCTAGAATGGTGAATCCTCTCCAGAAATTTTCAATGTACTTTGACCAGATCCATCAGAAGAGTCAGTGTCAATGGCAACTACAGCCTCACAAAATGTATTTCTTAAATAATAAGACTTGAAAGTCAAAAAGGACTCTTAGATCCATGGGATGCAGAATGGATGCTGTGTTAGCAGGCATGAAAATAACATTAATCTTGTATACCTCGATTTCAGCTCTTGGGTGACCAGGTGCATTTCCAATGAGGAGGAATATTTTGAAAAAATCTTTTTTTTTTTTTTTTTTTTCTGAGCAGGTTTCAACAGTGGGATTCAAATATTCAATAAACCATGTTTTTAACAGATGTGCAATCATTCAGGCTTTGTTATTCGATTTAGAGAGCTCATGCAGAATAGATTTAGCATGAGATTTGCAGAGCTCATGCAGAATAGATTCCTAAAGGCCCTAGGATTTTAGAAATGGTAAATAAGCATTGGCTTAAACTTCAAGTCACCAGTTTAATTAGACCTTAGCCAGAGAGTCAGCCTGTGCTTTAAAGCTTTGAGGTCAGGCACTGACTTCTCCTCTCTAGCTATGAGAGTCCTAGATGGCATCTTCTTCCAATAGAAGGCTGTATCCGCTACATTGAAAATCTGTTCTTCAGTGCAGCCACCTTCATTAAGGACCATAGCTCAATCTTCTGGATAGTTTGCTGAAGTTTCTACATCAGCACTCGTTGCTTCACCTTGCATTTTCATGTAATGGAGATCGCTTTTCTTAAACCTCATGAACCAATTTCTGCTAGCTTCACACTTTTCTTCTGCAACTCCTTTACCTTTGTCTTCACAAAACTGAAGACAGTCAGGACCTTGCTGACTTTGTCTTAAGGGAATGTTGTGGCTTGATTTTCTATCAAAACCACTAAAACTTTCTAAATATCAACAACAAGGTTATTTTGCTTTTGTATCATTCATATGATCACTGGAACAGTACTTTTAATTTCCTTCAAGAAAGGAAGCACTCTAGAAAATTTAATCTCTTTCTAGAAATTTATTTGCTCATAAATAGAAAATTATTTGCCAGAAGTATTATCATTTTTAAATTATTCTTCAACTGCAATTCTGCAAACATGAATGCAGTGATCCTGTTGGCTTTATTTTGCTAATATAGATACAGGTCTAATGTTTCCGAATCAGAACGAACTAGCAGAATTATTGTGGTAAGGCCTTTTGTAAATTGCTTCCTGACTGGCTACAAAGATAGTACCATCATTACAGGATTAGAGGAAGTCAGATGGCTTTCTTCCCTCTACATTATTCCACTGGCCACACTGGCTTCCTTAACATTAGGTCAAAGTCCTCCCATTCTGAAACCAAAGGAGAAATCAGTGGCTGTGTTCCTTCTGCCATTTGTGATAGGCAATGAGCAAGAAGGCTTTCACTCTAGCTCTGCCACTTAACCAATGGTGCTTACCAGTTTCTTCAGTAAGATAATGAATCATGATGATCCTGCTTTTGGGGTTGGGGAAGGGAACATCTTTATAAACTGCAAAGCACCAAACAGATGCCAGGTTCACTTTTATTCAAGTATTTTAGATATGGTTATAAAGTTTTTAGCAAAGGGATAGGGAAGAGCACAAGTTGAAGAGAACTGTGAATCTCAGATGTGGGTTTTAGGGGAAGCATGTTTTAGGGGAAGCATGCTTTAGGGCATGATTTAATAAAAGAAAAAATACTGTAGAATGGCATGTCACTCAGGGGACAGTCTTTTTATTTTATTTTATTTTTTTTATTTAAAAAAAAATTTTTTTTTTTAACGTTTATTTATTTTGAGACAGAGAGAGACAGAGCACAAACGGGGGAGGGGCAGAGAGAGAGGGAGACACAGAATCGGAAGCAGGCTCCAGGCTCTGAGCCATCAGCCCAGAGCCTGACGCGGGGCTCGAACTCACGGACCGCGAGATCGTGACCTGAGCCGAAGTCGGACGCTTAACCGACTGAGCCACCCAGGCGCCCCAATCAGTCAGTCTTTTATTCTACCTCTCTGAGGATTCATCTGAACAAAGGTGTTCCTACTCTTTTTAGGTTTTTGATGAAATCCTGAAAGCTCTTCAAACACCTATAAGATTATTTATTTGAGGAGTTGAAACTCGTTTCCACAGGTATTTGCCAGTGCTAATCAGTATACTGAAAAAGGTGATATATGATATGTGAAAGCCTAATTCAGGTCCATATTAACCTCTGATTACTGGGTCGCTCTGCAGCCAGGGTGCAAGCGCCACAGGTAAGTTCTGGTGACTTACTCTCACCATTTCTATCTCCATGCAGGACACTTTTTGTAAATAGATGATTCTAAGGATGAGCTTCTTTATGGTCATAAGTGATCTCTCCTAGAGCAAATAACCAGGAGGTGGTTTTGAAAATAACCTCAGAAATTTCATAAATTTGACAAAACTATCATGTTGCATGATTTGGTTAGAGTTAAGCAAAGACTAGGGTGCAGAACAGAAAAACTCCTTAAAGGTTAATTTTTCTTTGTAGCATTTGACCCTCAGGTTGAAATAATGACTTTTTTTTTTTTTGGTCCGATAGGTCATACAAAAGCCGGCACTGCTTACCATGCAGATAATGCAAGCAACAACCTGGTTGTCATGACTCCCTGGGCATTCAGGATGAAAAAGCAGCAAGTGGGAAAGGAAAGGCAAGGTAAGAGAGAGCCAAAGACAGTTTGGTCTTAAAAACTGTCTGCCACGCGAATCGTTAGCTTGACTGTAAACATTCAGTAAGAAAAAGAACTAACAAAGTGAGCCTTCATGTTTTAGAAAGCATATCTGCAAAAACCCTTTAACACAAAAGGTAACCTTTTATTTCTCTCTTTTAAGTTGAACTTCATATAATGCAGATCTGAATACCTCCAGGGAAAACGTCGCCACTGGACGTGTGACGCCTGTGATGAACTTTATCTGGTTGTGTGTCTCTGTGGCCACTTTCCAAATCACACATTCACCCAGCAAAACATTCAGGCCACATGAGGAAGGAAGTCTTCGGCTACTGAAGATCATTAGTAGCACTGAGTGAAACCACTGTCAGTTTCTTGGGGTTGGCCTCTGATCACTCATACAAAGGACGGAAAATTGTTGGCGCCACTGGACCTCTGCCCAGCTTAGCCGGCAGTGGAGCATATGAAAGGCTCCTTCTTTAAAACCAACACACTGGAAGGGGGCAAAGGGTGGCAGGGACCCTCAGGCACATTAATCAGCAGGGGAATCGCCGATGTCACCTCCCGCTGGGCTTCACTGCCCAAACTACATGTGTCAGCGACTCCCAGAAAAGGGGAGGCCCCAGAATAACACTGGAAGCATCAAATGTCCTCCCTTCTCTTCATATGGAAAGCTCATCTCAGAGGTGTCAGGATAAAACATGAGAACAGCATTTGTCCTCAGAGACAAACAGGAGTGATTCACTGTTTCATGACACAATGAGAGGAGGAGGACACTGTAATAAAAACTTTATAAGGTGAAATCTAAATCCTGAATGCAGTACACATTTTAAAAAACTTTTTTTGAGTTTTCTTCCTTTCCCTTCTCCTCCCTTTCCTGAGGGAACATAACACAATGTAATTAAATGGTAAATTACTTGAGAGAGAGATGTTTAGACTCATGACAAATCTTTTTGCAGAAAACAAAACTTCACACCCCACACATATTTCGGATGACCCAGCTCTCCCAGCAAAGTAGAAAACTAGAACCAAGGTTGTTTAAAAAAGAATTTTCAGATGGAAAGGCAGTGAGTTGAAAAACCTTCATTATTTAAGAGTAAGGTAATTTATGGAGGCAGAAATTAACATGAACCCAAGTTGCTCATTAAATAAAAAAAGTAAACTAAGAGGTGGTTGGTTAGCTTTTCTCTATTTCTAGTCAGTGTCTAAATGGGAAAATATGCTGCCCTTAAAGTCACAGTGTGCATTCTCCTTCAAATCCTTAGAACAATTCCAGTATTCCTACAATTTAGAAAATGAACGCCTATATATATAAACATAATGGAATCATTAAGGCAGAGCTTGGGTTTTAGCTAAAATTTATAAAAAATTTAAAGAAATTATTAAAGGTTAATTTTTTAAAATCTAGTAGTTAAAACTGAAAAGGGAAAAGTTACTGATTTGCAGGTTAAAATGTTTGGCATGCTTTGAAATTAAACCGGCTGACATTAATTTCATCAAGTAGCAAGAAAATGAAAGATACTTTACAAAGTTTTATTAAGGGTCCACCAAAGGTTAAAAAACATTTAAATCTAAGAGAGATTCCATTTAAAATGTTCTCAGTGGCGGAAAAAAAAGTTGGTCTATTTTAAGATACTAATTTCCATCTGGCAGAACAGACGCAGACCTACAAAGCTGCATTTCCCTGAGCAATTGCACTGAGGTCCTGGGGCTCCTGGGGGTTACTGAGTGTCAGAGGCACCATGATACATCTTCCCTCCGTTGTCCCCAGTTGGGATCCATCTTTTCTTAGCACATGACATCTGTGTGGAGAGTCAGAAACTCCCTCTTTCATTAAATAATAAAACACAGCAAAACCCTTTATTTACAGTGCTTTTGTGAGGTTTGGTTTAAGCACCAGCATTTCGTTTTTAATATACTCCTAATTTGAATACAAAACTGATCTGTTCTTATAGAGAATGGATTGAAACATTTCTTAAGCTATATCAAATGCAATAATTCATGAAAACTCATTTTGAAAAATCAGATATTGCAGTCATATGGTTAAAATCCCCCCAAATTAATGAGGGATGTACTGAATTGCCGCCATCCAGTTCCTGAGCACTCTCCTGCCTAGCCCCTCAACTAGGCAACCTCAGTAGCATTCCTATCTCTCTCACCCACCTTTTTAATGCTACACACGCTATTTTGACCTTACTTTGTCATCTTATCCTATCATAGAGGTGTTCCAGTTTCACGGAGAATGTTCTTATTCTTTTCTATGGCTGCAATCAAATCACATTATAGAATTATCATAATTTATTTAACTTTGTTTTAATTTAGGTATTAATTAGTTCTCTATTAATGGATATAGACTTCCTCTCCCCCCGCTCCCTTAAAAAATAAAAAAAAGGAAATAGAAAAACTTGAGATAAGTGTTTTAGACTTTTAAATCTTACGTTGATTCTGTTCTGTAGCTCTAAGAAAGTACATCTGATGACTTGGGTTTAATTTTTTGATCCTTGAGTTTGATCCAAAATTGAGTTGAAGTCTATCATCTGCCTATTATAAACAATACTGTATTCTACCTTTAATTAATTAATTAATTAATATATAATTTATTTTTAAAAAGAGAGAGAGCTTGAGCACGTGAGCAGGGGAGGGGCAGAGGGAGAGGGAGAGAGAATCTGAAGCAGGTACCGTGCTAGGTGTGGATCCCACATCCATGAGGTCGTGACCTGAGCCAAAATCAAGAGTTGGATGCTTAACCAACTGGGCCACCCAGGTGCCCCTAATTTTTATATTTTCAACAAGTACTTATTAAGCATCTAATATTATATGTCGAGCTTTTGGCACCCTCTAGATATCAAGCAGAGGTAGAGGTGGTGGTGGAGGGAGATGATTTTAAAAAATAACCAGTGTCCATTAGGAGCTTATAATGTCATAAATGAGACAAGCCATACAGGCAATTCAAAATGAGTCCAAAGCACCTATAACCAGGTGTCAAAATACCAATTGCAGGAGTTTAGATGTTCCTAGGTTAAGTTAGTAAAAAGGAATTTTTAAAAATTGTTTAAGAGAGTATTTTAGTCAGACACTTTTGAATTCAAATGTAGACTCTGCCATTTACTATCTGTATCGTCTTAGGTAGGTTCTTTTCAACTTCTCTAAGCCTCAGTTTCTCTGAGTCTATGAAAGGGATCTTCCTCCTACTTTACAATGTTCCTAAGAGGAGTGAATGAGATCACATATAAACTTCCCAAGAGATGACAGGCCCCCAATATGTCACAGAGCCTTCCCGATCTCTGACAGACAGATGACCTCTTACACATCAAGGATGAGAGTTCGCATTGGCATTTATCTTTCATTGAGAAAGAGAGACAATAACAAGCATTAAGTGCTAAAATGAGATGATATGTGATACAGGCATGAGCAGGAGGGACATAGAACCTAGTTCTCCTCCCTAGGGGAAGACTGTCAAAAAGTTTTCCCAGATGACACGATATGTAAACTTGCTGAAGGACATGAGGAGTCAGCCTAGGACTGAGCACACGGACAAACAGCTGGGGACAGGGTGGAAGTGGCTGATGCTGGGCCAGGCTCTACCTTCTCTGCCCTCGCAGCCGTAGAAGCGGAATTCCTGAGAGTAACGTTGCTTTTTGGGGGGAAGCTGTTATGTCCAATTCTGGGCATTTTTATCCAGCATTTACAGAAAATAATGTGAAACAAAGGTGAAAAACAGGGATCTCCATCACAATGAAATGGTAACAACCACCTGAGTAATATTTACATTTAAATCATTAAGTTTATGTCTAGGTTTGATGAGTCAACTATTTATAAGTTCTTAGGCTTTTTTGTATTTGTAATTCACATAGCAAGGGCATAAATATCAACTGTTTATTGTGCTTTTTGATTATTTTTTTATGGTATCGATTTGGTAATACGGTAAAAAAAAAGGGACTATTTTTTTTTTAATTTAAAAAAAAAATTTTTAAGTTTATTTATTTTTGAGACAGAGAGAGACAGAGCATGAACGGGGGAGGGGCAGAGAGACAGGGAGACACAGAATCGGAAGCAGGCTCCAGGCTCTGAGCCATCAGCCCAGAGCCTGACGCGGGGCTCGAACTCACGGACCGCGAGATCGTGACCTGAACTCACGGACCGCGAGATCGTGACCTGAGCCGAAGTCGGACGCTTAACCGACTGAGCCACCCAGGCGCCCCATAAAAAGGACTATTTTTTGACAAGGAAAGAAGGGACTATCAGTTTAAGGTTCCAGAAAGTCATTAGGGATTTTTTCATTTGTTTTATTTTTTTAAATACAATTTTTGATTCCCTAGTGTCTTATCATCTCCAAGAGATAGAAGTCTCTTTTCCCAGTGGTTCTCTTGTATAATTAAAGAAAAGTGAACCAAATTAAATGCTCACAAATCAGTGTGTCTATGTTACCACATCACCACCAACTTAACCATTACACTGTTTCACTAAACTAAGAAAGGCACCTCCATTGCTTGTTATAATTTGTGTTTATGGTTAGATGTCTGTCAGTATTTTCTATTACATTGCTAAGTACAGACATTTTAACATTTCACTGAAACTGAAAGCATTTGGAAAGCATTTCTATGTATTTTATGATGAAGTAGCTAATGTTCTTGCATCCACAGAAAAAAAAATCTAGCTGTTCCAGTTTGCAGGAAAATATTCTTATTATGAAAATAGCCTATAAAAGAGAGCACAGGTAAAAGTGGTTGATGAACTGGTTATGTTAACACGTGTTTCTTCACTGAATTCTGTCAGGTTCTCCCTTTTCTTTTTATAAAATTCTATGGATTCTTGCAAATCCCTTTCTTCTGCAGCCAAGCTCTTATTCAGAATAGAGGACACCTGAATTACATAAATCTCTATCACAAAGTTACATTTTCTGTGCAGAGCAAGAGCTTGTCAGGAAAAAGGTAATGAAGAAGAATAGCTTAGACAGAGGGATTTAATGATATCCAGCTGCTACTCTATGTTACTTGCTGATAAGACTTTGCTTTAAGTTTACAATAGAGAAAGTTTGGGAAAAGGCTAAAAATTCATATACAGGAAGTGGAAGTCTTTATATTTCATTTGTTCAATTTCCGCTAACTCTTGCAATTATGTTCATACAAGATTTAATTTTCAGAATGTTCATACGTGTGATTGCAAGGCTTTAAAAATAAAATGTAAATTGCATTCAAAAGTATAGAAATATTGCACCTTAGGGAAAAGACACTTAACCTATTTGGGCTTACCATATGGTTAGATGATAAGATAAACCTGAGAATGCACAGATTGTTCAATGTTTACTATAATTGTATGTCATTATTGTGGTGATGTTTCTTCACTTACAAAATGGCAGGGAGTGGGTGCAGAGGGAGCTTTTTCCAATGCAGGGAACATAGTCATTGCTTTAAACATACAGTAAGTTACCATGAAATTTGATAAATGCAATCGTTGAAGAATGGGAAAATCCTAAACAAATTACACTTTACTGAAGATTCAAATTCTAATACAATATGACCTTTTAGATTCTTAGCTTGTTACTTGCATACATGTTGCTAAATGGCATTGCTCACAGTGTTGACCGACCCTGGTACTAAGGCCTGCACTTTCTATGGGCAGAAATGCATTATGATTAACTCTTGTCTGATAAAGGATATAACTAGGAAAAATCTTTGTGGAAGAAAAGCAATTATAATTCTCCCAAGAAAGAACTTCAATATCTAAAATGTGAATACTGCTTTCAATGGATTTACTGCCAGAGGAGCCAAAGAGTTAAAACGAAGGAGCGATGTTCTTTCAGGCTAATGAAACCTTCCTGTCTGGAGTCCCTTTCCCAGTGAGTGGGAAAGGAACAGTTTGAATAGCTGGTGCTCTGTGCACTTTCCCACAGGTCTGGACAGGATCTCCAGCTCAGCATCTACTGCTCAGAGAGGAAGAGGCGCATGGAGGGCAGCCGCTGGAGACCAAGGCCTCCCAGGGAGGAGGAGACAGGAGGACCGCACAGACACAACTCAGGCACTCCCATATGGCTCAGCTGCCCACCACAGGCTCTGAGAGGTTTGACAAAGAAAAGCATTGCTTTTTCTTTCTTAAAGGGCAAAAGGTACATGAAGGTCAGTGGCAGGTACCTGTCTAGAGCCATTTTATGCTATTGGTGCAAAACTCCCACAAGTTGAACTTAAAGGAATGTTCCATCCTTGCAGGAAGTCTCCAGATACAGGAAAAGCTAATAAAATGAAAAGGGAGGAGGCACTGCTTTCCTTCCCAAACTCAGCTCCCACAACATCTCACATTACAAATTTGCAAACTAATTACTTAGAGCCAGACATATTAAAAAATTTCCCCTTACAACTAAGTGAATACAGAGAGATTTAAAATAGAGAACTTGGCTCCAGACTTAGACAGGGTTCTGAATTTAAAAGTCTAATTAAGGCGAATGGTGTTTGCTATGTAGTTCTTGCAAACACTAGCATTATTGAAATTACTCCTAACGACTTAATTGATTTAACCAATACCTCAGGTTAAAGATTAGGCAATAATTAGTTCAGCCTGCAGAAGCTGCAGTATTAGGGATGATGAGGTTTTCTATAATGGCTTTGGCTATTTTTTTTCTACAACATAAATTTATCTCTATGAAATTTTGCATTAGATAATTTCACTTTAAACAGACATATCAGTGGAAATCAATATGGAAAATAGCTATAATATTCACTTGATTAAATGGTCTGATTTCTTGATTAGCATTAAGATTAGTACAGGGAGTGGAGGAGTTCTTTTTCTGTCTTTCCCCTGGAGCTCTCTTTTGAAAGGAGAAAGGGGAAATGGCAGTATTTTGTGACTCATCCTTAGGAGCAGCATTCCAAGTGTGATTTACTTAATATAGCCCTATAAATCACCTAATGCAGAAATAATCTCAAGATCTGCATGTAAACATAGCTATTAAAATATTACAATTACTCTGTTTGCTTAGTGCTCATAAGGTATATCTCATCTTAAGATAAATAGTTTTTTCCTGAGGTGGGGCATCTAAAGTAGCGTCCAAATTATATGCCCATCTAAGAATGCTGAATTTAAGTAAAATATCATATCATCTAAGTATAACAAGTGTGCCACTAGGAAAGGGACTATTTTACCTTTGGCTGACAATTTTTCTGCTTTCAATTTGCTGTACTGGTTTAGAAATCAAATTCGCTAATTTCATAGCTGGCTATTACACTGGCTGGTAATTACTAATCACAGAAAAAAATGTTCAGCTCAGAAGAAAAAAAGTGAGCATGTCTTTTGACTACATTTGTTTTAGGGATTTGCTCTGCAACAGCCAAAGGGCACTTATTTTTAAACAAAAAGTGAGCCAGGGGACCCAGGTATATATGCCTTTTGGTAATACTTATTTTTGACTCATAAGACTTAACTTTGTTGAGCGTGGTAATCTGTAACTGTAAGCAATCATCCTCCCGATTACTATTGGGCTAAAAACTGTAAACCATCTACAATTACTAGCATGATCCCTAACCTCTGTAAGGTGGTAATCCAGTATTGGTTGTTAGCTGTCAAATTTATTTCCCTTTGGTGAAATATACCCTGGATTTAATTAGCAGTCATTCTTAATACTTTATGGAGCTGAGCCCAAGCTCTGTGGCTTTGACATTTAACCCCTGACCCTTAAATATTTACCAGCTTTTAAACTGGTTGTGTACAATTATCCCTTCAAGTATATCTCAGATCCATCATTGTGACTACTCTGGTCAATTCCAAGTCAGATGTACTATTCTAACTGATGTTGTAATTCTCTCCCTGAAACTGGAAATAAAACCCTGTTGTTCCACAATGAGCTCTGTCAGGCAAAGCCAAACGTACTCGCCACTAGAAGCTACCTGTGGAAGGAGCAGGGTGGACTACTAGTCACACTGACAGTGCAACAAGGAAGCAGCAGGGCTGAGTGACTGTGGGCCACTCTTTTGGCTTTAGTGAGCCCTGAGCCTTTGTGGGGATGTTTTAGGATTAACTGTATCTTTAGCTCACAATCATGAAAGGAATACTTTGGGACCTTTTTCATTTGTTTGTTTAAAATTAACTTTATTGAGGTATGATTTGGGAAGTATATATATATTTTTTTCTAGGCAGCAGACACCTAGCTGGAAACACCTAAGAGGCAGGGACTGCATTTTTCCTACCCTTATTTGAAACCCCCACAGCATCTAATATACAGAACAAGTGCTCTTCAGATGTTAGAATGTTAGGAACACACTTTAATCCAGAAGATTGGGAAAGAAAAAGCCCTCATTAGGCAATACCAAATGTTAAAAGACAAAACGGATGTTGTTCTATTGGGACATTTCAAGACCTCACACCTGGAAGGCGCAGCTCAGCCATCACTTCAGGAATGACAACACTGCTCACATGTTCCACTTGCCTTAGACACATTTCCAGAACACACACATTATGCCTGGCAGGTTCTTGATAGTAGGTTGTCAATAACTATCTGTGAATGGGTATTAAATAAAGGTGGCTGTTTCACGAACAGCTTCACAAAAGCAAATGTTGACAACCAGAAATGTCAAATAGGTATGTACAAGTATAAAGAGGAAGTACTGGGAGCAAGAGAGTTCAGAGAGAAAAATAGAAGCATACATTACTGATCTCCTCTCCACAGCTCTGTGCCCCGTCTGAGCGAGAGAGGAAAAGAGAGTGAGAGAAGTATCTGCTGCTGTTACTGGGGAGCCCATAAGCTGAGTCTAAATTAGGGCCAGATGCTAGTTTTTGGCTACTTTAAGAAACCAAAGTCTGGGTCAGCTGCACTTCCAAGTAGAACACTGAGGAGAGACTCTGGGCTCTGGTGTCCAGCTGATCAAGAAGCCTGTTTTCTGTAAGAAGCCACAACAGGCAAGTGAACAGGCTAGACTTTTAAGAAGTCTGTAGAGTAGCCATAACGTGTGCTCTCCAGCATCGTCTCAGTAAATGGCATTTGGGTTAGGTAAAATGCCTCAGTGGTAGTTTGGTGCTCACTGGATCTGGCAGCCACTTACTATGTGTGGGTGGACTGCTGCATAATCAAGCTCACTGTATACCTAATACAAATTAAAAAATAAATAGCACAGACTGAAATTTATGAGTCAAGCTTCCTTATGTTTTCCCAACATTGACATATGGACAAAGAGTATACAGAGTTTAAGGATCAGAGACTGAACAAGCAGTACATTTTAAATTCTCTGTAATTTGTTTTCAAGTTTTGTTAACTAATGCTTTAGCAATGTAAAAAGATCCTAAGCAGTAAAGAATAAGGCTGATAAGTCTTGGGCGTTTATCTTTAGGGAGTGCCAAAGTGCTGGAAGTGCTAAAAATAAAATGGACTCCCTCTCTATAATCACTTGCTTTCAGTACATCCCCAAATATTTCAAGGCGTTCCTTGTTTCCAGTTTGGTCTTTAGTTCAACGGTGAACTTTATTTGGGGAGGAGGTTGACTAAGCATATTTCAGTCATTTGTAAGAAACATGATACTGGTAAATGGTATGTTTCCTCCCAAACTCTACAAAATGAAACTTACATGTAACCCAGCAAATGCAAAAGTAACTGATAACCGAATATTGAGGTTTGAAATGATTGATTCTTTCTAAAGATCAGTGTCACAACTAATTAGAAATCACCAAATCTTTTTTTTTTTAAACATTTATTTATTTTCGAGACAGAGAGAGACAGAGCATGAATGCGGGAGGGTCAGAGAGAGAGGGAGACACAGAATCTGAAACAGGCTCCAGGCTCTGAGCTGTCAGCACAGAGCCCGATGCGGGGCTTGAACTCACGGACCGCGAGATCATGACCTGAGCTGAAGTCAGCCGCTTAATCAACTGAGCTACGCAAGTGCCCCACCAAATCTTTCTTAAAAGAGTCATTTTTATTGTATCCTCAAACAAGAGAAATCATTCCTTTAAAATATTTCCAAAAACTGGGAAAGGGGAAGACATTAATACTAGAATGGGGAAGAGAACACATAAAAAAATTAACATCTTTCAGGCATGTTTCTGTTTCTGTTACAATGCCACTGCCATAAAAATTTCTGTGCGTGTCTATGTATGTGTGTGTGTGCATGTGTGCATGTGTGAGCAGGAGACACTATGAGAAATGATACTAATACAGGTGGTTACAGAGGCTGAAGGACCTAGGACTTGTCAGGTCTGTCACGTGGCTCCTTTCTCTTCATTCCCTTATATCCCACTGGCCAGGAAGTTTTGCAACCCTACCTCTGAAGTATTTCTCTGAAGATCACTTCTTCTTTACTTTCCCAACCATAGTCTTAATGTAGACTTAAGACTCCCTATATCTAGTCTGCATATTCCTATAATTCAGAGTGGCATTCAAGCTTGGCCATGACATAAACAGACCTCTTCCTCAGGCTCATATCTCATTACTCTCATTCTCTATAGTCACATACTTTTGGTTCCCTCCAAAAGACCATGTTATTTCAGACATCTAAACTTTCTGTATATGTTCTTCCCATCTACTTAATAAAACCTCTTCCTTGCCTTCTAACTCTAATTCTTTTTTCAATATATGAAGTTTATTGTCAAATTGGTTTCCATACAACACCCAGTGCTCATCCCAAAAGGTGCCCTCCTCAATACCCATCACCCACCCTCCCCTCCCTCCCACCCCCCATCAACCCTCAGTTTGTTCTCAGTTTTTAACAGTCTCTTATGCTTTGGCTCTCTCCCACTCTAACCTCTTTTTTTTTTCCTTCCCCTCCCCCATGGGTTTCTGTTAAGTTTCTCAGGATCCACATAAGAGTGAAACCATATGGTATCTGTCTTTCTCTGTATGGCTTATTTCACTTAGCATCACACTCTCCAGTTCCATCCACGTTGCTACAAAAGGCCATATTTCATTCTTTCTCATTGCCACGTAGTATTCCATTGTGTATATAAACCTAACTCTACTTATTTTTTAAAACTCAGCACAAAGATCCCCTCCTCCAGGAAGTATGCTGTGGTGGCTTTGTTGTAATGGCCTGAGTAATTTCCTATATTCTCCTTCCTAAGAGAACGCCAGCACAAGAGAACCTCTTGTACCTCAGGGAAGAGGACCATAGCTCTAGTCCAAGCTTATCAGAGCAATCCCACTCATTTGACTAGCAAAGGGCCACGGATGGCAGATGACTCAACACTAGCCAAGGAGATTGCAGAGGTCTGCTGGGGAATTCTGGGAAAGCCATTGGACATCATCTCTGTTTCTACAGATGGAAAAGAATGTGGCCCTGATTGCTATTGGTGGCTGGCCTACAGCCATTTACAGGAACCAGCTGACGGTAAAACCCAGCCCAACTCTGGATGTCAGGTCATGTGTGACAATATATTTCCTTACAGTTAAGGACAGTTTGATTCAAATTTTCTGTAACTTCTGAAGCTAAAAGTATCTTAATTTGGGAGAAGGGGGTAGGAGGAAGGAGACCAACTGCCTTCAAAGGTTGCAATGAGACACAGAGGCTCAAATTGTATATTTTTAATAAGAGAATATCTAGCTCTGCTGCTTGCTCAGGTTCTGCCTAGGTGGTAGGTAATGGATGGCACAGATTAGGAGTCACACCGATGTGCCAGTGCCACTGCCCACACCAAAGTGAGTGGCTCTCAGAGTGGCAGAGCTTTAAGCAGGCAGGTCCATTCATGCACCAAGCAGGCCATGACCATGTGGGGCAAAAGGAGATATCTGTCAATCCTTCTGGGTCTCCTGACTCCTATTTTATTTATGTGTTTATTTATTTAAAAATTTTTAAAAATGTTTATTTAGTTTTGGGGGGAGGGAGGGGCAGAGAGAGAGGGAGACACAGAAGCAGGCCCTAGGCTCTGAGTTGTCAGCACTGAGTCCTAGGCGGGGCTTGGATTCGTGAACTGCAAGATTATGACCTGAGCTGAAGGGATGCAAGATTATGACTGAGCCACCCAGGTGCCCCTACTGACTCCTATTTTAGAAAAGAATCTATATCAATGTACAGTTAAGGTGGAAAAACAACCAAAGTATAATGTCTAGGGCCCTATAGTGGCTCTCTCCAATGTAAGGCCCATGTTGTTGAAGCCCTGTTTGAGCACCGGGCAGCCACTGACCTGTACCACATGCCCTATACCACAGGGCCTTTCTGCAAGAAGAATGGAGGAACAGGATGGATGCCACCATGGCCACACAACCTATCTGATATGCTGGTGAAGGATGATGCCAGCCTTCTATTCAGACTTCCACTCCAGAGCCTTTTTCCTTACCTTGTTCATAGGTTTTATTTTCAACATAAATATACAGGTAATAACAACAGCAACAAATATAATTATTGAATATCTACCACGTGCTGGGCACCATATTAGTAGCTTTATATATACCACCCGATTTAATTTACACAGTTATCCTACTCATATGGCTTGTTACCCCCATGTTTCACAACTGGTTAAGTGGCAGAGCTGGGGTTTGCTGCTAAACCTTATGTTTTTCCAAGTGTAGTATATTGCCTAAATAAAAAAGCCTTAAAAAAAAAAAACTCCAAGTAAAATGAATTTTTTTTTTTTCCAAATCAAAAGACAAAGGTGAGTCCTTGCTGAATGGATTAGGTATATTTTTTGGCCCCTAAAAGAGTTAATATCACAGGAAACCTATCTCAAACAGTTTTTACCTATTTCAGGATTAAACCTAAAATTCTCGGCATACCATACTTTTTGAATTTAACTGGTTTGGGACATAAATGCTTGGCACACTTTTTACATTTAATTTGAATTTTTCTGAAATCACTGACAGCCTTCTTTATCAGAGAAAATCTTTCAAGAATTTATATCAAGAAATATAACAATCTACACCTTTTCTCTGGAGGGATCTGAAAAAAAATCATATTTTAGACCTGTCTTTTTTGTTGTTTAAAATATTTTGGTTGGAAATTATGGCAAAGATAATGAATGCACACACTGCCTGTACTATATCTAGCAACTTTTAGTAGCATTACTATATGAAAATACATTTCAGAATAACTCTTGGCCCAATTCCAAATACATACTTTTCATAAACTAGTTAACTTCTCTCTTACATAACTTCATTTAAGTAGGAGTTAATAACAGAGAATTGTGTTTATAATCTTAAAGTAACATTTCTTAATGTGAATGGATAATGACTAAATTAGGTGCCTCTCTCTAAATGAAATGGAAATTTAGCCTTAGAAGAAATCTTTAGGTTTTACTGCACTGCTCAGTAAATGCTGCTAAAGCCCAATGCATTTAAATCATGTATCTTAATATTTTGCTCATGTTCAGACTGATTATGAAACTGACTCTGGTTACTGAGGAAAAGTAGGACATTTGAAATAATGGCAAGACAATTTGGTTTCACATCATTTTGCATTTTACATCTAAGATTGAGGTAATTTGTCAATATCATCATATGACTCTCTAATGATTTCAATATTATACCTTAAAAATAAAATAAATGGCTTGGGGTGCCTGAGTGGCTCAGTCAGTTAAGCGTCTGACCCTTGATTTTGGCTCAGGTCATGATTTCATGGTTGTGGGATCAAGCCCCACATTGGTTCTCATATAAAATGCACATAGATTATATCAGAATAATATCCTGGCCCATAATTTTGTTTATTAATGAGCTACTTCATTGCTTACAAATATTAAATGGATATCTAATATAATTGAGACCTTCTCAGAATGCTCTTTATTATTTTGGCCTGTTCACAGGGCACCCTTCTAAGTCCTCACAGCAATGTTCATGCACAATAACATAGTGGGGCAATTTTGAACCCTGGGCCTGTAGGTGGGCCTCTGGGGAAACCTCTCACCCTATGGCTTCCTTGATAATATGACATGGGGAATTGAAGGAGGGGGCTAGACAATATGACTTCTAATGTCTTATAATCTCTAAAATTCTCACAACCAATAAAGAGAAACAAAATTACTTCAACACTGGGGTAAAGTGAACTGCAGTTTATTAAAAAAAAAAGATAAGTTTCTCTTCAGAGAGAGCAGGAAAGATGGGAGAACGATGAGTCTGGATGGAATGGAGAAACCGAGTTTGGAAGGCACAGGCAATAGAAAATATTCTCTACATCTTTTGAAATCCTACATTACAAACTTCTATCTCCTCCACTACATTGTTAAACTGCAACCCAAATTCTGGAAAACTAGAGCTGGGCAAGGAGAATAGGTAATGAGAGTAAGTAAAAGGTAGAGATGTGGCCAGAAGCAGGGTTACATTTGCCATACAATAAGGTCCCAGGAGAGCATCTGAGGAAATATTTTTTTTAACATTTAGAAATTGTACAACCCATATCTTTCATGATGCAGCAAATTTGTCAGTTTGAGTCTATTGATCCAAGAAAGCAAAAACTCTGGCAAAACAGATGGTTATGGTGGAAAAGACTCTAGGGGAAAAAGAATAGCTGGCATCATTCTCAACCTTTCAGATGTACTTAATACTCACTATTGTGTATCTTTTATTGGAGAGAGGGTAAATATTCCTAAAGAACTTGGGAAGATGGCAAGAAAGACAATGGGGGCAGTGGTGAAATTTCCATTCTGCTAAGATCAAAATACCAGAAACCTATTTAGTCTGTCTCAGGTTTTGAATGTAACTGTAACTGACTTTCACATCTGAACCTCTATGCCTAGTTCTCTTCCACATTTCCCAAACCTGCTAAATCTCTCCACACTAACACTGACTAGCACTTCAGTCTCAGCATGTGCAATATGGAGCTCAGCTTCTTTTCTGCTGAATGTGTGTCAACCCATTTATTCCCTAGCCCTTTAATGTACCACACACCCCCTGTTAGGAGGGATTAAAACCATACAGTCATCTTGGATTCACCCTTCTACTCTGCCCCGACGTTAATCAGTTGGTAAATTCTACCACGTCATCCTAATGCAACATCTCTGTCAACTGGAGTTGAAATTCTGATTTGTGCTGGTCTGGGAATTTGAGTAGACTGGGACAGACAAGGTCCCTGACTTGGGAGTTCACAGTCTGAAGGGAAGATAAGCACTGTAGGAGGAGGAAAGAGAGTGACAAGATTTACACAAGACAAGTAGAAGATACTAGGAGAGTACAACAGCAAGGGCAGTATGCCAAGCCTTGGGAGCTGGGGAAGACTCTCTGGGGAAGTGACATTGAAACAGAGACTTGAAGGATGAGAGGTGAAAAGCAGTGGGTGGTCCAGGCACTGCGATTAGTTTAATCTTACTGAAATCCACCTCAAATCATGTCTATTTTCAATCTTCATGGCTCTCCATTGCCAACAGAGTAAAGCAGACTTCTCAGCTTTGCATTGAAATTTTCCATGATCAGGCACCAACTAATCTTTCTATTTTCATCATCTACTGCTTCCCTTCTGTATGCAATGCTCCACACAGAGCATTCCATCACATATTCTTTGGTCACAGTCCTACTTTCCAGCTTCTATACCTTTGTTCATCTATTTCCTCCACTTAGAATCCCAGGCATCTAAATGCTATGTAGCTTTTAATGCCCAGCTCAAATGCCACCTTCCCTGTAAAATATTCATGGATCTCTGCTCCTTCCACTCCACTCCAGGTCCTCACTACCTTTAAAGCTGAAAGCACTTTATCTGTACTCTTAACTCCCACAGATACCCTCTCTTGATATTTACTACTCTCTGCCTTGGGTCACTTATGCAATTTGAATTACAAAGCATTTTCTTTTCTGAGTGCCAACCATGTACCTAGCAGAATGCTGTAAGCAAATGTTTGGAGGGAAGATGGTGAATTCTGTCTTAGAGGCTCTGTGCTTGAGAAAGTCTTTAAGATACCAAGACAGTGATGTCTAGACGGCAGGCTGTATAGAGCTGGGTGCAGGGAGAAAACTGGAATGGAAACAAAAGTTTAGAACCAGAGTGTATATGGCTGTTGAAACCCCAGGAGTGGAAGAATCACCCAGGGAGGGTATGCAAAGTATGGTGAAGAAGGCTGGCAGGTAGGAATGGCTATGTATATGTTTTCTCTTCTACTAGAGCAGAGATTTTCAGCAGGAGCATTACTGACAGTTTGGGCTACATGGTTCTTTGTTGGGGGCTGCCCTATGCACAGCAGGATATGAAGCAGCATCCCTGGCTTCTATCCACTAGATGCTACTAGTACTCACCACTGGTTGGGAACTACTGGTCTAGACCTGTAAGTATATGTTCTAAGCATGTTTCTTTATTCCTGTGATTTAGTCATTTGATTAAATTAATTGTTAAGCAAATACTGTGAAAGCATATAATATATATAAGGCATTTTTGATAGCACTGAAGGCCTGTGCTAGATGCTTAATACATATTTAGTAAATAAGTGAAAAAAATGCTACATTCCAGGAAAAAAAAATCTAGCAAGGGTATTCATAAAGGGATATGACCACCAGAAGCATGTAGATCAAATGGTTTAATGTTCATGCATCCACAGGCCACATATGCTAATAAATAAACCAGGGAAGTAGGAATATAATGACTTGATATTCATGATGATCTTTCTTAAAGCAGATAACATAGGGTAAAGACACAAATGATGTTATTTCTTTCTTTTACGCTTCAGACACAGAAAAGTTTGTTGACTTGTTAGTTATCACAAAAACATGAAAGCTTATTTGTGAATAACTTGTGAATACCCACAAGATACAGAGTAAGACAATTTTGTCATTGCAAAAACAAATCCTAGAATTTCTGTGGCTATATAGCTTTACCCTGAATTGAACTTTCTTAAATCTTTATCAGAACCTCCTCATTCTAAAAAGAGTATACCATAAGAATTACCCTATTATTTGTAGACAATCAGCAGTTCAGATTGAAGCTCTTTGCCATATAAACCAGCAACTCCGTCAGTATTATTATGACACAGTTTTGCAATCCCTTCTTTTTATCTAACAAAGAACTTTTCAAAACCTTTTTCGTGGAGCCAGAATTGCTCAGAAAAAGTGAGTGTTCTTTGCAAAATATGAAGTTCGTTTTTCACAATAAGGAAGTTAGGTCTTAAAGAGCTTTTGTACCTGAACACATTTGCTGCATATAAAATACCATTTGTTTCCCTGTAAATGATCCTGATGTGTTCCAATGCAGAATATAATATCAGACACATCCTATTTCTCCTGGTGCATTTTCTTCAGAATTCTCTGCATTCATACACATGCGGCTTCATGGGCCTTCTGCTCCACATAAAGACCTCCAAATAAAGGCATAAACTGGCAGCAAAACATGTGGGCAAACTTCTGAATAGTTTCTTCCTTGTGCCAAGCTGCTATTGGATGTAAATACATTCCCAGACTGTGTTAAAAATGGGGCCCCCCTTTTTGGTTCAGCTGCAGTTTCTACAACCCAGGTTTTGCTCATTAGAAAGTCATTATTACGAATGTGTCAAAATATGTGTTGTAGTAAGGCTCTTCTGCAAGCACACATAAAACTTTTATCTAGGCCTCTAAATAATGCTTTTTATCTTTGTCAGTTTTCAATTAATTTACAATGCTGGTCTGTTTATCAGAACTGGATTTGGGCCAGGCTCTCAGTGTATTTGATGAGTCTTACAATAACCCTGAATGCACCTGTTAATTTTGCCTCTGGGTAAACAGTTGAAAACTCCTCAGCTATTTCCTCAAATTGGGTGGAAACAAAGAAACATGAGATTAAAAAAAAATGTCTAGATTAGGGAATTGGAGATGCATTAATTTAAAAAGGGAACAGGGTCAAACTAGGGGCTAGGAGGCTAATAAGCACAGAGCACACAGCAAAAAAGCTCCCAGCAGGGTAAGAGTTCACTTAATTTATCCAGGCGATCTATTCCAGACGCAGTCAATGATACATTATTGGATCCAGACCTGCAACTGCTTCCTAAGACCAACCTCACTTAAGTGTCATTGCCCTCCCTTTTAGAAATATCACTATTACCCAAACCTGTTCACAGGGAGGGCTTTACTCAGCTGGCAACCCACTAACTTTTGTTCTTTATGATGCTCCCTCTAATTCCCTTCTCTGCTGTGGGAATTAGGCATAACAACCACCATGCAAACCGCAGAACACCCAAGTTGATCCTACTCTACGAGATTTTTAGTACTTTATTACACGGAAAGCCAATCCCAGGGATAACAGACTATAAACAACAGCAAATGCTCTATCAAGCAGGCTGCACAAGGTTAAGGACTTTGAGAGATTTACTGGAGGGGTTGTGGAAGGGGATGTTCCATCAATCAAACACCCTTTTTTACACATTAGATTAAAAAAAGAAGAATGGAACAGAAGGCAGCCCAGTTAAGACATCTAGAAAACACTTGTTTGTTCCAAACAATGAGAGGAAAGGCTGAGTGATTAGCTGTAATTAAGGCTGTCTTCTGACCATTTAATTATTATTAATGTGGAGAGTTATAAGACTGAAAAAATATATTTTATTGCAACAGGAAATAAGTTTTAGGTGTTTGCTGATGTCATTTAAACATTTAAATATTTAAATACATTTGGTGAACAATAATATAATCCTATACTCATATTAAAGGGGTTTACTGGAAATAACATACTTTATTAAACTTAGGAGCTTCAGGGCAGGAATTTGCTTCTTACTTGTGCTGGTATCTAATTGCTTCAGGACACACATACTGTACAGCAGAGCCCACACTGAATGGCAGAATTTAATAATGGGAACGTGTTTGCAGGGCTATAAATACAAGCCAACTAATAAGGAAGTGATCACCAATAGTGAAGTGCCAGGGAGCTTTCTCTTAGCCTGGTGATTACCACTAAACACCACATTTTTAAAAGTGATAATAAAAAAAGAAAGGCTGAAACTGAGAACTATCCACAGAACATGAACTGCTTTTAATGATAATCCGAGGTAACTGTTGTGTCATTTCTGTAACATACGGACCTCTCTCTCTCAAGTGCCTCTTCTATTTCTTATTCAGAAAAAGATTAACTCTTTCAAATGAGAAAAAAACAAAAAAAAAAAACAAAAAAAAAACAAGGTAGGCTGCTCAACACTGCCGAGCACGCGCCCACATGCATGTTCGATCATCACCTGTGCTGTTTCTGTAACAGATCAAACTACTGTCTCCTGCCCTTGCTGACAGCAGATGGTAAAGAGGGAGCTGAGCTCCACTGACACTAAATCACACAGACTCTCAGACAGAAGTCAGGGGGTGACATGGAGTACTTGCTTCTAGATAGACAGCAAGGTATCTTCTCTTCTGGGGCCGCAGAGAATGCTCTGAAATATGTCTCTTCCATAACTGTCACTCCAGCCACCATGATTTCGGAGGTGACTGAACTGCAAGTTACCTATTGAAGCAGCAGTAGCTGCTGACGACTCAGGGGTATTTGCGTCCCCTCAAGAGGTCACACACGCCCTTGGAAGGTCCGGACACAGATGTGGAGCCGAGAAGTTGAAATCAAACAATAAATTAAATTTACGAATGCTTCATTTTCATCAAAATCTTTCAAGTACATTTTCTTTAGCAATAAAAGATTTTTGCTTTAATAACTTAACTCAAAAATGCATATGCAAGACGCATTTGTTAAAACTTTAGTACCCTTTCCATTCCAGACACAGTGATACATTTTCTGCCCTGTGCTCTATAGCAAACCCATTTAAAGGTAGTATTTTAGTATTTTCCACAAGTTTTTCCCTTTGTTAAAAGATGTTTTCCCCCATAACTCATGCTTTGACAGTTTTGCATTTTACCTTTCCCATTCCCACTTCTTTCCTTGACTTTCATTATTAACTACCCTCAGCTACTTTTTCCTATTCCTGGGGATGGTGGAAGGACAGTAGTAAGTGGCATTAGTCATGAAGTATGTTTATCATTTGGAGAATGTTCTCATTTCCGTCCTTGTTGAGAAAAAGAGGAAATAGAGGTGGGCCTTGCTAGAAGTCTTTCCATTTCTTCCCTCCTCACCAAGTGCATGTAGGAAGCCTCTGAAAAGTATCTGGGATGTGCAATAATGCCAACACCAAGCACATAGTGTCTTTTTGTAAAATGTTGTCTCAAGGAGATAACAGGGTGCATGTGTGTGTGCATACCCACGTGCATGCACTTTGACAGCAACGTGTATGGAGACAAAAAATATTATTTCAAGCATATCTTCTGTGTTTATTTAGAGCTACAGAGTCTACCAGGAAATTAAAATATTAAGGTAGACTAAACAGAAGTGATTAGTCTATAAAAAAGAATACTTATCACTGGGTTACCATTTTAGCAGTTCAAGAGTCAGTTAAGATAGTCTCAAAGATGGAACCAGAAGGCATTATCATCAGTTTGATATACCATGGGTGGTGAAACATTCAAACCCTATGTGGATCAAACCTAGTTATTCAACTTAGCAAATCCCCTGAGTTGAATGAATGAGTCATGCACATAAAGTGTATTTTTTATTTTAAATTATTTCCCCCACTCTGATATCAGTGCCAAATCCTTCCCCTCCTCAGTCCTTTAGCACCATTCAGAGGCAGACAATGCCACCACTGTTTTCAGAACACAGACATGGTCAAGAGTGGAATAATATAATGATGCCATTCGAAGCAGGGCAGCTAAGGTTGTGTCAGCATTTCCATTATAAAAATCTCTTTTCAAGGATTAATATCTCAGTTGTAAAAATTCACACCCAGGTAAAATTTGGTAGCAGGAACGATTTCATTCTGTAAAACTGGAAATATACTTGCTCAAAAAGACATATTTTTAATGCACACTGAATTCTCACATACAGATATGTGACTTAGAGAAAGAGAACTTAGAGAAAGATGAATATATGTCTCTGTGTGTGGATGAGGCCACCAGCATTGAGACTGATCTTGGTGGCTTTATTTTACTGAAAGTAAGGGCACAAATACCATGTACTGAGTTGAAATTTCAGTTTTAAAAACTCAGATTTTGTTGTTATAAAAACCAAAATACACTAAGTCTCATGACAGTCTCATACAGTAATATTTTCTGTTAGTGCCCTCCTCTAGCACTGTCTAAACCCCATCAATCCTTATAGAACAGTGGTTCTCAACGGTGGGGAGGGGGGGTGGATTTTGTCCCCCAAGGAACATGTGGCAATGTCAGGAGATATTTGTGGTTATCATAGTTGGGTTGTTGTATGCTAATAATGGGTAGAAGCAAGGGATCCTGCAAAAAGGAAAGACTGAATTTTTATGGCTGAAAACATCAGTAGTGGCAAGGTTGTGAACCTCTATTCTGGAAGTTATTTCTGATAATCCCACTGCAGAGCCATCTTCTTTCAATATATGAGCACATTAAGTACAAAGCTGTCCATAGCCCTATCCCCTGCTCCTAGGAAACTCACAGTCTAGTAGGGAAATAGCCCTCATTCACAAATAATCTAATCCCCAGTGTCCTGAAGTGTTTGTGTCTTTAAGTTGATAGGAGAGGAGGCACTTCAAAATCTCTGATTAATTATGCTGGACTATTTCCTTTATTATCATGCTATTCTTGCTAAGGAGTGGTTTTTTGTAAAGCACAGAGAAAATAAGAACAAAAAAGAAAGAGAAGGAAGATGATAAATAAGTGGCTCTGTGCTAGGAATTGATGCTTATTTTTTGTTTTCATTAGAGACGGAAGAAAGTACTGTTGGGCCAGAGTGTGTAGCTATCTAGTAAGACCCCCAAAGCGTGTAGTTTTAGGAGGTACTCACTTGGCATTTAAAAATCCTACATTACAAAACAAATGAGCAAAGGGGGGAAAAAAAGAGAGAAGAGCAAACCAAGAAAGCACTAAGAAAGTACTTAAGAAAGTCTAGAGAACTGATGGTTACCAGAGGGGAGGTGGGCTGGGGGATGGGTGAAATAGGTGAAGGGGATAGAGAACACTTATCATGATGAGCAGAGAGTAATGTATGGAATTGTTGAGTCACTATATTGTACATTTGAAACTAATATTACACTGTATGTTAACTAACTGGAATTTAAATAAAAACTTAAAAAAAAAGAAAAGAATCAGCTAAAACAGATAAAAACTAAACTCTTTTGTTTATTTATAACAAATACATAGCTAACTCCCATATTTTATTTTACTTTGTTTCTAACTCCCATGTTTTAGCTATCTGTTAATCAAACACCCAATCTCCCCACTTTGTGTCAGGAAAGGTATCAGGGTGCTCTCGGTGCCTTGATGATCTACTACAGGAATTGTGCAAAGCATCAACCAAACACATTAAAAGGAGATCCCCAATTCTGTTTTCAGTCATTAGTGCCAGTATCTTCTAAAACCATCTAAAACCAGTTTGCTAAAACCATCAATCAAGTCACATATTTTGGTAATTCAAATTTCAATTCCTTTTCTTTCTTATTTCTACCATTGTGAGGAACGCCTGCTTACTAAAGAAAAGTGAAAAAGCAACAAGCTAGTGGCTGGGCAGATTGAGCAGTTAAAACTAAACAGAAGAGAGTTCTCTTTTCAGACCAAAGACCAAGAGTTCTTTGAGACAGACCACTATGGATTCTAGAATTCACGAGATCCGAGATGGTTGATTCCACTCCCTCAAAATACCACTGGCAGGACTATATATGACCACCTTTATCTGTTATCTTGATAATTGTCTTGAATGAGTGGCAAATGATGTCAAATGGCAGAGGAAAAGAACTGAAGGATAATATGTTAAGTAAAATATTCAATGGGACTAAGCAATAAAAATATTACCTTTGTTAACCAAAGTACACTGTGATAGCAGGAGGCCAAATAGATTGAACAGGAAAACAGTATTTTTCTAGGAGAAAATACACACAAATTCACCATTCCAGAATTTGAAAAATTTAAAACAGAATTTAAATTTACCTTTCCAACAAATTTTAGGCATTGTATCACATATTCCTCTCCTTTCTCCTACAACTGTTACTACTATTGTAACACACACACATACACCCCTATGTATGTGTGAAGGGGTGTATGTATGTATACTGTGGGGAGATTTTGGAGTTGTGAGATTGGATTTATAAACTAATATTCATAGACACTATGTATGTCTCTGTATGCAATCTCTTAACTCCAAAATTTCCCCACAATAGTTTCAAAATCCTTCAGAATTCCAGACACCTGAACAATGAACACTTGAACACCTTCTGGAAATCTAAACCTCTCTGTAAGTGCATAGACTGCCCTGGGGGGTAGGTCTTGTATTTCGGAGTATGGTCAGTGAGGATCAAACATACTAGTTGTTGGTGGTGATAGTGATAATGGTGGTGTATGTGTGCTTAAAATACCTTAACTATTTTCATCCCCTGATTCTAGTGAATAAAGTTGCTGAAAATGAAAACCATCTTGATAATTCACCTGGGCTTGCTGCCATGTCACAGAAAGCTGCACTCTAACCTACCTGCTAGAGGTTGCCTGTATCTATTCCTACTTACAGCTCAGCACCTCTCCTTTTACTTCCATAAATCAGAAAACTCCTCCTGGCCCTAAAAACATTATTAACTACCATATGGAGTGCCAAACTTTGCCACTGATGTAGACATTAGCTCTTCAAATGGCTGAGAGCTAACCTATCTGCACAATTTGCATCTTAATAGTCTGCAGCTGACTTGCTCACTTGATGATGGGGATGCCCCAGCTTTGCTCAAGACAGGCTACACTGGCACACTGCCCAGAGCATGACAGCTGGAGCTCATTTGGACAAACTGTAACAGAGTAGAGCCTCTCATTTTCAGTAGGGTTCAACATGTAGGGGGTTCCACCCCAACAGCTAGCTTAAAAGAGCTTAATCTAGCTCCTTATTTGGCTTAGCAGTTTTGGTATTCCCTCCTATATATCTCAACTTTGTGATCAACCACCTCACTCCTGACACAGCCACATGGAAGTGGACACTCATTCCTTACGTCTAATCTTGGAAGTGAGGTACATAATTATACACAATGGAGAGATAGAACAAAAATATTAAATACTGTTGATGAGTTTTTAATCACACTCAGTCTAAGAAATTAAATGAAATCAGTCCTAGAATGCATACAGTTGTACTACATGCTAACACATGATTTCACTGTACTTTTCTGAGGGAATGAGCATACCATGTGCACACACTGGCAATACCAGTGCTCAGCATTCAAATCTATCCTCTTGAGACATGCTTGAGGCTTTTGTCTTAGAAAATACTGACTTCACTACTAAGTTATGAAGTACAAACAGGATGAGGTCTTAAGAGGAGAACACATATACATGGCATTCACTGTAGTGAATGTAACTGGGTCTTGCTGCTTCACACTTCAAGAACTCACCTGCTAGTCCTATATACTGAGTTTCATTCCAGACATCATAATGGGAAGCCCAGGATTACTAGTAACAGCTTCCAAAGCCCATGAACAATAAACAAGGCCTGGGGACACACCGAGGTAGCAGATTTTGTGGGGTGCTTATGCTGAATTTGGGCTGAGAAGGGATGCCTGTTGCAGTATCTTCAGCTCTTTACACTTTGGAAATTGTGGTTTGACTCTGGCTAATAGTTGGTTGTTTAGGGTCAGTAGGGGCTAATTTGGAAAGAGATCTTAACCTTATTTTTATTAAGAATGGCCTCTTGGGGCGCCTGGGTGGCTCAGTCGGTTAAGTGTCCGACTTCGGCTCAGGTCATGATCTCACAGTTCATGGGTTTGAGCCCTGCGTTGGGCTCTGTGCTGACAGCTCAGAGCCTGGAGCCTGCTTCGATTCTGTGTCTCCCTCTCTCTCTGCCCCTTGCCTGCTCACACTCTGTCTCTTTCTCTCTCAAAAATAAATAAACTTTAAAAAAAAACAAAAACAGAATGGTCTCTTAAGGTTGAATGTGCTGGCTTCCCATTTGTGAGCATAAGAACTACCAAGCAGAATGCAAATGTCACAAAGCCTGGAGAAGATGATGCCTCTACTTTTTTTCACATATGTATTACTGGGAATATAATAAAATGCATTGGTATTATTCATCTTATTTTATAATAGGACTGAGCAGTGATCCATGTGCAGAATTTATTATTATTATTTTTTTTTTATTAAGCCACAAATATGGCTGCAACCACCTTGACAATCTAGGAGTTGCCACTGTTAGGAATCACATTCATGTAATTATAATCAAAGTACAGAGGCAGCCATCTATAAACATCTTAGAAAATTCACCCAACCAATTTTAAGATAAACTACTGCCACATCCACCACAAGCTTGTGTTGCATTTATGAACACATATCACACCATAAGGGTAAAGTGTGTATATTTATTAGAGTACATTATGTAATATATTTATGAAGATCTTTGTTATATACATAAGAGTAAAGTAGTAGAGCTCAAAGTAGGGAGTCCTACATCTAATTACCTACGACTCCAAATATCTCAGGACATTGGATAAAACAAATAAAATCAGACAAAAAGGGGCCATAATGTAAAATCTTCAAACAATAATGAAACCTAGAGAAAATTGCTTAGACGTTACCCCTCATTTCTTGCAAAGTAAGCTCATATTTAAGTTCAGATGGACCGGGTTAACAATCACTATTTTTACTGTTAAAATGCCCCAGGGAAGTTATAAACGCACCAAATATGCTGTTAACCTTCCTTTATATTGTGTGCAGCTGTATGGCTTTGTACCAGGGACCAAACTTCCTAACTGGGCCAGCAACGTGAAAGAGGCTTTTTTCCAAAACCTTTCAATAACAATGCTTTGCTTGTCACTAGATTTCCATTCCGTTTTCTCTACTACTTCATACTAGTATTTGGCTTGGATTTTACTCATTCCAATTACTTTCTTTGGTTGTCATTTTCTCTGAGGAGTATCTTACATATTACCAAACAGTGATAAAAACAGGCAAAGAAATGTAATAGAGAGAAGAGTAAATTCAAATGCTTATTTCTGACATCCAGAGTCAATACTTTCTTAATTCACATTCATTTTCACTGGCAAGCTTAAAGATACATTTGTGACATTTCTGTTTTTCCCTGACATCATTGATACTAAGGATTATCAATTGATCTTATGAGAATTCAATGAAGATGATGACTTTTATTCTTTACTCTTTGCTGTGTACATGAGAGGTTAAAATCTATTCAACTTTTTAAAAGAGAATTTTAATGGTTTTAGATCATTTAGAAGCTTTGGCAGGTTACATTAAAGGAGAAAATGTCAGCCATATTTCAGGCTTTTCTTTTTTTTTTTTTTTTACCTAGGACTAAGATGAAATCAGAAGCGCTGTGGTCAGATTATCTGGTCTGAGGAGACACATTCTGCCCTATTGGTTTATACTTTATGAACTCTATACTCAGACCTATATAAAAAATGGCGATTCAGTCTGGGCACTGGTAGTGATTAACTGACTATGATACTGTCACATGACTTTTATTTATTTATTTTTTTTGACATCCAGACCCAGCATTTACCTAGGAGATCAGTAAACAGTAAACACTGATACCCCATAAGAAAACAGAAATCCAACTATGATCCCTTGTGCCATTTCAGCTCTATTGATAGAAATGCTTTCTTCAAATGCCCTTGTTTGTACAAAGGGAATCTAGAAACTATTTACCAAAATTAATCTAATGACACAGAACAAATAAAACAAAAACTTTCTTAGGCAGGTCAACTTAGGCTAGGCTGTAGCATGTTGGATGAAAAAGATTAATACAATAAATTAAATTTGGTTGAAAATTGCAATATCTTAGCTACTAATGGCCATTAGAAGTGCAATGAAATGAGTCTAACTGCCTTAACAAGTCCATATCTCATCATGGTACTGAACTTCAAATTTTTGCTTTAAAAAGCAAAATTTCCTTACTTAAAAGTAAGGAGGGGTGCCTAGGTGGGTCAGTCAGTTAAGTGTCCAAATCTTGATTTCTGCCCTGGTCATGATCTCACAGTTTGTAAGTTTGAGCCCCCTGTCAGGCTCTTTGCTGAGCATGGAGCCTGCTTGGGATTCTCTCACCCTCTCTTTCTCTGCCCCTCCCCTGCTCATACACACACACACTGTCTCTCAAAAATAAATAAATAAAATTAAAAAACAAAGTAAGGAAAATTTACCCCAAAGCTCTTGTTTCTAAATGGTCTGTCAAAAGACCAGAAGACTTAGAGGGAGAGTTGGGAGTGTTGGAGTCTTCCAGCCCTGTCCTCTTACCAAGTGGATGGCTGAGTGGACCTGGAACCTTCTGAGATTTAAGAGAGTAGAAACTCTTATTTAATATGATTGGACTAGAAGCCACTCTTGTTTCCCACTGGTGTTCTAGACATCATATTCAGTTAAGAAGAGAGACTAAGCAAATAGGAGTTAAAAAAAAAGAACCCTCCTAGTAATGTATTAAAAAAAGGAATACGTGAATTCAAAACAAATCATTAGCCTCAGACTTTAATTATATATACTTAAAGATCTTGGGACTACATGTAATATAAATGTGATATACAGTTAAAATGTTATAGTGAAGTTCTGTAACTTTTTTCAGTTAAAAATGGGTGATAAAGGAAAAACTATATATATAAACAACAAAAGGGATGAATCTCAAATGTTATGTTGAGTAAAAAAGTCCAGATTACAAAGGCCACCTACTATATAATTACATTTATATGGCATTCAGTAAAAGGAGAAACTATGTGGCAGACAACATATCTATGATTACAAGGGGTTATAACTGGAAGGAGTGAAGGAACAATTTTTAGCTGATGGGACTGTTCTGAATTTTAGTTATCTTAATCTTGAATATGGCACTGAATATATGACTACATGCAGTTTCAAAAACCATAGAACTACACACTGAAGAGGGTATATGTCAGTCACACCTGAACAACCCTGACTCAAAAAAATCCAAAAAAACAAAAACTAATTTTTCACTAATATATGTATAATGCCCAAAAAAGGGTTAAGAAGAGTCTACGATCTTACGTTGTAAACTGTAGAAAAAAGAAGTCCTAGTCCACAAGGTTGGATTTTTAGAACTTGATTAGGAAGGTAAAATCTAACAGTACTTTCAGAAGGTTAAAGTTAAGCTCTCTAATTTGCTGCGTTACATAGCCATGAAACACTGATGGGAAGACGATAAGAACCTGAATGTTTCTGCTTTTATTATGATTACACCACCTGGGCAAGGTGCTTTTCCTCATCCTGCTGTAGTAGCTGCTGGTCAGTTAGTAGCACACTTGCATTTATGCATCTTGGCCCAGAGCCCACTAGCAGGGCAATGAAATATCAGGTCTCTCAATTCAAGAATGTAATTTACAGAAACAAGATCTGTCTTTTCTCTGCCTTCCAGTTAGTGTACTGTTAAACTAAATAAGACATCTGCTTTTGAGCTGGATTGCTGGAGGGAAGTTTTATGAATTACCTGCAGGGTAAAAAGCACACAAGGTGAAGGCACCCTCAGGATGTGAAGGACCATAAAACCAGACTGACATCTCTGAAGTTCTGGGCTCATCATTCATGTGTTGAGTTCATGTTCATTCTAGGAGGATATATATGTATAAAAATGGGAAAATATGATGAAACATATTTAAACAAAAGTTTGTATAATAAACAAACAGATCTAAGAATCCAGGGGTTCTAGGACTAGATTAACATGAGGCTACTGCTTTCCCTGCACTTGAATTAGCCCTTGCCATTATTAACAACTCTGAGTGTTAAAAGTTTGTCTTACACAAAAAACATAAAAATGCACAATATTATTTTGACCTCTGGAACAATACAGATGATTTCTATTTTCTCTATTAACTAACAACCTTTCAAATGTGAAACTGTAGCTTTCAGTTCCTACTTCAGGCCAAAGTATACATTGAAGTAGTTTCTAAGCAATATTTAAAATTACCAACTTAATGATGCTGTTTACTTGACCACAGTCATTGAAAGTGTCATTCTCTGTCCACCTCTCTCTGGTGGCCAGCAAGTCAGCCTTTCATCATTCAAAAATCCCAGGAGCTGAAAGCTTGAATCTCCTCAAAAAACAGATCCCAAGAAGGCTCAGAATGCTATCCCTCAGGCAATGGTACCGTCCTGTCACAGAGTTGTACACTCATCAGGGAACAGGAGCCAGGAAAGACCACTCCAGCTTATTGTACCTGGGGGACAGCAGGGAGGTTTAGTTTGGCCACATAGCCAGTGGGGTAAGAATCTGGGCCTTGCCTTTTAGAGGGAAAGCAGGAGAACCTCGTTCCTGTGAAAATCACAGCCTATAGGGCTGGATTGCTAGCACCAAACAGGCTGATCCAATTCCTCAGACTTAAGGGCGTGAAGCAGAAATGTCAGTGGCTAAAGGTCATTGCTGTAAACCTCCCTCCCCTCAAAAAGTGAAAAAAAAACCCAAGAAGTACCCACCGTTCACAGGGAAACTGGCTAATTGGCTGTGAGTGGTCTGGCATGACATTAGCTCTATGACTGGCTGCCACAGTCCTCTTTTGTGAAAAGATGGTATGAGAGAATGTAGACAGATACTGTTGAGTCCCTGATCACAGTGAGTCTCAGGGTTAATAAACACACTTGGTCCTGTGTGATTTTCCTTCTGAAAAAGTTAGTCTAGGTTACAAGGACAAAATACATTTTACCTACTCTGCTAAAAGTTATTTTTGTTAAATTCAAACTGAAAAGCAGATTATGATTGAATAAGTTGAAGAATAGAAAACATAACAATGTAAGTTTTAGTTATACTTATAAACCTTTGAGTATTTAATTGTGACTTACAGAAATTAACCTGAAAGGGAAGGAAGATAATGATGATGAAAGAATAGATATTCCTACACTAGGACTTCTCATTCTTCATAAACCAGACCAATGAAAATAAGGTTTTGTTTGATGAGTTAAACTCATCTATTTATTTTAGAGGTTGTGGGTGATCCATCGGTATTGAAACAGAAATAAAAATTATTTTGTTTAATATTTGAAACTAAAATAGTGGTTCTCCCTTTACATAAACACACCTTGAACAGAAGACAATAGAATAAGACAAAGAGTCCTGCTGGCAAAGCTTTGGGCTCAACGGAACAACATCACTAACGTATATTAGCAACACATACCACTGCTGTACTGAGTGCTCGGTACAACACACCACACTATTAAAAAGAATTTGCCAAATATACCAAATGAATCTCAGAGAAGTTCTTTGCATTACCTAGAACAAGGCTAACAAATATTGAAATCTTTCATGAAAGGAGTCAATGATTTATATATTTCCACAAGTTGCTATAGCCTGTGCTGATTAGTTTCCGCCAAAGAATCTTTCCCAGCTGCACCCAACAAAATCCTCAATGGACAACAGCCTCAAATTAACTTGAAAACATCTAATATTTTATTCATATATATTTTCCTTTGTAAATAATTGTGGACTTATTATTTTGTACCGCTGAGCAGACTAAAATAATGGGCATAATATAAAATCTATTGGGGAAGAGATATAATTTATATATACAACGTTCATGACGTTGTTAAGAATAAGTCTTTCCAAGGATCATTCTCTCTTCCAAATATAAAACCTGCATAAACAACTTACACAAAACACTGGGAAGAGGAAACATCTCTAAAATTAGAGAAGCTAAATATTGAAGCTATAGGCAATTTATTATGAACATTAACTGCATAGATGCTAAATTAAATACATTATTCCACTTTTTAACACATAAGAAATGATGCTTGTATTTTGACTCTGCAGAACAGGAAGAAAAATGTTTTAGGGAATCTTATTTTAGACATTAAATTCTAAACCTTCTTCCTGTTATCTGTTTTTAGAATCACCTTTATTATTTGTGTGGTTGTAGGAGGTAACACAGATATCAATGATAGGTTGAATATATCAATTAGCTCCTATCAGGTGTTATAATCACATATAATTGTTAGGGTTTTTACAACATATTGAGGAAAACTCATCATAGGAAAAGTTCTGCAAGTCAAGTAAAAAATGTGTCAGGATTTTGCTTTAGAGGGTATATTTTTCCTATTTGGTTTAGTGGATTTTTGTGTGTGAGGAGAGTGGACTGGAAACAGCAGCACAAACACTTGGTGTACAACTCCAAACTATTATGTAATATGTTCACATATTAATTCCTTACATAGTACTTCTAAACACAGGAAAACATTTTGTGTATGAGTGCATGTTTGCCAATATAAATAGGAGAAGGAGGGATAACCTCCTGGTAATTTTATTCAACACCTCTAAATTTACATAAAGTATCTGGATGGATGACATTCTTTTTTTGACTTTAAAACAGCATGAGAATGGGCTAATTTATTAGTAGTAATTTAAAGATTTCGAAATTTCCCCAAATCTTCTTTTAAATCTTATAAATTAAATTAACTCTTAAAGCTTTAGACATGTTTATAGGTTTGCTTCAGCTCACATAAGAAGAATATCTTCATATATGTATCTAAACTGTACAGTAGTTTGGTATCTATACACCACTTTATCTTTGCCATTATTATAAAGAATGTATTTATTAATACATGCAAACATCTCACAACATGTACACTTCTCCATATCTGTACATTTAGCAACATCACAAATCGCTAACTTTTGAAGTTATCACAAAAGTTAAAAATGAGTTTGAGACCACATTTTCTAGTTGCATCCTTTAAAAAGACATTAACCGGTTTCAAACAAATTAGCCAATAAACCAGATTTTCAATTGATAAAATTAAGTTATCTAATTTAGTAGTATCTAATTCTACTTAGTAAAGTAAATCATTACTTTTTATTTATAAAAATTTTAAGTCACTTTTTATGAAAATAAGAAAAAAGTTTTCTAGTTTATTATCAATTCAAAAACATTCTGAAGAAGATAAAACCTACAGAAATCAGAGTTATTTATATAAGCTTTTCTTATTATTTATCGGCATTACCACATAGAAATGCTACTTTGATTAATCTTTCAAAGCAGGGATTTCAGAAAATATTGTTGATTTCTTTATTACAAAAAAAGATAGGGAATTTCAATACCATATATTTTTTTGTAAGATAGTTCATCATAACACTTCTAAAAATTGAAGTATAAATTTAAAGAACCATGATGAGGGAAAAATAATAAATTAATAAAATAGCATTCAATTGTTATTTTCAAAGGTTAGAAGTAGTAAATTATTCTGAGAACAATCTGAGGGTTGATGGGGGGTGGAAAGGAAGGGAGGGTGGGTGATGGGTACTGAGGAGGGCACCTGTTGGGATGAGCACTGGGTATTGTATGGAAACCAATTTGACAATAAATTTCATATTTAAAAAAAGGGGGGGGGGAAGAAGTGGTAAATTATTTTTCCTACAAATAAGAAATGTTAACTGAACATTTTAATTATTAGACTACTTAGTCAACACTATGAAGCAATGGGTCAATCAACAATGACATGAATTTTTTTTTTTTTTTTAATGTGGTGTATGTTAGCACATAACAGGGGTGGAAACAAATCTGTGATCCTCATTCCTGGTCTTCATTCATTTAGTAGCATGTACTAAACGTGGCAAAGGAAGATTTGCTGGTGATGAACTCAGGATAAAATGAAAAAAATGTGAACCTTGACCTTTTTAACACTACTTAAAAATCAGAACCAGACCCATCAGCACACCCCCCTCATTGCCGTCAGCCTAACACACTAGAAACCTGATCTCCCCCTCATCCGAGCAGAAAATACCCTTGTAAACTCGGAGCTAAGCAGCAAATGTCTGATGCCTCGCCTCCTCTGTTGCCTGTTCCCTCCAGACCAAAAGTACAGAAAGATTCTAAGTAAAGTCAAACTTCATATGGTATTTAGAATTTACAACAATGTTGGATGTAAGGTGTATGTTTGAACTATTTCCTTTGCCTTGTTTTCAAATTTCATTTGCAAATCATAATATAAGTAATATAAATTTTGACTGGACATGAGAAGAATGCTTGAATTTTTATTGCTGAAGCATAGAAATGCCATCATCTGTGCTCACCACATTCACACTCCTAAGTACCTCTCTCTTCACAGCATTATCATGTGAAATTGTCCAAAATATTCTAATTTCATCAGCCTGTGCTTACTATAGACATATATTTCTTTCTGTAAGAAATATTTCTCAGCTGTGGGTTTCTTTATAGCCCTCTCTTGCTATATCGTCATTGATTATAGAATCTGTTATATTTTATATTTCCTTTTTAACTTCTCCAACCTGGTAGATTTGTAATAGTAGAAAAAGTCATAGAAAGATAACAACTATATGGTATAATGTCTAGTATACAACTGCATTTGTTTTTATTTCAAGGAAAAACAAATACGAGTGAAAAACCTGTTATCCTCTAGTTTTCAAATAGGAAAACGTGGAATGAAGCAAAAATGAGGTGAAATTTTACAACAGATTAAGGTAGGGTGATAAAATCCATGGGGGAAGAGGAGGAGATTAAATGACATTAAAAAATATCCAAGACTTCATTTGATTAACTTTAATCTAATTATAAAAAGTCACTGCTCAGTTCCCAACCAAACAAGGAGACCTCAGAAGGTTTAACTAAAAAAGAAAAAAAAAAAACAAAAAAAAAAAGAACGAAAGAAAAAAGAAAAAAAAAGTTTGGTCAGAGGAGCAAAAATAATGCTGAATTAAAGCACTTGGAGGCCAATGGCTTTGAACCTGGGCTTCACCAGTCATTCCAACCAGCGAGGCCGTCTGCAGAGGTTTGGGTTCTCGTTTAACAGAGCCCTCATTGTTTCCAAGGCAGCTAGAAAAATGCTGCTTTATATCTCCTCACACCACAGGCTCCGTGCACAGCCCTGAGAAAAGGCGGCTGCTAGTGTACAATCCACAGGAAGAAAAAAAATGCATAGATATATACACAACCCCTAACCTCCTTACCACCACCCCCACCCATACAGAAAAACACATTTTTCTGCTATAAACTACCTCAAACTCAATTCCTGGCTCACAAACTGTGGTAAAGGATGTTATGGTGGTGCATAATTTATAACTGGAAATTTCTGATTCATGTGGGATTTGGGGCATTTCTTTGCCCTTTACCCATTGCCTCTCCGTTTCCACCTCAAGCACGGGGAGGTGAAAGCCGTCAGGCAGTGGGGCCAATGCCATCAGGCAGTGAGGAGATAAACACTGCATTTTTGAGAGTGCAGTTATTCCACACCTGTTTAAAATGTTTATACAGTAATTAAAGATTAATGCTTATTCCAGACCAGATAAATATTAGACAGTGCATGTGTATATATACATATATGAATCTGCAATGTTGCAGAGAACAAAGATTTTATTGTATCAAGCTTATTTAGAGAAGGGTATGTGCTTTAAAAAAGCCTAAGCTTCACAGAGTTTACATTACAGAGGGGAAAAAAGGCTTAAAAATGTTAAGTGGTTGGAGCTACTGAGTGCCATACAGAAAGCAGGTAGTAGTGAGTATGAGCTAATTCTGCTGCTAATCGTTCAGTTTTCTATTTATTAAAGGCGGGGGGGGGGGGCTCAGTTTATTCCTGACTAGCTGTCAGTTCAATGGGTCAACTCTAACTTGCTTACTAAAGTTCAACAAGTAAAGCTTGCTGAGACCATGACAAGGAAAATATTTAAGTGTTTTTTTTAATTACTAACTATAACATACAGATTTTATTCTTAATTTTGAAAAGGCAAAGCAATAAACTGTTTTGGTTACTAGCTCTGGGCCATACTAGGGCCATACTACAGTATCATCATCCTCAGAAGACAGTAGAAAACCTACTATGTGAACAGAGACTGCACAACCTGTGGTGTTATACTCTGCCTAGGGCAATTCATGCTGCATGGTTAGGATGGTTTGGTAATGTCCTTTTCAGGAAGAAGAGAGCACCCAGCATACCACCTCACTAAATTATCACACACACACACACACACACACACACACACACATATAGTTTTTAATACGTTGGTAGTTTTGTCAACTTTTTAATTAATACCAAAAAAATTAATTAAAAAATCAGTGTTGTCTTTCAATTTATGCAAAGATATGTTTCTGACAAATTGTATGGGTATATTCAGCCATATTTCCCAATTTACTCACAATAATTTTACAGAATTCTATGTGTTCCCTTCTGATGATTTTCTGGTGAATGTATGGAAAAATCACTTTGAACCCAAAAGGGTTGGAATTTGTGACAAATTTTAAAGTTAAAATATTTACGCATTGCATTTTCTTATGGGGCACACTAATAGCGTCAAAATAAGGATTACTTTAAAAACTGGTTAAATAAATCTCATAAAATAATCTTAACATGTTTCCTATAAAAGTTTTCTCCCTTCTGAAATGTTAACAAAGATATATTTTTACTATTATAGGGTAATACAAGCAATTAGGTAAGTTTTAAAGGTAACAATAGGGTTATACCTGACAGATTTGGGAGGGTTTGCAGACAAATATAGACGGAAATAATTTTGACCAGTCTAGAATCCATTCATCCGGATTTTACAACACTGTGCACTAAGACCACCAGAACACTGTACATTTTCATACCAGCCAGCTTACTGACACCCACTCCACCTGAAAATGTAAACCTGCAAGCCTTCTCTAAGTACTGCACAAGAAGGTGCCTACCACAAAGATTCCTAGAAACATGTGGACACATATCTTGGAGAATAAAAATGTAAGAGGAAATTTCCCTCTATTGCCTGAGTAATTTTGAATTATTAATAAGTATGGCTTTAGATGTTTCATAAAAATAAGTCAGCAAATCAAAGAAAATTCTGAGAAGACAAATCAGAATAAAAGTAAAATTGGCTTATGAAAATTTGAAGAAAACACACATTCTGTAATACTGATAACAGAAGGCAGAATGGAGGTGGGAGAAACATACTATCACCAATTAGCCACTGTTATGGTAGGTGTCCCTGCACACCTATGGGTAGATGTTTTCTCTCCCAGTGAGAGAGGTAGATCAAGCAGGGTCCTAAATGTTAACGTGACCTCTCAATAGTTGTTCTGCAAGCAGTAGATGTTTACCCATCAATTTATTCAGCCATCTATCCTAAACGAGTAATCAGGTAACCTGGGAAACAGTTTTCTATATTAATAAATATGGGGTGAGTATACAGATGACCCAAGGAAAACAGCAATCATTTGAGGTGAATTACTTAGTTTCATAAACTGAGTATACTTCATCACAAGATTGTCTCAAACCTGGGAACTAAAAATGATGTAAGGAAATTGAAAACACTATTTTGCAGAGCACTGAGATGGGCATTTATATATTCCTCACTTCATTTAAAAATTTTAAAGATTCTTTGAGTAAAAGACTTTTACAGATGATGAAATTTATCTCAAAGGTGTCAAAAGAGGCAGAGTTGGGATTCATTCCTAAATCTCTGAATTAAGTTTAGGCCTCCTCTTTCCAGTACACTCTGGTACAAAGGTTACAAATGAATGTTTAGTAGTACAGAATAGACAGAATACATTACATATGATTGAGCATCCAGATACTCAATATCCAAGTAAAAGGGCTGAATAATTCAGAATCTAAAAAGCAGTATTTATATGTTACTTGAAATAAGGAGTACAGAGTTACAACCTTCTAGTTATAAGGTAAATAAGTATAGTGATGCAATATACAACATGATGACCATTAACAGTGCTGCATGGTACATTTGAAAGTTATAAAGAAAGTAGATCTTAAAAGTTCTCATCTCACATACATACACACAAATAAAAACCTTTCTTTCCTTTTTTTTTATCTATACGAGGTAATAGATGTTACTTAAACTTCTTGGGGTAATCATTTTGCAATATATATGAGTCAAGTCATTATGCTATATACTTTAAACTTACACAGTGCTGTATGTCAATTACATCTCAATAAAATACAAAAAGAAATCGAAGTAGGATCTTTATGCAAATTTTAAGTTTAAAATGTTCATTTTAAATTAACAACTCATGATTTTTATCTACTTTTCTCCTAAAAATGATTTCAGACATGTTTAATGTGAATGACTAAATTCAAATAACAACCTGAAATGGAAGTATTAAATGAGATCTGAAATCATATTGTGTCAGTTGGAAGAAAAAACGGACATCAAGCTTCCTTTAGTCTGTAAGTGGATAATGCAACTGAAAGCAAGAAGGGAGCCCCACTGGGTTATGTAGTTCATTCTGTTTGAATAAAAGTGAAGTACTACTTCTTCAGGAATGCTTTTCTCTGGCAAGGGGTACATGAATTCTTATACATGGATACTGAGTAACACAACTGGGAATGTTTTCAAAGGTGTCTTTGGAGATGCTAAACTGTTCTAGTTCTTGTCTTTTGTTTTTCTAAATAGAACCCCCAAATAAAAGGCAAAGGCATACACACATCACAACTTAGGATAGACCATTCAGGTGGGGGGAGATAATGAAAATGTGGTTCAGGTATGTTTCTCTAGGGTGATCTAATTTGAGGCAGAGAGACGGTATATATAGCAAAGAAGAGGTTGGCACGGTGTCATGCTTTTAACAGCAATGATTTCAGACTTGCTTTTGGCAGAAGCTGGGGAGGGCTGTCAAGATCTTGCTCCCTGGTGAATGTCTGGTATGTGGGCATTCTGAATTGTCGATCTGTGTGAGAGCCACAGCTTTTAGATGTTCACGCAGTAACATTTCTGACATGGTTAGGAATGCTGACAAATCTGGGACCATCTTACCCCTGCTTGTCAGCAGGGCAGGAAAGTAGAATGAAATGCTTATGGGCAGAAAATAAATTTTAATGTTAAAAAAATAAAAAGCTAAGAACCTACAGAAAAAGAAATCACAGAATCCAGTGTGTGGAACACACTGTGGGACGGAGACAATCTTGTCCTGAAACATTTAGTGGGCTATTTCCCCATTCAATCTTTAGAGGACACCTGCTAATGACCAAAGGTTTCTGTCCTCCGACTACCTCCCTATTTTTCCTCCTGGTGTGCTATGGTCATAAGCATAGGCAGACTGATTTCTCGGGATGTTTCCATAAAGCTTGGCATAGGGGAGGCAGCCACTGGGAGGTGTATGCCATGGTGCTGTAGGTTATGGTAGTCTCTGATTATGCTTGTCCACCACCAGCTGCCCGCAGAGGAAGTGGTGCCTACTCTCTCTCGCAGGTGGGGAGGAGCAGGTCACATCTGGTACCTGCTTTTCTGGGTAGAGGGGAGAATAAGGCCATGACAAGCAGCCAGACTCCACTGTGTTTCTGCCAACATGCTGTCTTTTGGCACTTGACTTGAAAGATTTAATTCAATGGCCACTCCATAGGGTTTATCTGCAGAAATAAACAGTGAAATCAATGCCAGTTTCTTTCAGCCCCTCTTGTTCCTCAGTGTGGGATGAGAACCCTGTTACTGTTATGACAGATTTGTATATAAAGCCAGGACACATCTGCCATTGTACATGATAGAGAAGAGCTAAGGATGAGCACTTCAACCAGCTTGTACTTTCAGTGATGACTATGCACTCAGCTCTTAGAAGCAGAATATATGCTGGTGCTAATGCATCCACAATCTCAGTCTTGCTCCCCCCTTCCCCGCCTCCACATATACATAACACAGCTGCAAAGCAATCCCCAAATCATCATTGGGGCTCTTTGCTGTGATAGAGGAAGCCAGATTGGCTGTGTGTACAACCCCAGTACATTTTGTCTTTTAAGAGGAGGAAATATACTTCAGTGCCAGTTACCTTGAGATATTTTTATTTATTGAAAAAAATTTTAATGTTTATTTAGTTTTGAGAGAGAGAGAGAGAGATACGTGAGCAGGGGAGGGGCAGAGAGAGAGAGACAGAGACAGAGTGTGAGTGGGGGAGGGGCAAGAGAGAGGGAGACACAGAATCCAAAGGAGGTTCCAGACTCTGAGCTGTCAGCACAGAACCCAACACGGGGCTCAAACCCATGAACTGTGAGATCATGACCTGAGCCAAAGTTGAACGCTTAACCAACTGAGCCACTCAGGTGCCCCGAGATAAATATTTTTAAATATCCCTTTACTTACACATACTCCTTTTAATAGAATCATTATTTTTGTTATACCCAGGACACACCTATGAAATTTAAGTCATTTAGGAATAGTATTCAAAACAAATGTGAAACATACATAATTATTTAAATTAAACCATATCAATAGTTTTATTTTTCTATATATCACCTCTGTAGAAGGCACACATGATAAATTTTACCAATGGTATGTATGTAAGCAAACATAAACATGAATAGGGCCTGGGGAACTGACAACGTCACTTATGCCATATGCTGGAAAAATGAATGTCAGAGTCAGTCGCAGACAGTGACTATTTTCCATACAAAACAAATTCAGGTTTGGGTGGCTTCCCCTAATGACAGAGTAAATACCTAATCTTCTCCAAACTAAACGCAGCCATTCATATCCCTATCCCCTACCCCACACACTTAAACCATTATCTAATTACACAGTGAACATCCAGAAGGGGAGTTACCAAGCACCATGGGTTAAGAAAGGGCTGGCCAGCAAAGGGGTGGAGGGAAAAGGGAGAACTCACTGGAAACCCTCCAGCTGGGGCCTGTTTGTGACTTCTTGGCCTCACTGTTTGAGACTTTCTGGCATTTTTATTGCCTGTTGTCTCAGTGATAATGTGCAAGCATAGAGATATATTAAAACCCTAAGTAAATATATTCAAAGAGAGAAAAAGAATAGGTCATTAGAGAAAAGAGCAGAAGAACGTTAATTTTGAAGTAACACATATAGAGAATGCAATATTTTAATTTTTAAAATTGCCATAAAAATGTAAGTTAAGGCCATTATTATTTCAATTGAGGGCTTTGGGGAGCACAGACAAATAAATTATAAATGACATTCCATGAAATGAAACACTGAAAGAAACCTTTGGTAAGCTGGACTTTTCTTATCCCTTTTTTCAGAATTATTTCTTCATGAAATTCTGAAGGACAAATCTATGAATTTTATAAAAGAAAAGCATAGCTTCCTTCATTTCAGATATATTTGTTCTACGCTAAATACAACAAAATTGTGGCTCTAAGCTGCTATTGCTAATAATAAGGAAAGCCAATTATGATGTATTCTTGTAAGGATTTAAAAAAAATAGTTACAAAACAGCTCAATTCTTTTCTTATTAGTCACATAATACTTTCTACAAGAACATAGTCCAGACTAAGATTAACAACATGGCAAGCTGCTTGCCATTTTTTCCTTTTTTTTTCTCTGAATGGGAACAAATACATGATATTGATATTCAAGCCAGGCAGTCCAGATGTGCTGGCAACTTTGTCCTTCTGTGTGATGCAGTGACTACCTTTAGGTACCAGATTATTTAATGGGCAAATGAAGTACTTAATTCTAACTTCTAGCCAGCAGAGCATACTCCCTCTCTGATGACTGGACAATTATCTTCCCAGATCCTTTTCACAAAATAATCTCTCCCTTGCCTATTGTTCTATCTTTTCCACTTATTGCTGTCTGTCTCTGACAGTGGACAACAATGCCTTCGGTGTGGCCTACAGCATCCAGCCCTGTTGGCCCACAGCATAAATGCTGGCCTATACGCAGTACTGAGCTACTGAGGACATCCACCAGGTTGCTGGCAGGATTATCTTATTTTTCAAAAAGGCAAAAGATTATACTCTAACTATAAAAATTCAATCCATATTAATGATAATATTTCAATACTTTTATTTATATTCTTTCACCTACGACATGCATGATGTGTGATATATATGCTTAATAACCAAAAGAAGTGATGACTAATACTTTATGGAAAGGTTGAAGATGAAATGAACACATTGGTTTGTAATTAGACTGTTTAAAAAAAAATTTCCCCAGTGGCTCTGTCAGAATTTACTCTTTATGCAGGGATATGATAGTCCTACGAATAAAACAGCCTGCATTTGCTAGCTGTATGTGACAACATCCAAAAGGGGTACAATATATCACCAAAACAGCTCACAAACTGGCTAGTCACATTATTTATTACGAGCCACACATGTGACAAATTATTTAACTCAGTTGATCCTAATAAGTCAAAGAGCAAGCAATTAGCTAACTCAGTCAGAGGGCTGTTTGTGGCAATTTATAGATGCGCTCAAGCTGTCCCAGCACTTCAAAGCCCCATTAAGGGGAAACCTTTTAATGACTCACTTGAGATGACAAGTATTACACAGCACATATGGCAGCCAAGAATTTGGCAGCCTATTCTGTTACACTCGGCCTCCCCGCCAGCCCGCCCCCTATCTCCAACAGCTGTTTACGTGTTTTCAGTCTGTGCTTTGCTGTTGTAAGCAGACACAATGCTGCAGAATCAGGCAACACAATGTTTTCAAGAGCAACAAGTGGCATTAGATTCTTGCATCACACAGGTTTCTGGAAACTGCTAAAATCCCCACACTTTTATGAGTCTGGGTGAGTTATTTCACAGGGGAGGAAAGACAGAGAGACATGGATCGTGAGGGACAGCCCCGGTGACTTTAGGCAAATTGCTTATTCCCATCCTGTGTCTTTATATGAAAAATGAAGACAAGAAAAACCTACCTTACAGAGGTGCGGGAGAATGGACTGACTGAAGGCTGGGCTGACGCTTTGAAGATGAAAAGGGAAGTTGTCAGGATGGTTATTCTTTATCCCAAAATGAACTGTGTGGGTCAGAGGGTGTTCTGCATCCTGACCTACTCCTACCACTTTTCCTTAAGACAATTTTCACTTGGGCTACATCCACATCCGCATGCTTAATTCCATCGCCAGCCATCCTGCCCCACCTTTGGAAGAAGAGTGCAATGTCACAACTCAACCATTCAATAAAGGAATGGAATTTTGAGCAACGACTTCCCAGCCTACATTGGGGCCACTTGTTCCCTGGAAACAGGGCACACAACAAGTTTAGACACTCAGAAATGAAATACCAGCTGACACTCTCAATATTCAGGCAGTACTGAGGAAATAAGCACTGAGGGAAAAGTACTGAAAAGGCTGAAAGATGTTTACTATGTAAAAAGCTGAGAGACCTCAACAACAAAGCAGCATACTTATTTTTAAGTGATAACGGTCGTCCTTCTTTATCTGTGGTTTCAGGTACCTCAGTAAGGCCAGTCTGGTGAAAGACCAGCTTAATAGATGAGAGCAGCTGGTGACAGGAGGAAAGCACAACACGCTACCTCATTTGGAGGGGCCACAGTATGTGGAGAAAAGGCAAGTGTCAACCTCTTTCAAAGTACCAACATCCATGAGAACTCAATTAAATCCTGTGACACCATACACTCCCTTTATTCATATGAAACAATCAATTGATTGTGCTTTTGTGTTCCCTGCCAGCCACAGCTGTACTGGAGCCAGTATGTAACTACAGCTTGCAGGAGGCAAATGCAGCAACAGGAGGAAGGGAAACCATGGTCTGTCATAGGGCACGAAGTGTGCCAACCCACAGTGGACAGGAAAGCCACTAAGCCTGCCATGCTAGCAGTCACTCTGTTCTTGATTCCAGTTTTTCACTTTGGCCCACCGGAATTTCAGGTTTGTTATTCTGATTATCCAGAAAATCTCCCAGAACAAACGTGAAGTTGAAGAGGTGACAGAGCAAGAAGAGCGAAGAGGTGGACATTTCTTTTGTAGTTGCAATTTAAACTTTCAAATTTTCCTGCTAATACACCTCAGCAAAAAGGGAGTCACCTCATATTTAAGTCCTAACAAAATCCTGCTTATTATGGGGCAGCCTCTCAACCATATTATTTTGAACACCAAAGTACTATATTGGGGTGGCTGAGTGAGAGGGAAGACATGTTAATTAAACATCAATCGATCCTAGTTTCCATGCTTCAAGGGGCCATGAAAGAATCTGTTTTAAAAAAGCAGTAAAAAAAAATTAGCCGTAATTATTGCAAGTATGACCTCATAGTTATGAGTTTGATGTCAACAATACTTTAGAAAGCACTTTAAAATGCTATACTAGGGATGGGGAGCCTGACACTCTGTCTCTCTCTCTCTCTCTCTCTCTCTCTCTCTCTCTCTCTCTATATATATATATATATATATATATATATATATATATTTATTATCTCTATTTATATATATATAAAATATCTCCATGCAATGAATGAAATAGTACATGTCCTCATGTTATGCACTAAAGACTTGGGGCTTGGGATAGACCTTCTTCCTCTGGCAGCACCAGCAATGAATTCAAAAGCCCTTGGATGAACAGCATGTGCTCTGAAAGACAGATGACTCAAGGAGATATCAAAGATGTGTCCAAGGGTATTGAATAAAATCATTTTATAAAATATGAGTAGAAAGAACGCCCACTATTTCTAAGCATTCAGTTATTTAAAGGATGTGTATATGCTTAGTAAATTGAACACTTAGAGTCATTTGGTCATTTTGTCCACATCCCTAAATGTTTTTTTTTTTTTTTAATCTTTATTTATTTTTGAGAGAGAGACAGAGTGTGAGCAGGGGAGGAGCAGAGAGGGAGACACAGAATCCGAAGCAGGATCCAGGCCCCAAGCTGTTAGCACAGAGCCCAACACGGGGCTCAAACTCACAAACCGTGAGATCATGACCTGAGCCAAAGTCAGAGGCTCAACCGACTGAGTCACCCAGGTGTCCCAGCCTAAATGTTTAATTATTCAGTTCGTTTAGAACATTTTTTGTTCTTCTCTGGAAAATATGTGACTGCCTCATTTGAGGTTACTTATTCTTGGATACATATAATCCAAAATAAAAAGAATATAAAACTGTAAAATAGTATAAGAATATCCAAAAAATTCTATTAAAAAACTCTTTCAAACTAATGAATTTGAAATAATTTAAAAGAATATCAATTTTGATGTTTGTGATTCAGATTTTAGTTACAAAAAATATTGGTATGCTTTTTATTTAACCATGTATGTTTTATTTCCCCTCTTTTTAAAATTTACATATGTATACATAAAGTCTGGAAAAATATGTACCAACACAATCTCTGAGTTTCAGGTTTAAAATGATTTTTAAATGTATATAAATGCCATGGGATACATTATAAAAATATTTTAGTCAATTAAAACACACACATGCACATGCACACCCATGCACACAAAATAAAACCCATGGCCCTCTATTACTCTCTCAAAACAACTGAAAAACAGAATTATACAGGTAGATTGGAAATCTTACAAAATTTCAGGGTATAGAATCTTTACCACTATTCTTAAAGTACTATATTATGTCTCAAGATGCTCAATGTGTTTTTTCTTATAGTATTGCCAAATATCTTCACAATTTCTATTTGCCAAATGTTATGTCAAAGTAAACTTGACAAAGTCAAATTTGCTTAAAATAAGAACAACATATTGTTAATCTCTTGCTTTAAAATATGTACTCAAAATAACCTATGCAATATTTTATTTTATCTTCATTTTAAAAAAGTACAGATAATGTGATGTTCGTAAGTTTGAAGATATGGTCTGTTTCTGTTATGCTCTGGAGCTGAAGGTGATAAGAAAAAAAGAGGTTTTCAAAAGGAAACATAAAAGAGACCATTTATTGATTTATATAATCTTTAACTTAAGAATGTAATCCTCAGGATATAATAAATAGACTCTGAAAACGACTGTGATAATTTGTTAAAGAAACAAACCTATGGCTAGGTTATGGGGAGGCTGCTGTGTCAGGGTGCTAGAAAGTGGAGGTGGTTGGGAGTTTAAGACCTACGTTCACGCCTGGCTTTTGGACAGTTCCTGAACTTCTGTGATCTTTATCTCTCGCACTTAACATGGGAATAATAGTACCAACTAGTGCTATCCTGAAGACTGATTAAATGAGGTTACTCATAGGAGAGCTTTCCAAAACCTCTGATATACAATATAAACATTAGGTATTATTACTGTTATTCCTGTTTGTTTATTCAACAAACTTTTACTTACAATATACCATGAGATCAAATTCTTCCCTTCTTTATTTCTGGTGAAAACTAAGGTGATTAATTCTCATGTGTACAGAGATTCTCTGATCATCTCTATTATCCCTGCCCACACAGAACAAACCAGGAAAAAGAGATGTTGTAGGAACAAATTCCTTGGGGAAGGAACATTATGGCTAAAATGCCAGTGTAACAGAACTTTCTGCTATTACTGTGTATCAGAGCCACCGGTCCTCAGAATTACAGAAATGAGTAGCTTCAAGCTTTGGTTTTGGACATATTGATGACCAGCGGGGTGGGTCTTCTCTTTTTCCTTCAGGGTTACCTCAGAGAAGGCCCACTGCTGAAGCTGACATACTATCCACCTCTGTGGTGGAGGAACTGCATTCACCTAACTTTTCCTAAGCCTCACATTCAGATCCACAGAAGAGTGGTCTCAGTTTGCAGTATATGCCCAGATGTTCAGCAGAACGGATGGAAAAAATTAAGGGCCTAAAAAAGAATGAGGCTTGAAGGCACACCTTCTTTTGTCAAGTTGTCCATTATCCTCTTTTGACCTTGGATATCTACATAAAAGCACTTTTTGGAGGGAAAAAATTTAAGACCTATCCAACATGGGTCATTTGTAATCTTAATCTACTGGGAGAGATTTAAAGACTAAAATGGCTGGCAGGTGCACTGTTTCATTGGCCACCTGGCACAACAGATCTTTACCACGTATATTCTGGGATGTGGATTTTAGAGAAATTTCACATTTTTTTTTTGAGAAATGCTTCCTCCAGGGAGTAAAATTATACAATTATTAGATTATAGATCTAAAGTTATAAGATCTATATGCAAAGTCCTTTGCTCTTTGAAGCAAATTATCACCATTTAGATGCCAGCCACACCTACTTGCTCTCTTATATGACTGGACCATGTAACTGGCTAACGTCCTGCTCCAAGTATCTATAATACAGCTATAACATCTATAACACATACTCCCAGTATCTATAATACTACTATAATATCTATAGCGCATACTTGTGTGCAGAATTATCTCTTTAAAAAGTCCTCAGGTAGCTAGCTCTGTAAAACAATCTACATCAGTTTGCTGTTGAGGGACATTCTTCCATTTTTACAACCATGGGTGTTCTAAGGGATGATGTGATGCATTAACCCTCAAGAACATAACCAGCAACCCCAGGGGAATTCTTGGCTCTGCACATGTACTCCATTTTGTACAGATGTAGACATGTGACATCCAGTCCTGTGGGGCTATGCTCTAACATTTCTACTGGCCACACAAAACTTTGTGTGAAAAAAGTAAGTTGCATTCACAAAAGTGTGAGAAAGGTGAGATGAAAAATGCCAATGTACATGTTAATGTTCTTAACAGATATTATTTAATCCCTAGAAATGTAAATTTCAGTATAAAACCCAGTGCAGTTTCTGCAGAATCTAGTGGAGAACGACGTAAATAGATACGTGAAAAATAGCATTTAGAAATACAATTTATAAGACTCGAAAAGAGAGAATATATTCCCAATAGACAGATACTCAAGTGAGCAAATGATAGAAAGTGGGGTATGTAACAGTCCTAACTTTTTTAAACATACCCAGGCCTAAAGCTGTCATCACACTCACCACTGCTTATTGTGATTGATCTCACTGAGCATGTCCAGTGACCATGTAAGGTCAGAGGCTGCAGTGTATTCATTTTGTTACCCATCCCCAGCAAAACAATGAATTCTCAATAAATGGGTGGTATTCGGTAAATACTTGTTAAATAAATTAGTACAAAAAGTTGTGAATAAAGAAAAATGAAAAAAGAATTCAAGGATTATTTCTAAAATCTAGTTATGGACATAGAAAATATAAGAATTAACTGGGTATTTCTATTTAAAAAGGTATTGGGTACAAAATATAGAAAAATATTTAGATATAAGTGAGAAGGATAACTTGACTGTAAGAGGGGCAAACCACTAAAAAGGTCACCAAGGAAAGTGGCTGAGTTTCTCAGAATTGTCAGAAATCTTTCTAAAGTATACCTGCAGAGTTTGAATACTGACCGAAGGTATTCTAATATATTATTATTATTGCAAATAAGGAAGCAAGCTGGCTGGGTGAGTACACTTAAAGTGAACCCAGAATTATGAATAAATGTAGGCATTTTTACGTTAAATAAAAGATATTTCTTCAAGAAGGAAATGTATTCATCTTTCTCTTCATGTTAGTCAAGTTTTTTATACTGAGATAACATAGAGAAGTTCCTTTCACTATAGATTTTCTCTTACTTTTACTTCTTTGTGCTTAAGTAGTAGAAAACCCAGTACTTTATGACAGATTGATCTACTAACTTGCCAGGGCAAGCACAGGACAGATGGTTTCAGTTGGTCAATCTGCAAATGGGCTGCATGTCTAAGACATCTCTTAACACTTTCCTTCATGTAGTGAGTTCTGATCTAGGCATTATGCATGAGACACAGAAGAGTGTTCCAAGAGGTGGCAAGTTCTATAGGTACTGGCAGTCTAGCCTTTCTAGGTGACAAAAAGTAGATCCTGGTTCTGTAACGAAAGGGCCTGGGGAGGCACTACTCATTTTGCTTCACGAACATATAACCTCATTCCACACCTGAGATATGGAAGAGCTCTTTGATAAACATGAAGAGGGATAAACATGAAGAGGGATAAACATGAAGAACTAATTCATTAGTTCTATTATCTGACAAATATTTGAGTTGTTATGTATAACAGTAAGTAATGATGTATTTTCTTAAATAGCACTTGTATTACAGGGTAGTAAGGCAGAGTCTGAAAATAAAAAGGAAGGGAAAGAAAGTTTATGAAAGTATTTTATTGTTATAAGAAAAAAATTTAAAAGTAATTGGGCTAAGTTGGGGCTTACTATTCTTATTTTACCCAATATTGCTTAGTAACCTTCCTTTACCTAGTATTGCAAGCATACTGCTTTGTTTCCTAGCCATTTCAGTTAATATCCAAACAGCTCCTAGAGTTGATTATTTCTGCCAAAGTAACCAGAAAGTATGCACTAACATGGTTATCTTTCAAAGCAAAGATTGAAGGCAAAATGGTTGTTTCAATATTTTCCCAATTACAACCAAATTCCATTAATATACTTAGACAATCACTAGAAACAAAGATAATTCCAGCAACAGAAATAATGCCCCACATCCGGTTGGAAATCTCAGTCACTATCTACCCATGACAAGGTGTCTGTGTATTCTGATGGACACTAAAATTAAAAAGTAGATACATATCCCTATTAGGTAGTGACAGTACTTAATAGAAAAATTAAACTAGGAAGGAAGGATATAAATTGTTGATGAGATATGATAGCAGAAATCAAACAGGAAGAAACAATAAAAACATTCTATTATCTTGACAATTTTAGATGGAACCAAAGGTAAAATAATTCCTGAAGTATATTTCCTAGATGCAAAATGATGAATTTTTAGAAATGGGTGCTCTTCTCAGTAAAGAAGGCATTCATCTATTAAAAAAAAAAAAAAAAAAAAAAAAAAAAAACTAGGCAGGAGGAAAAGGCAGGGAGGGCATTAAGAAATCAAATAGGCTGAACTTATTGGAGAAGCAGCCTTTTCCTGCAAAACTAGAACCAGTGATACAGAAACTAACCTTGGGACGTATATCCAGAACATGGAAGAAGTGAGTAAGGAGATGAAACAAAAACAAAGAGAAGCTATAATACTCTATACTACATTTTAAACTATTTGCAGACAAGCTCCTGTTTTGAAATCAAACTTGTAAGAACAGATATTTTTAAAAATCATTAAGTAATTTTTAAAAAACAAACTGAGATTGAAAATTAAAATGGCTTACTTTCTAGGCAAAAAGCAGGGTGAATATAGGTTTAAGTAAAGCAATTTCAAATAAATTCCTAAAGTACATCATCATAAATCTCTGCCATGTAGCCTTGCAAGGGCAACAGTGACTAGTCAAAAGAAGTGACTCTGAAGAGACAATGAGTTCTCCTTAAAACTTCAAAGATTTGATTAAAATAAGAGCCACATAAATGAGACAAATTTATCTACCGAAAATGGACTGTTCTGTTTTTCAGTAAACCTCTCATCTCTCATCTCATTGTTTCAGCAGGACGGCTCCAACTCTCATCCCAGAAATCCTACTGAGTTTACTGGAAATAACAGGATTCAGATTACTCAAATGGTCAAGAGCATCTGCTTTCCTGCAAGATGCACAGCAGGATGAAGCAAAAGACATCATTCAAGACCTGGCAAGTCGACCAACAGTCCGACAGAGATCTGGCAAAGATTGTAAGTAGAAGGAAGCCTACATACTTTCAAGAATCACAGAGAAAGAGCAGTGTGATTCGAAGTCTTGCAGCTATAGAAAAAGTTAATAGAGTCTTTTCCCAGATAAGGTCCTATGTCAAGGAACCTTCATCCACAAAAGATCATCAAAATGATTATTTTTGAACACACACATAAGTAGGTTTATTTATGGTGAGTATTTTATTTTTAGAACTTCTTTTCTAAATCAACCAAGGAAGGCATTGGTTTAAAAACATGGGGTGGCATTTTCAAACTGGAACATACAGTTTATGCTGTCTAAATTAAGCATATTTACCAGGCAGCAGGGGGATGAGAATTCTTTACAATTCTTGGTCCCTCAAAACTGGAGGAAGAGAAAATCCCTGCACAGTACTCTCAAGTGAGGTTGACCAAAGAGCTATTGAATTGTTGTTCTTGTTGCTGTTGTTTGTAGAGATACAATATTACTTAGAATACAAATGTTGGTTATAACTAAAATCATCCTCCATTTAGTTTAGCATGTATGAGGACGTGCATATATATGTGTGTACATGAGTGCATACACATATATTCAAATATTAATAAAAGGCTGGAATGAAATAGACCTAATATAATCAGAAGTGCTCTTTTGGTGCTCTTAGGATAGGATGACAAGTTGACAAAAGTTTCATATTTTGCAATTAGAATGATTGTGACTCAGGATCACTTAGAAAGAAGGAGAAATAATGAAATGAAAAAACTCCACATTTGGACTTAGGAAGGAAATAAAAACTCTAAAATTCAATCTTAAACTCAATGCAGTTAGCAATACCTGGCAAGTGACCTACAGTCAGAATCAGTGATCAAGAGAATCCTAACACAGTTTTTTGTTTCTGATTATTTGATAAGCATGGCTTATAAATATGGCTACAGATAGGATCTTAAAATTCTGTGGCTCTTGAATTCGTTATCTGATGATATCCAAGAATAGATTTATAAGGACAAGGGAATACAACATAACAGAAAAAAGTATGGGTTTTATCCAATTCAGAATTCCTTTGTTTTTACAGTTATATGCCTTAGAGCTTAGCTCCATTTTTTTCATCTGCAGAAAAAAAGAGTTAATAATATATATCATGTATGCATTTGTGAAGATTAAACACACAGTATAATGAATTAGCCTGGTTCATAGTAGCTCATAAAATAGTAGCTATGCTGGCAGTAGCAGTACAAGCCATTACCAAGAGAAAAAGGTCACTCTTTTTACACATATGCAATTTATGACATTAAAGATAAACACAGGAATTTAAGAAACAAAACAGATGAACATATGGAAAGAGGGGGAGAAAAGAGAGGGAAACAAACCACAAGAGACTCTTAAAGATAGAGAACAAACAGGGGTGATGGAGAGAGGTAGGTGGGAGATGGGCTAGATGGGTGATGGGTATCAGGGAAGGCACTTATTGTGATGAGCACTGGGTATTGTATGTAAGTGATGAGTCATTGAATTCTACTCCTGAAATGAATATTTCACTGTATATTAACTAAAATTTAGCTACAATAAAATAAATAAAATAAAATAAATACATGCACTAGACCTTTTTTCTTAAAAAATATAATTTTATGAATTAGTCAATTTTTTATTGGTCTATTTTTTATATATAATCAATGGACTTGATTTTTATCATTTTTTAAAGTTTACTTATTTATTTGAGACAGGCAGACAGTGCAAGTGGGGGAGGCACAGACAGAGGGAGAAAGAGAATCCCAAGCAGGCTCCCTGCTGGTGCAGAGCCCAAAGCAGGGTCTGAACTCATAAAACTATGAGATCATGACCTGAGCCTAAACCAAGAGTTGCTTAACTGACTGAGCCACCCAGGCACCCCTAATCACTAGATTTTAAAAGGTAGTAATTGGGGCACACGGGTGGCTTAGTCAATTAAGCATCTGACTTGGCCTCAGTTCATGGTTTTGAGCCCTGCATTGGGGTCTTCAGTGACAGTGGAGAGCCTGCCTGGGATTCTGTCTCTCCCTCTCTGCCCCTTCCCAAAGTGCATGCATGCTCAGGCTCTCTCTCTCTCAAAATAAACTTAAAAAAAAAATGCTTAAAAAGTTAGTAATAAAAAGAAGTAAAATAAAACACAAATTAAATATCTTAAAGACTAATTTAAATAACAAAATGATTTTTCTACATCTATTACAAAATAGATTTTGAAAGCTTCTAGAAAGGCTCACAGATATATCATCTATTTACTCTAATACCCTGTCTTAATGAAAAAATTTAGGTGAATCTTTAACTCACATAGACACAGATTAAGGAACAGAGATGCAACTAAAAGTCAACACCCAGAGACTTTTCTTCCTACCTAAATATGTACAAATTATTTTGCATATTAAGCCAAATTATTTAAAAAATTTCATTAAAATATTAATATTTATATTTTAATGTTAATTTAATTTAAACATCAAATATACCAAAAAACACTCTGATCTCATATGTTTTAAGTTCTTATCAGCAAAATAAAATTTATAACACTCAAGTACATTATTACATGTCTATTTAATCAAAACTAAATATTCTTCAATTACCTATGTAATATTTAGCATACAATTTCCAACTAGTGCAGATTTTGGTATAATGGAATTATAATTAGAGCAAGAGGCTCAATTTATGGAAAAGGCCATGATCGATCTGCACATGGGAATGTGAATCACACAGTCATTGTCCTTCTATCCCTTGCATCTTACTTTTCTCACCAACTGGTCCCAAGTACCCAATCAAATATCTATGTGAAAATCAGATCCAGACAACCATTTATGAAACTTACATAGTTGAGAACTTCCTTTATAAAATTATAAAGAACAAAAGAACACTGCCAACAAAGGAAAATGTGACATAAGAGCAATTTATATATAACTCAAATTGTCAATATTTAATAAAAAGCACAAATCCCAGAGTCCTAGGAAGGAAATGATGTAGCGTCAACCAGGGAAAGCCTACAAATAGGACTGGTAGTCAGTTATGTCTTCACCAAAGTGGCATTTTTGCCAATAAGACTCTTGGCAGCCCTTAGGGGGCTAAGCTAGTACAATTTACCAAATATGGTGGGGAATGTGAAAACATCACAGATATTAGCATTTATTTTTGAGGCTAACATAATGCAGTCCACAGGCTTGCCATCGGAGCCTGCAGCCACTAAGTGATAACTGAAGCAGTGGAATGCAAATAATCCATTGGTTCACATTAGTGTCACGCTCATTTGTAAATGTTCTCAGTCCCCTTCTGGCCCTTAGGGTACCTCACTTGCTTTTTAGGGGCATAACTCATGGGCAGTATATTTAAAAAGGAGTTAAATTGTGAGAGCACCAGCTAGCAATGATTTACTCATTAAAAAGTGCATTAGGCTACAGTGCCCTGAGTCGTTTGACCTTGTAGCTGATCACTTCTAAATTGCTTGAAAAGAAGTTAGTTATTTACCTACTGGCAGTGGCCCAAGATTTATCTATTTCAGGCTACAAAGTTCTATCATTTATCAGTAAGCTCCCCACTCAATGTTGAATTCTGAAATGCTGATTTAACTATAGGAGGAAACTATGTTGAAACAAGTGAAAAATGAATATAGAACTCTGATAAAACAGGAAATATTTAAGAAATCTGGCACCTCTCCTCAGAGAAGTTAAAAGGACGTTGCAGATAATTTATGGATTTAAGGGGATAAAGCCCTTGTTGTAAAGAAATAGGGTCAGAAGGCCCTGAGCACTTGACCCAGACACGCCATATTGGACTTCTGATTCTGGAAAAGAGCAAAACTCTGTAATTTATTAGAAAAACCTGCATGGAAATTAATTTACAGCCTAGTTATCTCCATGAGACAGAGATAAATATAATTATTTCTCATTCTGAAGTTGAAAAAGGAAACCTATCTTAGAATAAGTGGATTCTCCCACTCATTCTCTTTCTGCTTGTTTATCTTCATCATATATCAAATTAATGTGTCTATGAATCCAAGTAAAGAAGTCAAGTGTTTAATCTGAACTTTATGTCACTTTCTCATACCAAAGAAGAGTAGGAGAAATGGTGGAATACATCTAAACTGACATTGGCTAGAGACTACAAAGGCAAAGGGACAAACCAGTGTTTTCATAGTGTTAAAAACAACCTTGAATTTTTAATTCATAAAGATCACAGTGGAAAGTGACCAGGTAATATCATGATTGTTTCTTGGCCTCCGGGCTCCCTAGGTGTCAAAGGGCAAACAGAGTCCATTTTGCCAGTCTGTGGGCTGTCTGCTTCCTCTCCAATGTTTTCCATCCTTTCCCTCCTCCTATGTTACCACCCACCTGTCATTCCTTAAGAGACACCCGTCCTTTGGTCTGGAGAATGAAGCCCACAGACTTCATTTAGACCACTTCTATGGTGGGCCAGCCAGGCCACTGGACGGCCATCCAGTCACAGTCAGTGGGTCCAGCATTGCCCTTTCCTCTTGTTCTATACCCCCAAAACAGAGGAGACTTCTGAACTCCTGGGGCTACACTGACAAATCAGACTTGCATGGCTCCCATACTGCTTTGATTACTGCTGTCTGCAGAAATGCAAAGGACAGGGTGAACCAGAGTGACTTAGCTGGGAATCACAGCATGCTATTCAAAGTGAATGTTTTTGTAATTTATAAAAAATTTCCTGCTTGGTCATTTGTCTGAGAAAAGAAGAAAAGTTATGGTATTCTTCCCCCCTCTTCCCAAAACGTAAAAGCAATGCCAAGAATGTCCCCTAAAAATATAACATTAATTTCCAACTTCAAGAACGTAACATACTGCCATCAAGTTCAATCTCCATCAGAAATCCATTAGGGTATATACTTTTAGGACCTATCAAATCATTCTTTCTCAGTTGTGTAATTCTGTTGGAATTTTACTGTAACAAGCACTAAAATATCAATGGAAAAAGGATAATGACTAGAAATGGCAAAGATTTTATTCTGCAATAAATCAAATAACTTCATCACATATCAGAGATGGAAAGGTAAACTTAAGTTAGAGACCCTGTTCTGTAACAAATAGGCTTTGTATTACAAAGACGTTTCATTTACAGTGGCATATATAAATCTGATAGCTACTTCATTAACAGCATCCTAAATAAGAAAATGTACTGTTAGGATTACTTGTCAGTGCTTCTTACTCTGACCCAGGAATTTTGCAGTGAACAATGGCCGCTTCACATTGTGCCTTATCTACTTCATTGCAATTAATTACAACTTTGTTTTTTAAAAAATCAAGAACAAAAGAAGGACTTTTTATTACATTTATCAACACCAATGACTGAGGGTAAAAAGACTAAAGAGTGCATGTCAGAGGTAGTACTGTCTGGTTACTGTAATAAATGGTTAGATTGGACTCTTAGCAAATGGTAAACTTTATCACAGCAGCTTAGACTTTAATTTGAATAAAGGATTAAATCAGCAGAGTTCATTCTTAGTTAGCTCTCATTAACAACTGGAGAAAAGTTTTCTTCTTTTTTTCTTTCTGTTTTTTCTTAGATTTTCACTCCACTTTAAGTTATTGAGCACTTAGTGATGTTCCAGGCTCTGTATTTACATGCATGTTCTCATTTATTCATTATAACAACCACATAAGTAGCTCTATCTTACCCATTTCACAGATGAGAAAACAGAGGCAGAGTGAGATTGCCCTAGAATGGAACCAATGACAGTCCATTCTAGGCCTTTATTCTTTATCAATTATTTACAAGCTATATTTTTCAATAATACTTTTCCAGTAATACTAACAAAAACCTTGCAAGTAGAGATTATTATTACCATTTTATTTTTATTTTTTATTTAAATCCAAGTTAGTTAACATTTAATAATGTTTCCAGGAATAGAATTTAGTGATTCATCACTTACATATAACACCCGGTGCTCATCCCAACAAAGGCTCTCTTTAATGCCCATCACCCATTTTAGAGCTGAGACCACATATTTAGAGACATTTACAACACCGTATTCAAGTGCATAAGAGGCAGTGCTGGACCCTGAGTTTACCAAATCATGGGCCTCTAACAGGGAAGAGTCCAGTCCCCAATGTTAGAAACTGCACAGATTTTGGAAACACTTTACAAAATGACAACTTATCAACAACTAAGATAGATTTTTCATTAAGAAAAAAAAAAAGATTTACTGTAGGTAATGCGTATCTCCAAAATAGAAAGAAGGGGCTATGGAGGTAGAGGTAGGTGGTGTACTAAGTGTTTATAATGTGTAGATCCAGAGTTTTACTTTGTTATGAGTTTTCTTCTGCTCTGAACTAATTATCAATCATTCCCCTCTCTGGCTCCTTTCCCTCAACCTCTAAATCTTAAGATTTTCTCTTCTTTTTTTCTTTTTTTAAACTTTTTAAGTATTTATTGAAGGAGAGAGTATTTAAGTATTTAAGTATTTTTGAAGGAGAGAGAGAGAGACAGAGTGTGAGCAGGAGAGGGACAAAGAGAGTGGGAGACACAGAATCCGAAGCAGGCTCCAGGCTCTGAGTTGTCAGCACAGAGCCTGATGTGGGCCTTGAACCCATGAGCTGTGAGATCATGACCTGAGCTGAAGTCAGACACTTAACTGACTAAGCCACCCAGGCAGGCGCCCCTTAAGATTTTCCTTTCTAAACAACATCATTATCATTATCAACAGGAGAACCTTCCTTCAGCCTCACAAATTTCTTTTTTCTTTTTCCACTACCTTCTTTAAGCCTCATTCATTAAAATTTTGTATCTGGCTCCCCCCCCCCCCATCTTCTGCACTTAACTGTAAAATTACAATCTCCCAAACCAAGTCAATTGCATATTTGGTCATTCCAAATTTACCTTTATGAACTACCTCCTCTATGCATCCACCTCTCCCCTTTCCTTCAATTATTCTGTACTGTTAACTGTTCTCTCATTATCTCTCAGACCATTCTTTTGACTTCTATCCTTAAAAAAATAGTTGTGTGGGATGCCTGGGTGGCTTAGTGGGTTAAGCATCTGACTCTTGATTTCCACTCAGGTCATGAACTCACACTTTGTGAGATCAAGCCCTGTGTTGGGCTCCCCCCTGACAGCGTGGAATCGGCTTGGGATTCTCTCTCTCCCATTCTCTCTCCCCCATTCTCTCTGCCCCTTGCGCACATGTGCGCATGTGCTCCCTCTCTCTCAAAATAAACAAACATTAAAAACAAAAAATACCTGTGTCCCCAGGTTGTGCAAGTAACTTCATTAGTTTTACTCTGCATTCTCCCTTGGATACTTGATTCACTTCCCCAGCTTCACCCACTCCTCTACAGAGGGCTGCAGATGTTTCCCTTTTGCCCAGACCTCTCTCCCGGGTTCCCTGGACTTCACCCTTGTATATACTTTTGGTTTCCCAAGATTAACATTTTAATTTCTTTTAAAAAGCATCTTCATTGAGGGGCGCCTGGTTGGCTCAGTCGGTTAAGCGTCTGACTTCGGCTCAGGTCATGATCCTAGGATTGGTGGGTTCAAGCCCCGCATCGGGCTCTGTGCTGACAGCTCAAGAGCCTGGACCCTGCTTCGGATTCTGTGTCTCCCTCTCTCTCTGCCCGTCTCCGACTCATGCTCTGTCTCTGTCTCTCTCAAAAATAAATACACATTAAAAATTAAAAAAAAAAAAAAGCATCTTCTTTGATATATAATTCCCACACCATAAAATCCACCCATTTGAAGGTTACAATTCAATGGGCTGGGGTATATCACAGGGTTGTACAACCATCACCACAATCCAAGTTTGGAACATTTACTTCCCCAAAAGAAATCCCACATCCATTAGCAGTCATTTTCATCCTTGGTGTCCATCCTAGGCAACCCCTAATCTAATTCACATCTCCACAGTTTGCCTATTCTAGACATTCTGTATAAATGGAATCATACAATATGGTGCCTTTTAGGTCTGTCCTCTTTTGCTCAGCATAATCTTTTCAAGGTTCATCTTGGCTGTCACCTGTATCAGTACTTCATTCTTCTTATGGTTGCATACTGTGCCATTATATGGAGATACAGCAGTCCCCCATTATCCACAGTTTTGCTTTCCACAGTTTCCATTAACATAGTTCAGGAGATCAACTGTGGTCCAGAAGATGATCCTCCTTCTGACACACAGTCAGAAGGTCCGTAGCAGTCTAATGCTACATCTCACTGCCTACGTCACTCCTCCCGCTTCACCTACATCACTCCTCCCACTTCACCTCATCACATGGGCATTTCAACATCTCACATCATCACAAGAAAAAACGGTATAGTAAGATACTATGGGAGATAGATCGAGACCACATTTGCATAACTTTTATTATGGTATATTGTTATAATTGTTCTAGTTTATTATCAATCTCTTATGTGCCCAATTTATAAATTAAACTATATTTAACATTTTGAGGAACTGCCAAACTGTTTTACAAAGTAGCTGAATCATTTTACGTTCCCACCAGTGATGAATGAGAGTTCTAGTTTCTCTACATCCTCACTAATACTTGTTATGGGTCTGTCATTTTGATTACAGCCATTCTTGTGGGTGTGAAGTGGTATCTCACTGTGGTTTTGATTTGCATATCCTTAATGACTAATGATGCCTTGTCATGTGTTTATAGATCATGTGAATACCTTCTTTGGGGAAATGTCTATTTAAATTCTTTGTCTATTTTTAATTGGGTTATTTGTCTTACTTATTGAGTTGTAAGAGTTATTTATATATTCTGGTTTTTATCAGACAGACAATTTGCAAATATTTTCTCCCTTTGGTGGGCTGCTTTTTCATTTTCTTAACGGTGTCCTATGATACATAAAATCTTTTAATTTTGATGAGGTCCAGTTTTACTACTTTTCCTTTTGTTGCTTGTGCTTTAGATGTCACATTTAAGAAGGCTTTGCCTAACTAAGGGTTGGAAAGATCTTCTCCCATGTTTTCTCCTAAGAATATGATAGTTTTGCACTCATATTTATGTCTACAATCTATTTTTGAGCTAATTTTTGTGTACAGTATGAGGTTCTTTCCCCACCAAATCGTCTTGGTACCCTTGTTGAAAACCAATCAATCATAAATGCATACACTAATATTCTAGAAATTAAGCTTTTCTTTCCAAAAGTCCACTCCTGATTTTTTTTAAACTGGCACCACCAACTATTCTCTTGTTCAGATATGGGGAGTCATCTTTGATTCTTTCTGTTACCTCCCATGCATGAACGTTTGTCAAGCCTTGTAGTTTCTACTTTTGCAAGTTGTTTTCATTTAGTCCTTCCTTTACATTCTGATATTGTCCTAAATCAAATATTCACTACTGTTGACCTCTACACAGTTGAGAAATAAATCCATATCTAACCCGGTGTACTGACCGAGCTGTTCCAAACCAAAGCTATCACACCTTGGCTAATCAAAGCAGAGGAGTCTGATGTGCTGGGTTGTGGAATAAACTGGAGGTAGGTATGACAATGTTAGAGCAAGGGCCTACTCATATTTCTTGGTCTAACCCCCAAACTTCTAGAATAGGTTATGCTAATTTAGAAAAGTTTTAGTGGTAGATTAGAAATGTCTGACCTATTTTTAAAAAGTTATTAACATAATAAATATTTGAGCTCCTAATTAGCCAGACAGGCTCTTTTTTTTTTTTTTTTTCCAGCTTTACATGACTACATCAATACCTCTTCTAGATGCTGAAATGGCTAATGAGACCAAAGAACTTCACAAATTTAAATGACTGCCAATATTTAGTATATATGTCAAAATGATATAGCTAAATGTGTAAATTTTTTTTTTTAACGTTTATTTATTTTTGAGACAGAGAGAGACAGAGCATGAACAGGGGAGGGGCAGAGAGAGAGGGAGACACAGAATCTGAAACAGGCTGCAGGCTCTGAGCAGTCAGCAGAGCCCGATGCAGGGCTCAAACTCATGGGCCGTGAGATCATGACCTGGGCCGAAGTCGGACGCTTAACCGACCAAGCCACCCAGGCGCCCCAATGTGTAAATTGTTATAGTCAAAAATTTGCCTATTATTTTGGCATCACAAATTCCATATATATGAGAAGCAACATAGCAAAGATATAAGTGGCACCTATTAAACTATGCTCATATTTAAATACATTTATTTTGGGAGAAATGGAAATACACACCTGAAGAGAAAAAGAATGACACACACAAAATTTTTACCTAGAAGTACATCCTTCCTAGACTTTGAAATTAATCAGGCTTTGGAATGTACACTCTGCCTGTATGCATTTCAATAGCATATCTTTTTATCAAAGCCTACAATAAATCCACTTTTAATTAACCGTTTAACACCCCATATGAATTACTTAAAAATAACTTTTGGATCTAATAGACTCAAATTTAGCAGGGTGGCTTTAAGTTCAATGGTGCCTGCAGAAGGGAAGTGTTACTATTTTTTACCCCCCAGCCGTGTAAATGTGAACATTTGATGCCTTGGCCTACTTTAATTAGATATGCATTCTCACTCACAGCTGCAAACTGTTTCCCCTTCCTATGGCTGCTCCCAGATAAGACCATGCAATTTTGCCTGAGCTCTAAACCTCATCCTGGGCACTGCTGCCCATTTCCCTCCAGCTGCTGGTAGAGAGCCCCATGTTTATACCAGTGCTGCAGTTAAACGAAAGCCAAGAAGAGAAGCCCCAAAGAGAGGGACAAAAGTGCAAGACTCAAAACTGATTTTCAGGTTTAGCTCCCTCACCCTTCTCCTCCCCATTCTACCTCAATTGAAGAAAATGGAACCAGGGGCCAGGTACGGGAGAAGGAAGGAACACCAGGAAGAGAATTACAAAGGGTTCTCATCTTCTGTCTCTGACTGTCTACCCCCGTTCCAACTTTCTCTGTCCTCTTCTTCATTTTCAGTTGCCATTTTGGGCTTTCTTCACAAATTGAATCCTGTTTTCCAAATTGGCCAGTGAAAAGTTTTTGCCATGTTGAAATCATTTCCAGAGCTAAATCGGGAAACCTGAGGCAGCCGGGCAATCTTACAGCTGGCTGGAATGTGGCTTGCAATAAAAGGCAGTGTGAATAAGGTGCATTGAAGCTAAATTGGATTCATGTGAAGGGCCGTTTATTCAGAGGGGGGTGGAGATGGAAGGAGAGGAATTAATGAATATAAGAAATTAAATTAGCTCAAGCAACCCTTTCAAAAACACACTGAAAAATATCTGACCTGCCATGAACCCTTTTACAAATCTGAGACCTTTGGGTTTAGACCACGGAAGCTCAGTGACATTCGTCTCCAAAGAAAGCCCTCTCTGGAAGGAAAGCACTTCTGAGTTAGATAAGACAGAGCCTGAAGGTGGCTGAGGGGAATGTGGTTTCCCCTGACTGCAATCAGAAGGATGGAAGGCACTGTTGTGAAAGTCAATACATAGCTGAGAGACAAGAGGTCACCCTAACCGATGAAAATATTTCATTAACTAATCAGAGAATACCTGACACAAAAATAAACCTGTCTTTTCATCTTAGCTATCACATTTTTCTTCAATGAAATGAAAAGAAATCATGACCTATCATGTTCTTGAAAAATTATTGATCAATTTATGAGCCTAATGCTTTAATTGATTGCAATAATATTTTACTCACACTTCTAATCTGATCTGACCGCCATGCTGAGAAAAGCCACGGGGAATTCCATTGGGAGAATGACGGCACAGTTACAGGCAAAAGGGTTCACAGACACACATTAATACTGTCCTATTAAAATAATCTCATCGTAGAAAACGTTTCCCTTCCTAAATAACCATCTAATTTTGATATTAAAACAATATTAAAACATTAATAGGAGTGAATGATATTTCTTTACACTGAAACATACATTTATCTCATTTTCACCTAAATCCTTCTCTTATTACATAGAAAGTAAGATGTTGCATCTATTATTTTATTTCCATAATGAGATATCTAGTAAGGGAATAGATACAATACACTACACTACACTACACTACAATACAATACAATAGATACTACTGCTTGGCTATTCTGTGAAAAGCATTGGAAAGAAATAGTATAGAAGTAAAAAAAAAAATCTGTTTTTAGAAATCAAGTTTTTATGCAAAAGATTCTAAGCTCCATGGAGTTTGAGATTATGTCTTATGGTTCTCTCAAATATGTGCCCAGTGTCTACTGATAATTGGGGTCACAGCAACAGACATTCAAAATATGTCTGGTTGGGCTATGGGATTTTACTTATTTTACTGATTAACAAAAAGCTTATTTTATAAAAATTACATCTCGAAGCAAATTCCAAACAAAAGGCATTCTTTTGTGTCCATCAGGCTCTATAATTTATTAACAAATTTGATCTCTTGTAGAATTTATATTCATCCCCATTTGAAAGTGGTACATTTTGAACCTGTTCAAAGGCCAGAGAGGTTCTAGGAGTCCTTATGGCACATTATTGTGGCACATTCTGGCAGTGGGAATAATTTTATTTCATGGGCTATGAATCTGGGAGGGTGTGAGGGTAGTGGTCCCTGGCTTGCCTGTCAAGCTTTTGGACTTGTGCGCAGCTAAACCTGGCTTCCATCTGCCACACACTGAAGAAGTCACTCTAGAAAAATGGACTGTTTTCCCCACTGTATTGTCTTTCCTTTTTTAGAACTTTATGTCACTTACCATTTTTCCCTGCCCATGATCAACCGTGATAAAGTTAACAAAACGATCCCAAGACCACCAAACGTGGTAGGGCAGGTCTGAAGCGTCCATTACAGCAATCATGGACCACATGTGACCTTTAAGTTTAATTAAAACGAACATGATTGAAAATTGAGCTCCTGAGTTGACCAGCCACACTTGTGTTTGGTGGCTTACTGTACCAGACACTGCAGATAGAGAACATTTCTAACACTGCAGAATCTTCCATTAGGCAACAGTACCCTAATTTCTTTCACCTTCTCCTATATAACTTCTAGCTAATACAGAGTAAAAATGGCACACAAAACAAGCTTGAGTGCCAATTATCTAGAGCCTTTTTGACACTAGTGCCCTGGCCAGCAGGCTTCTGCACAGCTTTCCATTCACATTCCACCCACACCCCCCTCTGCATTTCCAATCATAACCATCAAATACAGAGATGCAGAACTGATGTAAGTTTAAAAAGAAGAGAAAATTTGCATTAGTATCTTTTACCATTCAGTTCTCTCTTAGTTGGATTCAACTATTATTTCCCTCAGCCACAGGTCAGTCACTGAAGGCACAAAAGTTCCTAGCCTCAAGGAACACAATCTGGAAGAATAGGAAAAGTAAAGCCACAATCGGAGAGTAATTTCCTAAAAGCCATAACAAAGGCACAAGCAGAGCTGTGGGGGCAGGGAGCTTGGCTTGGAAGGACCTCTCCCTAAGGGGCAGAAGCTAAGGCAGAGTTTCTCAAATGGGCACTAGTGACATTTTGGGCTGGATAACTCTTTGTTATCCCATGCATGGTAGGATGTTTGGCAGCATCCCTAGCTTTTACCCAGCAGAGGTGGTAATCAAAAATGTCTCCAGACATTGCCAAATGTTCCCTGGGGGACAAAATCACCCCCCTTTTTGAGAATCACTAACCTAAGGCCTTTAGGACACATTCACTATTTGCCCCAACAAAGTTCACTGAACAACTACTGAAAACTAACTGGTGAGGGTAATGGATGAGAGGACAAGGTCTTTATATTAAGCAACTTAGAGTCTAGTAGAAGTTGGAGTGAACAGGTAGGGTGTAGGTAGAGGGAATTTCAAGCGGGGAAAACTACATACATGGAAGTACAGAAGGGTGACAAAACATGGGAACTTTACAGAATGGGAAAGGGTTGGTGCTTTGAGGAGAGAGGAGTGTGAATGACAGGAAGTAATGGGACCGGGGGAGGAAGCAGAGCCAGATTGTGAAGGTGCACCTGTATGTTGCATATTGCTGTGTCAAATTTAGAACTTACTGTAGGACACTTGAACAAGGGAATAACATGATCCAGATTATATTTTGAATGGTGATATAAATTTTGTGCCATCAAAGTATGACATACAAACCACAAGTGCTATCAAATACCTAAACTGTAGACAGGTTAAAAACCTTTTTCTAAGTAAAGATATTGAAGTTCCAAATCATAGGTGACTCTAATAGGGATGATCCGGAGACAGGGATTTAACTGGTGTCTCTGTAAGTGGAACACCTAGATCCTAGGCTCACTGTGGGGGGTGTGGCCAGGGAGGAGGAGGAGTGAGGATCTTTAGGATCACTTCCCACTTTGGGGTAAGGACAACTACACACATGGGGGTCACATGAACAAAGGCAGCAGATTCAAGAGGAGGAGCAGGGTAGCAGATGGGAGAAGTCTGTACCACTCGGGATAGATGTAAGGTCTCACTATACAGTGCTGGCTGAAGCATGGATTGGGCTTAGTACAAGGAGAGTAGACGGCACAGGAAGGCTGTGCAAATTTGCTAGGGTGGCCATAACAAAGTTCCACAGATGAAATGGCTTCAACAACAGACATTTATTTTTGTATAATTGTGGAGGCCAGAAGTCCAAGACTAAGGTGTCAACAGGGTTGATTTCTAGTTTCCTAGTTCCCAGGCCTCTCTCCTTGACTTCCAGATAGCCATCTTCTCGCTATGTCTTACGTGGCCTATAGCACTCTCCTCCTCATTTACTTTGTCCCAGAAACTATGGCTTGTTTCCTGTTCCTCAAATGAATCAAACCTGTGCCTATTTTAGGGCTTTTGCACTTGCTGTTGCCTCTCTGCAGAGTGCCTGCCTGGCTCTCTGCTTTGCTGGCTCTGTCTCATCATCCAACTGTCAGCTTAAATGGCACCTCTTCAGAGAGGACTTCACCACTTTCACTGACTACCCTGTCCCAGCCACCCTGTCACAGCACCGTGCTGGACTTCCTCCAAAGTTGGGACAGTACTTCATCTCTGAGTGACAGTCTCCTCTCATTAAATTGTAAACTCATGGAAAGCAGCAACCTTGGCAGTGTATTCAGTGCAGTGCCCCCAATGCTGGGAGCAAAGCTTACACATACTTGAGGCAGAAAAAAAAGAAGGGGAGTGAGAGAAGAAAGGAAAGATAAGAATGCATGAAGGGGAGGGTCAAATGCAAATAAATAAGGTCAGTCCTATGAAGTGTTCAAAGATGTGACACTGTGGACTCTACTGATGACATTTAACAAGTTTTTTTTTTAATGTTTATTTATTTTTAGAGAGAGAGAGAGAGAGAGAGAGCACACGAGCGAGCATGAGCGGGGGAGGGGTAGAAAGAGAGGGAGACAGAGAATCCCAAGCAGGCTCCACACTATCAGCACAGAGCCTGAGGCAAGGCTTGATTCCATGAACTGCGAAACCATGACCTGAGCCGAAATCAAGAGTCAGCCACTTAACTGAATGAGCCACTGAGGCACCTCTCTACTGATAACATTAATCTGAGCTGTGGTCTGGAAGTACTGGATGCTCAGTAAAGGTGGGGAGGAGCTGGCAGCTGCTCTCAAAGCAACATGGTGGTAAAGAGAATGAATGACCCAGAATCAGGAGACAGAGGTTCAAAGAAACCTAAATTGAGAGAATAGCTTCCATAACACTGGGCTTTTATTTCATCCCCACTGAAAAGACCCACATATCATTGCCTCTTGCCTTCACGTGGGCTATCACCAACTTTTCAAGTGAATTGCAATGGGTTTCTTCTATCTCTTCAAATGAGCTAAACCCAGGCTTCAACCAGGTTTCAAAACACAAGGCTGTGCCTGAAAATGTCAACTTAGACACCCCTAGGGGGATCCAAAGGTTTGATGAGGCTGCCCAGGGACAAGCTGACCATCTCTTCAGGTATTTACCACACTTCACCACTATGTCTCTGATGTCTGACTGACAAACATTTCCTCTGGAATGTGGCCTCATACCAAGAGGCCAGGCACCTTCTCTACTATGTCATCCACACTATTGGCACAGTGCTCAGTACTGGGTGTGGTGTGACTTCTGCCATCTTAAGGACGTGCATCTTAAGGAAAAGTCATACATCAGAAGTCTATGACTAAATGGTGGGATGACAATTTTGGGAGAGCAGAATTAGCCCTGGTGCCCCTTTAGCCAGGGTCACAAGGTAGGAGTGCAAAATAAATGCAAGGCACCCTGTTAAATTTGAATTTCATGTAAACAATAATTTCTTACTATAAATATTTTCATGCAGTATTTAAGGCATGTGTCTTAAACAAATATTATTTGCCATTTATCTGAAATTAAACTTAACTGGATTCTCTTTACTAAATCTGGCAACCATACTATGAAAGGGCTGCCTATTATTTCATACACACTTCAGAGAAGTACTGATCAATTACATCAATAGATAATTAAGGCTGGATGAGGACACATGCAGCCACTCATCAAACTTTACTGAGAATCAACTGTGTACAAAACCCTGCTAGGCACTATTGAGGCATATGACTCTTCTTCTAGAACAAAGCCTACTAGGGGAGATAAAGCATGTAGGTAAAAATGACTACCACAATGTAAAAAGTGGTACTGGTAATTTGTCACACAAGCCTGGAAGAGGAAAATCACTTCTGTCCTCAGGGATCTGGATGTTCTCCTGGGCAAACCTAGCTGAGAACCTAAATGAAAAGGCTGGGAAGTGAAGTTAGGGCAGGCCATACAGAGCTAAGATGATCAGGCCAAGGAGTGTGGGTCTCATCTTACAGACCAGGAGTCAGTGCTCTGAGGAGGGCATCTGCCCCAAGCAGTTGCAGACCCGTCACCAGGACTGCTGAAATCCTAATTTGACAAAGCTAGCCTGAGCCCACCTTCCCGGTCTGATACACCCCAGAGGCCTGAGCTCGTAATTCCCCACTGAAAATCTTAAGATTATTTGGCCGCAAACCATATACGTGCCATGGATTCAAGGTCCATTTGAACATGTGTCCCTTAAAAGTACATGGGCCTTCAAAATCTTAGAGCAAGAACTTCTTGGGTTCTGGAGGAGGCGGAAGGCACACCAGGACCTGCCACAGGCAATATGAAGAACCCATGCTTGGAGGCCTTTTTTGGTTTCTCAGAGAATTCATAAGACCTAAATATCTGAAGAGGGAGAAGAAAACCCTCCTGAGGTGAGGCATCATGAAAGGGATGGGTTATGAGAGTTACTGCAGACCATATTTCTTCAATTAGCATTGACTAGGACTAGTACTGCAAACACCCAAAGGTGCACAGTTGTAATGCTTTTGCCTAACACTGTATCAAAGTCACTCAATAATTTTGTTCACAGGACAGGTGATAATATATATTGAGTAAAAACCTTAAGTTGACTTTAATTATGTCCTTTCATTTTTTTTTTTTTTTAATTTTTTTTTAACGTTTATTTATTTTTGAGACAGAGAGAGACAGAGCATGAACAGGGGAGGGGCAGAGAGAGAGGGAGACACAGAATCTGAAACAGGCTCCAGGCTCTGAGCTGTCAGCACAGAGCCCGACGTGGGGCTCGAACTCACGGCCGCGAGATCATGACCTGAGCCGAAGTCGGACGCTTAACCGACCAAGCCACCCAGGCGCCCCTAATTATGTCCTTTCAAATACTGTTGCACTTAAAATGCTCATGAAAGTAATCTGGCAGGAAATATCCAAGCATATTTTCTCTACTCCTCCTTTATTACCTTCCTACTAGTTAAACTCTTGAAATTTGAAAGCTTTCTCATATGAATTCAAGTACCAGAAGTAAAAAAGAAAGTAAGAAATTGTTTTCATAGTTTAATTTTTAACTTGAGCTTAGACATTTTCTTTGGCTCTAAAGAAAATATTTATGCCACGCTAGTTAGCATACATTAAAAAGGCATGATAAGGAATTAACATAAAATTGCAAAGAGTTGAAAGTAGTTAAATTAAAAAAATATGTATAGAAGAAAGGTCATTTAGTGAAAAACATCTTACTCTTTGACTTGACTGTTTTAAATTTTCACAAAAGTGTATGCATTTCCTGTAACATATATGGTTTAAAAAATTTTGTGTGTGTGTTTATTTATTTTTGAGACAGAGAGGGACAGAGCATGAGTAGGGGAGGGGCAGAGAGAGGGAGACACAGAATCTGAAGCAGGCTCCAGGCTCTGGGCTGGCAGCACAGAGCCTGATGCGGGGCTTCAACCCACGAATGGTGAGATCATAACCTGAGCCGAAGTTGGATGCTTAACCTACTGAACCACCCCGGTGCCCCGATAACATGTATGGTTTAAAATGGAATAATAATGTAATGTGCTTGACTTCAGACATGGTTATCCATATTAAATGTTTGACATTTTATAGGTATGATTAAAGTACCTAAAACACAGAATATATAGACTTAGAAGGTAATTATATTGTATCTAGAATACAATACAGAAAATGTGATCCAGTTGTTATATATTTATATATATGTATAAACCAAACACCAGCATTAAAAATGGAAATCTTAGATGGAGCACCTGAGTGGCTCAGTCAACTGAGTGTCTGACTTTTGATTTCGGCTCAGGTCCTGATCTCATGGGTTCGTGGGATCAAGTCCCATGTTGGGCTCCATGCTAAGAGCACAGAACATGCTTGGGATTCTCTCTCTCTCCTTCTCTCTCTGCCCCTCCCTCTCCCTCTCAAAAATAAACAAACATTAAAAATGACATGAAAAAAAATGGAATTCTTAGCAAAAATTAACTTCCAAACCCTCAAACATGAATGGGAAGCTGTTTGAATTATGTACTGGCATATTTCAACTTATTGAACTTTGCAGATATTGCAGTATTGCAGTTTTTTACAAATTAAAAGTCCATGACAACCCTGGGTCTATCATTGCCATTTTTCCAATAGTATTTGCTCACTTCTTGACTCTGGGTCACATTTTGGTAATACCTGCAAAATTTCAAAATTTTCATTTTTTATTATATGTGTTACAATGATTCGTGATCAGTGATCTTTGATGTTACTCTTGTAATTGTTTGGGGGCCCCACTAACCACACCCAACTAAGACAGCAAACTTAACTGATTAATGTGTGTGTTGTGACTGTTCCACTGGCCAGGCAGTCTTTTTCTCTCCTTGGACCTCTGTAGTCACTGAGACACAATATTATTGAAATTAGGCCAGTTAATAATCCTACAATGGCCTGTAAGTGTTCAAGTGAAAGGAAGAATTACACATCTCTTACTTTAAATCAAAAGCTAGAAATGATTACGCTTAGTGAGGAAGGCATGTTGAAAGCCAAGACAGGCCAAAAGCTAGGCCACTTGTACCAAACAATTAGCCAAGTTGTCAATGCAAAGGAAAAATCTTGAAGGAAATTAAAAGTGTTACTCCAGTGAATACACGAATGATAAGAAAGCCAAATAGCTTGATTGCTGATATGAAGAAAGTTTCAGTGTTCTGGATAGAAGATGAAACCATCCACAACATTCCCTCAGGCCAAAGGCAAATCCAGAACAAGGCCCTAACTCTCTTCCATTCTATGAAGGCTGAGAAAGGTGAGGAAGCTGCAGAGGAAATTCTAAAGCTAGAAGGGGCTGGTTCATAAGGCTTAAGGAAAGAAGTGACTTTTATAACACAAAAGAGCAAGGTGAAGCAGCAAGTGCTGATGTAGAAGCTTCAGCAAACTATCCAGAAGATCTAGTGACAGTCATTGATGAAGGTGGCTACATTAAAGAACACATTTTCAATGTAGGAGAAACAGCCTTCAACTGGAAGAAGATGCCATCTAGGACACAGAGCTAGTGAGGAGAAGTCAATGCCTGACCTCAAAGCTTCAAAGGAGAGGCTGACTCTCTTGTTAGGGGTTAATTCAGCTAGTGACTTGAAGTTGAAGCCAAGGTCTTTTTTCCACTCTGAAGATCCTAGGGCCCTTAAAAACTATGCTGAATCTAATCTGTCTGTGCTCTAAAAATGGAACAACAAAGCCTGGATGGCTGCATATCTGTTGATAACACTGTTTACTGAATATTTGAAGCCCACTGTTGAGACCTACTGCTCAGAAAAAAAAGAATCCTTTCAAAATATTCCTGCTTGTTGACAATACACCTGGCCACTCGAGACCTCTGATGGAGATGAAAACGAGATGAATGTTGTCTTCATGCCTGCTAACACAATATCCATTCTGCAATCCATGGATCAAAGAGTCATTTTGACTTTCAAGTCTTATTATTTAAGAAATACACTTTGTAAGGCTATAGCTGCCATAGATACTGATTTCTCTGATGGATCAGGCAGAGTCAATTGAAAACTTTCTGGAAAGGATTCACCATTCTAGATGCCATTAAGAACATTCATGATTCATGGTAAGAGATCAAAATATCAACATGAACAAGACACTGGGAGAAGTTGATTCCAACCCTCATAGATGACTTTGAGGGGTTCAGCTCTTCAGTGGAGGAAATAACTGCAGATGGGGTGCAAACAACCAGAACTAGGATTAGAAGTAAAGCCTAAAAATGTGACTGAACTGCCATAATCTCATGATAAAACATGAATGGATAAGAAGTTGCTTGTTATGGATGAACAAAGAAAGTGGTTTCTTGAGATAGAATCTACTCCTGGTGAAGATGCTTTGAAGATTGTTGAAATGACAACAAAGGATTTAGAATATCACATAAACTTAGTTGATAAGGCAGAAGATTGACTTCCAATTTTGAAAGAAGTTCCACTGCAGGTAAAATGCTATCAAAGAGCATCACATGCTACTAAAGAATTTGTTCCTGAAAGGAAAAGTTAAATCAATGCAACAAACTTCATTATTGTCTTCAGCAACATCTTCATTGGTCTTTAGCAACGACCAACCCTGATCAGTCTGCAGCCAACATTGAGCTAAAATCCTCCACCAGCAAAGATTATGACTTGCTGAAACCTCAGATGATGATTAGCATTTCTTAGCAATAAAATATTTTTTAATTAAGGTGTATATATTGTTTTTTTTAAAGACATAATGCTATTTATTGCACACTTAATAGACTTCAGTGTAGTGTAAGCATTACTTTTATATTCCCTGGGAAACCAAAAAATTCATTTAACTTGCTTTATTGCTATATTTGCTTTATTGTGGTGGTCTGGAACTGAACCTGTAATATCTCAGACATAATGCCGGTACAAAGTACCTATGCTACTGACTACATTACTTTTAACGAAGGGCATGATTGTATATGTGTGAATTTCTTTTTTTAACTATTGTGATTTATCAAATTCACTCATCTAAAAAAACTGTACATAGCCAAACCAAGACTCATTACTGTATAATCTGTGCATGTAAGCACAAAATAAAATTTACCATAAATACCAGTGAAACCTCCTTTATGGTCCCAATTGTGCATGTTTAATTCTTATTTTCTGACGAGTATTAAAGGAATATATACATTTTCAGAAATTTGCTGGGAGGTGTCTTCTGGTTGCTAGGAGGCTGCCTTCCCAGCCATATTAATATTTTTAGAGTAAGAATTTAGCTGAACTTTTGTTGCAGGACAAAAATGGCAACTGCTACAAAAGAACTAAATAAAAAGTGGTTGCTAGTAGGTGGCATGATTTTGGGGGACAGAAGTGCAGGAAGGCAGTTCACTTTAGCTGCAGCTGTAGACCACAGGCAAAGAAGAGACGAGCACGTGCATTGCTCCAGAGGCGGAGCTACAGTGCTGGAGTGATGAAGAGCACAGGTGAGGTACAGGTTCACAGAAGGCTTTGTCAGTCTTTTCAGGGCAGTAAGCCCCTAGTTACTGATGTGGGATGTGTTCTGCCAACCACTGTATTGTAAGACATGTTTGGTGAGCAATTCCTATGGCCTGATGCCTTCTTTTTTTAGGCAACTAGATGTTTTTACATCAGAATGGGGTTTTCAAAAAGTCTGGCACATCATATGAGGCAAAGGATGCATGCTTTCAAAATGTGTATGAATGAAACAGGTAATGCTTTCTATTTTTACTATACTAGGAGATCTAGTAATTTCAAAGCACCCTGTAGGGAATCCTTTTGTAAAATGAATTTTTTCGTACTTCAGAAGTAGTCATTTTTTTATTTGTTTTTTTTTTTAAGTTTATTTATTTACTTTGAAAGAGGGAGAGAAAGAGAGAGCATGGGGCAGAGTGAGAGGGAGAGAGACAATCCCAAGCAGGCTCTGTGTTGTCAGCATAGAGCCTGATGCGGGGCTTGAACTCAGGAACCACAAGATCATAACCTGAGCCGAAATCAAGAGTCGGACACTCAACTAACTGAGCCACCCAGTGTCCCAGAAGTACTCCTTTTTATAATCAACTTGTTGCAATCCATCTCCTGCCCTGTTCAGCTAGGACGCAGTTCTAAGTCTAGACAAATAATTCACATATCCTACAAAGAAAGATATTTTTCCTCATGTAACTAGATAGCGCTTTCATATGGCAATCTCAAGCTTCTTTATGGAAAAACCCCAAAGAACTAGTGAACCAAAAGTGTAAAACTATCAGAGCTAGATAGAGGCCCTGGCACTGATACCCTGTTCTCAGGATCAGTGTTCTCCATCTAACACTGAACGATTCCCAGACAGCTTTTCACCAAAAAGAAGCTCCTTAAAACCTGAGAGTATCTGATACCTTGTGAAGGCTGGATTCATGCCAAAGCCACCCCCTGCCCATCCAGGACACAGCACACCCTGATGCTTCCTTTTCTGTCAGGGCTCAGACTGGACAGCAGACCCCGCCTCACAAGGAGATCCTCAAGGCCTCGCCCATTGCTTCTGTCCACAATAAAACTTACTAAAGAGAATAAAACATTCTGAATTAAATTATTTGAGTTAAAAAAATTAGAATTGCAAGATACTTTAGAAACTCCGTAGTTCAGTCTCTGTACTGACGCCATCAATTTCTATTCTCCTGGATGCTAAGCTATTGAAGGTGGGAATTATTTTTTACAGAGTGGATCACCTGTGAGTGTTTGGTGACTCAATGAAGGAATGGGTAACTCTTGCTTGAAGGTTCCAGCTGCAGATGTAGTATGAGTAAGCACAGCATATTAATAAAAAGTCTCTTTTTTTTTTTCCAAGGAAGAATCACTTGACCTTGTAACTATTTTCAGCAGGTGGTATTTATTGATCATGAGAGATTTTTACAGCCAGGAAGCACAATCCCTCCAGGAACTCTGAAGAAGAAATCTTTTTTGGGGGATGGATAGATTTTGGGGTGTGTGTACATATGCCTAAATATTATGTCTATGCACAACAACTTCACCTTAGGGAGAAAAGAAGAGACTGCCTTAGGTTTCCTCAAGGAGTGTTTCATTACAGAATTCCTGAAAGGGAACCTGAGCCACCCTGGAAGTTCTAAGGGGAGGGGTACCTGAGTCTTGCTGCAGACAACTGGGAGGAGCATGTCAGGCTGATTAGGCAAACTCACACTTGTCAGTCCCTGAAGGAGATGTGGAAGGCATCAGCCATTACTGCTAGACTTCATTTTCAGATCCCCTTCCTCAAGGCTGCAGCTGTGTCCCTCAGGACCTGGAAACTGTCTTCTTCAGATAGCATCACGAGGTGGATTTCACACAAATGAGTCAGTGTGGTACAGTGGAAAAACACAAGACATAAAGCCAAGAGACCAGCAAATGACAGTTCCACCATATACCATTTGACCCAAGTCAAGCTGTTCACTCTCTCAGGCGCAACTCCCTTTTCTATAAAGCCCTAAAACAACAGTGTCCACCCTCCTTATCTGGGGTTTGCTTATTGTTTGTTCATTCAACAAACGGCATCAACATGCACTCAGCATGGTGCTAGGCCCTAGGGACTCGGCAATGAAGAATCACACACGGGCCAAGTCTTCCTGAGCCTGACAGTCTAGCATGGAAGAAAGTCTCTGAACAATGAAGTACATGTGTTCTGTGAGTTTCAAAATAAAGAACAAGATGCAACAGGAGCTTGTGAACAGATTCTTAGACTGGGGATCAAAATAATCTCCTAGGAGAGTCACACTTAAGGTGAGGGAGGGTGCTCTAAGAAGTCAGCCATTTAATCAATACTTCCAGCTAGCCTATCACAGGCCAGGAGGTGGGCATGTGGCTGGGGCTCTAGTTGTGAACAGGACAGACAGGGCCATGCCCTAATGGAGCTTACAATACAGTGGAGGAGGAAGAGCACCACAGATCACACAAATAATGAGTTAATTACTTTTGTAATAAACACCATGAAAGAAAAGAGCTCAGATAAAGTATTTAAAGTGCTTCCTGAACTATCACTTCCTTTATAAATGCTCCTCTAGAAGTGGCAATAGAATAAAATTAGAAGGAAATCTTCCTCCCTCCCTCCTTTCCTCTCTCCTTATTCCTTCTTTCTCCATCCACCCAGCATGTCTATGGAGCTTGTAAGACATCTGGTGTGAATAATACTTAAAGTGTCAGATTTAAATGTTACTAGTGTTGTTGTTATAGTTGTTGTTGTTGTTTTCTGAATGCTTTGATCTAATACTGAAGAACTGGAATAATTAAAACATCTAACTTTAGTACTAAGAAGAAATTTAAAAGCACTGTTTCCATGCATCACACTATGTGAAGAAGGGGTAAAGTGAAGAGTGGTAACTATTCTCCATGGGGTAAAGTCGGATAAAGATGATTTAACAGACTTTTAAAGAGGAGCCTCCATTAAAGAGAGAAGACCTTCACTAAGAAAACCCAGAGCTAAGGCTGCACAGAATCAAGAGAGAGAAAACCCTCAGGCCATTCCAGGAAATGATGGAAAAAAGCTGAACTTTTAATAAGTTTACTATAAAAAATATTAAATTTCAAAGCCAAAAAACAATCTCCTAAGGCTTCAGGAAAACCTTAGCTCAGACTATTTTGTAAACATGACCTAATCTTTATTGAAGACAGCATCAGTTGGGATCTGGATGCAAAGAAGTTGGGCAAAAAGAACACAGTCACCTGTGGCTGGACACCCTGTCGTTAGTTCCTGGAGAAAGTCCACATAGCCATCCAGATGTTTCTAGCCAACATTTAAGGCTTAAGTCTGTTTTCTACACGAACTGTCCCTTCCCTAGGAAGGAGAGCTTCTTAAAGAAGCAGGAAGACTATTTGTGCCAAATGAGTGGCTTGGAAGTCCTCCTCAGCAGTCAGGGCCTCCCACCGGGCAAAGTAGGAGAGAGAGTGCAATTGTGGGGGTGACCTCGTTGGGGTCTAACATGTGGTGGATGGCCACCCAAGTGGAGGCGGTTCCTGAGCAGATATAGATAACTGCTAAAATGTAACAATCTAATACTTTTATCATGTGGAGTCTACAGCAAAAACTGCCAACAAGGCATGAAGGAAAAAACTGTCTGATACTTTAGCAGGTAGCACAGAGCTGCAATTGAATCCATCTCTGTGGTCATCCCCTTAACTTTAAGAGGTAAGCATATATTATCACCAAAAATATGTTCATAAAGGCCTCATGCTGGTAAGTATGTCAGATTTCATAAATGATGGCATTTTTAAGATACCTTATATTTAAGTATAATATAAAATACAAAAACACACGTATGATGAGCATATGGCTGGATGTATTTTCAGAAACTAATCATGAAGCTTTATGGTCAACTTTCACCAATGTTTAAAATAATATGATAATATGAGACAACAATGGAAAGAAAAAACAGTAGCCAAAAAGGCTGGCAGGTGTTTGGTTTGTCTGTTTAAGTTTTGGCTGTACAACACTGAATAAGTCACTGACTTCTTTTGGTCTTCATTTCCACATCTGATCAGAGTAAAAACAATGTCTAAGTATACTCTCTAGTCTAAATTTTTTCATGTTTATTTATTTTTGACAGAGAGAGAGAGAGACAGAGCATGAATGGGGGAGGGGCAGAGAGAGGGGGAGACACAGAATCCGAAGCAGGCTCCAGGCTCCAAGCTGTCAGTACAGAGCCCAATGCAGGGCTCGAACCCACAGACCATGAGATCATGACCTGAGCCGAAGTTGGACGCTCAACAGACTGAGCCAACCAGGCACCCCTACGTGTACTCTCTCATCTAAAATGTAATACATTGTGAATGCAGCCTACCCTAAATTCAAAAAAGTGCTTCTGGATGATTTCACTTCAAGAGTGTTTCAGGCAACTCATTTATGTCAATATGCTATTCTGACATTATTGTACTAGGGAACAGGCTTTGCTGTAACCTTTTTTTTTTCCTCCCTAGGCCAATTCCTCACACATCTAACTAGCAAGAAACATGTGTCTTCAACAACAATCAAAATTAGTGAGAAGCAGGGTGCTGGCAGCAGAGCCCAAGCAGGCCCTCACAGCCGACCTTACTTTATGGTGGAGCTAAAGTATCAAAGCTGCAGGCTCCTTGATCCCTGAGCTCCAAGTCTCAGCTCCAGAGGGCAGGCAGGCCTGAGTCACCACCCAGGCCCAGTACTCTGCGGCTATGGATGGTCTGTGTTAATTATGGTGCATTTCTCATCTCAACTGCGTAACATAATTCTGATTTTTGACTACAGCAAGCTCTTAACTTAAAGTCGATCTTTTCTGAATAGTGTGTTAATCTTTGGGTTTGATAATAATATGTTCTTACTGGCACAAATATTATTACTGTAACAGTGCACATGCTCACACTTATCTAAAGTATATTAGGCCTATTAAGTTAGCTTTTCACCTCAATGTGATTAAAAGCACATAAGAAAAAATATATAGTAAAAAAGATTATTCTGGGAGCCAGACCACCTATTTTAGGGAACTGTAGTAACTCATATCTGTTGAGGACCACATATTACTGTTTCTAGAAACTAAACGTCATCCAAGTAGAAAAGTTAATGCATCTTCCCCAAATACTTTATTTACTAGAAGATTTCTGTTGCTCTTCCTCTCTGCACTGGAGCATTTTTAGGTAGTAGTTTTGAAGGGCTGTCAGAGAAATCTGCTGTGTCCTCTGCAATGCCATGGCAATGATGTATCAAAGTGCCCCTCACTAGTCTGAAAAGACACACGCCAAATCTCTTGTCTCTTCAATCATCAGCATATATTGAGCTGATCCTATGTGCCTGTTACTTATTTAGACACTGAAGAAACCACATGAAAAATAGCATTGCTGCCCTTGAGTGACTCATAATGTCTGGATAGACAAGCATATAAAAAACTAAATAATAAATCACTACTATGGATGCTGCATGAACTAAAAGGCCAGACAGGTGAAAAGGCCTATTTTGGGTGCTGAAAAGATTGCAGTCCCAAGATACAAGGGTACCATAGACACAGACAGATATATATATATATATATATATATATATATATATATATATATATATTCTTCAATTCTTCAAATTGAAATATAAAAGAAAAGCCTAATGGATTAGAAAATCTGTTCCTTTACGGTATCACAGGCTATGTTATATACCGATTGTCAATTGGCTCAAAGTTCTAGAAGTGCATAAATTAAAGTTTGTGTACTGAGCGTTGAGTATGCAAGAGTATTTAAAGTGGGCCCTAAGAAAAGTCTGTTTCTCTAAATTTCCTGACTCTTAAAACCCAATCTTCACTCTAGATACACACTGACCTGGGCTCTTCAACCTTCAACCCCACACAGTATTAGTAAAATTTAAACGTAGAAATGGTAAAAAAAAAAAATAATAATACAATGGTAACTATAACTATAAAATTTACTTATGGACTAAGCAATAAAGCATGATATGGCAAAACTATTGAAAATGTCAGTTGTCTGTACTAATGGAAATGTAAGTTTGCAGTAATTAATTTTTTCCTAGATAACTCACTCCAGTAAGAGGGTGTCCTTGAGGAAGCCCTTAGAAAGCCAAATATGCTGCTAGATCCTTAACAACCCCAAATGATCTACCAATCTTCAGTAATCTCAATAGAAAGACATAGCTTGATCATCTGGAAAAGAGCTGAAATTGTTATTTCTAACAAATTGTGAAAATATGCTAAACCCTAATTGCTACCTCAGCCACAAGATATTCACATTATAGGATAAAAAATACTAATAAATTATATATAATCACTTATAATGTGGCTATTAAAAGTTCTGTAGTTTAAAAAAAACCTTACAACTAGATATGATTTTATATTTAAATACCTGGGTCAAATAATAAGTACAAAAACATTCAGATCACTTCAGCTGAAACCACAATGTCTTTCTGAAATCTGTTGAATTTATATGCCATTTAGTTATTGAAGTTCATAAGAAACAAAAGTTTCATATCCAGAATGTGAACATCAATATTAACATTGTGAGGAAATCTATCACTCTGTGAAAAGCTGAACTTTCTATTGATAAAAGCTTAATGTTCATGTAAACATAAAACATACAAAATAGCAAGCTCTCCTAGTCACAAAGAGCCTTATTTTTCCCTATGAAAGTATTCCAGTTATTAGCACCAATTATCCACTATACACTGTATAGCAATCAGGAGATTCACTCTTTTGTTTATGAAGTTTCTAAACAGCTGATTTTCAGATATTCAGTATATGTATTACCACAGGAAAAGACTGTTGATGTATTATCAAACTTTTAATACAAAAAAATTTTTTTTGGTTTATTTATTTTGAGAGAGAGAGAGAGAGAGAGAGAGAGAGCGAGCCAGCCAGGGAGGGGCAGAGAGAGAGAGAGAATCCCAAGCAGGCTCCATGCTGTCAGCACTGAGCTCAACATGAGGCTCGATCCCATGACCCTGGGATCATGACCTGAGCTGAAATCAAGACTCAGATGCTTAACTGAGCCACCTAGGGGCTCAGATGGTGTCCCTCTTTTTATCCAGTTTCAGAATCGAATTTCTACAGTGGTAAATATTAAAGTCGTACAAAAACATGGCTACTGTGTAAGGTTTTAAATTATAAGTTATATCTTGTTTTCTATTTCAAATGCAATATTTTGTTGGTACATATGGAGAATTAGTCCATCTTACATAATCACTTTCATATAGACATGTTCTGTGGGAATTTAATCAACTGTCCTTTTTTGGATGGCTATGTGGAAGCATGCAGAACTAAAGAAAAAACTGGGAGTGAACGCTAATCCAAAGCTATCCTTGTCTAACTCAGCTTTCTGTGAATAAAAGCACCTCAAAAGTGTTTTACCGGCACAGCTTTTTTGTAAAAAAATTTACAAAGAAGGAGGCATTAATTTTATTATATATATTTTTTATAACAAAAGCTCCTTTACTTGGTTCATTTTGTCTCCTCAATTAAAATACAATTTCTGAGCTATTATATTTTCCTTCCATTTAAATACTGTATACACATAGCCTGACATTGATACAATTTTCCCTTGTTGGACAGCTTATTCTATTTCCTCCAAATTAGATAAAGTCCACTCAGATGGGTTCATGGGAGCTTCCCTCCCCCTTTGTGCCCTCCCAACCTTGGATGCCTTTCCCGTCCTCCTCCAGCATATTCTTGGGTGGGCAGAAACCTGGGGAGACGCAGCCACCAGGCAGCTTGCTACTCTCCTAAAGCACATCTGGGCTTTATATCAGGCCTTTAATTAATCCTCAGTGAAAGCCAAGCTATGACATTTTGACTGGGCAGGCTCCAGTTCTGGACAGGTCTTGATTTATTGCGACTGAGTCTCAACCAACTTTGATTTATTTCAGCTTTGGGGAGGAGGGCAAGCTCAGAACAGAAAAGTGCTGTTGAATGTAGAACACGTGATGTCAGCACAGGCCCTCCAGACTTCCGAGGGCTGCAGGACAAACGGTTCAGAAGAGAATGGCCTCTGAGAAAGCCATTAAAAAAATGATTTAAATAACTTAAAATTGTACATAACAAAATAAATGCAATCATGGATGAGAGAAAATGGTCCTGAAATAGTGGGCTGATTGCAGCAGGATAGGAAGCCTTGGCCTTATCTCTGGGAAAAGGACAATTCCCAGTGGGGCATCAGTGTTAATCAAGGCTCTCATTTGCATGTAGGGAGCAGTGGCCCAGCCAAGCCTCTCCTTCCTAGCTGGGGGAACATTCTCCAGAATGTACCTCCTACTTAGCAACACCAAAGATCTTTTGGCTGATTAAGTAATGTCAGATTTCCTATGCTTTTTTTTTTTTTTTTTGACAGACAAAATAAGCCAAAAAGAAGTTACAGTTTTTTGATTAAACAAAGTTAGAAGAGTTAGTAAATTTAACTAATGAATTTGTTTCTGTCATGGGAAGGCTATCCGTAATGCCCTTTCCTGGCTGAAGCCTTGACAATGTGCTGAGCTCACTGCTATCTGCTTGAGCACAGTTGTATCTGCACGGTGACCCCCAAGTGTGACACGAGCATGCGCAGATGAAAGTCCAGCTAATGCTTCTCTACACCTTTGTTTGGCCTAGCATAATGCCAAGCACACAGTAGGGGCGTCTACCACAGGATCTTTGAATACTGAGAAGCCCTCCCTGCTCCTGGAGGGAGAAAGTCTGTGCACGTGGTCCTGGCCTGGTGTCACCAGGAATATATGGATGACACAAGAGAAGTGTCAAAAATCATTATAGGCAAAGTTAAGTTCTCTAAAGGGATATAATGGTAGGAAAAGTGGGTTACAAAAAAAGAAGAAGGGGAGTGGCATGGCCTACAAAAGTGGAAAAAGTATATTCAAAGTCCATCACAGCTGCTATACACATATGCTCTGGGTATAACCAAGCTGAGCCTCCTTTTATCCACTGGCAAATGGGGAGAAAAACACTTATTCTGCACGGCTGCTGTGAGGAGCAGAGGACATGTTGGTAAAGCTCTTAACTCATTAGACATGGGCATTCCTGGTGCTGAAGACACGGGGAGAGTGCTACGAGAGGGACAGGAACAAAGTTATCAGCGTTCACCTGTGTACCTGTCCCTAGCACTGATAATGCATCCATGGGCACTGGTGGGTGAGCATGACCCTAAAGGGTGTCTGTGAACATGTGTACAGAAACAGAAGTCTCTGAGAAGGAATGCCCAGGTGGCTGCAAATGTGAGCCACCCACCATACCATAGTATTGACTCTTTCTTCACAGAGCCACATATAAAGGCTGTTCCTAAACATACAATAATCTTTACTTAAAACTACTGAATGAGTGATGCTTGTGACAAGGATTAATATAACTGTTGCTTTGTGATTAGACTTGAGGTTTAAGCCGCTAAACACAATTGTTAGGTCACCAGCACATTAGAGACCTTACAAAGTGCTATCAAATTTCAGAGCTGGCTTTTCATAACAATGCGCATATGTAGAGGAACCATCTTGTGGGTGGTCAGTCTGCCATTCCTGCAAGTGTCAGTCACCTACTTTGAGGTGTGGTGTGCCAGGAGTTAGCAGACAAGTTCCGAGCATGGAGAGAGACACCACATTTGGAAATCCACAGCATCCCTGAACTTCCGAGGCTATTTAGGCTACACCAAAACATTAATTGCTGCAAATTCAATAACCAGGGTTGACGTGAATAAATGCACAATGAGATGCAGCTGTTGTGTCACTGAAGCCAGCATACTCTAATTTTTATAGACTTTCCTTTTTTTAACCTTAAGTGAAAGTTATCTGAATACATCTATTCACTGGTTTTGGAAATTAAACTCTCTTTACATCTCTATTATACTCTAGTTTCTCAAAGAGATTTCGAGGTTGAGAGGTTAGAAAGCCCTGGCTGAGAAATGCTGTACATTCACAAAACCTATTTAATGTAGGGGACCCAGGTCTGCACACCAGCGCAGGGCAGGGTGGGCTCCTGCAGATCTCAAAGCATTCTGTGCTGGAGAGGAGGTGGGCAGGGCTCTGTCCCTCGGGAGCTGCCTCCTAATCACAAGGAACCGGTGGGGCAAAAGGGCTCTTTGAAGAGTACTCCCTGTTCTCCGCAGGGCCAAGGTGACCTACACCACAGCTTGCAAGGTACTTCTCACCAGCCATCATATGCTCAGTGACACTGAGACAGCAGGAAGGGTCAGAGGACCTGCTGCAGGGGCTGCCCAAGCATGGCGGCTCCAGATGCTGCAAGGGGGCAGGAGTGGAATGGCACTTGCCCCTGTGCCTGGCGACAGAGGGTGAGCGCTCAGGCACACAGAAGAGCTATTAGTCAAGTGCTGCCAGGATCCATCATTTTCTTTGTCAATGTATGAACAGGAAGATGAAGGGTGAGGGTAATATGTTCATATGTTTGTACCTGCAATCTCACCCCTAATATCATTTCCTGCTTTCACATATGTAGTTTCTCCCCCATTTGATTCTTGGCTTCTAGGAGAAGATGGACATACATGCATGGGTGTGAGTGTGCATTTGTGTGTCTGTGTGTGCATCTGCATTAACTTTAACTCCTCCCACCCCCTCAGATATTTTAAAGCTCCATACGATGCAGAGGGAGAAGATGATAAACCAGTGGGTGAATTCTTACAAATCAAAGGCCACACAGGACCAATTTGAGAGAAGAATTTTAGTGGAATTTAAACAAACCTGGTATAAAGCAGTAATTGTGACCTATGAGTAGAGATAACTCTCTAAAAGTATTTATAAAGAAGTTTTGTGTAAGAAATCAAAGACCAGGGTCCCTGGGTGGCTCAGCTGTTTACCCATCTGACTTTGGCTCAGGTCATGATCTTGAGCCCCACTTCAGGCAAAAAAAACTCAGATGAGTCCCGCTTCTCTCTCTCTCTCTCTGCCTCCCTCTCTCTCTGTACCTCACTCACTTGCACCCTCTCTCTCAAAAAAAAAAAAAAAAAAAAAAAAAAAAAGAAATCAAAGACCAGATACCTAATTTGGGCCAGTTCAGTGATGAAATAAGGGAAGTAATATGAGCACGCCTAGGAATGTTCTATCTTCAAGGGGGTCTTTTAACTGAAATAGGTGCACCCTTTTCTTATAGGACATAGTGTATTTATTTTCTCAGATGAATAGGCCAATAATTTCATAAAGAAAATATAAGTGATTTGTTCACTGTAACAAAGCAAAGTTGTGCAAGAACTAACACAGAAACGTTTTTCCCTGTGAGCCAGTTTGGTCTCCATGGGAACATACATTTTACAAAAACACACACAAAAAAAGTTTACATTAATAGGGGGTTATAAATAACATGCTGCATGCTTATTAGAGATATTAGAGATTTAAAAAAAATTTAACGTTTATTTATTATTCAGAGTCAGAGAGAAACAGAGCATGAGCATGAGACAGGCAGAGAGAGGAGGAGACACAGAATCTGAAGCAGGTTCCAGGCTCTGAGCTGTCAGCACAGAGTCCAACGTGGGGCTTGAACTGACAAACCACAAGATCATGACCTGAGCCAAAGTCAGATGCTTAACCGACTGAGCCACCCAGGTGCCCTGAGATATTAGAGATTATTAGAGATAATACCTGATCATAAGTGAGCTATACCATTTTTTGTTCATTCCTTTCTTACAGCTTTCACTTAAAGGCTTTACCTAAGATTTCTCTTTGACAAGCAGTTTTTGAGTATTGCCCAATTTTGTTCTGAATTTTTTTTGATAAAAAATACTAATTGGAATCAAAAATTTTGGTTTGTGATATAAACTCAATGAAGATTGTATCATTTTAACGTCATCCAGCTAACAGAACTATCCAGAAAAGAACAAAGGGGTCATGGAAAGTAAATCCCTTTGTTCAGCCACAGTTCTTTTCTCTTCTTGATTTACTTCTTCTGATCTTCACTCAGACCTTCAAACAGACTCTTGGCAATCTAAAGCATGAATTGTTTACTTCTTAGCTCAAAGACTAAAATTAGAGATGTAAAATTGGACTTTGCTGTGGCTATTTGCTCATACACAGTTGGACAAATATTGGAATGGTCTCTATTACCCTTTCTCTTCATACTTTTTCATAACTAAACATGAGAGCAGAAATCTAAGAATCAGGAGACCTGGGCTAAATATCACAGTTTTGCCCCAGACTCAGGGCTGACTCTAGAGGCAGCTATTCTAGCCCCCAGGGGTGTTAAAGCATCCACATGTTTGTAATTAGGAAACCTATACCAACTTGTTCAGAAAGGTAGTTTGAGATCCTTGGAAAAGAAGATGCTATATAAACAGAAAGATTGGAGGATTCGCCTGAAACCTCAGGCTATCAGTCATACCGGTAAAGTTATAAATGTTTAATTTATTTGTATTGCTGTCCCTAAGAATAAAAAGCACACACCATGAGACTTGATGAAGTTCCTTTTAAACAAAGACTTTTGGGTTTTTGTAATTAGTGAAGTTTGGCAGTCTTTAAATGGAACAAATCATAGAGAAAGGTACAGCTAAACTGTTCTCCAAAATTAAATTGATTCTTAGTATGAAGTTAAAGCACTTAATTAAGTTAGTCCAGAATTTCATTTGACAACTGAGATTCTGCCTACCTCTGAATCATCTGTCTAAAAGAACAGTTACAATGACTCTATCTAGTCTAAATCAAACATCCAAAGATAAATACTTACTCTGTTCTTATGGTTAATCCTATGTCAACAACTATAGGCTTTCTAAGCTCCTTTACTTTAAAAATTGTAGAATTCTCTGGATTGCAAAGTCTAAGGCTTGACTGAGCTGCTTTCCTTTTAACTGGTACCCCCAGTCTCACAGTGATTCTTGTGTGGCTGTTTTTCCCAAGGGTAATCTGCATTTCAGATGATTGAAGATGTCCATTTGTGAATGGCGCTAGCTACAGCCCTTCAAAATCTCCATAAAAAATCTCACTCTGGGAAAAAAAAAACTGTGAAGAAAGTCTTCTGCCTGCCCCCTTGAGCGTGCAGAGACTACCAGGCTGTGGTCCCCCAAAATTACTAGTGGGACAGAGGGAAGGCCACTGATGTCAAATCACGTATCACTACACAGAAAAATGACAAATTGCTTATCTAAAAAATGGCATCATACAAGCATCTACGGTTTCTTTTCTCATAGATGTCCTTCTCTAGGATTCCACAACTACATGTATGAATGCTGGTTTTGAAGTATACAACTCTGTAGGGGCGCCTGGGTGTTTCAGTCGGTTAAGCAAGCATCTGGCTCTGGTTATAATGTCATAGCTTGTGAGTTGGGAGTCTCATGTTGGGCTCTGTGCTGATGGTGTGGAGCCTGCTTACAATTCTGGTTTTCTCTCTCTCTCTCTCTCTCTCTCTCTCTCTCTCTCTCTCTCTCTCTTTCTCTCTCTCTCTCTCTGCCTCTCCCCTGCTCATACTCTGCCTCTCCCTCTCTCTCCCTCTCTCTGCCCCTCCCCTGCTCATACTCTCTCTCTCTCTCAAAATAAACTTAAAAAACTAGTTTTAAAGTATGCAACTCTGTGTATAAATGAAGCAAATTCTAAATCTACAAATATACAGAATTTCATTAAAGTGTTCACTACCGTAGGAGCTAGTTTGAAATATGACTTGGAATGTGGCTAATTTGAGTTGAGATTTGCTGTAAAGTATAAAACACATTGTTGCATAGACTGTAAAAACTTAGTAACACAAAAAGGAATAGTTTGGATACATTGGGTTAAATATTAAAATTAAGTTCACCTGGTTCTTTTTATGTTTTAAAATGTGGCTACTAGAAAATTTTAAATTTCCTAAAATTAAATGACTCACAGTGATATTCTATAGCATCTTTTATCATGGCATGAAAAAAGAAATTTTAAATTAGTCCGGATTAAGTGGCAAAAACTGGAAAAAAAATACATGACATCAGGCTATATAAATGATTTGTTTCACTTAGGAGTTTTACAATGTCAAAACATGAAAGTATATTCTGTATCACTGAAAACAAAACAAATTTTATACTAGATGGCAAATAAGACTTTCATGGAAAAAGTGTTTATTATGCTAAAATCATATTCTCAGATTATGAATCTTACACTGTGTAGGACCCCAGCTCCCTCACTCTGAAGAGGAGAAAATTAAGACTCAGAGTGAAAAAGTGATGGGTTTGCAGCCCCACAGCTAGCAAATAGCAGCACAGTCTAAGGACCACCAGCAGAGCAGGCATGGAACAGGGTTTTTTGTGTCAAGCCATACAGTCAACTGTCTTTACTACAAGAAGTTCTCAAGCCAAGAAAACAGGAGGCAAGAAAACAAGCAAGATTTCATGTTCTAAATGGAGGTAAGTTCCACAGCATATATTTAATTCTAATAAAACCAGCTCATGAGGTAAACGCCCTCTAGAAAATGTATGATAGAAGTATTCTCCTGGATGAGTGGAGGATTAACTTTTAAAAAATGCTATACAAAATGTGGTAATGTGTTTTTAAGAAAAATCACTGATAACTCTGGAGCAAGGGCAATTGATTATAATTTAATCACAAAAGGTTCACTTCATTAACCATTACTTAGAATTGTTCTACAGCATCTGTGACTGTTGCAATGATTTCTACATGAGGATGGTCTGGCTTTTTTATTCATCCTAGTAGCCGAAGTACCTCTTTCAAGGTGGTCTGATATGGAATGGATTCCCATAGTCTGGATTCTGCAGTTGGGGATACAGTGAGGCTCTAGTTCACTTCCAACACAAAGAAAACAGCAATGCGTACCATATATTTGATCCTAGTAACAGACAGGGCCATCCAAGAGTAATGTTTCTAAAAGTAATAAGCTTTCCCTACATACTGATCCGAGTAACTAGAGCTAGGGAAACTGTCTCTAGGGACATGCTAATGTCTCCCAAAGAAGGCCAGTCAGAAAGTTCAGCTGTTCTATCTTTGGTCCATTAATACTGGATGTTGAGTCAGGCTACATCCCAGAACACCTACAACTGAAAAGTAATTCTTCTCAAATGAAAACTGGCATATTAAGTGTACCCTCTGGGTTTGGGGAATGCTTCCCATCCCAAAATAAATTTTTAAGCACAAAGAGACAGTTAGAAGTGGTCACTCTGCTGATAACTATGTTTTATTCAGTAATCTGTCAAATAAGGGGGAAAATGGCGAAGAGAGAAAGAGAGAGAGAGAGAGAGAGAGAGAGAGAGAGAGAAAACCCAAAGCAGACCTTTACATTTCAATTTCTTTGTCCCAGTTCTTCCTCCCATTAAAAAAAAAGTGTGGAGTTTGTGAAAAGAATGAGCAGAGATCATGAAAGTATGATATGCCTTCCATCTTTCATTGGCTCATATTCCAGGGAAAAGAATTACAGCAGAGAAAGGATGTTGCCAACATGTATACAATAGTAGTGTTAACCATTCTGACTTGCAATATAAATTGAACCATTAAAGGATTTTAATGTTCCTCATTAACTTTTATTAGCTTTAATTTTTAACTTTTTCTCTTCCTCTTAAAATTAAAAATGAACATTCCCTTCAACTTTGCACACCTTCAAGCAGCATTCAGGCTAATCAAGGTCTTGGAGGGATCGAAGACAAATACAGGAGGAAAAACACCACAAATAACTGTAACCCCTAGTGCAGAGTTTCTTTCAGTGTCTTCCTTCATAAAAAACAGCAAGTGGGAGGTTATAGTTTTTAAACTTCACAGAAGAATCAGAGATCTCATAGTCCTTTTCTGTTAGCATTCATCATCCTTCATCACCAAAAATAAGTGACCTAATTAAATAATTCTGGAGATAATTTTTTTCTCCTTCCTTTGTATAAACATTAGGTTAAGCACTCTAATTTTAATATCTTATGTAGTAAAATTTGTCCCCAAATGTAATGCCTACTGGTTGATGAAAATGATACCTATTAAAAAAAGAAAGAAAGAAAGTTAAGAAAGAAAACAAAGAAGGAGAAAAAAATACCACGAGGATCTTCTTCTCTCTATAGATGGTGTATCTGAGTTGCCACGTGATATGGATGGATGGAAGAATGAAAAGATAGATGGATGGATGGAAGGCAGGAACACAGGTAAGTATCACATACACAAATAAAAACCTTTTGACTCTCAAAAAAAGCCTTTTAATTTGTGTCTAAAAACAATGATGTTATATTTAAAAGAAGCATTTCAGAAAAGAAAATAAGGGCATATTTGCCCTTGGTGAGAAATTTTTTAAAAAATCTGTGGAATATTACAACATAAAAATACAGAGTTTAGGGGTGCCTGGGTGGCTCAGTTGGTTAAGTGTCCGACTCTTGTTTTCGGCTCAGGTCATGATCTCATGGTTTCATGGCTTCGAGCCCCACATCAGGCTCTATGTAGGTAGTGCAGAGCTTGCTTGGGATTCTCTGTCTTCCTCTCTCTCTAACCCTCCCCCACTTACTCTGTCCCTCTCAAAATAAACAAATAAACTTAAAAACATTTTGGGGCGCCTGGGTGGCTTGGTCGGTTGAGCGTCCGACTTCGGCTCAGGTCACGATCTCGCGGTCGGTGAGTTTGAGCCCCGCGTCCGGCTCTGTGCTGACAGCTCAGAGCCTGGAGCCTGTTTCAGATTCTGTGTCTCCCTCTCTCTCTGCCCCTCCCCTGTTCATGCTCTGTCTCTCTCTGTCTCAAAAATGAATAAATGTTAAAAAAAAAAATTTAAAAAAAAAAAAAAAAAAAAAAAAAAACAAACAAACTTAAAAACATTTTTTTAATAAAAAAAAAATACAGAGTTTCACTTCCTTATACACATGCCTGTCTGGGAACAGATCCAATTCCCAGATGATCTCTAAGCGCACTAAAAGGCCAAAGCAGCATTAACAAATCACCTGTCAAAAGCAGATTTATGTTATCTTCTGTCACACAAAAAAGAGAGTATAGAGAATCTTTCAGTTACAAAACTGGCTTCCTCTTATTTATTGTTACTTGGTCCTTTAATTATTTGATCCTTTAAGAAAATACCTGTTATACAAAAACATACAAATATTATTTAGCCATTGAGAAAAGGAGGAAATCTTGCCATTTGTGACAACATGGATGGAACTTGAGGGCATTATGCTACATGAAATAATCAGAAAGAGAAAGTCAAATACTGTATGATCCCACTTATATGTAGAATCTAAACAAAAACAAAAACAAAAAACTGAGCTCACAGATACAGAGAACAGATTGGTGGCTGCCAGAGGCATGAGTTGGGGGCAGGTGAAATGGGTGAAAGTGGTCAAAAGGAATAAAGTTCCATCATAACTTACTTACAAGTAAGTCATGGGTTGTAATGTACAGGATAGTGATTATAGTTCTAATACTGTATTGTAAATTTCAAAGTTGCTAAGAGAGTACATCTTAAAAGTTCTCACCAAAAGAAAAAAAATGGTAACTATGTATGGTAATGAGTGTTAACTAGACTACTGTCCTGATCAATTTGCAATATATATAAAGACTGAAAAATTATGCTTTTACCTGACACTAATATACAGATGATCCTTGAAAAATGCAGGGGTTAGGGGCACTGACACCCCTGCACAAAGATCCATCTATTAACTTTTGACTCCCTCAAAATTTAGCTACTGATAGCTTACTATTAGCCAGAGTCTTACCAATAACATACACAGTGGATTAACACATATTTTGTCTATGTATTATCTACTGTATTCTTTTTTTTTTTTTTTTTTTTTTCAACATTTTTTATTTATTTTTGGGACAGAGAGAGACAGACAGAGCATGAACGGGGGAGGGGCAGAGAGAGGGAGACACAGAATCGGAAACAGGCTCCAGGCTCTGAGCCATCAGCCCAGAGCCCGACGCGGGGCTCGAACTCACGGACCGCGAGATCATGACCTGGCTGAAGTCGGACGCTCAACCGACTGCGCCACCCAGGCGCCCCTACTGTATTCTTATAATAAACTAAGCTAGAGAAAAGAAGACGTCAATAAGAAAATCATAAGGAAAATACATTTACAGTGCTATACTGTATTTATTTTTTTAAAAATCTATATATAAGTGGACCTACACAGTTCCCAACCTATGCTGTTCAAGTATCAACTGTAATGTTATGTTTGAATTATATCACAATTTAAGAAAAAAAAACCTAGTTACTGTTAACTGACTTTTCAAAAAAACTTGCATATTATAAGCATGTCCCAATTATATTTTCATTCACCTCAATTTGCTGATATGCAAATTTGGTAGCCCATTATCTAAAAGACATTTGAGAAGCATTTTCTTCCTCAAAGAATAGAAGGGTGTAATGCATTTTAAAAGACTATATTTCAGGAACAGAAAAAAATAATGCTATATCAAAATGACAATAATATGCATTTTTTTCACCTTGGAAACTTTAGACTTGAAAGAAGCCTATAGTGTAACTTTTCCATCACTCCTGTTGAATTCTAAGACCACCAGTGTAACAGCACCACTCGGAAAACCACAGGGCTGGCCTTGTTAGAATACACATAGAGTTGCTGAGGAACAGGAAACGAAGCCAGATGGTTCTGCTGAGGGAAGCACTTTTTTTTTTCTTTATAAAACCAAAAAAGCACTAATAGGTCAAACACAAAAATGCAGATATGGTAAAACGGAAAGCTAACAGGGAGATTTATGTAAATAAGACAAGCACGGTTTTGCATTACGTTCCCATCCATACCAGTAAGTGGAAGGGGTTGGGGAGGGAATAGCACAGTAGATCTATACCACAGATCTGAATGGTTTTCTTGATGGTGGATATAAGCTACTAGCAATCTTTAAATAGGTACTACTGCAAAATTCTGGAAGCCAATAGAGTATGATTTGTGTTAGACTGAGCATCTGTGAATTATCACAAAAACTATTTAAAAAATAAGCCTTTAAATACAGAGTTTAAAGTAACTGTAGTCTACACTCTGGCTTCTTGAACATCCAATTTAATGTGGTTGTTTACAAACACATGAAGTCCAAATGTGGTACAGCACTCAACACAAGCTTTTGGGGTGAGGCAGGGCGTCTCTTTCTGTCCCTCACCCACTCTGGCCAGTTCAGAACCATGCCATTTGCAAGAGCACAGTTGAACACAGGCAGGTGTCTCCTGCAGCACCCAGTCTCTGGTCTTCAACCAGGAAGAGAGTCTGAGAGACTACAAACCTGGCCTCATGATCTTCCTTACTGAGCACGGTGGCCACGGGCCATGGCTCTGGCTAACAGAATGCTAGGGCTGGTCACCCAGAGATTTGCAGCCTTCTCTTCCTTGACACAGTCCTTAGGGGATTTGCGCAGGACAGCTGGGACTGCTGCCACTGTGGAGTCATGATCAGATATTTGGGCCTGGCATCTATGAATTGTGTAAGTGGCTTGCCCCTGCCTCTGGACTTCTGGTGGTAAATAAACAGTGATCCCTAGTAAGCTGTCACTTGTAACTGAGTGTAATCCCTAACTGGTGCATGGACCACCTAGATGATGAGTCTTCACAGTGATGATAAAATGCATAATGTAGCCCTTGTGTTGGTCACATGATCTGACAGATGCTATAGTGGGAAGACCATGAAAGACTGGAGTTATGTTCAGACTCTGAACTGTTTTATCTCAATCTATCTATCAGTGAATATCTCTGAATAATGAACTGCTTCACCTACTAGATGAGGGCAAAGGATAGGAGGATAAATAAAGTTGCTTCAGTTTTTAAATTAAATGAATAGATGAAGCTAATCTGGTTTGAGGTCCATTCATTCTGGGGTATTCATTCCATAAACACCCACTGAGCACGTCCTATGTTTCAGGTACTCTGAGGGCACTCGGGGCTATGAAACAAGGTCAGCATGGTGATCAGATGTGGAAAGTTTTGTGTCTGTGAGAAGGCTGCCCAGCTAACTTGGGACAAGGGCTCTGGCAGCAGCGATTCAAAGGGTTGTAAATAAAGGGTGACAGGACTACAGGGGAAATGGTCAATCCTTGTGGATAAGCAGCTGGGGAGGAGAGTAATAAAAAAGAGGCAGCTCAGAGTGACCCCAAGGCAGAGCAGAATTTTGAGAAGAAATGAGCAGACTGCCTAGCTACCTCTCAAACATGCTACAAAGATGGAACATAAGCTGTACCTAAAGATCTTAAAATTCTTCCCGATGCAACAACTGTCATTAATTATTTTTTTAACACAAACTTGTGTGATAATCATGGTTTTCATGTAATTTAGTTTTTTCTCATCCTGATGTTTTTGCTACTCCAGTTTATATGAAAAACACAGCTGTAGGAAAAACAGAGGAAGCCCACCAGCCACCTAGCCACAGTATAATGCTGTTCACATAGTGCCCAGCACACATCAAGTGAAACAGGGCATACCACTAGTAGTCTGTCATGCTTTAAAAGGGTTTTCATTGAGCAAAGCCAGGTGGTTAATACTCAAGACACTGTTAGCCCTATCACAGAGGCTCAGAAGTAAGACTTCTTGATACTGTTCCCCTCCCCTTCCCTCGGTCCCCCCTGCAGAGAGAGAGGAAGAAAGAGGGAGAGAGAGATGACAGGAAGGGTGGAAGGACAGAGGGGAAAGGAAGGGGAAGGAGGAGAAAAAGAGGGATAGAACAGAGGGAAGGAATGAGGGAGGAAGAGAGAGAAAGAAAGGAAGATGGAGGGAGGAGGAGAGGGAATGTCTGCACATGGTGAGTTAGGAAAGATCCTACTGACATGCTTAATGAAGTCAACACAATTTCTTTGAGTCTCACTAGACTTCTAACATCTCAGAGCCCTACATCACGCGCAATTAAACAAGCAAACCAGTAATTCATTAGGGATAATTTTAATAGATGACTCATTTAGCCCAGCCAGTCAATGATGCTTTGGTTTCCCAAAGGCTCTAGCAGATAGTTAACTACAATGAAGCTTTCAGCTGTCACTGACAAAAGGTGATGGAATTTAAACTACCTATCCCATTTCTTCAAACTTATTCAGTTTTTTTTGAAGATAAGGATCAAATGAAATGATTTCTGTGAAACCTGTATTTCCTGTACAGAGTTGATATCTTCTTAAAATTATATGAGTGTACAACTATTAAGTTAATACTGCAGAGGAAGTCTCCCATTTAGAATAGAAGACCTGGCCTTTTAATTTTTGGCTCTTCAAATGTTTTAGAGTTTCTTTCTATCTCAGTTTCTCTTTTGTGTGTTCTTTTTTCCACAGAAGGCCAGTGGTAAAAATGCTAGTTAATTTGTAATTTCTAGTGAGGGGTATACTTATTAGAGGGGTAAAAAAAAAATGGCTTTAAAATCTCACAAGAATGACTCAATATACCAAGAATCAAGCCAGAAATGTCATGCTGTATCACATGAAGGGATTGTGCTGAAGAGCCATGTTCAACACAAGGCCTGGGCATCTCCTTTCCAAGCCAGATTTTTCATATGGAAATGCAAATAACAATTCCTGCTCTCCTAATCCCTGACTAAAATTTATTGGGAGAATTGAATCCAAAGATATAAATGATAAAGCACTACACAAATATAAGAGGATAACCTTCAGGGGGTTAAAAAAAAAGTCTGGTGAAAGCTCTTTGTATTTTGTTTTCAAACTTGAAATTTAAGATCCAGTGAAAATCAGCAAGCAATTCTTGACTTAAAGGAGATATTATAAGAAAAAACACATGAAGCCATGAAGCCTCGGGGATTCTGATCTTTGCCTTTGCACTGGCAAGGAGAGAGAATCAAGTGCCACACCCAGCATGAGTATTTGTATTGTGTGGACGTGGTGACAGAATGGCCAAGAGGCAAGGGCCTTGGTCACCTTCCTGGAATGCAACCTGCCTCCTCCAGGCTCCACCCAGGCAACCCACACACCATCGCCCCTGGGGCGGAAGCTCACCACTCCACTTTGTGAGTCAGAAGCTGGAGGATGGACCTGGGAACAGGGATCTGCTCGGAGGAAATGAAAGTACACACTCGGAGCACTTAAAAAGATACCACAGAATACTTCTCTTTTCTGCTAGCTACACAGTTTACAGTTTTCTACAGCTGCTATCAGAGATCTCCATATAAGAATCTTTAACTTTTACATGTACAAAAACAAAGTCGTATTATTAGAAAGTTACCTGCTCCTATTATGTGTATGTGTGCATGTGTGTGGGTGTGGGTGGTGAAGGAGATACTGGGGACTGGGAGGGGGGACAAGAAGGGGGAAGGCAAGGAGGAGTGAAAGTTTTCCAAAAACAATAGAATTCGTGACAGAAATCCTGCTTTATCTAGAAGAATCCTCTACCAAATGACGGGCTTGAAAACTACGACAAAATATAGTGAGGACCACACAAGGAAAGATGTTTCTGAATGAGCAGACGTCAGTGTTACCACTCATGCAGAGGGGCACTTAATCTTGTAAGCCAATGCTACTTTTGTGATTATGAAAATTCTGTTTGGTAAATCAGGACCAGTATATCAGTCTTTCATTCTACTTCTTCCATCTGCTCAAATATCTTTCTTTTACAAATAGGAATAAAGTCTAATGATAGTAGAATCTGCAGATAATTGGGAAACTTATCATAGTACAAGAACATATGGGCACTATTCAGTTTTCCTTTATGGTCTGCATGTAACAAGAGTGAAAATTGCTTGAAAATTACTTGCTAGCATCAAGTAAATCCATCACGATTAAAACCTAAAATATGGTTAAAATCATATTCAGTAGATAATGTCTTATGCTAAGTTTAGAAAATAATCTTTTAGTAATGAGAGGGATAAAACACATTTCATATATACATATTCATTTTTATAAACCATATAAAGAAATGGTCAAATTGGGAGAGTATTTTTTGGGCATCTACCATTCTGTGCCAGGCATGTTGGGAAGCACAATTACGACAAAGAGGAATAATAGCCAGTCCCTGCCTTCAAGGAGCTTCGTGGAGAGAGACTGGCACTAGCCAACTAACCACATCATAGCCTATGCTTGTGGAGAAATGGTTTTATTCTCAGAGATTTCAATTTACTTAGATTCTTCAGGAAGTAATAAACAGTAATGAGTTAAACCCAACCATTCCCCTTATAATGAAAAAACATAACATAAGTGATCTCAAATATTTTACATAACTTTGAGAGGTAGCTGGGAAGCTATTCTAAGGAGTAATTCATCTCTTTCTGTAGGAACTTTACTATTTATTTCCATGGGAGTCTCAAATCAACAATGCAAAGACAGTTTTACAAAAGGTTTCTCAATTTTGCCTTTAAGTAATTCTACTTCTGTAAAACTGCACTTGTTAATTAACTGGGCCTGGCTCAAGCCCCAGTCTATCTTTCCTAAAATGAAAAGGGGATCTTTGCTTAATGGTATCCCAAATTCATCCATTTAGGGCATATTTAGCCTGCATGTGTGATACATCCAGTTTCTCGAACAATGGTAAAAGCTACATGGGAAAACCTTTTGGAAATCTGATCCCAAGAGGACAGTGGCTTTTGATTATCCTTGAACCACAATAAGGCAGAGAGTAAAGAACATGGGACAAAGTCATGGAACAAACCCATTTAAAGCTATTTAACTAGCAACTCAAAGTGGCAGACATTTCATTCCTGTACAGCATCTATTCCCAAGACAGTCCAAAAAGGTGTCTGCCTCTTGGTATCACAATTGCTTCCCTGGGCAACCAGACCATCAGTGGGACAGATTAAGGTATCTACCACAGAGACTGTCCTTGAGTTCAGATCTAATTGCTCTACAAAGCCATCAGGTATCCCAATTTTACTAAACTCAATATGTAGAAAAAGAAATAACTGATCTCACAAATGCAGAAGATCCAATACTCAGAGAGGGGATCAAAATTTTTTCCTTCCCTAGAAAGAAAAGATAAGGAGAATTTTTGACAATTCACTGCAGAGAATAAGCAGAGGAGATATTTTCTAGCATGGTACACAGAAGCAGAAAATAAAATCCATGTCCTTGCCTTACAGAATATTCTATTTGGAACAGGTTTTTGCTTTATGGTTTTGGATATAAAGGCAAAATTAACACGCTTGTATTAAAGGGCCCCATAAGGCCAAGACTGGGAACCTGGAGCCTGGGATCATGAGGGCAGTAAGAGGCTCTCAAGTGGTCTGAGAAAGCTATAGGAAAGGGCCACAGGGCCAGACTCTGTGAGGACAAAACATAATTTTAGTAAATGATTCCCTGTGAATAAAGCAGAAAACTAGGATGAAACCAAACAGTACTTTAGAATGAGTGTAAAAATTAGGATTGTTTCTGTGTGTGTGTGTGTGTGTGTGTGTGTGTGCGCGCGCGCGCGTGTGTGTGTGTATGAGAGATATTAATTTATTGGCATTCCTGGGCATGAGTCACATGAAAGTAGGAAAGACTAACTTCATTGCAAATACTTTCTGTCCTTTCCAGAGTGTGCTAGTATAAAAAATGAGGCATTTAATATTAAAGATACATACCTTCTACAGGCAAATTCATCATCAAATTTAGATGATGTCGTATTTTAAAAGAGGCAATTATGTCTATATCACACGAATAGCCTTGTTATTAAAGTTAAATAGCCAGTTTTCATTTGTGGGTGGAAGCAGATGTGAAGTGGAAGGCCAGTGAAAGGAGAGAAGCAGGAAGGACAGAGGAGAGCATGAGGAAGGGTAGCTCAGCCCGGATGAGGACCAGCACAAAGGGACTGGGCAGGCCTGACGGGCGGTGGAAGCAGAAAGCTCGTGGAATCTCACAGTACACTTTACATGTAAGTCAATGAGTGTCATAATCTAAGAGGAACAGGAAGGGGCTTTCACACTGTTTCCCTAGGACTGTTCTCAGAAATAGAACCAGGACTTTCTTAGGTACAAGGTATCGTTTCATGTTCCACAGTGGTATAATGACACTTAGCATCATGAGAGTGAGTAAAGGGTGGAGTACAAGCTTCCACCTTAATGTGGTTAATTGCTACCCATTAGAACTTAAATGGCATTTACACAAAGTTTCATAATCCATTTCCACAGGCACTGTATCTCCTGAGTATGCAACTCCCTTCTATATTCATTTTCATTTTTTCCCTCCACATTCACACACTTATACACATTTGCCAAGAACTACTTTTTCCAATTTAATGTCAGATGCTCAATTTTAGATTTTTAAAATACAATTGAAAATATCTAAAAATGCATCCACCTCCTTGTTCCTAAACTATCTGTGGATGAAAACTTGATGAATAATCCATCTTAGAAACTTTGATGGTGTAGTCTTCATTCACTGAGGTAGCAATTTAAACAGTCTAGAGGTTCTGGGGATCTTGGGGCACATTCACTCCTGTGATATCATCCCCAGCCACACAAGACCTGGCCAGAGGAAATAAGGCAACTATGACTTTCTGCATTTGTTTAGTGAGGCCTTACTAAAGAATACTCTGGCACCATGAACACTTTGAGAATTCAAACACAACAAGTAATCAAGCTACTCCGCTGAACATAAAAAAGAAAAAAACCCCTATTTGTTGATGTTGCAACTAGTAAGCTTTCCCTTAAATAAAATCTCAGAAAGTTTAAATGGCATACTTTCTTTCCAGATTTGTATGAATTAACACAGGATGCAAAATGCTAGCAGCAGACTGACAGATGAATTAGAAACAAGGGGGAAACACTGGTTAATCCTCCCCAGCTCTGTCAACAGTCTACTTCTCCCCCTGCCAGAGGCTCCCTGGCTTTCCCCTGGTCTCTTTTATCAGCTGAGAACTGGAAGCTGTAAGAAAAATTAACTCATGCAGAAGACAATGAACAGAGAGGGATGGACATCTAACTATCCATTTTCCCCAAACACACCCTCCGCATCTTTGCCTAATACGGTCAATATAATGAGTTCAGCAAGATCTGATCATCTCTGTTTCAGCCACACACTCTCTTCCAGATATTTCTCCTCCATTTGAACTATAAATGGCACAGAGAGAAAAGAGAGAGAAGTTCAATGTCTTGGCTCTCTGGGAAATGGAAAGTTAGGCAGACCCCACTGCTTATGTCTCTCCTCCCCTCACTTCAGTGAGAATTAGTGGTTATGAACATGGCTTAGTTATCAGGCCTGGGCTGGAGTTCTGGCTTCATTCATCTCTGATGGCCATGGCTTTGGGCAAATCGTACCCTGAACTCTCCAACCCTCAGTCCCTTCATCCATAAAGGATTGTTGTATGTTTCATATAAGATAATGTATGTAAAGTCCTCTATAAAGTTTTTGACCCATAATGAGCATCCAACATTTGGCAATTTTTATTATTTTTATTTCTAAAAGTAGTTTTTTAAAATTAATATATGCTACCTGCCGAAAAAGAGGAGAAGGAGGAGGAGGAGGAGGAGGAGGAGGAAGAAAGAAAAAGGAAGGAAGGAAGGAAGGAAGGAAGGCAGGAAGGAAGAAAGGAGGGAGGGAGGGAGGGAGGGAGGGAGAAAAGAAAGAGGCGTGTGTGAGGGACTATTATATTAAAATTCAGATGAGTCTCAAAAATCCCGCCCTACCCCCCATAATATGAATGTGCCCCGGATTGCCTTGAGAACAGGAGAACTCTTCAGGAATATCTGTATGGTCAGTTGTTGGTAGTAAAACCTCATGATATTTTTTAAATGGTTTTGCTGAGTCTTGGAAAAAGTTCAGACTTGGGTCACTGATTATCCATGTATCCCAAGACTAAGGACCCTCTTGTGAGTTGATAAAAGCTTAAAGATACTTCCAGTCCAGTGCTTATCAATTAGGTCATCGTTCCATATTCCATATTTTCCAGCTAAAGTTGTATCCTAGCTAGTTTTATCAAGGTAGGATCACACTGGGACCTCATTAATCAAACTGTTACCATTAATTTTAAACATATAGTGCCATTTTCCAACTCTTCACTGTTAATGTTTATATATATATATATATATATATATATATATATATATATACACACACACACACACACACACACACACACACATATATATATATATATAATTATTAAAAGGGTAGCAAAGTGAAATAAGTTTGAGAAACACTTTATTAATCTTAATAGGCAGTAGTGCATTCATATATTCTAAGTTTTGAGAAGCCAGTCCATGATAAAGACATCTGCTTACATTTGTGAAATTTAGCATTGTGCAGGCTTATGTGGCTTTAGACAAAGTTTACAAGACTGTCATCTACAGCAACTAGAACCATGACCATGGTAGGTAGTCAACAGAAGGTGTGTGGAAAGAACAGTGCCTCCTAGAGAAGTTAGAGATCCTCTCCTTTCAGGCACCACTGGTACTGTGTTGACATCTTGAATTTGTTTGAATGTGTTCTCATAAATACAATGGTTCAATGTATGTGGACGGAGGCAGGCATGAAAAGAGTGTGATGGTGTCACATAATTATTTAAGAAGATAAAATATTTCAAAAGTTTGAATTATCAACTGACTATATCCTGTAAGAAGTACAAATTCTCGACAACCTGCATTTGTGTAAATTGAGTATTTAGAGCTCTGAGCCATCAGCACTACAGAGTAGTTTTTAAACAGTAATACTTTTTTTTTCTCAAGTTGCAACAATTGTAGATGTTAATTATAGGATCTGGGTGGTGGGTATATGGCTGTTAATGGTAAAATTCATTCAACAATCCTGTACGTTTAAAATGTTTATAATAAAGATTATTGGAAAAGATGTAAGCACATAACTTATTTATTCTGAAGTACAGCATGATTTAATATAGTTTTTATATTCTTCACTTCAAGTTGAAATACCCCTTACCCACTCAGTTTAAGTTTTAAATCATTTTGATCTAGGAAACAAGACTATAAATGGATGTTAATGAACTTGAATCAGCAACAGGAAGTGGCTTTGTATAAATTCTTGCAAAAATGTTTACAAGACAGAGGTAGATTCTAATCATGAATGTACAGCACATTAATGCTAATTTTTTACAGGGTTGTTATTAGGCCCTTTTCACAGATGGGTAAGCTGAGATATAAAGCCCTAAGACTGAAGAACAAATCACTGACACAGCTAGGATCCCTATACTCTGTCAAACGCTCTCTACTCTTCATCATGGAAGTTTATCCATAAGTAAAAAAGTGTAAGTCACTTAATCTAAAGATTCACCAGTGCAACATGTTTGTGTATAAATGAGAAAGATTATATAATTAAAACGTGTGTAAATAAGATGCTATTATAACTTGTTTGATCTGTACTTGCCAAGGCTCCTTTATTCTAAAGCTGATTATAGCGCCAGGATGCAGATGCACTTTAAACATACAATGTTTCTCTTTTTTCATTCTTATGCTTGTTGATTTTAATTTTAGCAACATCTGCTTTTAGTCGTAAGTCTGTGAAGTAACCTCATTTTAACACGTTTAGAATTGCAAGAGATGGTAACACTTCTTAAAATGGAAATAGCAAACTACGTATTCTTACTTAATAATGGCACTTTTTCAGAAATCAAGAAATTTAAATTGAGACATCCTTCAGGACCCATAAATGAGAACTATATAATACTTCTTGCATTATCAACATGTGTTACTGTCTGAACCCCAGGGTTCAGCAAAACCTACTTGTACTGTGGAACAAGCCAGGTCTTGAATGACAATGACAATGACTTAATTGTATGTCTGTTTCTCCATAAAATCTGAAAATTTTACATTTTTCCTGAAAGGCCAGAACATTTTACTCTTGCGTGGATGCTTTGGTTCACTGTACTGATACCATTTTGTCAAGGAATCTTCAAAATGGCATTTGGGAAGACCTTTTTGAAGTCTTTGAGCCAAAATGTTTATAAAATGCTTTTATTTTAAATGAATACAAATGTGGCCCCTTTGTTTCAAGGTTTGAGCTACACCCAGGACCAGTGCTAGCCTTGGCATTTGGGGAATGAGATGATACCAGGGTCCTTCTTCCAGATCCACTGAGCTCACAAAAGACTTACTCATTACTTATGTATTTAACAGTGTCATGAGTTTCTAAAACACTTTTTGGCTTATTTTTAAAATGTCATTAAATTTTTTTCTGATTGAAAAGTTTATATTCATTTCAAATATATGGAAAATATAGAAATACAAAGAGAAAAATAAACATAAATGGTAATAAACATTATTAAGATTTGGTATACTGTTTCTCTATCAAAATCTATTTCTGAGTTCTAGTACAAACTTCATTTTTTACCCCGGTGCAAAAAAATAAAGTTAAATAGAATGAAATTTGATCTATTTGGTTCTGAATTTGGAGAACAAGAATTTGGATAAAGAAAGATAACTATACAGCTATCTACTGCTCTAAGCATATGCAGAAAGCTAGAATGATAGTTTTGAAAAAAAAATCATTTTTATGAACCTTGCCTCATATTTTTAAGTAGGTAAGGCCATATAGATTAGACAAAACAGAGTTTCAGCTTCTATTATTAACATCTCCTTTCTCCTACTTCTTAAATTTCTGAAAAGGTGGTCTTATACATTTTTTAATGAAATGTTCTTAGAATGTACCTAATGTCTATTGTCATAAAATGCCTCTTTGTAATGACAGCTTCAAAGAACATACCGAAATTATCTAAATGTTATGCTGTTCAAAATTTAAAATCAAAGCTGTTCTTCATCCATAATATAAATCAGTATTAGGTGTACAAGTACCCATTTTTAATTGTTATGAACAAAAATAATAACACCTGAAACTAATCTCTGTGTTAGCAAGTAAACTACTTGTTTGCTTTCTTTCGTAAACGTTCAAGTTTCTTTTTGAATCGCATCAATGAACAAGGAAGCCAGATCCGGTTTCCCAGAGACGAATCATTAAGGACAGAAATAGTCTCCTGAGCACAGGAAATCTGTAAGCACCTAAACAAGGACAAACAGACTCCAGGGAAAAAGACAATGTCACCAACATGCTCCTTCATGTCTGGCCACAGAAAGAGCCATGTATATTTAAAAGGATACTGATCAGGGAAAGGTAAAATATAACCATTTGCTTAAAGAAAAATCACACTACTTACACATGTAACACATCTAATTCAGACCAGAATTTAATGTGCAGATAAATCCCAAGAGTGAGAATTTGAATTTCCCTTCAACTATATCCAGTATTATGCAATATTATCATTATTAACAACTCTATCTCTATTTAATAAACAAAATTCATTGGTGTGTAAAGTCACACATTGAGAAGTATGTAGGGTAATAACCAGACACTCAAGCAGCAGAAACCAAAACCTCTGCAAGAATTTCACTCTTAGAGTACTTTAGTAGAATAATGTAAACCTGAAAGTCTTAGATTATACAAACTGAAATTAGGGAGTATTTCCTGAAGCTCTGAGAACTGTACCTGTATACCTAAATTTTTTTTCACAGTTATATGGCTTTTGAGTAGGCAGGAGGGAGAAGGTACACAAAGTGAGGAGATAGAGGCTTTAGGAAGGAAAGAATACTACTCAAACATTTTTCAACCATCCTCGGAACAACTGACTGACACCTTCATTTTAATGATGGAAAGAACAATTGTGAAAGGTTTCCACATTCAAGTAACATTCAGTGTCATCTACATGTAAAATGGAACCATGGAGCCTTAAAATGAACGCAGTGTGAGTGTAAATATATCTGCATTAGCAAAATTTTATATGCTACCACTTCTTCTAGGTCATGCTTTTCCACCAGAGGCCTGGCATTGAAAACACCAACTGATACAGGTATTTTTAAGAACATAATGAGTCAGTTCCTACCTCTACATAGTCCTTGGCATGGCCCCAATCTCGCTTGGCATCCAGATTTCCCAAGCTGAAACATTCCAGTTGTCCAAGGTAAATCTTAGCCACTGACCGGCTAATTTTTCTAGTAACAAAATTAGCTCCTAAAAAGAGATAAAATGATGTATGTATTATCAGATAGTACATTTGACATTTAACAGTTTGGTGAACCAAATCCAATCTCAGCCTCTAGGCATTTCTTTCATTCTCCCCCATTCCCCCTCCTTTAAAATAAGAATGAAAGAAAATGATCACTAACTGTCATTTAGATAAGTTAAGAAGCTCTAATTCTATGTGTCACATCAGCTCTACTTTCATAACAAACATTTTTCTTTGGGGGACGTCTTAACATTCCTAATTTGCTGCTGCAATATGTGACCCAGGCATTAGGCCAAAGAAAAGCTATTGGAATGCCAGTTTTTAAACAGAAAATTCAAAAGGGTTGTACAAAGGGAAATGCCAGAATGGAAGACAGACATCTAAGACCACCCTGATTTTTTTTAAGAACATAAACAACGTATGTTCCTATTAATAAAGCTATTTTGGAGCTCATGGGGAAAGGGAGAGGAGTAGCTCACAGGCTATAACCAGTTACAGGAAACAAACAAGAAATGCATTTGGGTTGCCAATAAGTGGTGATCATTCTTCTTTGGAAACTTGCAAACCTATCCAGTTATAAATTATGACACAGTTCCAACTCAAAAGTTTCTCTCTACTATACTTACTGAAATGCCACCTTCCAAATTCACTTAAGTGCTATCTACAGAAATGGGCTCCTGAATTCTGCATAAATATTTTGAAATGATTGGAGGAAAGGTGCCATGAATTGAAGAAAGAACTGAAATTGTTTTATGTTCTCTGGTCTTAATGAAAGGTTCTACTTTTTAAAAGATTATAGAGAAGGACAAAATAAAAGACACTTTGGAGATGATTTTACCCATGGCTCTGTTTCTAGGTAAGGTTAGCACAAAGCACCAAATTCTCAAGGTAATAATACACATAAAGTCAATGATGGCTTCATACAGTTTAGATAGATTACTATCACAATTTGTCACATTTCAATAACTTTAGCTTTGTTCTTTTGCAGATTAAGCAGGGAGGTTAGTTATGATGAAAGCTTTTGGTTTCTAGAGAAACTGGCACAGTGATAAGGGGAATTTTTCTAAATAGGTTTACTAAATTTTGGCAAGAACATGGCCCAGGGCAAGTGCCAACATATACTAGATCACTGACTACAAAAATTTGGTATATGCATTTATACCAATGCCATCATTAAAGATGACAATGGGATTTCTATGGAAATCTAAATTTTCAGTTTTTCTTAGCAGCTCATAGAGTACATTAATAAATCCAAAGTTTCAACTTTCCATGGCAGTTTATAAAACAGAGCTCCTTCAAAAACCAGACTTTCAAAATGAAGAAATATTAAATAGGTGCAATCCTTCTCAATCTGCTACCCATTAACAATCTTTTATTCTCCACTGACTTGTAACAAATAAAATTAAATTTATAATTAAATGTAGATTTCTTGATGTCTGCCTTTTTCTTTTAATATCAGGACTATACTATCATTACAAATATACTAGATAAACTAGTGATGCCATATCACTAAATAAAGTTCCCAACAAAAAATAGTTCAGATTATTCTCTTTACTAGTAAGCAAATGTTTAGGGGTCAAATGGAAGCATGTGACCATGTTCAATGCATCTAGGTCCTGTCCTTCCCTATTTATTCTTTCAAATAGTATTAACTGAGTACCTATCAAGCACTAAGCACTGAGCTGGGGAACTTGGGAGTGATGCAGTAGCAGCTACTCAAAGTAGTAGAGAGAGGGTAAGATAGACAAATCAGTGCTGCCAGAAGTGAGATGACAGATTTGCAAGAACAAAAACAGTCAAATCTGGTAACTCAGTAGCTGGATGTGGTCAGGAAACACCCACCAGAGAAGCAGCCTGCATGGAGTCTCCTCATGAGGTCATGAAGCAACTAATTAGCTGTGAGACAAGGACAGTGCTCCAGGCACATGCAAAGGCAGTGCAGGGGTTTCCAGCAGGCCTGTCTTTAAATCCTTATCACAAGCCTGCAATGATCATGACCTCAAGACCTCTAACAATGGCTATCACTTTTAGCACCGCACTGAGCTCTTTAGATGAAAAAACTCATTTAGTTTTCAGACAAACCCGAGAACTAAGAACTGTCATTACCCCCATTTTGTAGGCGAAGAAACTGAGATTCAAAGAACCTATGCAAACTGACCATTTTAAAACAGATTTACATCAGTGACTGTAAAATTATAAAGCCCAGGTTCCCTCCTTGACGGGACAGAATGTCTTGCTAGGAGATGTGGAACCTTCCTTATCTGCATCCAAAAGTTGTCTTGGATAATGGTCAAGTTTATTTGAATATGTAGTTCTCAAAATGTAATTTTTAAATATGATTTATTGTTAAACTGGCTTACATACAACACCCAGTGCACATCCCAACTGTGGAGTGCCCTGCTCAATGCCCATCACCCATTTTTCCTCTCTCCCACCCCCATCACCTTCAGTTTGTTCTCTGTATTTAAGATTTCTTGTGGTTTGCCTTCCTCTCTCTCTGTATCTATTTTTCCCCCTGCCTTCCCCCATGGTCTTCTGTTAAGTTTCTCAAGTTCCACATATGAGTGAAAACATATGATATTTGTCCTCCTCTGACTGACTTATTTCAGTCACCATAATACCTTCCAGTCCCACCCATGTTATTGCAAATGGCATGATTTCATTCTTTCTCATTGCCAAGTAGTATTCCATTGTGTATATAAACCCCATCTTCTTTATCCATTCATCAGTTGATGGACATTTAGGCTCTCTCCATGATTTGGCTATTGTTTAAAGTGCTGCTTTAAACATTAGGGTACATGTGCCCCGATGCATTAGCATTCCTGTATCCCTTGGGTAAATTCCTAGTACTGCTATTGTTGGGTCATAGGATAGTTCTATTTTTAATTTTTTTAGGAATCTCCACACTGTTTTCCAGAGCAGCTGCACCAGTTTGCATTCCCACCAACAGTGCAAGAGGGTTCCCGTTTCTCCACATCCTCGCCAGCAACTGAGGTTTCCTGATTTGTTCATTTTAGCCACTCTGACCAGTGTGAGGTGGTATCTCTGTGGTTTTGATTTGTATTTCCATGATGATGAGTGATGTTGAGCATCGTTTCATGTGTCTGTTGGCCATCTGGATGTCTTTTCTGGAAAAGTGTCTATTCATGTCTTCTGCCCATTTCTTCACAGGATTATTTGCTTTTCCGGTGTTGAGTTTAGTAAGTTCTTTATAAATTTTGGATACTAACCCTTTATCCGATATGTCATTTGCAAATATCTTTTCCCATTCTGTTGGTTGCCTTTTAATTTTGTTGATTGTTTTCTGTGAAGTGCAGAAATGTTTTATCTTGATGAGGTCCCAATAGTTCCTTTTTGCTTTTAATTCCCTTGCCTTTGGAGATGTGTTGAGTAAGAAATTGCTGTGGCTGAGGTCAAAGAGGTTGTTGACTGCTTTCTCCTCTAAGGTTTTGATGGTTTCCTGTCTCACATTTAGGCTTTTCATCCATTTTGAGTTTACTTTTGTGTATGATATAAGGAAGTGGTCTAGTTTCATTCTTCTGCATGTTGCTGTCCAGTTCTCCCAGCACCATTTGCTAAAGAGACTTTCTTCCCTTGGATATTCTTTTCCTGTTTTGTCAAAGATCAGTGGCCATACATTTGTGGGTCCAATTCTGGGGTCTCTATTCTATTCCATTGGTCTATGTGTCTGTTTTTATGCCAGTACCATACTGTCTTGATGATTACAGCTTTGTAATACAGGCTAAAGTCTGGGATTGTGATGCCTCCCACTTTGGTTTTCTTCTTCAATATAACTTTGGCTATTTGGGGTCTTTTGTGGTTCCATACAAATTTTAGGATTGTTCTAGCTTTGAGAAGAATGCCGGTACAATTCTGATTGGGATTGCATTGAATGTATACATAGCTTTGGGTAGTATTGACATTTTAATAATATTTATTCTTCCAATCCATGAGCATGGAATGTTTTTCCATTTCTTTGTGTCTTCTATTTCCTTCATAACCTTTCTATAATTTTCATCATAATGATCTTTTACATCTTTGGTTAGGTTTATTCCTAGGTATTTTATGGTTCTTGGTGCAATTGTAAATGGGACAGTTTCAAATATTAATTTCTTAATGTTATTCTTTATAATAGCTTTCTTGAGATATAATTCACATACTATATAACCCATTCATTTAAAGTGTATTATTGAATGGCTTTTAATACATTTACAAAGTATACAGCCACCATTACTAACATTTCAGAACATTTTAGCACCCCCAAAAAACACTTAGGCAGTCACTTCTCATTTTCCCCAAAGGCCTCTTGCCCTAAGCAACCACTTATCTGCTCTGTCACTACAGATTTGCTTATTCTGAACACTTCATATATAAACAGACTAATTTTTGGTCTTTTGTGACTGGCTTCATTTTAGCGAACATTTTCAAGGCTCATCTATGTTACAGCATAAATCAGTACTTCATTCTTTCTTTATGGCCAAATAATATTTTATTATGTGGATATACCACATTATTCATTCATCAGTCAGAAGGTACACATTGGGTTGTTTCAATCTTTTGGTGATTGTGACGAATGCTTATGAACACTTATGTAGAAGTTTTTGTACCAACATCATGTTTTCATTTCTCTTGGGTATACACCTACAGGTGGAATTACTGGGTTACAGGGCAACTCTACATTTAACCTACTGAGGAAATGTCAAACTGTTCTCAAAAGTATCTGCCATTTTACACCAGCAGTAAACTGGGTTCTCATTTCTCCACATCCTTCCCAACACTTGTTACAGTTTATCTTTTCTGGTAATAGTCTTCCTAGTGAATAGTGAGTGTTATCTCAGCATGGTTTTGATTTGCATTTCTCTGATGACTAATGAGATTGGGCATCTGTATTTTTACATGCTATTGGCCATCTGTATACCTTCTTTGGAGAAATGTCTATTCAGATCCTTTGCCCATTGTTTAATTGTGTTGGTTGTGTTTTTACTATTGAGTTGTAAGACTTTTTTTTTTTTTTTTTTTTACATATTCTGGATCCAAGTCCTTTATTAGATATATAATTTCCAAATACTTTCTCACATTCTATAGCTTCTCTTTTCACTTTCTTAATGGTGTCCTTTGAAGTGCAAAAGTTTTTGTTTGTTTTTTAATTTTGATGAAGCCCAATTTGTCTATTTTGGAGTAATACGAGCTTTAGGTGTCATATCCAAGAAGACTTTGCCTAACCCAAGATCATAAAGATTTTCTCGTATTTTTTAAAGTAAATTTTTACAGACTTTGTTTTTACATTTAGGCCTCTGATTAATTTTTCAGTTAATTTTAGCGTATGGTGTGATGAAAAGGGTTCAACTCCATTCATTTGTATGTGGATATACAGCTGTCCTGGCCCCATCTATTAGAAAGGTTATTTTTTCCTCCTTTGTATTGTCCTGGCACCTTATGTGAAAAATCAATTAATCGTAAATGTGTGAGTTTATTTCCGACTTTCAATTCTTTTCCATTGATCTACGTATCTATCCTCATGACAGTATCCCACATTCTTAATTACTTTAGATTTATGGTAAGTTTTAAAATCAGTAAGTGTGAGTTTTCTGACTTTGTTTTTTTTTAAACATTGTTTTACTTATTCTTAGTCCCTTGAATTTCTTTGTGAATTTTATATTCAGCTGGTTAATTTCTGCAAAAAAAAAAAAAAGCCACTGGAGATTTTGATAGGGATTGTGTTGAATCTGCAGGACAATATGAAGAAAGAATACTGTCATCTTAACCATATCATGTCTTCCAATTTATGAACACAGGATGTCTTTCTATTTACTTAGGCCTTTTGAAATTTCTTTCAGCGATGTTTTGAAGTTTCCAGAAAATAAGTTTTGCTTTCATTTTGTTAAATTTGTTCCTTTGATGTTATCGTAAATGGAATTGTTTTCTTTAATTTCATTTTCAGATTAATTTTAAACGTTGTTATCATATGCTTCACTAATTAGTTTTTGGAGAGGCTTAAAATTATTATTTTTTTAAATTTGCTCTCTTCATTTTTACTCCTTATCACCTGCTGTTTTTGGGAGAGAACCATAAAAATAATTATATATTAGAATGAGACCTTAGAGGCCACTTTGACAAACCATCCCAAGTGTGCAGGTGGAGAAAGACAGGCAGAGAGGCTGAGCAAAACTGCCCAACAGTCAGGACAAGCAGGTAAGCCTGATCCAAGCCTGTCTGGCTTGCTTTCCCACCTGTGCTGATTTCACTAAGCCACAGTGCAATGCAGGAGGTATCCTTCCTCAGATGAGATTATTTAAGTGGTTGTGCATTATAACACGTGGATAATGGACCTCTCGTAATTATTTTAAATGTACACTTGATTTCTAAGAGCCTTAAACTAGAAGACCTTAGTGTCAAGAAATGAAAAGTTAGCCCAATGAACTGACCAAAGGCCAGCTCTGATAGCTACTGGCTATGTGATCTTGCACAAACCATTTAACGGCTCTGAAGTTACAGTCTGTTCTGTAAACTATCAATATAGTGATATGTGCCATGTCAAATGTTCCTGTATCTGAAACAACACTGTAGAACATAATCATTACTGAAATGTAAGGAATTAGTATCATCATGTTCTCATTTGTAAAACAAGGATAATAACAATACTTACCATGTAGATTTGATGTTTAAGTGAGAAAATCAAGGTGATATGATTAGCAAGTTCTCAATAAATGTTAGCTATTATGATAATTATTACATTACAATGTTAGTGGTATCTATAACTAAGCATGAATGAAAGTTCATATTTCTTACATCTTTTATGACGAGGTCTCTTAATTCTCTGATTTTGAAAATCTAAAGTTGAGAATTGAGGTAAATAGTCAAAGTCAAATGTACAGACTCACACAATGAAAGCACTAATAAACATTTCTTAAACCACTGAACGTTACTTTGTCAATGTAAACTCATTAACATAGAAAAAAAGAGTGGTCACATAAATGTATATCCATAAGAAAAAAAATTAAGATGAATTTTAGTCCAAATCTTAGTTCTAAGTCTGAGATCATGAGTTCTAGCACAGATAGAATGAAAAGAACAGAATTTCTGTTTTGCCAATGTTGCATATAAGAAAAACTGCCACATTAAAAAACACCAAGATATGCTGGATAAAGCATTAGTATTATTAATTTAAATTCAAAGCTGAGTCTCAAAAAAGTACTCAAGTGAAGGGAAAGCTCCAAAGCACATGTCTGGGTGGACATTGAGGGCTCTGGGCTAAGAACATGACTGGAATACCACCTCAGGACCTAGAAATAGGCTTTAGCTTTAATGTCCGAGCTGAGGCAAAGGACATGGCCTTGGAAGTGTAACACTGGAAGTAGGGTTATATACTCTATGAGTTATTAATAGTTCTGTTCCCTTTATAAGTGCCATTACCTTAAATAAGCATTTTAACTTTTCAGTTGCTTTATCTATAAAATGGGATAATAATCCACTCTAAGGACCTAGTAAGATACTTAGTTTAAAGGCTGTATAACTCTATATCATTGTAAAGTACTTCTATTAGCTATAAATGTTTATTGTCTTGGATATTTTTACTGTGATAAATCTTTTAAAATAGTAAAATCTTTTTCTTCCACATTTGTCTTTATGTGACCTTCTCCACAGTTAGCCCAAGTCTGGAGAAAGAACAGAACTGTATCAAATAGTCAAAAAGAAAGAGTTAATATTCATCCCTATCATTCAAAATAGGATTCCGTAACAAGAGAGTAAGTTTGAAAATAAGGTCATGGAAAAGTAATTTTCTAAATAAGTTTAGTGTATCAAAAACCAAGAGTGGTCACAACCCAAAGTTTCTCACACATTCTGATGGGCAGGCATGTGGCCTGTGGTTCTTGTAAAAAGGATGAAAAGAGCTAGCAGGTGGGGGGTGCCCAGGCCACCCCGGGCAGTGGAGGACACCAGCAGAGGCAATGTTCCAACCTAGCTTCTGTGGGATAACAAGTAAATTATATTGAAGAAATCATCAAGAGGAGGAGACTTCAACCTACTTCATGCTGGAGACTCTGGAGAGATCTCCTTAGGATGCCACCCAGACTGACCTGGGATAGCTGCATCAAGATACATGAAGCAGTATTATGAGGCTCTCTTACAGGGCATGGGCAGTGGTGTGAGAGCCAACAGGCCTGCCCTGCAGCCCTGAGTGGGCTGGAGGCGGTGAGGGAGGATGCTCTGTAGTTGAGGCTTGGAGGTAAAACCCGTAGGATATGGACTACATCTTACATGTAGTGGGTCAATAGTCCACCATGCCAATGAAGGATGGGATGAGGCTAACTCACTCCAGGAGCCTATGGAAAGAGAAGCCCCTGAATTTTATAAGCAGCAGACACCAAAAAAGAGCCAAGCCTGCCACCTCCCTGGCCATTAGGCAAGGGAATGGCTTGTATCAGCAGCTCTGCAACTGAGATCAGCAGTGTGCCGAGCGTACCATGTGGGCCTGAGGATTCCAGTTGCCTCCTTGTCAACACCAAGTCAAATAAGCCACATCTGTGTCCCAGATAGCCAGATGCCATCTCAAAGACAAACAAGGGAAGAAGATGGCATGCCTAGAGAAACTGGCTTCAATACTGTAATACAGCAGACAATTACATTTTTAATTGAATTTGGTTTTTGTTTGTTTGTTTGTTTGTTTCATTTTATTTTGTTTGAGAAAAGTTTAACCTTTAGGGACTGTATGACTTTCCTGTGGCTGCCATAACAATTTACTACAAACTAGGGGGCTTAAAACAACTGAAATTTATTCTTTCACAGTTTTGGAAATACAAGTCTGGAATTGAACAGGGCCAAGTTCCTTCTGGGAAGTCTAGGGGATAAACGTTCCTTTGCCTCTTTCTGGTTCCAGGCATTCTTGATTCTTGGCTTCTGGCTACAATCTCTTCCTCCATCTTTACACCATCCTCTCCTGTACATCTATGTCTTTGCCTCTTCTGTTTCTTATAAGAACACTTGTCATTGAATTTAAAGTTTACCCTGGTAATTCAGGATGATCTCCTCGTCTCAAGATCCTTCATTTAATTATATCTGTAAAGACCCTTTTTCCAAATAAGATCACATTCACAAGTTTCTGGAATTAAGAAGTAGGCAGATCTTTTTGGGATCACTCAATCCACTATAAGGATCACAGATTAGAACATTTGAGAAAATGATAAAACATAAATCAAGCACTGTTATATTATTTTAATAACATCTTAAGAGAATGATATATCTTTCATGAGCACAACAAACAGTATCTGGTTGCAAAAGATTAATTTAAAGGTGATAAAATAAGTTTCTTCTCTATTGTAACTCTTAAGTTTGCCTCAGTTAATCTGAGTAGCTCCCAGAGTCTCTCCTTCAGAGAATACACATCTATTTATAATTTTGGACTGGAAATGCCATGCATATTCCCATATTTACCAATTTCCCTTTTCATCATTCCTTCTTGAATCTTCCTTCTGGCATAATTTCCTTTCTTTTGAAAATGTATCCTTTTGAAATCCCTTTAATGTAGAGAAATTGGCTCATATTTGAAAGATAATTTTGCTAATTTCACAACTGCAGGGTGCAAACTATTTTCTTTGAGCATGCTAGAGGTATTATTCCATTGTCTTCTGGTTTCCATTTTTTGCTATGGTAAGTGTGAGGTCATTCTATTATTCCTTAGTAGGTCATCTTTCTTCCTCCCATTAAAGATTCTCTCTTTGCCTCTGGTATCCCAGAATTTCAATTCAATGTGTCTAGATACGTTTTCTGCATGATGTACACAACACTTAACAGTGTCTCTTATAGCAGGTCTGGAAATCTCTCAGTAACCATCGCTTCCAATATTGCCTCTTCATCACTCTATTCTGTTTTCTTTTCTCTTACTATTTGCTTCTGGGAAGGAATGTTAGACATTCTTATTTTGCCTTCCAAAATCTTAATTTCTTTCTTCCTCTTCTTCCTCTTTCCTTTCTTCTCCACCTTCTTTTATTTGTTTGTTTATTTATTTATTTTAATAATTTTCACCTCTTTATCCTTCTCTGCAATGTTCTGGGTAATTTCCTGAGATCCATTTAATTTTCCTTCAGCAGTCTAATATTTTAAAGTCAGCCATACAATTCTTTGTTTCCATAATTATTTTTGTTTTTATGTCTAAAGTTCTCTTTGGTTCTTTTTCAAATCTGCCTGGGCAGTTCTATATTCTGTTGCCGCTTATTTATTTTTTATGATTTATCAATTTATTTACCTAGAGATATCTTAGTAATTTTATATTCTGAATTTGATAATGCCACTATTTAAAGTTCTTGGGGGGACTAATTTCTTGTTTTTCTCCTGCTGAATATGACTGATGGTAGCTTGTTTCCTTGTGCATTTGATGACACTCAGAATTCATACTTAGTAATCTTAATCTGCTGGAAACCAGAGGACATGTCTGAGAATGACTGTTTCCTCCTGAGAGGGTCTATGTGTGTTTCTGATGGAAGTCAGGAGATGCTAACCTCTACAACCTTTCATCCCCTTCCACTGTGCCCAGGTTAATAAGGTTCTGCTCTTCTAGTTTGTTGCTGTCTAAGGCCAAAACTGAGCCTTCTAATTAAAGAGGTTGGACATTACCTAAAGGTCTATTAAAACTAGGTAAACAGGACTGGATACCACTTTGGGGTCCCTAGTGGTCCCCACCTACAGTTGGGAGGCAATTGTCAGGAAGATGAAGACAGATTTAGAGAAATAAAGATATTAAAAGAAATTATTTGCTCTGTATAGCTGGATGCAAAGCAAATAACTGTTCCACCCAACACATATTTATTTTTATTTTCATACTAGACATTCAGAAAAAATTTATTTTTATGTTTTCTTTTAAACGGAGTATGCCTGTTCAATATGTATGTATGTATGTCTTTGGCTCAAATATGATTACTTTTAATAATTTTTTTCACACAACAGGCAAATATGCTTTTTTTTTTCCTTATGAAATTCTGAACTAGAATATCGTCTTGTCTTGTGGTTCTTCCCCTTTACACTGGGCCTCACTTCCTGTGAGAACAGATGATTAAGACCTGCTGTGAGATCATTCCAGCACCAACACACAGGAGGCAGCTCAGATATAGAACTAAAGCCAAATTCCTAATTTCCTGGCTTTGTTCTTATATCTAATCCTTACATCAATGTATGTGTGAGTATGTATACGCACATATGCCTTGTTAAACTTTTTACTATAATACCGTAAAATATACCAATAATATTTATAGTCAAATATCTTCTAAACCAAAATTTTAAGGAAAAGAAGAACTGACAAAATTTATAACATATATCATAAATTATCAGCATTAAACTTTAAGACATGAATAGCAGCATACTTATTGCAATTAAAGAATTAGATCATCTGTTAAATCACCATCTTTACCACAATGTACTACCCTCTGTACAAAACAGAGGTTTTGTTTTTATTTTTGTTTTTATAACATACAAAATACAACAATGGACATTTTATGATGATCAAATAGAACTAAGGGAAGAAACATTGAGGGAGATACAGTAATTCCTATGAGGGATAATTCTGCTTACCACATTAAACAAAACTGCTTCATTCTGGCCCTGCCATTATACTGTCTAACTCCCAAGAAGCAAAGTAGCTGTGATTGTGTGGCAATTTTCATTGTTAGTACATGCACATGTATACACAAATATGTATGCTGAAGACATACATATAAATACATGCAAAATATATCCCTGTCAGCATCCAAATAGTATGTGAAGTAACCACAATTTCTCTAAGAAAAGTTTTATTTCATTGCCCAGTACTTCATCCAAAAGTTGTAGATTTAAAGATTTTTTTGGAGTTAGATAAAGTACAAAGCCCGTTTGGATGCTATTCATTGCAAAACAGAAATCATTCCAATTTATCCTGAACCCCTCATGAACCTCCGCCCTGGGGCCCTGCATTCCCCCCCTGTGGTAGTCTCTGGCCACCCCACTGGGAACTGCCTGGGCCGTGGCTCGCTGCAGACAGGGTGTAGAAAGAAGAGACACTGGGAAGGTCATGGCTGACTGAGCAGACTGCAGAGATCAGAGAGCTCATACCTCATTTGCTCACCAAGTCCTGCCAAGAGCAACACTATTTAACTGCAGGTACTCAAAATCCAACAGGCATGCTTAAAGGAATCTCAGGCTTACAAGAGGACCATTCACAACGTGCATTTGTCGAGGATAGCTACCACCTTTTGGCAATTATTCATAAATATATGTTTAAAGAGAAAGATTCAAGCTACTTTGCTCTTTGCATCAAATGTTCAATGCCTTTTCTACCGAGATTAAGATGATTCAAATTCACAAATCTTCATTTTCAGGGTTTCTCAGCTTTAGCACTATTGACATTTGGGGCTGACCTGTACATTACAGAGTGTTTAGCAGCATTCCTGGCTGTTACCCAAGAGATGCTAGTAGCACCCCCTTCTCAGCAGTGGCAACCAAAAATGTCTCCAGACATTGCCAAATGTCCCCTGGGGAAACAAACTGCCCCCCTCCTTGAGAATCACTGCCTTAGTCAAACAAACGAATCCGGACAAAGACAAAATCCCACAAAATTAAAACAAATTTATATATAAACGCTAACCTTACCCACAGATACACTGTGTTATTTTAAGTCTCTCCATTCATTTGATACACTGACGAAACTATCAGAGAACTAATAAACATGAAATATTTAAATCATGATGAGACAGGGTGAGTCTTCATCTAAAGTCAAAGTGAATATATGAGTCTGGCCTCCTGAGGAGGGTCTAGGTGAAAGCACACATTTGGGAACCATTGATGTGTGGATGGTATTTCAAGTCCTGAAACCGGCTGAGACCACCAAGAGAGGGAAGTGAGCAAGAAAACAGAAATGGTCCAAGAACCGAATCCACTGACACTACAACATTTAGAGGTCAAACAGATGAGGAGGAAGCAGTGAGGCTGAAGGAAAACAAGAGCAGGGAAGAATCCGGAAAGTCTGGAAAGCGCGTGCCCAGGAGGTTGTTAATCACCACGACTGTAGGTCAGGGAGGAAGACAGGGGACAGATGGAAAAATGACCAATGGGTATGGCAGACTCAAGGTGACTGGCGACCCTGATCAGAGAGCCTCAGAGGAATGTAGTCAGAAATCCGATGGGTGAGAGGGTTAAAGACAGAATGGAGGAGAGAAAATTTTATTTCAAGATGGGAGAAAAAGTAACATTTGAAGGGAGAGATCTAGTGATGAGGGAGAAATAGAAATGATCCAGGAGAGAGGTGAAAATTACTGGTGTCACACCTTTGGGTTGGTGATTCCAAACAGGGCCTAGTGGACGAATGTTGAGTTCTCCAGACAGCCCATCCACGGGCATAGGAGAGAGGGTAGAAAGAACAAAAATTCAGATTAAAAAATGTGCAGATGTTCCCTCTGAGGGCTTCTATTTCCCTCTCAAATCTTAAACAAACACTTCCCTCTGCTATATGATTTATCCTCCTGTCCACAATGTCCATCCTCACAGCAGCATTATACCAGTTGTCCAAGCATACAGAACTCCCAGTCTCTTGTTCATGCAGATTCCTTGGTCTTTATTTCCTTCTTTTTCATATAATGAGCCATCACTTTGACCATTTTCTTGCTAATACCCTTAATTCCTTTGCTCTCCTGGCTGTTCCACTTCACATACTCTGCAAAACCTCATATCAATATCAATGTCTTTCCTCCTATGTTGTGGCCTGAGTGCTGTGGGAGAACACACCTATTCTAATTATGCTCTCCAACTCAAGCTAAGCTCCTGCTGCCTGGCTGGTAATCATTTTATGTGATCTGCAAGTCTCCATCCGGCTTTCCTCCTACTCACCTCAGGGGATATAACCTTTATCTCACTCTAGTCTCCTTTACCTCAGCTGACATGATTTTTTAGATGTCACTGCTTGATGAATGGGCTATCTACCCAGCTACTTGGGAATCCCCTTTGACTCTTTCTCATTCACATCTGCCAGTCAACTGCCCAACTCCTACTGCTTCTACTTCCCAGACATTCCTACAGAACTTCCAAATCAAGCCTCTAGTAGACCATGATAGTGATGGCTGCCTAATTTGTAGATGCCCCTGAAGGACATTTTTGTGTTCCTTCCTTCTTTGCCTGGTCCTAATGGCAGTGGACTGACTCTGCCTTTCTGACTGCACTGACTTATTCAAAAGCATGAACGGAACCCACGCTGACCCAAAGAACCACAGCTACAGTGACTGGTTGAGGGACAGGCACCCCATCATGGCAGGCCAATTAGACTCCTTCCCTTGGCCTTTTCTAAATAGAGTTGAGGGAGCATAGTGAGACTAAAGCTGGTAGTGACCCTAGTTCTGGTTTCATAGAAGAAAGTGGTTTAAAAAGACAAAACCAAGACAAAGAAAAATGGAGACAAGAGACAAAGAGAGAGCACCCTGAAGATATATGACTTCTGGTTCCAATTGTCACTAAGGTCAGGCCAGATACATCTCTGTCATTCCCACAGTTGGGTAATATACACCCAACCTGCCATCTAACTCTACTTATTTCGCTCAAGCCTAGTGTGAGTTTTGACATTTCTAAACCTAGATTCCCCACAGATGCACAAGTCCAACTCAGTGAAAGATTTCATTTAGTCCTCCTACCAGATGCTCTTCTTGCTTTGAGAGAAGTCTGTTTTAAAAACTTACAGTTCCTAAATGAAAATCTGATCACAACCCCCTCTTTCTTCCGTGGTAACAATATCTCTGTGTGATCTGTCATCCATCACCTTCTAGCTTCTCCACCTGCCCCTTTCCTACCCCACAATTCTCTCCAGCAGCATCCAACTGTACAGGTTCCTCAGCAAGCCTAGGTCCCTTCTCTTTCTCTGCATATGCCTCCTCTGTGAGAAACATCTTTATCCATATTTTGCTCCCCAATTGTCATACTTCAAGTATCACCTTGATGAAAGGATTTCCTGAGTCCTCCCCTCACCAATAGGTGAGCTGTCCCTCCTCCATACTCTTCAATCACCCTTGCATATGTCCACCTGCTTTTATTACACTTCATTGTAATTTTTAGTTTACTTATCTCCACTGTGAGATTTTTACTTTTTCTAATTTTTTTAAATGTTTATTTTTTTTTAGAGAGAGGTGGGAGGCGGGGCAGAAAGAGAGGGAGACACTGAATCTGAAGCAGGCTCCAGGTTCTGAGCTGTTAGCACAGAGCCTGTTGCAGGGCTTGAACCCACAAACCACAAGATCATGACCTGAGCCAAAGTCGAACGCTTAACCGACTGAGCCACCCAGGTGCCCCCACCGTGAGCTTTTTAAACACAAGCATTATGTTCTTCATCTCTTTCACCAGAGTCTAGTATAGGCCTTATCACATGATAGGTATTCAATAAACATTTTCTGAACAAGAAAGAAGTAGGAGTATTCAACAGTTTAAGGAATAGGGTATCTTTTCATTGGTAAATACAGTACATCATGAACTTAGTTCTTCTATTTCTTTTGCCACAATTCTAGATTCTTGGGAATGATTAGATACTTAAACTAGTATGTTTGTTTTACAGGGACATGTATACAGTAAGCATAAAGATAACATTACAGATACCAGTCAATGATGAAGAAATTATCTGTCATACTAGGCAGCTTATCTCTCTTCTGACACATTGTAGTCATAATTTCTTCTCACCATCCGTATTTTTCAGGACCTCTGTAGACTACTCTTACTTCAATCTACAGTAAGAGGTAGGGAGTGGGGAGAGGTAAGGGATTGATGCAGAACAATCAAACTTTGTTCTGAGAGAATATATGCAATGTATACAAGAATGAAAAAGCATGGGAATAATATAGAGAGATATATATTTTTGAAATCAACTCATTTTTACAAAATGACTTATTGACATTAAAATGCCTTATCTGACATCATTCTATATTATGTTTGCTGTATTTCAGAATTGACATATAGAGCTATTTCACAGGACAATGTTCGTACTTCTATTTGACATTGCTCACACTGACCCTCTAGGATTCAGTTTCTTCTTTGGCTTCCATCTTGACTCAAAATTGTAGTGAAATTTGAGAAGTAAAGCAGAGCCCATTCATACAAATTTCATGTTCAAAGTAACTTTAAAAAAACAGTATTGGCATATAGCCATTCCAGTGTAAAGACTGCAAAGTAAGAAAATCTTCAAAAGGGCTTTGATTCAAATTTTCATCTGATAGAAAATGGAGGATAAGACAAATATCTATAAAATGAAGCAATTGTGTCTCCTTACACAATAATCTTACTTGGTAGTCATGACTTTGTTTCTGTTATTCTCTTATATCACAGAAAAGTAAAGATATGCAGTACCCCAAAAAACAAATGAGTACAAATGATAGTTTTTCACCCAAAGAAAGCAACTAATATTTCTTCTTCTGTAATAACTGTTGCTGATACGTGGTTTGGACTTCAGTTTATGAAATATTTTTCAAGAAGGGTCAGACTCCAAGGGCAAGAGTAATCAGAAATAAAAGATGAGTTATAAGTATTGGTTACCAGTCAATAAATGCCACCTTAATTGTTGACATGGAATAAATATGTAATACTAAGGAATGAAAAACACAAGGAGGGGAAAGTATGACTTTCTTATTTGTTACATAGTCCCTCTCTGCTACTACTATCTATGCTTTCTTGATATTCCTGATCTATTTGGGGTTCTCAGCTGAAGGCCCAGGGAGTCTGATGGTCACACAAATGACAGTAGCATATCTAAGGCACACCAGAGCAGAGACAGAAACTATTCCTGATTATCATAGAGAATGAAGAATAAATTCCTTTTTCTGGAAATTTAGGTAATGATTAAAAAAAAAAAAAAAAGCATTCAGTCAGTACGATGATTAATTTTGAGTCAACTTGACCAGGCCAAGGGGTACCCACATATTTGGCTAAACATTATTTCTGGGTATGTCTGTGAGGGTGTTCCCCATAAGATTAGCATTTGATTGAATCTATAGCCTGAGCAAAGCACACTGCCCTCTTTAACGTTGGTGGGCCTCATTCCATCCCTCAGAGGCCTGAACAGAACAAAAAGGTGGATAAAAGGAGAACTCCTCCTCTCTGTTGGAGGGCTTGAGCTGAGGCATCTGTCTTCCCCTGCCTTCTCCTCCTTACACTGCAAGTGTGAGTCCCCATTCCAGGGCCTTTGGACTTAAGACTGGAACTGTATCTGGATCTCCAACTTGTTGACATCAGATAATGGGACTTCTCAGCTTCCATAATCATGAGCCAATTCCTTACAGTACATCTCATATAGGTATAGATATCTCGTATTTTTTCTGTTTCTTTGGAGAACCTAATAATCGGTGTTATAGAAGACATTTTAAGACATGCTGACCCTAAACCATAATATGCAAGGAAATAAACTGTTACACAATTACTATTATTATTTTTTTTTTTGTCCAGGGAGTCTTGCCTTGAATTTTCGAGTCTGCACATACTGCTCTTGAGGCCCCTGTTTGATTTTCATGAAAGGAATGTCTGTGAGCTGCAAAACCCAATATTCTTCACATCAGTTTGTAAAAACAAAGATTGTTGCCATCAGTGAAAAAGCAAATTTAAAAATTATTTGACAGTGTATAAACAATATTAAGAATTCTAAACAGTGAGGGTAGCTATCATTCATCAGTATAATTGATTCCCTAATAGTCTCTATAAACTAAAAACCATGCAACATAGTTTTTGAAAGTTAATACACTCAGTTTCAAGATAGCTTAGTCTCATATTGCCCCAGTTTCTATGTAAACTACAGGACAAAATTCAGGAAAAATAATTTGCTTCCACATCTTGCTTCATCATTTCGTATTTTCACTAATTAAATTTAGTGTTTAGCAAAACTAAATAAGGAAAACCAGGAAAGTCAAGAAGAAACAAAAATGTCAAATAGGAATAAAACTCTTGAGGAAAAATTTGAGGGTCAAAAAAGGAGTTGATGTGATTAGAATAAAGCTCATTTGGGAAATGAAGCATGGCTTAAGAGACAGGCCATCTTAGAAGTCAGCATAACGTAATGGATAATTGTAGGGGTTCTGGAGTCAGGCTGCCTGGGTTCAAATCTTGGACACTTCACTTACTATGAGAAAGTAATTTAATCTCTCCAAACTTCTGTCTCCTCACCTATAAAATGGATATAACCATTATAAAATGGATATAACCATAGCTTTACTATGAAGTTAAAAGAAATGTGAAAAACACAGCACTGTGTGCATGGTAAGGGCTATGTGTTAACTGCTATGTTACCATCATCATCATTAATATCACTAATAGTTTCAAAAGTTAAAACTTCTTAAAAATGCAAGCTATTAGCTCAGGAGCCCTCCATACTTCTCAAGAATGATTTGTGCTTAAAAATTCTGATCTTAGACACACTTAGAATCCAACCAAGGAAAATAGGAATATGCGAAAAACATCAAGCTAGTGTCAAAGACCTTGAAGGAAGTGGCCACAGGGCGTGTTCATCCCATCAGCTGGAGGAAAGGAGTGTGTGGCAGGGCAGCCACTATGGATGCTAACTAAGTAAGGCTTCACAGTGAACATTAACCACCCCCAGGAGCCTTTCCTCCTGACAGAAGTGCCATATTCTAAAGCTAGCCCATGGGGAGCACCCAACTCCTGAAATCCCTACCCCCAAGTCTATTCTAGAATAGCAATTTCATTTTCATGACCACAAAATTTAATTGACATAGTGATATTCAGCTATGTCTACAAAGTTCGATTTCTCTGTTAAAGAGATGTACACATGTCATTTTTTTTCATATATGGTATGAATTTTCATTATAGTGCTGGGTGTAGAACAATAGATTACATTCATTTTTAAAAAATAATTTCATTCCCCTGCTCCCTATAAGGAATATTTCCCTTTGTTTGCAGGTTAAGAAAACATTCCTAAATGTCTAGCACCTCAGATTAAATAGTTATCATAGGCTTCTGAGAGTGTACAGTCCTATGGCTGTCCACATGGGTATATATTAGTACTAAGGTTCTTAACAATACTCGTTTTGTCTGCCTCTAATAAAATTAATCAGTGCTCCTCTGAGAAACTCCTTCCTCTTCCTTAAAAAGAAATTTTGCTCCTTTTGTACAAATTCATTGTTAGGATTTTAAGAGGCACCTGGGCCAGGGTTGAGACATTTCCTGTGTACTTCAACCCAGCCTTCTTTAACATCTTGTGGGCACTGGGGCTTCCCCTATTCCATTGACAAAATTATGCTGCATACCTACCTTTTTCATGGCCAGGAAGTGTTTCTTTGTGATCAGATTGTATTTTCACTTCCTTAATTGCATCCCATTATGGGCTACTTATTCTCATGTGCATCCTGCTTTAGCACCTTTTAAGAAATCTTAAACATGCTAGATATTTAAAAAGTTTTATTATAATGACCTGCCTATTCTGGCAGAAATTAGCCTTATTGAACATAAATTTTGCTCACTCCAGGAATTTTTACCTTACTCATCATTAGGGTCTGTCCAGACCAGGAATGTCTATATAACAATAACTGAAAAGCGTTCATTAAACCAGGACTGTATGAAGATGGCAAAAGGATTCATTGAGAATGGTTGAGCCCAAACTCTAATAAGATCCAACAATTTATTAAGTTTGTTTTGGTAACTGCATGCCCCCCAGAATTCCATGAGTCTAGAACTATAAAGGAGGTTAAGAGTAGCATTAGGGTTCAACTTTTGCTGAGTCAGTACCCCTACCTGCAGAATCTCCAACAATTCTAGAAGTTGCTGGGATATTTTAAACATTCTCAAAACCAGTTATCTAAAGTTCTCACCCTCCTGGCATTAAATTAATTTAGGGAGGAACCACAATCACCTGCACCCTCCATGAGAACTTGAGTTGCCATATGGGTTCCTGATCCTGTGAGAATTCAGAGCTGCACAGGTCCTGAGGGTCCACAGGGAAATGTTCTCCCTCAATGAACTGTGCTTTACATGGAAGTGAGGGAGATGGCCCCTTCCTACCTCATGGTCTCAGTTCATAATCTGAGAGCCCCAAAGGAGTATTCCTGGCATCCCAAAGTCTCTAGTGTCACAAAATTCCTCATTACAAAAAAAAAAAAAAAAAAAAAAAAGTGATGCTGCCTTCTCATTGCATCATATCTCCTTTCTCATACCTAGTTAAGTGACTCAGCTTTAAGGGGTTGCCAATCCCACTCTTAATCTTAGTCTAGGCTAAATTTAGATTATACTTATTATAAATGTATTTATAAGTACTTAACAAACTATAAAAGATATTCAGTGGTTCTGGTAAAAATGTCCAATGCCTCCTCATCCCTCAACACACACACACACACACACACACACAATGATCTTGACCTAAGGAACTGCTCTGTTCTGGGCAGATTCTCTTTGTTGTGCCCCTTGCAGGCTGGTCTGTCCAGCTGGGTTTGTTCCCGCAAGTTTATCATTCTGTTTTAGTATTGGTTTATGCACTGGCCAAATGCTGTCTTTAAGCACTGAGTCATTATCAGCTGGTTTTTATGCAAGGCTTCAGTTCCTCCACTGAGCTTCCAGAATGCTTACTGTGGATCTGGAGTGCTATGTGGCTCTTTGATCTTTCTCTTTCTTTGCAACTAGTATTTTCTTTTTTTTCCTTTTTTTCTTTTAAGGTTTTATTATATTATTGAGAGACAGAGAGAGACAGAGCATGAGAATGGGAGGGGAACAGAGAGGGGGAGACACAGAATCCGAAGCAGGCTCCAGGCTCTGAGCTGTCAGCACAGAGCCCAATGCGGGGCTAGAACTCAGAAACTGCAAGATCATGACCTGAGCCAAAGTCGGATGCTTAACCAACTGGGCCACTCAGGTATCCCTGCAACCAGTTTTTTCTTATACCACAAGTTTTCTTCTGCAAAAGTGAGCATAGGAAAGTAAGATTTTAAACCCTTTATCTAGAAAACTCTTTTCTGCTCCGAGTTCAGTCTTCAAATGAACTCTGGGAATTAAACATTTCATAAACAACAGAAGTTCAGAACTTATTCTTACCAATACTTCATGTTCAATGCTCTGTAAATTACTTTATCACATCTTGTCTACCTTAACTACCAGTTACCAAGCTCTGAAAGCTTAAGTTCCATACTTGCTCAGGAAAAACAAGTTGTCTATCCCTTCATTAACTTCCTTTTTGTTGGGGCGCCTGGGTGGCTCAGTCGGTTAAGCGGCCGACTTCAGCTCAGGTCGTGATCTCGCGGTCCGTGAGTTCGAGCCCCGCGTCGGGCTCTGTGCTGACAGCTCAGAGCCTGGAGCCTGTTTCAGATTCTGTGTCTCCCTCTCTCTGACCCTCCCCTGTTCATGCTCTCTCTCTGTCTCAAAAGTAAATAAACGTTAAAAAAAAAATTAATTTCTTTTTTGTTATTCCCACATTTTAGATTGTGAGGTGGTACAAATTGACCCTCCTTCTCCAGATGCAACATTACTAGTAGTAGTGGTAATAATAATAATAATGTGCTAATAACTTTATTTACATTATTTCCTTAATTTTTTCACTTTTTATTTTTTTATTTTTGCAAGAGAAAGCATGAGCAGGGGAGAGGCAGAGAAAGAGGGAAACAGAGGATCTGAAGCAGGCTCTGTGCTGACAGCAGTGAGCCTGGCATGGGGCGCAAAGTCATAAACTGACCTGTCAGCACAGAACCTGACATGGGGCTTAAACCCGTGAACCATGAAATCATGACCCAAGCTGAAGTCAGACACTTAACCGTCTGAGCCAACCAGATGCCCCATAAGTGAAGACTAATATTACCCCATTTTACAGATGAGAAAACTGAGGCTCAGAAAGACTGAGAAACTTGCCAAAAGTCGCTCATTAACTAAGTGATAGAACCTGGATTGAAGCAGTTGAATACTTCTGTATCCTTACCTGAGCCTGAACCAATTAAAAGGGAAAACAAAATTCATAATTAATAGTGAAAAAGAAAGCTTTGATTCAAACTGAATTTGAGGGAAAATGCTATTCTGAAAAGAATTGTAATTTATCTTATAATTAATGAAATTTAAATTATAATTGTACTGATGTGTTTTTTCCGAGTATAGCCAAAAAGTAAAAAAAAAAAAAAAAAATTCTTGTTTATAATTTTTTTTTGACAAAACAGCACTTTGTATTTCATGTAGCATTCTCACAGGGACATTAATAAAAATATCTGAATCATTTAAAAATATACTAGAAGGTTTCATTAATTTTCCCAAGGGTCTTTCATATGTGTTTGATGTTTACCATACTCCTTCCATATCCATCATCTTTTTTTGATTTCCCTAATTTAAAGGTTCACTGGTTTAACTGCCTGAATCTCATTTGAAAATGGCCTTCCTGTGATTCCAGCGATTCTCCAATACTACATTTTTTTTTCTTTTTGCAATTCATGCAAATAAATTGACCACTCTAACTCATCTGTAAACATCATTAATATACTTTGTTTGTGGTTCAAAACCATCTCTAATTGGCAGGCCCTGCAGGATTTATATTTCACACTGTCTTAGTCTTATGCCAATAGCCACTAGAACCCCACAAATTGGTTTGGCTCCAACACAGTCTTACCTCAGAAGGGGAGGAAAAAAGAAATACTCTAGGTTCAGTGCTAAAAATACAGTAAGAGGGAAATAAAGAAGGAAAAAGAAATACACACATGTTCAAAATCTACCAGGTACTATATTAATCTTTTTCACATATGCTCTCCTATTTTATCTTAACACTGGACCCATAGGTAGGTAACATATATTGCCTCATTGACCCTCACAGTGCACATTTTAGGCAGGCACATTAGCAATACAGAAGAGGAAACGGAGGTCTGAAAAAGTAGTGCAGCCAAGCTGACTCCATCCAGGCCTGGCTCTGAGTGGCTTAATGCACTCTTAACCACTGTGTACACTGCCTGCTTATACTGTGGGAGTTGCACTATGTGAGATCAGACAGTTGTTCGTTTGGTTTCAAATGTAAATGTCACAGAAATGACAAAACATTAAAAAAAATCAATTCAACAGTCTCAGAAGTCTCACCTCAGTAGGTGAGAAGGACTTGACTTTATTTAGTGGTAACAACCACCTCAATTAGAACAACTATTGCTTCAAAAGTCTTTCATGTTTAAGCAATTACACCTCATCTCCCCACAGTGAATAATATTAGCAGACAGCTCTGTGATCTCCAAGTGCAGATGTCATCTGTGAAGTATCACAGTCTACAAATGTAATAGTAAGCCAGATGATGTCACTTTGTGCCCAACCGGAAAGGCCACCTAAAATCAGGTGGGTCCAAGGTGAGTTGCCAACAATCTAACCATTTACACACAGACAAAATGGTATTGTGTAAAACACATTAATGCTCTGCTGAACTCTAGCATGAGATTACTTCATCTGCTGATGTTGCAATGGGCGGCCAAATTTTCTTTCAATACATTGAGGCTATGATGCCCATCTAAAAGAACCACAAGGTAGCTTCAACAGACAGAAATACAAATAAAATACTGGGTTGTTAGATATTGGTTTGCTTGTTTCTTGATAGTTCTATATGATCTAAATTGCTACTCAGGCAAATAATAACTTTGTAATTTTTAAAAATACTGTTTTATTTACACAAACACACACACACACAAATGAGTGCTTCTGCCTGTTGAAATAATAAAAATAAGTTCTAATTATAAAAATAAGTTATTTAATTGATATTCTGAATTCTATTATCTCTAAAGTACTAAAATTATCTATGAATTCAAATAATTTTAAAGGAAAATTCCCAAATAAAGTGAACATCTCACACTAATATTACTGTAATCCTATGCATTGAAAAATTATCTTGAATCCATTTTTGTTATTGTCTTATATCAAAGACAGAACATGGACTCTATTGCTTATTCCCAAAGGAAAGCTTTGTTCTTGTTATAACTTACAACAAAAGATAAATATGCTCATTTATTTTGGAGGTGGAAGGAAGGTCGTCAAGGTCCTACCTTTGATGTGGTTCTGCAGACCAGTGGGTCACGAAAGTAAGAATTCAGCCCAAAATGATTAGGAGAGCCCTGCAATAACAATTCTGTTCTCTGGGTTTCCCTGACTGGCGTTTGACCTATAGAAGACCAGAACACTTAAGGCCTAAATGGTTTCACATGGAGCTACTTATTCAATCAGAAGTTTTCTTTTCTTTCTTTTTTTTTCTACTGTATTTAGGTAAATGCTTGCTAAAGCTCCATGAAGGATTTACTGCAAAATAAAAGTGATAGGTAAAGAAAAAGAAGATCCCAGTCTTATAGATGATATTTATCTAGATAGGATGATAACATTTCAAGGGTGAAATTCTAGAGCCAGCTACCTCACCCTTAGCACTGACATTTGGGGCTGGATAATTCTTTGCTGTTGGGGTTTTCTTGTGCATTGTAAGACATTAAGGAGCATTCCTGCTGTTACCCTCACCTCCAGTTGTGACAACCAAAAACACCTCCAGATATTGTCACAAGTCCTCTGAGGGGCAAAGTCACACTCTTCCAATCCTCATTCCCTCCCAGTTGAGAACCAAAATCCTTGAGAATTAGTCTATCTTCCAGCAATGAATAAGAGCAATCATTAGAAAAAAATGAAGGGGAAAATTATCCAAAATTTTACTGTGACTTAATTAGTTGATTTTTACAGGAATTATAGCTTAAACATATGAAGATGAATTTATAACAATAAATATAGTTAGGAATTTTAAAAAGCAAAACACTTGGTAGCTAAAAAAACAAAACAAAACAAAACTCAAGTCTAAAACTCAAAACCACAAGTTCATGAACCTTAAAATGTCAGATTCTTTCAGTTGAATACTGTGTTTAGACTGATATATATGATTTCTTATGAAGCCCATATTTAGAGGAATGTGTTACACTCATCTAAAAATGGCTCGATATCTAAACAGTAGTAGTACACCATCCATTTGTGGTAGTCTTAAACTCTTAATTATAGGTATATTTAAAGTACTTTATATCTTCTTATTGCCACATGATTTTTAACGTATTTTGTATTAGCTCTGTTTCTTCTCATTGCCAACTTTTTGCTGATATTCAAGATAAGTCATTGTCTTCATAGCATATTTACATTTTAATATTATAAAAGTAATGTTTTATTATGATTATTATGCTAAATATCTGAAAGGTTATATTTCCATTAACTGAATCAATCAATGTCTTTTACAAAAAGATAAAAGCAATTGAGATAGATTTCCCACTTCTCTGCTTGCTTCGTTCCATAGTATAAGTACCAGCTCTGCTGCATGGGAGTTGATCTGCTCACTTCCAACTCACAGTTCATATACATGCTATTTCTGCAAATATGAACAATGCTTATGTCATTTCTCTCTTCAGGATTACCTCTAGCTTTAGTGTTGACACATGTTAGTTTTGTCACCTTGGACAACACAACCTCATGCTGCTCCAGTTTCTTCATTGATGAAATCAATGGGAGGGGGTGATCTTTAAATTCCTTCCCATCTCATAAATTCTGAGGGTATTTGGGGAGAATACATAAAAGTGGATATCAACTGTTCCCTAAAAGGTCTTTAAAATAAAGAATATTATTTAATGGGTTATTATACACTTTTAAATTAAAGAGTTAGAAAAAATAGGTGTATGAATTTCCACATACAAATAAAGAGATGTGTAAGTTAAATAAGTTAGTTAAAATGTCTCTAAAAGTACCTTTAGATATTAAATCACAATGTCAAATGCAACAAAACACCTCATGGATGTAATATTTTTCACTATTATAATGCTTGACGATGATGATGATGATGATGATGTGGCCAAACTACTCTGATTCCTTCATCTGGGAAATGATAAAAAGTTCCTCTCGACTAAGAAACACAAAATAAAATAAGCACATAAATGCCCCAGCATTTCTTCGTGGTATTTATTAGGCTTTCTTGGAATTCTAGAGAAAACAGGAGTCCAGAAACTAAAGAGCTCCTGGAGGGAGAAGGCAATGATGGAGTCTCTTTATAGGACTCCATGGTCACAGAGAAGGTAGCACAGTTATACACCATATGTGGGTGACAGCATTATTTAGGGGTCAAACATGGAAGGAGAAAGAAAAGGAGAAGACCTAAGAAAAAAATATTAATTTGTGTAGAACTGAGTAAATGTTCCAGTTTTAAACACTTAAAAAAAATGAAGACAAAGAATGGGAATAAAATGGAAGAAATAATATCGTTGACATGGACCCTGGTTTCTTTCTTACTCAGGCTAAAGGTATCCAAGGGATGAAGGCAGTCACTGCATGTGATTCATTGCTAGCAAACTAATAGTGATGAGGTAGGTTCACATAGCCAAACTTTACTTCTTCAGTTTATTCTGGAAGTAGTAGTCACTATATTGTCCAGACTGATCTAATGATCTACACATTAAGATGAGTCAACGTAAGAAAAATATCCTCATAAAAAGACTGGAACTCTTGGGGCACCTGGGTGGCTCCGTTGGTTAAGTGTCTGCCTCTTGATTTTGGCACAGGTCATGATCTCACAGTTGTAAGATCGAGCCCCACTTTGTGCTCTGCACTGTCAGTGCAGACCCTGCTTGGGATTCATTCTCTCTCTCTGTCTCTCTCAAAATAAACATTAAAAAAAAAAAAAAAAGACTGGAACTGCTAAACTAACCTCCTTCTGTAACACCAGTGGCATCCAACTGAGGGTCAAAAGTCAATGGGCCCACCATTGTGAACCAGCAGACACTTGAGCCCCACCTGCTGATACCAGACAGCAGAGAACTTTCATGGAACACACTCCTAGTGTGGGCTTTCTCCTTAAGGACATAGACTGTGGGAAGTCTCTCAGAAACCTACACCATTACTTAGCTGTAAGATATTAGACACTATTTCTACACTCATACTGAAAATGGAAAAGTCACAAACAATGAATGCTCAATATTATGTGCATTTCACTCTTAATCATGATGGCTACAGTTATTAAAGTCAGGAAATCAAGTCAAGTTTAATCATTTGACTTTTCTAATCTTTGGAAACTAGAAGGTAAGATATCTCTCTTTGTTCACTCTTGATCATGTAAAATATGTTTTTTTCAATATATTATTTCATATATATTGTTATTTATAATATTTAAAGGTCAGCAAATTTGTTATTTGTGAAATGACAAAGTAGTCTGCTAATATAAGAATAAAATATAATTAGCAAAATGTTTTAATTATCCAGGTGATGAATAGTAAGAATTCCTGTTACTTTATTTCTAAATTAATAAACAATGAGAACTAGAAATATTATCATTAGCTTTACAAATAGCCTTGTTTTAATGTTCTGGTTTATAGAATAATCTTAAACTTAAGAGATTATAAAATCTCTTATACTGATAAACAATATATTGAAAAAGAAATTCTAATGTCCTTATTCATGAAATACTTTAAGGTAATTTAAAAATTTCTCAATATTTTCCATAGTTTAATTTATATAGTTAATAGCTTTATGACATCAGTCTTCTTAACTGATATAACTTTCAAAAACACTTAGCAACAAATGCTGAAAGATTTTTTGTACATGACACCTTCCTCAAAGAAATTTAATAGTGCTAGACAATAAACCCAGCCTTTATTTCCTAAATAGAAAATATATAAATCTGTATTTCCAGAAGAAAAGTGTCACTATAGTCACATTCACATTTGTGGCAAACTGAACACTGTATTTATGTACATATATAGAGATATGTAAAGGGAACAGAGAACTTCAAATTTGGAGAAACAACATGAGAGGAAAAAGGTTTTCAGATAGATGTCTTGTTTTTTGCAATTTATTCATAAAGCAACTACCCCTTAAATTCAAAAGAGAATAGTACATTTTTTTAGTTTAAAAAGTTGAGTGCTTACGAATAAAAGCACCTAATGAATATCTGTGGATATTGTCATATAAAACATGGTAGTTATTCCCACAGCATACAATACATACCATACATTTTCATGCCTTTATGGAATTTCAACTACTGTTCATTACTAATTTGTACTACATATTACTAAAGTGCCTCTATTTTATAAAATAAGCATACCTAAAGCATGAGCATATCAACTATCTTGCCTTAATTGAAAGAGTGACTACATGGCTGACTGAGGGAAACAGGGGCCAAGTCTTTGATTACTGGCTTCATTCTCTACATCAATGATTTCCAACTGTTAATTCGACGCCAAACACAGGTGATCCCAACTATCTTTAGAGGCATTGTGATCTTTCCATAACAAAGCAAAATAAGTACACTTAAAAAGAAAACTACAAAGTATTTGGAATAGAGAAAAGACATATAACCCCGTCAAAAATATCATGGAAAAAGTGTCAAACTCAGGAGGGAGGGCTGCTGTAATGAGCTATGCTACAGATCTTCAGTCAGTTACTAGTTTATTTTGTTCCACACCTTAGTGCTTCAATAAAGCATAACAGAACCCTAACTGACCCAAACACTTCAGAATTTTGTTAATGGATGAGTTAATTATTTATTCTCTTTGACTTCAATATTTATAAGAAATCTTTTGTGTAAGATTATCTTGCTACCTTGGGAGAAATATTAAACCCAACTGAAAGTTTCTTGATGTTGAGAAACAAATTATTCTATAGGTGGGGCCAGCAAATGTTTTCTTACAAGGCTAGACAGCAAATATTTTAGGCTTTGCAGGCCACCAGACTCTACTGTGAAAGCAGCCAAACAAATTAATATACAAACAAATGGACATGGCTATGCTCCAATAAAACTTTTTTTTTAATATATAAAAATAGGCTGGTGGGTTGGATTTGACCCATGAACCATTATTTGCCAAATTCTGGTCTAGAATATCTTTATATTGAAAAATTCTTCATTCATACTTTTTAAAGTTAGAAATTCCCATAGAATACTATTCCTGTAGTCAAAAGGTGCCTTGGTCATTATTCTTCATTAGAGAAAAAGCACATACCCCAAAAAGGCTGCATCAGTCTGGGCGCTACTAGTTGGGCATTTGGGATATATACCTTAGGACTAGATTGAAGTTTACCACTTCATTAAAAAAAGAGTATTGTGTACCTGGGTGGCTCAGTCAGTTTAGTGTCCAACTTAGGCTCAGATCATGGTCTCATGGTTCCTGGCTTCAGGCCCCATATCAGTCTTTGAACTGACAGCACTGAGCTTGCTTTGGATTCTGTCTCCTTTTCTCTCTGCCCCTCCCCACCTGGCACACTCTTTCTCAACAAAATAAGTAAACATTAAAAAAAAAAAGTATTTTATTTGATCACTGTGATAACAGGGCAAAAGAGGACTGAGGTATAAATGCTAAACCTACGTAAGAAAACAAACTTAAAGTACTATAGCAATTATAGGCATACAGACTAAGATTATTAATTAGAAATGAATTTTATCTATTTATTAAAGTATGTCAGGGTTAATCTTTACTTCAGAATAGTTAGCCTTTGGTTACCCTTATGCATGAAATAAGTAAAAGAATATTTATTTAAAACTTTTACATAAATTCCTATTGTTCTCTAATTCAGACTGCCTAGCTTTCAACTCAGTAAAGTTTTACTAAAACATGAGATATTCATTCATTTATTCATTCATGCATTTAAAAATATGTATTGAATTTTTATTAGCACAGAGGTATTGTTTTATAAGCTGAAGATTCAAAAATAAAATACAGGAAGAAGACTTCCTTAATGGTAGATTCCAAAGAATCTCCTTGGAAAAGGTTAATAAATAAATAAAAATAATAATTGTGAGAAAATGATAATAGTATTGTAGGACTAAGTTAATATGAAAATTAATTTTCAAGTTCAAAAAATGCTTTAAGTATTAACTATTAGAAATCTTAACAAATAAGTATTATATCATTTTTACATATACCCCTATAATTCTTCATTATTTGATATTAAATGAAATAAAAAATGAAATATTGATTTTCAGGTATATAATAAAACAGAATGTGTATATTACAAGATCAAGTTTTTAACAAATATTTAACAAAAGCCCTAGATGTAGAATATTACATATAGAATAACCCTTTCTGTATGTTTAAGGATAAAGACACTTGAAATGTTTCTGAAGGAGCTTTAGTGGGCCTGAGGACAGAGCTGGGAGTCAGTGAGAGGGAATGAAAGGGAAGAAAGAAGTTATTAATTTTAAAGTAAAATTTTTTAGGGCACCTGGGTAGCTCAGTCAGTTGGGCGGCAGATTTGATTTCAGCTCAGGTCATGAATTTGAGCCCCACATTTTGGCTCGACTATGCTCACAGTTTGGAGCCTGCTTCAGATCCTCTGTCTCCCTCTCTTTGCCCCTTCCCCACTCACTCACACATACTTTCTCTCTCTCAAAAATAAATAAATGTTAAAAAAAAGTAAATAAAATAAAAAAAATTTAAAGTGTTTAACACTGACAAAGACAAAAATTAGTTCTCATTATAAGATATGCAAATAGAGGATTTTTTTGAGGGAAAGTTATATTTTAATGTATCTTTTCATTCTGCAACTAAGAATGCTTTTCCCTATCCTAACCTATCCAAAACAATTGACTTTTACTTATTTATTTTGTTTTTCAGATGGAAAAGTTGAGGGGTGGAAAGCACAAAAACCCAAACAATGGGTATCAACATACTTAGGATGAAAGAGGGAGGAGGGACTATCATTTACTGAACAGATGCCTTGAGCATCCCGCACACCAAATGCTGTGAGCAAGGATAGCTACGATCTTCCTTTTCCTTTTCCCTCTACTAAGAATATCCACAACCACAAAATTAATTAAAGAAACTTTTCTGGCTGCTTTTTGTTTTCTTTTGGAGCAACAGACATGACAGATTGGGTTCTTATGCTCTAATGGCCCATCATGGGAATTTTTAACTTATGCAATTATAAAATAAAAATGTACTGATGCTAAAGATACCTTTATAAATCTATCACTTTACTCTTTCCTCATGACTTATAGGTTAATTATGTAGCTATACAGTCACATAAAATTTCACTGAAAAAGTTATAAGCATTACTAGTTGGTGGACATGAATGAAACAAATTAGGACTGGACTTCTCAATGATTCTCAAGCTAAAAGGCTAAAGGATAGTGAAATTTCATAAAACTTCCTAGAATTGTATTGTACAGGCAATTATCATTTTGTGAAGAGTATACAAGTTTTATAAAGATTTCTCATGCTTCAGCAAATCAGAAATAATGATAAGAGTACACATTTTCTTATTTAAAACCTTACATTTGCAACGGAAAAGCCAGCATGTTGCTAACAGTTTCAACAGAAACTTATGAGAAGCAAACAAGGCAATACAAACAAATATGGTTTTCTGAAAAAAAGTGATAATGATTCTAAATACAAGAACTGATTTCAAATTTATTTTAACATATACTCTAGAAGCATGGTAATTTCTGGATGTCTATTTCAATGGAATGTAAAGAAAGAATATTGACATCTAATTGACTCAAAGTAAAAAAATATATGGAATCTACAAGTTGAGTCTACACAAGTAAGAGTGACTTCCAGAAACAACCATTAGTTTACTACTTATTCCTTTCCATTCATTTTGAAACTTCCTAATATTTAGGTTAAAAATGTGCTTGTGGGGTGCCTGGGTGGCTCAGTCGGTTGAGCGGCCAGCTTCAGCTCAGGTCATGATCTCACAGCTCGTGAGTTTGAGCCCTATGTCAGGCTCTGTCCTGACAGCTCAGAGCCTGGATCCTGCTTCAGATCTGTGTCTCCCTCTCTCTCTGCCCCTAACCCACTCGCATTCTGTCTCTGTCTCTCTCAAAAGTAAATAAACATTAAAAAAAGAAAAAAAGAAAAAAAGAAAGAAAATGTGCTTGAGAAGACCTACCAATGAAAGTGGTAAAATTAGAACAGTGTTCAGTTTTCATGTTGAATAAAACACCTAGCAAACTTACTAAATAATTAAGTCTGGATTTGTATTTTTTCATTTACCACTTCTGACATTCAAAATATAGTTGATCCTTGAACAATGCAGACAGGTAAGGAATGGTAACCCTCCATGCAGTAGAAAATATGCACATAACTTTTGACTCCCCCTAAACTTAACTACCAATAGCCTACTGTTGACCAGAAGCCTTACCAATAACATAAACATTTGATTGACACATATTTTGTATGTTATACGTATTATATACTGTATTCTTACAATAAACTTAGCTAGATAGAAGAAAATATTATTAATAAAGTCATAAGAGAAAACACATTGTCAGTACTGTACTGTAAAAAATCTGTGTATAAGCAGACCTGCACAGTTCAAAACCTTGTTGTGCAAGGGTCAATTGTAGTTAAAAGCAGATGTGAAGTTTTCCCCAGTCTGCACAGTACACATACAGAATATAACATACAACTTTTTTAGTTGTTGTAAAAGTCTGAAATTCTCTTGTCCATTAACATATTTACTGACCTCTTCTAGGACTCTCGTGATTGAAGAGAATGCCATTCACCGCAAAGAGATTATATGCCTCACGGAAGTTCACCACAATCCAATAGGCATAGAGTTTTGCTGCCCCTGTTGAACAATTTTTTAAAAGGAAATAAAAGACAGTAATTATTATAAATGATGGTGTCTCCTTATAAAAGACAGTGATTTTCACTCATTTTAAATAAGCAACAACTTGCAAAAACTATAATTTATATTACATTAAGATAGAAAAAAATTTGAATGAAAGCCAAAGACAAAATAAAGGTTCCTTTGCTAGTTAATCATGTGCACAAGAAAATATTTAAGAATTTTTTACTTTTGTAATAGACACAGTTCTGTCTTCTACAATCTAACTGATTCAACTATAGTATGCAATATATCAAGTTGACCTAAGATCTTATTCCCATTTTCTTAGTTTTAAGGAATTAGAAAGTAAAAAAAAAAAAAAAAAAAAAGGAATCTTAATATTCTAGATGCTTAGAAGTTTTATCACTAAAGTCTTCCGTGAATACTCTTTTTTAAAAAATATATAAGATATAATAGACCTGGTTTTTTTGTTCGTTTGTTTTTAAATATCTGAACCCAGGGAAACTTCTGTTGGGAAAATAAAAAACATGAAATGAAATCTATCACTTCAGCAAATCTTACAACAGTTTAGTAAAAAAAAAAGTCATGTGGGCCTAATTTTCCTTTCAAAGTGATCTGTATGGAAGACTGAATGAACATGGATTGGTGAAGTGAAGTGGTAATTTCACCCTGGAGGCAATGGTAGCAAATACTTGTAGTTAGCAGTGTATAAAGGTATGCTTCTCAATGTCTGCTCACTTAGTCCAATCTGAGTGTTAATCTCACACTCAAATGACTTCAGATGAGAGAAAGGAACAGAATTAAAGCAGAAGCACACGCACGCCCATGCCAAAAGAACATGGCACATGTACAAGTTTATACCCATGCGTTCTCACCATACGGTGACCGAGGATAAAAAGGAGTTGTCTCCTTCTGGGGTATTTCTTGCACTTTCCCATAAAGTTCACTAGTTGAGGCTTGGTAGAACTTCACAGAGTTGATAAGGCCACAGGTCTTAACTGCATCCAGAAGCCGCAAAGTGCCAACTCCATCAACATCTGCAGTATATTCAGCCAAGTCAAAAGAAATCTGGAAATAGCAGGTGAAGACAGTGTTACATTAATGTTTAGCAGCAACATAGATGCTGACGGTGGTAAAACAAACACATTTTACAATTTCACTTACTTAGAAATGTTATGCTTATAAAAAAAATCATACAATTTCACTAAATATGGAATTCAAGAAAAAGACAGATGAACATAGGGGAAGGGAAGCAAAAATAAGATAAAAACAGACAGGAAGACAAACCATAATACACTCTTAATACAGAGAACAACCTGAGGGTTCCTGGTGGGGTGTTGGGTGGAAGAAGGGCATTTGTTGGGATGAGCACTGGGTGTCATATGTAAGAGATGAATTACTAAATTCTATTCCTGAAATCATTATTACACTATATGTTAACTAACTTGGATTTAAAATTTAAAAAAAAGAAAAAGAGGGGTGCCTGGGTGGCTCACTCAGTTGAGTGTCCAACTTTAGTACAGGTCATGATCTCATAGTGCGTGAGTTCGAGCCCCGGGTCGGGCTCTGTGCTGACAGCTCAGAGCCTGGAGCGTGCTTTGAATTCTGTGCCTCCCTCTCTCTCTGCCCCTCCCCTGTTTGTGCTCAATCTCTCTCTCTCTCTCTCTCAAAAATAAATACACATTAAAAATTAAAAAAATAAATAAATAAATAAAAATAAATTTAAAATCATGGAAAAATATTTTCTAATAGCAGAATAAGAGTATGAATGTGATCTATTCTAACATCAAATGACTGAAAAATATCTTAAGAAATATCTATTAATTATCCATGGTAAAGTGAAGAACACTTTAAACACACATATTACTTCCTAATTCTAGGCTGAAGTCCCTATGGCTGTGGTTCTCAAAGTGCAAACCCTTGCTCCTCAGAATCACCTGTGGTATTTCTAAAAATCCAGAATGAACCAATCTCTTGGGGGTAGAATCCTAGGAAATCCACATTTATAATGAGTCAATCCCAGTTGACTTTTATGCAGAGAAGTTTGAGAATATGTGTTTTGGACACAGTTGATTTTTTAAAAGATTGTTTTATTTTTTTAATTTTTAACTAAGATACAAGATTTTTAGCATATCACATGCATACATAATCTTTTAATTTTGAGGCACATTAAATACAGTAAGTACTAATGTATAGAATTGAATGATTTCCAAAAAGGGGTTTCAAGGAACAAATATTTTGCGCTTCCTTAGGATGGTTCTTAAAAATAAATGTGACTGATATATTATTTTTCTTAAATTATTTCTAAGCACAATAAATATAAATTAACCTAATATTAAAATGTCCCCAAACAGTAATGATGAAAATCTTTGTCACTGGTTTATTTGCAGGCCAGTAACAGCAGGGCACAATACAAAGATGCTTCCCTGCTGCCTGGTGAATGACCTCAATCTTCACCTGGAAAAACCCCTCGCTGAGGTGAGTGAGGTTACTGGCCCTCATTGCTGCCAGTCCTGAGTGTCACCTGGGCACAAGCTGCAGTCTTTTTTAAAAAAAATTTTTTTTTTTAACGTTTATTTATTTTTGAGACAGAGAGAGACAGAGCATGAACAGGGGAGGAGCAGAGAGAGAGGGAGACACAGAATCTGAAACAGGCTCCAGGCTCTGAGCTGTCAGCACAGAGCCCGATGCGGGGCTCGAACTCACGGACCGTGAGATCATGACCTGAGCCGAAGTCAGACGCTTAACCGACCGAGCCACCCAGGCGCCCCCACAAGCTGCAGTCTTGTGCAGTCTGTCTTTAGGGAACTTGGGCGATTGCTGACCACAGACCTGACTCTAAACGCATGTCATCTAGGCCTGTCAGTAAAATTCACATGGCAGACATGAGATAAAACAGGATAAGAGTAGGGGTGCCTGGGTGGCTCAGTTGGTTAAACACCCAACTACGGTTCAGGTCATAATCTCACACAGTTTGTGACTTCGAGCCCCACATCCAGCCTTGTGCTGACAGCTCAGAGACTGGAGCCTGCTTCAGATTCTGTGTCTCCCTCTCTCTCTGGCCCTCTCCTGCTTGTGTTCTTTCTCTCTCAAGAATAAATAAACCCTTAAAAAAATTTATTTTTATTTTTTTATTAATTTTTTTTACATGTTTATTTATTTTCGAGGGTCAGAGAGACAGAGTGCAAGCAGGGGCGGGGCAGAGAGGAGAGGGAGACACAGAATCTGAAGCAGGCTCCAGGCTCTGAGCTGTCAGCACAGAGCCTGACACGGGGCTCGAACTCATGAACCGTGAGATCATGACCTGAGCTGGAATCAGACGTTTAACCGACTAAGCCACCCAGGCACTGCCCCAAATTTTTTTTTTAAATAGGATAAAAGTATGTTTCCTCCCAAGCTTTCATAGGCAAGAAAGCACAATTTGGGGTTACACTTTTCAAGTAACAGTTTATTACAATAAAATTTACATACCATAAAATTGACCCTGTTAAAGCTTACGACTCAGTGGTTTTTAGTATTCACAGCATTATGCACTCATCACCGCCATCTAATTCCAGAATGTGTTCATCATCCCCTAAAGAAACACCATACCCATTAGCAATCTCTTGCCCATCTTCCCTTCCCACCCCCACAGCCACTAATCTACTTCCTGAATCTATGCAGTGACCTATTCTGGATGTTTCATATATATGGAATCATAACATGTGGCCTTTTATAACTGGCTTTCACATATCATATTTCCATTTCTCTTGGACATGTACCTAGAAGTAGTGTCATTTGCATACAACATTTAACATTTTGAAGAACTGCCACATTATTTTCTAAAGTGGCTGCACCATTTCACATTCTTACCAGCACTAAATAAGGGTTCCAATTGTTCCACAGTCTACTCAACACTTATTATAGTCTGTCTTATTGATTGTAGACATCCTAGAGAGTGTGAAGTTGTATATCACTGTGGGGTTTTTTTCTTATTAAGGTATAATAGACATAAAATATTATCTTAGTTCCAGGTGTACAATAATTTGATATATGCATATATCATGAAATGACCACAAGTCTAGTTAACATCCAACACCACACACAGTTACAAAATTTTTGATGATGACTTTTAAGATCTAGTCTCTTAGCAACTTGCAAATGATACAATACAGCATTATTAACTATAGTCATCATACTATACATCACCATGACTTATTTACTTTACAATTGCAAGTCTGTACATTTTGACCACCTTCACCCATTTCATCCACTGTCCACCACCCCACTCCCTTGTCTCTGGCAATGACCAAATTATTCTCTGTATCTATGACTGTATTTGTTTTCTCTTTTACTTTTTTTTAGATTCCACATACACATGAGATCATAAAGTAGTATCATGAGTAGTTATCTCTCTCTGTCTGGCCTTTTTCACTTATCATAATGCCTTCAAGTTTCTTGCATGTTGTCACAAATAGCAGGATGTCCTTCTTTCCTTCTTAATACAATATTCCATTGTATATATTCACCACATCTGCTTTATCCATTCAGCCATCGATGGACACTTAGGTTGCTTCCATATCTTTGCTACTGTTAATAATGCTGCAATGAACATGAGGATGTAACTACCTTTTCCAATTAGTGTTTTAATTTCCTTAGGAATTGCTGGATCATATGGTAGTTCTATTTTTAATTTTTTAAGGAAACTCCATGCTGTTTTCCACAGTGGCTACACCAATACATTCCTGTATTCCCACTAATAGTGCACAAGGGTCCCCTTTTCTCCACATCCTCACCAACACTTGCTTTCTCTTGACTTTTTGATAATAGCTATTCTAACAGGTACAATATGATATCTCATTATGGTTTTGATTTGCATTTCCCTGATGATTAATGATATTGAGCACCTTTTCATGTATGTGTTGGCCATCTGTCTTTTTTTAGAAAAATGTCTATTCAGATCTGCACATTTTTAAATCAGATTTTTTTTTTTTTTTTGCTATTGAGTTGTTTGAAGCCTTTATTTTGGATATTAGACCCTTATCAGATATATGATTTGTAAATATTTTCTCCCATTCAGTAGGTTGCCTTTCCATTCTATTGATGGTTTCTATTGCTGTGCAGAAGCTTTTCAGTTTAATGTATTCCGACTTATTTTATTTTTGCTTTAGTTGCCTTTGCTTTTGGTGTGAAATCCAAAAAATAATCACCAGTACCAATGTCAAGGACCTTACCACCTGTGTCGTTGTTGTTGTTGTTGTTGTTTTTCTCGTTATATACTTTCTGGTCTTACATTCAAGTCTTTATTTAATTTTGGTGTTTGGTGTCAGATAGTGGTCCAGTTTAATTCTTTTGTATATGGCTGCCTAGTTTTCCCAATGCTATTTATTAGGAAGACTGTCCTTTCCCCATTATATATTCTTGGTTCTTTCATCATAAATTAGTTACCATCTATGTATAGGTTTATTTCAGGGGTCTTGGTTCTGTTCAAATGATCTATGCATCTGTTGTTATGCCAATACCATATTGTTTTGGTTACAATAGCTTTATATGACAGCTCGTAATCAGGAAGTATGGTACCTCTTGAAATCAGGAAGCATCATGGTGCCTCTAGCTTTGTTCTCAAGATTTTGCTTTGGTTATTAGGATTCTTTCGTGGTTCCACACAAATTTCTCACTGTGGTTTTGATTTGCATTTACCTAATGACTAATGATGTTAAGCATCTTTTCATGTGCCTATTGGTCATTTGTACATGTTATTTGCAGAGATGTCTATTCAGATCTTTTGCCCATTTTTAAGTTTGGTTATTTATCTTTTTTATTATTGAGTTATAAAAGTTCTTTATATATTCTGGACAAAAATCTCTTACCAGATACATGGATTGTAATTGTCTTTTCACTTTTTTCCCCAGCTTTATTGATATGTAACTGACATGTAACATTGTGTAAATTTAAGGTATTCAAACACTTTCACTTTCTTAATGGTATCCTATGAAACATAAAGTCCAATTTATCTAATTTTTCTTTTGTGTTTGTGCTTTGGTGTCATATCTTAGAATGCTTTGCTTAATTCAAGAGCATAAAGACTTACTTCTAGTTTTATTCCAAGAGTTTTATAGTTTTATTTCTCATGTTTAGATTTTCAATCAGTTTTGGCTAATTTTTATGTATGTGGTGAGCCAGAAGTCCAAAGTAGTTGTTTGCACATCGATGTCAAGTCCCAGCACTGTTTGCTGAAAAGGCTATTCTTTTTCCACTGAATGGTCTTGGAATTGGGTCATTTTGTTCTCAAAAAAAAAAAAAAAAAAAAAAAAAAAAAAAGCTGTGGCTCCAATTTGAGGGTATAGTTCATTGAGTGGATTTCAGAAGATGGGGATGTCAGGGCTCTTGAGCAGACCACTCAACCACTCTTCCTGGCTGTAGTTTTCTTATAGTATAGTGCCACCACTATATATTTATAGGACATTTTACAATTCAAAAGTGCTTTTGTTGGAGCTTTATAACAATTCTAGGAAAAACAGAAACCAGTTCTGAGGTTCACAGAGAATGACTTGATAAAAGTCACACTAAAAGTCAGGAACAGCAAATCTGGGTCTCCATTCCTGGAATGGTGCTCAGTGCTCAGCCTTTCTGAGACTCACTCTGTGAGGACACAATGAAAGCCTCAGACTCTGGCAAGACATAGAAATGCACATATGTGCAACTGTGTATGCATGTACATGTGTGCAGGTATACATGCAGAGTGTTGCCATGTTGTCTACAGTTTCTAACGATTCATGAAATGCAGATGAAAAAACCGTGAACCAGATGATCTTTAAGATCCTTTCTATATATCAGCCAAGCCAATACTTAAATCTTTTTTTTTACATATAAATTAATATCCAATCACATTTGGAATCTGTCTTGATGGGATCAGTCAAGTATGAAGGGCAAGACAATGTTGGATATTTTTTTCTCTTTGGCTATTTTTTTTTCATTTATATACATATTATGTAAACAGCTATATGAAAAGAAAAGCTGGCATATGAATACTCAATATTGAGCAGACATAATTCTAAACATCTTGCATATACATGTTTAATCCTAAAACAGGTAAACACTAAAACTGAGGCACAGAAGGCTGAAGGCAAGTGTTGAAGCCACATACTATACTTACAGGAAAGTTATATATATTATATAATTGTATTTTATATTCACAGTGAAGCAGAAGTCCTTGTGTGTATATATATGCTCCTATTTCTGAAACACAGGATAAGGAGATTCTGCACAACAAAAAGCTTTTCTTGTGCTAGAATATCCAATTAATCATGTCCAAAAGAATTAAAAGCAGTTAGGCTTAAGAAAGTAAATATGGCAGGGGAGTGGGAGTTATAGGGCAGGATGGTTCCGTACAGATTTTTTTAGTAAGTCCATCAAGAATTCAGCATATGTTTAATGTTCAAAATGCTAAAGAATATGATTGGCTAATAAAATCTAACTGTCCACAAGGTTTTATAATATAGAGCAACAAATTAACTGACTTTCTTTAAAAAAAAAATATCAGACTACTCCTCTGTAGCTTGATAAACCTCTCATGGTTACAAGTACGATTCTGAAATACACCGAAACATCAGGGGTCTGGAAAGTTACAGGCCAAATCTGTTCCTATGCCTGTTTTTGTAATAAAGTTTTATAGAAACACAGCCACATGCATTCATTTATGTGTTTTCTATGATTGCTTTCACACTGTAACAGCAGAGTTGAGTAGCTGAGACACAGAATATATATTCTACAAAAACGAAAATATTTACTAACTGGCTCTTTACAGAAAGAGCTTTCTGCACCCTGAACTAAATCATAGTTATATTTTGGGGCCAAGACTGAATAATTAAAAAAAAATGTTTATCATTACTTCTTCCAATATTTCCTCAATATTACAGGATGAATATGGAGTATGCTTCCGATCACGAACAGAGCTGCATTTTCAGAGGCATGGAGACTCTGTTAACAGTAGGAACTTATTTTATCTAATAAGGAGAATAAAAAAATAAGACTGATAAAAAACCAAAGCCTACAAAATTAGTCCCTACCTTCCCCTTCTAAAACTTTTTTCTTCACTTGGGTTTGGAGCCCTACCTTCTTCTAATTCTCTTCTACTTCACTGACACAACTTCCTGGGCTCTTGTGCTGTCCCACCATCTCCACTCTGGCCCTGTGGCTCCTTCCCACCCACTGTGAGGTGTCTCACTCCGTCTGGGTCTCACATCAGCATCACTGTGCCTAGGACCCCAAGGGTCCATCTCTAGGCCTGCCTGGATCTGAGCTGTAGGACCCCCCCCCCCCATTTCTTCCCATCTGTTTGACAGGCTTCATATCATCTCATGTTGAACTGGCTCAAAACAGAATTCTGGATGTTGTCACCAAAGTTCTTCCCTTGGCCTCTCCTCTGCAAATGATACCCATTTACCTACTGCTTGAGACAAAACCTAGGTTTCATGGATGCCCTTCTTGTCCTTCAGAATTCGCAGAAATAACACCTTCCCCACTACCATCTGCAGCATCCTTATGAAAGCTGCATCACCTTCCACCAGGACTATAGCAGCACCTGAGCAGCTACTAGTTCAACCACAGTCCTCCTCCCACCCGGCCCCCAAGTGCTTCTCCATCTCATTGCCTACTCTGCTTTCTCTCACCAACGACCCTACCTCTCTGGACATTCTGCTGTCCCCAGACTAGTGCCAACTCCTGCCTACAACCTTTACACTTGTGTCCCTTCTATGTGTGTGTGTTCTTCCTTCTTTACTATCTCTCTTTTTTCTTCCCTTATCTCTGTTCAAATGTCACCCTTCAGAAAGGGCTTCTTTGCCTTCCTCTGTATCTAAAACACCCAATGCTTTGTCATCTCTATATTTACCCAGGACTCCACGCTGCTTCATTTCTTCTTCATTTTAATATATTATCTGTTTACTTGTTTATTTTCTATCTCCTTCATCAAAATGTAAGCTCCTTGATGGCGAGGATTTTATCTTTTCTATTGTATCCCTCAGACTGAAACATTGCTTGGCATGGTATTTGTTGAATGAAGACAGCGTGTAAACAAATGAGGAATTTAAATGTCAAATATACAAATAACAAAATAAAAATTAAAAAAAAACCCCAAAACTAGTAGAAAATAAAACAGGCTACCAGAATGATAGAAAGGGTTGGTAATTTCACAGTACTGAAATAGATAAAATTTCTAAGAGCAAGATGGACAAAATTCTATATAAATTTCAAAGCTTTAGTATAACAATTATTAAACAAAGGTTTAATGATTAAATACTACACTATGTAAAGAGGTATAATTCAGAGTAAAGGAGAACCATCTTAGACTATAATCAATGAAGTGGGTGTAGGAGAAATGGGTTATTGAAATGTCCAAAGATCTTGTAGTGGGATATCTTCATCTGTAACACGCTATTAGGACAGTCTCAGAGAAGAGTAGTAAAGCCTTATAGAACCAGAGAAGTATTTAAAATTAAAAGAAAATAGTTAATTCAAGTACAAATATAAAGAAAATTGCTCTTCTCAACATTCAAAGACATAAACAGATATCCTCAGTTATCCTCATTTGTATATCAGTGGTAAATCATGGCCTCACTTAAAACAAAAAGAAAATTAGAAATGGTCACCTAAAAGTCTATGTGGGATCCAGACATGAACTGAAGGTTTACAGTGCAATTCTACATAGACTGCAGATTGGAATGTAAATTCTAGAACTGTTTTAATTGTATCAGACTATTATACTGCAGGTGTGGGTTCACTGTGCTAGATTTCACATTAAATAAAGCAAATAATAATGATAATTCTACCATCTTTAAAGCCTTATTCCTCTTCAAGGTTATCATAAATTCATGTCCATTCTATAACCACACAAAAAATGAGCAGAGCTGGAAGTGGGCATTCTAACCAAATAGGATGAGAAAATTGTGTTGATGATGACAATTAAAATGTTATTTATATTAGCTTATTATAAGAGAACATGAACTATGTCCAATTAGTAGATTGGTTTCCAAAATGGCGGTGACTGAAGTCCTGCCATTTTTACCTATTAAAAATGATCACCAAAATTGAATACATGAGGTCAGAAATGTTTTTCACCTGAAACACAAAGAAAACTTTATAGAGGAATTTAAAGATACACAAAGTTATTTGTAGTAGGTGTTGCATGAGACCACTCGGCTATCCGTATACCCTTATAATGTATGTTGTTTGCAGCCTCCAAGTCCAACATGACTTGGCCTCTCCAACCTCACTCCCTATCTGCCTCCATGCCAGCCCCACTAGTCCCTCAATGCTCCCAGTAAGCCCTACCTCAGGGCCTGGGTGTTCACTCTTTCCTCCACTCAGAACATTTTGCCCCTGGATATTTGCTTGGCTGGCTCCCTTCACTTCTTTCCCTCACAAGGCCTTCCCTGACCTTGCCATTTAGAACAAACAGCTCTTTCCAACCCATCCTGTCACTACAGACATCTCTCCAGAGTACCCAACACATTTGACTCTAAGTGTCTTCATTTGTTTAGCCAGCCTGTAAGCTCTCTGAGGACAGCAGGTTATTGGTGTTTTTCCCCCAGGCTTCCTACCACTTAGAAGAGTTCCTGTCACACAGAAGGTGCTCCAGAAACATTATTTGAATGAATACAGTGGCACTAAATCTGAAGTTTAGGCATGTAATTTCTCAATGACCTTATTTTACAATTAATAATGGAGTGAACTTTACATATGAAGTATATGAAATTTTAAAAATCTCAATGAATGAGCCAAAGTTTCCTGAATAAAAATGTTGCCTCAGAGAAAAGACTGGTGTGGCAAAAGAACTATATATGGAAAAAGATAACCAGAGACCAGAACTTCCTCTAACATTTGCTTTTAGAGACATAGGAGGCTCAAAATACCAGTAGGCTGGAAATGCCTAAGACCACACAAGCAGCTGCACTGTTTTACTACTCCTCAAGACTTTGAATCTACAAGTGAGAGTTATTAGCCAATGAGAACAACAATAAAACATTACTTTCCATCATGAATCAGCCTTTCTCAGCAGAAATCCAGCAAAGCTGGCATTTATTTAGCAGCTGGGACTAGAAGTAAATCTGTTTTAACAGAGTGAAACAAGTATGGATTCTGAAGAATTGTATGTCAGTGGGCAGGAAGGGCTTCCTTGAGGGGATCTAGAGAGGGTGCACTCCTGTTTTAGAAGCACCGTCCCCAAGCAGCAGGGCAACATATCCTGATTATAGGAAATACAAAGGTGTAAAGAAACAGACCCCTATATTCCTCACTTGTCTTATGGGTACAGATCAGAAAAAAATGTGGTGGCTCCTGGGTGACTCAGTTGAGCATCTGACTATTGATTTTGGCTCAGGTCATGATCCCAGGGCTGTGGGACAGAGCCCTGTGTCAGGATTTGTGCTGGGCATGGAGCCTGGTTGAGAAGATTCTCTCTCTCTCTCTCTCTCTCTCCCTCACCCTCTTCCTCTCTCCCCCACTTGTATTCTAAGAAAAAGAAAAAAAAAGAAGAAAAACAAAAACAAAAAGTAAGAGGTGCGAAGAGGTTACAAAATGAATGCAATAGGAATTAAGACAGGCATGGTTGAAATGTTTGTAACAAGGTAGGGATATAGACTTAAAGGAGCAGAGATGACAAGGACAAATCAAAAAGGGCTCAGCGAAGAGATGGCCTACATAAGCAAATGTAGATGGAGGGGTATGAAGCAATCTAATGGATGGGCCAGCATGAGCAAAAGGAGGGAAAATGCACTGGCCATGTTTGGGAAACAAGAAGCCTCCAGTTTAGACGGAGAAAGGACAAGAAGCAGAAGGAACTAATTTTGTAAACACCAGTAGAAGTCATTCTGGGAAAGGTCTTATATGCCAGCCTGTAGTTTGTTTAGCAGGTACTGAGGAGGAACAATGGTTCTAGAACTGAGGAGCAGCATCATTTCAACAAGGGCTTCTCGCTGTGCACTACAGTCCAAGATGCATCTCTTTTTGCCCCCAGCCCAGCCAAGGCCCAGATCAGAAACATTTATTACTCACATTTATAAACCTGGTTTTATATGATTTTTCCTTATTCACTGCACTTGTATTTTTGTTCAAAACCTTTTATAACTACAAATTGGAACACCAAATAATCATAAGGGCATTACTTCATTGAAGTGATACACTCCTGCCAGACTGAACAAATGTGATATCTTTATTTACCTTTATATGTCCAACATAAATTAATATGTAGTTTCCAATAAGTTTTTGAAATCCTCGAAGTAGACTAAGGACTCTCAGAGGTAATCAGAACTTTCATTATACAGAACAAGGTAACAGTCCCCAGATGCACTGTGCTCCAAAAAAACTCTGATAGAGTCAAGGCAGCACCATACTGCTTTTGTCTCTGTCTACTCCCCACACTGTGGGGACCAGGCTTTTCCATGTGTCATTCCTATTGCTTACTAGCCAAGTTAGATTTGTTGAATGAATGAATGAATGAATGAATGACTAACATAAACTTTTTTCACACCATATTTTTACCATCAAGACAAATTGAAACTTTGTCTAATCAGAGTAGAAAAGATATATGGTATTCTACTCATAGAGTTTTCTAACGTTTTTGCCTTCTTGAAGAGCACAGTTCCTGCTGTGGAAGGTCAACCACACTGCAATACCTTATAAAATCTTATTACTCTTCCCATTTACTAACACCAAAAGGAAGCTCAGCTGTCCCAGGACAGCTTCAGTTTGAATTCCTTCAGTTTGAAAATCTTCATCTCTGACATGAGTTTTTGTCCCCCACTTCAGCAATAACACCTTGGTCACAATTCTTTGCCACATTCTGTATCTCCAAGAATCTCTGGCCCCATTCTTTTTTTTTTTTTTTTTAATGTTTAAAAAAATTTTTTTAATGTTTATTTATTTTTTTTTTTTTTTTTTTTTATTTTTTAATATATGAAATTTACTGTCAAATTGGTTTCCATACAACACCCAGTGCTCATCCCAAAAGGTGCCCTCCTCAATACCCATCACCCACCCTGCCCTCCCTCCCACCCCCCATCAACCCTCAGTTTGTTCTCAGTTTTTAACAGTCTCTTATGCTTTGGCTCTCTCCCACTCTAACCTCTTTTTTTTTTTTTTTTCCTTCCCCTCCCCCATGGGTTTCTGTTATGTTTCTCAGGATCCACATAAGAGTGAAACCATATGGTATCTGTCTTTCTCTGTATGGCTTATTTCACTTAGCATCACACTCTCCAGTTCCATCCATGTTGCTACAAAAGGCCATATTTCATTTTTTCTCATTGCCACGTAGTATTCCATTGTGTATATAAACCACAATTTCTTTATCCATTCATCAGTTGATGGACATTTAGGCTCTTTCCATAATTTGGCTATTGTTGAGAGTGCCGCTATAAACATTGGGGTACAGGTGTCTGGCCCCATTCTTTAAAACCTTTCTTGATTTCTCATTTAAGAGAGACCACAAGTTGAAAAAAAGAAAACAATTAAACTATGTCTCTAGGTTTTGTAGAAAATCTTAATTTAAAAATACTTTGTGACTCCAATTATCACAAATCAGCTATAGCAGACATCTTTTTGTTTTCCAGTTTACAGAGTTGTATCAGCTGGTGATAAACATAGAAAAACCTGTAATGATTTTTGTATGAAAAAACAATACCAGAAGTAACTATCCAATTTTTCAAGAGCAAAAGTTACAAAGATTCTCTACAAATAAGCAGAAATACAAGCTTACTACATGAAAGTAATTACATTGGAATACTAAACCAAGGTCCACAAGGTCCATGGATAGAATTCAAGGAGGCATGTAGATCTGGATAAGAAAAATATACACTTTCATTTCTAGCAAATTCTATCTGAAATTGACAATTTCTTTCAATTTTGAATATAAGCAAAAATCCTTGGTAATAATAGCACCACATGTGACTTTTTCACCAATGGATATTCAAGACATTTTTATACCACAGCATAGTTGCTACAAAGGTCTTAAAGTATCACTTGTGCCCATCACTGCTTTAAAGTCACAGTGGTGACTTCACATCTCGCCATATAATGTATCACATCACATTATTACATCACAAGCCTGGCTTTTAATAATTATAATATTAGCATATGAATATAATTTGTTTCCTTTGTAACCCTAACTGTTTTGCTTTATGCTTTTCAAAAACATTACTCTGAGAATATGTATAGGCTTCACCAGACTACTTGAAGGAGTCATGGCATAGGAAAGAATGTCTGCTGTATATTGAGTGGTAGTGACAGAGTATCAATACTTTAGAATGTGGTTAAAGAAGAAAAATTCCTCTAAAAGAGATCCTACCTTAGGCCACAAAACAAACTTAACAAATTTAAGAAGATTAAAATCATATCGAACACCTTTCTGACCACAAAGGAATGAAACTACAAATTACATGAAGAAAACTGGAAAATTCACAAATATGTGGCAAATCAACAACATGCTACTGAAGTAGCATGGGTAAAAGGAGAAATCAAAAGAAAAAAAAAAATACCCTGAGAGCAACAAAATGGAAATGTAACATAACAAAATGTATGGGATGCAGAAAAAGCAGTTCTAAAAGGCTTATGAGTTCATAGTGATAAATGCCTTTCTGAAGAAACATGAAAAGTTTCAAATAAGCAACCTAACTTCAGACCTTAAGGAACTAGAAAAAGAAGAACAAAAACAAAGCTAGTAGAAGAAAGGAAATAACAAAGATTAGAGCAGAAATAAATGAAATAGAGACTAAAAAGACAAGAAGATGATATTAAAGATCAATGAAACTGAGGGCTGCTTCTTTGTTAAAGATAAATTGACAAACCTTTAACTTGAGTCACCAAGAAAAAAAAGAGAGGGTGCTCAAATAAAATGAGAAATGAAAGAGATGTTATAATTGAAACCTACAGAAAAGAAAAAGAATCATAAGAGACTACTATGACCAATTAAGCCCCAACAAACTAGACAACTTAGAAGAAATGAATAAATTCCTAGAAACATACAACCCATCAAGACTAAATCATGATGAAACAGAAAATCTGAGTAGACCAATATAAAAAGGAGATTGAATCGGTAATCAAAGACTCTTAAAAAAAAACAAAAGTCCAATACCAGATGGCTTCACTGGTTATTTCGGCCAAACATTCAAAGAATACCAATACCTCTCAAACACTTCCAAAAAACAGAAGCAGGGAAACCTTTTTCAAATACATTTTACAAAATCAGCACTATCTTGATACCAAAACCAGACAATGATGCCACCAAAATAAATAAATAAAATAAAGGATAATATCCCTGGTGAACACTGATGTAAATAAATCAATAATTATTGGCAAACTGAATTAGCAAACTGAATTTTAATGATCATTAAAAATATCATACACCATGAGCAAGTGGGATTTGTTCCAAAGATGCCAGAATGGTTCAACACCTGTATATCAGTCAATGTGACACATCAAACTAACAATATGCAGGATAAAAATGTATGATCATCTCAAAAGATGAAGAAAAAGCAATTGACCAAATTCAGTACCCATTTATGATAAATACTGAACAAAGCAGGTAAAGAGGAAACATACTTCAACAAAATAAAGGCCATATATGACAAGCCCACAGCTAAAATCATATTCAATGGTGACAGGCTGAAACTGTTTCCTCTGATATCAGGAATAACACAAGGATGCCCATTCTCCCCACTTTTATACAGCATAGTATTGCAAGTCCTAGCCTGAGCATTTAGGCAAGGAAAAGAAATAAAAATTATCCACATTGGGAAGGAAAAAGTAAAACTATCATTATTTGCAGATGACATACTATATATAGAAAACCCTAAAGACTCCATCAAAAAGCTGTTAGAATGAGTAAACAAATTCAGTAACAATGGAGGATACAAAATCAATACACAAAAATCCATTGTTTATTTATACTAATGACAAACTATCAGAAAGAGTAATTTAAAAAACAATGCCATTTACAATTGCATCAAAAAGAAGAAAAGAACTAAAATTAATTTTAACCAAGGAGGTGAAAGACCTATATATTGAAAACTACAAGGCATTGATGAAAGAAACTGAAGAAGACACAAATGTAGAAATTACCATGGTCATGGATTGAAAGAACTAATATTGTTAAAATGTTCATACTACACAAAACAATATACAGATCTAATATAATCCCTATGAAAATTACACTGTCATTTTTCACATAAATAAAACAAACAATCCTAAAATCTGTACGGGACCACAAAAGACCCTTAATTGTCAAAGCAATATTGAGAAAGGACAAAACTGGAGGCATTATGCTTCCTGATTTCAAGCTATATTACAAAGCTATAGTAATCAGAACAGTATGGTGTTGGCATAAGAACACACACAGTTCACTGAAACAGAATAGAGACCCCTGAAGTAAATCAATACACATATGGTAGACTGACATGTGATAAAGAATTCAAGAATACACAATGGGGAAAGGACAGTCTCCCCAATAAATGGTATTGGGAAAAATGGACAGCCATATGCAAAAGCATTAAAATGGACCACTATCTTATACCAAACACAAAAGTTAACTCAAAATGGATTAAAGATTTGAACATAAGACCTGAAACCATAAATTCCTAGAAGAAAACACAGGTTGTTAGGGTCCTTGACATTGGTGTTGGTGATTATTTTTTGGACTTCACACCGAAAGCAAAAGAAACAAATGCAAAAATAAAACAAGTGATTGTTGGGATGAGCACTGGGTGTTGTATGGAAGCCAATTTGACAATAAATTATATTTAAAAAATAAAAATAAATAAAACAAGTGGGACTACATTAAACTGAAAAGCTTCTGCACAGCAAAGGAAACCATCAACAAAACAGAAAGGCAACCTACTGTATGGGAGAAAATATTTGAAAATTATATATCTGATATGAGGCTGATACCCAAAATACATAAAGAATTCATACAACTCAATAGGAAAAAAAAATCTGATTTAAAAATGTGCAGAAGATCTGAATAGACATTTTCCAAAGAAGACATACAGATAGCCAACAGGTACACGAAAAGGTCTCCTCAAAATTATTAATCATCAGGGAAATGCAAATCAAAGCCATAATGAGGTATCACCTCACACTGGTTAGAATAGCGATTATCAAAACATCAAGAGAGAAAAGAGGACCCTTGTGCACTGTTGGTGGAAATACAGAATGCATTGTTGCAGCCACTAATGGAAAACAGTGTGGAGGTTTCTCAAAAAAAATTAAACATAGAATGGGGCACCCAGGTGGCTCAATCCGTTGGGTGCCCGACTTCAGCTCAAGTTATAATCTCATGGTTCGTGGGTTCAAGCCTGCACTGGGCTCTCTGCTGACAGCTCATAGCCTGGAGCCTGCTTTGGATTCTGTGTCTCCCTTTGTCTCAATGTCCCTCCCCTGCTTGCACTCTATCTCTCTCTCTCTCAAAAAAAAAAAAATAAAAATAAAAATAAAAATAAGCATTAAAAAGTAATTTAAAAAATTAAAAATAGAACTACCATACGATCCAGCAATTCCACCTGGGTATTTATCCGAAGAAAACAAAAACACGAATTCAAAAATATATATGCACCCCCATGTCACCGCAGCATTACTTACAATAACCAAGAATGGAAACAACCTAAGTACACATCAATGACTGAATAGAAATTATGGTACACACACACACACGCACACACACTGGATTATTCAGCCATGAAAAAGAATGCAATCTTGCCGTTTGTGAAAACACGGATGGACCTCAACGGCATTATGCTAAGTGGAACAAGTCAGACAGAGAAAGAATAATCCAGTATGATCACTTACATGGGGAATCTAAAACAACAACAACAGGCAACAACAATAAAAACCAAGCTCACAGATAACAGAAAACAGATTGGTGGCTGTAAGAGCACAGGGCAGGGGGGTGGGAGAAATGGATGAAACTGTTTGGGATCTTTTATTGTTGTTATTGTTAACTAAATTGAGTTTAAAAAGCAGAGAGAAAAAGTCCATAAATCTCTCTCAGAACCCATACCCAGTCCATTAACAAGTTCTAATCAGCCATTCTGGATTCTGGATATATATAAGGTAAAGCATTACTATTACATCCTTTTATTCTATGGTCTGATATATTGAATACATTCTTGACCACAATGACTAAGAATCAAAACTATGTAAATACACTAGAGTTGTACATGCAAATCAAAATGAGTATCAAATTAGCATTGATACCTATATTTTTATAACTTTAATATTCTGTATTATTTTGATCATACATAAACAAAATGATCTAACATTCCCCAAGCCCTTTGTTGGCAAAGGGTGATGGCACAAGAGTGAATTGAGGTATTATTTAAATCAGAGGTACTTAACCAAGAGCCTTAAAATATTAGACCAAGGAATTAACTATATTTGTTGAAGTTAATCCAGAGACGACTAGTGTATTTAATGTTTGCTGTCAGTTGCTACTCAGATTACAGTAACTTGGAGTGTTCTCTACACAGACAAAATAATGAAAAGTTACTTCAGTTGTGGTATAAGGGGACTGAAACACAGCAAACATCTCATAGTCTTCATTATTATTATAAAGTATTACTACTTTCATTTTGTGTCTACTATAATTACATTTGGAATTTATCTACTACCAACATTAAAGTAGGAACAAAGTACTTACCATTGGATCTAAATAGCTAATCTTTTTTTTTTTTTTTTTTTAATTTATAGATCATCTTAAAGAAATGAGAGCTTGCTGAAAGGGGTTGAATGAGTCTGGGAAACCAGAACATGGACTTAGGTGGCAATAATGGAGGTTTCAATATCCACACAGGAAGAGCTCGTTAAGAATTACCACTAAAGCTTCTAGGACAAATAAGTAGTTGAAGCTTGAACCCCACTGGCAACTAGCATATGCAAGTATTTGGAAGTCACAGGAGAGACCAAAGCAACATGTTATTTGGGTAATCAACTGTTTTCAGTCCTCCCTTGCCTCTGTTTCTCTTGTCTAGTCTCTATCCCATAAATAGCATATGCTGTATCAGTTTTGGAAGGAATTAAAGAGAAAAAATACCTAAGCCATGGGAGAAATGAACAAAGCTATGTTTAAATAAGTTAACTCCTCAAAAGAGACTTGGAGGTTTTGTTGAAAATACTTTATTGAAATCCTTGTAACAAAGTACTAGGAACTTGAAACAAACAGGAACTGTGTGGCAAACCAGCAATAAAAACAAACCGGGAAGCATGGGAAAAGATGGATCTGTGAAAACTAGAATAAAATTAAAATAATGCTCAAGAAAGAAAGAGGAGAGGTTGAAAGACAAGTCAAAAGAGGTACAACCAGATACAGAGAGGGCTGCTGGGAGATGCAAGTCCAGAAGGAATGCAAGGGCTCCAGGAAGAGACGGCTGAGAAAATTTGCTCTCCATGGCTATGGCAGACACTGGGTGTGTTCTACTGTTGAAGCAGGTAGGAAGGAACAGTGCTAAATACTGAGCTGTTCTAGATCTAAGAGACAAACTAAAATACAGACAAATCACTGAGACTGATTGGCATTCAAGAAGCCCTGAGTGATCTTATAAAAACTATATGAACTATGATGAAAATGCCAGTAGATTCCTAAGACGACTTTACTCTATGAAAAGGTAACTTTACGGTCACACTGGAGGGAAACTCAAATCACCAAGCTGTGGGATGTTGTTTTCATAGTGAAAAATCTAGCAAAATGTATGTAATGTGCAGAATCCATAAATAGTTAAAGATATGTCATGGCAGAAAATAAAAGTGTCTTTGTGAGAGTAGATACTGCCTCATAACTTTTGCAAAATTCTTTAAGGGATAAATAAGCACAGAGGCAAGGAAGAGTATGGGAAGAACCTGTGGATACAATTCACCTAGATTGCCAAAAGCCTTGACAAATACCATAACAAAGTGCATTTAACAAAGAAATCACAATAACTGCCTCTGGGAGAATATCCCAGAGTCTTTTAGGCACTAATAGGGGGCTTGCCGCTCCATGCCCAGTACCTCCCACCTACAGTCATGAGCTTCTAGACAGAACACTAAAAGAATAAAAACTTACAGGCAGGAAGAGCAAAATACAAAAAGTAGATCCTTGATGGTGACTAGCTTATGGACTGTCCTTATTTAATGTTTTGAAACAATCTGCAAAATGGAGGGACACTATAAAAATCTCCAAAACTTCTGTTGTTTTTCCAGAAAAGTGTAAAGTCACACTAGAAACAGTAAACTGCAAGATCCCATGGGACTGCCTAAAGGAGTTGAATTGGACCACATGAAGATAATGCATTTAATACAGGAAGGGAAAAAAAGAATGACTGGACCCACATGCTCAGAGTTCTGAATATTCCTGAAGACATGAGGAGTTGGCTTGACACTAAATGGCTAATCAACTGTGGAGTCTCACACTCTGTTGACAGAGCCAACAGAGCAGAAAGCAGTGTCCTTTGTAGAATACCATGCTTCCTGCACCCCTGGGAGGCCTGGAGTCCTGGTGATTGTATTTTAAGAGAGTCATCTGGAGCTCAAAGAATATCCAGAGTACTAGGAAAATGTTTAAGGAAACAGAGCAGCTATGGAATGAAGAGAGGGTTAAAAAAAAAAAAAAAGTTAGACTTCTTTGGTTTGTGAACTCTAAGCCAGGAAGTGGGTGCAATGACTAAGGCTTTGTAAAATAATAAAGGATATGAATAGAAAGACCATAAACCAGCTCATTAGAAGTTCAGAAGGCTTGAATGAGGCACACCCTTCACTTAAGTCTGATTAAGCACTAAATTAACAAAATAGAAGTCTGTCTTTAACTGAGTGATATCTGAAGAACAATTTGCTTAATCTGCTCCATTGGGAGGAACTCATACTATTGAAAGCATATTATGCATTAAAAAAAAACCCATGAATTTTAGAGGCAAAGTTAATAACAGTGACTTTCCATCTTATTTTCCTCTATGTGCCTAGCTTAGTGCCTGGCATGTGATAGGCCTTCAGTGAGTTTCTTCAGGGAATGAATAAATAAGAGCAGAGTATTTCCATATCACCAAACATGGCAGAGATTTTCTGTGGAGAAATGACAGTAATTTCAAAATTGCTCCTTCCTCTACAGATGCTTTTTTCTATATTCATGTGTTAGTTCTAATGAAGAATCATTTCCACAGCAACAAAATGATGTAAAAACCTGATGTAAACATGAGATCAAGGCAATTCAGTAAGATATATTAAAGTATTCTCTGGGAGGAAAAGATTATCAATAATAGTATTACCATTATTAATATTCTTAGTGTTTGTTTAGTGGTATTAAACATTATTTTTGAAGTAGTATCTTTCTGTAACAAAAAACCACAGAAGAAGGTATTAGCCTCACATTTTTAAAATGAGAAAAACATAAAGCCATGTTTTCAGGGTTTTTTCCACATTCAAATTGCTGGGCCATATAAAATTTAGATTTTGCAGGAAAACAAAGGTCACACTGAACAGGATACATGTCTTATTTTCTTTTGAATACTAGAATGATGATACTTGCTGCAGTGTAACCTGATGTCTACTTCCTTAAGATCTGTAAACTGATGCAAGAAAAGCAGGGACACTGAGGACAAGATAGAATGAAGGAAAGGAATGGAAGAGAATGATGTACCTACAACATTTTAGACAGAGAAAATGAGAACAAAAGGAAATTGACCACAAAGCAAGAGGAGAAAAAAATCATTATCCAAGTTGCAACTTAGCAAAAACACCATCACCACCACCACCACCACCAACAACAACAACAACAAAACCCCCAAAGAATTAGAACTCGTAAGTTCCCAGAGGCAGAAAAAAATACCAATTTGTGATGACAGTAATTCCCTTGTGTATGTATGATTGGTAAAAGAGAAACCAGAAGAAAATGACACAAGAAGTTATTGGTGACAATTAATTAAAATGCTGGGACTCTAGGGGCGCTTGGGTGGCTCAGTTGGTTAAGCGTCCAACTTCGGCTCAGGTCATGATCTTGCAGTTTGTGAATTCGAGCCCATGTCGGGCTCTGTGTTGACAGCTCGGAGCCTGGAGCCTGCTTCAGATTTTGTGTCTCCTTCTGTCTCTGCCCCTCCCTCACTTGCGCTTTGTCTCTATCAAAAAATAAATAAATGTAAAAAAAGTATTTTTTAAATGTTGGGGCTCTAGTCCTTATTTTGTCAAAACTCAAGTCAACCTCTTTAAGTCTCAGTTTCTTTCTCAAAAATAAAGTCCATTCTAATCCTTTCTCTTTCATGTAATTCAGGATACCAACATGTATCCAGCAAAAACCAACTTGACTGATATGAAGATCAGAAGAAGCCAGGAAAATCAAATGTTCAATCTTCTATTCCAAATAGCCAGGGGGTACTACAATCAGGAGACAAGGCTGGTCCTGAAGGTGAAAGCCATTCAGGCATCACTGGATGTACTGTCTGATACACTGCAGTTGCTCCTGGTCACCCTAATATCCTCTATCCCACTTAACACCCTGGGTCTCCCATGATCCTCTACCATGTAGGCAACATTCTCCAAACAGGTGTCCCAACCTTGTACATGGCCTTTTGAAAATCCATACTGCATGCTACTGAAATTATCTTTCTAAAACGTAAAATCTTATCAGGTCATGCTCTCCTAAAAGTGTAATGACTCCACATAGCTTGCAGATGAAGTTCAACTGCCCCATCTTAAATAACTCAAGTCAACATGGCAAAATATGTCGCCATATTTTAAGGCCACAATCCCCTACCTGTGCCACTATAAGCACAGCAATAATGAAATGTAAGAGAAAATCATTAAAAATACATAGCTTTGTAGTCCTGACTCCAAATAGAAGTTATTAGAACACAAAGCAAGCAGTAACTAAGGCCAAAGCTGTAAACCAGTTGGAAGTAAAGGCCAGAATTAAGCACAGGTAGAATTTCAGCTCTTGTGAGTAATGGGCAAAGAAGGCTAAAAGCACTAATGAGGAGGGACTCATTTCTTTTCTTGAAGAACTTTCTTTTTTTAATTCCAGTATAATTAATGTACAGTATTATATTCATTTCAGGTGTACAATGTAGTGATTCAACAATTCTGTACATTACTCAGTGCCTATCACGGTAAGTTTACTCATATTCCCTTCACCTATTTTCATTCTTCCCCCACCCTGAGAAGGGAGTTTTAAGCCTGGTGTGCTGCTTAAAATGAAGGTCTGGGACAGAATTTCTGGCCTATGAAAGAAAAAGGAAAAAAACCTGCTTCTGAAACTAATAGTATTTTTGTTTCAATATAAAGCTAAGTCTCTAAAAAGAGAGGCACATGGCAGCACATAAAACTTTACGTGGGGATCTGCTGAAAGATGCTAGACAGGTCTGCAACTGAATGGATCTACTAGATTTCCATTATCAAAGCAGGACAGAAACTCTAAGCCACCAATATAGGAGTGGTTCTAGAGGCTGGGGTGGTGACAACCACAAAATTGTTAATGAACAATAAGGGATAAGAATAGAGAGAGGAGGCTCCTGTTTAAATATGGGTCTGCAAACCAAAACTTTAAAGAAGAATATTTCTGTTAAAAGAAGAACCAGTAATATCTATAATTTAAGGAAGAATTTTCTCTATAGGAAATGAAAACAGTATTACAATCTGAAAATGACTTTTAAATATATCTCTTTAATATTCCTTTAACACTGACTTTAAATTATACTTTAAAGAGATGATGAAAAAAAATAACATCAGCTAAAAACAAGAAATAATTCCTTAAAACAGGCAAAACAAAACAAGAATGATTTGGAAAAGGCTCAGAATTCTGGAAATAAAACATATATCAGCAAAACTCAAATTATGAAGATTAAAGAAAGGAACAAGTGTTTAGGAAATACAACTAGACATACCACAGCAAGAATAGATTCCAAAAGAATGGGTACATTTTTGAAGACTTACCTTTCTTCAAACTTCAATATCGAGCATACTGTCAAGAATGTAGCCAGAAAACATACGAATTTCATGAAAAGAGAGAGAGAGGTAAGGAAGTATGATCAGTAATGAAACAGGAAAAGGTGGATCACTAAAACTGGGATCTTCAAGAACTGAAAGGCAACAGAGGTTTACCAGTTTTGCAAATTACCTTGGAGGAAGATGGGCAAGTCAGATTTTGCACAAGCCACAGGTGGTACCTGGGAAATGTGCTTTTCTATATTTTAAGTAGAACCAATCTGTTCCTCTGACTTCATGATGCACAAAACTTAGCTGGTATAGTGGCATATCTATGATGATTTGGAAAGTGAACAACCTAGAACTAGTGAGTACCAATCATTTCAAGTTTCAGCATTTCTTTTATTCAAAAGAACATCACTTTCCTTTAAGATTTATTATAATAGGACAAGGTTTTAAATCACAGGTAATCTGTAAATGACATTATTTGTATTTTTTAAAATGTCCCAGAAAAGGACTTTTACTTTTGGGAGTTCTCCAAAGTAAAATGAGATGTTACTTGTTTTACCTGAAATTATTATAGTCGCCTTCAAGATTAACTATTCAGAGAGGTACAAATACAGTTTGTACAGGTGTATCTGCATCAGTGCCAGACACTGCACTGCTATGACCCTTCTCAACTTACCATCATCAATGACTCAGAATTTTCATTTGTGAAAAGTTTCAACTATTTCTGTGTTAGTTTTCACTAAGAAACCTAGCCTTTCACTACTTTAAAGAGAACAAAACCATATATTACGAATTAAATAACAGAGGCACCTTTGTGGTTCAGTTAGCATCCGACCCCTGATTTCAGCCCAGGACATGATCTTACAGTTCCTGAGATAGAGCCCTATGTTGGGCTCTGTGCTGGCAGCATGGAGCCTGCTTCGGATCCTCTCTCTCCCTCTCTCCCTCTCTCCCTCTGCCCCTCTCCTGCTCATGGTCTCTATTTGTCGGTCTGTCTGTCTCTCTCTATCAAAATAAATAAATAAACTTCAAAAAAATATTAAATAACAAAGGTGCCTTAAGTTCCTAAAAATGAGGTGCTACATAACCACAAAGTTTTATTAATAGTTTATCTTCAAACTTCTATATGAAGGTAGATTTTACATGAATGAATACTGCAATCTGAAAATAAAATGAGGGGTGAAGGAGTGATTTCATGAGACCATGAGAATCACAATGACTCTAAACCCCCATCATAAAACCTTTATCTTGCCATTAGGTTTACTGATCTCTCCATTCATTGTTACTAATTTAAAGATCTGGAGGACTGTCAGAGATATCTGGTAAAAGTAATTGATCTTTCAAGGTAATCTCAAACCCACTATTCAAAACTTTTTTAGCTTTAAACTACACAGCATTTAAGAATAAGAGGGAAGCAATATGTCACACTTTTGCAAAGGAGATTGTTTAGGCCCCACTCTCTTTATTTCACACTGCAAAACAGACCAACAGTGGAGCCAGAAACAGTTTGCTTTCTGAAACAATGCTGTACCCTCCATGGTGCGTGACATGGTAATGCTCTGTGAGTTTGTTTACACAAGCCAGATCCAGCTGTGCTAGTGGCTTAACTGCTACTCAGAAGTTAAGGGGCAGACAAGGGACTTGAGAAATCACCAGAGAACAGTAGTATGAAGATGTAAAAAGATAGGCCATTCATTTTTCCTTATTTGTGTCAAGGGAAAAAGGAGAATGAGCCTAAATGTGGGAAAGGAATTTTAAAAACCATTTTAAAACTAGTTTTCATTATTTTCTATTTATAGACATACATTTAAAATATACTCAAAATTTAAAATCCATCTAAAGTTGAGGTGTCTCTTTGACATGAAAGTTTCTCTCATTTTATTTTACTTTCACTTTTTGCTTCAGATACACTGAGTCATACTATTTGCAAAAGTATCAGTTGATCATTTTTAAGTAATTTTCTTGTTCATTCAATAAATATTTATAGAGCAACTCACGAGGCTCCAGCATGTTCCAAGCACTAAGGATACAGCAGTGAACAGTACAAGCAAAAATCCCTGTCCTTGTAGAGCTTACTTTCTAGTCAGAGACAAAGAAAACATATAATATTAACAAGTTAAAATCCATAGAAAGTTTGATGCTGCTAGGAGGTAAAGAGAAAAACAAAGCAGGGAATGGAGACAGGGAATGTTGGGTTGCACTTTAAAATAAGATGAGGCTTCTCTGAGCAAAGGGGGGAAACACAATAACAAAAATGTAGTAGCCACAGAAGTAGTAGTCCTGGTGGAAGTCATAGTAATAAGAGTTTGAAACTTGCCATGCAGCAGGCCCTGGGCCAAGTGCCCTACCAGCACTCTGTCATTTAAGCATCACGACAAGTCTGTGAGTCAGGGAATACTATTATATCTATTTTATATCTGGAAAAAATGAAGCTTATAGCACTTAATGAGCTTGCCTAGGTCACAGTCAATAAGTAGTGGTGGTGAGATCAACACGAGGGGAAAAAATAATAATATAAGGGAAACAACCAAACTACCACTACACACACAGACACACACCAACATACAAACCACCATCAACATGCACACACACCCATGTATGCTTTACAATATTTTCCATAATACATAATATTCTCTATAACCAATTCTATAGAATTGGTACCTGACTTTTCTGTGCAATTTAATCCTAAGTTGATGCTTCACTTTTCCAAAAAGCGGGGTGGCTGTGATTTACAATCAGATTGTCCATAACAGTATATTTTTAGGATGGTTTTTCATAATTCAGAATATTATTTTCCCATAGATACACTATTATAAATAGTGGCCTAGTTTTCACATAAGTCTATAGGATTCAGAATGCAGCTAAAAAAGAAATTGAGTTTTAAAAAGGAGAGGATGCAATTAATATGTCCTCACTGCAACTACTTTCCACTTCTCCCACCCAAACCCACTCCTGTCATCTCCATTCAGGGCTCTACCTCTTTGGGACAAAAACTACTCCTTCTGTAGAGACTCCAAGCCCAAGGCCCTGAGTGTGTTCCAGTCTGGACTCCCTATCCATGTCAGCCTGAAAGCATGTTCTTTGCTGGTGGAGCAGCCCTCATGTGAAGTCTCGGGGCATGCATGTCATCTGCAACAATGAATTTAACAACAAAGAATTCTCTCATACTAAACAACTATGCAGAGTAACGTGACTGTAGTTGTTCAATGAAATTGTCAATGTTTAAAAACAAATTAAAATAAAACCAACTATTTTAAAATGAGGAATAGATTTTTAAATATGAAAAACAAATTTTAAATCTAGCTTTAAAGGAGAGATGGATGTAGAAAAGTGGCATGGAAAGGAAAATACACAGGAGGAGAACCACAAACCTTCAAGAAACTGCCAGACAGACTCGGCCAAGCTACACTTGTGCATTCCAGTTCTCAGTAAAGGAGTGTGATGCTGGGGTACTGGGCAATGAGGATGGGAAGGGTGGTCCTCCTACATTAGACTTCAGAATTTTCTTACAGTAACATTACTCACAGTAGGAGTGGAGAAAGTTTATGAGAGTTTATTCCACATGACAGAACTGGAAGGTCAAGGGGAAATGGGATCTTAGCAATGCTACAGGTTACAATCTAGTGGTTAATGCAATATGTTTTAGGAATTCAAGCCAGAATAGCCAGAAAAGTGCAAGAAAAGAAGTGGATAAAGCTAAATAATTAGAAACCTAGACCTAAGAAATGGACAAACTCTAGGTATGGGGAAGGGTCAGAGAACAAGTTAAAGAGGCTGTGATGGAGAAGAAAGATTTTACATGGGCAAATCCCTGGAGAACAGTGGTGCCTTACAACAGAATGGCCAGGCTGGTGTGTGGTCAGGGTTGGGGGAAAAAGAGAGAGACCAAGGGCTTCCACTGGGGTAACAAGGGAACCCAGACATTCCCAAAGAAGAAAGGCTCTGCTTTCACACATGAGTATTTTCACCCAGAGTGACAATTTACATTTAAATTAAAGAGAAAGAAAATTGACTCTGAAAACTTGAAAGAGTCCAATAGGCCTTGCTTAGTCTTTGAAAAAATATGCTCTGAGTGCCTAGAGTATTGAGGGCATTGGATGATGACTAACTTCTTCCCCTGGCCCTTGTCACAACAGACTGGGGAGGGAAGACAGGGTAGACACAAGTCAAAGGGCACCAGCTTTCACAGAGGAAAAACAAAGGTGATCATGTTATGTGTGATGAATAAAGGTTACTCTTCATTCTCATGCTTTCCTCCCTTGTTTCTCTCAGAATATGTGTACAAGGGAGATGCACAGAATAGTCCTAGTCTTCTCCTTAAGCTCTCCAACAATCAGAAACAGTTATTTTAGGTAAGGTATTTTGTGAGGAAGTCAGTTGCTTTTCTGGAAAACCAAAGATTAGGAATGTATTTTTTAATTTTTTTGTATTTCTAAAATGCTCCTCTACCATTAAAAGACAGCAGAGGGGCACCTGGGTGGCTCAGTTGGTTAAGCGTCTAACTCTCCATTTCAGCTCAGGTCATGATCTCGATATTTGTGCATTCGAGACCTGCATTGGGCTCCACACTGACAGAGTGGAGCTTCCTTGGGATTCTCTCTCTCCCCCCTCTCTCTCTGTCCCTCCCGTGCTCACTCTCTCTCAAAATAAATAAATAAAATAAATAAAACATAGCCGAAATAATATAACCGTTCTTAATATGCCAAAGCTCTGACTATAAACATTAATAACTGACACTTGAAAACTACAGAACATTTATGAATGTTTTCTTCTTTACCAAGTATGCTTCATGCTCTGTGCTGAACCATAATAAAGCACATACAAAATTAGTAATAGTCCCTGTGTTCCTCTGCCTGTGGGTCAAATGCCTGGCCTGGCACTCTGACCTGTCCTCACAGAAACAAAAACAGGCCAAATGCTCAGACTTGTTGCAGAACCGAGAGCCTCTTGGGTATGGTATGTGGTTACAGACACAGCAAATGTTCAGGGGAAAAAAAAAGAAGAAGACTGTTCATGATGGACAAGGTACCACAAAATAAAGAAGGAATGTTTAAGTTTTAAAGAACAAAAGGAAAATATCAAAAAATAAATAGAAGAACCCATAGTATGCTCAAAAGAAATATATCCAAAGGTGTCCAAAGTTCATGCAATCCTGATTATTAAACCAGAAATGGAGGTGTTAAGATTACTCCAGAAAACAAAGCAAGCTTCTGTTTCGGACGTTTGATACGAAATACCAATCCCAAACATTTCATTGTATTTGAGGCTAACACTTCCATAGTGATGCTGCTTGAATAGGCAAAATTAAAAACGTTAAAAACCTAACATGTAGAGTTAAAGTTGTTTACTATCTGTTTTAAAACAAATACAGACCCAATAGGAATTAAAATACCATACATATTGTGTAAACTCTTATTCTCTCTTCATTAATTAGCCTTAAACCCAAAGTGGTAGGAAATGCCAAAGACACCAATGCCAAGACACTACTCACATTGTTATCTGTAATTTTTTACTACTAACAAATTTTCTCCTTTGGGACTATTCTTTATTTTCCTATTATATATAAATTAACAGTTCTTAAGAAGCTTTAACATTCTGGATATTTAAAGCATATGTCACCTTTAGAAAGAATGCAGGAATTCTGACAAGATGAAAAGAGCTGGAATGCAAAGGGCGTACGTGCCTGTATATGAAGGCATAAGCAGGAGGCTTGCAACAGGGTTTAGCTTTAACACATTTGGCTTCAGAAATATGAAACTTGGGTTTTACCAGTACATTAGAGACAAAATGGTTGGAATCTCTACATATCTGCAGTTCTATATCAGCAGGGAAAGGGTGTTTGGAATTCACCCTTGCATGCTTTCCACCAAGTGGAGGAACTGGGCCTTTGTGGTCACATGAGCACTGCTCACTGCTCTCCTTCCTGACAACAGTAATCCTCCATAAATTGTTAGGGTTACAAGCGGGGCTGCTTATAAAACTTTATGCTAGTAGAAGAATAAATGAATGTAAATACATTTAATATAATAAAAAGATTAGCTGAATACAGTGACTCCACATTGGAGTTAGAACTGAGTGCAATGGAGACGTTTCTACCTTGGACTTCATACCACAATGTCTTTTTTTCCTTCTGTAAAACAGGGCTAACAGCATTTTTGTGACCTGTGAATCTATATCAGAGCTTAACAACTTATGGAGGTCTCAGATTTTTTTAAAGTACTATAAGAATAAAAGGAAATAATTTTTTTCATACACATCTTATAGAAAGGAAAGTACACAATTCAAGTTTTCAGGAGGGAAACTACTGCCATCCTAAAATTCATGACCTCTGGACTAATTTAGGCAAATGTCTCTTGAGTTTTCTCTTAGTACTTAATGTTTTCCCTACCCATTAATTGTTGCTAAGTCACCCTTTTTGTCTACAAGCTACTAGAACTTTCATATAGATTTCAAGGTAAATTTTAAGCTATTCACTGTGTATTTCAAGGTTTTCCATCATGTGACTCCACCCCACCTGTCAAAACTTACTTATTAAGTGTTGGGAACATGTTTCCCAGGCAAGAGATCAAAGGAGTTCCTCCAGTACTGTCCATGGGGCCAAGGAATATACAGATAAACAGGCCTTATTTATCATATCTGGAAACTTGAAGAAAAAGAGTGTCTGTTTTTCACTATCTTGATAAAATCAGCACAAAGTGTATTTCTGACACATATTCTTGATTTTAGGAGGTATCTTCTCTCTTAAATTTAACTGGGAAGTATAAAAACCATACCTAAAAATCCTGTTACCTATGTAGCAGGCAACTATTTAAAGCTGCTTCAGAGGTTGCATGACCAAGGATGGGCCAGTCAGGACTCCAGCCGCCAGGCAGTCTCGGGCTTCTTCCCACTATACCCCTGATCTGACTGGAACACTGCCTTCACATCACTCTTCTCCCCAGTTCCTCAGTTTCTCATGACACACCTTTCTGGTCAATTGCCCTCTCTCATCCCTTCCCAGGTCCGTCCTGACTTCTGTGATCTGGAGAGGATCAGAGGTGGCAGGTTGAGGATGCAGGATGTGCTCTTGGGGCCAGATTGCCTGGTTTTGAGTCCCAGCTCTACTTCTTAGCAGTAGAACAATTTTAGACATGTTGCCAAACTTTTTTGTTTCTCAGTTTCCTCATCTGTAAAAGAGGAGATATTAATATTACCTACTCTGTGAGGCAACTGTGAAGATTCTCCACAATAAGTGCCAAGAACAGTCAGCCACTCTTATTACCATCCTACTCTGCTGAGTCCCCTTCCCCTTTTTGGCCTTCTACTGTGATCTCTGCAGGCCACATTCTGGGGTGAAGGAAATTCTCCACTGATTAACCTTTTGCTCACATGTTGTCTCTATTTCCTTTTGGAAATCTAGCTGGTTCCCCATTGGTCAACTAATTAACCTACATTCTTACTAATACTGGAACACACCACTGATAACTCCCAATTTCTCCTTGTTTTTCCCCCTCTGTACTGGAACTCCTTGGCTGCCAAAGAATACCCTAAGTGAACATGGTAACATTGTAAATTTGTGAGCAATCAATCTATGCAGTTTGTAGTCACTTCACATGCTATTAATTAGCTCCCTTTTGGATTCCCTACCACTCCTCTCAAAGTCCTACCCTATCCTTTTTCTCTCCTTCTCCAGAACACTAGCTCTCTATTTCACCCAGAAAACAGAAGAGTCATTGGGGAATAAGTTTTCTCAAATATTTTACTCTACATAAACTTCATTGGTCTTTTCTCCTGTGATATTGTGGTTTACTATTTATATATATATATATATATATATATATAATATTTATATATATATAATATTTATATATATATATTTAATATATATATTTATATTTATATTTATATTTATATTTATATTTATATTTATATAATATTTGGTTTACACGTCTTCCCCCCCCTGCTTTCTGGCACAGAGCCCCTAAAATCCTTGGATGATGGAACTGATTAGAACCATCCTTTTGTTATGTTAATAATGTGACTAAGGATGGGGATGACTACCCAGAGAACCAACAGTGTGATTAAGGGGTTGGAGCTTTCAGCCCCACTCAGGGAAGGTGGGGAGAGGGCCAGAGGTTGAATCAGTCACCAATGGTCAGTGATTTGATCAATCATGCCCATAAAAACCGAAAAGGATGGGCTTTGGAGAGCTTCCAGGTTGGTGAACACATGGAGATTCTGGGCAAGTGGCACATCAAGGGAGGGCATGAAAGGTCCATGCCCTTTCCCCATACCCTGCCTTGTGGATCTCTGCCACCTGGCTATTTCCGAGTTACATCCTTTTATAACAAACCAGCGATCTAGTTATAAAATTTTCTCTTGAGTTCTGTAAGCAGCTCTCACAAATTAATTGAACCTGACAGGAGGTCATAGGAACCTCTGACTTACAGCCAGTTGGTCAGAAGTACAGATACTGGACTTGTGGCTGGCATATATATAGTCCAGGGGGAGGATGGGTCATTGGGAACTCCAATTTGTAGACAGTCAATCAGAAGCACAGATAAGAAGCTGAGGTTGGCACTGGTATCTGAAGTGGTGGCGGGTGGGGGAGGAGTGAGATCTCCATCTCACTTGAAGAGCATCATTGACACTGTTTTCCCTTTCTGAAGCCTAAAATAGCATCTCCGTTCGGTTCCCACTGCTATTTTCCCAGCCAAGCCCACAACCACTCACCTACATTGGTCTCCATGCTATTCCTTCAACCTGTTATGGAAATTCCTGACTTAGGGGCTTTGCATTGCCTATTGTTTGTACCTAAAATACTTTTCCTCTAGATATCTGCATGCCTGAACACTTCCACTTTATTTAAGATTTTCCTCAAATGTTACCTTCTAAATGAGGTCCCAATCACCCATGTTCCATTCCACCTGTGTCCCTAGCATTCTTTATTTCCTTGGCTTATAGTATTTATTGATCACCTTCTAAAATAACATGTAATCTGCTTGCCTACCTACCTCCTTACTTAGTATTCTGGTTTACTATTACAGTATTAACATCCACCTTGCTAGGGCTTACATTGTCCCCCGATGGGTCTCAAACACCTAGAACAGCACCTGGCACACAGAAGGTACCCAATAATTGTCTGTTAAGTGACTTAATCTACAGGAGACTAACAGGCTTCTTTAGAGCAGCCAGTCTCCAGCCTCTTTCTCACCCAAAAGATCCCACACACTACCCACAAAAACCATAGAGATTTTCCAAAAGATCTTTTTTGAAATATGTTCATGAATAAAAAGGAAAAAGGAAGAGCTATTAATAAGAAAACAATCCAGCACCACAGATAGAAGTAGATCACCCAACTGCTTTTTCTGCAGAATAAAGTCTAGATTCTCTCCCAGGACACCTGGAGTCCTTAATCTAGATGTCTCCACTTGTTACCACTGTGACCTCTCGTCTTACCCTTGCCCAGATCCATCCACTACCTACTGCACATTCAGTCCACTAAACTATCTTCATTTTCCAAACAGGTCATAGATATTCTCCTTTCTAGGACTTTCTTCTCAGTATTTTTGTTTGTTTCATTGCACAGAATGCTGCCTTACTTATACAATAAATTCCTGAGCTTCTCATTCCTTTTTTGGTAGTTTCTAAATCCCAGGAACTGAATTAGATATTTCTTCCTCTATTACTTTTGATACTACAATACCAATTTAATATAAGACCCCACCACACTGATTTGTAGACTCCTTCAGGGCAGAGGCTGGGGCTTTTCCATTTTGCATCCCAGCATCTCCTCAGAGGACCTGGCACATAAAAGATGTTCAATAAACTTCTGTTGTGGGCAGATGATGAAATAAAAAATTAAATCTTACCACAACGTAAAGGATTATCATCAAGCAAGAAACAAAAATATAGGGACCCCTGGGTGGCTCAGTCAGTTAAGCGTTCAACTTCAGCTCAGATCATGATCTCTCAGTTCGTGAATTTGAGCCCTGCATCAGGCTCTGTGCTGACAGCTCTGAGCCCGGAGCCTCCTTCGGATTCTGTGTCTTCCTTTCTCTCTGCCCCTCCTACACTTGCGCGCGCTCTCTCTCTCTCTCAAAAATGAATAAATATTTTTTAAAAATTTATTTAAAAAATACTTATGTTTTCTGTATCTATCTCTTTTGAACCATATTTCATTATTTATTTGTTCTTCATTGTCAAATGTTACCAGAAAACTATTTAATAAATGTTTGCATAGTTTTAAGTTAAATCTAACATTAGAAAATTTCTTTTAATTTATTCTCCTGACCTTAATCTTTAATGGTTCCTTCTCTAAAAGGAAAAGAGCAAAAAGGGAAAAGAAGTTTGTATAGGCTCAAAAGAATTTTTTTTTTAATACAAAGACTTATCGTTGTCTGGAATTTAAGTGGATTCTTTTTTTAAAAGCTAGCTCTAGCTGCCAATTTCCTGTGTTCTCCAAGTGCCAACAGGGCTGTGGTGACAAGAATCACTGCTCCATGAAGCTCTGCCCACTTCTGATCATCCACACCATACCTTCCAAGTGACCTGATACATGTCATGGTAACCCTTAGTTCTTGGCTTAAATCTTTCTTTGGTGTGTGTGTGTGTGTGTGTGTGTGTGTGTGTTTGAAGGAAATGAAGACAGTAACCTATATAAGGGGAAGTATATGCAAAAGGAATATAATAACTGGTTTTGGAAGTACACATTATGATTAGAATATAAATAATTTTCTTATTCATTCAATTTGTACTGATATTCTTTGGCTACTAAGACATACAAACCCATACTGACTACTTTGTTTGCTTGGTCTTTATACACTAAAAAAATATTTTATTTATTCTCCCTACACACACATATATACATATACACTCATATACCTTTCCAACTATCACTCCTCAACCAAAACAAACAAATATGGATATAATCATGATATAAAGTTAGTAGGTGAAAGCAGAAGACTAAACTCTTAGGATATATTTATATCAGTTCTAAAATTCTTAGTGTTTCTTTCCCAGGAGAGAAATAATATGCTATATTCTATAACTTGTAGCTTGTAATTTTCACAAAGCATCAAGAAAGCAAACCATAAATAACTCTCCAACAAATATGTACAGCATATTACTAGGTCTAGGCACTGTGCACAGTTTGGGAACAGAAAGAGGAATGAAGCACAAACTCTGTCATTAAGGAACCCATAATGTATAAGGGACACATACATGCAAAAATATATATATTAAAACATATTTAATGCACAATTAGAATGATGCCAAGTATTAATAGCACAGAGGAGGAAGGGAGCAGTAAATATGCCCTGGGTAGTCTGGGCCTTCAAGGAGGGGTGACAATTAAGCTAAGCCATGAGAGATTATAGGTCTTTACTGGACAAACTGGGGGGAAGGGCAGAGAGAGGAAATAGTATTGAAAGACCTAGAAATCCCTTCCTTTTTAAAAGAAGAAATCATATTGAAATCACCAAAGCAACATAAAATTAAGAAAAATATCAGGGGCACCTTGGTGGTTCGGTCAGTTGAGCATCCAATTTTTGATTTCAGCTCAGGTCATGATCCCGGGGTCATGGGGTCAAGCCCCACGTCAGGTTCTGTGCTGAGCATGGAGACTGCTTGGGATTTGGGATTCATTTTCTCTCATTCTCTCTCTCTCTCTCTCTCTCTCTCTCTCTGTCCCCCTGCTCTCTCTCAAAACAAAAACAAACACAAACATATATATAAAGAAAAGAAATATAATGTAGAAATATAAAGGAAATATAATATATATTATATATAAAAGAAAAATATGAATAGCAGTGCTAGAACACAGAGAAGGACACATTCAACAAAAGAAAACTAAAGAATTTTTAAACACCATAAAGAATGTATAGTCAGGTTTATCAGGCAAAATAATGTTGAGTTACTAGTACTATGATAGAAAAAGGCAAAAAGCTTTTTAAGTCACCCCACAAACCTGTAGAAACCTCTAGGCCAATAAAAGCAGCAATCCGGCTTACAACACAGCCAGGAAAAAATGGGGTCACAGAAACTGAGTGGCCACCATTGTGATGACCCTAGATTTCTTTTGTGGAGGATAGCTCACTATATAATGGGGTGGGGGGTGTTGCATGAAGCAGGAAAGAGAAGAGGGACTATGCCACAGACAGCTCACAGTGAAAGACAGGGGACCACAGTCATGTAGAAAGAATGTACCCACCTCCACATACCTCTGGGCAGACTTCCTACTGGCTACAACTCTAGACAAGGCAGCCTGTGAGTCCCACCATATCCATAGATGCTACCAACACAGGAGAGGAAAAGAAACAGAAGGTGGAGACAAACAGACTAAGGGAATATCAGAATCCTCAAATAGTGGCTGGTCAAAGCATGCCATTGTTGTCTTGTCTTGAGGAAGATCAATCAGTCAATCAGCTCCCACCCCCACCAATATTTCTATAGGTAGCTACATAACTGGTTTACTGAAGATCCTGCACTTGGGGAAATACAAATGTGAAATGTTTAAAACTGCTTCTCCACTGTCCCCAACTTTACAACTTCAAATATTCCTTTCTCTAAGCAGAACTCTCAACTACATGTGGGCAGATTCTAGAACTTGCTAGTTACTCTCAGATGTCATCAGTCTGATTTCCTAACTGCTCCTCCAATGCAGGCCAGTCTTGTCCCCAGGGGGCTTGGTTTGGTGAGATCCTGCTCTGCTCTGATCCTTTCCCTTCCAATCCAGCAGCTCTGACTAGAGAGGGCAGGAGTAACTGTTGCAGGGACACCTCTTGGGGTTAGTTTCCTATTTTTTGGTGATCTCTGCTTCTTTGCCTAACAACCAGGTGGGTCATTGGGTGGCAGGTGCACATATGCTAATTAAGGCATAATTTGCTAGAGTGAATTCTTGGAACAGGGAGGAGCTGCACCATGACACAGTTTCCTGGGGGATAAATCTGGCTTTGGGACAGCATTTTCTGATATGCTCTCCACCTCTAACAACTGCCTCCAGTAGCACATCTAATAGTCTCCTATTGCTGGGGTTTCCTCACTGAAGGTCCAGTCTTCCATACCAGCAAGAGGGTGGCTATTCCACTGTTGTCCTTTCTTTATGCCCTGCCATTTCTCTCCAATTCTCTTCTCCTCTGCTCAAGTAGAATGCCTTTATTAGTTAGGATTGGGCTCATATGAAAGTAATAGAAAAGCCAGTGAACCTTGTCTAAGTGAACCTTAGACAAGATGAAAGTTTATTCTCTATTAACATAAGTCCTTCTATTGCTCCACTATCAACATCATATGGCTTCTAACCCTTGGGCCAAAATGGCTGCAAGAATCCCTACCATCACATCCAACCTCCCATGAAGAAGATTCTATCTCTTCTCCTTTATAGACTCATAAATACACACATGCACACACACACACACACACACACACACACACACACACACACAAGATTATAGTATATTACATGTTACTTCTACTGGAAAGCAATTTCTTAGTGCATTAGTAGTCACATGTGCACACCTAGATACAAGGGGAGGTAGAAATGTAGTTATTAAAGGGTGTATAATCAGGACAAAAAGTCAGAATTCTATTACTAAGAAGAGAAACAAAGAAACTGGGGGACAATCTATAGCTTCTACCATACTACCTAAATAGAATTCCAATGAAAGAATGAGATGTATTTTTCTTGGAGCATCACCAATTTTCCCAAAAAATTCTTTTGATGCCCCCCCACCACATTAGCTTGGTCAGAGAAGGAAACAGCCACAGCATTCACCACTAGGCTGACAATTCATGCCTAATGATTCTTTCCCCTCTTCCTACTCAATATGCTTTGATGGATGCGGGGAGGAGGTTATAGGGTTGACAGAGAAAGTCCTGGCAGATAGCAAAGCTGGTTCTGATGCTGCTTCTTAAGGCTTGACAAAGGAATGAGGTCCCAGCTATTGATGGTTCTCTTAAGAATGTGAGGACTTCATGGCTCTAAGATCCCTGGACACAAATCGCCAGTTATGCAGAGACAGAAAACAACCCACTCAACATCCTCTGATTTCTTCCTAAAAGGGGCTGTGACCTTCTTGTCCATTCCTAGGTGACACACCTGCAAGGGAAGGCCACCTTTTGGCCTGTGAACCCTGTGGAGCTCACCCCCACTGACCATTTGGTGGGAAGAGGCCCCTCAGAGAACAAGAGACTTCCACAACTGCTAAGTGGCGCCTGCCAACCACTAACAGTGATCAGTTCACACCTTCCTTCATCAAAATGAGCAGGCAATGAAAAGCATGCACTACTGGGATAGATCAGTATCCAAAAACAGGGGGAAGAGGGAGCAACTGGAATAAATAGTTGAAAAAGCCCTGTTGAAAATTAGTATCTTCAGGGAGATCTGAAGAAATGCCATCTCAGAAGCAGGAGAAGACTGTTATGAAAAAATAACCAAGAAATAGCTCTAGGAAATTAAAAACACAACTGCTTAGGTGAGATACTTGTTGGGGACTTCAGGTAACCAAATAAAACACTCAAGAAAACCAAATTCTTGATTCAGAACACCAACTCAATAGTCTTCCAGAATGCAGAAGGGAGGCTGGTGAGAGAATAGCAAGAAACATAAGTGTTATATCCAAGACATTCCATTGCCATGAATTTGAATGGGTGAAAGAGAAGAAATAATCAACAAAATAGAAAACTTCCCTGAGGATAAAGGTCCCCCTAAGTGCTGGACCAGAACACTGACAGATCACATACACCCAAACCCCTGGTGGAATTTCTAAATATAAAGAGAAAATCACTATGAGCTCCCTGGTAAGAAATAAGGAAGGAACGGGAAAAGGAGAAAATGGAAAAGAAGGGAAGGCCAGGGAAGAGTGGAGAAGGGAAGAGAAAGACAATTCTAAAGGCTAAACATAGTGGAGAAAATAAATATACCAATCTGAAAGAAAGGATTATGACCCCAGAGTTGAAACCAGATATAATATTTAAATGTGAAGAGTTGCCTGGGTGGCTCAGTAAGTTAAGTTTTCGACTCTTGATTTCGACTTAGGTCATGATCTCATGGTTGGAGCACCATGTTGGTGCTTGGGATTTTCTCTCTCCCTCTCTCTCTGTCCCTCCCCACTTCTGCCCCTCCCTCACTCTCTCTCAAAAATAAATGAAACTTAAGAAAAAGACATAATATTAAATGTGAAGATAAAAGAAAAACATTTTTGAAAATGAAAAGACTTGCAAAGCATAACAATAATGCATTCTTTTCAGGTAAGGTATTATTTGAGGTAGTACCTAAAAAAAAAAAATCCAAATAAGTAAAGCAATGTGTGACAAACAATAAAAATTTTTAGCCCAAACCATCTTAATAATGCAGTTGTGGAATTAACTGCAATTACAGAATGATTAAAATAGAAAAGATAAAACATAAAAAAATTTGAACTAATATTTAAAATATACATTGTTTCTAAGAACCTAGGACTCAAGGAGGAAAAGAATAGATAAGCATAAACCATGCATAAGATTTCCTTTTATCCTTGGCAAGGATGTAGTGAGATGCAGATACTCTTAAATTCTTGGAATTCATAGTTTCAAATACCACCAACAAAATATAGTTGGAATGTAGAACCCCAAAATAACTGGAGGTGGAATACAGCTTAAAGAAAATGAGATAAATAAGAGAGTCAGAAACAGAAGAAAATAAATGAAAAGCATAGCAAACTTTTAAAAACATAAAATCACAATCGTAGGAATTAGGACAGATAGATCAAGAATCAAAATAGATGTGAATGCCTTGAATTCTTCTATTTAAGACTAAAAAGTTCTTTGAGTATTAGGAAAATTAATTAGATGCTATTTTCAAGATTCTTACCCAAAACATGAAGCAGAAAGACTGAAAACAAAAGGACAAATGCCAATAAAAATAAAGTAAAAGTAGCAATACTAACATCAAATAAAGTATAATCCAAAAAACCACATTAATCAGGAAAAAGATATTTTATCTAGTTAAAATAAATATAAAAAATAAAAATATGAAAAAATATATAAAAGAATGAAACATTTAGAACACAAAGCAACATAACAGTGTCCAAAAGCATAAAGCAAAAATAATTAGAAGTTCAAACACAATTAGACAATACAGTTTTATTTGCAGGATTTCTATATAAATCTTAGAATGTAAAAGATTAAGTACTCAAAAATAAATAAATAAAAGAAGTTGGGGAGGAAGAGAGAAAATGGAGAATGGAGAAGGTATTTTCAGAGCTTCCGTTTTACACGTTCTACACCCTATGTTGCTCTACCAGCAATAAAAAAGTAAGAAGCAAGCCAACTACAGGTAGCTATGGTACAGGCCATAAAGTGCCACTTGGCAAATCAAGAATATAGACATCATTAGGTGGAATGAGACACAAAGAGCTTGAAAAATTGGTTGAGACCAGACTAAAAAGCCTTGGATGTCAGGGTAGGTAGTCTGAATCTTGCTAGTAAAGGTGACACACCCAGATGTCTCTGAAAGTGGGACTGAGAATGGAGTAGTGTAGGAAAGGAGGACAGTGGCAAGAGGTGAGTGGGCAGACAACTGTGACAGCCTGGGTAAGTCAAGAGAACAAGATTCCAGGAAGAGCAATAGTAATGAGACTTACATAAGAGTAGTGCACAAGCATTCACCTGTGCTTGCAAACTGAATGTGAACTTTAAAGTCGGCTAAACACATAACAGGAATATGCATGCCATTTGTCTTAAATTACCTCAAGGCCACCACAAAGGCACACAGTTTTAGTTAAAGGACACAACAATGTTAGGAAGGGAAAATCAATTGTGTATTTTGCATATATACATGGAAATTAAATGCTTTCAGATATGCACTAAGAATTTAATATTTTTCATATGTGTATTTTTATGAGCAGGAAAATTTGTGTTTAAATGTGTTACTAAGTTCCTATGACCTTTTCTTTTACCTTTCTTTGAGGGCTGCTTCCTACAGGCTCTGCCATCTCACTCCCTCCAGTCTAACCACAGGCCTTCCTAACAGTTATCTGTGCTTGGTCCATGTCTTCACTCACTTAAAAACCTTCAAGCGCTTCCCAGAGCCATTTTAACATACTTTTCAAAGCCTCCCACAGTCGGTCTCTAATTTAACGTTTCAAAAACCTTGTTCTGTGCAACAACCCCCATGGTATTCCCACTTCAGTCACTGAGGACCCCTTTGGTCAGCCAACACATCAGAACAGACTATCTTTCAAAATTGTTTTCTCCCTTCATGCAGCTTCTCTTTTTAAGTCTGTATTATTTATAACTCCTACCATATTAACAGATTTATCAAGAACTACAGTTCAAATCCAAGAACAACTACAACTAGAGCTATAATTATTAGCTACCAGCATTTATAGAACGGCAGGTAGGTGTCAGGTACCAAGATGGGCACCACACATATACCCTCCTTGCATCAGTACAGCTGTACTAAGATTCCTGAGTCTGTTTAAAAAGAATCCCCCCCTGATACCTGATCTCTCTCCTCTTCCAATTTTGATACCTGATCACCTGGCTAGCCTTCAGCAAGAATCCTTTTAAGTCGGTTTAACATAAAATCCCCCTACCCATGATGCGATGTTGCCTCTTGGTAATTTTCTATCCACTGACCTGCTCACTCTGTTGCTTGGCTATAAAGCCGACTTGTCCTGTAATTAGACTTGAGCCTGATCTCTCTTTTCAAATGCATTATCCCTATTGCAATAGTCTTGAAGGAAGGCTTCCTTAACATATCAACAAGTGTCAGAACAATGTTTTTTTTAACAAGTGTTTCATACAAAGAAGATAGGTTCAATAAAATAAGAGGTCAAAGATAATCAAACAAAACCCACTGTTCAACAGCTTTTTATTGTGCGTCTACTATGTTCCAGCCATTACTCTAGGCATGGGGAAAACTGTAGTAAACAAAACCTATAAAATCCCTGCTCTCATGGAGCTATAATCAGGTGGGAACGTAGACAGTAAATAAGCTTATAATGTCAGGCAGTAATCATAACAGATAACATTGACCACATGCCAGGCATTGTTCTCAAAGTTTTGCCTATAGGTGATGAAGATTAAGGAGTGCACTTGTCGTGGTAAGCACTGGGTGATGTATGGAATTGCTGAATCACTATATTGTATATCTGAAACTAATATAACACTGTATGTTAACTACACTGGAATTTTTTAAAAATAAAAATTAAAAACCAAACCTCAAAAAAAAAAGAAAAATAAAAGCTTTGCCTATATTAATTCATTTAATCCTCATGACAACTTTATAAAGGACATATGGTTACAACCCAATTTTACATATAAGGAAGAAGAGGCACAATGAGATTGAGATGCTTGCCCAAAGTCACAACACAGTAAATGAATGGCAAAGCCAGGAAATCAAACTCAGGCAGTCTGGCTCTGAGGTTGTGCCTCTACCACACAGTACTGACCCTTAAATACAGTGAGGGAAGAAAACATGACAGGTAAGTATGGCAGGCAGAGAAGACCTCTGATGAGGCACTATTTGAAGAGAAATCTAAAAGTATTGAGAAAACAGGCCAGGTAAATATCTGGGAGAAGAATGTTCCATGTGGAGGGTACTACAAATGTAGAAACTTCAGTGAATTCCAGGAACAACAAAGAAGTTAACATGGAGGGAAGCAAACAAGGGATAATCATAGGAAATAAAGGCTATATCACTTAAGGATTTAAAGGACAAGGCTAATATGCTATAAATGATAAGGCAATCTTTCTCCTCTCCCAATTTTGTAAAATGATACCAGGTTTTAAATATATATTTGACCCCTGACAAGCATCGGTTTGAACAGCACAGGTCCACTTACATGCAGATTTTTTTTAATAAATACTATACAATACTGTAAATATACTTTCTCTTCCTTATGATTTTAATAACAGTTTCTTTTGTCTGGCTTACTTTATTATGAAAATATAGTATATAATACATATAACATACAATATATGTGTTAATCAACTGTTTATGTTAAGGCTTCCAGTCAACAGTAAGCTATTAGTAGTTAAGTTTATGGGGAGTCAAAAGTTATACATGAATTTCTGACTGCACAGGGGTTCAGCCCCCCTAACCCCTGTGTTGTTCAAGGTTCAAATGTAGTTAACATTGACATTCTGTTCTATAAACATAATTCACACAGTTGTTCAGCTTTATTTTCTCAAAAAAATATAAGCTTTATTGAAATGCAATTCACATATTCACAACTTGAGATATACATACTTCCAAATTCCCCATTTCGAGTGGGTGATTCAGTGGTTTTTAGTAGAGTCATAGATTTGTACACCCATCACCAAAGTCAATTTTAGGACATTTTAGTAATCTCAAAAGAGTCCTCTACCCATTAGCAATCACCTCCACAAAACAATTCCTCCCACCTTAAATACTTATTTTGGACATTTCACATAAATGTGATCTTTTGTGATTTACTTCTTTCAATTAGTATAATGTTTTCAAGGCTCATCCATTATAGCATGTACGACTACTTCATCCCTTTTTATGGACAAATAATATTCTATTGTATGGCTATATCACATTTTGTTTATCATTCACCAACAGGCAGACATTTGGGTTATGGATAGTATAAATAATGGCTGCTATAAACATTATTATACAAATTTTACATGAGTATATGCTTCATTCTCTTGGGTACATACTAAGGAGTGGAATTGCTGGATCATATGGTAACTATGTTTAACCATTTGTGGAATTGCATTCTGTTTTCCAAAGTGGCTACACCATTTTATGCTTCCACCAGTAGTGTACAAGATTCCCATTTCTGCACTAGACTTGTCATTATTTTGATTCCAGACATCCTAAAGAATATATAAAGTGGTATCTCATTATGGTTTTGATTTGCATTTCCCTGATGACTAATAACATCAAGTATCTTTCCATATGCTTATTAGCCATTGAGTTTTTTTTGTTTTTTATTTGTTTTTGTTTTTATTTTTTTGTTTGTTTTTATGGTTTGTTTCTTTGAGAAAAATATCTATTCAGATCCTTTGCACATTTCTTAATTGGGTTATTCATGTTTTTATAAATACAAGTTGTAAAAGTTTTTACATATTCTAAATACACATTCATTATCAGATATATGATTTGCAAATATTTTCTCCCATTCTGTGGATTGCTCTTCAATTTCTTGATGATATCCTTTGAAGCACAGAAATTTTTAATTTTGGTGAAGTCTGATTCATGAATTTCCAGAAGAATAAAATACTCCTTAAAATATAAAGAATAAATCAATCTTAAAAAGTAACACAGTTGGAGAACTCAGACTTCCCAAATCCTAAATATATTATACAAGCAACAGTAATCAAGGAAACATTATACTGGCATAGAGGCAGACATATATATCAAATAGAATAGAATTTAGAGTCCAGAAATAAACCCAACAGTCTTGATCAACTGATTTTCAACAATGCTGCCAAGACCATTAAATGAGAAAAGAACAATCTTTTCAACAAAGGGTGCCAGGACAACTAGATAACCACATGCAGATGAATAAAGTTGAACCCTTATTTCATTCCATATACAAAATTCAAAATGGATCAAAGATCTAAATGTAGTAGCCTTATTTTTATATTTAAATTGATTCACTCTTTGCCACCAATTTCTTTTATTATGTTTTCACTATTCCAATTTTCTTTATTTTGATTCATCAATTTGTTGGTTGAACTACATTCTCAAGTAGTTTTCCAAAAAAAGCACCTGGATGTTGTATAATCTACATCCTGTTTAAAATTTGTTTTTAAATATTTGTTGTAAAGTGGTCATGAAGGGAAAATTGGATTTATATAAAGTTTTTGGATCACAATTTTTTTGCTCCACCATCTTCTGGAACTAAGGGTTGTTCGTTCATTCATTCATTCATTCATTCATCCAACAAATACTATTGAGTGCCTACCATATGTTAAACAGTAGTAGGGACAGTGTCCCTGCCCTCACGATTCTTCTATCCTACTGGGAAGAGATGAACTATTACAAAAATTATGTATTAGTTGGTGATAAACACCATGGAGATGAGACAGGATGAATGAGGGATATACTTAGATATTGAATTAAAAACAAAAACATACTGTCAAAAAATATTCCCACTTCAATGTTTTTCATAACCTTTTTCTTTTTTTTTAACTTTTTTTAAATGAACTTAAAAAAAATTTTTTTTTACTTATTTTTGGGAGAGAGACAGAGACAGAGCACGAGCAGGGGAAGGGCAGAAAGAGACGGAGACACAGAATCCGAAGCAGGTTCCGGGCTCCAAGCTGTCAGTACAGAGCCTGATGCAGGGCTTGAACTTACAAACCACCAGATCGTGACCTGAGATGAAGTCGGAGGCTTAACCGACTGAGCCACCCAGGCGCCCCTCTTTTTTTAAATTGGAAGGGTTCTTTTAGGAACTAATGTTGAAAATAGTAAAAAAGCATTAAACTGAATATGAACAGGTCTTTCAATTTCACTATTATTTATTCTTTAAGTTGAAAATATCTTGTTATGAAATCCTACCCTTTATTAATATGAGGGACTTAAATGTTGAAGAAGGCTCTAGGTTATCAAGATCTATTTCATAACAATTTCAAAGTATATTAGAAACAAACATTAGAGATTTCAGACCCCAATGTCTATACAAGAGATTTTTTTAAACACTGTAAGAGAAATCGCAACTAGAAAGAGAATACAATTCAATTCAGCAGCCACTTTTTCAATGTCTACTTCCTTCAAAGCACTGCATCTAAACAAGGAATCCAAATTCTACAGAATTTTCCTATCTTTGCAAATTAGATGATACTTTAAAATAATTCCAGAAGGGGCGCCTGGGTGGCGCAGTCGGTTAAGCGTCCGACTTCAGCTCAGGTCACGATCTCGCGGTCCGTGAGTTCGAGCCCCGCGTCGGGTTCTGGGCTGATGGCTCAGAGCCTGGAGCCTGCTTCCGATTCAGTGTCTCCTTCTCTCTCTGCCCCTCCCCCCTTCATGCTCTGTCTCTCTCTGTCTCAAAAATAAATAAAAACGTTAAAAAAAATTTAAAAAAAAATAATAATTCCAGAAAAACCTATTAATCTTACCTGGTTGTGGAAAAGCTCTTGGTAATACAGGTTATTTAAAAAAGCTGGAATTCTTTTGAACCTACTTTACATGAACTAACAGAAATCATGAAAAAAAATAAGAATTCATTTAATGCACAAAAAATTAAAAACAGAACTACCCTACGACCCAGCAATTGCACTACTAGGTATTTATCCAAGGGATACAGGTGTGCTGTTTTGAAGGGACATATGCACCCCAATGTTTATAGCAGCACTATCAACAATAGCCAAAGTATGGAAAAAGCCCCAATGTCCATCGATGGATGAATGGATAAAAAGATGTGATATATATATATATATATATATATATATATATATATATATATTTATATATAATGGAATCTTACTCAGCAATCAAAAAGAATGAAATCTTGCCATTTGCAATTATGTGGATGGAACTGGAGGGTATTATGCTAAGAGAAAGACAAACATCATATGACTTCACTCATATGAGGACTTTAAGAGACAAAACAGATGAACCTAAGGGAAGGGAAAAAAAATAATATAAAAACAGGGAGGGGGACAAAACATAAGAGACTCTTAAGTATGTAGAACAGAGGGTAACTGGAGGGGTTGTGGCAGGGAGGATGGGCTAAATGGGTAAGGGGCATTAAGAAATCTACTCCTGAAATCATTGTTGCACTATATGCTAACTAATTTGGATGTAAATTTTAAAAAATAAAATTTAAAAAAAAGAAAGAAAAGTAAAAAAAAAAAATGCATTTAATACAAAAGGTCCATGTCTGAATATGTAGAAAACCATCTTCTACAATAGTGTTTGATAATAAAAGCACATCTTTCCTGAGTTAACCTACTTCTAAAGGAATACAAGAATAAAACTCAGAATCCATACACAGGAGGACTTACTGCTTAGTCATAATTAATGACTATTATTAGTCATTCTATACTCTATACTTAGTATAGAGAAAGCCATGCAATAATGCTGTTGATAGAGGATGATGATGATATTATATATTTATGTGGCATAGGACCCCACTGAGGTTTTAAATGTTATTTTATGAATATCCTTTAGATCCCTCTGAGTAAGAACACAATACATATTATGTCAATTCTGCAAACTGGAAAACTGTAAATAAAATAATTTACTTAAAATTCCAAAGAGTCAAAGCACTGCCAAGCTAAATGACCAGGAATCACGCTGCCCATTAAGCCATAAATTTAGAAAGCACTTGTCATTTATGCCCTACCACTCCCCCAAAAGAATCTGTGACAAAGATTAAAGCAAAAAATTTCAAGTGGCAGCAGCAGCAAATTCCCAGGGCACTTCTTAGAGTAAGATTTGCTAGGAATGAGGAGTCACACAGGAGTAACTTTTTTCCTAGATCTCAAATATTTGCCTTACAATCTCAGAATAGTCAAACTGGAATACAACAGAATTTAGCAATAAATTGTTGTCTTGCAAAAAGGAGGGATAACATCATCTCAGGACTAACTTGACACCTTTCAAGTTAAGGGAATGCACTGCCCCAAATTAGGGCCACAGCCCATTATTTTAAGCTTCTACTACACTAAAATCCTGTGAATTATGATTCCTTTTTCAATGCTATGTTTGCCCATAAAGATTATTTTGCCCTAAATTTCTGGTAAAGATCCAATGCAGGTTTTTATATTTTGACATTTAGACACCTACCACATGTTAAAATTAAGACCCAGTGATATGTTCTCATACAACCCTGTACTATATGCCACATAATTAAATCTTCTATTGCTACAGTTCAGCTTGTAACAAAAAGGCCCTTCCTTTTAAAGAGTACAAAGCATTCAGAGGTCACAGAAATAAAAATTAATCTGATATTAATTAACCTCTATATTTTAAGTTATTTGTTAGCCCTTTTTAGAGAATGTTCATTGTCAAAAGGCTACAGGATAATTCCCTTCCATGAGACCAACAATTTAGAAAGTAGTTATTACTCATGCCACACCTACTCCTTAAGGGAATATAGAATTAAAGCAGCAAAATTTCCAAAGCACTTTTTTCTGGGTACAGTGGAAATCAGGAGCTTTCGAGGCCATCGAGAAGCCACTATTCATTATCCATCATATGAAATAGTTACCTGTCACAACTTCAAAACAACTCAAACTTTGAGAACAGAATTTAGCCATTTTTTGAATTTTACATAACTATTTAGTAATTTACTATAATAAACTAATTTTAAAAATTAAAGTTTTTCTTAAGTTCTTCCAAATGGTAACAGATATTATATTAGGGAACTCTCACAGCCCATGAGCTGCTAGAACCAGGACTTGATATAAAGACTCCACATTCTGAGGTTGGTCTAATATTGGTATTGACCCAAGCTTTCTAAAATATAACTGAGCTCCAAGGTTGTTACGGAAGTTCTAAACTTCTGGTACTGTCAATCAGGAAAAAGGAAAAGAAATCCTGAACACTTCATCCACTGACATTTCTTAAAACTGTGTGGGGAGAGTGCAGGAGTGATGGAAATAAGGACAACGGGATAAAATAAGGGATTCAAAGACTCTAATTATAAGCTAGTTTTAAATGGGTTTTGGTATTTGGATTTAATGCTACTCTTTAGAAAATTATTTGAGCTAATGTTTGACATTCACTGCTGAAAACTGCCTATAAAGTACAGCAACTGGAATTAAACTAATAAAATCTTATGCAGTATCAATCCATAGATTTAATAACTAGATAAGGGTGATTTGCAATGAGTGTATAGATAGTTTATAAGTAAGTGAGAGCTTCTAAAGTACTTAAGAAGTACTTACGGGTGCTTATAAACAAAGTCCTGTTTTAAGTAGTTTGAACATTCTTGCTAAAATCTTGTTCGCACTATTAGTTTGCTTAGTGGAAATTTTTTCAGAGACTGTTACAGTGAGTTTTAATAAGCCTTGTGTCTGGAATGGCTCAAATCCTGATTCAATGGGGCCTGGATTAATAAGGTTTTAAATTACCTCAAAACACAAGGCCGTGCAAGATGTTAAGTATCACTAGGACTCAGAGAGTTAAACTGTATGGTCCAAGTTAGATGTAAGAAAACTCTAGTCAGAGTTAGTCTATCAGGGCCATTTACCCCACAGAAAACAATTATTCCTCTGTGATTTCAACACTGTAAGGGAAAGAGAAGAAACAAATTTATATGGTTTGGAGTAGACAGGGACGGGAGATAGCATCCTAAATCAACAGGCATTTTGACATGTGAAATTGAGCCTAACAGTTTTCATCTTTGTCATCTTATTATCGATCAGAAATTTTGGTATGAGTGAGGAAAGCCTAAATCCCATATCCTAACACCTTACTCATGTGTCAGGACTCACCTTACCTTCATGATCTTCCATTAATCCAATTAAAACCTAACTACCTGGTTAGGATTGGCTTCTCCAATCCATGAAGAGCACAGAGATACACTTCCAATGTATGGCTTCCAAATACAGCTGGATCCTCAACACATGACACCCCTTCTGAATGCATTTCACTCAATGAAACTATACCATGCCTCCTGAAATACAATGCTTCCCTTGGTTTCTGAAACCACCAGGCCCTAATTCTCATCCTGCTTCTCTTATCACTCTTAACTAGGCTCTTAACATCCAGGACACCCATATCTTTTAGTATCTCCAGAAGCCATCTTTCCATAGAATTCACTCTTTTCAACTTTTTCAAAGTTACGTCTCAATACACTAATAACCTCCAAATCCTCATCTCTAATTCAACCATCTTCTGAGCTCCAGACAAGCATGTCCAAGCTGCCATTAAAAGATCTCTGCTTCGACCTGTCTCACCACCACTCACCTAGCTCCAGTGACAGAAATGTAGGAACCATCAAACCCATTCACTGGCTTCAGGGGCAAAAAAGAATTGGGTTCCAAATCTCTGCTGATGGCAGTATACTTCTTAACAGTTGCCACAAAATAAAATTTGTATTTATTACTAAATGAACCTAAAAATGAATATTTTATGTAGCATTTTATTATTTTATGTATATTCTCTATATTATCTGAAAATACTTTTCAATATCATTCCACTGTGTCTATGCACCAATAATTTTCCACCACCTTTTCCATCCTGTAACCAAAAAGTTAGCAAGGTATTTAACTTTCCATCAAATAAATAAATCATCACAAAATTACTTCACTTTGACTTATAAATTAATTTACATGAATCCACAATACATGAAGTTTTCAAGGTGTTCAAAGCAGGTAAGAGAGCCATTTCCCGGATATACTGCAAATGTTTTTCCCTCAAATGCACAAGTGTTTTGAGCAATGTGCTTAGCACAAGTTTTATGTAAAAGGAAAATACCAAGCTTCTATTATATAATTTCCTGGAACTTATCCTAGGAAGAAACAAAAAGTGATAAAAGATAAAAGAAAGTTCCATATAGAGTATTCTTTGTACTCTATTAAATATTATAGAAAATAAATAACTTTAAAAATCCTAGACTTACTTGAGCAAGTTTTAGTATATGTGCTGCCGAAGCGAGCACACTTGAGCAAGTTTTAATTGGATGGAGTAACTATGCAAAAATCTTATCCTTTCATAGCTTCAAGGTATGAAAATATACAACAGAAAATATATGGCATTTTTCCCTCTCAACCATCTGATTTTCCACAAATCACCTTTGATTTTTTCACAGAAGTTTTTTTTTTTTTTTATTTTTTAATTAAAATTTTTTTAATGTTTATTTTTTTGAGAGAGAGAGAGAGAGAGAGAGAGAGAGAGAGAGACAGGGTGAGCAGGGGAGGGGCCAAGAGAGAGGGAGACACAGAATCTGAAGCAGGCTTCAGGATCTGAGATGTCAGTACAGAGCCTGACACAGGGCGGAAGCTCACAAACCGTGAGATCATGACCTGAACCGAAGTTCGATCCTCAACCGACTGAGCCACCAGGAGCCCCTCACAGAATTTTTTTTTTAAAGCTTTATTTTTGTAGGTCACAGTGACTTTAAAATCATCTCTGCTGCAGAAAGTGGCATTCTCTAGCCAGCTCATCTATATATATAAACACAGAATATCACCATTAAACACAAAAAGTAATCACCAGATTCCAAGATGAGTAAGATATAGAAAAACAGACTGTGTCACCTCAGTGAGTTTTCAAATGTTCTGAATTATTTTAAGAAACATATTGGGGGAGTTTTCACATATTAAGAGATGAAGTGAAGGCAAATATATATATTTCGCCTTGCAGTGGAAGAAAATCATGAAGACAATTCACATCAGAGTAATTACTGGCCTATATCCAAATAACGTCAACAAATAGACATACAACTAGAAAGAGAGATCTCTGTCACTGGGTAGAGAAAGTTTTATCTTTTGAAATAACAGCATGACAAAAGTTTCAAGAAAAGGACAAATAGCTCACAACTATGGAGGAATCAAAAGACTTTCTGGCTGTAGTATTCCAAAAGCAATTCCAATTTTGTATTCTTGAGAAAAGAACAATCAATGAAGGAAACAGGCCCTATAATAATATTTGAAAAGCAGAAAAAAGAAAAAAAAATCTATATCTTCTTTTAATGAAAGTGTCAACTCTAAACCAGCTGAAAGAATCCTAAGGAAAGCAATAGAGAGAATAAGAGTATGAGAGAAGAGAAAAAAAGAAATACAGCTAAAAGGAATTTTAAAAGGACCAAAAGTTAATCCTGGAAGTCTTGGATTTAATTCAAAGATCATCGAAGTTCTTATAAAAGATACTGACACATTCAAAACAGCAGACAGGTCAAGGTGGGATAAGGCAGGTCTAAGAGGGGAATAAATCTAGCAATGGAAATTTAATCTGTACCAAAAAAGTCAAAAATGAAGAGGATAAAAATTGGTAAAGAAAAGATACTACAAATGGAAAGTTAAAATAAATACTGAAATGTGATCAAAGCTGCTAATCTCATTAGGAACGGAAAATTAAGAAAACAGTCTTCATATCTTAATCAGCAAAATTCCACAAAGAACCAAAAAATAGATTCAAATTTATTTTGAATAGAGGCTCAATGACAAATAGGAAAATATTAAGTGGTCTGATATACATGCTATTAAAATACAAGAACAATATTTCTAGATATAATGAATGAAAATCACCATAATTTAATGAAGACTCATAATTTGAATCCTTCAGATCCAAGAAACCTAATGAAACCCTAGCAGGTAACTACTTAGAAAACCAAACATCACATTATAATAAAATTGCTATAAACTGGTGGTACAGAGAAAATTATAACAGAGGAAAAATATCTAAAATTTTACTCTCTTTTATAATAATACCCAATAAAACTAGGAGTAGAAAACTTTCTCAGCCTGAAAAAGGGCATCTTTAAAAAACAAAAACAAAAACATGGCTAATATCATACTTAATAGTGAAAGACTGGATGCTTCCCCTATAAGATAAGAGATAAAGGAAGACTGCGGGATCTCTTCAATTGTGTTCAATGTTTCCCTGGAGGTTCTAGCCAGAATAATTAGGCAAGAAAAGAAATAAAAGGCATCCAGATAGGAAAGGAAGAAATAAAACTACCTCTATTAGCAGATGATATGATTTTATACTGTAGTTAGATATTTGTAAGGAATACAGGAAAAATGTAATTAAATTAAAATAATATAAAAATTATCTTAATTTTTAATACTTTCTCAGTTCTAGTACTTACAATAGAGTAGGTGGAATGCTTTCAAGCTTTTTTAAAACTTATTTTCAAGGAAGAAGAGTTTTACCTTAATGTTGTAAAAATATTAAAATAATTACAGGGGTACCTGGGTGGCTCAGTCAGTTTAGCATCCAACTTCGGCTCAGGTCATGATCTCAAGGTTCGTGAGTTCGAGCCCCTCATTGGGCTCTGTGCTGACAGCTTGAAGCCTGGAGCCTGCTTCGGATTCTGTGTCTCCCTCTCTCTCTCTGCCCCTCCCTCAGTCATGCTCTGTCTCTCTCTGTCTCTCCCTGTCTCTCAAAAATAAACATTAAAATTTTTTTTAAATATTAAAATAATTACCAATAATACATTTTGAAATGCTTTCATAATCATGAAAAAATACTACAATGCATTCAGTTGTGTACATTTTTTTTAAAAATCAAAATCATCAAAGAACTCCTTAATGGGAAAACTGCTTAATAAAATAGAAACTCAATGGGGGAAACCATTAATATTTAATATACATGAAGCAGAGAGACTGTTTTAATAGCTAGAATAGATGCCTAAGAAGAAAATGTGAAAAATTAGGATGATAATAGAATTATCTGGAAATAGTGCATCCACTCAGACAGGAAGAAATTTTATTTAAACCATACCTATATAGATTTATTTTCCTTAAATTGTGGATGGAATATTAAAAAAATTAAAGCATGAGACTGAATATGTGCTTATCTACTAAGCATATCTGGAAAAATAAAACAAATGTGTAAGATTTTTTAAAAATCATTTTTCCTCTAAATTTCCTTAGCCCTTCTACCCCCAGCTGAGATGGTCTTGTGCTTCCTCCTTTGTCCAGCTGTTCCTTGTGCATTTGGCTTTAATCAGGTGCAGAGCAGGAACTCAACATCCTGTTGCCTTACTCTGATTAGGAGGAGTCAAATTCTACAAATTGGCAGGTTTCTGCTTTTAGTGATTCTATTTGATGAATCATTTGCTTTTAAGTATTTGAAAAGGGCCATTAGTGAAGCAGCAGCCCAGCTTGTTGCTATTTTCCGGTCTATTTATAACCAGCCACTCCAAGGATCCAAATGCTGATCCTCTTTATCTACTAAACCTAAAATTTAAGAATATGGCAAAAAAAGAATAGATAACTGACTAATATCTGAAATAATAACAGAAGTGATCAACAGCTGAGATGCTAGCTGTAGCAGTCTTAAAACAATTAAAATAATAAATTAGCAGACTAAAAGACCAACGTGCCCTTTTCCTAATAACCAAGAGATATAAAATGAGTTTTTAAAAGCTGAGTCCAAAAACTCAAGGATTGAGTCTAGAAATATAGTAAATATAAAATTATTTTTAAATTAATTAAAAAATAATAAATACAGAATTAAAGATATAAAGAGAAAAAGAGACAAAAATTAATACAATAAGTAAAATATTTAAGACTCTCTTAGTCTCCACATCTTGTCTTAACTTCAGTTCCCAAAACTGTAGTCCTAGATATAGGATACTAGAGATACTACCATCTTGAAGGGGTAGAACATTGCAGCTATACCCACTAATGACAATGTTCCAAGTAAGTTTCCATCCCCACCCATCCATGGAAACAGCTCCCCACCACATCACACACCATACACCCCACACTCTGGAGCTCCAGTCAGGATGTAAGGTGATACTAACAATGCATATACCACCCAGCTGGTACGGTGGCAAGAAGCCAGACTTCCTCAGCTGTATGTCTTGATTTAGAGGTTGTGAAATAGCAAACTCTCATTAAGACTTGGCCACTGTCTCTTTCTCAACATCATTAAATTGCTAACACAGCAGGCCTAACATCAAATGGCCTTTGTGTAATCCCATTAAGCCAAAGGATGAGAAAAGCTGGACTTGGGGATGAGGGAATGCTTTTCATGGAAACCTCAGTTTCATATCTATTTTACAGCCTGGCAGCCTCCCTCAGCCTAGCAAGGTAACAGAGTATGGAAAGACGACACAGATAACACATGTAAGCTATGCCAAAACCAGGCAGAGGCAATGCCAAAAGGACAGGAAACAGAGTCTAAAGAAATTGAAGTGGAGCAAATGTTTTTTTATAGTTCATGGGGGGTGGAGGCTGAAGAAAACTATAAAGCAAACAGATCAGCCAGAGTATGAAGGGCAGAACCTTCAAGGTACTAAATGTAAATGGGTGGATACAGGACACATGCATGGGAAGAATAGTCACTGATCCCTGATGGGCAGCTGCTCATATTCTGAAAGCCAAGTGATAATTTTGTGGCATTTTTCCTTTATTCTTTTGCTTTGTGAGGTTTCTAAGATAAAAAGAAGTACAATGGTGCTACACATTACTTAAAACAATGCAGAGTTTCAATGATTTTTACAATTTTAATTTTAAAAGGAGGTAAAAAAGTCACATATAGCTTGTTAAATACACTGGCAGTTTTGCAGATTACAAAATGAAAATCACCACATTTAACACAATATGAAACTGAGCTCCTTAGCTATATAATATTTGCTACTGTGTATATGCCACTGTGCTGGTGCACAAAACACTTTAGACTGAAATGTGGTTTTGAATTTCACTGTGTACTGAATATATATGAGAACAGCATCCCAAGAAAAGATAAGATTTTGCTTACATGTAAATAGTTTGGAAATCAGTCAATTAGAAAACATCCCAGGCATTTTTTGTTTTTTCAGGACACTGTGAGAAAACCCCCTAAAACTCTAACCAGCTTTCCTTGTGAGGAATCATAGAATTATTCAGGCACCTGTCTTTTAAAAACTGTGACAATTAAGTGATTTTTTTTTCAAAACAATTATTTATAACTGACTTTGATAATTTATTTCTTTACATACACAGATGCTGGGCCGACTTAGCAAATGTCAAGCAATATTGATGTAGATCCAAACTATGTTCCCAGAGGGATTTCAAATAGTCGACTTGAAATTCATTTAAATTACATTGAAAACTATACTCAAACCCATATGTAAATTACATTAACATTTAAAATAGTGGCAACTATCTAAATATGTACTTATGCTGTCAAGTTAAACCCATTTTTATGTAGACTTCAGAATAAGGCTTTTCCTGTCTTTTAAGCGTGTCATTAGTTGAGATGGTTACAAGCTACAAAAGGACAGGACTTCTGACTCTTCCTCATAATAACTATTGGATGAACAGTCTTTTCCGTGCTATCATTTTCATATTCAAACATGAAATCTTGGTTGAAACCAGTGAAACCTGGGGGCATGGCAGAAGCAAAGATGAAGACCCTCTTTTCGGGGACACTTCCACAACCCAGGTTACACAGACATTGTACAGAAAGCAAAGATGTAACACAGAATTTTCACTCCTTAAAAGGAAAACAAGGGAAAATCAAAGACTCTCTAAAATAAGCATATTTAAAATATTCAAAGAGATAAGAGATGTGAACAAAGCCACAAAATAAGAAAAGGTGATTTGAAGAAAGCACCAAACAAATTCCATATAGTTAGTAAAATAACAACAAAAGGCATCAATGGATAGGTTGAATAGAAGACAAAACTTTCAAAAACTAGCAAAACTACCATTCAACTAGAGAACACACAAAATTAAGATATTTTCAGGCAAAGGTAGAGGGTTTGTAAGTCACACAACTTCACTAAACCTACCACTAAAGGACCTTCTTTAACCAGAAGGAAATTAAACTCAAAAAGCAGGAACAGGATGGAAGCACTAAGGGTGAGCAAATAAACTGGTAAACATATGGATAAATCTAAACAATTACAAGCTACATTTAAAAACAAGAAAAATAACAATGATTAATTTGAAAGACATGCAAACTGGACAGCAATAACCTGGAACATGGGAGGCAGCAGATCAGAGTCAAAGTGTTCTGAGAAGGCAATGAGGACTAGTGATTAGATTTGGATTAAAGTATATGTGTTAAGTACATGTGCTAAAATTAAGCATAACCACAAAAAGAATACAAATGAAAAGTGTAACTTCTGAACCAGACGTTAAGAGGAAAAAAAACCAAAAGATTCACCAAACTAACAAAAGGGAAGAAACATGAAAAAAGTAAAATAAAAAGTTGAAAACACATATTAACAAGATAGAAATAAGCACCTCTACATCAGTAATAACAGTAAATGTAAACACTAAATTTTTTATAAAAGTGACAAATTGAAGTTACAAAAAAATAAATAATTATTTTTTTAATAAACATATGCTTAAATGGACACTGAATGGTTGAAAATATAAGGAATAGAAAAAGATATCCCAGGAAACTATTTACAAAAAGAAAGTGGATTCAGTAATATTCATTCTTTTTGCTTTAAATCCCAGTAGTGACAAGAATAATGAGGTATGTTGCATACTGGTAAAACCATCCACCAAGAGGATATGATAATCATAAATGAAGAAATGCAGATAAATCCACAATGATACTGAGAGATTAATACTTTTTGAGAATATTATAATCTTCAATGTAATCATTTAGGAAAAGAAGAGACTAAAGTAAATAAACTTAATAATCAATGTAAGAAATGGAACAATATTTCGAAGAAAACAGAAGATATTAAAATTAATTTTCTATTGAGATTTTGAAACCTAATTTGTTCCATTTGTATTCACACATCGATAAACCCATAAACTAAGGTCTGACATAAAAAGATACTAGAGCCTACTGAAAATAAATATTTAGAACTCTTGATATGTGCACAGGCACACTCACATACAAACAAGTGTTTCTTTTTGTACTTCAAGAATTTTCAAATAAACCATTTACTTAACTTTATACATGATGTTATTAAGCAAGTAAATTCAACTAACATTGCATGAATAATGACTATGCTGGCTCAAAACAAATATATAAACTGGTAAACTTGTACTTTCCACCTTGTACCGTAACCTCTGGATCTATAAATGAATGGATGTACGATTGCTCAGAATGTATAAAGATGTACGCCATGCAGCCAGTTGCCAGGTCAAGATGTTCTCTGGCAATGTGAACACATTTCAAGGTGAAGTCAGTATTTGGAAAACGCAAAATGAAAAAATTCAGCAAGTTCTTTCTTAATCCTAACAAACCTACACAGATAATAATTCTTGTTTGAATGAATAATCTTCTCCATAAAGAAGATGACTTCACCAGTCCCATGTTAAATTATCAAGTCTCCCTTACTCTAAGATATTATCTCTTTCTTTTTAAGTTTTTAAACAGCTACACGGCCCTTAAAGTTTTTTGATATAACAAATTAACTTTTAAAATTAATTTTAAGGTTGCGCAGCACATTTTGCTCAAATGCTTACATTTTACTATTATTTTTTCAATGTAAAAGGTTTGATCCTCAGAACAATCACTTTAGTTCAATTGGCACCATTTAGCTGCAAAAAAACAACAACAACAAAAACAAAAAAACAAATAAACAACAGTGCTCAAAAGGCAAAGGGAGGTCAAAGGGCCACCACCTGGTCTGGGCCACCGCTCCCCCCCCCCCCCACGGGGTTTTTGGCCATGTGGCTCTCTTTATCTCAGGGTGTAGAAAACCTCCCAACTTCTCTCAGTTCAAACTCAGAAGGCTCCAACCTTGGTTCCCAAGCATATACCTTCACTCCACATTCACTAGGCTCCATTTGTTCCTCTGCTGATCACGAGCATTACTTGTCTAGCCCTAACACAAACATCTTCAGCATGCATCATGGGTTTAATGAAGTGGAAAATAAGGATAATAAGGACTTTTCAAACACAAAGTCAACACAAAAAACTTTTGCAAGTTATACATGAAACATGAAAAGATAGTTTAATATTAATGCATAGACCATTTCTCTTGGCAAATGAGAGCATGCTGTTCAAAGCCACCAGCATCCTAGAGTAGCAACTTTTATTTTCTACATCCCTGGCTACAGGCACAACCTTGCCAAAGTCAGTTTGTCCTTTGTATGATCTGGACATGTTATCAGCAAAATGTAGAATTTTAGCATTCACATTTCCTAAACTGCTTACAGTCAATCTCAACATTTCCTAGAAATTCTTCCTAGACTGGTTTTGATGATGACTATAGATACATCACAAAGCAAACTTCATAGAACCTAGTGTTGGTGGATGAGACAACCAACTATATGGCCACCAGATTTAGTGGGATGTTGGTGCATACTTTAAATTAAGCTACTTTATAAAATGAATGTAGTATTTCATTAGTTTATTGAACGTTGCCTATGGAAGAGCTTTGTACTAATCCTGAGATGTTATTGAGAAATAGGAAATGAGTCAATAAATTTTTCCAATGAAGGTATAGATCATATAAGAAAAAATAATAATGTCAAAGAAGAAAAGATCAAAAACAAAAAACCCAGAAACTATGGAGTACATATTAACATAAGCATTAACATAACACATTAATATAAGCAAAAATATCATAGTAAACTCGATGCTAAAACCAGAGAATATAAAACAAAGTATTAAAAAAAAGAACTCAATCTAAAATGGTTTCATGAAGAGATGATCCTTGCTTGCTTCATGAAGAGATGGTCCTTTTGAAGTTGAGGTTTTCTAACTAAATGAGAAGGAGTGGCATTCATGAGGAGAATGTGGGGCCTTAGGTAAGGCTGAGCAGGAGTGGACAAATTTTCAGCAAGTAGTTTATCTGGGAAGAGCAAGTAAAGGTGCAGGGAAAAAACAAAAGGCAGTCCAGTACAGTGAGATTCACAGGTAGAGAGCTCTGAAATATAGGACTCAACTCTTTTTTTTCTTTCCCTTTGATTTCTAATATGCTCAAAAGGGGACTTAGGTGATTTTTCTTAAAGTGGGAGATTGAGAAAGATGGTTTTTATTTGGGTATGTATAAAATATGCAAAACAGAGCTGGGAATTAAAGAATGTCCAGGAGAAAAGTGTTATGGTCTAGAGTAAGAATAGGAATGATCGGGGTGCCTGGGTGGCTCAGTCGTTTGAGCGTCCAACTTCAGCTCAGGTCATGATCTTGCAGTCCACGAGTTCAAGCTCCGTATCAGGCTCTGTGCTGACAGCTCAGAGCCTGGAGCCTGCTTCAGATTCTGTGTCTCCCTCTCTCTGCCCCTCCTCCACTCACACTCTGTCACTCTATCTCAAAAATAAATAAAAACATTTTTAAAAATTTAAAAAAAAAAAGAATAGGAATGATCAACATAATGATAAGAGTATTTGGCATATTAGTAAGACCCAACAACAGAATTTACTAATGCCTGAATGGCAAATAAGAGACAAAAGAATACTTCCAGAAACAAATATAAGGCAATCAGAGGCCAGCAGAGTACATGATAATTATTGCAAAATAAGGTAAAATGGCATGACCTAATATAGACTTAATGAGAAGTCATAAACTTATATTTCATAAAGTTTACAAAAAACCCTTTTAATAAAAAATGGATTTCTATGTGAAAAATGAAAACTTGAGGAAATAATCTGTAAAATCAAACTGGCTTTATATAGTGATATAATTAAACTTATTGCCACTGCAAAGTCATTTTCTTCTACACTTTGAGACTCAAAAAATTTCTAGTGCTCATAGTTGTTTGAACAAAGATTTTTAAAAACTTTGAACACTTAAGGAAAAACAAAGAATTTATGGCAAAAGAACACCCTTAAAGACAGCTACTATAAAAGGGCCCTAGTTAAAGAGATCTAACTTGTAAAACAGCATCTTACGTATTTTATAAGTTCGGCTGTAAATCTCTGCTTTAGCTTCCTTTAACCACATCTTTAAGTGGAAAAAGACTACTCTCAGTAAAATTAATTCTTATTCTGTTTAGCATAATGAACAGGAATAAGTTAGCTCAGTACGTGACATGGGTCTAAAATGCCCTTATAAGTTGAAGGAAACACAAAGAGATAATTTAATTGAAGTTAAATATGTTTCAGTTTTTCTGAGTGGAGAAAAGGCACATAATTTTTAAATCCTAAATCATTTACGCTCTGCAATTATCTCATCTACCAGAACTCCAAAATCAATTTTAGTGGACTTTCATTTATGCTTTATAATAGGAAAAAATGACACATTTCCAAATTTAATTAACCAAAACAAAAATTCCTAGGACACCCCATGTAATTCTGAGTGGACTAAACAATACATCTTAGTCGCTCAGGACAAAAGGTCATTTGGAAGGGATGTGCCTTTAAGGGTTTACAAAGGCTTGGTCTTCAGTCCTGTAATAAAAGAGGAAGCACATCTCAGTAAAGGAAGGATGCCCACTTTAAATAAGGAAATGGGTTTGCAGGATGCACACATGCTGCTTTCTATTAATGATAAGCACAGTCTACAAAAAGAGCCTCAGACTGCTTTAACTTTCATGTAGAATACCTGCAGAGAATGCCTAACGTAAACAAAATGACAAGTAATGTGTCCACTCACCATTTATTAAATGATTTATGTGTTCATAATAGAGGCTAGTAAATACTGATGACTATATTCCAGTTAAGAGCTGTAATTACTGGTGTGATGACTGTATGCCAGGATCAACGCCAATAATGTTTTGGGAGAGAAGCATACTTTAGAGGTTTATGAGGATAATTATACAAGATAGATGGCTTTGCTATGAGATTATTATTTTTTTTTTTAGCCAGAGGGAATAAGAAGGAAGGGAATAAGTTTTTCATAACTTAAAAAAAAACTTTATTCTATATATTTAATGAATGTAAAACATTTTGTTAAAGTTTTCTCTCCTTCAAGACAAAATAAATCCAATCAAAATCCTAATAAATGTTGATTTAAATTTAATCACTGGCCATCACCTTTTGCTTCTTCCATCTCTATCTGTCTCCTCTGTCTCATGTGTGTGACACACACACACACACACACACACACACATATCAGATATTTTTCAACTACAATAAAATAAATTACACCCTTATTTAATTACTCAGTTGGTGACTGTCCAATTTGTCAATTTACTCTGCCTCTGATCCCCTCATATTTCTTCTCACCATCTACCGGCAATCCTTAGGACATTTTCCTATTTCTTAGCACCTCAACTAAGAGGTATGCAATAACAGATAAATTACCTACCAAGCCAAAACACATTATAAGTTGTCTAGGGTATTGGTGATTTCCAAGAATAGCCTCGATGATGGAGACCAGATTACAAATTGCACCCACAATCCAGCCCAACCTCTCCATACAGCATAAGTGGCAAATTTTGTAAGACTAGCAAAACACACGCTCATTCTGTAAAACCTGTGTTAAGCATCACTTCTACTATGAAATATTCTTGAGTTGTGTTCTGGCAAAAGCTGAGGCTGAGTAAGTATATGCTTGAGGATACACATGTCACCCAAAAAAGGGTATCTGCAGTGATCTAGGATTTTTATATCAAAACATTTCAAAGAAATATTTCAAAGAAGCTATTTTAATTTTAACATGAATTTAAGTTTTGGGTCATTTGGAATTATATTTTGGAATATGGAGGCGGCAGCATGAAATACTATTTTCCATGCTTTAGGTCCCTTCAGGATTTTAATCTGATCCTGGTCAAACCTCTATTATAAAACATTTTTATACCTTTTATCTAACTGTTGGGCTGTGTTTCTCCTCCTGAGATAACAAGCACCACAAGGACAGTCCAGGCAGGTGGACAGGTTGAAGGAGGAGGGAAATGCAGTGCTGACACAGGGACCATGATGTAGTCCAGGTCATTTTCCACAGCACACACCACTGGTTACCGTTCATCTCCTCCACAAAAGTTTGTGCTGTTTGTCTGCACTTAAATTAAAAAAATTAATTATAAAAACTTATTTTAAAATAGAGAGTCGGGACACTTGGGTGGCTCAGTTGGTTGGGCATTCAACTTTTCGGCTCAGGTCATGATCTCACAGTTCGTAAATTCAGGCCCCGAGTCAGGCTCTGCGCTGACAGTGCGGAGCCTGCTTGGGATTCTCTCTCTCTCTGCCTCTCTCTCCCTCTCTCTCTCTCTCTCTCACTCTCTCTCTCTCAAAATAAAGAGATAAACTAAAAAATAGAAAATAAAAATAAAAAATAATATAGAGCTTCAACAAGAATAAATATATGCCTACATTTCCTTTAGTGTTTGTGGAGGTGTTACACGGGAATGCCTGTCAAGTTCTGTGAATCTGGAAAGCTGAAAGATAACTGAGGTAAATCTTGTTTTGATATTTATAAAACACCTTAAAGGATATTTTGCTATTTTTACTTCAGCATCTGAGACTTTCTAGGGAGAAGAGAGGACATATAACTTCAAATGTTGCCCCAATTTCTGTTTTACATAGACTTGCTTTATACATATATAAAATGCTCTCCTATCTAAAATTTCCCCAAGGATCTACAGCAAAAAGAGTTTATACAACAGACTTGACCACAATAAGTCTCAAAGACTCTAATACTCTCCAGGGATCAATGACATGTGTGCAGAGAAGAATTTATAAGACTCACTATAACAGTTCCCTTGGAACTATTACTTTCTGATGGGGGAAAGTAATAGATATTTTTAAAAAGTAACACACTTGCCAAAATACGTATTGGCTCCAAAGAAGGCAGTGTGCATTAAACAAACACAATAAAACTGTTGTAAAGTGCTACACTAAAATGTGGATACACTGCAGGTCAAAACATATTCCTTGGAACAGTAATATAGGGCCCATGTTTCACTAAAATGTGAAAAGCTTAGGACATGAATATTATCCTTGTGACTCAATATCAATACAATAAAAGGCTTTTCTCCAATTCCTTTATTATAAACAAAATCAATTATTACCATGTCAACTCTCTCACACATAAAAATGATCATGTTACTTTATACAGCAGGGTCACAAATTCAAATGCCGAGAGAGGCAAGCATGTAATATAAATAAGTGAAGCAAGGCAGGTGCAGGCTGTGGTAAACTCATGCAATATTCCTCAAACTTTAATGTGCATGAAGGAATCACCTTGTTTAAGAGCGTATCCTGATGTAGTAGTTCTGGGGCAATGCCCAAGATTCTGCATTTCTAATAAGCTCCTTGAGAAGCAATGAACTAGGGGGCTCTTTTCCCTTTCTGCTAATTTGCCTCAGATGACCGTCTCCACACAGTAATGCAACCAGGCTCAGTGCTGACCGATTTCTCAAAAGAAGCCAGAAATCCATTCATTCAACAAACATGCCAAGCTCGTCTACATGGCAGGTATTCTAGGCACTTAAGATACAGTGACAAGCCAGACAAAGATGTATGCTCTCATAGTTAACTTGATAACAGGAGGAGAGAGATGAAGAAAGCTATGAGGATATCTAGGGGAAGAACAAAGCCATGTTGTGAAACCTGGGGTTAGAGCATTCCTGGTGTACTAAACTGGACTAGTATGGAAGCTACATGGCTGAGAAGCAAAGTGAGCATGGGAAAGGGCTAGGAGGTCATTTAAAACCTAAGTGCTTTACATGTTCTCTTCTGATTTTTAAATGCTAAAATCTAGAGAACATTATGGTCACCACTTCCTGGCTTCTATAATTTCAAGACTTTGAAGATAAAATTAACATTTTACTTTAGTACTATGCCTTCTAAAAACATTATCAGGGGCATCTGGGTGGCTCAGTTGGTTAAGTGACCAACTTTGGCTCAGGTCATGATCTCACGGTTCATGGGTTCGAGCCCCATATCGGGCTCTGAGCTGAACACTTGCTCAGAGTCTGGAGCCTGCTTCAGATTCTGTGTCTCCTTCTTTCTCTGCCCCTCCCCTGCTTGTGTTCTGTCTTACTCTGTCTCTCAAAAATAAATAAATGTAAAAAAAATTTTTTTTAATTATTAGCCATTTTTATCATTGTCTAATTTTTTCTAAACTTTTCAACTATAATGAAAATATACAACTTTATCATCAGAATTTATCAGAAAAAAATGGGTGTACACAAATATCTACAAAGAACAAGTGCAGATGTTAGGATCTTTCAGTGATCAAAGGGTAGAATAGAATCCCAGCAAAAGATAATATTCAGTTGTCCTTCATCTATGAATCTGCTGCCCGTATTCCATCATCTGTAAGATAGATACTGTGAACTGCTTTTCTGGTAGTGGTGACAGGTTTGTACTGGAGACATACATCTATTCTTTAGTTGCTTTGTAATCAATGTCAAACATTTGAAAGGAGAGCAGCCCAGGTCAAGGATGCCTTAAGAGACAGTAAATCTAATTTGCCTTTTATCTTCTTGATACAGAATCCTGTACAGCTGGAAACCGCAAAGCCAAATCTATAACCCTTCTCCGAGAAGTCTATAGAATTTCATGTGTATAATCTTTACACTAATCTCATTCTTGGTACTATCTTACTTAGCTACCTATCCTTTCCCATTGTCTCAGTTTCTTCCTACCAATATTAAATTTGTTTTCTCTTGGCATATCAGATGTATCATCAAAGTTCCTTAAATCCTTTTCAAAATAAGTTGTGGAATCCATTCATTCATTAAATATTTATTGAGTGATATTATTTTAGGGGCTCAGCATACATCTGAGAGTGAAATAAAGATCCCTGCCCTTAGGGACCTTAAAAAAGTAAAAAATATATATATACAGGCAGACAAGAAAAAAGTAGCTTGCTCACAGAGTCTATTTAAACAACACCATAATCAGTAGCAGCATCTCCACTCATCATTGTAAAATTGCTAATTCCCTGCTAATTAAAATGTCTTCCACAAAGTCACGGTAAAAAACAGTGTCAGCATTTAAAATAGAACACATCCTGATAGACATGAAATAGTTCCTCTTATTGGTTTGCTATATAATTCACCAACTCCTAGGAGAAGAAACTGCAAAGAAAATTTTTAACACAAATTTGGGATTTTTCAAAACTCATTTTTTAAAATTTCTAAATTAAAAGTCATAAAGATTAAGTAAAAAACATATAACATGTAGTTAAACTAAGTTCTTGGTATTTATTCAAAGGAGAGAATATATTAAATCTTGCAATCAGATGAATAAAAAATCATGCAAGAAAAGAAAGATTAAGGTCTTTGCAATTCAAGTCATTTCCATTACTAGATGACTTTAAATTGATATTCTTAATTTGAGACAAACCATGTGACCAATGAAATAATCATTGCATAATCATTGAATCAATGATTCATTAATCAATGAAATATTGCTGAAAGAAAAACTGAATAAACCCAAGCATGAAATTAACAGCAAAGAACTCAGTGAGAAGTTCTCAAAGTATCATGTTATACTGCTCTTAAATTGATAAACTAAAGCAGTATTTATTTCCCTCAAAAATTCATATTGCTTTTTTTTAAGTTTATTTATTTTGAGAGAGAGAGATAGAGTCAGAGACAGAGACAGGAGCAGAGAGAAAGGGAGAGAGAGAATCCCAAGCAAGCTCCTCACTTCAGTGCAGAGCGCGACGCAGGGCTCAAACCCAGGAACCGTGAAATTATGACTCGAACCGAAGTCAGAGGCTTAACTGACTGAACCGCTCAGGGACCCCAAAAATTATCATATTGTTTGATGAGAGGTGTTGGGGTAGGGGGAAGTGGTGAGGGGAGCTCCATTATTTTTCTTCTAGGGCCCAAGGAAACTTTTACAGATGTTCAGGAAAAGATGTACACTGAAACTGGTCAGGCATAGAAAACATTCTTCATTTTATCACTAAACCAAATATTATTCTCTTTTCTTAAATCTCATTAGAGTACTTCCCAAAGAGCAAGTGGCAATATTTGATTCATAAGAAAAAAAAAATATGTTTTGAAAGAATGGTCTCACGATAAAATAAGGTTTCCGGAAATTAATTTCTTAAGGGGTTAAACTGTCAGAGGTTCACTGCCATTATTTTTTATTATACTGTTTGCCCTGCAGTGTGCCTGTACATGGTACCTTAGATCCTAAAAATACATAGCAGTGGTACCTAAACCTGGTTGCACATGGGAATTGCTGGGGGTACTTATTAAAATGTAGATCATTGAATTCAACTTCTAAAGAATCTGTTTCAGTTGCTCTGAGCTAGAGGCCTAGATGCTACATTTTGATAAATGCCAACATGCTTCTAACACCGCCTACTTATAAGTAAATAATTTGGGGGCACCTGGTTGGCTCAGTCAGTTAAGCATCCGACTGTCAATTTTGGCTTAGGTCATGATCTCATTGTTCATGAGTTTGAGCTCCACATTGGGCTCTGCCCTTAGAGCACAGAGCCAGCATGGGATTCTCTGTCCCTCTCTCTCTCTGCCCCTCCCCCCAACTGCAAAAATAAACTTTTAAAATAAATAAATATATATATTAGATATATTAGATTTAATTTTACCTCTTATTTTAATTCTTGAGTTGAGTAATTAATAACATACAAATACAATGGTACAAGATTAAGAGTATACAATTTTATAAATATATGTGTGTAAATAGGGGCTATATGTTCAAAAATACCTCTTTGATCAAAATACACATACTAATTTGAAGGGATACATGCACTCTGATGTTTACAGCAGCATTATCAGTAATAGCCAAATTACGGAAAGAGCCCAAATATACACCAACTGATGAATGGATAAAGAAAGTGGAAAGGAAGGGGAAAGGGAAGGGGGAGGGGGATGGGTAAGGAGCAAGGGCAGAAACAGAAAAGGAAAAGGAAAGATGAAGTGGTGTATACACACACACACACACACACACAATGGAATATTACTCGACCATATAAATGAATGAAACGTTGCCATTTGCAACTACATGGATGGAGCTAGAGTATTATTCTGAGTGAAATACACCAGAGAAAGACAAATACCATATGATTTCACTCATATGTGGAATTTAAGAAACAAATGAACGGGGGATGGGGGGTGGGGGAAGAGTGCACAGAGAGAAGAACACCAAGAAACAGACTGTTAACTGTAGAGAACAAACTGATGGTTACAAAGGGGAGGTCGGTGGGGTGATGGGTGAAATAGGTGATGGGAATTAAGGAGGACACTTGTTGTGATAAGCACCGGGTATTGTACAGAAGTGGTGAATCACTAAATTTTATACTTGAAACTAATATTACACTGTATGTTAATGAACTAGAATTTAAATTAAAAAAATAATGAGTATTTAGAGCCACACACACAAAAATTTACATTGATCTAAGGGTATAAACTTCCAGTTAAAAGATGAATAAGTTCTGGGGATCTAATGTACAGCATGGTGATTGTCGTTAATAATATTAAATAATATACTTACAAGTTGCTAAGAAAGCACATTTTAAATGTTTCACCTCAAAAAAGAAATGGTACTTACATGAGGGGAGGGAGGTACTTGCAAATGCTATGGTAGTAATCATTTTGCAACATATTATTGTATCAAAACAACACATTGTAACCTTAAAGTTGCATAAAGTTATATGGCAATACCTCAATAAAGCTGGGTAAAAAGGAAAGAATAAAAAAAATAAAAATCACACAAAAAAAGTACATTGATCTTCTTTAAGACGCAGGCTTTTCTGCTAAGGATCAGACAGTAAATACTTTAAGCTTTGTAGGACATACCCAATCTCTGTTTTATATTCCTTGTTTTATATTCCTTGTACAACTTTTTTAAAATGTAATAACTGCCAGCTACAAAAGACTGCATATTTCATGACCCACTGTTTGAAATGCCAAATTCCAAATTTTCCAGAATAGGCAAATCTAGAGACAGAAAGTACGTTAGTAGTTGCCAGGGGTTGGAGGGGCTAGGAGATAAATGAAGAGTGACAGGTAACAGAACTAGGGGTTCCTTTGGGGTGATGATTGTTCTAAAATTGATTGTGATGATGGTTGCACAACTCTGAATTTTACATTTTAAATGAGTGAACTATATAGTATGTGAATCATATCTCAATAAAGCTGCTATAAAAAATGTAACCACCATTCTCATCTCAGGACTGCCTTTGGCCCACAGGACCAGAGTGTGCCCACCACTGATCTATAGTAATAGTTCTCAAAGTGTGGTCTGGGAACGCTTGAGGGTGCCCAAGACTTTTCGAGGGGAGCTGCAAAACCAAAAATATCATCAAAAAATTAAATCATCAAAAATTATTTGTCTTTTTGTGTTTTTCATTCTTGTATTTTCACATGTATACATTGGAGTCTTCCAGAGGCTACCTGACATGTGGTATCAAAATGAACCAAACGTAGAGGCAGATATGAGAATCCAACCAATCTTTCTCCCTGTCTGGAATGTGAGCGTAATAATGCCCAAGGTGAAGTCACTACCAGGACGCCAAAAGGAAGTCTAGGTTAAGAATGGTTGAAGAAAAACAGTAAAAGCTGCCACACTTGATAGCATTGCGGAATGTCTGCATCATCTCTAGTCTACCTTCTTGAAACTTCATGCTACACTGGAAAAATAAATTCATTTAAGCTGCTTTCCAATATTCTTTAACTTGAAGCTGGATAAAATCCTTTACATATACAGCATCATACCTCTCTAAAAGTCACAGATAGAATACTGTGTAGCCTCAGCTGGCCTCATGCACTGTGGAAGGCAGACCTCACTTTGAAACAGCAAAGAGATCAAATCAACTCTTCTGCCTTTAGATGCCATGTTTTCCTTCCCTACTGCTCTGAATGCTTGATTTGATCTGTGCAGATACCCTTCTCCTCATCTTCCAAAATTTAAAGTTTACCCATTCTTCAAGATCAACCCAACTAACAAGCCACTTCCTTAAAAATGTCTTCTTTTATTTCCCAAAGAATCACCCATTATTCTTACCTCCCACATCTGTACCCAAATGGGATTTAATACTTTCTATTTTACATTTATTCATGTCTCTTATAATTCCACTAAACCACCGGATTCAGTTCTGTTCCCCTACCCCAACATAAGTAGCACAGGACTTTGAGCTACATAAAAGCTCAAATTTGTCAATTACATTAATATTACTACTCATAACTAAGTTCTTTAGGAAAGAGAAAACAGCACAGGATAAAGCAAAAGAGTATTCAAAAATCCTCTCTCCCAGAATAATCTCATGTCTTAGGCTAGTCTGGCCTAATAGAGCATCTCAGCCTTCAACATACTGTGCCATTAAGAGTTAACGAACAGTGTTCTCCTTTCACCCAACTTTAATTTAATATAAGTATTTTTGTGCTTAATGAAAATCAACTCAACCCTTAACTCCCCTTTAAAGTCAATGAAGGAAATCAGGGAGACTTAATTAAATGGTGAAATAAAGCCCTTTAAGGAGGATTTATGACCCTTCTGTGTAAAGTATTTAAGATAACAAGGTGATGGTAAATTAGGTTTTGGCTGGATAAAGACCTAAATATATCAGTGTAAGAGGTTATGAAGGTGTCTTTTATAAATGTACATCTCAGGAGTAAACTAGCTTATTGATTCTTTAGTATGTTTGCTAACTAGAAACAAAATTATAACTTTTCAGTATCTTATTGCCAGACACCAGGTTGTTAGCTATTGGCACCTAGAAATACAAGCTATGCAGAACCAGGAGGTTTGTATCATAGATCCCTTAGTACTTCTACTACTCTAGGCTTTAGTTGTCCATACTAGACATTAAGATATTCCTAGCATCATCCAGTACAGTATTTGTGTATTTCAAATAAGCAGGGCTCCAGGCAAAATGCCAAGCATTTTACACAGCAGAATCATATGTTGATTAATAATAATTATCTTCCTATAAATGTTAGGAAGTAAATATAGGATATACTGAGGGTAAGCAGTTATCCTCATGAAGATATTCTATAGGAAAAATAAACTGTCAAATAGGTTTAAAAAACTGCTTCATGGGAAGACCTCAGAGCCTTTAGTATGGTAATATATCCTGTGAAACTTGCATGGTAAGCAGTGTTCCCCCAAACTAACATGGCCACAGATCCCTTATAGCATCTTAGCCATAAAATATACTTTCAGAAGAAAGGTTTAAAATACTTACTAGATGCCTCAATTCCCACTTCTGTTCTACCTGGAATTATTTTTTGGAATCAAAAAGAAGTGAGGTAAAAATATGAACTTATGAGATAAAAGGAAAGAACCCTCAGTAGCATCATGATTATCAATAACATTTCCCTAATAAAAGGTATCTCTACTTACAGCCTGGGAAAATGGTTCTATCTGCTTACCAACAATTATTAGGTTTGGACCTCTCACATTAACTGTACCACTCTCAATCCCCTGCAATACACATCTTCTGAGTGCTATTTTTTTTTAAGAAGAAGAAGGTAGGAGATGAAAATCCTAGTAGATATTTATAAATGGTCCAAAAGGTACGCAAATCAGATTAATTTTCCACAATCTGGAATCAGTCAAAAAGCTATGTTACGCTGCAGTAACAGGAGCCTTCAAATAAAACATTCCCAATGAAATATGTTCCTTCCCACCTCACACCCCTCACAAGTCAGCACACCATGGGGGTTCTGCTCTTCCAGGGACAAAGAGCCAGCATCCTAACATGTGCCTCCATAACCGGGGTGGGGGTGGGGCACTGGGGGAGATGAGGCAGCAAAGGAAACTGCCTTCAGAAAAGTCAGAGATCAAACAGGCTAAGAAGCTGGACCCTACCTTGTATCCACAACAAGAAAACTGAACATCTGTGAGAGCATCCTTACTCAACCACATTTTAAAGAAATTTCTACAAATTAGGTTGTGATGTGACAGAGTGCCTGGATTCTTGACTAGTAGAATCTGATTGTCTTGGGATTTGGTTCTGCTGCTCTCTAGTGTTTACAAACACTAAAGCTGGTCCTCCCTTACCACTAAGATCTAAAAGTTGCTAACTTGCACATTATTTTTAAAGAAGCCTGAAATGAAGACAGAAAGATAACAAGTAAATGAAGACTCAGCACAGCACTGGGAAAGACAGAAGAGGGAAAAGTCTTAGAAAAAAAACTACCAAAAGCAGTACAACAGTGGTTTACAAACATAAATGATTTAACCACTACTTGCCACAATGTATCTATAGATTACCTACCTTGGTAAGCCATACTTTTAAAGTTAACCTTGAACCTTGAAATAAAGAGGAGGGAAGAAACTGGTTCACCAAAGAACCCCTTATAAATTAAACCCTGAAGTCGGGCTCAGCCACTTTTCGCTGAAGATCAATGTCCCTCCCTCCCCCTACCTCCTGACACAATGCTGGTTTTGTCCCCACTCCTGCATCAGCTGCGCAGTGCAGGGCGTACATGTTGAAAAGCAGCTGTTTGCTGACAGACTGTGAGCTGGGAAGCTAAAGCTAAGTGAAGTGGTTAACCCACATCCCTTCCCCACCGATAAAGTGCTTTGATAAGCAAGCTACATTGGCAAAAGCTAGAAAGGCTGCCAGAGCAGCCACTCCTAGGAATGAATGCTGGCTTGTTTGGTGGACGCTTAATGCTTTCACATCCTTAGCATTCACTTATGGTCCCCAACCTCCACTAGGCTGGTATGCTTCACAGTGTTCTTTCAGCTGGCAGCAAGACCAAGTCTTTGATATGTCAGAGCAATATCCTGTTCATACAGGGAAAACAAATATTAAAAAAAAAAAAAAAACCTGCAAGAAAACATCTCTTCATATAGGCTTTTCTCCATAGTATTTTTTCCTAACACAAACTCCTATTAGAAACACAGCATTAAAGAAAATACTCCCACAGAAGTATGCTCATCATGTCAATGACTGCTCAGTAACACAGGGCCATAAATTTTTCTCCACCTTTTATTAATACAATGAAATCTTAAGTTAAAAAATATGATTAATTTGTAATTTTAACTACTAAGTAACTTTGGACATATGGAGTTACTAATTAAACGCAGAAGGCATGGAACACATGATTCCACACTAACTTTAATGAATACTTCCTTCAAATACATAGCCCTCATTTAAATTTGTAGACTAGAGAGCTTTAATTCCATTCATGTACTTTCTCTGAGTCAAATGGAACCTTACTACCTAAGAGGACACACTAGACCACATTTATCGCTCTCCACAGATTAGAAAAAAATGTGGATGATGGTAAGGCCTGCTCTCCATGTCCACTGGAAGGATTAAATCAAAGGGTCAATAGTAATGCTAGTACAATAGGAAACAGTTATATGATCTATTTGACTTACCTGCTATCAGAAAAGATTGCTCTATTATAGCAAATATATTGATAGTATCATCTTTGTATTTAGTACTACCAGAGATATACACTATTTTTCAAGTAAAATAAATCCCCCTAAGAACTGTAGAAAACTCCATGAGGTAGAACCAAAGGTAACAGAAGGCAACTTACTTGCAGAATACTGGCTCTGTGGATCGAAAGTGGACAGGTGATAAATGCTCAAAGGGATATTGCACTAGATACAAATAAATTCACACACACTTCTATATAAAAGTGTACATATACATGTGTGCCTATATAGACAGAATTTCTAAAAACTACAAAACCTGTTAAAAAAGGTGAAAAAGATTTAGAGAAATAAATGCCTAAGAGAGTTCTACAATGTGTAGCCTGCCCTCCTACCGAAAAGTAATGAATGAAAAAAATGAAGCATAAGAGAAAATGACTATTTCAGCTACCTGGAGAGTATGATACATTCAGGAAAGGATCACAGGTAAAAATAACAGCATCTATAACATTTATCTCAAATCATTTAATTAAGCTATCTTGCCTGGAACATTTTTACATAGCCATTTTGACACCAAGGCCATTTTGACTGGGCTTAAAGAAAACAAACCATTGAACTTTCAACTTTTAAAACATGATCTGCTAGCATGTGCTACAGACAGTTGATACTGTCCCTGATCCTCACCTTCCCATCCTTGGGCCTCAAAGAGGGTTGGGGAGCAGGAAGAGGCAGAATTCAGAAGGATAAGTGGGGCTCAGGGGTATCTACTGAACACAGTGCTTAATAAATTTTTGTAAACATCAATTTTATATCTTAATAAGACTTTGTAGAAATATATAATTTGGAAACTGTGAGGAAAGTTTCAGGTAAGAAGGGTAGAAAATATGCTATGACTGGCAGTAGAGAAAGAGTGAAAACAAAGAAAGTAAAGAATACCTTTAAAAAATATATATGATCACCTGCATATGTGGTCATCTGTCTACCTGGAACATCCGTAAGTATCGCATTTAGAATGTTCTATCCCAACCAAATAACTTTAATGGAAGAGATATTACTTAAAATTTGGATAAAACATCCTGATCAACTACTGAGATCTTTTTCTGATGGGCATAATATGAGATAACAGTGGAAATCATGATAAAATGACTTTGAATATTAGAAGAGGTAGTAAAAGGAAAACCAAAAAAGTTAACTTGTTTGAATGCCACATGTGCTTACATTTATGAGTGTTCCCATCTGTTCTACTTAACTTTAACAATCATTACCCTGATTATTAAATACTTTATTCAACAGTAAAGAAAATATCAAAATGTCAGCGATTATTACAATGGATAGGGAATCCTCCTGGACCCCTTTCTTCTTAATGCCCAATAGCTGACCTGTCAAGAGTCACCCTTCTTATACTTCCCCAGTATCTTTCCAATCCACTCCCTTCTCCCTACCCTGCCCAGTCTGAATACTTGCCCTCTCTCACAGTCCATCCTCCATACTCAAAGGTAGCTGGTTACCTTGCAGGATGTACATCTCTTCTTTACAGCTTACAGAATAAGAATTACATGAGAAATTTATTCTAAAACAGATTTATGGGGCTTGTCAATTGAGATACTAATGGAAAAAGTCGAGCTTAGAATATAGGAACCTAAATATTGAACATGTCCCCAGATGATTCTGAAGTAGGTAGTCCCCAGAACTTACTTTGAGAAGTGCTGGCCTATGGAGATTCAAATCCCTAATCATTTTCAAAACCACTCATAAACATGAGGAATTTAATATTTAAAAAAAAAAAAAACCAACAGTAACAATGCCTAACAATTTTAATTATTTGCTTTCACTGGTGTGTTTTCTTTACATTAAGCCACTATACAAATGATGGTAACACACACACACACACACACACACACCACAAAACATTTATATCATAATCACCCTTCACTTTGCTAAATCAACTACTCATGTAATGCTTTCCATAAATTCCTATGGTTGACTAAAGTACTAATAAAGATAGTATTATGGTGAGGATAGAATTTCTGGAGCTCTCTGGGGTTTGATCAAGTCTCACAGGCTCAAAAGAGCTACCTGAAGACAAAGGGGATACTGCAGCAAGCACAAATTTACTGCTGTCACTCAATGCATTAGTCCATGGGGGCAAAGAGAACGTGGACCACAGGGACAGCTGGTTTCACAAGTAGGACCTTCTTATTGTCTGTTAAAAAATCCTTTATTTCTGTGACTTAACAGGGCTCCTACCAATCTTAGCTAATTCGAGAAATCTTACACAAAAGTATTCAAGCATACCTCATAAAATATAAATATACATGTCATTGTTACTAGATCTTCTAATTAGATTTTCTTGAATCAATTTGAATAATTTACATAATTTATACTTTCCTAAAATTCATTTCACTAATTTTTCCATATCTTCTGTCATATTACATGTAATAAAGTAATTGAAAAAATAGCATGAAGCCAGCTCATTTTCTGACACACTTTCATACTTGCCAGGGAAGAGTGATAAAGAAATATGGACAGTGATTCAATGCTGAAAGTATCCCAAAAATTCCATCATATTCTGTACATTAAATGGTGAGTTAATTTTATATTCAAGCAAAGATATTTTTCTACTTGTGTATACTCATGAGTATGTGCAATACATAAGCACTGCACACATATAGGAATAGCTAGAAACTCTAGGTTGAGCACAAATTTTACTTTTCAGTTATGTTTGGATAAATTCCAGACACTAAAACATCATAAGCAGCCTGAAAATATACTACAACCAATACTCAATTCACACCCTAGATTATAGTCTTATTGTAATGGACATTTGATATAATCCACCAGAACACAAATCTGGCAATCCTCTTTACATGATCTTGCATAGTCTGAGTTGCATTAAAATTTGAGCACAATGCTCTTGCAGTATCCTTGTAAACTCAAACAACCAATCTAACTTTACAAAACAATGAACTAGAGGAATGGGGAAGAAGGCATGATTACTGGGGTCCCAGAGGGATCTTTGCCTTTGTAAAGCAAATTAAACATGAAGTTCCTCTAAAATAGCAAACTGTCAGCATGATTTTTTTAAAACCATATTATATCCAAGTCATCCACATAGTTTTTAAGAATAAAATCACATAAGATTATACATAGCAAATATTTTAAAAACACCTTGTCATCCTATAAGGAATATTCCATCTATCTGGTAAACTACATTTAGTTTTAGAAAAGTTTGATAGCTGACTTCCATTCTAGATACTTTTAGATAAAGCTATATCAATGTTTCCCAAATGTTTCTACCATTGTGTTTATACTGAATAACAATACTAAATTTGTACAACATAAAAACTCTTAAAACTAGTATCCAAGAAATCAATGATCATTTTCAAGTTTACACATTCTCACTTACTAATATTCTCTGATGGCCAATAGTCAAGAACTAATTCAAACCGCAAACACCAAACTAATCTAGTACGCTTTTTATGCCTTATATAAGAAATATTTCCCTACCTTGAGGTTATAAAAACATTTCACTATATAATGTTCTAGAAGATTACTTATTTTTCCTTTCACATTCAGATTCATAATCCATCTACAACTGTTTCATGTGGTGTAGGTTTTTTTCCATATGGCAGGCAACTGACACACTCTTTAGGGAAAAGATGAGTCAGTCCCCAGGGCAGTACACAAACTCCTTAATACTCTGTCCCACTGGTCTCTTTGTGGCACTCAGGCTAAGGGTTTTAATTAATGTGACTTAAATCTTAATAACCAACTAAATAGTTCCTCACACCATGCTGGTTTCTTTGCAGAAGTATTGGCTCTTCTTGTCCCCTTGCATTTCCATATACATTTTAGAATCATTTACCAGTTTACACACACACACACACACACACACACACACACACACGCACACACACACACACACACCTACTGGATTATAAGTCAGTAGATGAATTAGAGGAGAATCTACCTTTTTATGATACTGCATCATCCTACTTATAATAGTATAGGATCACCTCCTTTTGTTTAAGTCTTCTGTAATTTCCTCTTAAAAATGTTTATCCTGTTATGATATTGCATATTTTAGTACATTTGATATTTTTCTACTATTGCAAACAATGTCTTTTAATATTATGTTTTCTTTTTGTTGGTGTTGTATAGAAATGAAACTGACTTTATTTACTGTATTGACTTTTCATCCATTAATATCCTGTTATGGATGGAATGTATCTCCCCAAAATTCATGTGTTGAAGCCCTAACCATCAATACGATGGTATTTGGAAGTGGAGCCTTAGGATGTTACTAGAGACAGATGAGGTCATGAGGGGTCCTCATGATGAGATTAGTGTCCTTATAAGACACACCACAGAGCCTGTTTTCTTTGTCACCCTGCCATGTGAGGAACACAGCAAGAAGGCAGCCATCTGTAAAGCAGGAACCAAGTCTGCCCTTATTTTAGAATTCCCAGCCTGGAGGACTATGAGGAAAAATATTTATGTTGTTTAGGCCACTCAGTCTATAATATTTTTGATGGCAGCATGAGCTGAATAAGATGGCTTTTGGTACTAAAAGTGGAGTGCTGCTCTAACGAATACCTAAAAGTGTGTGAGTTGCTTTTTAACTGGGTAATGGGTAAGGGCTAGAAGAGTTTTGAAGTACATGCTAGAAATATGGACATTAAGACTGAATCTGCTCAAGTCTCAGAAATGAGGACCCTGATATAAGAAACTGGAGAAAAGATGATCCTTGTTATTAAATTGCAAAGAATTTGTAAGAAAAGTATCTTAGTGCTTTGTGGAAGGCAGAATTTGATAGTGATGAAACTGAAGATTTAAATGAGTATATTTCTAAACAAAGTATTGAAGGAGCAATGAGGTTCCTTCTGACTGCTTATAATAAAATGCCAGAAGACAGAGATGAATTGAAGAAGAAACTGTCAAGCAAAAAGGAATCAGAACTTGAAGATTTGGAAAATTCCCAACCTACCACATTGCAAACACTCAGAAAGTATGTTCTAAAGAGTTGGACTACACTTGATAAGGAGTTTATGGGATTATATGAGTAGAAACACTGACAGCTTGAACTGCAGGGGATAGAGACAGGACAAAATGAAAGCTATAGGACTTTTTGGATTTGACAGAATGGGAAGATAGTGCTATTTGGCTATTATTGTATACTATTCTTTAATAAGAGGTAAAAAAGGACACAGAAGGAGATTCAGAGATCATCAGGATCACCAGCCTCATTTCAACAGGCCTTGGGGACAGGGCCACTCTGACAGCCATGGGGGCGCAGCTGCCCAAAGCCTTGAGGATGGAAACTGGCCATGCAGAGCTACAATGGCAAGACCCCCTCCCACATTCTCCAGGTTGTACTGTCGCCCCAGTGGACCTGGAGGGGGATGCATCTAACCAAAGAGAATTATTCTCCAGCCTTAAGATCTAATGGAATTTGCCTTGCTAGGTTTTGGACTTACTTGGGACCCATCACCTCCTTTTTCCTTCCAATATCTCCTTTTTGGAACTGTAATGTCTATACTATGCCTCCCCCACCACTGTATTTTGGAAGCACATTGTTTGTCTTGTTTTACTAATTGGCAGTTGGAGAAGAACTCTGCCACAGGATGAATCATCCTCCAATATCATTCACACTTGACTCAAATGATATTTAGATGAGACTTTGAACCTTTAGGCTTTAACACTGATACCAAAACGAGTTAGCACTTTTGGGGCTATTGGGATGGAATGAATATATTTTGCATGTAAGAAAGGCATGAACCTGGGGCATCAAGGATGGAATGTTATGAACTGAATGTTTGTGTCCTGCCAATATTCTTATGTTGACGTCTTAATCTCCAATGTGATGGTATTTACAGATGAAGCTTTTGGGAGTTAATTAGGGTTAGATGAGGCATAAGAGTGGGACCCTCATGATAGGATTAGTGCCCTTATAAAAAGAGATTGTAATACATTTCTGTTGTTTTAAGCCATTCAGTTTGTGAGAATTTGTTACAGCAGAGGTAGGAAACCAACATACACACTAAAACAGGTATTTAAAACTCTATTATTGGGACACCTGGGTGGCTCAATGGGTTAAGAATCTGACTCCTGATTTGGGCTCAGGTCACAGTTTGTGAGTTCAAGCCCCGTGTTGGGTTCTGCACTGATAATGTGGAGCCTGCTTGGTATTCTCTCTCTGCCTCTCTGCCCCTCCCTGCTTGCACACTTGTAAGCTTTCTCCCTCTCTCTCAAAAATAAATTAAAATAAATTAAAAAAAAAAAACCTTCAAGACAGTTCCTCTTAAAAAAAAAAAAAGTAAAATTCTGGCATGCCTGGGTGGCTCAGTTGGTTAAGCGTCCAACTTTGGCTCAGGTCATGATCTCATGGTTCTTGGGTTCAGGCCCTGCATTGGGTGGGCTCTGTACTGACAGCTCAGAGCCTGGAGCCCACTTCAGATTATGTCTCCCTCTTTCTCTTTGCCCCTTCCCTGCTTGTATTCACTCTTTTTCTCTCCCTCAAAACAATAAATATTAAAAAATTTTTAATAAAATTCTATTATCAAATAATTTTCTGCTTCTGTTAAGAAAATACATAATTTTTTTCCTTTATGTAAGTAATGTGGTGAAATACATTGATTGAAATATTAAATATTTTCATTCCTGGAATAAACTCAATTGGCTAACCTATCATCTTTATTATAAACTGCTGGTTTTGGTTTGCAGTTATTTTGTTTAGAAATTCCTATATGAATTCACAAGTGAGACTGGTCTGTAATGTCCCTTTCTCTTAATACTCTTATTAAGTTATACTATTGAAGTTATGTTGCTTCATAAAATGAATTAGTGAATATTCTTTCTCTTTATATTCCGTGGAAAAGTATGTATAAGACTGACCTAAGTATGTATCAAGCCAGATGACATTTACTTAGCTCAAATAAGTTAACCACACTGTTCAATTCTTCTGTATTTTTGTCTGCTTCTAGCAGTTATAAGGAAAGTGGGTTAAAATTTCTTACTATGGTTACAATCTGTCTACTTCTCCTTTTAGTTTGGTCAAAAGCATCATACTGAAGTGAAACGGGATTTGGTAAGCAGCAAATGAGCTTAGCAAGCCGATGAGTGATGACAAAGCAAAGGGTACGTAAAGTTGAAAACAGAACAAAAGAAATTATAGAATCTGAGGAAAAGAGTGAAAAAATATTGAAAATGAAAAAACCATTGCCTTGCAGGACAATATTAAAACAGCCCTATAATTGGGTCCTCAGAGAGGGAGGGGGAGAGAAAAAACAAAACCCAAAACAAAACAAAACAAAAGGGGAATAGGACAAAAGTAGTAAATTTCTCCAGTAGGCTTCAAGTCATTAATTTACAGATTCATAGAGTGTAGCAAACATCAAGCAGGATAAATACAAAGAAAACCACACCTAGGCGTGTCAGTCTAGCTACTGAAAACCAATGATAAAAAGATACCTAATTGTCACTTGATTCACTGTTTATTATAACACTCACAGTCTTCCTACATGTTGTCATGTCTGGGTATGATGACTCTGGTATTTGCACTATCCAGAATCTTGCCTCAAGGATGTCAAATTATTTTCTCTCTTTCTCAACCATCTCATCCCTCAACCTCACAGGTAATCATGTTAGTATGTAGGGCTATATGGTTGATGGAGTGGGAACATAAGAACTGAGGGAAATCCAGCATTAACTTGGATTTCCCTCAGTTCTATACGTCTCTTGCCCCATTACCTAAAAGAACCAACCAACTCTGAGGATTACACACAGATCGGTAGATTAAATATGAAGACATCAGTAGAGTACAGTGGTTAAGTTACAAGGCTGAGCTCTGGAGTAAAACGTGTTTAAATCTCAGTTTTGTAATTTTCTAGCTGCTGCAAAATCATCACCTAAAAAATACTTACTATTGCTACTCTAGTATGAAGATCAAATGCTTACTAGCACCATCCCGGATACATAAAAAATGCTCAATAATTGTTTGAAGTTATAATCACAGTAATTAAGTGTAAATAAGAGACAAAGGTATTGCACTTTATTAAAACAAAAATTAGCTCATCTAATCATTTTTATTTCATAAAATAAATGTATCTAAGACATCATCACTTGTAAGATACACTCTTATTTTATGTAGCACACAGAAAGAAGTAACATTCTCAAGTGAACTAGAACATTATATTGCTTGTATGTCTCCTCCTTTCAGAGATGGCAACATGTACATCTTAGAAACAATAAAATAAAGCACATATATTAACTTTATATATCTCACAAAGTCCTACAAATAAATACTATTATCCCCATTTTTCAGACGAAGAAATTAAGGCCCACAAAATTAAGTCACTTGCCCAATTCAAAGACTACCAACTTGGCTTCAGACTTCTTGCTATTGGCCACTGTATATTATTAGTGCCCCTGTTTTTCTTGGGTTCTGTCATTTTATTAACTTGAAATGTTCAACAATACAACAGGGCTCAAATTTGTACAGACAGAATGTCAGGTTCTGACTATGAAAAAGAAGGCCATTGCATGTCACAAAAACATGCAATGTGGCATCTATTATTATAAAATTCCACACAGGACCAGTGGTTTTCAACCCTGGCTGCCCATCTGAATCACTTCAGATCCTTAAAAAGCCATAGATGCCAAGAAATAACCCAGACTGACTTGAGTCAGAATCTCCAGGATTGGAATATAGGGATCTGTGCTTCTTTTGCTCCAAAAGTGACTCTGCTGTACGGCCAGGCTTGAGGACCAATCCATCTTATTTTTGATTATTTAATTTTTCCACCAACACACTCTCCATTACTCCTACCACTAGCGATCTACACCTAGGTAATAAAACATTGACTGTATAACAACCAAAAGTATTCTGATGTTAATATGGTCTTAATTTAACATCATTATATTTTTAAAACTAAAAACTTATTCCATGTACATTTGGACTTGCTGAGAATAGGAATCTCTGTTTCTGCAAAAAGGCAACATTACCCAGAACATTTACTGGGTGTTGAGATTATGGAAATGGAGCAGTGACTAGCAAGACTGGGAAAATGTAACAAAAGTGCTTTTGAAGGAAACGACATCAGTGTCTTTGTCACGCTTCTACCTCAACTGACAAATGCTGAAACTACCCACTGGGTAAAGGAGTCCTATGCCAGTGGCCTTGCTTTCTAAGGACATCATCCCTATCTCAACCATATTATATAGCAAATTGCAGTGACCTGCTTCTGTTTGTGTCTCTCACACTGATCTCTGAGTCCCTACAGGGGCAAGACCTCATGGTGGTATCTTCTCTATACAGATCTGGGTCAGGACAGAGTAGGAACTCAACAATTAATTGCTGACTGAATAAGTGAACAAATAAACATTCTTTTCCTCTAGTTCATAATTCATACTTAGGTCAGCACTTTGTATATATAGTCGACCCTCGAAAAAATGGGTTTGAACTGCACAGGTCTTCTTATACATAGATTGCAGATTTTCAACTGTGCAGGGGAGAAGGGTATTAGCACCCCTAAGCCCTGCATTACTTAAGGGTCAACTGTATACACACACACACATATATTTACTTTATTTTTTATGAATTAACATAACATAACCATGCCCCCACAAATATTAATCCCCAAGAATGGTGAATTATTCATGTCTACCTGTATTACCCAGTTTTCCCAAGAAATTAACAATTCCACTAATATCTACTCCCAAAATCATATTCATCCTTCAAAACACAAATTATATTACATCTTACATTAAAACCTGTCTGATGCCCTCAAATGAAATTGGGCAATGCAGGTCTAGAGGTATATAGGGGTAAGCCTCAGTACCCTACATTATCTTCAGCCTTATCCTGGTCAATGTTTATATTAAGTCTTCAGATCAAGTATGTCAGTGACAAAAAAGTGAAATGAAAGGTTAATAAGCTAGGAGGAATAATATCCCTAAAAAAAGAAATCAAAACACTGGGACCAGAGTCTATATTTAGCACATTTAATGAAAATGAATATTAAGAGACTAAAACACCAAACCAAAAACAGAAAAAGCCTCATTAAGATAGAATGATGATGGTGTAGGTTCACTGGTATACAAGCAGGAAGAAGAAAACAAAACAGATTTTAATTAAATGAAGCTCACCATTTCAACAGTGTGACACTGACTACCCAAATAAGCTAATGTCATCATAGCTATATATAGATAGAAGCAGTTTCCAAAATGAGGGAAGACGGCCACTCCACCCTCTCCAGGCTGGCAAGCTGCGTCTGGTTTATGGATTAAGTCAGGGTGCCCCACCAGAAGCAAGGCCTGCTCCTGCTGGAGCAGGTCTCATGGAGAGGGACAAGGATGATACTGGGAGGCTCAGAACCATGACTGGGGTAAACTGTAACAAAACAAAACGGCCAGGAATAATTAACCTGGAATAATGACAGACCATAAATTATTGTATTTGGAAAAAAAAGAGCCAAGTAGAAAAGAGATTAATTTATTTTTCTTATTCCTGAAGTAAACATTAAAGGCAGGCAGATGTATTATGAGCATAGGAAGAGCTTTCAAATAGAGCTAACTGAAGGTACAAGAAATATCTCAAAAGGTGGTAAGTCTCACATCACCAAAGATATTAAAAATATCTCCAACTACCACATTCAGTGCTACCGTAAAGGTTCCTGGAGCAGGGACAGGTATGTGGAGTGAAGCACCAAAATATAAGTTTGTAAGTCCATGTAGACATCAATAGACTCACAAGAAAACAACCTGGTTTTCATAAGACTCCTGTATAAATCAAATGTACACCTGGAAACAGATCTAGATCTTCTAACCCTTCCTTCATCCATTCTATCCATGAGAATAGAGGTAGTCACAAATTTTAAAGTTATTTTAGGGGTTATGAATTTCATTTTAAACTGCTGGTAGTGATGTCCGCTACACATGTTCTCATCTCCAGAGTTTCTTTATTGAACAGAGAGCTACCTTGGAGAATACATACTTTGTTGGAGCTATTATTTCCTTTTAATTTAAGGCAGATTGAAAATATGATCATTAAAATAATAAATAGTATTTCATCCTTGAATACTTTTTAGCAACCTCAAATATTTAATAATTCTGATAGAACAAAGTTCAGAGGTATTGACTGGAAAATTCTGTAGATTAAAAAATACAAATTAAAAAAAAAAATGGAAATAGAACTGCTCCATTTCAGCACTGATATTAGAGTCTGGCTCTTGTTTTTTTTTTTTTTTTTTTTTTTTTTTTTTTTTTTTTTTACAAATTTATAGAATAAGCTTTATAGTTGAAATGACAACAAATAATACAACCACATTTTCAGGATAAAAGAACAAAATAATATATCAGTAAACATAAACCTCCTTCATTTTTTCACCAGACTATGCTCTTAATTTTCTATACTGTTCTCTCTAGTAAGTAAACCACAGAAGTAATTTTATTGACATTAACTAATACCCTCATTTTACAAATGAAAAATTGAGGTCACACAACTAGACCCCCAAGCAGGGGTGGCACTTGGGCATTCTACCTCCTAGACCCTAACATCTCTGCCCCCTTCCTCAGCTGCTCATCACAACTGCCTCACTATGCTCACTCTCCATAAGAGCTAGGTAGGAGGTTTCCACAATGATATTTTTTTTACCTCAAATCCCCAACAGAAAGCACATCTTAAACATTCTTATCTTATTTTCAGGTTCTTGATAAATACTGGAAAAAATTAACAGCAAAATAAAAGGAAGCCAGTTCTGAAGTTCTGTGATTATATTAAAAATCTTCAATTCATTCAAAAAATACTGATTGAGCACCTATAATGAGCCACCACCATTCTAGGCTCCATTCTAGTATAATCCATTCTAGAAGGTGATACAGAGACAAAAATCTCTGTCTTGATGAATCTTACACTTTAGTGAGGGAAGAATGACAATGAATAAAATAAATATGTTGAATATATACAGTATGTCTTAAGTAAATGCTGTGAAGAAAAAACAAAAGGGAGCAAGTTATGGGCAGACTGCACATCATAATCAGGGAAAGCGAACACCTTACTGAGAAGATGACATCTAAGAAAGACCCAAAAGAAGGAAACAAGCTGTGCAGGCATTTGACAGAAGGAACAGCGGGAGAAGCTTGACTGGTATGTCTAGCATCAGGAAAAAGGCAAGTGTGGCTGGCACTGAGGGATAGAGGAGGAATGGTAGGAAGTGAGGACAGATCCAGGTCCTATAGAACCTTGTTAAAACCAGTCAACTGCCTGTATGCTGACTTCCACATCTATACCATACTAGTTCACATCCTGAACCTTACAACTCTGAGTCTAGAGGGCATCAAATAAGAAATGATCATGGCATTTTGAAAACTGAAGAAAACATTTTTCTGTGGACTGATAATTTCTCCAAATCTATCTTCAACTGCAGTTACGTTGTTACTCTGGAGAATAAAAATGATGTTATTTATTGATCAGTATTACAGATCTGAAGTGGTTACCAACCCACATTATTGAAACTATCTCTGTTGCAATGCTTATTACAGCTCCAAATACAACAGGAGACAAGATGACAAAGGAAGAAATATGTATTGATTCAAATTCTCTATCATTAGTCATTCTTTATCTTCACAGTACATTAAAAGCTTTCGATGTTTTTATAGCTATGAATTTTGACTTTTAACACCTGGAACCCTAAGCCAGTGCAAGGTGGTGGGCTTGGGTTATTTCCTAGTGCTAAGAATTTGGCAGCTGAATAAAATTGAGAACTCAATGTTAATCACTCACTCAATATTTTCTTGACCACAATTATGCCTGGATCAGCACAAGAAACCGGAGAAAGCACTCTGCTAGCAGTATTCCCTGCAGCTAGCCCTGAAGCAGTTTCACAACTGCAGTCACCTTACATCTAGGGAGCTGAAGAAGGATCACAAGACCCCAAAAGAGGAATGTGCCTCACACACTGCAAGAAGCAGGACCAGGAGGTGGGCACCCCAAGACGATTGAACAATCATATACAACAGAAATCCTTCTGGGTCATTTTCTGCCTTCAGTAAATATAATCTATATATTAGAAAATATCACAGAACTATATAAGTAGGTCCAATTCAAAAGTAAAATTGTAAATACACTGTGTGTTGCCTTGCATTGTTAACCTAGAACATTTGTTGCTTTGGGCAAAAATTAGGAAGAAAGATTCCATATGCTTAGGGTAACTGGAACTATTGGATATTCACAAAGATCCCAAGAAGAACTGTGATATGGGATATAACATGTGATAACCATATTATCAGGCTGCACTAAAAAAAAAAAGTATGTTCTTGCTTTAGTGGATATATACATAAACTATATGCAAAACTACATGGCTGGCAAAAATATAAGGCTAACCATTAATTTATCTGAAAATCAAAAACCAAAACTAAAAACCAAAAATCAAATTACAAAAATACTACTTTCCTTTGTCAATGACCTAAATCACGTTTCTAAAACTATCAAGTTTTAAACTGCTACCCACTGATTTCATCTTAAAAACAAGGTAGCAGCATTAGTCTAAAACCTATAATGAGAGATAATGAGTCATAATGGAAAGGGTCAACTGGCAACAGACTGTAGTTTTAAAATTACAATAAAGGAGGCTGATGCCAACACTGGCACTATGATGTGGACCAAATCAATCAATTTTTCTGAACCTTACCTATGACATCGACTTCAATGAGTTCACTTACCTATAAAATGAAAATACTAATAGCTCCTCACTTGTAAAGATTAGAGATGTAATACACAAAGCCTGAAGCTCTAAATAAATTATAGGTATTACTACAACCAGTTTGCTATAGAATTTGTTTTCAGTCAGATCCTAGGAATATAGCATTTGCCCCAATGAGCTATGGATGCAAGCTGTTACACGCAAGCCCACACAAGTTTCAGAAGAATAAAGATTCTGTCTTTTCACTGCTATCTCTCTAACACATACCACAGGGCCTGGAATTTAAAGGGTACTGAATATTTATCTTTTTGATTAGAAAGAAGGAAGAATATTTTAACATACCTTAGGCTTTGGATCACCTTAATTTTTGCATCATTTACTGCTCTAATAATAGATTCTGATAATTTTGATATTAAAGATATCAAATAAGCAAAAGGAAAGCTTTAATTTCTTAAGGAATTTGTCTAAAGTCATAGAAATCTCTTATATTTTCTCAATTTGCAAATAAACACATGTCAAGACATTTCATACTGGAGACCTAAAAGGCAAAGGAATCAGAAATCACAAATATCCACAACCATAAACAATGGTTATGTTTCCCGTAATAAGAAACTATGTAAAAACAAACAAAAGCAAACCATAACAAATGCTATGTATAATTCTAGCACTACTAATAAATCAAACTACAATAAATACTAATGTATAAAACGTTTAAGAAAATGCTAACATCCTAGCTAAAATCTTTATAAGGCTGGCTCTTGCAGACGTGTTCCAAATTCAATAAAGGAGGTTGATGCCACAATGGCTGTCAGAAACATGCAAGTCAAAACCCAATCCAGAGGGAACAAAGCAGCCATGGAACCCAGTGTTTCAGCAGCCCTAAATAATATCCCACCTGTCGTCATGTCAAACAATTTGGCCCACTTCCATAACAAGACAAAAGTCACTTTTGTTGCATGTCAAATGTGCTGAGAGAACAAGCCGGGAAAAGCTGTTTGAAGGTTAGAAGTACTCTGAGCAGTTTAAAAAGAACAGCAATAAATAAAACTCGTTAATGCCCCTAACATTACTGGTCAAAAATAGTCATGAGTTAACAGATGTTACCAGTGCAGCTACATACCCAGGTGATAGACAAACTGAGTTATATAAATAGGTGACCTACAAATAAAGATATCAAGAATGAATAATTAATTACAGTCTGTGTGGAAAAGATATCTCACAAATTTAAAATATCAACAAATGGGTACCTAATGAAATGGTTTTAAAACACAAAAAGTAGATCTTATATTTTCCATCACCTGAAAAGTAGACCGTGTCATAAATTATGCTTTCATATACCAAACTGATACTAAAAGGTAATCCAATCTTAGCAAATGAATTTATTTTTCTACATTAAAAAAATCGAACTTATTAATAAGTTAATAATCACAACTGTACAAATGTAATTACTTTATTTTTCAGTTTGTAACAATTTAGTCAAAGTATTTTGAAAATAAGTGTAAAAATACCAAGACCAAGCAAGAGAACGTTTAAAATAAAACTAAAAGGTAGGGGAGGAGAGAGAGAAGAAGAGAGAGGGGAGAAGGACTGAGGGAGGGAGATGAAGGGGAAAGGGAGAGGTAGAAAAAAAGAAAATATATTTTAACCAACCACACTTACACCTCAAGCAGATTAGCTCTTTGCTGAATACTTTCCCTTTTTTTCCTCCTAGGGGCTGGCTGACACTTTGTCCACATGTTTTTCCCCCTTTCCAGTGGTTCCAAGGTCCCCTTGCCCTCTCTGCCCCACAATCTCTTCTAGCTCTATTACCCCCTGCCCTCCTGATGTAGGACTCCAGCCAAGCCCATGGTTCCTCCAGTCCTGCTGCACGTATTTACACTTCCTGACACAAGTTCTGATACTGAACTGAGGAGTACAGGGATGGTCAGTGCAGCTGGTGTGGGAAGAAAGAAGTAGTCTGGCCTCACCAGCTTTCAGAATGACTAGGCTGGTTTCACATCAGGTATTTCTTTAGGAATTCCACAATATTCCATTCTATAGATGGAATATAGATATCTATCCATCAGGTATTTCTTTAGGAATTCCACAATATTCCATTCTATAAATGGATAGATATCTATATTCCATCTATGGAATGGAGTATTTGTGGGGGGGGGGGAGTGGTGAGGAGTCATTCTAAGCACTAATAGTCCCATAAATTTCACAATAACCCTATGAAGCAAATGCAACTGTCTCTGTGCTAGAGATAAGAGACCAGGGGCACAGAGGGGGTCCCTGGGTGGCTCAGTCAGTTAAGCGTCTGTCCGACTCTTGGTTTTGGTTCAGGTCATGATCTCATGGTTCATGAGTTCAAGGCTCACATCAGGCTGTGCACTGACAGTACAGTCTACTTTGGGATTCTCTCTCCCCCTTTCTTTGCCCTCTCCCTCTCTCTCTCTCTCAAATAAGTAAACTTTAAAAAAACAAAAAGGAAAAGAAAACAGGGGCACTTTATGTCTAAAGTCACAAAAACCAGAATATGGCAAAGGCAGGATCTGAGCCAAGGCCATCTAGCTCCAGACCCCAAGCTCTGAAGCACAATGCCTGACTGCCCTGAAACTCTCTTCCCTAAAATCCTATTTAGACCACATAAGCATCAAACCCAATAAGAAAGGATAACTAATAAAATTTGGCTATAATTTCTGACTTTTATGATATTTAATTATAGTTTGATACTGAAGGATGGTAGAATATACCACCCCAAAGTATGCTACCTTGGCATAAGGATTACATTGAGAAAGAGACACTAGAGAAACAGCAGACATAAGAAGTGCACTCTGACCTCCTCTTTCCTTCCTGAAGGCAGGAGGAAAACTCCCACATAAAAGATGCCCTCCCTATACCAGGAGGAAAGGAACGTTCTTATCACCAGAGATGGAGTGTAGAGGCCAAGGAACATCTGTACAAACAGACCTTGTTAAAATCACTCTTATCTTCCTTGAGTCTCCCCATATATTCTAGTTATTTGTCCACAAGTACCTCTCTCTGTTCAACTTAGTATAGAAACACTTGGACCAAACCACTTCTTTGGGTCTTCATTTTCTCTGGGTGTTCTCATATATGCATGTAAAAATCTGTATGCTTCTCCCCTGTTAATCGGTCTTATGTTGATTTGATTCTCAGGCCCAGCCAGAGACCCAAACAGGGTTAAGGGAAAGTTTTGCTTCCCCTACAATGCAAATCTTATAAGAAATAGATGACAGAAAAGCAAAACAAATCAAAATAAAATTATAAATTTATGAAAAGCCAGGCTCTTGAGAAGAAGGTGGTTGTGATGTTGTTTTACCTCTCTGGGTTTCAGAGTAGGCAGGGAAACTAATCAATCAATCAATTTTAAATGGCTTTTGGAATGAAACAAAAAGAAAATATAACATCTGACATTCATAATTATATAAATTTCCACATCTAAGAAAAGAAAGACAGACATGATTTGATAGCAGTTAAGCAGTTGATGTGTTAAAGACTAGAAAACTTTGGTCTTTACAGGGTGGTATAAAAATTACAAAAGCTAAAAAGATGTCAGGCCACACAAGTAGTGGAGTATTTGGTGGACTAGGGGAGGCAATGGCATTGCTGGGTCCTCAGAACCCATCCTGGCCAAGCACAACTACATGAGCACGGCAAGAAGCAAGAGGAGCATGCTGGGTGAGGAAACTCTGCAATTGTCAGAAACGGATGAAAGAAGGGGAGGTGATTATATATGGGAGGAAAAAAGATTTCTGTTAAAAGGAGAAAACTTATTTTGTGTTACTCCAGAATTAAGACTATGAATAATTGTCCCAAGCACACCTAAATTGAGCACATACAAAAAATTCCCCCCAAATAAGAAATACCTAATCAAAGGCTATGTGCAAAGTATAGAGCATATAACTGGAAACAGTCTATCATATTGTAGATAAAAATAATTCACTCAAAAATAAACATCTGTCTGCCATATAACAGGCACTGAAGGAACGTTTGGGGATAAAACTTTACTCAATTTACCTGTAACAAGAAGCTCATATTCTATCTTTTAAATAAATAATTTATAAACAATCATAATTAACATTTTAATTGTTATAATCATAGTATGAATAAAGGTGTTACAAGTACTCAAAGCAAGAATTCTATAGAGGCACTGAACATTAAGATATAGCTTGAACTAGAAGAATGAGATTTTATATAAGATCCTCTTAATGTTTCCTTTTCAATTACATAATCTCTGAAGAAGACAAATTATTATGAAGTACACTCTTATTTTAACAAGTGACAAACAATTGTTCCCATGTTATCATCACATTTCTTTAAAATAAGCTTGTATCTTAGCAGGTTAATCCATGAAAGTTACAGTTTTAACTCTATTACCTACAATTCAACAAGAGGCAGTCTTTTATATCTGACATGTGTTTTAAATGCTATAAAACTAAGTGATTTTACAGAGAAAATAGAAAGTAAAAAAAACAAAACAAAACAAAAACAAACAAACAAAAACAGAATCTTACCACTCCAAGCACTTTATTGACTTTTAGTTACTTTTGTACAAGCATATACCATAATAATAATGTATCTACAAGTTTTATATTCTTTTCTATTACCATCCTATTTTACAGAAATATTAAGTCCAAAACATTAAATATCTTGTCCAAGTACACTGATCTAGGCAGTTACAGAGTTAGGCTTTGAATCTCCCAGTCTGGCTTGAGAACCATGCTCTTACCGAGAACCATGCTCTTATCCCTACCCTACATTGCCTTTCAAAGATAAAATGAGCCTAGAGCTATGGAGAGTCAGGTGGACCCCAGCTCAAACTGTCTAGTCATTATTGGAATATGACTGTAACTAAGAGTTGAAACGTAACTGTGTTACATCTTTCCTGTTGAAGAGGAAGGTTCTGTGTGTTTATTCATACACCATTCCTTAGCTGTTCATCAGATACCTATTTAGTACCTACATGAAGCTACTGTGCTAGTGACAAAGAAGTACAAGCCACAGAGAGAGTTTCCAGGGCAGTGTCCTGCATGGTTTTTGTGCCATGGATCTCTTTGATAATCTATGATGCCTATGGACATTTTCTCAGCATAATGTTCGTAAAGACACAAAATAAAACACATAACATACCAAATTCTATTGAAATACCATTGTCAAAATATTTTGAAAAGCGAATTTATGATACAGTAACGTCCTTTATTTAAGATATAGAAATTTGATGGAGGAAGACACAAGTGCTGAGGCCAGAAAGGTAATAAAATATACTAATCAAAAATATATTTTAATATATATTTATAGACATTATTAATACTACAGATCTTTTAAAATAAATTAACAAAGAGAAGAAAAAAATACATGACAAAAGTTAGATGAAAAGTTGGATCAAAAAGTCAGTTCTAAGTACACCAGTGGCTACCTAATCTGAGCACTTTATTTAGTCCCAATTTTCTTGACCTCACTGATACCCTGGATTCTCAGGACTCCCTGGACCTTGATTTCTAAGACCCGATACTTACCTGTATCTCCTCCTACCCTTCTCAGTACTTCTCTGCTCCGTCCACTAATTCTTCTTCTAACTTCTGAACACACACATGTCCAAAGGTTTCTTATCAGAGTATGCATCCTAGAAACAGTCTTGGTAACTTCTTAATCAGCTCTCCTAGTATTCATCTCCCACTACCACATATGCTGTAGCTACTCTTATGTAATGCTTCCTCACTCTTGCCTACCCACAGAAGCCATACCCTTATTTCAGAAATGACTCCTTTGGTCCCAAAATAACAGGTGCCCATAAAGCAGAGGCAAAGGTCACTCACCATCTTTTCTCAGTGCCTTCCTCTTTTCACTGTCCACATATACAGAGCTGCTTTTAAGAATCTGATTTTCCAGCAAGTGTACCCCAACAACCCCACATCCCAGATGTTAACTGAGTCAAATCAGAATTATAAACCTCAAATCCTAAATCCCATTCAACTTATTACAATAACTAAATCAGAAATTTCTTATTTACAGAGTGTACAGAGAATGTCAGTTGTCTTTCTTTTCCTTACATTATCTTAGTCTCATGAGTCGAACTTAACTAAGAAATAGTAAGGACCTGCTTTATTCCTTTAGCATAAGTGCAAGGAGAGTCAAGCCTGAGTGATGCACTCTGTGATTCCTTTCCCTGAACTCATCTGTTCTGCTAATTAATTTCTTGAGGGGAAAAAATGCTGTACATTTATGTATCCACACAACTGTCTCATACATAATAGAAGCTCAATAAATGTTGAATGAGTGAAAGAACAAAAGAGTAAATACAGTAGACTAAAGATGCCAGAGGCTGGATCTCTAACAAAAGAATAAACACTCCATATTCCTTAACAATTAAATTGAAGACTTAAAAAGCTATAAAAGACAATGTCACATGGGACAGTTTACTTTAAAAATAAAGAAACTAAAATTCTAAACCCTCAAACCCCAAATTCCCATTCAGCCACCTATACTGCCATATTTGAAATTTCCAAGATAGTAAAACAGCAAGTGATATGGTAAAGATTGAATAGCAATTCCAACACGGTCCAATTAAGCTGTCTATGCCTGTATTTCTTATTTTTTAATGTGATCTTGGAAAGTTCAAACCATAGACCCAGTCCTCATTTTCTTCATCTCTAAATGCAAACACTACCATTAAAGTTCCAAAAGAAAAAAAATGGGTAAAAATAACAGTAAAGCCTTCTGTCAATTTGTAGAACTCTATATGAATGAAGAAATCAACATGTGAGTCAGAGAGTTCATGCCAGGCAGGTGGGTGTGTAGTGTGGGTGTTGCGAGGAGGGGCTTATGTGTGTGTGTGGTCATAGCTACATTCTGCAGGTTTAACTTTTCCTTTACACAATAGGAAACACATGCCATAAGGCAAAGCTAATATTAATTTATTTAAAAAGCAACTTATTTAGTTTCTACTATTTAGAGCCTCTAAAATATTTAAAATCTAAGAGAAGGAAGAAACCTCCTCTACTGTTAACCCTCAACACCATAATTCTCCAATGTTCCAGCAGCTGTTCTCCGTGACACATTTGGAGAAAAGTAAGATATCCAGAAAGTATGGGGTGTCTAAAGGCCTAGCCTTTTTTTTTCTTTTTTTCTTTTTTTTGGAACTGATCAAACATAGAAGTATTACTGCTCCAAAATAGGCTGGAATTTTCAATTCTCTCAAAGCTATGAAGCACGTGAGCTGTAAATTTTGGTCTCATAGCAGTGGGGAGTCAATTGTGGGAGTTATGGTTTTGTTTTTGAGTGACCAATTTCTGCAAACTGAAGTTTAAGGAAAGATACTGGAAGTCATCCAAAATCAATCTTCTCTCAATTTCATTATTTTAGGACAAGCAGCAGATCCTTCACACTGCATGGAACAAAATCAATAAAAGCCAAGAACAACAGGCATCACTCTTTCAAGATCATTTCATCAGGATTTAGCAGAGGCAAATACAATGAAGTATCTGTAAGCTGCTAGAATAACAACATTTTCACTTTGTTATTCACTGTGCTCTAATCTGAACCCTATCTTCCTGTTCCAAATGCCATTTCAATATTTGAAATCTCTATAGCTGGTAAAATCACAAACACATCTGTGAATTTCTATCCCCTTAAATTAGATGAGTGTGTGACCTTTCTCTATCTTGGGTTCAGATATTCTGCATTAACATACTGTTTTCTTTTTGCATATATTCTTTTTATCCATCTGAGGCTCAATGACCCTTCCCTAGAAATATCAACTATCGGTTTTGTTTTCAACATTGGAATGTTTAGATTAGACAGTCAGTGCACAGGGAAAATTAATACAGCTCCCACCTGCCACAACTCATGTTAACTTCTGCATATGCCACTTCTGTGCTGAATGCACAAGAGCATCTCGGGAATAGCTCTGGGCTTGGGGGGAGGCATCTTTTCTAAACATATCTAGTTACTCTTCATCATCATGCATCCTGGGAGGACAGAGGGCCAATCTCTAGAATGTGAAGAAGCCACTGAGCAGATACATGGGAAAGGAATATATTTAGTATTGAAGAAATGGCATTCTGCTTCAGATTTCAAGCCTATAAATATGCTCACTTTCAGTAAATAAATTCACTTAGAAATAATTATACTGGGAATCCTAAAATCACCCTTCCCTCCAAAATTCTTAGTAGTCACTTAATTCACAACAATATTGGACAAAATGTCCCTTTTCATCTTCACGTTTCTATTTTCAGGTGCCAACCTAGAATGTGCTCTCATGCTTTTGTGCCATGATGAGGAAACATCTTTTGCTTTTACACTATTTATTCCATGAGTTTTTAAAATGTGGAGAAGTTCAAATAAAAAGCAGTAAAGAATAGTGGATAAAAATGAAGATGGGCTTTGGGGTCATCAGAGCTGAATTAGAATGATTCCTAGATATTTGATCTTTGCTAAGTTATTAGGTTGAACAATCAAATACTGCTGATATTTATTTGGGGGTGACAAAATGGCAATCTCAGAGGCTTCAACTGAGTAATTAATAGGATCATCAATTTTTTGAAAAATTGAGATAATGTCTCTACTTAATAGGGCTATTGTATTAGGAAGCATCAGTAATCTAACCAAAAAAATTTCAATGTTTTTACTAAAGCTTTGTTTATAAAGTATATTAGTAAATGTCAGATGTCAGGTTTCAACGAGAAACCCACATTCAATTTTTTAAACTTCTGAAGGGAGAAAAGAAGATCATGGTAAAATTGAGCCTTTGTAAGGAAAAAAAAATGAAGGAAGGAGGAAGGGGAGGCAGGGTTTAGAAGATAAAGACTACGAGGAGGACTCAGGATAGAGAAATGTGCCCTAGAAACTACATACAGTTCTCTCTGGCTACATGTTAAGTGTGCATACTGGTGAGGGCTTAGTTCCAGTGGGCTTCTAGGTTCCCCTCTCTGCAGCTCACCCTGCCCCAGTACCTGACAACATTATGAAGCAAGCCTTACACAAAGAGCCACTGCAGGCATCAGTACCTCCTCCTCTGGATTCATCTAGACCACTTCTTTTTTGCCTGTCTATCTATATCCTTCAGCTCGACTCCCCCAATCATTTGGATTTATCAACCATTTCTTCAGCTCACTCCTCTGCCCTTGGCAGTCCTCAAGAGTCAAAACTGCTAGTGTTCATTGATAAGGCTAACCACCATCTCAAAGGGCACAAGCTCCACTCCATGATGTAGCCACTCACTCTCACAGGTCTCTTAAGAGTACAGGTTGCAAGTGGATCCCTCTTCTCTTTTAGAGGATATTTACCATGAACAATTCAGGGTAGGCTACTGACTCTCCCATTTCCATCTGTTCTCATGAGATCTTTGGAAGTCCAGAATCAATGTGCTTGTTCCTGAAATCTCCTCTCTCTCTCCTCAAAGCAAAATGATACCCACATATCCAGAAAGGTACACTCTCAAACATTACCTACTTCAAAAGTGTCTGACTCTCAAGAGGAGAACAAGTGAGCAGAATGTAGTTTAACTACTAAACCAATAGCCAGCTCAATCCCAACAATGCCACAAATTTCAGATTTAGCCACAATGAGGAACCACTTCATTGTTCTAACATTATTGTAAACTGTTTCTATTGTTCACGCCATCTTTGAAAAAAAATTATATAGTAATAACATTCAAAATGTAATAACATTCAAAATGAAGAAAGAAGATCAAAAAACACACAATACAATATGCGTTCCCTACCTTACACACACACACACACACACACACACACACACACACACGACATACACACAAACTAAACACAGAAAATACACATACTTTCCAAAAACCCACTGTTTCATTTACTTGCCACTTCTGCTGATGGACTTCAGATATTTTCTTTTCATAATCAAGGAAAGTAAGGTAGCACAAATGTAAATGCTACATACCTCTACTCTTACCTAATTAATCTGCTATTCTAATCTTGATTCCTGAGTTCTGATGACTTCAGCTCTAAGGAATGAAACAGTAAGGCACAACCAGCAAAAGAGGAGACACAGCAGAAGTCCCTGCTGCTGGCCTAGTCAGTGCCTGGCCTCCTGGCATGACAGGTACCACAGCAGTCCCAGAGAGCCCCTCCTATCTGCCAGTTCTACTCATACGAACACAGGAGACTTTTTTGCCAACACATCCCCTCCACATTATGATGAGGATTGGTTTGTCATTGCCAAAAACTTAACTCTTATTTTTGGTCAAATAATCATAAAACTGGTTTCTAAAATTCAGTTTTGAATCCTAAAATTGAAAGGGCTGAGAGCATATAATCCAGTGTTCTTCCAAACTGAAAGTGATGACTATGGGTCATGAAATCAATTAACTGGATGGCATTTTTAAAAAATAAATAATATACTGCACATTGGAATGACATGTATTGTTTTGCAACATTTCACATATATAAAGCATTTATTTATTTATTTATTTATTTATTTATTTATTATTTACTTATTTTAAATGTTTATTTACTTGTTTTTGAGAGAGAGAGAGGGAGAAAGAGAAAGAGAGCGAGCGAGCACGAGCGGGGGAAGGGCAGAGAGAGGGGGAGACAGAGAATCCCAGGCAGGCTCCATACTGTAAGCACAACACAGAACTTGAACTCATAAACCATGAGATCAGAACCTGAGCTGAAATCAAGAGTTGGATGCTTAACCGACTGAGCAACCCAAGTGCCGCAACACTTTTGTTTTTAATACACACATACATACCAGGATGCTTTATAAAATATATTTCTTACTGTGGATTGCAGTGGGAAAAAAAAAGTTTGGAAATACTGCTCTAATCCAATCTCCTTATTTGACAAATAATAAAATTGAGCCCCAAAATGGTCAAGAAACTTACCCACAATTACACAACTTGTTACTAGCAAGTACGCAAACTTAATTATTCTTAATAAGATGTCTTTTTTTAATGTTTATTTAGTTTTGAGAGAGACAAAGCATGAGCAGCGGAGGGGCAGAGAGAGAAGGAGACAGAATCCAAAGCAGGCTTCAGGTTCTGAGCTGTCAGCACAGAGCCCGACGTGAGGCTCAAACTCACAAGCCAAAGTTGGACGCTTAACGGACTGAGTCACCCATGCACCCCAATAAGATGTCTTTTTTAAAAAGATTTTATTTCCTGTAATTCTTTCTTTTTTTAAAGTCACATTAAACTTCAGCACTTGTCTCAAACCCAAAATGCAGGTATTCACAAATTTTCCAGATAATTGCACATAAACTATATAAACAATTCTCCAAATCAGTTGACAAATCTGGACTCTAAGGATAACATCAGGCTGAGGATAGAAACCAGACACTGTGATTTGTAATCAACACAAGATTATATCTATTTAACATACAAAGTCTTCAACCCAATGTCAGGAACTTAACAAACACCAGTATCTTCCTTAGTCACACTTCCTTTGTTTTCCATATGTACCTTGAGTCTAGATCACCCAAGACAACAGAAAAACTCCCATAACATCTAAACTAACTGCCCAAAAGCCAGAACTGGCATTATTAGATAATCTGTAACTCTTCAAGTGTCTGTAACAGCCTGAAGAAAACAACAACAAAAACCATAGAAACACTTCTGGTTATTCTAAAGAACTAGAAAATTAAATGAAATGGGCAGAAAAATAGGATCCAAAACCATTTAGGAAGTAACATTCAAATCACATATATTCAAATGGACATGTCACTTCAGAGTATTAACCATGTATCTCTTCTGACACTTAGGTTAATTTTAACTGCTCTGAAATACTGGCCTCAACACCTTCTAGATTAGGAGTTGAAGTTCCTGTCTATGCCATCTGAAAGCTAATTTTGCCTTGATTTTACAATAAGGTCTCAGATTTCTCACAAATCTTCAGGCCATTTTGAGTATTCTTAAAAATAACTACTGTTTATTGGACAAGTCCATCATCAAGTAATTTTTAAATTATGGTATATTTATCATTTTACTAGTGATTCTTGACAGATATACTCAAGTGGAGGTCTATTTTTACCAAAACATTCCAGTTAATTGGGGGGTAGGTATTACAATGTGCCACATTAACAGAAATTATTTCAACTTGCATAGAAAGAAACAGCTAACACTAAAATAAACAACACTGAATCATAAGTAAGTCAGTCAAAATTATGTCTCAAGGACATTACATACAGGTAACTTACTTTTCCTGACCAAAGTCTTCGGTCAGACAATAAAGTTATACTTGATTATGTAACTTTAACCTTTTCCTTCATCCTCATGGGTACTTTTCACATAAGCCTATGTGTTTCCAAGTACGTCTACCTGTTATGTAGAGGTGCCTGTATTTCTGGGTTTGGGAGATTTGAGGGAGGGGACAGATTTTCTAAATCACATAGACCATAATAAGCTAGTGAACAAGAGGCAGACCTGTGAATACACCATTTGAATATTGCTGGTTGGATGTACATTTGAGAAGCTGCTTATTTGTTCAAGTGGCAGATGGAGATCCAATTTTCCAATCTCTAAAATTGCTACCAGATCCTAGATTAGCCAATTACCCTTCATTTTACAGAAAGTAACTATAATAAAATAATCCAAATAAAATTCTTGAATTCAACTTTCCAGAAGTAAGACGGTTAGTTTATACATAGTTTGAGTAAACCAGAGAGGGCTATTCCCTTCATCAGAAAACTTTCTAACACTACTAAAGTGAAAGAACCAGCATTCCAATTAGTCACATAAAACCATAACCAAATTCAGCAGTCAGTACAAAATCTAGCAACCCTATCATTTTTCAAGGTTATACCAGTTTTTACAAGGCAAAGCAAATAAAGCCTAGGAAAATATTCTGAACTAACACATTCACATTTAGAAAAGTTTGCCTCTTCTACAACAATGTTTAACCAATGCCATGAGATCCTTAAGTTTCTTAAATTATTCTCTCTTCCTTGAAAGAAACAAAAATTATTTTTCTTGCCTTAAAGATCTTTAAGGGTAATCCCAGGCCCACTCCCATGTCTCAATGTTTTTCTCTTTCCCTTCTATCCATCTCCCCAGGTATCTGTAACATAGGTTGTACTATTTTTTATTTTTCTCTCACTTTTTTTCTTTTATTTATAGTTTCTTAACCTAGCAAATCAATCAAGCTTGTTTTTTCACTATGTCAAGTAAATAAATGATGTTCTTAATCCAGGATGAGATTCATCACATTTCATCATGAATTAACATCATCCATCTAACATCTACATTTTTAACAATCATATGTTCTTACTTCTACCTTCTCTTACTTTTTCATGTGCCAATCTCATCAGAAGAGGAAAAAAACCTACCATGAAATTTAGACATTTTTGTAGTTGAACAGACCTGTATTCAAATCTGACCTCCCTAACTTAACAGGCTGTGGTTGATCTACCCAGGTGAAAATAGACGTCATCCCAAAGACATGCTTTCTTTTCTTACAGAGTTGACACCTAGAAGAACACTCTACTAACAAAGGGTCCAACACTGTCCATGTAGGCCTATTTACCCAGCAATCGTGCCTCTTGAGGCAATTACTCTATCTGAACAATGACCTTCCTGCCTAGTGGCAGAAACTATAAAAACCCTACCTGAGTTTCCTGTTGTCTTTTCACTCCTCTCCTAGAAGCAACACTTCTTTTGTTATAAGATACAATTCAAATAAGCATCTGGTCTCACACAATAGAAAATCGTGCCTCACATATCTTGGGTTCCCATCATTCAAATACAACAGAGATCCTTTACTAAGACCCAGACCTTTCAAGGCACATTGGCAAGGTAGTTTCTCCATTTATGTCATGAGAGAATAACCAATCAAGAACAGTCAGAGTGATGTTCTCCCCAAAGCTGCTGTTCTGTAGCTACCTCAGGGACTTTGAAACTTCTTACAGTTAGTGATGAGGGCTGCTTCCCAGCATTTACATACTTTTCAATTCATATAATAGACATTTTAAAGAAAGTTGTTGATAGACTTCATTCTGCTGGTGCACATCAGTTAAATGTGTTTTATTTCCCTTCTGGGTTGTGTGCTGGCAGAGAATAACACAATGAAGAGGTGGTAGTGTGCATTTCCAGGCCCTTTATGGTCAAGATTATGAAAGAAGGGCTTTGACAAAGAATGTTCAGGCTGACTATAAGAGTTTTCCTTTTAGTACATTATTGTTGCCATGTGTTTGCTGCTGTCTGGAGCAATAAAAAAGCTCTGAAATATTTGTCTGTGTCCTTCATGTACTCAAGAGTTTCCATAAGAGAAATCACTTGGAAAATCACAATATTGCTCCAAATAAAATATTAACATAAAAAACTTGTTGAAATGTTGAGCTAAAATACTAAAGAATTATTACCACAGATGTAATTTATGAGGATCTGAGTGCCTTAGCCTCATAAAGGCTTTTCCATTCCCACTACAAGCACATGTTTGGTATTGTTCTTCATACAATACTGATGCCGCCAACCAGAATGATTTAGATTGGGGGATCTGCAGAAGTTCTGATGGAACAGATGAGAATGACAAAGAAAGAGCATTATATGATTCAATCCTGAATAAAAGTCCATTTAATAAACAAATAGCCAGCCCTTATAATTTTATTTAAAGAAATTAAAATTATTTATTTTGTGTATTAAAAATGTAGGTACTTTTTCCTTCTTTCTATCATGGATATTTTTGATAGATAATTATAGACTGCAGATAATTTTAGATTGATTTCCTCAAGTTGAAGGATTTGGCCTTGTAACTATAACAAGTTACCAGGAGTACTAATTACCTATAGGAGAATGGGTTAGCTCAACATTGGTAAAAAAATAATCATTTGGTAGCCATGAATTCTCTCCAAATGTAATCTTCATGGAAATCTCCAAAAGAAGAGACTGAATTTGATTTAGGGACCATTTCATCTTTAGCTTTCAAGTTTAAGCACAGATTGCTACACTGATCCTCAATTCCTGGGAACTGAAGGCATTCAATAAATGCTGTGCTAATCAAACTGTATGCATTATCACTTGATCACATGTGACTTTACAGTGTTCCCTGAGTGCCACTGCCTGTCCAATGGAACTGCAAATAAGCTCTGTACCTTGAACTTTTAATTATCCCAAGACTTAACACAGTTTGACTCTTTGTTCTTAAATATTATCAACATCAAAGAAGTTTTTATTTTTTTACAAAATTTAGGTTGAGGGAAGTCTCCATAATCAAGGTGAATTATCTACATTGTCCAAGTTCTGTGTCCTAAGATTATTGGCCTTACCATATATACTCTGTTGACATATTTTGTAAGGTCTTTGTTTTTCCTAACCCCAAAACAGCTGAAAAAGGAGTTATGGATTTAACAATTAATTCAGGGTTTATCTACTTCACTTGTCTGCAAAGGATAATCTACTCACACAGTGGAACAGACAAATGAGAGACAATTAAAAAGAAGGTCAAAATTAAAAAGAGTCATAATAAAACACTGTGATATGGAGTATTCATTTTACAAATGATAATGCCATGGAAGAAAAAAGTCAAGTGTTGACAAGGTTACAAGACTAAATTAGTAATAGCAGCAGGAATCAGAAATAAAAATGCAGCTGAGATCAGAACAACAACAACAACAACAACAACAACAACAACACAGTCAAGAACAGAGTGAGGGATATGGAGTTTCATTAATGCTTCTGGAATTAAACTAAGTGACTCATTTTTAAAAGAAAAGGATGGCTAGGAGCTAACTTTCCTGTAAAAAAAAACAGCAATAATAGGAATCTGCTTTGCCTGTATCATAAGGTTGGCATAAAGATAAAAGAGACAGAGAAGACATGGGAAAATGTTCTACAAACCATAAGTATCAATGAAGGTAGTGTTCCTTGTATCAACCTTAACCTGCCTAGTAACTCACGATTTCTTTCAGGAGAGTTATCTGCTTTCTCTTAGTTATTAATTCATTCAGTGATCATTTATTGAACAACTATAATGTGCAAATCACTATATGAAGAACACTATGTTGCAAACACTAAACAAAATAGTGCAAACACTACAACAAAATAGAAGAACTCTCATTCTTCAAACAGCTTATAGGTTAGTTTGTGATATAGTAATCTAGTATGGGAATGAATCATATGAGTAAATGGCTCTCAACCATTTCCTAGTTCCCAATACTCGGCCCTACCTTTATTTTCACAGAGAAATCAAGTGGAATTTTCATAGAGAACCTACTGAAGGACTTAATTAGCCTGAAACTGATTTACTATTGAATTTGGAAAGAAAAGGGGAAATTAAAGTCAACTAGAAGGCTCTAACAACAAACTGTTTGTAAGATGGTGAGGAAGGATTTAACCAGAGCAATAGCACCAGAAATGAAAAACTAATCCTTTGAGAGTCTACCAAGCAGAGGATAATTTTCAGTGAAAACATTCTAAGCTGTTACAAAACTGAAGAAGGGAAACTAGATAGCAATAAAGAGAGAAAAGAGAAAGAGAAAGAAAAACAGAAGCAATACATGATGCAGAAGAAAGATGTGAGAAAAGAGGTTTCATCAGAAATTACTTTTTTCCTTGAGTGCCTGGTTATTTTTTACTATGTGCTGCTCATTATCTTTGTAAAATTATTTGTGAGGGTTATTTGTGGCAGCTTCCCCTCAAGAGGAATTTTGTTAGCTCCTGTCAGGAATTTAGGATGCTACTAGTTAATGAACTCCTATCACTAAATCCTAGGCTTAAAGTATGCCTAAAGGTCTACTTTTGGTTATATATTCTTAGCAATTTCCCCTCAACTGTGCTCTGCTTAGCACCAAAGAATTATTCCTGTAGAATCCCCTAGTGGTAAAGATAAGGTTTATATTTAATCCATCCTAAATCTAAAGATGTAGTCCTTTGATTTCTGTCTCTCTCATCACACACAAGACTGACAAAACTAAGTTCCAGTTTGCCAAATGGGCAAATGCTCTCAGGATTAAAACAGCCTAAATATGTGATTTACCTACCCTACTTTCCCATAGGTATTAGCCTAATTATCTCCCACTATCTTGTTTGTTCTTCAGTTATTTTAAGCAGACTTAAGATATTTTTTATCATGCATTTTCAGTTGTTTTATATATAAGATTTGATCCAAATAATTTAGCCTTCAATATCCGTAGATATTGAACAAAATAATTAATTCAAATCTCTATACACAAAAATATTGTAGTAAACTAAGGAAATATATGATCCAAATCTGCTGGCAATGAGAAACAAGTATATGCAATTGTTACACTTAGAAAAGATTAAGTATTTGCAAAATTGAGATTAACATTAATTTGATAGTTACAAACAAAGTCACTTACCATTAAAAAACTAAATTATTTTATTAGGCCACCAACCAACAAATACATAGAAAATACTCCTAATGATGTACATTCCAAGTATCAACAAATCTCTTGAATTTTCAAAGCAACATTCAGCCTGAATAAACAAAAATAGATTTTAAAAAATCATACATTTATAAAATGACCTATTTTACATTGCTTTCTAGGATTTCAATCACAAGCTAGAACAACAAAACCAAAAAACCTTGTTTCTTAATCTTAATTATAGAGGTATAAAAACAAAAAGGTTTTGGAATGGTACTTTGATTTATACTGATACTAGTTCAAATTAAAACAAATATTTTAAAATATTTGAACTCTTACTATGTTTATAATGGCATAAAATAATTTGAACAACTCCTCCACAACCAAAATGGAATACATACTTTAGAGTATCAAAGAAGGATTTAACTGAAGTTTCAAGGTCTCATCACTTATTAGTTCAAACTATCAGCCTAAGAGAACTAAAAGGAAAATGACACTATATTCATTATGTGATTTAAGTATAAAACACTGCCATGATAAATATTTGGAAATTCCAACCTTTTATAAAGCATACTTTATGTACAATATCAGCATTCATCCCTTTAGGGTGTACGATGTGGACTGCCGCTGGGGGGAATTTATCTCATTTCATTTTCATTCTACATTCCACTTTGGGGTTGCCAACTAAATTGCTTCTTGGTTTATACTATAGAAAACTTCATAATGTTTAGCTGGAATTGCTTACTTTTAAAGTATGCTGATAGAAAACCCAATGTGGTCTGAAATATCCTCACCAGATGTTTGGATGGATGTGAAACCAACACATATCAAAAGGAAAATTCAAAATACCCTTAGCTATATAACACATAGCCTCATACATTTAACAAGTTCAACTGATCAAAAAACATTAAAACATTTTCAGGGGAACTGAACTTAGGATTAGTACATTTTCCATTGTAAGTACTCAAATTCTATCCAGTTTTTATTTTTATTTTTTTGTTTTTTACTCTCAGGATCTCCATAAAAGTCAAGTGATCATGAGCTACAAGTTAAGTGCCTTTAATAGGAGTAGACAATGGGACAGTCTAAAACAGGCTTTTCCAATCTTGGTCTGAAAAACAGAAGTTTAGTCATTAAAACAAAGAAAATGATAGTCTTATTTCTTTCCACACCAGCCAGACCACAATCTGGTATAAGGCATTCAATTTTGAGCATTATTACACCTTCAAAAAATAAAGGTAAATGGGATGTGTTAAGCACATAAGAATAAATATAGTTATGGGAACCTGAATCCACATAAGAAGAAATACTACAGGAAATAGTATTTATGTCCATGAAAAGAGAAGGTCAGGGCCTTCTCTGGAGGGGGAAAGGTATCTACATGGAAAACCCTTTCCAAAATAATTGGATTGTTCTGCATGAATTCTAAGAAAAAAAACTAGAAACAATGGATGTAAAACAGGCTACAGGAGGAGAAATTTTCAAATACAATTGTCTGAGGATGAAATGGATTGCCATGACATGTTGTAGTGAAGTAGTTAAACTACTGAGGTTATACAGTTGACCCTTGAACAACAGAGGTTTGAATTGCTTGTGTCCACTTACACATGGATGTTATTCGATACAGTACAGTAGTATAAATGTATTTCTTCTTATGATTTTCTTGATAACCTTTTTTCTCTAGCTTACTTTATTGTAATACAATATATAACACATATAACATACAAATATGTGTTAATCAACTGTTTATGTTAGGCTTCCAGTCAAGAGTAGGTTATTAGTAGTTAAGATTTGGGGGAGTCAAAAGTTGTATGTCTATTTTTAACTACATGGCGGGTTGATACCCCTAGCCTCTGTGTTGTTCAACGGTCAACTGTATTTGTTAATATTACTGAGTATCTCATGAGTGTACCATCATACCATCAAGCCTCAACTTGTTCTGTTCTCTCTGAATCAGTTTCCTTCTTTACCTGGCAAAATATAACTTCAATCATTCTAGGCCAAATATGGCCCCTGTCCTGCAATGTTCCCTGACATCACCCTTTTTACAAAGCCCTTCATCCTTAGAATTAATTATTCCCTCACCAAAGATCATGCAGCACTATTTGTGTTCTTCTATTACAATATTTACCTATACTCAAGTGTGATAACAGATGATAAGGACTACCATATTTATTTTTATTTTTCCAGCACCTATATAGTGGTATAGTCTTAGCCTGTCATGTTTTAGGCAACAAATATGTTCTGAAATGCAGAAAGTAGTCAAATAGCAGATATAGAGTCAGGCTAGGTAATTTTTTAAGACATTGAGATTCTATAGTTCTAGGAAATATAGAGACATGTTTAGGCCTCTTACCAGTAAATAAAGATGATCTAGTACTGATACCCCTATCAGTGAGCATAGAAGAAAAAACTATTGTAAACACACCCTTAACAATGAAATGGAGACACTCAGAACCAACTGCATTTCTCTTGACAGTAAAAACAAAAAGCTCACTCAGAGCTCTGTAAGTAGAAGTTGGTCATTTTAGACATTCCAGAAAAAAAGAACAATTTTTAATTTAATAGCAATATAAATGATATCCTAAATAATGCAGAATGTTTGATACAGAAGTAAAGATGCTGGAATGTTGTCAGGAAATACTAACAGATAGGTGTATTAAGGCAACATTTATCAATTACACAAATTTATATTATTTGTATTATTATTATTGCTTATTCTACTTCTGGGCTGTATCTTAAACTTGTCCATTGATATATGCCAAAACTATAAAAGTAAGGGAAAGGAGAAAATGTCAAGCCTCACCACCAACTCTATCTCCAATGTGATCAGTCTTTCCAGATCTAACTAACTGGACTGAAAATTAAGTTCAAACATATTCAGCCTATGCTATTCCTACTGGGCTTTTAGAAATCTCTATTTTAGAAAAATAGGTCTACAAAGACCACAAGACATTCTTTAATATTTAAAGAAGACAAAAAAACATTTGAAAAACAATAAAAATAAAGACCAAAAGATAGGGGTTGTTTGCATTATATCCTTTTTTTGTAAGATAAGAAAAAATGATGAAAAAACAAAAACATGGATTTATCTTAAAAATATCCAAAACATTTCATACATTCAGCACAGACTCAGCCTAATCCCATAACTAGAGTTAATGAGCATAACAGTACCTTTTATAGACACGGAGAGGATCCAAATAATAAAAATGCACAAGAAGCATTTTAATTATAATGCTTAATTAATATAAATATAAAGTTAAGAAAACATTCAGCAAGATTATTCAAATTGAAAGACTCTTGTAAGATTATGCAGTCACTGAATGTTTACTGTGAAAAACAAAAAGAACCATTTTATAAAGTTTTAATTCTAAAAAAGATGCAGGGCTCCTGGCTGGCTTAGTCGGAAGAGCATGCAGCTCTTGATCTTGGAGTTGTGGGATCAAGCCCCATGTTGGGTTGAGTATAGAGATTCCAAACAAACACACAAACGAGCAAATATTAAAAAAAGCTAAAAAGATGAAAAATTGAATGCATATTATGATTCCATGTAAATGAACAGACCAAGAATGAAAACAGAAAAAAACACAGCAAAATGTAGGTTCCAGTGTTAAGATTTTAGGTTAACTATTTTCTGTTTTCCAAATTTCTTCTAATGCTGTTACTTTTGTAACTAAAAAATTTTTTTTCATTCAAAACAATTTAAAAGTCCTGGTATAATGGAAAAACAGTACTTAGAGTAGAATACGGATTTCTCAAGAAAGAGTCCTCTGATAATTCCCAATAATCTTCAAGTCTTCATGTAGAGAGGATAATGAAATGCAGGCCCTTGTTTTGAGAAAACAGCAGGGATTCTAACCTGGCTAAATGAGCACTCCTGAAGGAAGCTAAAGACCAGTGTCAACACACATCTGCACAGGGAAGATTCTGTCAGATGCAGCAAGGGCTCTGCTCACATCTGTTCAAAATACACATCAGTGAAGTGGACACAGGCTTAGGAAACACGCTGAGCACATTAGAAAATGATACCTAGAAGTGATTACAATTATAATGAACAATGTAAAACAGAATAAAGCTATTAATTTGTTTAAACACTACAGACTGGAAAATTTTAACTTATACCTACAAGATGGTAATTTAACAAAGGTAATCTGAAGGCTTCACTGGGTCCAAATGTTAAAGCATAAAAATAAGGCTGAAGGAAACATGTATACTGCCAAGAAAGCAAAATATGATTCTAGACTGCACAAAAAGAGAAGATGGTAGCCCTGGAGTGCCATATGTTTCACTAAACCCACATACTACAAGGGATACCAATAAACCAAGCACCAAGAGAGAAAAGAAGAGATTTAAAGCTATTTAAAACTATATTCAAAAATTCGAGAGGAAGTTACATAAAAAGAGGGATAGACACTTTGGTGTAGTTTGGGGGTCACAGAGAACTAAAATCAATGGCATAGAGAATCAGAAAGAAGCAGATTTGGGTTTAATGTAGAGATCTTTCTGACAAGAAAGCAGTCCAAGCATAGAACGGGCTGCTGGTGAAGGCAGCCAGCTCCATGAACGGGAGTGTCCAGACAGAAGCATAAATGAGATCATATACAGTCAAGGAAGCTATAGAAAAGATTCCTGCACTATATAAAAGACAATAGACTACCTGTAAAATCTATTCTAACTGTGAGATTCCATGATTTGTTAAGCCAACTAAGGTCTGGTACAGGCACCACAACTAACCAACACTGAAAATAAAACAGAATCCCACATGGAATTTTCTCATTAAAAATAAGAAAAATGGTTATTTGCTCCAGTAATTTGGAAACTGTGAAAACAGATGGCATACTCCCTCAAAGCACTAAACACATGCAACTAGCTTTCCAACATAGCACAGAATATCATACATTTAACAGAGGACATTTTTCACATTTTAATATGTCCAAAACCAGGCTGCACCTTACAATCTAGAGCTGTGATCAGCCAAGTGCGAGTCATGCTGTAGCTGTCAGTGACTAAACATGTGCACAGCTGGTCACCACTGTTCATGCTCTTGTTGCCCCAGTTAAAGAGGGAGCACTGCAGGTATTATATATCTTACCTTTAATTACACTATCAGCATTAAAACAAAAAGTTATTGTACATAGAAAGGAACTAAAATATGGAGTGGGGCACAAGTTTGGTATTAAATTAAGCAGACACTTGTCCTGGAGGAATGTCTACAATTCCGTGTTTTCTTGCAGAGTAACCAATTTATTTCACTTATATTTTTATTTTCGATACGTGCACAAGAGTAAAATATGATATAAATATGTCTCAATAAATCTGAGTAAGCTTTTCTATAAGTGGAAAATAAAAGCATTTTAAGTGGAAAGAAAGAATTATGTCATAGTTTAATTAGGAAAGCTTATCTTTTCCTAATGGTATGTGAAATAAAATAATGATACATCTTAAATCAGTAGTATCTTAGATTCAATGAAATACAATGTGTTTCTTGAAAATTTGGTATGTATTTTATACTACATAACCCTTTATTTTAATCCATCTACATCTTAGAATTGTAGAGCTGGAAGGAAACTTGGAGGTCATTTGGTCTAACTCAATCTAGTGTATGAATCCTGATGTAGTAGATGACAACTTTTAAAGAAGCTGAAAATTCCACACATTTGTGGAACCTAATAGAAATCATGCTATCCAAAAGAGGATTTCTCAAGGCACAGAAAGTATACCAAAAAGAAAGTCTTCGACCTCAAAAAAATTTAAGATTCATGCTCAGTGAAGGCACCACAAAATTAGCACAGAAGTTACAAACCAGAAGAATGTATTTGCAACATACATAACTGATAAAAGATTTATAGGAATGCCTATATATCAGCAATAAAAATGGTAGGAGAAAAGAATGGACAAAGGATAATAAAAGGCATTTCACACAAAGGAACACCAGAATATCTAATAAATATACCGATGGTTCAACTCTACTACAAATCAGAGATAAAGCCATGATATTACATAAAGTCCTCTAATTTACAGAATAAAAGGATACATTTTAATATTTGGTAAAGTAACACGATGTATTAAAAAGAACACTGAAATAAACTATTTTATTACTATAAAGTAAATACTCATTTTATAGCTAAAAATGATAATTATAATTTGTTTTCAAATTAAGGTTTTTATACATCAGGTTGTCTTGAAGCAGCATATTATCTGTACAGAGAAATAAAATGTGTTCTGGGATTTCCAAATAAAATATGTGTGTGTGTATTTATCTCACTTTTCTTTTATTACTAGAATTTACTTATATTTTAAGAAAATACAACATACTTGTAAACTTGAGCACAGTTTAAGCACAACCAGTTAAAGGAAATATTCACAGTGTCTGTTTCAGAAATAAAAATCTTCATGTTCACTGATGTAGTGGAAACCACTACATCAATGGTTTGCCATTTTATGGAAAAAGACAAGTTAGGTAACAGCTGTTACTAGGTCAAGTGCAATTCAAAATCATTAAGAGCAATGTATGGCAGTTCTAAAAAAATACTTCAATAGATTCTCTTGCTGTGAAGTTCACATATTGCTCAATAATTCTAGGACTAATCAAAAGCAAGGGGAACAAATAATTCTCACTAGCCTGAGAACAGTAAAAATCTACTTGAGGTTCTCAATTCAAGCAGATGGGCAACAGTTCTGAAGTACAGTTATCTCATGAAAATCCCAATCAAGTCACAATGAACACATGCCATAAAAAGCCAAAATCAACTTTATATTCTAGTTGTGTATGTATATACATCTAGAGACCATTTAAATTAGTGAGTGCAAGTTCCATATTTCTAAATGTCTATATATTTAAAAATCAAAGAATAAGTTTGCCTTTTTTTTAAAAAAAAAGCTAGTTACTAAAGAGGGATACATAATGTGTATATATTGATAGACAATGTGGATCTATTTAACAAGTTTCATCTTAACGTTGTCACGCTGAGCAAAATACAAAGAAAATAATGCTATTTGAAAGGAAAAGGAAAAATAAAGCATGCAAGTTCGCTAGTTCCAGATCATAAATGGACAAAAGAATTGCAAGAATATTCAGAAGTCCAAAAGAAGCTGTTTACATATCACTGGATTTTTTTAGAATCTGAAACTTTTCTTATTTTTTATATTTTATTATTATAGATAGGAATATACATAGCCCCCACCCAATGGAATAATGCCTGTTCTATTGTGTTTAGGAGAGAGCAAAAACAGATGGTTCTAGTCAAAGCACTTTAACAACCCCAGCTTTCCCACCTATCTCCTGAAGGGGTGGCGATGTGGGGGATGGCTAGGAGGAGGATGAATGTTGCCGGGACGAGAAAGAGGGTGGCAGTTTAAATCAAAAATAGACAGGTAGAGCAGTGAGGGGTAAAACTGAATGTAAATTATGTTTGGCTTTAAAATATAAGAGTTTTAATGTTTTATTAGTAATAAATCCACCTTTCCCCCCTTAAACTGCTGTCACAACATGTATTAGTGGCCCCTGACAAATGCTTGAAATCTTTGCCATCATTATTACACAGGAAAGGCTTTGAAAGAATTCCAAGCAATCCATCCATGTCATACTTTGACAAAGCAAGTGAGAGGCAATGGGTAGAGAAGATTTAGCTCCAAATAAAGAGAAAGACTTAACTCTAGTCCCCACATAACCTAGCTGTGCCTGACCTAGGGCAACCAAAGGCAAGGAGCTTCATCTCTTTGTGATCCAGTTATCTAATATGTAAAAGGAAGGAATTAGACTAGGATCTTCCAGTTAGAAGAAGGCAGTCACCAATCTAGATGGTTAAGATAGTGATAACAAAAGAAATGTCAAATAAATAAACTGTTGCCATTAAGTAGAGTCTATAACTAATTTTCAGGTATATTTCCAATTTTGTATCATAGCTTAAAAAAAAAACTTCAATTAGCTATCAAAAGTAAAGCTGATTAAATATTCCCTTATATTAGTAAAAACAAAAAAGGTAGGATATTAAGAAAATTACAAATAAGTTATTTTTGTAATTATTCTTCAAATAATGAAAATTTAGTCACAAAGAAAGTAATCTGTTTGAAAAATTTTAAGCTTTTATTGTAAATAGCAAAAGACAAAGTCCAATCTAAGAATTTGTATATAATTTATAACTTCATTTAGACACAAATTCTTAAATCCTTATGGTAACTGCATAGAAGAGAGGTGGGGGAAAATCTAACTTTTACGTATCTGAGTTATTTAAGTTACACTTATAGTAATCACTGCACAAAACTTTTAAGATTTCCAAATGTCATATAAGAAAACTAATACAAAGCGCTCAGAGTAAATATTTTAGGAATGCCCTAATTGGGATGAATAAAAGACTGATAAAAGCTTGAAAAAACAACCTAAAAACAAGTTTGCCACCTTGAATACATAAAATGCCCCTAAACAGAAAAGAAATCTGAATAATTAAAAATAACCTACTCTATGCTGGTTATAATTTTGTACTCTTTCACTGGGAATACAATATTTAAATACAATGAAAGCTAAGAGGAGAAGACATGCTTTGATTACTATGTAGTATTTTTTAATGAATTTTATAAACACTTCCTTATATAGCACTTCCTTATTAAAATAAAAAATCAACAAAAAATGAACACCTTGGAAATTAAAACTTTTAATTTATATTTTTTCTTCCAGATGGTGAATTTGGACTTTGCTACTGAATATCTTTTAAAGACACATCTTTTAAGTTTTTTTAAACTTTCACTTTTTGTTTTCTAAATTCATTTATATATTTGACCACTACATTTTACATTATAAACTCCAATTTAGCATACATTTAATAGAGCAGCCAATACTGATAAGTGGCAAACTCTATTACCCTAAAAACCAAACATACTTCAACCTTAACTACTCCAACCATAATCCCTCCCCTTTCCCCCAAAAGTAATGTCACTAAACACAAATTTATGGGAGGTTGTACTTTAATGAAATGTACTTACAATATTTAGAAGCTTAGTTTCCATAATCACAAACTGCATATTCAATACACTCAGGGCATGAACATAGGTTGGTTGGTTGGTTTTTCCTTTATGACCAAATTTGGGGCACAACAGATTCATTCTACTGCAATTGTCTACAAATTTTCAGAAATTAAGACATAACTACTAAAGCAAAATATAGAAACAAATTAACACTGTATAGTACCTAATTTTATTTATATACCTAAATTTATTTATATACCTCAGAATCAATTTATGGAAATGCATATACATATTTACATGTAAGAAAACTTAGCATGTATTATTCAGAAAACCAACTTATTTTTTTCTGTTTCAAAGAAAATATTCACATACTAATTTTTTCTAGATAAGATAGACCCATGGTAACAGTGTGATCAACAATTTACAAAGCACTCAATTTTAGTCTGTACTTTCCGACAAAATGGACTATAATGCTTTTTCCATCCCTGAGTTTCCACTATTCTGTATTAAATTCTTAAAAAGGTATAAGCCCATTTTAAATGAGTATGTCAAATATTTTTTGAGAAAACCATTATATAATAAAATCTGTCAATTGAATCTTGCCCAAAATTAGTTTTTAAAAGAGACTGTTTGAAGTTTTCATCATTAATTTTTAACATTTATATTTACATTAGACAAGACACATAATTTATATCAATAAGCAATAATACCACTGCAAAAATAAATCACAGAATCATAAGGTTTTAGGTCTGAAAGAGATCTTCAAGAGCACATAACCTAACTCTTCCTTACTTCCCAAAAAGTCTCAAACCCTGTTTACAGATGAGGAAAATTGAGGCCCAGATAAGTTACATGTCTTGTTCAGAAGTTTTGCTCTTATATGACTAAAAAAAATTTGACAAGTCCAATTCTTTTTACTTCTCTTCATAAAGAAAAAATGCCCTATACCAGTACTTAGAATGTTTTACATTTTAATATGCCCATCACATGTATGATCAATGAAGCTTAAATCAGAGAATAATTATATAATTAAAAATGGGTTAAATATACAATCTCAATTGTCAATATGGTGAAATCTTTAGTTCATGTGTCAACCATGTAGTTATCTTACAGATTTATTACAAATATCTAAAAGAACTTTCAGACATTAGTCACGTTTAAGTATGTGTTCTTAGTGTCTTCAAAGTTCCAACAATCAATTTTTCATCATTATGGTGATATTTCATTAAGCTATCTCTATATGCAAAAAACTATTTTATTTAATTTTATGATGCTGTATACATAAAGGTCTCAAGTCACAACACAATTTAAATAAACTACAAGACTATTCAGTAAGAGATTTAATATGTAGCAACAAACATGTCTTTACTTAATACACATGGAAGATTGCAAATATACACTAAATGACAACAAAATCTATATAACTGAGAAATCAAGATACCACATATAGCATCAGGTCACAGAGCTAATATTTAAAAAAAATAATAAACAAACGTAATTAGAACACTACATGAATGCCATGTGTTAACATCTGGAATTAAGATTACTACAGTAGAGAAAATGAAATGCCCCTAAAAAGCAAAGGGAAGCACTAAATCTCTGAACTTGTTGTTTTACACATAGAAATGTAAATCTCATCCAGAAAATTGATTTCATTAAAAGTTTTCAATGAATGCAAAAAAATGAGTAAGATGAGTCAACTCTCTGTAAACCAGTATTTTATCATAAAAGAAGATAAAATTAAACTGCACTGTTTCTATTAAATATTTCATGAGCATGTCAACTGACACTGAGATTTCTTTAAAAAAAAAAGTGTTCAAATTCACTAACAAGTTTTTACTGAAAATACAAAGTATAATTTATGCTACATTATAAAGAATGATTTTTTACCGGTTTGTAACTTAAAATCTCTGACCAGGTAATTATATAACCAAGATATTTATGTTGTCAGTTAAAATACATATTTTCCCATAATGACATCTATAAATTCTTCCAGAATTAGCACAGCAGAAAACATACAAAGCAAGAAAAAGAAAAATCAATGAAGCTTGTCAAAAGGGAAAACTCAAAAAATGACAAGTTAATATTTTATACTTTGGAGACTTCTGTAATTGTGTTTTATGGATTAGTCTCTGGATCTTATGCCAATAAAGTTGCACCACCAAGACTCATCATCATAAAAGATGTTCAACTTGATAAGTAGAATCCTCAAGAAGAAACTGAGAAAGAAACAGGGGGAGAGAGAGAACACTAAAGATATAAAAGAATCTCCCACAATATGAGAGAGCGTATCACATCTAAAAAAATCATCCCTCAAAGGATACAAACTATAGGTAATACATTTATGAATCTAACTGTTCAATACAAAAATAAAGATGCAATCTATAAAAAAGAAAAAATAATTTTTAAATGGATAAATTTGGAGCCAAAACTGGACTTCAGGGCATTTATATTAATTTTTCTACTAATTATTAATACTTCATAAAAAACAATGGTTACACGAGAAAATATGTTTTGGGATTATAGTCTATCTCATCTATCAATTTAAATAATTTTTGAATATTTATATACTTTAAAATACTTTTATCAGATTTTTTTTTTAAAAAAGCACAGTTTGGGCATAATAAGAATGAAAAGCTAAGAATTATAAACACAAATATTTTAACAGCATAATTCCAAATAATAGAGTGCAGCCTACTTTTTGTTCAATTTAAATCCTACATAACTAATTACATAAAAGTTAATATAATTAAGAAACAGAAATCTTCAAGACCAGTATAACATAAGCTACTGTTATATTATTTGCAAATATCTAAGATTTTATAGGATTTAGTCATTTTACAAATGTAAAGCCATCACAAATTATAATTGGTTATAAGATGCCAATAAAATTTTGGAAGACCTCTACAACCCATACATGATCTATTTTTCTAGTTTAAAAAGTACATCAAAAATTATTTATAAAGTGCATCCTTCTAAAATCCATTTAAAGTGTTATAAGCAATTTTTTAAAATTCTAATCATTCAACATTTAATTATTTATGTAAAATATTTACAAACATTTTATCAAGAAAAATTGATGTGCCAATGCTAATATTAACAAAAATCAATATATTGGTTTTAAAAAAGCTTTAAAACAATGTTCTTCTGTTAGATTTGCCTACTTTTAGGTATGATTCTTTGAAACCAAGAAGTTGGAGGAAGTGGTGTTGCAACACTGCCCTTTTTATGAAAACTGCAGCAGTGAAAAGGTCACATAAATAATCTGCATGATACTATCCCATTAAGAAAAAGCACACAGCCTAAATCTAATACTGCCAAAAAGGGACAAAAAATATGAAAAAAAGTATGCTGTCAACCTGCAAAACATATTATATTCTAGTTGAAAGTTGTTTCCAAACAGCAGATGTCAATCTAAAAAAATTATATTTATATATAAATATAAAGAAAACATATTTGATATTTTGATAACGATTTATAAAGAAATTTATATGTAATTGTGACTAATTGGAACATCCTTGACTTTGGTTTTAAGAACTGTATGACTGTGAAAGTTCATCTTATAAAAATCTATTTAATTAATTGAGAGCCCACAAAATTAATAAAATTCAAATTTTCATAATTTTTTTAGCTCTTGTATTTATACAGCTCACAACTAAAAAATTGAGAGTAACACAGACCTATCTGTGCACACAAACTTAAGTTAACAAAATAGATTTTTTTAATAGAATATATATATGGGGGTATATTCTTTTTCTACTGATATGACAGAGTATAACCATTTAATCATTAATAAGTAACAAGCAACCACCGTTATATGTTTTATGCTTCATTAAAACAACATTGAGGCCCATCACAGTGCACAGCAAATGGGGCTGGAAACCACCGCACACCCTGGGAAACCACATTCCCTTCTAACCTCGTTTGCTTGAAGCGGCTAGAGAGTGAATGGCAATATACTCTCAAGTAAGCCTTTATTAAGTATGAGAAATAAATTATATTAAGTGTTATTTTTTGAACCCCGAAATGAGGGGAAGGGTTGTTAAGATATCAAATTTACTAAAAAAATAATTATGTGAGAAATAAGTTGCTGTCACAAGAGAGACTTGCCAGACACTGCATTTGAGCAAGTTGTTATACACACCTTTGGAATCAATTTTGTGACACAGAGATTAGTCTGTGGTACTAAATCGCATGAGACTAGATCAGAAAAAAAACTAAAGAGTACGGAAATGTTTTCTTGAACAACATTACCATTACATTAGAGGTATTAAGGAACCCTTATTATATTTATAACTAGTAAGATACTGACATGACTCGATAGTTCAGGACATGTTACAAATTGCTTTTTTATAACTTGCCTCCATATCTCAGGTTTCTAATAAATACGATTTTACTTCATTAGATCCTCATGTCTGTGATTTCACCAAATTCAATTCTACAACTTGAAAATTACCTTGGAAATTTGTGGGAAGCCACAGAAAGGTCCTCAGAAACAGACACATATTAAATATTAATTATAATGATGACTGTCATCTTTTATAGTGATTATGTCATTATATAGGAATGCTAATTAAGACATAAAATGACTTCTTAATTGTAAATCCATTCTGAAGAAATATATATCTGCACCAGTGTGTTTAATAGAAAATCCAGTGTGGGGACCAGACCATAACAGACTGCAGTTCTATTTTCTAAAATGCTGACATTTGAGCAAATGTTCCCATGGAATGTTTGTCTGATTCGTGGACTGACATTTCCTCTTTGTAACTTGCTTAACTAAGAAGGAGACATGCAGGCCAAACTCTACAGTACCCTCAGGCAGCAGGCCATTACTAGCCGCTGCAACTTGTATATAGTTTCTCTTTTACTTCCCTCTTTCCCTACCGCCCCTCAGTCCTTAGCGGTCTCTTTATTTTGACATGCATATTATCTTAGCTGATTTCTATCATCTTACAGGAGTGGATGACATACCTTAAAAGATTAAGCCTCCCCACCTGGGATTTGTCCAGAAATTCAGTGTACTATAGCTTCTCATAGCCTTCTTCATTCTCCTATATTCTTGTGTTATCAATAGTGGCTTTCTTTCTTATTTTATGTTTAACTACAGGACACAGGCAGCTACGTTGATAGAAGTCAGTTTATATTGTCATTCATCTTTCATTAGAAGTACAAGGTTGACTTCCGCTGTCTGTAACACTTTGCTGCCATCTATGTGTATAAAAGAGCACAACAATCTTCCATGCACCAGAAACCTCCCCTGTTCCAAAAAGAAACATGGCTCTAATCTAGACAGATGACTACGGAAGCTTCAGGAATAATTTGCCTCCCCACAAAAATGCCGAAGCTTACCAGGAATTTCTATTTATGTCTTTGTACAACAACTTTCTAACACTGAAAGAGTAGTGAGGATACATTATTTAACATAAACCAAAACCAATAGTTTTTTTCATTATTACTGTCAATAAATTTTAGCTAATATGGCAACTTCTACAGAGTTATGTTTAGAAATGAAACAATGACAAGAAAAGGTGAAGTTTTAAGTCAATTATTTACAATAAATTAATTTTTGCAAAACTGCAATCTAAATAATCTTGCCAAGTGATACGCTGAAAAGATCACTAACCCAAAACACTTTCATAATAATACAAAGCGAATGCAAAGCAACGAGATAAAAAAGTATTTATTCACATTATTTAAACTACCAATAATTCAAATATTGTGATCTACTAATTAACCACTGTCTGTCAAACACTCAAATCCTTCTTTTCTAGGGAAGACAGAGAAATACATCAGAATACTGAAGAGCCTCTCAACCTCCTCCTTAGTGGTGCTGATGGCTCTGAATTGTCCTGACAAATGTCAGTGTCAAAACAACAAACAAAATCACTCCAGTGTGAGCCGTATGGAAACCTAAGCAAAACAAACAAACAAAACTTTCCTCTACTAAACCATTTAACAATCTGCATGGTAAAAGGTAAAGATTGATATTTCCAATCAGGATTAATTATATGTGTTAATAGTCCTAAAGAATGTCCCTTATATGTTTGTCAATACTATTGATTTCTAGAAGACATTTTACTATTGATTTCTAGAAGACATTTAAAAAAACTGACACAACTGGGACACCTGGGTAGCTCAGTGAGTTAAGCATCTGACTTCAGCTCAGGTCTTGATCTCACAGTTTGTGAGTTCGAGCCCTGCGTCAGACGCTGTGCTCACAACTCAGAGCCTGGAGCCTGTTTTGGATTCCGTGTCTCCCTCTCTCTCTGCCCCTCCTCGGCTTGCACTCTGTCTCTCTCTCCCTCAAAATAAATAAACATGAAAAAAAACAAACAAAAAACAACTGACACAACTAAAGTGTATGGGGGTGGGACTAGAAAGGAGATTCAGGAAAAGGTTTTACCCTGATTTACCAAACAAAATGAAAAGCTCACACTGACTGCCTTACCTCTGACAATCTGCCATTTACAATAACTGCATAATTGCTACTAACACAATATTTGTCATCTGGAGAACATTTCATTTTAATCAACACTATAATTATACATAAGTTGAGCTCATTGTTTAAAATTCAACATTTTTTTTAAGGAATTTTTGGTCTAAGTTTTTCTAATGACAAACAACATTGTTTAAGAAGCCCAACCAAGCCTTTATGGATATTTACTTGTAAAGAAAGCAAACTTAAATTCATCACGGATGATTTTTTATTAACATCCATAAACGATGTACACATTGTATGAATTTTACTAAAAACAGTAGCGTAGACATTTTTCAAAAAATTGAAATCTAAATTACAGCAATTTTCTCACAATTTACTTCTTTTTGGCACTTGTAAGGTATCCAATACCTAACAACTTAAATAGAAATAAAAATGATTTTAAGCATTACATTTTTTTAAACACAAAAGGTTTCATTTTATTTTACTATACCAATTTTAAGGATCTACATTTAACAAAGAGAATTTTATAAACTCCACTTGTATTAAAAGGATATAGTAGGAATTATATTTGATACCAGGCCATAGGAGGTGCTTAAAAGAATGATTAAGTTTAAATTCTTAAATTTACACACAAGTGTTTTGTGGGGTTTTTTGAGGATTGGGATGACAGATACATCTAACTGTGATATTAAATTATTATCTATGTCTACATCTTAATTTATACAAATTACACATTTCAATCTAATTGGGAATCCAAAGTTTTCATCATTAAAAATCCAAAACAAAAAGTTTCACGCATAGTACCTACACTATTTACTATTTGTACTTATAAATATATCTAGAAATTGATATTAAGATAAACATTTACCTATTTGCATTAATTTTAGTTTAATTATTGCAAAGCTAAAATAATACTCTGGATTTTATTTAATAATAAGTGGATTAAGAGTGCAAAACCCAACAAACATACCTTTGTGTGGTCTACTAATTATAAGCAAGATTCCAAACGTTATTAGCTGTTATCAAAATTACAATACCACCTAGATCTAATAAAACAGAACAATCTGTTTGAACAGGGAGAGGAGAACTTTCATAGAGTGTTCTCTCTCATATAAATTCTTAATGGACTATAAAGGACTTTTTAAGTGGTTTTAGATTTGAATTCAATTGCTCAAATCTGTAACAGGCTTCCAGAAAGAATTTGAGCCAGATGACACACAGAGGCCCACAAGCATTATAAAGTCCTGCTCTACCCTCATGAATATAAGATAAAAAATGCTAAACTTCCTTCTAAGAACCATAGGAAGTGATTAGCCATATTTACATTAGAGGAGTTTATACGCTGTAAGCTTAAACATTAAATTATAAAATGAAAAGGTTTTATACTACAATTTCCTTGTAACAAACTAAAGTGGTTACCAAATTATTAAATATCATGGGGACTGTGCCCACATGGGTGATGATCAACAGAATCAATCAGAAAGAAATGGAGCTATGGAACAAAAACATACAAAATGCAACTTTACTTAAAAGTAGAGATTTGTATCACGCAAGCCAACTATCTACACAGAGTAAGAGCATCCAGTAGTTGCTCCATTCATCTTGCTCACTTCACTTGTAAGGGAGCTAATTTTTCCAGAAACAGACACACCACTGAAGGCATGGATATTAGGCCTAATTGCAAACACACCTTATTAATACTCAGATTCTCAAAGTTGTATTAATTGCTCTTTACCAGGTAAAGCCTTCTGCCCATAAGGTACCTTCATAATCGTTAACAATTAGGGTGACTTTATGCTGCTGTGAGCACACAAAAGAATTACATATAAAAAGGGAATTCCACATGAAAATGAAAGAACTAGCTTTTTTTTTTTTTATGTTTATTTTTGAGAGACAGAGACAGAGTGCAAGCAAGGTGGGACGGGGGAGGAGGTGCCAAGAGAGAACGAGACACAGAATCTGAAGCAGGCTCCAGGCTCTGAGTTTTCAGCACAGAGCCAATGTGGGGCTCAAACTCCTGAACTGCGAGATCATGACCTGAGCCAAAGTCGGACACTCAACCAGCTGAGCCACCCAGGTGCCCCAAGAACTTATTTTAAACCTCACAAAATATATAAGCCTATATTAATTTATTTATCTGCTAAACAAAAGAAGTTATCTTCAGAGACCAAATAAGGAGTTATAATTTGTATATACTAATATATGGACAAAAATATATTTGTAGTATTAAAATGGAAATATTTATTTTTAAATCTTATAGAATAGGTTAATTGATAATAGTCATATAACTGACTTGGCTTTTTCTTTTTTTAAAAAAGTACCCAAATAGGAACAATTTATTCATTTTGGCTATCAAGCTATTGATACTTCTGATTCCATAAGTAGCAAATATTATTAGCATCCTATAGCTTTTAGGGAAACTTATTTACACACTAGCACAGTACAGGCACTTGACATAAAAACTATTATTGAATTATCTTAGCCAAAAAGATTGTGCTTATTCCTGATGATTTAGTACTGTAGATTTCTATTTTCCTTATATACTAATTTTATATTAATATCAATTATGTGCTACCATTACATCTTGTATTGTTGTATTAGGGGATCTTCTTCACTATGCAAACACTACTCATATGGTATCAATTACAACCAGTTCCCTCCATTAAGGAAAAAACAATGCTTTTAATTCAAACCTATTGTATCAAAACTTCATTTCACTGTATTAAAGTGGTTGGAACAAGAAGAGAGGTAAAACTTCAAACATCAGAGTCTTACGTTATCATCCCCTGATATTTCAGTGATGCCTTTCCAACCTCAGTTTTCTTAGATCAGTTGTGTGACAAGAAAATCAAGTGGTGTCAGTTCTGGGTTCCGGCCTAGATAGTAGACTCTGCTGCTCATCAAATGGAAGTTCCAAGTGGTGTTTTGTAAAAAAAGGGCTTAAGCTGGCTCATCGCCAAGATCTCTTCCACCTCAAAATACTATGGCTCACTTCATAAAAATCAAAGGGCCCAAAACATCATTTTCCCCTTTATAATAGGACATAACAAGTTAACATTTCAGAGGCAGGAACTACAGGCATTTGAATGAGGAAAACATTCTTGCATATAATTTCAAACAGCTGCTGTGGCAAAGGGCAGGCCTCCATCACTGGCGGATGAAACAATGAATGGCATGTAGATTCCCTGTGTTACCTTCATGCATTCGATTCCCTGAATAATTTGCCTCATGTTAGCCTAAAGTATGACAAACAGCAAACTGGGATTGGAGGTTGGGGGGAGCAGAATAGCGAATTTGCAATTCCGTCCCCCCTCCTTTGTTCCTACTAAATTCATTTGTTAGCCCTCCCCCTCAGGATGGACTGTGCCACCATTCCCAGGAGTTGCTATTGTAAACAGCATAGTCAGGAGGGCCTTGAGGAGTTGATGTTTGAGTAAAGGTTGGGAGTAGTTAAGGGAACAAGCAGGTGGATATCTAGGACAGAGTATCAACAATCAAAAGCAAGCATAAAGGACTATAGATAGAAGCATGTCGAAAGGACCCACAACTGAAGGAAGGTGCTCATTTTATAGATGACTAAATGGAGGCTTAAAAGCACTGAGCACTCTATCAAAGTCACATACCTTTGATAGGGGCATGTAACATGGCCAGGATCTAAAGCCAGAAAAAACACCAAGGCCCAGGGTCTAGAGTGGGCCTGGATCTAAAGTTTTAGAGTATGTCCTAGGAATTCTATGTGCATCCCTGATTTAAGAACTCTTGCCTATAGTGTCCCATGAAAACCTTCCTCCCTTCTGCCCCATGACATGATCATCTGCAGGTTTCCCCCACTATCCAAAAGTAGACAGTTCTAGGAAAACTTTGATAAGCCAAAATGGCATGAAAGCAAGGAACAATTACCATTAATTTATATGGAATAATTTTTGAGCATTCCCAGACCCAAAAAATAACCTCTCTTAGGCTTTCCTGATACCTTAAGACACATCCTGCTTAACAGGTGCACAAAATAAGTCTAGATAAAGCACAGATGCTCACAAACACTGCTCAAACCTATGGTGTCTTGATGCTGAGATGCTGAATGTAATTCCTGGGGAAGAAGTCTGATGTGCCACTCTCACTGCTCAGGGTGCAGGCTGCCTCTACAACACCTCAATACAAAACAAACACTGAACCTGATTTTTTGCTATTGACCTATTATGTTCATAAAAGTGAAAATTCTCTTCATATTTATTTTAGTGATAACAGGTACTAATTCAGGTCTTTTGTAAAAGCAAAGTGGTATCATGTGATCTTTTTTGAAAGATAACACTAAGATTGTTTTGCATCTGTAAGCCTCCTCCTGATCCTGCTGGCATAGGGCTTGATAAAAGGCAGCAACCAGACCACATGTTAGATAGCTGCATTCACACAACTTGATTTAATGAAATCTAGCATGCAATTGTGTGGGACATGGAGCTAGACTCTCATCCACATACAAGGATGTTCTCACATTTCCTGTCCTAACAGCAAGCTATACCCCACATTTTCCTGCTCTACTCACCCCTCCCTGAGGGCTCCCCAAGATAACCCCCCCCAAAAAAAAGAAAAAAGAAAGAATGAATGAGCAGGGACACAGAAGAACAGTCCTCTCTGCTGTTTGCTCTGGGTTTTAATAGGCCACCCCTACCCTTGCTATGATTACACAGCACAGGGCCACGTTGTTGCAATTTTATTTTGTTCTATAACTGAGTTAGTCAGGCAGTAACCAGATGTTCAACCTAGGCACCTGCCTTTTCCTACCATAAGCAATTCTCCAATGCATCAAGTCACCCACCCCCTTCCCCTCAATGAGAGAAGCCACAAGAGGTTTAGGCTTCCTGGAGATAAATATGAGGGTCAGCTCTCCAGCTATAAATTTCAACTCCTAGAACAAGCCAGGAAAAAGCCACTGGAGATGACAGTCTTTAACTCAGGTAATTAAACAGCTCAGTCCCCTTCCCAAGGGCCACTTGTCTAATTCCCATGCCTTTTTCTTTTTTTTTTTTTCTTTTCTTTTTTTTTTTTTTTTTTTTTTTTTTAATTCCCAGCTTCATTCCCTGTCCTGGTGTTTCTCTCATCTCTTCCCAATTCTAACTTGGTGCGTGGCCACTATGCTAGCTCCTTGGCTCACGATCAGCTCTGCTTCTTGTCTAGCTTCCTGGGCTGGAAGTTCCCACCATGAGGACAACTTAGACTCAGCTCCTTTGTGCTTCCATGTTCACAATTTGCTGACTGGTCCCACACAACCAGACAAGGAATCCCACTCCTGCTCACTTGGTCATGCTCTAGTTTACCTTCTGGTAAAAAGACAGCCTCCTAACTTTCATGAAACAAAATAAATGTCATTAAAGAGTTAGAAAATTAATGAAAACTATGGAGTTATTCAATTTGAAAAAGATAAAGACTTAATAATGGTCTGCAACACTGAGAAGGGATTTGAAAATCCTTCTCAAAACTGAAGGAAAAAGAGTAAATGACTTTCTGTCTCCACTGAAGACACAGGGGGAAAAGAGTAAGCTTAAGAAGAAACTTAGGTATGTGGGGAAAGAAAAAAATTATGGTGAGAACTACTTTACATTACATTTATTACTGCAGAGAAAATCATTTTCTTGCATGGTCCTTAAAATAAATTATAGAATACAGAGATCTGAGTTCCAATCCTGGATTGGCCAGTAAACTAGCTGTGTGACTTTGAGTAGCTTCATTTATAAAATGAAAAGCATATGAAATCATTTTTTTTTTTTTTATTTTAGAGAGAAAGAGAGAGAGAGTGAGAGCATGCGTGCATACAAAGGGGGACGAAGGACAGGAGAAGAGGGAGAGGGAGAAGGAGAGAGGGTGGGGGAAAAAGAGTGAGAGAGAGAGGGAGAGACACTCTTAAGCAGGCTCCACATTCAGCACAGAGAACCCACAACCCTGGGATCATGACCTGAGCCAAAATCAAGAGTCAGACACACTCAACCGACTGAGCTATGCAGAGGTCCCCATATGAAATCATTTCTAAAGTTTCTTTTAGCTGTAATATTCCATGACTGTATAATTTTCATTTCTTTGAAAAAAAAAAAAAGGCAACTCCAACAGGACACTGTGAGACAAAAAAGACTAATGCTGGACTAGATTTATTATAGAAAGATCACATCCAACACTATAGCTTCAAGAATGACATGAGAGTACCAAACAAGTTGGAGGAATGGTGGAAAAATCCAAAATCACAATAGTAATGAACATTGAACAGGTAAGAAATTTAAGACAGAAATTACTGAAAAACTATTATTTACACAGTTTTAAGAAAAGAACAATAAAGCAGGCTTTTGAAACATGTTCTCCATCAAAATGGGCTGGACTAAATATTGGATAATTTGTTCCTACTTGGATGATGTCATCATGCTAGGTTTAACTACTTTTAATAACTAGTACATTTCCGTCATCTCTCACTTTCTCCCACATAAGATCAAATCAGCCTCTCAATGACCCACACTTCATGAGTCATAATTTTTCTGTTTATGATTCAGAAAAATGTCTTCAGTCAGTATTTCCCAGACTGTTGTGGGTTTATTCCAAGAACCAATTTCATCTTCATTGGTTTCCTACAGGAAACCAGACCAACTTCCTATTATTTTATTTTCCTTACTTTTAGCATACCATAGCCCACAGCAAATTAACTGGAAGTGAGAGTGATAGAAGACTTTATCCTGCACAAAGAGAAGCCAACACAAACAATGCCCAGTCTAGAAGTCACGGATTCAAAAGAAAATACAAAATGTGCTAATATTAGAATCGTCCTTCTTAAAAGCTCCAAACCAAATAATAAAAATGTATTTTAATTAACCTTATTGCAAGCATTTCACAGTCAGAAAGAACTTTTGTTTAAAAACTAGTGTCTAAGAATACAATAAATCCTACAAAGTTAACACTGAGAATTCACTTCAAATATATATACATATATATTTCCCATCCTAACCCCCTAACAAGCTGCTAAAAGAACAGGCAGACAACTGAAGCCCAATGCAAAGAGCCTTGGAGTGGTTGAGGAACTGAGGAACATCTCCCTAATAACAGGGCAGTCTGTCATCCCCAGCTACCATCACACCAGCCCCTGACCCACACCCACTCCTTCTATGACTGATAATCAATCAGACATTAGCTCACAGCAGAAATAGTAACGTGGAACACAGATTTTTAACGGACATCCTAACAGCGGTTTGTACTCATACTATTCCCCTAAAATACTAGTTATTTCTCATGGACTACATACTTCTCGGAAAAAGATTTGTGAATGTGAAGAATTTTGATATAAATGTATATCAGATTCTCCTTAGACTCTCCATTCTCATCATTCATGATCGTAGGTATAGTTTTAGGCTTTAAAAGCACACAAGTTCACTACCTGTCAAGGAACAGGACTATTTTATACCAAATTCAAAAAGCTGGTACATTAAAAAAAGAAGGCCTAAAAAGAATGCATTTAAGACACATATCAAAAATAGATAAACCAAAAAACCTGAAACATTAGAACAATGGCTCTCAAAGTGAAATTCCCAGACCAGAATCAGCATTATCAACATGTCCTAAAAACATAAGTTTATGAATCAGAAATTCTGGGGAAGCACCCTGCAACCTGCAGCTGATGCTAAAGTGAGCCTTATCTATCAGATATGCTCTCTTCCTTAGACCAGGAAATTTCTAGAAAAGAATCCACTCAATTTACATTTCCCTTATAACCCCTCAACTTCTAAACCCTCTGTGCTAGCTAACTCTTCTATCATATTGCTAGAATGCTCTTTTTAGAAGTATCTAGCAATGCCGATATCCCCTCTTGCTTGAAATAGCCTGATTTTTACTTCTGTGACACAATTCCACCCTCCTGCATGTCCATCTCCCACTTTCCTGTTATCAGTGACTACTCTTCCTCTTCCCATTCTAAATACACCCCTGTCCCCTAGGTTCAATCTTCAGGCCTCTACTCTTCTTTTTCTATCTGCTATCTTGCATTGCAAGAATTCCCAGAGCTGAATTTACATTTGTTGTACCCCTAGTCTCTCTCACAACATATTTGAAACTACCTCATGACTTGTTTCACCTGAATGTCCTTCAAGTACTGCCAGTACCCTGGAATCAAACAGGGTGAAGGAACTTCTCATTTACCCTGTCTGATTCCAACAGTCCCTCCTTGAATGCCTGCTCTGGTATTGGTACCAGCAGTTGTCTGGTCCCCTCGGCACTGGAACCTTGTTTTCCCTCTTCCCTGGTTCCCATATCTTATCAGTAGAGAGGTCTGTCCTACCAGGCATCCTGTATCATCTACTTCATTCCTGCCATCTTCATCTGACAGCTTCCTATCTCTTCTGAAGCCCTACCACTAGACTTACCTGTAAACCTCATCTCTAAATCTATTTTCCCCATGTTCAAAAATATCCAGAGCCGGGGCGCCTGGGTGGCTCAGTTGGTTAACCACCAGACTTCAGCTCAGGTCATGACCTCACAGTACGTGGGTTTGAGCCCCACGTCGGGCTCTGTGCTGACAGCTCAGAGCCTGGAGCCTGCTTCAGATTCCGTGTCTCCCTCTCTCTCTCTCAGCCCCTTCTTAGCTCACACTCTGTCTTTCTCTCTCTGTCTCAAAAATAAAAATTAAAAAAAATTTTTTAAATATGCAGAGGCTACTGAAAGGTAGCCCAACTATCTACAGAGCCTTATGTCCCATTTTTCAACAAATTTTTTGCTCAATCTGGAATGCTTATCATGTTAAAAATGTGTCCCAAGTTTTCTCACTTCTGGCTCTTAGACTTACATTACTGCCTCCATTTCAACTGCCAGTTCCCACTATGTCTGCAAATTTCCTCCCTAAATCTTCTCCTTGAATCTCTTCAGACTGAAGTTCTCTCTCACCCTTCTCTAAAGACTCTAAGATACTAGTGCCAGCCTCTGTCACTTGCCACAAATCACCTCTACAAAAGTTTAGACCCTCCGTGACAGAAGTGGGATTTATACATCTTTGTATCCTCTATTCCACCATGCATGCAAATATTTGTTAAAGGGCTAAATTATCTGACAAAGCAAGATTCATATTCAATTAGACACCATTTCTGCCAATTAACTGGCCTTTAGGTGAAGCCGGCAAAACACAATGAAAACAGATAAACTTCACATACATAGCAACTTTGAATGAAACAACTCAGTCTCCTACACTTTCTACACTTACAGTACAACCACTCCAGAATAATAACCACACAGTAACAGGCTCACTCAAGTAAGAAAAGTACAACTAACTTTTTGAACTTTTTGGAAAAAGAAGCCTGATCCATTTAATTCTAAAGTGACAAGGGGAAGACTTTCTATAAATAAATTTCCATAAAATTTCCTTTAGCTTCCCACCATGCCAGTTTATAGCCCCAGGGGTAAGAAACTATCTAGAATCACAAAGTAAAGTTCTTAATCTAAAGGAAGTTGATTAACAGAGGATTCATTCCAAAACATTCTATTTTGCCTGGAAGATACTCTCATTTTGGTGAGGAAGGCCAAAAAGCAGCTAGATAAATTACAATGTGGAAGATGGACTGATTGTTCCAGTTAGGGATAAATAGTCTTCATTCCTGGAGTGATAAAGAGAGCCACTATGTCTCTATAGAAAAGACAGGTGATAATCTCTCCAGGCATAGTATGCATAAGATACCCTTTCAAAATGAGAAAATACATTCAGAATCATTTAGAAAACCAGCTCTGCTCTAACTGAAAAACCTTGATAATTTTCACAGCCCAAAGCTTAATGCTGGATACAGGACAGTATCATCAGAGATTAAGAAAGGAAAAACATTTTTTTCCTAGACAGCACAGATAAGAAGCATCTTTACTGATATGTAGCTATCTGTCAAGGTTAATATTTGAGAGAAAAATGTACATTATGAGAATTTATACACTATTTTTAAATTTGATATCAATTATAAGACTGGGCCTACCATTATGTTTCTCTCACTATGTTCACACCTGTTTCATTTTATTTAGAAATTTATAATTTGTCCCTTAAACTAGCTGAGACATATAGCTTCCACTGTGCCAGAGTTGGGGATATAAAGGAATACAATTCTGAAATAAGACTGCTGAATTCATTCATTGAACAGAAAAAATCACTGATAGATTCTCTGATTTGGGGGGAGAGAGAGGGACTGTTTTAGCTTAGAGTTATTTGCTTTTATTTCTAAGCTCCACTATCCTGATTGAATAAATATCTAAATAGAATTCATAGCATTCCTGGCTTCAGATTTCGCTCACTCAAGTGAATATAACAAAAACTTGAATTAAGGAGATTAGTAGAGCCCTAGGAATGGGCTACTCCAGTTTACTGCAATTTTTTCCAGAAAGAAAAACTAAAGAGAGGTAGGTAGACTACCAGAGAATCTGAATTAAGGGGAAAAAAATCAACATTAGCTGTATCATACTAAGGAGACAAGAGGCTTTTCTTCCCATGATTTTTACTACTTATAATAAAAAGTTAATTCAGTTAATTTTAACATATTATTTAACTCAAAAATATTACTTTCTCAGCCAATAATATAACCACTACCAAAAATTAATATTAAAATAGAAGTTTTATTGAGTTACATTTTTCAATATTTTAACAAAACACTTCATTCACAATGTGATTTGAAATGGCAGAGAACAGACTACAAGATCAATCCAAAATAAAGGAATACTGCTATTTTAATGTTAGCAGTAAGATTTTATATCATTCAATAACAGAATACACTTCTAAAAAGTATTAGTATTTCTATCAGATTCATTAATTAAACTTGAAGACTAGGAGCAGTGCCTGTATTATTGTATTAAGAAACAACAGACAAAATACAGAACAACTCAAGAACATAGCAAAGAAATGTGACTGTGAAAATGGCTTACTTTAACATGGCTCTGGGCTCCAAGGTTGTAGATTTCCGTAGGCTTTACTTCATTAATGATCTTCACAAGGCAGGTACTGTCAGTGAGATCACCATAGTGCAACTTCATGTCTTTAGAATTCAAAAACATACCATCAGATAGAAGAAAACAACAAAAGCCCAATTTTTAAAAATATCAAAATGGAAATGTATATTCTAAATGTCTGAAAACCAGACTGGTTTTGGAGTAGCAGAGAATAACTCTCATCTTTAAAGAACCTAAAGAGTAGAAAGATATTCACATGTGTTGCCTATGTCTAAAGAGGATTTTTAAAAACTCAAAAGAACGTTTTAAAAAAATCATATCAAGGGGCACCTGGGTGGCTCAGTCGGTTAAGTGTCCAACTCCATTCCAACTCAGGTCATGACCTCACAGTTTGTGAGATCAAGCCCCACATCAGGCTCTATATGGACAGCAAGGAGCCTGCTTGGGATTCTCTCTCTCCCATTCTCTCTGTCCCCCACTTCTGTGTTCTCTCTCTCTCGCTCTCTCATACACACAAAATAAATAAACATTTAAAAAATAAAAGATTGATTAATTAATTAAAAAATAAAAGTCATATCAAGACAGAAGACAGATATTATACAATTAATGAATCTTATGGTTCCCAGATAGTTGTAAGGTATATTACATAAGAGTGATATTCAGATAAAGAAAATCTCACACTAATGTATATATTCTCTAAAGAACTCTGTAATACACTGGGTAATAGTGAATCAGATGCTTTTATCTGGTGATTTTTAAGTACTTCATAAACATGAATCCTTAAGCCATCCATGAAATGAGTGATGTAGTGACATAATTGATTAAATTGATTAAAGAACAACTGGCCTATTCTAACCCTAAGTCTCAGTAGATCCATACACTGACTTCATTACTATAAGAATTTGACACATTGTAGATGGGCAATTTGCTAGCTTGATCTTTACATTATTTGTACATAATACTAATCTATGTTTAGATCCAATGGTAGTGCCATTCTTCACTTTGCACAAAAATGATCATAATTTTCAAGGAGGATGCACTAAATACTAAATATAAAGGTGAAAAGCCTTTAGTGGAGACAACTAGATCATCTTCCTGATGATGTCACTACTTGTACAAGTAACCCAAAACTCCAAGTATTCGATGCTCTGAAATGAATACAAAATGACTTATGCTTTACAAACTGACTGAATCATCCCTGCCAGCTGGAAAAACTGGACAAGCAGAGCCGGCTGAACTTGGAGTTTAAAAACCCAGTGTCCTGGTCCTAGCTCTGTCTTTTACATGGTGTATGACCTCAATAAAGTTACAACCTCCCTCTGCCTCCATTTCCTCATCTGTAAAATGGTTTCACTCACAAGTTTAGGAGCTGCTGTAAAGAGCAAATGAGAAAACTCTGTGACTGTGCTATGTAGACTATATGGCTACATTCAGGCAATTTTAATAACAAAAAAACATGCAACTGCAATGATCTGTAAAGCAATTAAATATAGTTTTGATTGCCATTTGTTTTTGGACCTGTCTTCACAAATTATTTTAAAAATTAAATACATGTACTAAGATTACTTGGCTTGATTACATTAGACCAAACATAAAAGGTAAAGGAGTGTTCTGAGAATATGGACCTGATCTTACTTGAGGGGATAAGGACACCTGGAGAAGGGCAATCAAAGGCATGTCTACTCTTGGTCCCTTGAGCAGTATCACCTGACCAATATCCTGTAACAGACTAACCAAGATGACACTGTGGCCCAGGGGCAGCAAGCAATGGAAGGGTTTTCAAAGCATGCAGATAGAATTCAATGCAGGCAATTCACCGGTAAATAATTGCAACTTGATGGGCTTTGAGAAAAATGACATCTGAAAATAACTTATCATAATACAGGAAGTTATAGAAAGAAATTTTAGTAAAGAAAATGACTTACTTCCTTCAATATGAGCCTGGGGGTTCTTATACAGATGTTCAATTCGACCTGTATTGAATGAACTGGACCGCCGCACAATTCCATGGACCTTCATTTTTTTATAGTGTGGAAAGAAAAGAAATTATAAACATGTAATGAGGATTAACAAGCACCTCAAAAGTTCTTTTGTTAATGCTTACCTTGTGATAAAAATAACTATTATTTATAAACATTATTATTTTTTAATAAACATTATTTTTAATTTGTTAGAAATAGTTCCACTGCTTACTTTCTCCCCAACCACTGCCCACCAGCCACCAGCATGGTGCCTCCATCTCTCTGTGGTGTTTTCACTGGCAATCTCAACAAAAGTAATTAGATAATTATGCAACTTCACAGCAAATGCTTACTTACTGATACTCAAATGTCTCATTTTCCAAACACACACACACTTAGAACCCTGCTGCTGACAAAAAATATCTCTTGAGTTTGAAACTGAAGACAGACCATGCGAGGCCATATCGGTAAAACTGCCTTGCAGCCTCTTTAACACAAAGCATGAGGCCACGAGGCTCTGATGCCACCATGTCCTTCCAATGTCCTCATTATAAATATATGGGTGCACTAATATAATCTGGCAGCAACTCCTATAATGCAGCTTTGTGGAAAAGTAAGAACTAAACAGCACAGATTAGGGACAAGACTTATATACTACTAGATTTAACACATGAAGCAAATTCAAATTAAAAAAGGATTTTTTACTTTTTAATTTTTATCTTTGACTTAACCATAATAAGTGTGACAGTGGGATAAAGTCCTCGGAACAAGAATGCATACCTGTCTGATACTGAAGAAAAGACTATTTGTGTCTGATACATAAGAGAAATTGTTCAAGACTTGGTCTCACTTCCTTCTGGTGTCAAGATTGCTCCCTTTGTGTTGCCAATGCTAATATGAGCTTATGTCACCAGCTGCCCAAGTTCCAGTTCTACTGGTGGCAGTTTTAATCCTTCACCTATTTTAGAAGTGTTCCTTCTGAAGTTGAGTAGTCTCATTTGCAGCTGAATACACTTCTATATTTTCACTCAATCGTTTTCTGTCTGTTTCAAACCAAATTAATCCTTGGCATGACTCAAATATTCCAAATTGGGGAGGGGGGGGCGGGGAGTGGAATTATAAGCACATAAGACTTTCTTTCAAATAGAAAGAAATGTCACCGTCATTTTATACAGCATACATGAGAAATTAACTTCTTCAAAGGATACAACACACCCACAATTAATAATTCTGTTGGTTAGTTGCTTTAGCCAAAGAGAAAAGCACTCATCCACACTATTTTCCAAAAGAACTAAACCCAAGAAAATTTGGTAAAAAGGAAAATATTTTAAGAAGGGAATATCTCAAACTTCATTGACATCTCAGGAGGAAAACAGTAGGGGCACCTGGGTGGCTCAGTCAGCTAAGCATCCAACTTTGGTTCAGGTCATGATTTGGTTCAGGTTCATGAGTTTGAGCCCTGCGTCAGGCTCTGTGATGATAGCTAGGAGCCTGGAGCCTGCTTCATATTCTGTGTCTCCTTCTCTCTGTGCCCCTCCCCCACTTGCACTCTGTCTCTCTCAAAAATAAATAATCATTAAAAAAAATTTAATAAAAAAACAATAAAATCTAGGAAACACTAAATTGAGATTTGGGTACACATATCCATTTCTTAATTTGAAAGTAGAGAATAACACATCAAGCTTAGAATTATTGTACTTCATGGTCCAATTTTTCAGGTTGTAGCTTAATTGTAAAGTTGAACTGTTCTACAAACAATTTTAACAAACAATTTCAGCAAATAATTTTTGTTTAATAAAAATCAAGTTCACATAGATACTTATACATAACAAAATTGGTATTGACCACCAAGTTATTTCTGAAACATAGATTTCTCAGATGTAAGTAGAGCTTTATTTCATTGGATATAAAGGAATTTCTATGTTCTAAAGACAACTGAATTTTCATAATGAAGTAATAATAAAAATATGATTTAGTCTATTTTTTCTCTTGATCGCTGGATTCTGGGTAAGTCACATATTCCAACAGCCCAAAACAAAGAGCAACTCCTTATACATACACAATGCATATAAGCTTTAAAGGCTCTGATAAAAATATCAAATGATACTGCTGGATTCAGTACGAAATCAGACAACTACACAAAGTCACAGCAAATGAATAACATAGGACTTTCTGTCACACTTATAACCAAAAGCATTAAGCACTAAGTTTTTTTATAACACACACACACACACACACACACAATGTGTTTTAATTTCCCCTACTCCCAACTTTTGGTATGTGTATACAGGGAAAGAAAGACCTGCCAAATGCTTAATCCATGACAGCAAGTATTATTCTAAGAACTAATGAAAGCTGAGTCTGTCTGCTTCAGAGACAGGTGAAATACAAACTTTAAGACAAGCCAAAATGTGTGCAAACTGGATAATCTAGTTAAGAATTTGAGATTAGCAGCTTTCTCTTTACAGAAGGGATGTATGTATGGTTGTTGTTTGTTTTTATAAGGATTTTGGGGGGAAAGGAGCTGAGGAGTTAGGAAACCAAACTGAAAAGATAAATGAGCTGAAAATGACTCCATATAAACTTAATCAAAATCACTATTATGTTATAGTAGTTCAAAAACAAAATATAATTCTGAAAAACCGATGTCTTAAACAGAAATGAGTATTTTGACAAATAAATTTTATGTTCCATTTAACTAAACGATGAAAAAGAAAATTTCGAGTTCTCTCAATGTCAGAACAAAGTTAATTTTACTTCAAAACCTAGACTCAGATAAGGCAATATAACAGAGAAATGCTTGCTCATTTCTTTATTTATTACAATCACAAAAACAGAAAATTGTTGCTACTGGATTTCAAATCCTTCAGGATGTTTGTTATTTTGATCAAGAAAACAGAAAAATTATAACCACTAGATTTCAAATTCTTCAGTGTCTAGATTTCTCTTGGAGCCAAGGAAGGATGCTTTCCCAGGTATGTTTAATATACTTGCCTTTTGAAAAGCATAGATAATATAGGTAACATCAATAGCTAATATGTACATGGCAATGACCCCTATGCCAGACACTGTTCTTTATAGACATTAAATCACTTAATCTTCCTAATATTATTAGGATTATAATACAGTGCCTGAGAGGACAATGCCTGAGATCACACAGCTAATATACGTGGTAAAGTTAAAGTATACACATGGTTCATTCTACCAACATTCAGTATGTTTCAAAATGAAATCCATAAAAACTTTTGCCTCTTTTCACCCAGAAAAATTATTTTACAGATTCTCACCGATCATGATTGCATACATAGGAACTCCATGTTGTAACAAATGATCTCCCAGATAACAACTGGACAATCCTTATATGCTATTTTCTTTCTGTTTTCCTGATACTCCCAGGTTATAATTCCTTTCCTAGAAGGAAAACCCACAATTCACCTATTCCTTATTTTAAATTTCGATATGTTGTACTGTAGTTGTTACCATGTTATTTAACATAAATTTTTCATTTACTCCCAGATATATTTTAGCTCTTTAAATATATAACTTTGACTTTTGTTTTTCTGGTTTTTCTGTGTTTTGGGGTACAAAATAGGTACAGAAGTATGTTGCTAGCTTATCTGCTAACAGTGATTACAGAAAGGCACTTGAAACTTTCATAAGAATTAGTTTCACTTTTGTCAATGCTCCTTTTCCCCTCATGGCAAGAAGGAATACAGGGATAGGATCCTAGGAAATGTTAACAGGCCTACCTTTCACTAATGCTAATTAATGAACTAGACTAAGGAGCCTTCTATAAAATCTCTATCCCCTGGCTTGTCAGCATCAAGCACTGTGTCACCTTGTTACTCTTATATCAACTAAAGCCCCATAGATCCCACAGAGCTTCTCTGGACTGTTTTCCATCTTTTTGTCTCACCTAAATCTTCAAGACAACCTTAGGAAATAGATGCATTTATTATCCCCATTTACCTAAAACAAAACAAAACAAAACAAAACAAAACCCTAAGTCTTAGAGAGGTCCAGTGACTTGCCCAAGGCCACAGAGCTGCCAATGGCAAAGGAGGAGTAGGAAACAGGCTGTTCAGTGTTCAAGCCTAAGGGCTTCCTCACCACTGTAAGCTGGACCTCCTTGTTCACCTTCCTGGCTCTGAGCTGGCTGACAGACTATAAGGGAGAATTATCCTTTGTACTTTAACAACTGTAGAATTAAATATCTGAGGTTTTAAAGGGTGAATTTCTATAAAACCTGACAATTCTGAATTTCCCTCATCATGATATGGCACCTATATTCTATAAATAATAAGCAAGTGTGTGATTCATTCTCTTTAATGTTTAATGTTAAGCAAAATTCAAGAAAAAAGCAACATTAAAAACTATAAGTTTAAAACTTTAAATAGAGTCTCTTCTCATTGAGAACTGAACCAGGAATAAAGCAATCCTTTATTTTCTTATGTTATATCATTCAGAGCATGATCAAATGCATGGATTTCAGTGGCCACATTAGAAGGCCAGGGCCCACTGCTTCAGGAATCTAATATGTGAGGTCACAGAAGGTAATTAACAATAACTAATCAGTCTATTAATATATGATATTCCTTTTCAAGTCATATGCAAATGTCTATTTTTGCTTTAAAGTTAGCCAATCCTGGGGCGCCTGGGTGGCTCAGTCAGTTAAGCGGCCAACTTCGGCTCAGGTCATGATCTCGCAGTCTGTGAGTTCGAGCTCCGCGTCGGGCTCTGTGCTGACAGCTCAGAGCCTGGAGCCTGTTTCGGATTCTGTGTCTCCCTCTCTCTCTGCCCCTCCCCTGTTCATGCTCTGTCTCTGTCTCAAAAATAAATAAACGTTAAAAAAAAATAAAGTTAGCCAATCCTTTTATACTCTGTTTTTTTTTTTTTTTTTTTTTTTTTTTGACTAAAGAAAAGTAAAGGAATATATGTAACTGTGCTGTGCTAATTCTATAGATAGGATTTGGTTTTACCTACGTGGCTCCATCATCATTACCTCACCAACCTGTCTCTGTTCTTCAACCGGTTGCTCTGCTCCAGTTGACTACTGCTTCTCTGTAGAGTCCATGCCTCCCCCTCTTCATAATGAAAGGCTGACTTCGCCATTACTAGCCAATTAAAGTTTGCCCCTTTCTGCTCTAGGAAGAACTCAGCCTCATTATCAAGCCTATTCACAGAATCTATAGCTCTTTTTCCCATTGCTTATTTGTTCCTGGGTTATACTCTGCTACCCCAAAGCATATTGTTTCCAGTTATTTCTGATCCTAGTGATAGTCCTTATACAAAGCATAAATTCAAAATAATATGATAGCTCAGAGAAGCAAAGCCCCACAAATTAAGGTACCTTAAGAAATTCTGTTCATCTTCACCATGTGATTAAATGATCTCATTTGAACCTTTAGTTGTACTTGTTCTCAAACCATAAGATCCAGGAGAGCAGCATCAGTCACACCTCGGGGCTTGTTAGAAAGGCTGATTCCCAGACCCATCTTAATGGGGACTCTGGGTGGTTCTGATGCATACTACAGGTTGAGAACCTGCTGTGTTAGAAGTCTGTGCTCATCCAAATTGCTGATGTTGACCCTCTGGAATCAGATACAGACAAGTGTCTCCTCTTATCCTAGTGCATGCAATTTACTAGCCCTATTATTTTGCTCATGGTCTTGAGCAACCAGGGGCTGCTGGCTGATAACTCAGGAAAACTTCCAATGCAGCCCCTTTGAAAAATGACCCTCATATTTACTTCAACCTAAACACAAAAAGATGAAGTCTGTGCCACTATTAGACTTCCCTTAATAGCTTATCCTACAATTATACCCATGTCTTAAAATTGAAGACAGCAGCCTATTAAAATTGAATACAATATGGATAAACACCCTTTCATTCCCCTGTTCCTACAAAAGTCGTATTTCCCCTGGACTATGAAGAGGAATCATTTCTGATTATGCTTTGTAGCTCTATACCTTCTACCTGTACTGTCTGTAGTATCTCCCTCTATCAATTTATGGATCTCACTCCTAAATCTCCCTTCTCTGGTCAATCATTGTTTCAATGATTCATTCCTCTCATTAACTGTGATTTGCCAAGTGGACCTTCTGTTGCATTTATCATAATCAAATATGCTCTTATAATTTCAAATGTCAATGTAACAAAAACATTTGTAGCTCACCTGGCAGTCCTAGGTTCTCATTATATTTATTTCTATGTCTGTCAACCATTTAGGAACATCTTCTCAAGTCTGCTAGTTCCTTAACGAGCCACCTAAATGGAGGTTCGCATGTCCCTCTGCGGGTCTTCTTTCCAGCCATTTCTAGTAATACTAACAGCAGCATCATGCTGAGACCGTTCACCATCTACCATATCCAGATTAACCCTAGGCCCTATCGCTAGTCCACCACATTTTCACAGTGACAACTCCACCTCATGCTGCCATGCCTGCTCCATTTTCCTCTGGGCTAGCTGTGGATATAACTTGTTGCCACCATCCTCACCCATGTCTTAGTCCACCTTGGAAGTAAATTTCCATGTCCACCTTGGAAGTAAATTTCAACACCACACAGCTTAAGCTTTCTGTCTGACATATCACCTCACTGTTCAAAACTGCAATGACCATGATGGGGTTCAGGACACGCTACCCCAAAATATGGCATCTTGGTGTATGGAATATTTTAAGCTGAAGGAATGTGAGAAAACAGTAGAAGCAGGAAAGTCACTCTAACCTTCCCCCTGCTCTTCTCCCCTGAAACAGTCATGACACCCTCTAGTGAGAGGTATCCACCCTATAACTGGAGAAAAGAAGCATCCTTGTCTCTGAAGACAAGGGGATGCCAAGAAGAATTCAAATAAACAAATCTTGTTAAGTTTTCCCCTATTTATTATATTCACATCATACTGCCTGACCTGTCATATTTCTCCACAACCATCCACTCTCCATCGAACCTAACATAAACATACCTAGCCTTAACAGTTTCTTTGGATCTTCATTTCTTTATGAAGGTTTCCATGTCATGTAAAACTTACATTAAATAAATTTGCATGCTTCTCAGTTTAATTTTCAGACCCAGACAGGGACCCTAAGAGAGTTGAGGAAAAATTTTTTCCTCCTCCATATTAAACCAAAAAAGATTAACAGGAAGAACTTCTATAGTTTTCTCAAACTCCTTCTATTTTCTCCAACTTCCACTATTTTCTCAAACTGCTTCAGCTTAAAATATTCAATATGCTGAGGTGCCATATTTTGAGGTAGCACATCCTGAACCCCATCAACTATTACTCACAAATTTCCTTCTCTTCGTTCACTTGATACACAGCCAAATCACTAACTCCTCTCTAGCTACCAAACACCTCTCAGCCAGTGCCAGCACCTGAAACAGAGTAAGTCTCTCTGCTAATCCTTCCCTTTTAGACTTACCAAAGCACTAAGTTAATGTAGTCTAAATAAATACCAGTCTTTATCTAAAACTAACTCTTCTATATTACATATGATCTACTCTAAAATTCTCTGCTTTAAAGAATATGTATTTATCACTCAATTATTATAGGAAATCTTTGCATATGAACATAAGTGCACATGTACACTTTCATAATTATAGTTGTCTCATTTTGATATTTTTGCAAAATATAAAACTAGCTGGCTAGGTAAGGAAATAGAAGGTGCTAAACATATCTGCTATTACTTCTTAAAGTCTAAAAGTCAAGGCTCTCAGAAAAGATTATGAGTTATAGTAAGAAAGTTAGTTTCCTTTTCAGCAAATCCTGTTGGCATTTAGATGCCAAATTCCTTGCTGTTGTTTTTCCATCTGCCCACCATGCACATTTTTTAAAACAGTACACCTACAATTAGAATAATCCAGAGAATCCAAATTTATTAACATAAATACTCCCAGATCAGCCCAGAGCATATGGGTCACTGTATAGGTTTTTCTTCTCTGTGTAACATGAATTTACATAGATGTATATATCTGAGAATTGTTCTTTAAAAAGGTAAGATATATACATGGGGTTATATCAAATTCAATATGTAAAATTCCGGTTTCCTTTAAGGAAAGCAGTCAGTGTTGAAGGAGAGGACAAAAGAGGAGAAAAAGATGACGACAATGATGATGACGCCAGCAAACCCAGAAGTTTCAGCCTCCATAAAATATATGGCTGCCTATTAGAAAGCAAAAACCTCTGAGTGTAAATGTTTCATTCAAGCTTGCCAAAGATCAGCTTAGTTTTTATTGCTCTGTGCAATTTCCGAATTAAGTGACTTCACTTCGAGACCTTTTTTTATGTAACACATTACATCATAAATTAACCCTAATAATGTTATAGCTTTTAGCTTACACAGGTTGCTGTTTTATCTAAGAATGTGGGAAGCGTGCAAAGCAGTTAAACACTAAGGAACAGGGGGAAGCCACCAGTGCTCACCAACAGATAAATAGCACAATGAGCTGGCATGGTTACAAGCCAAGCGGCACATTCTTCCCCTGATTTTGACTTGTTATCAGAGTTTCAGTGGAAAACACACACAGGAGGACTACGGCAGAGGAAGCAGGAGGCCACTGCGTCCAAGTGATTCCACCAGCCTGTGCTTGCTCACTGAGTCACTCACCTCGTAGCCTTTCTCCAGCAGGAACTCAGCCAAGTATGAACCATCCTGGGAAGGGAAGGAAAATTGACAACTGTCAGATTCATCATGGCGAGGAGAGAAGGTAGCCAAAACTGAGAGTTTTGAGAAAAGCACTGAAGAGGCTATATGAACTTAAATTAAGGATCATGGCAACCAAAATAAAAATAATACAGATAATGATGGTAAAAACAGAATAATGATCAACTTTCTACTAATCATTGAGCATTTTCATAGGCATTATTTCATTTGAGCACCAAAGCAGCACAGTAAAATGTTATTATTGTCCTATTCATGGAGTAAGAAACAAAATCTGGGGAGATAATATGGGGCAACAGAGAGAACATGACACTTAAGATTCACATGGATTTGGGTTTAGGTTTTTCCACTTTACTATGCAAAGTATATGTAGCAAAGCAGAAGTCCTTTGTACATGTAGTACATGTTCCTATGTACTACAGGAACATACAGGAATCAGACTAATTCTGGGTGGTTGTAAAAAAGGAATCACTGGGGAAGAATTAGATGAGAGCTGTGGGGACTTGGGGAGAAGGCAGGGTGAGTGTGAGGAGGAGGCAGGGAGCACTAGAGTGTTAATGTTACTGAAAAAAGACACCATAGTGGAAAGGAGGAAGATGAGTACTTTCGTGGGAGAAGGCTTTCTAGGCACTGGTGGGAGTTGGCTTCTAACTCAGGGGTTCTGGAAAGTTCAGCAACAAAAGACTTTTGGGGGAGGGGGATAAACACAATCAGATTTGTGTTATTATCACTGAATATGTATGCATACACACACACATAAACTTTAAATAAAAGAAGGATGTTTATTTTTTACAAAATAGAAAGAATGCATTTTTTTTTTTTTAATTTTTTTTTTCAACGTTTTTTATTTATTTTTGGGACAGAGAGAGACAGAGCATGAACGGGGGAGGGGCAGAGAGAGAGGGAGACACAGAATCGGAAACAGGCTCCAGGCTCCGAGCCATCAGCCCAGAGCCTGACGCGGGGCTCGAACTCACGGGCTCGAACTCACGGACCGCGAGATCGTGACCTGGCTGAAGTCGGACGCTTAACCGACTGCGCCACCCAGGCGCCCCAGAAAGAATGCATCTTAAATCATGCAGTTAATCCCTACATTAAGATGAAGGTATCTGACTAAACACAGAGATTCTCGACTGGCTTTTAAGAACTCTTGTAAAAATTTCTAGATAAGGGAGAGTGTCATTTAAACTAAAATATTTCATGTGCCAGGTTTAGGGAAAGGGAGTATGAGAGTCTTCTAATAAAACTATTAAGAGACCAAAAGGTGAGAAATCACTGTTCTAGAGGTACTATAAAAAAGCTACCAGCCTTGCTCAAAATATGAGTTGGATAGACATTTTGCAGTAAAACCTGTTAACTGCCCACCTGCTTTCAGCCTGGGTAGGTCCCCTCCATCCTATCCAGACTTAAACATAAAAATGGGAGGCTCCAACTACTGGATATTTGTGTACTCAAAAGTAGCTGGGGATATTTGGTTTCTTCACTTTGAAAAAGTTTACAATATCCCTCTGAGCTTCAAAAGTTCCTACCAGACATTCCAGGAAAAAGAAAAGTGAAGCAAGTCTTATTATTGTCATTAGTTGGCTTAAAGCTGGAATTGGAGACACCCTATGGGTCCTGAAAATGACAGGACTGCCAAAAGAGTGTTTACTACATTAATGCAGAGTCACACATAAATTCAGGCAGGATGACAAGGCAAGGTATACAAGGGACACATTTTGTGGTTCATTAAAACCACCAGCAGATTTTCTTCTGACTCGACATAAATATTCTGTTTTATAGACTTATGTAGAGAAGAGAAATTGTTTAACATATTCCTTTTCCTCTCAATCTTATGATTTACACACAATTACACAGTTTTTAAATACCCAACATGCAAACTAAATCAGATAAGAGGGCTGAACAATTCAGACTAGAACAGACCAACAGAAATGTAAGAATAATGAGTAATGTTACAAATCAATCAATGAGAAAACAGCTTAATAGAAAAAGCATTTACAATAAGAGGAATAATTTTACAGTAGTCTGGAAAGCCCTACAAAATATGAAGTTTTGTTTTGGTGCTGGTGTTAGTGTTGTCATTTGGAAGCAGGCAACACTATACTTTTCACCTTTCATAATTCCTCTTTGGAATAAAAATTTAAAACGCTTTGTGTTCTACCATGGCTACATACAATGTTTCAAAAAAAAAAAAAAAAAAAAAAAAAGGCAGAGGTGAAAGTGCTAGAGATCCATGGGGGCTGGGAGGGCTGTGATTATTCAGAAAGCTGATGTGAAACAGACCTGATCGGGCCTGAACCCTGTCAATAAGGTCTTGTTCTTCTCACCCAGGGCCCTTCTCAAACTTTCCAACCACACTGGAACATTCTGAACCAGCAGGGCACTCACTTCCTCCTGACTTCCTTGCCAGGTCTCTCAAGTGATAGGGCCTGGGCTGCACAATGAGTGGGAAATGGAGCAGAGCAAAGGCTCTTGGTCTCTGGCCTAGGCAGCCCAGCTGGCCTCCCCTTGTCCTCTTCCCAGGACCCTGAGGGGACTCCACAGGGAGACACAGTATCTAAACAGGCAGGCGTCAGCCAAGCCAACAAGATCATTTTTTCTGCCTCCTCTAGAAGAACAGGGTTGTTGGAGAAGGCTTCAATCAGACTAATGACTGAAATGTCATGGCAACTGAGAACCTATGACCAACATTAAAAATTCTGATTCTTAATCCCCCAGAAAACAAGGAACTAAATGAACTAAATTTCCAACTCACTTGCTATGAACACAATTAATTTGGTACAAATTCCAGCCTGGGTTCAATCCTTGTTATAGAAAACTTTTTAATTGGAGAGACAATGTCCCATTTGTGACTCTTTTACACTTAATTTTGCACAAATTAAGGTAATTAAGGGTTTCCATTTTGTATTAAATGCTATACAGATCTGAGTAATCACCATGGCTATAACATTTTCAAGACACAAAAACATTTCTATCTTATTCTTGCAAGAACTCAGCCTGGAAAGCAAGAGCCACTACATCTTAGGTAAGTGAAGCATGTGAAGATAGCCATTTTGCCTAATATCACACTACAGAGGCAAAGCCAGGACTAGAATCCAAATCTCCTGTAATTTTGACCTAGAAAACAACCTTCTTCCTCACCCTCCTACACCTGGGATCTACGAAAACATGTCAAAACCTAACAAAATAATGAAAGACCATAATGGGTTTACTTTTAAATCAAATTAATTTAGTCATTTTCCATTACACAGTGCTTTATGGATTAATCAGTGCTTCTAGTTTGATTAAGTAAACTAATTTTAGAACATTCCAGAGCTCAGAGGAAGGAGACCATACACAGCACCTGAGATTTCTCAGGTTTTGTTTGGGTATATGCTCCACACAGGAAACAGTATAATGTTGTTTGAAGATGGACTTGGATTGGCTGTGGATGTATTTACTGTTTGGGGCTCTAGAGCCAAGGAGGCGGGGCCAATGACCAAGGACCAAAAGTGCCAGATTTAGGTGTGCCTGATGCCTATAGTCCCTATACTTGGGTATCTCTGGTTTTTTACCTTTCATGGAGTATTCAGAAATATTTTAGATAAACACCCATAAAAATAAAGAGTAATTGCAAAAATTAACCCAATCCTATCTTGTTTTTAAATTTTTTTTAATGTTTATTTTTGTGAGAGACAGAGAGACAGACAGAACATGAGTGGGGGGAAGGGCAGAAAGATGGAGACACAGAATCCGAAGCAGGCTCCAGGCTCTGAGCTGTCAGCACAGAGCCCAACGCAGGATTCCAAAGTTGGATGAGCCAAAGTCAGATGCTTAACCAGCTGAGCCACCCCGGCGCCTCTAATTCAATCCTATTTTGACTGTAGCATTAAAATTCCCTAAAATTTCACAACTATAAAAAGCTGAAGGAAGTAAAGAAAGCTAACCCCTTCTCCCAATGGCCACCGAAGGCTATATTAAGCACCGACTGATCCTCTAATCTAGCCCACACCCAAGCACGTATGTGCCAGGCAGTCTACCTTCCTACAGAGGAGACTAGCATTTCTCTTTTCTCTTCAAACATGGATGCACTTATAGTACAGAAGAACAAATGAAAAGGACACTTTCTTGTATGCAATTTGAGAAGCGGTTCCTCTGAACTGCATGCTAAATTATACTGTGAGTTTCTGCCTAAGAACCAATTGGCAGCTTCTTTGAACAGAATAAGTAGTATTGGGCTAAAGAATTCATGCCACTAACACATGAACTTCTTTGTTTAGACCATCTCAAGCATTAGGAAATAGAATATCCCTTCTGGAAGGAGAGAGAACACCAATTTATGCTGCCCTTTATGTTCTTTAATTCTACAAATTCTAATTACACTAAAATAAGCATCTTTTCAGCTAATAGCAATTACAATATCAAAATAATCTGTACCTCCCCATAAAAGAAATGCAAACAGCTCAATGATTAATGGAAGATGCAGTTTAGAATTAGAATGAAAACTTCCAATGGGAAGATTAGCCACATAATATGAAGAATGCAGAAGCAGAATATACTTGAAAAGTATTTTTACTTGGCTCATGTTTGTAACACAAATCACTGCGTAAAATCTTTGTCAAACTCACAGAATTCAAAAGACCATAGGGATTAATTAATCCAACTCTCTCATTTTACAGGTCAGGAAATTGAGATTCAAAACAGTTAAATGTTTAATGTAGAGTCACACAGTACGGAAGCAGCAAAATCTACACGCAAAAAATAGAAAGAAAGAAAAAAAAACAGTCTTCAACTCCCAGGCCTCAGAATTTTTCACTAAAAACTACTGCAAAAAAATGTAGGGGCACCTGGGTGACTCAGTCAGTTAAGCATCCAACTCTTGATTTCAGCTCAGGTAATGACCTCATGGTTGTGAGATTGAACCCTGCTTCCAGCTCTGTGCTGACAGCGTGGAGTCGGCTTGGGATTCTCTCTCTCTCTCTCTCTCTCTCTCTCTCTCTCTGCCCCTCCCCCACTCACACGTGTGTGTGTGTGTGTGTGTGTGTGTGTGTGTGTGTGTGTGTGTCACAAAAAAATCTAAAAAGAAGAGAATGGACTAATGTCTACAGTTGAGAACCAAGTAAAATACACTAATGCACTTCCAAGTGAAGAACAAGAATACAGCCAACAATTATCAGTGGAGTGAAAACTAACAGTGGTAGACAGGAAACGAGGATATTATCAATATTTAAAACATAAATAATTCCCAATTCCCATAGTCTTTTATTTTTTTTAAACATTTATTTATTTATTTTTGAGAGAGAATACAAGCTGGGGAGGGGCAGAGAGAGAAAAAGAGAGAGAGATACAGGATCTTGGGCAGGCTCTCAGCTCTGAGATGTCAGCTCAGAGCCTCATGTGGGGCTTGAACTCACGGACCGCGAGATCATAACCTGAGCCCAAGCCAACCTGAGCTACCCAAGTAGTCTTTCAAAATTAACAATTATTTCTCCATAAAAGCCACTGCCACAGAAAAACAGACTTTCACTTTTTGTGATTTACTTCCTGTTAGAGAGGAGCACTGTAATCTAGAAACGCTATCAACAAACTCTGAACAATAAAAAATTTATTGTGCCCAGCAGCTAAGATATTCTTCCTGTAACCACCCACCCATTCCCTCTGACTATTTGCCAGGGAAAGAGCCCTTCAAACAGGTGTGAAGTGCTTACACATACACTTCATACATATATATACATATACAGCAGCTCTGTTGCCAAACACAAGACTTTCCAGTAAACCATCATGAACTAGGTTAAAAGCAACATTTTAAAAAGCCAGATATCTCCAATAATCCTACATATGACTGTAATGTTAAGTCTTGTGTCCATGGTAAATTTTTTAAAAAAGATTTGCTGAAGAAAAAATATCACAAAGAAAAAAAATGACCTAAAAGGTTAATTTTACAAACATTTTTTTTCCAATTTGACAGGTTAAAAATGATGTTTTTCTTTTCATTTTTTGGCTAGTACTAAGACTGAAGAGTTTTTTGTTTGTGATCATATATACTATTTCTTCTAGGAACTATCTATTCTTATTTTTTCTATTTTTTATCCACTTTTCTAGTAGGCTGTATTTTGCCAATTGATTTGTTCTTGTTAGTATCTAGAACACATATAAAATTAATTTTCCTCTCTAATATAAGCTACTCAAAAAAGTATTTTGAAACAGAGTAACTGATTTGCAGTGATGGAACTCCCATAATTAGCTGGTTTAAAATACATGTTCTTTTCAAATTGCAAATGATTGTTGCACGTTCTTGGTTTAATGACCAAAGAAGAATGCAAACACCAAAATATGAATTCCAGCTAAATTTGCACAACCCAGCATTTGTAATATTGTTAACTTCAACATAGTAAAATAAATTTCTGTAATTAGACAAATGCTTTAAGGAAAATGGGATTAAAGGGTTAACAAAAGAAGGTAGAAAGGAAACAATTATTAATAAGGTATAGAAAGACAATTTTTAACTACATAATTAGAATTACAACACACACACACACACACACACACACACACACACACAGTCCCAGAAATGTTTTAAAAAGCCTCGAAAGGAAATATAAAGGCATTTTTTAACAGCCTAAAGTGTGTTTGGGTGTACATAATACGTAGACACATCAAGAATGAGCCAAACTTTCATCTCTACATGAATATAAGTATGCCCAAAGAATACTGTATCCCACTGACTAGCTTTCCTTTTTTTAATGGGTAAGCTCCTTTAGTTTGAACCTCTGTGTTTTTCTCTCTCCCACTCTCCTATTCTTCACTAATGCTGAAGTTTTATCCTTCAGAGATTAAAAAAAAAAGTCTTCACATGACTTACTATTACTACAAATAATATTAATAACAATAGTAAGTGCTTATATACCACTTAGATAAGATATGCAAGACATGCACTAAATGTTTTACATTCATTAACTTTTAAATATTCACAATAACCCTATGTAGTTGGCACTATTATTATCCCCATTTTACAAATAAGCAAACTGAGGTGAGCTGAGACCAAGTAACCTGCCCAAGATGTCAGTAAACAGAAAAAGAATTTGAAATATATATGTAATCTACACACACACACACACACACACACACACATATGTAATGAATTATTTATGACAATTTGTTTTACTAACAGGATCAATTACCCCATAATGATGGACAGATGTTTTAACATAAAATTTGGTCACTAAACAATTTATTAACAATATGAACTGTCCCAGATTAGTGAATATCAAACATCCACTTGGGCCATAGGTGTTATGGAATAAAGGACAGGAAGGAAATAAGAGATTTAGTCCATGCCCTATTGCTCTGAGAAGTATCTGGGAAGCCAGGCATTTCCTGACCTAGATAGGATTATGCTCCAACACTGGCTCAGACCTCCACATTTCACATATATCAGCAAACACACACGTGGACAGATTGAGAACAGTAACCAGGTAACCTGTGCAGCTAATCAAAATGTTCTGCTATCAGTGAACACCAGTAGATGCATGAGTCATAGACAGAGGGCGGCAAGGCTGTACAGATAAAAGAAAAGCTATGAAATACTACCATATTGACCTTTTCTATACTGGATGGCAGACTTCCCTGGAGAAATAAATCATCACACTTGAGCATGAAATCAAGGTTGGGGGGCGGAGGAAATACAAGAAACATATCCCTGTCAAAATCCTTCTAAATATCTACCTAACTGGCCATTCAGTGCTGGTGTGAATTAACTCCTTTCAAGTTTAGAACAATATACTAACTGAAAGTTTTTATAACTCAGCATTCCAAATATATTGATAAAGATTTGGATAGATCTGTAGGGAAGTTAATAATAAATCACCAGTAAACTTCATGCTTAAATAATAACTTCTTTGTAGTAAATATATATATACAGATTCTGAAAACAGAGTTCCTCTCTTTCCTTTTCCCTTTCTCATTATCTCTCAAAGTGACAGTCTATACAATTAAAGCCTGTTTCTTTGCAAAGTATACGCTTATGTAGTTCTATTCATCCAAGTGATTTATACAGGAAAGGATTTTTTACAGGTACTCAAAACTAAAACAGTGCTATACTTTGTCCAGTGTTCAAGTCCATGCTTAATGAAAAACTTTAAATTTCTTTGTACTGAAAAGAGAAGAATTATGAAATTTTAGTATTTACCTGATTTATTAACACTTCCTTATACATTTCTTTTTATAATTTGTGTCCTGGCTAAGGGAGGAAGACGAAACAAATGTCCTTTTGTTTACAGCTTTAAAAAGGTCATAAATAACAAAAGAATACACATATATTGATGTCTCTATCTTTCCCCATCTTACTGCAAATTCATTTAACAGGTTGTTACTAAAATGTCACTGTTGGTAACAAGCAGAGTTTAACTATTTACAAATGTTCTTTTAACCTAATTTCTTTCAGGGTTAAGTTATTGGCACAATCTAGTTAAGACTGTTTCTAAAATATATACTATGACAGAAATGTCACTTACAGGCTCCCTGATGCATTTCAGACCTGCTCTGCAACCATGGAATATCCATCACCCTGGAGATATTGTAAATCACTGAAGAAAGATACAAAATATGAACTGTGATTTACTGTGATTTACATAACTTGAAATCACTGAAACAGATAAAATTCAAGCATATGTACCCAGGTATAAATGGAGAAATTTGTAAGCATCTACCCCGAAAGCTGCATATCATAAAACTAATAAAGCTAACTAACTTTAAGAGCCAGAGGACAAAGAACAAAGTATTGTAGGAATGACCGTAAATCACAGAGGTCCTACCATGAACAATGTTGATTCCCCTGGATTGTCCGGTGTGTGGGTAGGTTCAGTCCATTCAGTTTGTGGGCTAGGAAATCTCTCCATTTACTTGTTAAGTTGTGCTAATATTGTGCTTTGGGTTCTACCACCCAAAGAAGTTATTAAAAACCATTTGGGGGGGAGGGGGAATCACATATTTAAAAATATGTGCCTCCACTGTGCTTGCAACTCTCTCTCCAGTGTCACTGCCTTTTAGGCTACACAATCTAGGGTGTTTCTAGATATTTCAGCCCTAACATAGAAACAGAGGGGATAAGGGGCAACTGGGTGGCACAATTGGTTATGCGTCTGACTTTGGCTCAGGTCATGATCTTACAGTTTGTGGGTTCGAGCCCCACATTGGGCTCTGTGCTGACAGCTCGGAGGCTGGAGTCTGCTTCCTATTCTGTATCTCCCTCTCTCTCTGCCCCTTTCCTGCTTGCACTCTCCTTCTGTCTCTCAAAAATAATAAATAAATGTTCGAAATAAATTTTTAAAAAAACAGAGGGATAAAAGGAACGCTGTGAGATACTGAGATGACAGTTTGAATTTCTTCAGCACTTACGCTTTAAGTCGTTTTTATCCTGTTGTTTTGCTTTCTCTTACTAACAGCAGTGGAGCTTAGTTCTTATTCAACCCTACAATTTTTAAAATCTTGACTTAATACGACAAAAAACATTATCAAAATTGCACTCGAACGAAGACCAGAGTTTTGTAAGGGCACACAGGGGCAAGAGTAGGAGGAGGAGTGGAAATTCTCTAGGTGAAAATCAACTCCCCACCTTGCTTACAGCAGCACCAAACTCCAACTTCCCAACATTTCCAGAGTCTTAGACTGAAAACCAGGTGTCTCTAGTTCAGTCTTACCTGATCAGATGCACCTTTTGGTCTAATCTTATAATACTTAAATGTCTAACTATTGATTTGTTTCCCAGCTAGTCTCTCACCTAATGTTTATGACTTTGGGGGTATTTGACTATATTTTATACATTTAGGTTGTACATTTGAAACAATTGAGAGGCTTTTTTTGTACCACAACTCTATGCTTAAAAATCCCATAAGCAATCACGTTTTAATTGATGTGGTTAACTCAACCTTATGTTGTGTTATGTTTTTCAAGATATGTATTATTATTTCTATCAAAATAATAATAATGTATATTTCTAGGATTCCTATGGTTGCTAAGCACTCTAAGATATTTTTCCCACTTATATCTCTCACACCATCCTAGTAATGCAACTGATATTATCCCCCTCTTTTTCCTGATTAGAAAACTGAGGTTCAGAAAGCTTAAATCCCAGGGTACCTGGGTGGCTCAGCTGGTTAAGCATCCAACTCTTGATTTCTGCTCAAGTCATGATCTCATGGTTCATGGGACCTTGCCCTATGTCAGGTGCTGCTTGGGATTCTCTCTCTCTCTCTCTCTCTCTCTCTCTCTCTGCGCCTTCCCCCACCTCTCTCTTTCTCTCAATAAATAAACATTAAAAAAAAATAATAAAGCTTAAATCCCTTGTTCAAGGTCACAGAGCTAGTTAGAGAACATGGCAGAATATGAAACCAATTTGTCTAATCCTAACTACAGTGTTATTTCCTGAATAATTCTACTTCAATCAAAATAAAAGTGTTTCAACAAAAACAAGATTCTAATAATGTCAGTTTTTTTAAAGGTTTTCAATGTATATAAAAATATATATAAAAACTCAAAGCTTACTGAAATACAATTTTCAAAGTAAGTACCAATTACTTTTGCAATAATCCATGATTATGAATGTTTAAATAACTCCCTTTCAAGTATACTAAACAAAATATTCGTGTGTGTGTGTGTGTGTGTGTGTGTGTGTGTGTGTGTGTGATTGTATGCATGCACATGTTCACAGACTCAAAGAGATTTCTATGCCATTATCCTGAAGATGAAAAAAAAAAAAAAAAACCCACAGGTCCATACATGGAATATTAAAAGCAGATCCTGGGGCAATCAATCCACTGTCCTTTAAAAAAGGACTACACGGTATGACATGGCAAATAAAAATAAGGATAAGATGGGGCACCTGGGTGGCTCAGTCAGTTAGGTATCAGAGTCTTGATTTCAGCTCAGGTCATGATCTCATGGTTCATGAGCTTGAGCCCCATGTAGGGCTCTGTGTGCTGACAGCATAGAACCTACTTGGGATTCTCTCTCTCCCTCTTTTACTGCCCCTCCCCTGCTCATGCTGTGCTCTCTCTCTCTCTCTCTCTCTCAAAATAAATATATAAACCTAAAAATAAGAAGGGTAAGATATATTTCTTATCCCTAAGGCATTTATAATCTAGTGAGAGGACAAGGAATCAATACAACAACAACAATATATCATCATCATCATATTAGCGATCATATTAATGCTAACATTCATTCACTGTATACCTATGATGGGTTAGGCCAGCAATATATTCTGAGCCATATGTGTAACTTTAAATTTTCTAGTAGCCAAATTTTAAAAAGTTCAAAATAGGCAAAACTTAATTTTAAAAAATTTATTTAACCCAATATATCCAGAATGTTATATCAATACATTAAGAGAAAATTATTAATGAGATGTTATACATTCTTTTTTGTATTAAATTTTTCAAAATCTGTTATTTGACACAACACATCTCAATTCAAACTTAAATTTTCTTCAGAAGCACTTGATCTGTATCTAGATTTCATAAAATTGAACAACTGGTCATATCAAATCTTCTGAAAATTTAATACCAAAAAAAAAAAATAATTTCCCTTTAATAACCATTATATACACTGGTACAACTGATTCAGTTTGTTTTGTTTTGTTTTGCTTTGTTTTAAGAAAAACTGATTTGACTTTGGAGCAAAAGGCTATCAGTTTAAAATCCGTATCTGTTCAAGTTAACTCAGTCTTAAGTATTAACACTGAATCCAAATGAGTATTTGCATACATCGGAAAGCAACTCTCATAGTGTTCTTCCAATTTCTTTCTGGTTTTTATAGCCAGTTTATGTAATCCTATTAACAGTTTAAATCTTCTACATATTGATTCATGTTAGAAAAACGTATAACTTCATTATTTATTTGTATTATAAAGATTTTCAATTTCAACATGAATTCTCACACCTCCCTAGCTAGGTCAAAAATAAACTTTTCCTTTCCTTACAGCTTCAAATTTAACTCATTCATAAGCAGTGTGGTAAAACTGAGAAAACATAAATCACACTGCCATGTTTTCTTTATAATTATCTGGCAAGCATCCCTTTCATTTCAAGAAAGAAAAGAAAATCTTATATTGGAGTAAATATTTCAGCAATCTTTGTAAAACTCATTCATGACTCCACCAATGAATGCTGGCCAAGAGCGCAAGATCACAGCCTTGTCTGTTATTTCCTTCAACAGGTCTATGAACTGGCAATGATTCATATATTTGAATGTATGGATTGAAAAATTTTAACCAGTTATCTATGACACATTTTAAGTTTATTTATTTATTTTTGAGAGAGACAGAAAGAGACCACAAGCTGGGGAGGGACAGAGAGCAAGGGGGAGAGAGAGAGAGAATCCCAGGCAGGCTCCATGCTATCAGCACAGAGCCCCACGTGGGGCTCAATCTCACCAATTGTGAGACCATGACCTGAGCCAAAATCAAGAGTTGAACGTTTAACCAACTGAACCACCCAGGTGCCCCTATGACACTTTTTAGAGTCTGCTTCAGAATATAGTGAAAAGAAGCAATAAAAGAAATATCAGTCTCTTATTTTAAAATTCATAAATGCAGATATTTCACCTAACATAGCTGAAGTGATAGAAACCTGTTGAATAGAAATTAATTTTTTTTATATCCATCTGAAATTCTTCTCTGACATACAGAACATTCAAAAATATCTATGCTACAAATTTGGTATTTCTCACTATAAATTTATATCATTTCTTTGTAAATTTTTAAATCCTTTGAGAAAAAGGATATCTAAAGTAGTAACTAGGCAGTGACCCTGCAGCTTGTTGAAAGATAAAGAAAAGCACTTGAAATTTTTCAAATTTCAAATAAACTAATCTTTGATAGTTAGAAAGACCTTGTATTCTATAGGCAACTGGTGATTTAATTGAATATCATTAAAATTGTGTATATACATTGTTGTATTTTCTCATAATTTTCTAATAAAACTTCAGTAACAAATAACTTATTTTCCCACCTCTCCAACTAAAATTGTTTTCCTCTTTTGTGCATTAATCTAAGCCATTTTATAAGTGTCTGAAGTGACAAGCGCTCATCCTACCAAAATTTTAAATGTACTGGATATTTAATTCAGATTTCAGGCAACTAAATGCATTAATTCTTTTTTGATCATCATTGAGAGGAAACTTCTAATCAAATCTTAATCTCTTAATATTACCCAGTTTATTTTCCTTAAATTTTTTAACACAACAGTTTTTCTGTTTTGCTCTGGCAGAGCAAATTGCAAATTAATCACAGAATTTCCAGTCTCTTTATGTCTTCATTGCTCTGATTATAGTACTAGTTTCTATGTCTGCACTCAATTCTGCAGCAGTAAATGCCTTTGATTTGAATTCTAAAATTGGTTTATACGATTTTAATTGGAAAAATTACATTTTAATTAAAATTATAAACATTTCAATTTAATTACCAATGATGAGGTACATGTATCACTAAGTCCTGCTGTCTGAATAAAATACTCAAATAAATGCAATACAATGTTAGATAGAACACAGAAAAAAAATCATTCCAAGTGAATAAATTAGGTGACATCAACAAAATCAGTGGTGTGTTTAAGTGTGAAATACACCAGTTAAACTGAAATGTAATCCTAACCAAAACAAGACAGTTGTGTTTAACAAAAATCTATTTTATATCGCTTCCATTTAAAAAATTCATTTCCTCAGTCCTATTATCCACATCCTAATTGTTCAATAGCCACATATGGCTTATGGCTACAATTTTGGACAGTGTAGTGATAAGCTGTGTTTTCAGCAGTTTACATTTATTAACTTATGTAATTCCCAAAACAACTCCTTAAAGCATTTACTCTAATTATCCCCCATTACAGACAATGAAACTTAGGCAGAAGCAATTAAGTAACTTACCCAAAATCATACAGCTATTAACCGGGGAAGGGAGGCTGGGATTTAGACCCAGACAGTCTGACTCCAGAGATTCTTGCCCACTATCCCACACTGTTCAAAGTTCAACAAAGGCACAGAGTTTAATGAGAGATGACACAAGAGTGCAAGGTGTTTTAAAAATATAAACCAAACTACTTAGCAATTAGAAGTAGGGAGCGAAGACAGATAGGAAGGCATTGTGAAAAGGAGAAAAGATGAGCTTCAAGATAAATATTTGATGAAAAGGAAAACCAATTTGGCATAAGAAGGAGTGGCTAAGAAGTGTGTCCTAAATGGATAAAAGATGATCAACTGTGGTAGGTAAATAATGGCCCCCCAAAGCATAGCCCCGTCCTAATGATTGCATTGTATGAATGTTGTTATCTTATATCAAAACAGTCTTTGCAAATGTGATCAAGATCTTGAAATGTGGAGATTATTTTGGATAGCCCTAAATCCAGTTGCAAGCATCCCTCTAAGAGGGAAGCACAGAGAGATTTCACAGACAGAAGATGAGGAGGCCGTGTGACCACAGAAACAGACCGAAGTGATGCAGCCACAAGTCAAGGAATGCTAGCAGCGGCCAGAAGCCAGAAGAGCAAGGAATTGATTCTCTTCTAGAACCTCAAGAGGGAGCATAGCCCTACCCACACCTAATTTTGGATTTCTGGCCTCCAAAACTGTGAGAGGATAAATCTGTTGTTTTAGGCCACCCAGTCTGCAATTTGCTGCAGCAGCCCTAGGAAGTTACTTCAGGACTTCTCAAAACCTTCAGCAAATGTACCTTGTGAATGAGCAAGAGGGGAAACTTGGAAGCGGTGTTTCCCAATTTTTTAATGACAGAATCCCTACTGCCTCTGAAGGAGGGATGGTGGTGAAAGAGAGAGATCCTGTTCACCTCTGGCAAGCCCAGTGTTCTACTAACAAGGTCTAGGAAATGCTGACCCAAAACACATTCTGGAAGGGATATAATTTAGCCAAGTTAAGTCTGAACTATATTCAAACAACAATACAAAAAAATTAAAGGTTTTTGAGAAATGTTATAAAAAGCCAACTCTTAAGGGTGAGGAAATTATGAAGCTGGGTTCCAGGTGACTTCCAAGTGGTAGAATTCATGGCTTTGGGGGACAGAACATGTAACCAGTTGAGCTAACCATCTCAGTTTACAATACAGTAACTTATGAAGGACAATAACCAACTCCAGTAGCTTCAGAAGGTGATAAATGAGAATGGCATTAAAGAACAAAAGAACAGAGAATAATAACAAAGGGAGAAGGAAAATAGTGGTAACTTCTGGTAACTAAAGGGCTAAAATAAAACTACGAAGGGGTCAGTAAAAGCCAAAAATTAAATACTCAAGGAGAGTAGGATCAGGCAAGTTCCTGATTGATTTGGATATTCTTGCAGAGATTAGACGGCTAGTTATTATACTGCTGTAGGAGAAAATCCACAAGGGTAGGAAGTTGGTCCACAAAACCAATAAGGTTCCTTCAAGTCTAAGAGTCTATGCCCCAAACTGGCCACAGACCTTTTTGTCATATCCACATGTGATGTCCATCCACATGGAATAAATAACTGAGTTGAGTGTCCGACTCTTGATTTTGGCTCAGGTCATCATCCCAAGGTCATGGGATCGAGCCCCACATCGAGCTTAAGATTCTCTCTCTCCCTCTGCCCCTCTCCCCTGTTTGTGCTCCCTCTCTCTCTCTCTCTCCCTCCCCCCCCCCTCAAAAATTTTAAAAATATGTTGTGTTAAGCTTGGGGTGAAATTCAAAACATTTCATAATCTATTGTAGTGTATGCACTAACCCACCAAAATGCTTGTCAGCTTATGTACCTAACAGGTGGGTATTCACCAGATGAATTTCAGTCTTCATAAAACTGTTGACAGTGACCTACAGTTGAACATGGATTTTGAGCAAGCAAGAATATAGAGGTTAGAGGGAAAAATTAACACCACTTAAAACCTGCTTATTTGAATTGACAATAGGTCCCTAAGCTTAGGAAACCACAGGATGGAAGGGAAGGATGACCAGGTAGGTTGGAAACCACTCTCTATATACCGGACATCTGACCACAAACTGCTAGCAGCTGCACTCATGGCCCAGCAGCCACACACTTGGCACCACAGCCTCTACAGTGTCCTCTTGGCACCTTCTGCAAACACTACTTACATGCCAGGAAGTCTGGGTTTAGTTTTGGTTCCATTCTCTGTCTCTGTCTCCCTCTCCCTTCTTTTCCCCTACCCCCCACCCAGCATAAATGTGGGTTCCACTGGTTTCAGGCTAATAACATCCACTCAGCAGCAACTGTCTAATAGGTACACACCCAACAATGGGCACTTGTATTTTCTTATGAGGTGGAAGTAAATTATGGCACTTGAACAAAGACCTTACTATCTAAATTTTACTGCATGTTTACTACAAGCCAGTTTCAATTTTATGTTTTCATCTCTAGGCTCTAAGACAAAGGAGAGAGAAAGTTCATTTTCATATTTGAAGTAGTTATTTTGTAAACATATAACAATATCAGGCTAAAAATAGGACCTGTTGCAGGCTGAATGGTGTCCCCCTAAAAATTCACATATGAAAGTCCTACACCCCCACGAGTTCAAAATGTGACCTTATTTGGAAAAAAAGTCACTGCAGATGAAATTAGTTAAGATGAGGTCACACCAGAGTAGGATGGGCCCTAATCTGACAGTGTTCTTATAAAAAGGGGAATCTTGGACGGAGACGCACACAAGGAAAACATCATGCGAAAATGAAGGCAGAGGACTGGGGTGATGCTTACACAAACCAACGGATGCCATATATGTCAAGAAACAATCAAAAGTAAAGGGAAAGGCCTGAACCAGATTCTCCCTCATATCCCTCAGAAGGAACCAACCTTGCTGACACCTTGATCTTGGACTGCCAACTTCCAGAACTGCCAGAGAATAAACGTCTGTTGTTTAAATCATTCCACCTATGGTACTTTGTTAAAACAGCCCTAGGAAACCAATACAGGACTCAAAAGTATTAAGGAGTGCAAACCAAAGGTCATGCAGGGCCAGGGGGAAAGGGTCAGAGGAAAGTTTCTGCTCTTTGCACTTCTAGTCGACTGTCAGGAACTATGAGGTTCAAAGCCAAGCCAGTCCTCCCTCCAGTGTGCTGCCCATCAGCCACACTGGCCTTCCTTGGGCTCCATAAGCTGTACTTCCTGAGCTTCACACAGGCTGCTCCCTCTTCCTCAACTCTCCTGACTACCCTGCCCCCACTGTCCACTTATTAGGACTCCCATAATCGTAGATGTCGGTTCAACCATTGTTTCTTCAGAAAATCCTTCCTGCTATGTTCCACCCTGACTGAATCAGATCTCCTACCTGTCAGAAACACTCAAAGCACACAGTTCTTTGCTTCATATCTCATCATAGGTCAGTGACAATGGATTATGTGCCTTCCCCACTGGACTGCAGGATCCATGAGGACAGGACCACAATCGCTTTGCTCATCATGACCCAGAACACTGATAGGTAGTTGGCACACAACACCTATCCACTCAATAAAGTAAAATTCAATGTGCTTGAGTTTCTAATCTCACAGGTCTTCATCTCAAGCAGACATACCAATGTCCTGTCTACAACTTCTATATCAAAAGCTGTCTTATCAATCAGCTTGGACTCACACCCCACACTGCCAATGGAGATGCACTACGGGCTCTACTTCCTCAGCACTGCGTGAGCTCTCCCCCAGGGTGCCTCTCAGGTTCTCAGCTGCCATCCACTTCTCCCAGCACATGGGGCACTGCCTTGATCCTCCCACCCCCAATACCTAAGCCATCACACACCCAGCACACCACGGTAAATGGGCTGTGCTACTCCTACAACTCAACTACTTTCCAATGAAACTTAAGCAGAAATCCAATACATAAAAGCATAAAACTATACACAAAACTATCTGGTTTCAAGGTCAGGAGCTCTGTGGAGATGTGGAAGAGGAAAGAGTCCCTCCCATACACTTTGCCTCCCACTCCTCTTTGTGTCACACCCTTTACCTCCATCCTACCTTGAGGCACCTCAAGGCAGCCACAGGCTCTTCAAAACACAGTTTAGAAACCACCAGCCCTTCTGATTAAACTTAAAGTTTCTAATTAAGAAGCTCCAGTAAAGCTCTCAATGAACTATCACTTCCATTCCCAAAAGTTTAACCAAATAAAAGTACACACTTTTAATGTGGGCATTTCATATCCTGGCTTCAATCTTCCTTGCATTATGTATTTTTTCATTCATTGATTCACTCATTCATTCATTCATGTGTCAAGTATTTATTGATGTTCTAGAAGGAGGGTTACAGAGACGATCTTTGCCCTTCAAGAGATGAAAATATGGTAGATGAGAGAGCTGTGTCTATCAAAACATGTAATAATAATAACAGTAATAATAAAAATAATGGGCAATATTTATCATGGGGCAGAACTGGTAGAAATATTCTATAAGCATTAGCCTTCTGAATAACACTAAAGGTAGGGTCTATTATCCCAATTTTAGGAATGAGGAAACAGGGTTCTTAAGAAGATAAAGTTAGGTCGTACAGCTAGAAAGAAGCAAAGTATAAATTAAAGATCAGATGTTTTGGGGCACCTGCGTGGCTCAGTCAGTTAAGCATCTAACTTCGGCTCAGGTCATGATCTCGTGGTTCATGAGTTCAAGCCCCATGCCAGGCTCTGTGCTGACAGCTCAGAACCTGGATCCTGCTTCGGATTCTGTGTCTCCCTCTCTCTCTACCCCTCCCCCACTTGCTCGCTGTCTCTCTCTCTCTCTCTCTCAAAAATAAACATTAAGGAAAATGTTTTTTTAAAAAAATCAGATGTTTTGACTATATTGAAAAGATATCTGCACCCCCATGTCCATAGCAACATTATTTATAACAGCCATGATATGGAAACAACCTAAGTGTCCCCTGACAGATGAATGGGTAAAAAAGTTGATACATACACACACACACACATACACACACACACACACACACACACACACACACACACATATATATATATATGTATATATATATATATATGAATATTATTCAACTATAGAGAGGAGGAAACCCTGCCATTTGTGACAACACAAATGGACTTTGAGAGTATTGTGCTAAGTGAAATTAATCAAACAGAAAGGTACATATTGTATGATCTCAGTTATCTGTGAAATCTTAAAAAAAAAAAAAAAAAAACTTCATTATGAAAGAAATCAAATTTGTGGTTACCAGAGGCAGGCATTAGGGGATTGGATAATGTTGGTCAAAAGGTTCAATTATAAGAGAAATAAGTACTAGGGATATAATGTACAACATAGTGACTATAGTTAATATAGTTAATACTGCCATATGGTATATATGAAAGTTGTTAAGAAAGTAAATTCTAAGACTTCTCATACCAAGCGCAAAAAACATTTTTGTGTGTTTGTGTATGTATATATATTATATCTCAATAAAATGGGGGAAAATATGTTTTGTAACCTTTCATGTGATGGTCAGTAGATACAGCCACAGGAAAGGCTCAGGAAAAAAGTTTATTATATTCACAAGTCCTAGAAACAAGAAGGCACAGCATACCACGTAAAGCCATAATGGAGAAACCTCAGGGTAGTCAAGAGGCAGAAAGCAAAAGCAAGGGAAAAGCCAAGGTCAGAGCCTTTATCAGGGTCTCCCAGGGAAAGGCAAGACAGGACAGGGCAGTTTCACTTTGGTAGTCTGAATAATTTTGACAGGCTTTAACTATCGGAGTGGCCCCCAGATGCCTGACACCTAGCCCCAGGATGAGGTAGAAGGAAGAAGAATATTGTATCCTGGAGTGTAAGGGCCCAGACAGAGGACGTGTGGCTCTAGATTGGTTAGTTTGGTATCAGAGACATGCTTCCAGCTGGGGCCTTTGCTATCTCTATTGGCTGGCCCCAGAAAGATTTTTAAGGTAATGAAACATCAGAACGTACAGAAAATTTTAAATATGAACAATACACCAAATTATGTGACTTCAAATCTTCCAACTCCTGTGACTGCTGCGTCCTCAATATGGCAATTATGTGACACTAGGACCAGAGACAAAGTACAGGCCCTAGAAAGAAACATGATGACATACAGAAAAGGTTAGGAAAAGATCCACAGAGAAGGCAGTGCTTAAAGTGGGTAGTAAAGGACAAGTAGGAACTTACAAGAGGGTAAGAATGGAAGACAGGCTTTCTAATAAAAGGGACTAACCCATGATAAGGCAAACTAGAAAATCCAGTCAGCTAAAAGTGCCTGGCTGTTACTGGAGCCAGGGTCCTGAGAGAGCACAGCAGGGTAAGGGTAGAGATGAGGGCAAGGACCTAGTCTAAAGGGCTACTAGCATCAGGGCAAGAATCCTCAATTTTCAATTAGGGATATAATGATAAGAAATTGAATAGATACGCATTTTAGTTCAACTTCTCGAAAGTTTATTACATACAATTATAGTCTAAGCACATATAGAGCAGAAAAGTTTAATGCCCAGAATATATCAATAAGTCCTAAATATCATATTTAAAAAGACAATCCAATAAAAATACTGGCAAATGCACAAACTGATATATTATAGGAGAAGAAACACAGGAGCACCTGGGTAGCTCAGTCAGTTAAGCATAGGACTCTTGATTCTGGCTCAGGTCATGATCTCATGTTTTATGGGATGGAGCCCTGCATCAGGTTCTCTGCTGACAGCACTTGGCTAGCTCTCTCTCTCTCTCTCTTTCTCAAAATAAATAAATAAACATTTAAAGACAAAAGAAACACAAATTGCCAGTAATCACATGAAAAAATGCTCAGTCTTCATTAGTAATCAGAGAAATGCAAATTAAAACCACAATGAGATAACAATCTACACCCACTAGATTAGCCAAAGTTTAAAAATTTACTAAAATCAATTATTAGCAAAAATATGTTATGAAGACATATTTGTGTACACTCCTGGTGGAAGTAAAACCCTTTACAAGATAGCAGTCAATTATATTCCAATGTTGAAATTGCTCACCCTAGAGAGACTCCTGTTCATGACACATAAAAAATCTTCACAGAAGCATTATTTGTAAAAGCAAGAAATGGAAACAATTCAGATGACCAGTAACAGGAAAACTGATGATTATGGTATACTCAGAAAAGTGAGTATTCACAGTAATGGAAATGAATCAAGTATATTTACCCACCTCAAAGTTGATAAATCTTATAAACAATGTTGAATGAAAAATATATACAATATATAGCATGACATACTTTTTATAAATTAAAAAATACACAAAACTAAACAATATAGTAATTAGCAACTATTCTTGTATGATAAAACTATAAAGAAAAGCAAGAGATTAGGCAAATGTCATGATACTGGTTACCCCTGGAGCTTTACAGGAAAGAACAGATAGAGAGCTTTCATCAGGATTCCACTATTTTTTTAGTTAGGTGGTAGATTAATCTGGGCTTTCATTTCCTTACTACACTTCGTAAATTATCAAGATATTATGTATTCATATATCAAGTATTCCCTAATTAAAAATGGCACCTGGGTGGCTCAGTCGGTTAAGCATCCAACTTCAGCTCAGGTCATGATCTCATGGCTCATGAGTTCGAGCCCTGCGTCAGGGTCTGTGCTGACAGCTCAGAGCCTGGAGCCTTCTTCATATTCTGTGTCCCACTCTCTCTCTTCCTCTCTCCCACTTATGCTCTGTCTCTCTCTCCCTCTCTCTCTCCAAGAATAAACACACATTAAAAATTTTTTTTAATACTAAATAAATAAATAAGTACATGGCATAGAACAGGTCCTTAATAAACTATAAAGATTATTTCTTAAAATGGAAGAGAGCTAATGGAAAGAGATGGATGAACAAACAAAGGGGAAGAATAACTGGCATGTGGAGGAAGGGAATAGGCTCAAGAGCAAGTAGAGAAGGTCTGGTCTAAACAGGAAGCACAATGGCTCCCCAAAGCTGGAGAGAAGGATGGATGCAGATGGAGATAATTTAGTATTGGAAAGAGAAGGATGTTTCGGGAGCTAAAAAGCAAGGTTATTTGCTAAGGGAGATCAAGTTGCCTCAGGAACCTAGAGAAAGAGACTAAACAGAATACTTAGAGAAGTAGAAGAAGACTGATCAACATAAGATGACTACTGAGTGCCCAAAAGAGATCAGACACTTACGAAGAAAGAGTGATACCATATACTTATTTGGGCTTTTGTTGTGTTTTGTTTTGTTTTGTGTTTCCAAGAACACTGTCATTTCAGCATAAACACAGGAAAGAAAAGAATGGTCAAATTTATTTGGGGTTGAAAGTTTGCAGAGAGGCAAAAAAGAAAGACAAGGACCAAGGAGTTAAGAGTACCACTATTCCAAGAATAATTAAAGTAACTGGCCATTGGATTTAGACCTGGAAGGAACAGAAGTGAAGCCCCAACATGATAATAACCTAGGAGAAAAAGGAATACTTGAAAGCACAGAAACTTTGATTAGACTCGAGAACAGTAATAAGAGGGAATAGTGTAGATGAGGCCAGGGCATCTCAGAATAAAGGCTTCCATGGACAGGTTAAGAAGGGCACATAGTTATTTGGCCAGAGATACAAGTATCTGCACACATCACCATGCCACCTTCCACCTATCCAGAGCATGCACAGCATTAGTGCCCACTGGACACATACCTCTTTCCACAGAGTTCTACATAGTCACTACCAATTCACAGGTACTGTCACTTGACCTAAAACCTGCCTTTAGTCCCTGAAGTAATTACTAAGGTTTTCTCCCAACTTTTAATCTTGAGAATTTTCAGATCTGCATGAAAGTTAATGAAATTGTACAGTAAACGTTAATCTTTCACTTAGATTTACCAATTAACAATTTTACATATTTGTTCTATCTCCCTCCATATTTTACTTACACACACACACACACACACACACACACACACACAATTTTTGTTGTTGGGTGGAAAACCATTTGAAAGTAAGGTATAGACATAATGGTACTTCACTCTTAATGACACTTCTTTGGCATGAAACTTGAAGGATTTTCTCCTATGTGACCTCAGTGCCATTAGTATAGTCAATATTCAAGCTTCTTAGTTGGCCTCAAAATGTTTCTATAAGTCTTTATTTTTTAATCCAAGATCCAGTTATAGTCTTTGCATTGCATATAGTTGTTACATCAGTAAATTTTACACCTGTATAAAAGGCAGTAGTGAAGAGAACTGACTGAAAGCCAGAGGCAGACAAATCAGAAAATAACTATACGAGTTCAGAAAAAGATGGTTATGTTCCTAAATGAGGGTGGTGGTAAGGAAAATGTAACAGGTGAGCAAAGTAAACAGTTACAAGGCAGAAGAAAGGAGAGTCAAATTGACTGGAAGAATAGTAAATATTAGGTGGGATGGAGGCATTCTGAGTTTTAGGCAATAATACTCAAATGAACATGTCCAGCAGGCAAACTATGGTCATATAACACTGGAATTTGATTAAGTTACAAAATCTTTAATGGCCCTTGTGGCTCTCAAGAGCTAGGACTCTATAATAGTATCAGAAAAAGCAGGCTTCATGGCTCTTTCAAGTATGTGACTATAATTAACATCTTCCCTTGCTTTTACATTCTTGCACACTCAAACCAGCTTCTTAACCACCTCCACAAGGAAAAAAAAAAAAAACCTGTCTTTATAATATGAGTGTTTAAATTTTTTTCTTGCTTCTTCAACTAGACAGTACGTTCCTGCAAGGATATAAATATTTATTTATTTTTGAGAGCGAGGGAGTGAATGTGTGTGCACGCACTCATGAGAGCAGGGGAGGGACAGAGAGAGAGGGAGACAGGATCCGAAGAAGGCTCTGGGCTGACAGCGACAGCCCAATGTGGGGCTTGAACTCATGAACCACAAGATCATGACCTGAGCTAAAGGCGTCCCCCGGCAGGGATATAAAAAAGCATTCATCTGTTTTCCTCAGAGTGCCTTCTACCACAGTGCTGTTCATACGATAATACAGTATACACTATTCATACAATATTGGTTAATTTTTTTTTTTTTTTCAAAATGTAGTCTAGAGGTGTCTGGGTGTCTCAGTTGGTTAAGTGTCTGACTTCAACTCAGGTCATGATCTCACAGTTCATGGGTTCAAGCCCTGCATCAGGCTCTGTGCTGACAGCTCAAAGCCTGGAGTCTGCTTCGGATTCTGTGTCTCCCTCTCTCTCTCTCTCCTGCCCCTCCTCCGTTCGCACTCCATCTCTCTCTCTAAAATAAAATAAACATTTAAAAAAATTTTTTAATATGGTCTATATCTAGGAAGAGGGCTAACTGTCAGGTGGAATCTGTCAAGAAAGCCCTCCCAAAGGTGAATTTGGGTCCAAACCTTTAAAGATGTAAAGGAACTTAATTAGTAGAGAAATGAGATATTCTTGGTAGAGGGTTGAAGAATGAAGGAGGAAGTCACTGGTAGAACTGGTATCCATTAACTGAACTAAAGGACCAAAAGGCAAAAAATAATAAGTCCCATTTTGACTTATGCTTATTCAGTTAATTATTAAATTTAGAATGCCTATCTATATTCTTTCAATGTGTTATTAGAGTCAAAAATAGTATTTTGGAATTAAGAGAAAAACAAGACATTCAAAAAATTCTTTAGTTTTGATGAAACCTAAAAAAAAAATTACCAGTTGGCCAAACTGCAAAAGTAATGCTCTGAAACAAATCATGAAGATAATCAAAAGAGTAATCCTTTGACCTCTGATACAGCAGACCCTGCCAAGATTAGAAAACCAATCACACGCGCGCGCGCGCGCAGACACACACACACACACACACACACACACACACACACACACGTTCAGAGCCCTTAATTTCAGTGGCACATGACATTGGTTGCTAGCCTGGAAGAGATGCATGAGATGCTGAACCCAATGTTTTCAATGACTTAATCCAAAAGTATTAAGATATTTTGATAATATTCCAAAATGGGGAGGAAAGACCTAGACATCAGACTCTTATAACTTTGAAGCCCTAGAATTAATTATCTTAAGTCTGGCAACAAAACATTGAAAACCTCTGCATTCGCAGGTAATCACTCTGGAGTCACCTACATTTATCAAGTTATCCATCCCCTTGCCACAAAGATGCATGCCATCACTATCTATCTAGTGATATTATCAATAATCTCATACTCTTCACAGAGATTCAATTCTTAATGAGATCCTTATAAAGATCATGCTATAAAACACAGAACTTTTCTCTACAATTTTCAAAAAATTATAAAGATGTAACCAAGCCTTAGTAAATCTTCAGAGAAATTCCCCTGAGCATACTAGATAATTCAGCAACTTAGAAACTAAAAGTAGTTACATTTCATGCATAATGAAATAGATGTGTTGCTGACAAGACGTCTTAACAAAATATTTATGTATTGACTCACATTTGAAATATGTTAGTAGTAGTCCCTGTTTAAAAGAATCCTGTGTAAAAGCATCTGTAAAGGTTGTTATAAATTAGACATTTTCAAACTGGGGCACCCATACCATGGAACTAAGCTCCTGTTTTGGTCCAGTGTTTTGAAACACATTTTTACTATTCCTGGAAGCACTTGCACATTTTTGTCAGATGTTGAGTGAGCAACAGGGTAAATAACATTTCAAAAGCATTTTTAGAGCAGTAAAACCTTAAGTTCCTAGCTAAAGGGGCTGATCCAAAATAAATTAAACGCTGGTGTGACTAAGCCGAGTGTGGTAAATTCTGATTTGTAGTGTGAAAACCTCCAGTTAATAGATCTATTCAGTGACTCAACATGCACTTCGAAGTCATAAGTAGGGCAGCAGAGTATAAATACAAGACTTAAAAGCATCCTCCAGGTCCATGTTCACATCTAAGAAGTTGGTAGTTGAAAGCAGGGTTTCTCAAAGACCTGCTGTCACACTCTGGCGTGCTACATCAGTTTTGTGAAAAAGGTAGAGTTTAGGGAGCTGTGCTTCACAGGAACCCAAAGCTGACTAAGTCCATGGGAGCAATGTTTGTGGGTGTGTAGAAATACAGTGGAAGAGAAGGTAAGAAATTATTCTTGTGTGTTACACTGGAGGTACTGCTGGCACACTGGGCTCCCAAAGCACCACTGAAACAGTTATGAATCGTAAAATTAGACTCAGAGAGGGCCATACAGATCAATTAAATCTAATTACTTCACCAGTGAGGAAACCAAGACCTTAATAATGTAAAATATAGAAAAGCTTTAGAAAACAATACTGTTCTTTTGCTTGCCCAAGGTTTCTGAGACAGTTTAAGGAGGTAACCTGACTTTATCTAGAGTAATTAACAGAGAAAAGGTAGGTAATTATTTTAAATTGGGAAATACCACTGAAGAGCCAGCCAGCGGCTGGGTTTAAAGAGGTAATTAGTTTATTCATTCATTCATTGAAACGGATGTTGAGGACAAGATGTGTTACCTTTTTATTTATTAACCAAACTGCTACCAAGTATTGGGTCATTTATGTGTTTCCTTCTGTTTGGAAAACTAATAGGTGGACAACATAATCACCACAAAACTCCAACAAAGAGACACATACAATGAACACGCACATAAGGTGTGTACCACAAAATGGCTTTTTCAGTCACCTGAATTTAGGTCCATTAAAAAAAACAGGCAGTGCAGAGTAGAGCAGCTGTCCCAACACAGGCAGAAATGGAGCTGAAAATATTCCCACGCCAGTTCTCCTGAATCCCGTCTATTTTATGCTCTTGCGTGGATTCAAGGAAACAGAACTACTATTTAAAAGTACATTTACAAAGAAGCCTTTAAAAAGCGTCAAAATAAATTACTTTGAAGTGTTTTTCACCAATACGCCTCCAGCTTTCCCTTCTTTTCCTATTTGCTGTTCCACAGAACTCAACTGTGACTATATTTAACTGACTTTACAAGCTGTGGGGAGATTGAGTACACAAGGCAGGTCCCAACTGGAGCTGTGTGCATTAACTAGGAACCAAGGTTTTTTGGTTTGGGAGTTTTCTTTTACACCCCCCCCCCCCTTTTTTAAGTGTCTTAAAATTACCTTATATCCTGGAAACAAGAAAAAAACACTTAGAAGAACCTCTTCTGAGTTTGCTATGTAGATTGAGTCCTGAAATTTATTTTTTTATTAATAACAAGATGTTCAACGCAAACACTGCCACAACACAGTATTCTTCATTAAAAGTTTATATTTTATTATTTCTGCCAGAAAATGCTCATTCCATCTAGTCCATATTATTAGGGAAGAATAAGTACTTCTCAAAAGATTTTCTTTTAGAAACAGGTATATAAAGATAAACAGCATTAGGAACTACCTAGGATGACAACGAAATCAAGACTTCCCACAGAGGAAAAGTAAATTAATAATTTCACTGAGCTGGATCCCTCTGGCTGTACAGTCTACTTCCCCCAACAACATAAATGATCTCCACAGAATTCTAGAGATAGATTCCAGCATGCAGCTGGCTTTACCAATTATTCTGCTGTCCTATGGGAAAATCATTTACTGCTTTTGGCTTTAATTTTCTCATCTGTAAAATTAAAACTGGAACTTTAAAATAATCTCTGAAATTATTTCCACCTATAAGAAGTTTCAGATTAGCAATTCACAATAATTGGAACTAAAACATATTCCAAAGACTGACTTTCTGCAAAGTTGGTAGCTATTTGGCTATATATGGAGTTCTAATCACTCAGTAAGATTACAAGTGCTATGGTTAGCTAATATTTCAAAGTGTGTCAATACCCCTTTCTTTAATTATTACATAATACTAAATATGTTATCTCCTTCCATTCCACAAAAATTATTCTGACCACAGTTACAGTTCACAGCTTCCAACTACTTTGAATACTTAGAAATTTTGAATATGAATAGAATTGGACTACTTTTACATGGGCAAATTTCCCTGAATTATTATTGATATGATGTACTGAGATAATATATTTTTATGGTTTTGTCTCTAAGGAGTATTATCTTAAAATATTTAATTTTATTTTTACTGAAAAGAAGTATAACTTTCAAAAATAGTTCGGTCATGAAAATATGAATGAGTGCATTCTGAGTAAACAGAGTTGATAGTAAATGAACAGGATAACCATTTGATAGCTACATAATCTTGTGCAAGAAAGCTGCATTCTTATAATCAGTATATAAGAAAATGTATAAAACCTTTTATTGTAATCTCTTGCTCACAATAATCTTCAGTATTATTACCTGTATTATTATAATTATTAAGAAATACTAATTAAAAAAAATGTAGAAAACCATTATTGATATCTGAAAATGTCTATAAAATATTATTAATCTAAAACTAGATTTTCCAAATTTCAATCTTTCTCATTCTTTAAAAGCTTTATGACATTTATAAACTGTTCTTTACTTTTTTCTGTAAATTATTTTGCTGTGTCTCTTTTGTTTTCTGTTTTGTGTTTTTGTGCATTTTTCTGTCTTTAACCTCACTGTAGGCAAATGTCAACAATGAAAACACACATTAGAAATGGGGTAAATAATTTTTTCCTAAGATAAATATAGAACAATTGATTTCAAATGCATTCCTTAAAATATTTCATGTTATCTTACAAACAGGTTTGAGAAACTGTTCATTTGCTAATCTATACTAGGTTTCCAAATTGAAGTTCACATATTCTGATAGGAACTCCACCATACTTAAGGGTCATACACAAGCTGACAGATCAATGTCATAAGCATACACAGTTCTCTAACATGAAAATATTAATGTTATAAACAAATACTTAAGTCCATATTTTTATCTCCTTATAATTTGGACTTAATTCTTTAAGAATGGTATTTAAAATTCCCTTTTTTAAACAAAAAACTATATTTAAGAATAGCTTCTATAAAGGCTATTTTAATCAAACTAAATGCAATCTAAGTACTTTATTGGTCAATTTGCTTCCTGCTACTAGTGAATGTAATTAAATAAGAAAAAAGAAAATAAAAATTATCATTTTTCAGATGATATAACTATATAACTAAAAAACAAGGATCTATTAAGATACCAGGTTATAATCAAGAGTTTTCCAATTAAAAAAAAAAAGTTGTATGTAAGAAAATTACATTGAGGAAAAACATCCCATTTATATTAGCAACAAAATTTACATACCTGAAATCAGGGTTAACAAACTATTAATAGAAATTATATAAGGAAAGCCTTAAGCTCTTCAAAGCTGTAAAAAACAGAAGGTATTTTAAAATACTGAAGGACAATCTTGGTTCTTAGATTAGAAGATTCAACATTATGAAGGCATACATTGTACCCTAATTAACCTTAAATTTAATTCAAGATCAGGTTATAGGGTTTTAGATAGAAGGTGACAAAGTTATATGCTACAGTCAAATAAATATGCAAGAATAACCTAGAAATCCTGCAAAAGATTAGTTGGAGGGATGGAATCCTGTTAGTCACTAAAATTATGTGTTATGAAAACATGATACAGCAGAAAGACAGTAAATATACAACCAAAACCTAGATACAGTCCCAAATAAATACATAAATATAGCATAAAATTGGCATATTTCAACCATCAGAGAAAAGATGGATTATTAAATACATGATGCTACGAAATAACATTTTGAAAAAAATAAAGCTACAGCCCTATCTCATTCCTTATACCAAAATAAATTTCAGGCACAACAAAGAAAAGTTAAAAATGAAACCTTAAAAATACTAGAAAAACATGGGTAAATATATTCATAATCTTTGACCAAGGAATATATTAATAAGGACACAAAATCAAGATCATAAAGAAAAAGACTGCTAACTTGAGAGACTATAGATTGATAACCTGACTGATTAAAATTTTCTGTAGCACCAAAACTACCAAATATTAAAAAGCAAATGAGAAAATGGAGAGAAAATTATCTTCAATATGACAAAAAGCTAATTTCCACATATACAAAGAACATATCTAGGAAGAAAAACAAATAATCTGGTAGGAAAAATGCAATGCCTGACAACATATGTATAAATTGACAACAAATATATATACAAAGATACTGACCCCTACTCAAAATGAGATAAATATAAATCAAAGTGAGATACCAACATCACACTTTTTACCCAGTTACCTATATGTACGTAACAAGAATGTTTATTCCAGCAAGGGTCAGAATTGCATGTAGAATAAAACATTTCTGCAAATTTTAAAAGTATATATATTGACATGTACATAAAAATATTCCTGAAAAGATACAACAAAAACTGTACTCTGAGGGGAGAACAGAATGGTAGAGATAAAAGTGATGAGAAAGACTTTCTATACAGTTTGATTTTTGTCTTGTCCATAAAACACTTTTGTATAAAAAGTAAGAAAGGGTTTTTATTAAGGCTGCTTTTATGTTTTTATACATAAGTGTTCTCTAACTATTTATCCCAGTGACACATACAATTCCACATCACAATCACAGTTACTGAAAGCTTAAATGAAAATATTTGATATTTCAAGGTAGATTTTAGACACAAAAATGGAAAAAGCTGTGAAGTATATTTAGTTTCTCTTCTTGAACAGTTGGCTCAGTCCACATTTTTCTGGACTTAAAAGAAAAATGGCTTATAAATACATACAATGATCCTATTTGGAAAATCTGTACCTCTATTTCAGAAATTCTGTTCAATATCAAAATGGTACATTAAATAAATTTTCTTTGCAGTCCAGATTGATGTTAATAGTTTTCATTAACTAATACATTAAAACAATGTGTCAAAGCAGTCTTATACTCAGAATTAAATTAAGATACTGGGAAGTGGTTAGGATCTATAATTCTGATTTTGGCACATAAAATAGGAAAGAAAGTCAGTGACCACAAGTATGCACCAACTCTTTTTCCAAGTCAAATTCAGTAAAAGATTTTTTCCACCTAAAACTTAGGCCACTCAACTTCCAGACATTCATTGTCTGGTGCCACCCAAAACTTGCTCTCTTGACTAGTTCTGAGTTTATAATATCAGACTAATAACATATCAATACATGTAGGCACTGAAATGCCATTATATGAAAGATCAGAGTAAAAAGCTGAATTTTTCAAATTATTTATCACTAAAAACATGAACCTGAACTTCTGGCCAGACCCAAACCTGTGTTGAATTTTATCTGGCTAAGGGAAATTCAATAAAAGCCTCTTACTGAGGAGATGAAAAAAAAAAAAAAAAAAAAAAAAAAAGTTTAGCTAGACCAAACCAGTCAGTTCCAAAAGAGTACTGTAATAGGTTAAACCATATGAAATGTATTCAACAGTTTACCTACAGCTTTTTACCTATTTCATATGGCTCAATCTAATATTAAACCTTTTAAAGAGGCTGATTATTACCTTCATTGATTTTTTTAATAGTACTTCTTTATTTTTTCAACTCATAATATATGTGACCTACTTTAGAAATATGTTTTCCAAAACCAGAGGTGAGGTTCTTCCTTGTGGGATGCTGAGTCTCAAGTCCTTCCAGAATACTGGCATGAATTCATAAATGCTGATATATTAAAAAACAAAAACAAAAACAAAAAACTAACTTCTTTACTTGAGACTTTATATGTCCAATATGATACAATGTAGATTATTCAAATCACAAGGATACTTGTTATTACCAATTAAAGGTCTGCATATGACCAAGTTTATCTTTACTATTTCCCGCTAATTTTATTGAACAGACAAAACACAAAAAGAAATGAGTAAGTACAAAAAGGATAACGATTTTTTTCTCCTAATTTGACAATTAATAATGAAATTAAAAAATTGGACAGTTTCCAAAAATTAAGACTATTCACAGACTGACTTGAAAGGTAATTACCATTTGGGTGGATGTCTTTTGTGGCTAAACCTTGTGACCAAATGCTCAAATTTATTTTAGATCTCTCTCCTAAATGGTTCCCCCATTTAAAAGGAAACATTTGACTTCCTTACCACCAATACGTGACAGCTTAACATTTTAACCTAATTGCATCTGACTGACGGGAAAAGATTAGTGTGTCCCAAGCAACAGATAAAAAGAACATAATTGTTTTAAATTTTTCAAATTCAGGCACTATGTTCATAGGAGCTCCCTATTAATGGAGCATTGGGGGATACCATATCTTTAAGAAAAATGAAGTGTGAGAAGAATAGCCATAATGCCAATTTCCTCTTTGGCAACAGTTCCATCAAGTTGCTTTCTCTTTCTTGTAGGGGAGGGTAGGAATCAGTATTTCTGCTAAAAGGTGTTTTTTAATCAGGTTGTGAAGATTTTACAAATGTGAGTTGAAAATTACATATACGAAACCAAACACAATGGCCATAATTTGAAAGTTGTGAAAAGTTATTTTACAACAACAAACTTACAAAATCAAATTGAGCTATAAAGAAATATATGAACCACAAAAGAAAATTAAAATTATTTTTGGCATCTGTTAGAAGTGAGTAGTAGATTACTTTTTTTTAAAGATTCAAGGAAGATAGGATGCTTACAGGTTGGTGCCAAATGTTACGAAGAATCTAAATAGATGGTATAGTGTTTTCTTCCTTTAAATCTTTTCAGTTGATACCACTTTCTAAGCCCAAAGCTTAGAAAATTAAATATATTATTAAATACCTTAAAAACTTATTCCCCTGTACTTGTAAGTTGTGCATAATAATTTCTAGGCAAAAGTATGAAGGATAAATACTAGAGGCAGTATTTTCAATCACTTAAAAAATATCCTCAAGGAATTCCATTATATATACATTCCTATACCAAAACCTGAAGAAAAACTGCTCCTACTAAAAAAATAATAAAACAAAAATTATTTTCTTGATTTTTTTTTAATTAAGAAAACCTAATGAAAACTTCTAGATCCTAGAAGGGAAAGGGCCATGCTTTGCAGTGTCATTCACAGCTTATACTCAATAAATAAATGAGTAGACTAATAAGAATTAGGCATACAACTAAATATTGACTCTCATAATAAACATAATTTTTTTAAAATATAGTCTTAAAAGATGTCCTTGATACCTATTAAAATCAGATTGGATTTATACTTTAGGGGTTGTTTAATAAAAAAATTAATTTCATAATGTAACCAACAAAAAAAGTTTTAATTTCATAATGTGACCAACAATGTAAGTTACTCTCTTCTTATCCTAAAGTCAGGTAAGAAACAAAGAATATGATTCAAAACATCATTGTTATAAAAAGATAAACATTTTGGGGGGTAGACATTATTTTTGTTTCTGTGCATGAGAGCTTTCTAATTTCTACTTTGAATATGCTTCTATTTTCTTTGCACACACGAAATATCAACCCCATACTTTGTTCAATGTCCTATTAAAATGAGAAGAAAGCAAAAAGCACCCAAGGTTTTAAATAAGAAAGCCAAATACCACAGCTCTGAGCAGACTGCTAACCTTGTAGAAGAGAACACAAAACTATAACCAATTTATTATTATAAAGAAAAAACAGAATTCATTCAGATTTTTCTAAGTATACACACAAACTTTTATTTATTTGTATTTCAGAGGATTTAACTTTCGTGGAAAGTGCAAAAATGAGTGATAAACCTACTAACAACTCCATTTGTAACAGCAATACAGCACAGATTTTCCTTATAGACTCAATACATTCCAAAGTAGAGCTTCTCAAACTTTACCGTGCATCCAAAAACTGTGACATCTTGTTAAAATGCAAGGTCTGATTCCATCAGACTGGGGCAAAGCCAAAGACTGCATGTCTAAGAGGCTCTCAGGGACACTGCTCATCTGTGAACCACATTCTGGACAGCAAGGTTCTTCAAAGACCTCCCCTAAGACAATTGCTCAAGTGATCAAGGGCATTCAAATTCATTGTCTTCTTTTTAAATGTGGACATTATGATATGGTCATTTTTGTGGTGAAATGGGAGTTACCAGTCTCAGATTCATTTTAAGTGAGCTGGGAAATAAGCAAGTAGTAAGAATTCTGTGTATGTCTCAACCCAAGTGACCAAGGACTGCTAATCTGTTGCTCTGAATAAAAAAGAAAACACATCCTGTGGAGAATCTCAGGACATACATGTTGTTTCAACCAAAGATGCCAGTGCTCATCTTGTCGTGTGAGTTAATATTTTCACTGCCAAAAGGAATTCTTCAGACAGAAGACAGAATTGCCAAAGAAATTAGGGCTTCAGTAATTAGCAAACCACAAGCCACTACGCATCTTGCATCAGTTGGAGATGAATGGGAACACTTGCAAAAGTATTTTACCATTAGCCTGTTCTGTTAAAAAGAACCACAGTGGGGAGAAAAAAAAAACAGGAATTTTTAAATTCCTTTATTACCCAATACAATTATGTGTTTCAGCCTAAACTAACGTTGGCACTGTTCAGCAGGATTCTTTCATTCCACAAGGGTAAAATGAGAAGCAGAACAAATAGACTGTCTATGTTAGCTTTTCCCAGTGTATCTAAGAGAGACATCTCTGGAAAGAGGCATTAAAACCTGCCTGCCTGATACAGTTCTAATTCACTATTGTCTCCAAGATGGTAGCTGAAACAAAAACAAACCTCATCCCCCAAACCACATCAATCCCTCCCTCCTGTAGAAAGCACCATTCTTTTCCATTCAATTTCCACAGTGGCCTTTTCATCACCTTGCTGGTTCCAAATTTTATTTTCCTTCTTAGTACTAGTAATGTTAAAACACACATACACAGCTCATATGTATACATAAAGGAAACACAGAAACCAAAAGGCAGTCTCATTCACATTCAGAGAACTCCTCTGGAAGGTAGTCAACTTATAGTAAGAAAATACTTTCTAAAGTATGGTGAGACTAGAACAGAAAAGTAAAGTATAAATATGTCCTATGATGTTTGTTTCCTGAAAAATGAAGGAATGTGAAGCAAAATTTCTAATCAACCTCAAATATATAATACCTAGAGGCCAAAATAAAATGGTACTTCCCACATAATAACACTTCAGAGTACCTTAACAAAGGAACTTCCAACCTTGGTAAGAATCACAGATCACAACTGGTCACTCCTTAGTAAAAATCCCCATTGGATACCAGCCGCCCATTTGATTGCTACTAAGCTCACTGCTCTGACTTCCCTTCACTGCTGGGGGAAAAAGGCAGGGATGAGAGTTGAGCAAATCCCTTCAATTACTTCTCCTAACCTTCACTCAAAGCAGTATACCCAGATACGGTTACGATGGCTTCTCCTTCTCCAACTGGCATAAATGGATGCTTCTTTCCCTTAGGGTGTCCATCTTAATTCATTCCCTATACCACCAGAGGTAGCAAGGTAGTCTTTCCCAAGTCCTTAGTTGTTTGTGAGAATTACAGCTGCTTTTATCAAGAATCTTCAAAGTTAACTCTGCAGGAAAAGAAATCATCAAAAGTAAGAGTAAGGGGCATGAAGATAAAAAATTATGTGCTCTGCTGAGTACTGTAGGTAAGTGATGAAGCACTGAATTCTACTCCTGAAACCAATATTGCATTGTATGTTGGCTAACTAAAATTTATTTTTTTGTTTATTTCTTTATTTTGAGAGAGAGATACAGACAGACAGATGGGGGGGAGGGGAGGCGGGGATCGAGTCGGGGGAGGGGCAGAGAGAGAGAAAGAGAGAGAATCCCAAGCAGCCTCTGCACTGTCAGCATGGAACCTGACTCAGGGCTCAAATTCAATGAACCATGAGACCATGACTTGAGCCGAAACCAAGACCCCGTCCCTTAACTGACTGAGCCACCCAGGGGCCCCTAACTAAAATTTAAAATAAAAAAAAATAATAATAATAATAAATAAATAAATAAATAAAATATAAGTGCTCTGGGTAAGCAATAACAAACATAGGTAAGTTGGCCATATTGTTTTTGGATGGATTGAGTTTTCCTTCAATATTTTAGAACTTTACAAAATCTCTCTACCACCTGTTAAGTTAAAGCAAGCCCAAATTTGAGTATATACACTAAATGTAGACCAAAAAGTAATTTTAAAAAACTCTTTGTGAGGAATGTACACAAATATATTTGTAGTTTTATGGTCACATTATATTAGCATCATGTATAGGAGTGTAAATGAACAAGGAAGCCAACAAAAAATTATTTGACTTCAAATATAATGCAATCCTTTCAGAGTTAATAGGAGGAACCATGATCTAATTAAGCCCAAATATTAACATATTTTTAAAATAAATTTTAAAAGACAAATGAAAACTTCTCCACCAATAAAAAACAAGTAGTACTATATTTTCCAAAAGATTTTTACAATGGTTACAATGGTTTTTATCTTCATAATTTGCAACTTGTGCTAAAATGCTGCAACTAAACTTTGAGAAGAGTGACTTTTGGACAGTGATTCTTCACCAGGAGAAGAAATGACAAAGGCAGCTGACATTTATGGACAGTGTCCAGTTATTATGTGAGCATGTAACAAGCACAACTTCTTTCACATAATCTTCATTAAAAGGAGATGAATGAGTAGTATTATGACCCCTTTTAATAGGTGAAAATCATGTCAGAGATAAAGAAATCAATCCAGGTCTCATGCTAAACTCCAAATTTATTAATCATTTTATATATTTTTGAAACTAATTCTTTAAAGATAACTCAATTGGGGCGCCTGGGTGGCTCAGTCGGTTAAGCAGCCAACTTCAGCTCAGGTCATGATCTCGCGGTCCGTGAGTTCGAGCCCCGCGTCGGGCTCTGTGCTGACAGCTCAGAGCCTGAAGCCTGTTTCAGATTCTGTGTCTCCCTCTCTCTGACCCTCCCCTGTTCATGCTCTGTCTCTCCCTGTCTCAAAAATAAATAAAACGTTAAAAAAAATTTTTTTAAAAAAAGATAACTCAATTTACTAAACCAACACACATTATACATTTTCTAAAAAATATCACTTCCCTAAATATATACTATTATTCTTGCAACCTGAATAAATAACAACTATACCTTATGCTCTTTGAAACATTTTTAATAAATTTTGCCAAACCTATTATGCAAAGATAATTTTAGAGTACAATTAATCTTTCATTCTATATATAAGTTAGTTTCACTCATGGATTAAAACAAGTTATTTAAATAGTAATGAATGACTGACAATAGGTGCTCACAGAGCACACACTACATCCACTATCCTAAACATTATGAGTTCTGAGACAAGATTTATGAATAAAGCAGAGGTTATAATAGTATCCTCAGGGAGCTTCAAAGTGTTTCTTTGAGGATTTTGTTTCCATTTGCGTGTACTTGTGGATCTGGACATTCATTTTCAACGTCAACAAAGCTGTGCTATGAAGTGCTGACCCAGAGGCAACTGGGAAGACCCCAGTTCCCACCATGACCCTCAAGCACCAATTTTTCTCGGACACAACAGGAACATACCTCAGGCCAGTGAAAAGATGAAGGACCTCAATGAAGAAACCAAAGTACCCTTTTAAGCAGTTACTATTTCCCAAACTCTCCCTGAAACACAAAGAAGAGCTAAGGGTTTGGTTTCAAAGAACTTCCTGGCTGTGACTCAGGCTGCAAAAAGTCAGAATAAGAAAGCCAAGACCTCAACCAAGCAAGTCACTAATGACAGGAGTCACTGTCAATAAACTTAAAAGCAAGATTTGCAACAGATAAGCTGCGATACAGCTAATTCATTCAGGAAAAACAGAGACCTGGCTCTCTGTGCTTGTTTTACACCACAACATATTCACCAAGAAAAATAATATTCTGCCAAGGAACATCTTAATGACACAGGAAATTGTCTATGCCCGATAAGGTCACTGCCCTCAGAGGCAAAATCTCTGGAGACTAAGCTGGCCCCCAGAGCCAGACCTGGGTAAATATTCTAGTGTCGATTTAAAAAAAAAATAAAATAAAATAGGCCCACTTTCCAAGGATGGAAAGCACACCTGACTAACAGTGTGGACACCTGGGATCTATCTAGCCACGGTTCTGCCTGCAGCTATGTGCCCTTGAAAGTCAAAGTAAGCCACAGTGTATACGGGCCAGTTTTTGCACTGGTGAAAAAGAACTGATTAGACAAGTTTAGTGGTTCTCAAATTCTCCTCCCATGGAACACCAGTATTCCACAATTTAAGAGTGTGGTTTTTCTGTAGCTAAAACCAAATAATAGGCATCTGTTTGCAAAGTTCTTTCTCATGATTCTTTCTTATACCTCTGGGACTTGAAACTACTTGTTAGCTATGAGCAAGCAGAAATTGACTGCTAAGGGAAAAGAGTAAATTTTTTGTGTGTTTTCCAGTCTTGTGTTCAGGGTTGGAATTTTAAACTTCATACTTAAAATAGTTATATTTATTGCTAGTAAAAGTTATTCCTGGTGCAAATGATAGAATCAAAGATACCAATTGTCATACACACACACACACACACACACACACACACACACACACACACACACACCCCTTCCTGGTGCTTTGCTAGTGACCACATTTGAGACTTGCTAGATTAGTAACATCTAAAAAGCAGCCCTGGGGTGAGAGGAGAACACATATGTAATGTGAGGTGAGGTGAGGCGATGCATATGTCCTCCTCACTCACGCTGCTTCTCACAGGCATGGAGTTTCCTCTTGATCTTTAGGTTTGGGGCCACTGCAATGTCACTTTATTCCTGCCATCCTGTGTGCCTGCAGCCACCTTTCTCTATCACTCTATATGCTCTATGATTATATCTAGGAATAAAGAATTAGACGAAAAGCAGCCCATCGATTTAGACAACTCTCTAACTTTCTCACAGCTCTACAATGCTGATGTGAAACTGTCATAAGCAGAGTATGCGCAAACTCTTAAGATGCCCAATCAAGAATGATACAGGCTAGGTTTAGAATACTAAATTCTGTTGAGTTTGTGGCCCCAGGTGACAATAGGAAACTATCCTAACAATTAACAGGAACTAGAAAAATCACCAGGAGAAGGGTAGGAAATCATGTTATCTGCCTGGATTCTCAGGAAGAGAAAGAATCACAAGTGTAAAGTCAGATTTCCAAACTTAACCAAGTAATGTAGAACTCTCAAGCCCAAGAGAGGCAAACACTAAACAGCCTGTATCAGAGTTCTTCAGAGAAACAGAACCAACTGGATATGTGTGTGTGTGTGTGTGTGTGTGTGTGTGTGTGTGTGTGTGTGTAGACTTATTATAAAAAAAAAAAAAAAAAAAAAAACTGGCTCACATAATTACAGGGGCTGAGAAGTTCCAAGATCCTCAGCCAGAAAGCTGGTAACTTAGGAGAGCCAATGGCATAAGCCTGTAGGTTTGAGACTCAAGAATTGCTAATGTTTCAGTTATAGTTCAAAGTTAGGAATATATATATATTGTTGTCCCAGCTCAGGACATTCAGAAAGGAGGAGGTCTCTCTTACTTGCAGGAGCGTGAACCTTTTTGTTCTATTCAGGACTTCCACTGATGGTATGATACCCACCCATATTAAGGAGGGCCACATTACTCAGTTACAGATTCAAATGTTAATCTCATCCATAAGTACCCTCACAGATGAACGTAGAGTCTACGGCCATACCACCCTGAACGCGCTCAATCTCGTCTGATCTCGGAAGCTAAGCAGGGTCGGGCCTGGTTAGTACTTGGATGGGAGACAGATGCACGTAGAATGTCTGACCAAAGGTCAGAGAATCCTGTAGCCCAGTTGAGTTGACACATAAAATTTACCATCACAAGTGTACTCCTTCTCAAGGAAGTACCCATATTCATCACATCTCCTTAAATCCCCAAATAAATTATAACAATAAATATATAATTCAGCCTAACATGATACAACTATCCTTTGTACAACTGAAAATGCATTAACCCCTTCCCCAGAGAAGAGGAGGTAAAGTCTTTGAATGAGGTTTGTTCTCTTTAATAACCCATTAAGTTAAATACTATGATATAAAATAAATAATATTTAAATAAATACTATGATATAAAGTCAATACATCTTTGAGTTACATGATGAGGGAATAAGAGAGGGAAGAAAACAAAGATATTTGCTCTATAGTGTGTGTGTGTCTGTATATATACATATTGTGTGTATATACACATACATGCACACAAGCACATGTATATGCCTAACAAAATAAAGAGGAAATTACTTATGACAATTACAGCCCTTGTTTCCATAATGGTCATGTCACTGTAGCTAGTTTTTATAACTACTTTCTTTCATTCTTTTGCCTTCAGCAAGCACCTCAAATCATCATGGTTCTTCACCAGGTGGGGTAACCCAAACCTTCATTCCTGAAGGTCCAGGCTATTTAAAGCCTTTCCTGAATTGGATTGTTGTAGTTTTCCATTGACCTTTATGCAGGGCATATAATACTAAGAAATGCCCTGAGGGATCTCCTGTATTCAACAGAAACTCTTCCTTGCCTCCATTGTGGAGCAACAGTACAATTTCCTCTTGGTAGTCAGGATCAATCACTCCAGCTAACACTGTAACACCTTTCTTTGCTTGCTGAATCAGAGGCATGAAGAACCTAAAGTGGCAGGTGGCAATCTTAACTTCCAGTTCAATGGGATCATTGTTGTGTCTCCTGGTAGAAACATTCTTCCTTCTGGAACTAAGATTTCTAGGCTGCAGAGCATAAGGTCATGGGAAAAGGAATTAAAAGTTTGCTACTAGGTCACTAGGGGTAATTGTAAGTGGTGCCACTCCATTTCCATCTCTTGATTCTGGACCTGTGAATCCTGGCTATGGGAAAAACAGCACCATATGGTGATTCAGAACATATACAGCCTTCTGGAGAACCTGGCTCTAGCCCCACAAGGTAGGGCACCTGGCACTGCAACTGAGTTTTCGAAAGACCATGTCACTGTTCATCAAGCCAGCTGCTTCAGGATGTTGGGGAACATAATATAATAAGTGAATTCCATTGGCCCAATGCTACACTTCATTTGCCGTGAAAAGAGTTCCTTGATCAGAAGCAATGTTGTGTGGAATACCACAATGGTAGATAAGGCATTCTGGAACTCCACGGAGGGCAGTTGGGAAGAAGCATTATATATAGCAAATGCAAATCTATATCCAGAGTGTCTATTCCTACCATAAGGGAAGCAGTTCAATGTAAATAATCTTAACCAGCCTCAGACCATGATAGCTGGTTGATGACCTTTAAGGAGCGGTGCCATATAAAGGGGTTCAATGTTAGTCTCTGTTGTGAGCAAATTGGGCAGTCAGCAGTGCCCAAAGCCAGGTCAGCCTTGATGAATACAAATCCATGTTGCTAAGAACATGTACAATGCCATCACTGCCACCATAGCCACTTTGTCCAGGAGCCCACTGGGTGATGACAGGGGTCGCTGGGAAAGAGGTTGACTGGTATCCACAGAATGGGTTATCCTAACAACTTGATATTAAAATCTTTCTCTGGGGCAACTGGATGGTTCAATCAGTAAAGCATCTGACTCTTGATTTCAGCTCAGTTCATGATCTCACGGTTGCGAGATCAAGCTCCGCATCAGGCTCCACGCTGAGCATGGAGCCTGCTTAAGATCCTCTCCCTCCCTTTCCCCATGCCCTTTCCCCCACTCTTCCTCACATGTGCACATGTGCACTCTCTCTCTCTCTCTCAAAAAAATAAAAATAAATTTAAAAAAATTAAAATCTTCCTCTGCTGAGGTTACCTTTTGGTGACCATTCACATGGGAAACAAATATTTTCATGTTTGTTGCCCAATCAGAGATCTACTCACACATCTGTTCCTCAAATTTCCTTGTAGCCAATTTTCATATCATGTTCCTTCCAACTCCCTGATCACCAAGCCAAACCACTGGCCCAGTGAATTGGTCATTGGCACATCTGGCCATTTCTTCTTCTAAGCAAAGTGAACAATCAAATTGGTGCTCAAAGTTCTGCCCACTGGGTGATTTCCCTTTACCAGTGTCTATCAGGGATGTCCTAAAAAGGGGCTGCAGTGCTGCAGCTGTCCACTTTCAGATGAACTTACAGAACTATCTATAAACCAGGCCCAAGTCCTCTCTTCTACTACCACAGAGAACTCCTTACAAAAATCATACATACAAGCTAGGGGAGAGGAGGCAGTGTAATGATAGTAGGACCTTGGGCACTTGGGTTACTTCTTCTTATAACTTTTTTGTGCTCTCTGGATCTTCTTAAGTTGATCTTATATATGGCACTTTCATCTGATGATACCCAACTTTATAGCTTGGTTGATCAGATAATATCCAGTTCAGATTGCAAGGCCTATTGGTAAGTGTTCCACTAAGGTCTATTAGCAGTCCAAAAAAGCTGTTTCTCATGTTTCTGAAGAGAATTGTAATTAGCAGCAGAAGATGGCAGGGCTTTGCTCCAAAATCCTAAGGGACTATGTTGCAACAGGTCTGACTATACAGGTGTGCCAAAGGCTCCAAGCAGCATCCCTATCTCTCACTGATACTTCAAGTGCCATTGGATCTGCTGGATCATATGGCCCAACTGGCAGAGCAGCTTGCATGAAAGCCTGGAACTTCTGCAGAGCCTTTTCTTCTGAGCAACCCCTCAAAACTAGCAACTTTTCTGCACTCAGTAAAGGAGCCAGAGTAACACACCCAAATGAAGAATATGTTACCTATAAAATTCAAAGAGGTCCAACAGTTTGTAAGAAGGACCAGATGCAACAACTATCCTTCACCTTAGAAGGAATATCTACATGAAAAAAAAAAAAAAAAAAAAAAAAAAAAAAACTTTTTTTAAAGGGGACATCTGAGTGGCTCAATTAGTTAAGCGTATGACTCTTTTTTTTTTTTTTTTTTTTGTTTGTTTTTTTTTTTTTTTTAATTTATTTTTGGGACAGAGAGAGACAGAGCATGAACGGGGGAGGGGCAGAGAGAGAGGGAGACACAGAATCGGAAACAGGCTCCAGGCTCCGAGCCATCAGCCCAGAGCCTGACGCGGGGCTCGAACTCGCGGACCACGAGATCGTGACCTGGCTGAAGTCGGACGCTCGACCGACTGCGCCACCCAGGCGCCCCAGTTAAGCGTATGACTCTTGACTTCAGCTCAGGTCATGATTCCATGGTTCATGGGTTCAAGCCCCACAATGGGCTCTGCGCTGACAGCTCAGAATCTGGAGCTTGCTTGCTTCAGATTCTGTCTCCCTCTCTCTCTGCCCCTCCTCTGCTCATGCTCTCTCTCTCTCTCTGTCTCTGTCTCTGTCTCTCTCTCTCTCTCTCTCTCTCTCTCATTCTCAAAAATAAATAAACATTTAAAAATTTAAAAAAAGAGAGAATATCTTTACATGCCCCACCCCATTTCTGAAATTTCACTGGTAGAAGGCCTCTAAATTTTAGTTGGATTTATTTCCTACCCTCTGACAAGCAAGTATCTTACCATCAAATCTGGAGTAGTCCTTATATACTAGGTCCAATCAGCATAATGGACCAGTATGATATCTTGTGGAAGGGAAAGGTGATCAAGATCCCTGCCAACAAAATTATGACATAGGCCTGGAGAGCTGATATACCCCTGAGGTAGGACAGTAAAGGTGTATTGTTGGCCTTGCCAGCTGAAAGCAAGATGAAGAAAAAGCATTTGCCAGACTAATACCAGGAGATGTGTTGATTTGCTCAAGCAATGAAACCATACTTTGTACAGTAGCTGCAATTGGAGTCACCACTTGGTTAAACTTACAATAATCAACTGTCATTCTCCAAAATCCATCTGTCTTCTACAAAGCCAAAGTGGTAAACTGGATGGGGATGTGATTCGAATTTCTGCATCCTTCAAGTTCTTGATAGTGGCACTAATCCACACAATCCCTCCAGGAATGCACTATTGTTTTTGGCTATTTTCCTAGGTAAAAACAGTTCTAGTGCCTTCCACTTAGTTTTTCCCACCACAATATCCCTCCCCCCACAGGTCAAAGAACCAATGTGGGGATTCTGCCAGCTGCTGAGTATGTCTACTCTAAGTATGCATTCTGATACTTGGAAATAACCACAGGATAGGTTAAGGGATTCACTGGGCCCATATGAGATGGACCAAAGTTAAAAATCCATTGATCATCTGACTTCCATAAGTCCATAGTCCATAGTCCATAGTGTGACTAAAGGACCACACTGATACTTTGGGTCTCCTGAAATCAGTTCAGAGTGTGAAAATCTGATTATCTCCTTTTCCCCAGTACACAGTTACCCTAGAAAAGGCCATAAGTCCCTTTGGGGAAGACTGGGAGAAAAACTAACAGTATAAACTTTTGGCAGTGTACGTGGGTCCTTCCTCAAGGGGACTTAGCCTCTCTTTCATTTGAAGGGTTTTGGGTCTGTAAACTGATTCAAATCTGGTAACTGATTAAGGGGATGTGACTCTCTAATTTTATAATTCAGGTTAGACTTTTGTTCACTTGACCTAGAACATTTCTGCTTATACAGATCAAGTAAGAATTTAGTAGGCTTCCTATCTATTTCACTTCTAGAAACACCACAATCAACTATCCAATACCACAGCTCTACTCTGACTCTACTGTCCATTACAGTAGTCATGCCTACCTTGTCTTTGGTGGCTGAGTGCTGCCACTTGCCCTGTTACCCCAAGATCCCGTTACTCTCATTGCACTTAGGTTCTCCTAATCAGTGACCACAGTTCCGACTGTAATGTCAAGTCTACTAGGGATGGGAGATGACAAAGCTCTTCAAGGTTTCTGGGGCTTCCCTCAGAAATTTGTTTCTCACAGTACTGGGAAAGATAGGTCTGTTTCGGCCCTCCCAGGTTGGGTGAGCAGGTCTTAAAGGAAATATCTATTCTAATATTCCAATCTCCCTAAATTTTTTATCCCTCCCTCTACATTAAACAAGGGCCAATCCAGCATTTCTAACTCACTCAGTGTGAGCCACTTTTCCATCTATATTTCAGCCAAACAAATGGTTAGAACTTCCTGAGCTACAACACTAAATGCAGACTTAAAGTAAGTATGTTTTAAGAGATAAAGAAAGAAACCAAATTCATAATGCAAGAACAGGATGTTATGAAATAAAAACAGACAGCTCTGGAAAAGAAACACAGAAATTCCAGAAATGAAAATATACAGTCATTAAGGTTAAAAAACTCAAAGATGGGTTGAACAGTAGATTTGACAAAGGTAAAAATATATAATAATAATAATTAGCAAACTGAAAGAAGGCATCCACAATGATTCATATAGAGACAGAAAGACTGAAAATATGTAAGACTAACTAAGAAACATGAATGATAGACTGGGCAAACTCCAATAATACTCAATAGGCACATTGAGAAACAGAAGTAAGAGAGGGAAATGAATATTCAAATAAACACTGGCATAACAATATCCAGAACTGAAGACAGACAGTCTTCAGGCTGAAAATACAGATCATGTATCAAGCAGAATAAATAAGAACAAGTCCATTCCTACACATATCTTACTGGAACTCCATAAAGTAATATACAAGTTCTTAGGGAAAGAAAGTCCCAACTGTTCCCAGTAAAATACTAACAGTAAAAATGACAGCAACATTATTATTGTTTTAGCTCCCAATTTCTAGGCTGTTACTCTGTGCTAGGCCCTCTGCTGAAAACAAAAATTACTATTATAATTTTTTTTGGTTTTAACCTTCAAATTAGCCTGTGAAATAACTCACATTCTCATTTTACAGATGAAGAAACATGATATTATAACTAAAGATATATAAATACATACACTATATACATATATAATAAATAAAACAGTAATTGTCTTACTGGTCTTAAGCCTCTGATTTCAGCTCAGGTCATGATCTCATAGTTCGTTAGTTCAAGCCCCAAACTGGGCTCTGTGCTGACAGCTCAGAGCCTGGAGCCTGCTTCAGATTCTGTGTCTCCCTCTCTTTCTATCTCTGCCCCTCTTCTGCTCATGCTCTTTCTCTTTCAAAAATGAATAAACATTAAAAAATATTTTTTTAAATAAAAATAAAATTCAAAACCAATCAGAATCAACCCCTCTTCAAATTTACAGTCACCCTATATCAACAGAAAACTGTAATTCTATGGGAAGATATGAAAGACTCTTACTATTCCACCTAATGTCTTGTCATTCCCCCTCCTGCATCCCCCACATGTAATAAGCTCTTTCATATCTTTACATTATCCTTCACCTACAATGCCTGCTCCCAGCTAGCCAGCCTGTAATGACTAAGCCCAAAGCATTCCTCCTTTGAGAATTGGTAAATGTTAGTCAATGCTGATGCAGGAAGCAAGTCTATAGCATGATTATACTTCCCAGGCATCATTTCAGGCCTCTGCACCGAGCAGGTACAAACTTTTCTATGGTGCTTCTTCCATCTTTGTTTTTTCTGCATTTTTCTCCTCTTTTCCATCCTTCCTCAGAAGGACAAATTTATTAGCAATATTGTTTCAATTCTTTCATTTTCCCCTTCTCAACTCAGATGTTCTACAAACTATAGAGATGTGAGAGTACAAAAGTTTCTATTTACCATAACAGTATCTAAAACCAAAACTATGTTCATACCTGACAGCTTCACTTGTACCATTTCAAATCCTAAGGTTCCTGAGTAGAAGAAACTGGGAGAGAAGTAAAGGGTCACTACATAACTAACAAAATGTAAGCCTCAGAATATGGAGCCAGAACATTTTACATAATTTGAATGTTTCATCTGTTGTCAGCTTTTAGCCCATGAAAATACAAATAAATGTTCAATAACTAGCATATTGTATTTGTATGTGGTTGAGAGAGGATACTCTAGAAAAAGCCCTAACTATGCTTTCATTTCATGTACCACAAATTTAGCTTTCTACTACACCTTGTCTTTGCTGTACTTTCTGAAATTGACTGAATCAGTTACATTCTTCAAATACTAGCCAGAACACATCAACTGCTTATTTTAAAATGGGACAAAGATGATGCCAAATAAGGACTCTATTTCTAAATATAAATTTAACACAACCACTGTAGGCAAAATCAAAACTATGAAAGAAACTCTACTTCTGAATATTTAGAGGAAAAAAGTTCACTCTCAATTTTCATGGATTTCTAGATCCTTTATGGTCAACAAAAGTACAAAAATAATAATTGAAATTTTAATTCTATATGAATACATTATATTGGCAGGAGATAATGGGACTATATCATATGAATACTTAAAAGCTTTAAGTCATAGATAGAAAGAATATTTGAAAGATACTGATATTCAAAGAGAATTTACAGATTTCATTTTAGACTCCACTTTCCAGGGGAAAAAATAAAAATCATCCACTTTCTTAATATCTGGGACAACTTCAAACATAGGTAGTGTTATATTCACCAGACATAAATCAGGCACAAGTTATGAAACTGGAAGGCACCTTGGGAAACTGAAGAGGGAAACTAAAGTTACCATTACTATAAAAATAGTTAACCAAAAGCCCAATTAATATTAAAAAAAAAAAAAACAGCTTAAAAATTCTCCCAAGAAATAGCTCATTCAACAATAGGACATGTAACTATTTGAAGCAACTAGGCAGCCAAAAAAAAAAAAAAGACACTATAATTTTAAATCATCTGGAAAAGCAGAGGCACCAAGAAATTAATGATCACAACTGCAACTCAATGAGGCCATTAAAAGTAATTTCTTTTTCCCTTTACTTTCATAAAATAGTTGCCAAGTCCCATGGTTCTTAACTCACACCAGTCTTGCAGCAGAACATTATCCTCAGACACAGACTTGGGAAACAGACTCAAAGACAGCTCAGTCTCATGGTCACGCTCCTTTGGCCAGCAGCATAGTCTCCCAACTATATCCTGGAAACTCCTGGGTTAGTTTAGAATGTGCTCTCTAGTGGAAAGAGAATCCCATTTCTCACTGTAATTGTAAGAACATCTTATCACTTCTAGACTGCTTTAAGTCCTTCATCCCGTTACTATATATTCTAAACTAAATTTAAAAAAGCACATTTGTCCAGTTACCTTTTTTTGGAAGACTTAAAGCTCTAAAAACCAATATATGTCAGATGGACAAAAATTACTACTACTATGTACCTATCAATCAAAATGATAACATTAAAAATTACAAATACACATTGGTATGGAAATTCAGAAACTCATGAACCTGTATTCAGGAGTCTGTCTTTTCAATCTGAGGAGTAAAGTATATGAGACTGTCACACAGGTTTCAAAGGCCTCATGAGCTTCATCAAATGGGGTGATGAACAGGTGAATTCTACCAAACATTTAAAGAGTTAATACCTGTTCTCCTCAAACTATTCCAAAAAACAGAAGGAAAGCTTCCAAATACATTCTACAAGACCAGCAATACCCTGATACCAAAACCAAAGACACTACAAAAAACGAAACTACAGACCAACATCTCTGATGAAAACAGGTGCAAAAATTCTCAACAAAATATTAGCAAACCACATTTAACAATAGGATAAAAGGGCCCTTCACCACAATCAAGTGGGATTTATTCCAGGGATGAACAGATGATTCAATACTCACAAATCAATCAAAGTGATATACCACATTAACAAAACAAAGGATGAAACTCATATGACCATATTCACAGATTCAGAAAAAGCATCCGACAAAATTCAACACCCGTTCATGATAAAAACTCTCAACAAAGTAGATTTAGAAGGAGCAGACCTCAACATAATAAAGACCTTATATGAGAAACCCATAGCTAACATCATACTCAATGGGGAAATCCTGAGAGCTTTTCCTCTAAAGTCAGGAACAACAGAAGGACGTCCACTTTTATTCAACATAGTACTGGAAGTCCTAGTCATAGCAATCAGACAACAAAAAGAAATAAAAAGCATCCATTTGGTAAGAAGTTAAATGGTCACTATTCACAGGTGATAAGATACTATACATAGAAAACCCTAAAGACTCCCACCAAAACACTATTAGAATAAATGAATTCAATGAAGTTACACAATACAAAACTAATATGCAGAAATCGGTTGCTTTTCCATACACTAATAACAAAGTAGCAGAAAGGAAAATTAAGAAAACAATTTCATTTAAAAAAAAAAAAAGAAAACAAGTTCATTTACAATTGCACCAAAAGAATAAAATACCCAGTAATAAACTGAACCAAGGAAGTGAAAGACCTGTACTCTGAAAACTATAAAACGCTGATGAAAGAAATTGAGCATGACACAAATACATGGAAAAATATTCCATGCTCATGGATTAGGAGAACAAATATTGCTAGAATGTCCATATTACCCAAAGCAACCTACAGATTCAACGCAATCTCTATCAAAATACCAACAGCATTTTTCATAGAACTAGAACAAATAATACTAAAATTTGTATGGAACCACAAAGACCCTAAATAGCAAATAAATCATAAGAAGAATAAAGTTGGAGGTATCACAACTCTAGATTTCACGATATATTACAAAGCTGTAGTAATCTAAACAGTATGGTATTGGCACAAAAACAGACACACTGATCAACACAACAGAATAGACATCCCAGAAATAAACCCAAATATATGGTCAATTAATCTGTAATGAAGGAACCAAGAATATACAATAGAAAAAGGACAGTCTCTTTAATAAATAGTTCTGGGGAAACTGGACAACTACATGCAAAAAACTGAAACTAAACCACTTTGTTACACCATATACAAAAATAAACTCAAAATAAATTAAAGGCTTAACTGTGAGACCTGAATACATTAAATTCATAGAAGAAAACACAGCCAGAAGTTTATTTGACATCTGTCATAGCAACATTTTTCTAGATGTATTTACTAAGGCAAGGAAAACAAATATAAACTATTAGGACTAGACCAAAATAAAAAGCTGATGCACAACAAAAGAAACCATCAACAAAATAAAAAGGCAACCTACTGAATGGGAAAAGATATTTTAAATAATATATCCAATAAGGAGTTAATATCCAAAATATATAAAAAAACTCAGACAATACCAAAAAAAAAAAAAAAACCCAATTTAATTAAAAAATGGGCAGAGTACTTGAATAGACATTTTTTTAAAGAAGACATACAGATGGCAGACACATGAAAAAATGCTCAATATCACTAATCATCAAGGAAACGCAAATCAAAATGACAATGAGATATCACTTTACACCTATCAGAATGGGGACCGTTTATTTTTTTTTTTAATTTTTTTTTAACGTTTATTTATTTTTGAGACAGAGAGAGACAGAGCATGAACGGGGGAGGGTCAGAGAGAGAGGGAGACACAGAATCTGAAACAGGCTCCAGGCTCTGAGCTGTCAGCACAGAGCCTGACGCGGGGCTTGAACTCACGGACCGCGAGATCATGACCTGAGCCGAAGTCGGACGCTTAACCGACTGAGCCACCCAGGCGCCCCGGGGACCATTTAAAAAAAAAAAGAAAAAGAAAAGAAAGAATGAGTACTGGCAAGGATGGGATGTAGAGAAAAAGGAGACCTTGTTCACTATTGGAGGGAATGTATATTGGTACAACCACTGTGGAAAACAGTATGAAGTTTCCTCAAAAAGTTAAAAACAGAAGTACCATAGGATCCAGTAAATCTACTACAGGTTTTTTGCCCAAAGGGGCAAAAAAAATCACTCTAATTCAAAAAGATATATGCATATGTACCACTGTGTTTATTGCAGCATTATTTACAATAGCCAAGATATGGAAGCAACCCAAGTATTCATGAATAGATGAATGGATAAAGAAGATGTGATACACACACACACACACACACACACACACACACACACACACACACACACAATGGAATACTACTCAGCCATAAAAAAAGATAAGATCTTGCTATTTGCAATAACGTGAAAGGACCCAGAGGTTATAATGCTAAATGAAATGTCAGTCAGAAAAAGACAAATATCATGTGATTTGACTTATATGTGGAATCTAGAAAAACAAAACAAACTAAGAGCAGAAACAGACCCATAAATCCACAGAACAAACTGATGGTTGCTGAGGGGGTGCGGGATAGACAAAATGGGTGAAGGGGAATGGAAAATATAGGCTTCCAGTTATGGAATGAATAAATCACAGGAATAAAAGGTACAGACATCACGGCGAATACAGTCAATGGTATTGTAATAGCAGTGTATGGTGACAGTAACCACATTTGTGAAAAGAGCAACATAACGTATAATTTTGTCAAATCATTATGTTGTATACCTTAAAACAATGTAACAATGTATACCAACCATACTTCAAAAGCATTAATCAAATTAAAGTGATTAAATTAAAAAAATAAATGACTGATGAGCTCTTATATATATTCAAAAGACAATAACAAAACAGAAAGAGAGGATGGAGGAAGAATGTAGTAATTTGTTCAACATGGGACCGCTTTGGCAAGATAAAATGACAATTCTAACACAATCTACCAATCAGAAAAATTCCACTAAAACTTTACAAGAGAGGCACTGAGATGGCTCAGTCAGTTGGGCATCCAACATCAGCTCAGGTCACAATCTCACGGTTTGTGGGTTTGAGCCCCATGTCAGGCTCTGTGATGACAGCCCAGAGCCTGGAGCCTGCTTCTGATTCTGTGTCTCCTTCTCTCTCTGCCTTCCTCCACTGTGCTCTCTCTCTAAATAAATAATCATTAAAATTTTTTTTAACCTTATAAGAAAGAAAGGTGTATATGTAGAAAATAGCTGACATGTTCAGCCATACTCAAGACCAAAAATATAATACAGAGAGGATTATTGCAGAGTAAAGGGCTATGACTTTTAAAAACACAACAACAAAACAAAACAAAACAAAATTGCAACTTAGAATAAACAATCAAAATTAACTAATAAAATTATGGTCTTAGAACAAAATGGCAGAGTATCATGGAGACCCTCAGTTCATCTTGTCCCTGAAACACAGCTAGATCAGCACCAAACCATTTTGCCACCTAGGAATTTGATCCAAGGATTAACACAAAAATCTGCATAACTTAAACCACAGAACTTGGAAAGTATGTTGTGTAGAGAGGTGAATTGGGGAAGGAAAAGCAACAGAAGGTAGGGAGCTGGTTTTTCAGAGAAATGACAGAGAAATGGGGAGAGTGCAGGAAAAACACTCCCCTGAAAGTAGCTGGAGAGAAAGAGAGAGAGTGAAAACACTTGCAGAAGACTGAACAAGAAATCTGTTCCCCAAAACCACTGACAGGAAGAAAGGAGAGGGTTTCAATACCACCAGGATTCTATAAACAGTGGAGCACAGAGTCTGAAGTTCTGGACCCAGTGCCTGACAGTGCTCTGGTGCGGAAGTAGGGAAAATCCCAGAAGGAGGCAGCAGGGTCTGAGGGGCCCATGTGTCACACAGGAAGAAGTGGTTCCCCTGCTTGGAGATCATTTGGTAGAGGCTATTAGGCCTCCCCATAGGCAAAGGTTCTAGTGAACCCCAGAGAGCAGCCACATTTGCTGGTATTGGGACAAAGATGCCAGAGTGCAGTGAAACCTGGTGCTGGCTATCTGTTATGATTTGCCAAAATCTCTGAACTTCTGCTACTGCGTGACCACACAAACATTTTCTGGGGCAAGCTGGCATCTGGCCATTGCTCAGTGAGACCTCCACTAGAGAGTTAGCGTGTGTCCAAGCTGCAGGGGTCTCTGAAATGTGGAGTTTTGAAACACAACCCCGTGTGAGATAAAACCCTGGAGGGCGGTGCCACCTGGAGGGCAGATGGCTTGGACATGGACAGTGTAGAGGAGGGGAGTGGACGGAGGCCCGAGACAAAGGAGGGGTATTTGATTGAGGGTCGGTGACAGCATGAAGTTCCTGTGCCAGAGACTACAGAGCTGGGTGAAGCCATTTCCATCTATTCCATGCACACACATGTGTACACACACACATGCACATCACAATGATCCACCCCAGTAAGCTAAGCAGCACCAACACTGGAGAACGGAACTGTTACACCAAATCCCATCCAACTGCACCCTCCAATCATATCCCCTACAAGAGTACAAGTCTTTCAACCTGCTTATTGTATGGGCTATAGAGTGCTTCATAGCCCAGGGGGAAATTAGATATACCTTCATTTGGGTTTCATTGTGTTTGCTGGTTCATTTATTCTTTGGTTTTCTGGGGGTGGGGGTTTGTTTTGTTTTGTTTTTTGGGGTTGTTGTTGTTGTTTAAATTGGTTTTTCTTTTCTTTCCATTTTCTTGGATAAAGAAAGAAAAAATTTTATTTTTATTTTCTTCATTTTTTATTTTTATATTCTTATATTACTTTTTTAGCTGTATGTTTTTAATTATTTCCTCTATTTCATTTTATTCTATTTCATTCTATAATTTTTTTAATTTTAAATTTTTTCTTACCTTCTTTTTTCTTCTCTTTTCTTTCCCTTTTACTCTATTCTAGCAAGCTTCTTTCAACAAGCAGACCAAAACACATCTAGGACCTGGCTTCCTTTATTTGATTTTTTTGTTTTGTCTTTAATTTCTTAATTTTTATTTTTTATTTTGTTACTTTTTTTCTTCCTCCAAAATGACAAAATGAAGAAATTCACTCCAAAGTAAAACACACACACACACACACACACGCGCGCACACACACACACACACACACACACACACAAGAAGAAATGATAACCAGGGGCTTAATTAACACAGATACAAGCAAGATACCTGAACTAGAATTTAGAACCACGATAATAAGAATACTAGCTGGGGGTGAAAAAAGCATAGAATCCCTTTCTGCAGAGATAAAAGAAGTAAAATCTAGTCTAGACAAAATTAAAAATGCTATAACTGAGATACAATCCTGAATAGATGCCACGATGGCAAGGATAGATGAAGTAGAGCAGTGAATCAGAAACACAGAAGACAAAATCATGGAGAATAAAGGAGAAAAAAAGAAGCAAACAAAGGCAAAAGAGCATGAAACAAAACTTGGAGGACTCAGTGACTTATTAAAAAGGAGTAACACCCAAATCATAGGAGTTCCAGATGAAGAGAGAGAAAAGGGGGCAGAAGGTTTATGTGAGTAAATTAAAGGCGGAAAACTTTCCTAATCTGGGGAAGAACACAGACATAAAAATTCCAGAAGCACAGAGAACTCCCATTAGATTCAACAAAAATCAACAATCACCAAGGCATATCATAGTCAAATTTACAAAATACACACAAGGAAAGAATTATGAAAACAGCAAGGGAAAAAAAGTCCTTAACCTATAAGGGAAGAGAGATCAGTTTGCAGCAGACCTATCCACAGAAACCTGGCAGGCCAGAAAGGAGTGGCAGGATATATTCAACGTGCTGAATCGGAAAAGTATGCAGCCAAGAATTCTTTATCCAGCAAGCCTGTCATTCAAAATAGGAGAGATAAAGAATTTTCCAGGCAAACAAAAACTCAACGAATGTGTCACCACTAAACCAGCCCTTCAAGAAATTTTAAGGGGGACTCTTTGAGTGGAGAAAAGAAAAAACAAAACAAAAAGACCAAAGCCAACAAAGACTAAAAAGGACCAGAGAACAACACCAACTCTTCAGGCAAACCAATGGCACTAAATTCATATCTTTCAGTACTCAATCTAAATGTCATTGGACTAAATGCTCCAATCAAAAGACATAGGGTATGAGAACGGATAAGAAAACAAGACCCGTCTATATGCTGCTTACAAGAGACTCGTTTTAGACCTAAAGACAGCTGCAGATTGAAAGTAAGGAGATGGAGATCTATCACATTAATAGTCATCAAAATAAAACTGGAGTAGCCACACTTTTATCAGACAAACTAGATTTAAAAAAATTTTTTTAACATTTATTCATTTTTGAGAGACAGTGAGAGATAGAGTGTGAGAGGGGAACAGGCAGAGAGAGAGAGGGAGACATAGACTCTGAAGCAGGCTCCAGGCTCTGAGCTGTCAGCACAGAGCCCAGTGTGGTGCTCGAACCCACAAAACACGAGATTATGACCTGAGATGAAGTTGGACTCTTAACCGACTTGACAGGTGCCCCAGACAAACTAGATTTTAAAATCAAGACTGTAACAAGAAATGAAGAACGTCATTATATCACAAGTAAGGGGTCTATCCACCAAAAAGATCTAACAATTGTAAATCTTTATGCCCCCAACGTGAAAGCACCCAAATATATAAATTAATTAATCACAAACATAAAGAAACTCATTAATAATAATACCATAACAGTAGGGGACTTCAAAACCCCACTTAAAACAATGTACAGATCATCTAAGCAGAAAATCAACAAGGAAACAATGGCTTTGAATGACACACTGGACCAGATGAACTTAACAGATATATCCAGAACATCTGATCCTAAAGCAGCAGAATACACATTTTTCTTGACTACGCATGGAACATCCTCCAGAATAGATCACATACTGGGATAAAAATAAGACCTCAACAAGTAGAAAAAGATCAAGATAATACCTTGCATATTTTCAGACCACAACGCTATGAAACTCAAAATCAACCACACGAAAACTTGGGAAAAGACCATGAGTACTTGGAGATTAAAGAACACCCTACACTAAAAGAATGAATGAGTTAACCAAGAAATTAAAGAGGAAATTAAAAAGTACATGGAAGCCAATTAAAATGAAAACACGACAGCCCCAAACCTCTGGGATGCAGCAAAGGCAGGGGGAAGTATATGTCAATCCAGGCCTTCCTAAAGAAGGAAGAATGGTCTCAAATACACAACTTAACCTTACACCTAAAAGGGCTGGAATAAAAACAGCAAATAAAGCCCAAAACCAGCCAAAGAAGGGAAATAACAAAGATTAGAGCAGAAATAAATGACATTGAAATCAAAAACACAGAACAGATCAATGAAACCAGGAGCTGGTTCTTTTAAGGAATTAACAGAATTGATAAACCCCTAACCAGATTGATCCAAAAGGAAAGGACCAAAACAAATAAAAATCATGAATGAAAGGGGAGAGATCACAACCAACACTGCAGAAATACAAACAATAATAAGGATAATAAGAATATTATGAGTAATTATATGTCAACAAACTGTGCAATATGAAAGAAATGGATATATTCCTAGAAACATAAAAACTACTAAAACTGAAACAGGAGGAAATAAAAAATGTGAACAGACAATAAATAGTACAGAAATCGAATCAGTAATCAAAAATCTCTCAACAAACAAGAGTCCAGGGCTGGATGGCTTTCCAGGGGAATTCTACCATTTAAAGAAGAGTTAACACCTATTCTTTTAAAGCTGATCCAAAAAACAGAAATGGAAGGAAAACTTCCAAACTCGTTCTAAGAGACCAGCATTACCTTGATTCCAAAACCAGACAAAGGCCCCCCTAAAAAGCAGAACTACAGGGGCGCCTGGGTGGCTCAGTTCGTTGAGCGTCCAACTTCAGCTCAGGTCATGATCTCGCTGTCCGTGAGTTCGAGCCCCACGACGGGCTCTGTGCTGACAGCTCAGAGCCTGGAGCCTGTTTCAGATGCTTTGTCTCCCTCTCTCTCTGCCCCTCCCCTGTTCATGCTCTGTCTCTCCTTGTCAACAATAAATAAACATTAAAAAACATTAAAAAAAAAAAAAGCAGAACTACAGACCAATTTCCCTGATAAACGTAGATGAAAAAATTCTCAAAAGATACTAGCAAACCAGATCCAACAATACATTAAAAGAATTATTCACCACAACCAAGTGGGATTTATTCTTGGGATGCAGGGCTGGTTCAATATCCACAAATCAGTCAATATGATACATCACGTTAATAAAAGAAAAGAACTACATGATCCTCTCAATAATGCAGAGAAAATATTTGACAACATTTAGCACCATTTTTCAATAAAAACCCTCAAGAAAGTAGGGATAGAAGGATCATACCTCAGGATCATAAAAGCCATATACGAAAGACCCACTACTGCTAATATCATCCTCAATGGGGAAAAACACAGCTTTCCCCCTAAGGTCAGGAACACGACAGGGATGTGCACTCTCACCACTGTTATTCAACATAGGGTTGGAAGTCCTAGCCTCAGCAATCAGACAGCACAAAGAAATAAAAGGTATCCAAATCAGCAAGGAGTAAGTCAAACTTTCACTCTTCACAGGCAACATAATACTCTATGTGAAAACCCAAAAGACTCCATCAAAAAACTGCGAGAACTGATCCATGAATTCAGCAAAGTCACAGGATATAAAATCAATGTACAGAAATCAGTTGCATTTCTATACACCAATAATGAAGCAACAGAAAGAGAAAATCAAGGAATTGATCCCGTTTACAATTGCACCAAAACCCATAAAATACCTAGGCATAAACCTAACCAAAGGGGACAAAAATCTATACACTGAAAACTGTAGAAAGCCTATGAAAGGAATTGAAGAAAACACAAAAACATGGAAAAATATTCCATGCCCATGGATTGGCAAAACAAATATTGTTAAAATGTCGATACTACCCAAATGAATCTACATATTCAATGCAATCCCTATCAAAATAACACCAGTATTATTCATAGAGCTAGAACAAACAATCCTTAAATTTGTATGGAACCACAAAAGACCCCAAATAGCCAAAGCAAACCTGAAACAGAAAAGCAAAGCTGGAGGCATCACAATCCTAGACTTCAAGCTGTATTACAAAGCTGTAATCAACAAGACAGTATGGTACTAGCACAAAAACAGATGCATAGATCAACGGAACAGAATAGAGAACTCAGAAATGGACCCACAAACATATGGCTAACTAATCTTTGACAAAGCAGGAAAGAATATCCAATGGAAAAAAGACAGTCTCTCCAGTAAATAGTGTTGGGAAAACTGGACAGTGACATGCAGAAGAATGAACCTGGACCACTTTCTTACACCATACATAAAAATAAACTCAAAATGGATCAAAGAACTAAACATAAGACAGGAAGCCATCAAAATCCTAGAGGAGAAAACAGGCAACAACCTCTTTGACCTTGGCTGCAGCAACTTCTTACTTGACATGTCTCCAGAGGCAAGGGAAACAAAGGCAAAAATGAACTATTGGGACTTTATCAAGATAAAAAGCTTATGCACAGCAAAGGAAACAATCAGCAAAACTCAAAGGCAACCGATGGACTGAGAGAAGATATTTGCAAATGACATGTCAGATAAAGGGTTAATTCCAAAATCTATAAAGAACTTATCAAACTCCACACCCAAAACACAAATAATCCGGTGAAGAAATGGACAAAAGTCATGAATAGACATGTCCATTCCAAAGAAAACATGCAGATGGTTATTAGACATATGAAAAGATGCTCAGCATCACTCATCAACAGAGAAATACAAATCACAAGTACGATGAGATACCACCTCACACCTGTCAGAATGGCTAATATATATATATAGTGGAATAGTACTTAGCAGTCAAAAAGAATGAAATTTGCCATTTGCAACAATGTGGATGGAACTAAACGTGCTAAGTGAAATAAGTCAGTCAGAGAAAGACAAATATCATATGATTTCACTTATATGTGGAATTTAAAATGCAAAAAGGGGTGTTTGAGTGGCTCAGTCAGTTAAGCGGTGACTTCAGCTTAGGTCATGATCTTGCGGTTCATGAGTTCAAGCCCCACATCAGGTTCTGTGCTGACAGCTCAGAGCCTGGAGGCTGCTTCAGATTCTGTGTCTCCCTCTCTCAACCCCTCCCTCTCTCACACTCTGTCTCTCTCTCTCAAAAATGAATAAAACATTTTAAAAAATTATAAAATACAAACAGATGAACATTAAAAAAAAAGGAAAGCAAACATAATATAAACACAGAGAGGGAGACAAATCATAAGAGACTCTTAAATACAGAAAACAAACTGAGGGTTGCTGGAGGGGTGTTGGATGGCGAGATGGACTAAATGGGCAAGGGGCATTAAGGAGGACACTTGTTGGGATGAGCACAGAGTGTAATAAGTAAGTGATGAATCACTAAATTCTATTCTTGAAATCATTAACTGGGATTTAAGCTAAAAAAAATTAAATCCCTTAAAAATATATACACAATTATAAATAAAATAGAATAATAAAAATAAAACAAATCAAAACAAAATAAAATAAAATAATAATATAAAATAATGGTCAATGCACCAGAAATCACAAAATACCCTTCCCAGAGTCTTGCAATGAAAGATGAAAGACAAGGATGTAATAAAGATTACATTAAGGCAGCATGAAGAAACCTTATGTTCAAGTTGGGAAATGAACATAAGGCAATTATGAGTAATATCATCATGGCCAATATTTACTGACCGCATATATCAATGCTATTTGTTGGAAAACTGAGATTAAATAAGGATTATAGATTAAGGTGGCAAGAAGAAAACCTTGTGTTTAGGTTGGAAAAGAAGCATAAGGAAATCATCAATATCATCATGACCAATTATACTGACTACTACATCTATTAATGCCATTTGTTGAAAAACAACTGTCCATGGATCTCTCATGTTTCTGCACATCTTGCAAGCAGAGTTATTTGAATGTCCTCTTGTCCCAAACTATCTTTTCAAGGATGTAAAGAAGATAAAGTGTCTTCTTCCAGAACAAGTTTGTTTACTGTCCATCATAAAAGATTCAGGTTCCCTAAGCTCAGTGTTTTCTCCTATAACATAGCCCATTGCATATATAGATCTCACCTTGCCATATTCGTATTGCCCTTCAAAAACTAGGGTTCAGAAAATGAGAGCAAGAAAATGTGACACTTTAGTATCTGCTATTGCTATGTGTTTAATAAAGCCCTTTGTCTCCAACCCAAAAGTCTTATGTCTTCTGCCAGTACCCACAAAACTGGCAGGCTAATTGGCTGGCTTGTAAGTAGGGTAAAATCTTAGACCCTTCACAGTTCTTGGTGACTATAAGCATTTTATAAACACTATCCCCTAAGCATCTCAGCATTCTTTAAGAATAGTACTCCTACTATTTTCATTTCATAAATATATTCATTGAACACATATTGATCAAGTGCCAATTATGTGTCAGGCACTATTTGAGGTAGTGAAGATAGAGCTGTAAAAAATATAGAGAAAGTCCTTGCCTTCAGGGAGCTTTACAGTAGATGATGAATGAGTGTGATGATTAAATTAAGACCCAGAGAAACTATGCACCTTGCCTAGGGTCAAGTAAGTAATACTGTAAGTAACGGAGCCAGGTTGTATCTGAGCAATACGACTCTCTAAGCCAGAACTATTAACCACTATACTATAGTGCCTCCTACACTGTGGTGATTAAAAAAAAAAAAAGAGAGAGAGAGAAAGAAAAAAAGAAAAGAAAAAAGAAAAAACAAACCAAAAATCGCCTATTCATGAGATTTCCAAAGATTAGTGTACTCAGAATCATCTGGTACTATATCTCACTAAAAGAAACCAGGACTCCTGGAAGAAATGTCCTTGCAAGTCTGGAGCAGGAAGACAGGCTGAGAACATCTTGTTCTAGAAGAATGCAAAAAAACCAGAAAGCTAATCAGGAATAATGGGATTCTATCTAAAGGACAATTTAGGAGCAACCTAAATAGGCTTCCAAGAGGACAAATTTGAGCATCACTGAAGATAACTGCAATGGATTACAACATATGAAAGTTGTTCCATACGATACTTCTAAAAAAAAATCCACATTTACAGGATGCTAGGTTTTATGGAATGAACTTTGTTCCCTTTAACATTCATACACTGAAATCTTAATGCCAGTACCTCAGAATAGTGACTATATTTGGAGACAGAACACAAAGGTAATTAAGGTTACATGTGGTCATGTCGGTGAGCCTTAATCCAATATGACTGGTGCCCTTATAAGAAAGCATTAGGATAGAAACACAGACTAAGGGACAACTATATGAATTTAAAAAGAGAAGACAGCCATCTAAAAGCCAAGGAGAGTCCTCAGAATGAAATCAATCTTGCCAACATCTTGATCTCAGACTTCTAGTCTCCAGAACTGCAAGAAAATAAATTTCTGTTGCTTAAGCCACTCAATCTGTGTTGTTAGGACTGCTCTAGTAAACTAATGCACTAAAAAACCACCTCCTTGGGGCACCTGGGTGGCTCAGTCAGTTAAGTGTCCAACTTCGGCTCAGGTCATGATCTCACGGTTCATGGGTTCGAGCCCTGCATCAGTCTCTGTGCTGACAGCTCAGAGCCTGGAGCCTGCCTCAGATTCTGTGTCTCCCTCTCTCTATGCCTCTCCCCGCTTATGCTCTCTCTCTCTCTTAAAAATAAATAAACATTAAAAAAAATTTTAAAAACCACCTCCTTAATTTGAAAGCTGGTAAGAATCAAGCCACTATTCCATCTTTCCTATATGATCTGTGATTTAGGGTAACCAAACAGCTGATATGGGTAAGCTCCTTTTTGTTTTTACAAAAGAATTATGACTAATCAAACAAGAAGAAATAACAGAACTAGAGTATCACCATTTGCAATACTTAATGAATAGGCTTAGACAGTGAACATGAATAGCCGAAAAATAACAAAAAGAGAAAAGACCAGATATTACATACCTTCCTAATGGAAGTATAAAACATTACCTTTGACATTTCTTGGGAGAAAAAAAAAAAAAAACAGCCCAAATCTGATCAAGCCTCTAGATTTAACTGTCAATGTATATGAAATATAGGAACATGTTAAATGTCACCATAGGGTCACAATCAGTGAAATCCAGATGTGCAAAACCCTCTAAGACAATAGATCTGATTTCTGCAACAACAACAACAAATCTCCAAAAAACAAAACAACAAAAGGAAATGGAGGGAAAACCAATCTTAATGCACAGACCTTAGATACAAAATTCAAACTAGCTGTCACAGAGAGAGATAACTAGAGAAATGCAGACGTTGATTGGATATTTGATAATATTAAGGGATTTTTATTTTTTTGTTTTTTTAAATTTTAGTTTTTAATTTTTAAGCATGATAAATGGAATTGCGCTTTTTTTCATAAATGGAATTGGGCTTTATATCTCTTAGATATATAGTGTAATATTTACAAATGAAATAAATGACATGATGCCTGGGATTATTTTTAAAACAATCAGGATAAAGAAACAGGAGTGGATATATATGAAATAAGACTAGCCATATAGTGATAATTAATGAAGCTACATAGATGATGGATGTGTGGAGTTCATAACTCTATCCTCTCTCTTTTTATATTTCCATAACTTCCCTTATGAAAAGATAAAAAGATCTGTGGTGCTTATTAAAAATATATAGGCCTTCCCACCTCCCCTCAAGATTTTTATTGTGGGTTTAGGCCTAGTTGTCTGGATTGTAACCATCTTACCTAAGTTATTTTAACACAGGTGTGGGAGAAACACCAGCCTAGAGGTCACACACTTGGCAGCAAGCAGGCTTTAGGCACTAGGAAATGCTTATACTAAAGCACACACAGGTTCCTTGGCCCCCAGCAACCAGGTTAGTTTACAACAGCCAATGCTGATCCAGTCTGTCCTCTCCAGGAAAAGGACCAAGGATTGGATTTATGAACCACCCACTGAAATTAGCCTGAAAGGATTAAGCCAGCTTTCTTTCACAACAAACCATACATGTCTAATGTCATTTCAGGGGTATCTCATCCGTTTGACTTGTCTCCCTAGCAGCCTTCAAGTATAAAATGTAGTCCCTGAGACAGTGTCCCAGCTTTCCATTATCACTGAAGATAACAGAAAATAACAAAAACTTACAACTATTCTGACAGACAAGCAAATGCCAAAAAATGGCAGATGTTATGATAAAACAGATAGAAAAAACTGGCTTAAGAAAAACCAAAATCCAGGCTTTAACTCAGAAAAACCTAATATACCTCTGCATCTCCAGCAGGCACTCAATAAATGCACTGGGTTAATGAAACAAATAAACCTAATGAAACAATGCTCCCATGATGGGTAGAGGGTAGGGAGATGACTAGCAGAGGAAAGGAAAATGTGATCATCATCCTAAAGACTCAGAAAACTAAAACAATCTACCAGAGGAGCCAGCAGAAAGTATTAAAAAAAAAAAAAACCTCTTTAATATCCTAATTAGATTGCAAAAAGACTTACGAAAAAGTGCAAAAAGCCATAATGAAAGAAGCAGCTACGGTAAAAATAGGATAAAGTAAAAAGGAAGGTGAATTAAATAAGGAAAGAAACTAAAATTGAAAAAAGATTTAAATTCCCACTAAAACCAGTGAAGGTCAAAAGTGAAGTAAAAACAGATTCCAAACTATAGAAGACCCCAAAGAAAAGACAGGATATATACCAAAAACAAGCCTTCCAACCCACATGCAAGGCAAGAACACATTAAAAATAAAAAACAAGAAGGCAGAAATATGTCCAAACTTATCTGTTATGATGATCACTATAAATGAATTTAGCTCCTCTCTACTAAAGTCTCTCCGATTAAGGAAGACTACCTCTCAAAATAACCAGATTGGGTATATATCAAGTAGATAAAAATAAAAGAAAGAGGGCACCTGGCTGGCTCAATCAGTACAGCATGTGACTCTTGATCTCAGGGTTGTGAGTTCAAGCTCCATGGTGGGTGTAGAGACAATGTAAAAATAAAATTTTTTTAATAAATAAGAATAAATACAAGAAAAATGGAGTGGCATTATTAATATAAGACAAAGTAGACTTTAAGGCAAAAGCATTAAGCAGAACAGTGATTAGGATATACCAGTCATGAATTTGTATTTGTAAAATATCACTGAATTGAAAATAAAAAGAATTAAAAGACTAAGAGGCAAAAGTTATTAGACGTGCAAGGAAAGTTGAGCTTACAAAATCTGACACCATTAAAAGAGCACACACCTCTCCATCTGGTATATTCTATAGGAAAAAATTACAAAGCACAGAGGATTGGAATAATATAATTGATAATATTAAAGGATTTGTGTCAGATTTGTAACGCACATATTAAAAATACATCTTCCTTTTAACCATCAATGGAACATTTATAAAAATTGATAATACATCAAGACACAAAGAAAACCTCAGAAAGTTCTTAAGTATAAATGACACAAAGCCAAAGTCTCAGTTCCAAAGCAATAAAATTAGTAACTAATTTTAAACAATAAAAAATACCAGAAATTTTTAAATACTATACTGAATAATGCATAAAACAGACAAAAAAAATCTGCAACTACAGGTAAGTTTAAAAATAACAGGACTACCACTTATCAACACTTATAATCAGATACACTCCAAAGAAAATGCACAGCCTTAAAGCTTTTCAATATTAGAGATGCAAACAAAAATTTTGATGTCCACTTACTGATACCTCCAAAAAAAAAGTGGGGGGGGGGGCTGGAAATTTTTCATTTACAGTAAGAAATTAAAGGACTTAAAGCACAAGTCCATAGTTTAAGATAACACACTTCAGAATGAACCAGTTTTAGGCCACCTGCACCCAGCTGATGGATTGATAAAGTTAAATAATACCAGATGCTTCCATGTTTTCATAGGGCACGGAGGTAAAGAGGGCAGGAAGGCAGAGAGTCATGAGTTTAAAAGAGTTCAAAAAGTAGAGACTGAGGACACAGAAAAGAGTTTAATATGCATCCATTTTTCTTAGTATAAGTACTTTTATTCTAACATTAATTGAAACTAAACAGACAAGTAGTGCCGGCATGAAGTTCTATTTTACATCAGTTATTCTGGGAAAATGAATTTACTTGATTGCCTATAAAGGCTGTGGTTGCTAACAGTTCTGAGAATCAAGAATAAAGGAAAATATCTAGGTCTGTGAACTACTGCAGTAGCAGTTTTCATTATTTATTTCATTTCAAATAAAGCCAGTATTCTGATTAGAAAATGGACAGTCCACATCTGCTTAGTATTAGGCGAGTATTAGTATTAGTTCTAGGAATAGCTACTATTCTTCAAGCACCTGAGTGTGTGAGGAACTGCATACATAACACTTCTTAACCTAAGGACTGAAAGGGACAGGTTGGCATCACCAATTTACCTAGGAGCCAACTGATTCCATACTGGGCCAAAGCCATGCAACTAGCAAAGATACAAAGTCGGGATTCCAACCCCAGATCTCAACACAGTATAAATATTAAGTAGAACTATACAGCTTAGGATCAGGTTAGAGACAAATTATAGGCTCCCGCTAACCCTAGTCATGTGACCTTGGACACTCGCTTATTCAATAAATATTTATTAAGCATCTTCTGTGTGCAAGCTTCTGTGTTTAGATATAGAAGTTCAGGGGCGCCTGGGTGGCTCAGTCGGTTAAGCGGCCGACTTCGGCTCAGGTCATGATCTCGTGGTCCGTGAGTTCGAGCCCCGCATCGGGCTCTGTGCTGACAGCTCAGAGCCTGGAGCCTGCTTTGGATTCTGTGTCTCCCTCTCTCTGACCCTCCCCTGTTCATGCTCTGTCTCTGTCTCAAAAATAAATAAACATTAAAAATAAAATTTTAGATATAGAAGTTCGGAGTTCCCAAATCTCAAAAAAATGTGATCAAATATACTATCTACCTCATAAAATCCTTATTGTAAATTAAAGACATTTTTCTCATTCAAATATATCACACCAGAGCACCTGACTCATTATCACAGTCACCTGAGGGCTAGTAACGTGAAACACAATACAATACAATCCTTTCAAAAACCTCCCCCAGCATTTTCATGGTTGGCCAGATTTAGGAACCTGAAAAATAACTGCATTTTTGCTTCTTAAAAAAGATGTTTTGCTTATTAACATAAGTTAAATTAATAAGAATGAACTCAAAAAGAGAATGTTGCATTTTTTTTAATGTTTATTTATTTTTGACAGAGAGAGTGAGCACAAGCAGGGGAGGGGCAGAGAGAGGGAGACCCAGAATATGAAGCAAGCAAGCTCCAAGCTGTCAGCACAGAGCCTGACGTGGGGCTCGAACCCACAAACCGCGAGATACGACCTGAGCCAAAGTCAGACACTTAGCTGACGGAGCCACCCCAAGAGCCCCAAGAGAACATCACATCTTAAGTACTGTAAGTATAGCACATTTGAGGTGACTAGAATATTATTAAGCTTTAGAAGGGCTCAGCAAATTCCAAGCAGTTTAAGAATAATAAAAACATGGTTCCTGAGCTTGGGAGAACTAAAGCAAAGTACAGTTGAACTCAAAGAGAAAATTCTTTGCCACAGAGACATGCCACCTTGCCCTTGAGAAAGATAAGTTTCCATGTAAAGAACGTTAAGCAGAAGAGACATCAGATCCACTCTTCTGCAAATACTCCTGAGGGAATCTGTGTGGTTAGAAAAAAGAGGGAAACATTACCACACTCCAGGTCTATGAAGAACTGGAGACAATGGCTGCAGCATTTCCCTCAATGAACTGCTCACTCAAATCAACTTTTCTAGCACACTCACACAGTAATTGCCCAAACCTAGAGGAAGAGAACTCCTGAGAAATGAACCTACTTTTGTTTTAACACACACACAAAGTCAGGCACCCAGTCCCTCTCTAAAGGCCATAAATAAAGTAGCCAATAAGTCTCTATTAACAATAATACTAATTATTACTTTACATCTAAAATGTATACATCCTTAAAATGTGGTCCAAGCACTTTATACTTACTCACAGTCCATATAAGCAACCCTGTAAGGTTTGTAGTACTATTATCTCCATCTAATAATGTAGTAGTATCTTTACCCCCATTTTATAGATGAGGGAACAGAGGCAATAGCAATGTTCCCACCAAGCTGCCTATGTATATCACTATCATACAAAAGTGCCTTGGAGTAAAGATGTTTCAATTTGTCCTTAACCAGCTAAAGGCAACAGATGTGACTCCATGCAAAATGTAACATTAACAACTTTTGAATCTGGTGTTACAGGCCTCCCCAGGTACTACCTGCCCACATCAGCCACCCAGGATAAAATTCTATTTCTGTTTATTAATAAAAAGTATCAAAACAGAATAGACTCTGATTCTGATATTTTTTCACTAATTATATATTAAGAGTTTTCCTAAGCATATTATCTAAATTTTTGTTTGCAATCTTATCTCATATCAAAAGAATTTTAAGCACCATAAAGCTACAATAAGGCAATGCAACAATAGTTAAAAACAGACTTTGAAGCCAGAGGTTGGCCTCTTACTAGCTCTATCACTTCAGCTAAGTCATCTCACTTTTCTGCACTTCATCTGTGAAGTGGGTATAGGCCTTCATGAAGCGGGGGCAAAAATTAAAGCATGAAGTTCCTAACAAAATGTCTGGTAAAATAACTTAGTATAGAGGAAACTGGAAGTAGGGAATAGGTCAGAGAGGAAATAGGGGAAGTCACAGAAACCATATAATGGCTTATCTTACAGCCAGGTATACAGACAACACTGATCTGCCTGGTATAGGATGGGAGAGGGGACATTGAGAGCACCAATGAAGGCAAGATAGGTGGCAAAGAATAATCCTAAGAAAATCCTTCTCTTCTCAAACCTCCTTTCTCAGAAGCCCACCTCCTGCAACCTAGGTAGTAAAGTAGGAGATGGCCTGGAAGCAATTGCTGAAGCCCCTTCCCCAGGACTGATACCACCCAGTACTAAGACTCCATGCAGTTCTGTGCACAGGCTACAGTACAGGGTTCAAGAATAAGGAAAGGCCAGGTTAAAGGCCAGGCACAGAGGGGACATTTTAAAAAGGTATGGCTGTCAAGGTAAGCAGAGGAGCAGAAAAGCAATGTAAGCAGGTAGAAGAGTCAAAAGAAGAGATTTTATTTTAGAAGACGGACAATCTCAGAAAGCTTGTAGGCAAGTGAGGAAAAGATATACAGGAAAGAGTACAAAGTAAGTGGACCCATACTCAGAAAGAACAGTATTTGGTTAAAAGAACATAGCTAGTAGGCCCAGACTTGGTGAAGAAGACCAGAGAAGAGAGGGACCATCAAACTATAGTAAGATTTTAAAAGGATGAGGTGTGATTTGCCTAAGAATGGGATTGATCTCAAAAAAAGAAAAAAAAAAAGCAAGAAAAAAAGAAAAGATATTTTGCTAAAAGGGATAGGTCTATGGTAAAACCTGGAGAGATCAGGAAAAGTGGAATAGATCTGGAGCACTGGCTACAAAGACTAAAACAACAGTATAATAATGATATAGACAAAAGTATAGCTGGCTCTATAAGTCACGATTTAATAGAATTTTCCTATAATTACCCTTTCCAATGTCTGAACATCCATATGCCCTGACTTCCCCCATTGACAATGAGGTTCTGTGGCAAAATATATCCTTGGAAATATATTCTTTGTTAAAAAATAATCTCTACCATGACTACATATAGAAAAAGAGATGCCAAAAAAAAAAAAAAAGAAAAAGAAAAAGAGATGCCATTATCATAAGAGCATAATTTGAGATCTCTTGACATTCTTTCACTGAAAAACTACTTTGCACATAGACAATTTACTATTTGTGTAGAATATAACAATGAATAAAAATTCTATCTGCCTTCAAGAACACTACCATCTAGTCCAAGAGATGAGAAATGCAAACTACCATAGTACACATAGAAAAGCATGATAAAGATGGCAAAACACAGCACAACACATAGAAGAACTCTAACTTAAATCCAAGATAACTCATTCGTAAAAAGAGGCAGCTGCTCTTCATAAGAAGAAATTTAAATGTATCTTCAAAACTTGATTTCAGGAAGTTGCAATAGTAAGGTCCACAGAGAGTACAAAAAGGTTATGCAAAATATGTACATATATGTATATACATACATATATATACACATATATATTTTTTAAGGTTCTCTATTTTGAAATTAACTGCCAAAGTAAATAAATTAAATTCTTACTTAAAAAATGGAAATTTAAGGTGATACACCTTTCTGATCATACTGAAAGATATAATACAGCAGTGGCACAATTTATTGACAAAGGCCAATCATGAAGTATGGGTTAACTGCAGGTAGATTAAGCAATTCTCAGTCTGTGGTGTGAATGACAGCAACTGGGGCACTTCAGGACTGCTCAGAAGTACAGGATTGAATCAATGAAAGCCAGAGAATTGGCAAAACTGGCCACCAGTGTAGGCAGAAATGCCAGAGGTTGGGCAAGGCATATTTCAAAATATCAAAGGAACTCTCTCACGGAAATAAAAGAAGAATAATGTCAGAATCTCACCTTACAGAGCCCAGACCAAATAAAAAACACCTGGGTCTTTCTGGAGAGACTCTAATGCTGCAGAGAAAGGTATACACCAGAACTAATCTGTTTTCTCAGTTGTTCCCCTGGCCAGGGGCTAGCCCCAGTATACTAACCCCAAATTTGGTCATAAATCTTGATCTTTTCATCATTTGAATTTCCTAAGGAAAAAAAAGTTATTAGCAAACACAAAAATGGCTTGGAAAATGAAGTTCAGGACTTAAAAGCTAATATGAAAGTTGAATTTTTCCCTTTTTTCTCACTGTCTTAAAAAAAAGACAATTGTGTATGATAAAGCTATATGACTGCCCACCATATCTATACTTCACTACTTGAGTAACTTGTTCCTTGTAAACACATAAGCAAATGCAAATTACATACACAGAGCAGGATGCTGCTTTGGAAATAAATAATAACCAATGTGAACAAATCCTCCCATTAATTCCTAAGTATTTTTCTGAGATTTCCAAAATAATTGATAAACAAAAATATTTTTTCCAATGTCTGTTAGACCCTTAGAATGATGAGACTGCAAGAAGCATACGTCATTAGCTATTTCCTCTCCAAGACATGTGTAACAATACTATGTAAGACAGATCTATGAAATTCCACTTTTAAAAGGATTCATGAAAAAGGTACATATCAACAAGGAATATAACTAACCCTTCTTAATGCTCAGTTCCCACTCACCCTTCTCTTCAAAAAGTGTCTTTCCATTCCAAATGGATAGAGAAGATGTGGTGTATACAATGAAATATTACTCAGCAGTCAAAAAGAATGAAATACTGCCATTTGCAACAACATGGATGGAACTAGAATGTATTATGCTAAGCAAAACAAGCCAGTAAGAGAAAGATAAATATCATTTGATTTCACTCGTATGTGGAATTTAAAAGAGAAAACAGATGAACATAGGGAAGGGAAGGAAAAATAAGATAAAAAAGGAAAGCAAACCATAAGAGACTCTTAAATATAGAGAACTGAGGGTTGCTGGAGGGGTATTGGGTAGGGGGATGGGCTAAATCAGTGATGGGCACTAAGGAAGACATGTGTTGGGATGAGCACTGGGTGTCATATGTAAGTGATGAATCACTAAATTCTATTCCTGAAACCATTATTACACTATATGTTAACTAAGATTTAAATATTTTTTAATAGTGTCTTTCCATTCAATAAGTGGAAAATCTATTCATCCAAATGATCAAGAAAAACACTTAGCATTCATCCTTGACTCCTCCCTTCTTTTTATTCCCCAAATCTAATCCATCAGCAAATCTTATCAGTTCAAGTTCAAAGTATCATTCTGATTAGTCTACTTTTCTCACCTCCCCTGCCTACACTCCTATCCAACCCACCATCACCTCTTGCCTAGACTACTATACCAGTCTCCTAACTGGTGCATTCTTTTCCACACTTGACCATATAATTCATGTGGCAAAAGTGATCTTAAACCATAAATGAGGTCACACCACATTCTTAACAAAAACCATCCAACAACTGTCACTCAGAATAAAACCTAACCTCATTATCAAGGGTCAAGAAGCCCTGAGAGGATCGGGGACCTTACCCACCTCCTAACCACCCTTCTCATCACTCTCTTACTCATTATGCTCCTGGCCTCTTTCTGTTTCTAAAACATAATAACCAGGCTTGTTGTACCTTGAGGCTTTTGCACTACTGTTTATTCTGTCCAGAAAGATATTCTCCAATATCTTTATATTTCAACACAAATCTCATTTTTCAGAGAGGCCATTCCTGACCTAAACCACCCTGTTACTCTCCAGTGCAGTGCTTCTCAAACTACCTGTGAAGAAAGGCGGCTTTCTTGTTTTAATTTCTTATCTATCATGGAACTATTCTTTTGTAAAATACAGTAAAAATTATTTTCTTTATAAAATGGAATTTAAAAAGGACATACAGGAGCACCTGGGTGGCTCGGTCAGTTGAGTGTTCGACTTCGGCTCAGGTCATGATCTCACAGTTTGTGAGTTCAAGCCCCGTGTCGGGCTCTGTGCTGACAGCTCAGAGCCTGGAGCCTGCTTCAGATTCTGTGTCTCCCTCTCTCTCTGCCCCTCCCCTACTCGTGCTCTGTCTCTCTCTGTCTCATAAATAAATAAACCTTAAAAAAATTTAAAAATAATAAAATAAAATAAAAAGGACATACAAAGCATAAGTTCAAAATTTGCATTAGTAGCATCAACAGACAAAAATTTTCTCTATCACGTTACTAGGAGTCTCTCACTTTCTGTGCTTATCCCACTGTGAACTGGCAAACTGAGCAGATTAGACTATGATACTGCTCCAATGTGTCACCAGTCTTTCCTTTGCACAGCACTTGGCACACCTTTGGTCCATTTATGTATGTATCTGTCTGTACCTGACACTATTCTCAGCACTGGAGTTGCACAACAGAAGAAAGAGACAAGACCCCTGCTTTCTCAGAGCTCATGTTTTATGGAGAGGCCCAGGGAGGCATATTAGTCAAGACAAGGCAAAGCCAGGATTTGAACTTAGGTCTGACTCTAAAGTTTTTCCCGGCTTCTGAAAAACACTCAGCACTTAGCTAAGCAGTGAAATGTGCAAGTTTGTATGCATCATCATCTGTTCCTGAAAATACGGCACTCTTATAATTGTATAGTCTTCATATTACTTCTAACGTGTCTATTCAGATATCAACTTTAATACATAACTGTGAGGAAGAAAAGATATTTTGCTAAAAGGGATGGGTCTGTGGTGATACCTGGAGAGATGAGGAAAAATGGAATAGAGCTGGAACACTGGCTATGAAGACTAAAACAACTATATAATGATACAGACAAAAGCACAGATTTGTACTGTGTCTCCTGCTAGTGTTATTCCATCCTACATGCAAGTTCCTTCATCCACTTCCCAGATCAGCAGTGATGACATTTAGGATTTCTCCCAAGACATAATCAGTGCCTCAGAAGAAAATTCTAGCTGCCATACTAGGGCCATTTTTAGAGAACTGGGACCATGATGGTGTTAATCCTATTAAATATATAAATATAACTCCATGTCCTTAGACCTCATCAGCTTGTGATGAAAAAAAAAAAGTCCATTCAAAACACATTGGCCCATATCTATATAATGAGCAGACCTTGAATTGTGTAGGATTATCTCATACATGCTGAGATTCTTGCCACTCCTGTTTAACCATTCACCATCTCCCCAACTCTCCATATTCATTACCCACGGTTTATAGAAAACTGAGAACTAGATATATTTAGTAAATATCTGTCAAAAAATAATTACTACATATTTGTTCAAACTTTATTCTATTAAATACAGTGTTATATCCTTACAAAGAATTCTCAAAGTTGCCTAGGCTTCAAATCCCCAAAGCTACCAATATCGAAGCTGCCACTGTGGTTCTAATGCAGCCAAACTAGAACTGAGAACCAAGGTATTTTACTATGAAAAATCAAGTACCCTATGGACAAAAACTTTAAGAGAAATAGGAAAGTGAAAGGTGTTCATTTTTAAAATGTACAGGCACTGTTGTGATGTTTTAATGTACCATGTTATTAGAATATTATTTGCATAGGACTTCAAAAATCACGTTTATGTTATTGCAATGTAGGATTGAGCCTACTCCTTAAAAATACCAAAAGTGCTAATTAAATCCTGGCATAAGTCTACCTATTCAGTTTAGCTGATTCCCAGAATAAGGCCAAGGACACTGTTTAAAGATTTCCATTAAAACATCTGAATATCTGGAACAACTTGGATGGTGGGGATCTGCAACAACCCCCAAGAGTTACTTCCACAGAAACAAAGTGCTAGCTAGCCTTCCTATAATAAACACTCTAGAAAAACTTTAGCTCTATATTTGGTGTCCCCTCCAGCTGCCTTTAAGCATTTACTCTAAAATACGCTGAAGACCATTGTTTAATTTTGTTCACTAATTTAAAGAAAAAAAAATCCATTCTGTCAAGCAAGGACTAGAAACCACAAACCACCTACATAGATTTACTTATCAAGATCTGACTAACCAAAGTGTAGGACTTAAATCACTAGTTTCCATGTACTAATACTCTAAAGTAAATGGGAACCTGAAAAAAATTCTTTACTTAGTTATTTGCCACATTTCACAAATAAATAGATATACACGTATATCTATTTATATATAATGTTATGTATGTGACAAATGTGATACTTTCAACTAAAAGTGAAGTCTACTATTAACCATTCATGATACTGTATGTTTAAAAACAATGTTTTTAAAACTTTGCCAGATCACTAAAATATCCTAAAGGATTTTTCCTCTTTAGGTTATCATATATAGCGTGTCTTCTTTACTGATTTTGTAATGGTATTATTTAAGACCTGAGATGTTCTTCATCTCAATCAGAATTCAAGTCAGATTCACAAAAGAAACAGTAAATAAGTTGGTTTCGGTTGGTTGGTCCTTTCTGCACTCAGGAGAGAAGGTGCCTCCAGTTGGTAAAGCATTCCTGACTCAGTCCAAGGACAGACCTTTACATAGACCATCAGATTCTGCTTCAGCTCCACCCTCGTGGTTTGGGACAAAGTCACAGAGATTACCAAGTCCTATAACATGCTTAGGAAACAAGTTTCATTCTTTCATTCACCACTTAACAAGCATTCACAGTTCTCTAGATTTGATTTACCTGTGGCCCCATTAGTCACAATCACAAGATTGACTTTCATCCAACTAGACCTAAGCTACTCCTTGGAGAGGTACCAAGCTCTTAGACAAAACACAAAATGGAAGGAGCACAAAAATGCCTCACAGTCTTCCAAGTAGAAAACACCCATACCATGAGAGATACAGTGCTAAGTGTTTGCTATCCATCATTCCATTTAATCAACCCACAAGGCGATGGAAATAGTACCCCCACTATTCCCATTTTTCAGAAGAGAACATAAAGGTTTAAAATGAAGTTAAGAAGCTCTTGCTTAAGTGGCATGTCAAGCAAATAAAACAGTGAAGGTTTAAAATCTGGGCTGTGACTTTTATCTATCTTTCTTTCACTGTAATAGATAACATAAAATGGCATCCATATTAGGAGGGAACTAGTAATGGTTTTCAAGCTGAAATTGTTTTATTCAAAGGCACTGTCCCTTAAAAATGTTTCCAATATAGTCAATTACTAAAGAGCAGAAAATTACAGATTTAAACCAACACTTTCATTTCAGAATCACTGAACTCAATTCTTTCCTCTAAAACACTAGAAAACAATACTCACAAGTAATCTGCCCAGGAAAGCAGAGCAGTGAAGTCTCCAGGCCCCTTGCAGAGCTTCCAGTTTAGAAGGGACAAAAATAGCACTCTAATCCAGACCAATTAATAACTGACAAATTAACTACCTATACACTCAAGCTCTTTCTTTTCTCTTCAGGCTGACAGCTGGCCACATCCCTAGAAGAAACACATCCATTTCCATAGAAGAGGGAGGACTTAAAGTAAGGAGGTAATTTGGGTGCACAAGGGCTCCTGCACTGCACACAACTGGAATATGGATTTTATTATCTTCCGTAAATACTCAGAGCTCTCTCCTTAGACACATAGTCCAATTTAGTTAAATTCATCAATGGTCAAATAGAAGTGATTTTAGCTTTCCAACCAACCTCCTCCTTGAGTTCCAAAATAAAATGTTCCATTTTGATATGGATTGGGTTCATTACTGAGGTAGGAAAAGGTAGTTAGAGGTTTTAATTCCTATTCTTTGCAGTAGTGAGATATTTTCCAGGTAACCTCAATTCTAAAGAATTCGACAAATACTTATTATTCCCTCATCTACAATGACTGAGGTTCTTTACTTAGTGCTGCAGGGGTATCAAGATGAGTAAGCCTCAGTTGTCAAGGAGTTTAATGTCAATACTAAGATAAGCCAATAATTAAGGAACTGTAACATGCTGCAGAGGAATCAGAGGCAGCCAAGAGCACATCTGTTAAAGGAGGGATCAGGAAGCCTTCCTCCATACCTAATACTTGAGCTGGGTCATGATGAACAGTGGGAAAGCAACAGAGTGAGACCCAACGTAAGAGGACACCATTCCCACAAGCAATAATGTGGGTACACGAGAAAGGTGAAGCAGGGTAAAAGAACAGTCAATCATCCACTATGGCCAAACTTGTGATACACATAAGGGATAAAACTGTGATATCTGTGGAAAGGCTAGAATGCTAGGCTAAAGCATTTAGGTTAATTCACAGTATCAGCACAGAAGAAAATGGACCTCATATTGATAAAAACTTGTGGGGAAGACTGAATGCAGTACAATCAGTGAGACTGCAAAATTCCAGGTGAGAGTTAATAAAAAGGAAAAAGCAGGGGGTGGGGAAGGAACAGAAAACCATTCAAAAGGAACTGGTATTTTAGGCCTGGGTAACAGGGAGACAAATCAAGCTAATAACAACTGGGAGTTGAAGTTAATGGTGAGGAAGAGGCAGGGGTGGGGGGTGAGGGGAGATGCAGAAGTCAGGAGTGTAGATGTTTTTTTAACCTGTGTTGATTTTGAGATTTAGGGAGAACATCCAAGTAGAGATAGCAAACGGACAACAAGAAATGCAGGCTGATTTATGTTTGGAGGGTTAATTTTCCAATCCATAATGATGATTCCCAAATCTATATGATTTGTCAGAATCAACTGGGAAGCAAAGACCCCAGGCCTCACCTTAAAAATCCTAACTAAATAGATCTCCATGGGACCCAAGAATACACAGTATTTAGAAGCCAAGAATGCAGCCATTGCTCTACATGACTCTGCTCACTCTGCAGTTCATAATCTCCTGCTTTATAGTTCTGAATATACTTCCAGAACATACTTGGATGGCATTTACAGAATATGAAACTAGTACACCTCTCTGGAGGATTGGAAACATACTTTCACATCTGAAAATAATTATTTCTCAGTCTGTATCCCACTGGTTATAGGGAATGGCTTTGATATTCTACTACATAACTGATGGTTTAGGTCTACAAGTACCAACCACTACAACACAAAGATCAATTCTGCTCAAATTTTCTGTGACCAAGATAACTAATGGATTCCATGACTACCAGGTTAATGACACATATAGTAGTTCTCTCTTTAAATGATGGAACTCAGTGAGATGAAAGGATAACTTGCATAATCAAACATAAACCTTTTATAGATTTCAATAACTTTTCTTCATATTTCAACAGATTTCTTTCTCATCCTAAATCCTCTCAGTACTGCTATCTCCTTTCTCCTCAGGTTCAAGACAGAGGTGAGGTCACTAAGGTCACTCAGGAAGGCAACTCACCCAACTGAAAACATTCAACTTGCCACTTTTACTAAAAGTACAAATGTTTTTTTTTTTTTATTTTTATATTTTGTTCCTAAAAAAATAACCAGGAGGGAAGAAAAAAAGATCAAGTATGGAATGAAAATCTGATATTACAAGCCACAGGAATTTTTTTTTTTAATGTTTGTAATAAAAGACCAAACATAGTTTGTAATAGAGTAACACCAACCCAATTTATTGCCTGTTTTTTTCCCTTATGTTAAAAAAAAATACTAAAAGACAACCTTTTATACACTCATTATTGATAATTGTGCTGTCTTTACACAGCATTTCTTGTTTAATTCTTACAGTTGTCTTATTATGTAGGTAATCTCATTATCTTCATTCTACAGGGGGAGAAAGCCATGCTTAGACAAGTTAAGTTTCTGTTCAAGGTGTCACTTCTTATAAGGGGCACAGCTAGAATTCCCACCCAGTGCTTCCTGATGACAGTGTCCTCTTGGCCATTATCCTAAGGGCCTAACACAATACAAGAGAGAATGTAAAGGTAGAGGAAAACAGCTTATTTTTGAAATGCTCTATACAGGACTTTTTTCTGGATCCTGTCTGTGATCAAATTACCTCACTTTCCCTTACACAGCATATATATGTGTCTTCTCACACACCAGACTGAGCTCTCTCAGGAAGGAAAACAAGTGTCATTCACCCTGACACTGCCTGACAAAGAAAGTTCTTAACAGCGTTATTGAATGAACATGACCAAGTAATTTGCTACGTCTTTACCACTGGCTCTCACAGCCAATGTTCCCATAGCCCTAGTAGACTGAAATCAATGGCTGTCCATTCCAAACCAATCCAAAAGTTCTTTCCTTTTGGTATGGGTTTGTTTTTGTTATTAATTTTGAAATACTTTTGAACACTGGGATCTCTGAAACTACTAGGTCTCTAGAACTGCTATGGAGAATGGAACTTGCTTACAGCTTTAACAGTTAGAAACTCTCCCAAAATAAAACTTGTCTTCAAGTATGAAAAAAAGGAAGGAAGAGGGCTAGAAATTTATGGCAACATTCTGATTAACAGAATCACTGAGGGATGTTGCTGGCTTAGGGGATGGAGACCAGGAATGCTGGCAGTACTGCAATACCTGGAACAGTCCTACAGCCAAAGACTGTCCTTCCCTCTCAGTTTTCAAAAGTCCTGCTGGGTATTCCTGTGCATTTAAAAACAACAACAACAACAACAACAACAAACCTGTTTTCTAATTATCTGAGCACAGATCCTAACTACGTTTTTACACAGACACAAAGTATGTATTAAAGAGTATGTGTTAAGGAAAACTGCTATTTTATTCCAAATTTACCCAAATTGGTCTATTTCAAAAAACAAGGATACCAACAGCATGGCCGCTAGTGTTGCAGAGGTGCCACTGCCCTTCACTGGTGTCACAGTTTGGATTTGCAGCCATCACATCTGGGATTCGAGCTGAGGTGCACACATCTGAGTGCTTCACCAAATGTTCTGATGCAACAGCATCTACACCTTTATATACAGAAACACAAATTCTCCTTACAAATTACTTTCTCTTTTTAGCTGCACTAAAAACAGTATATAGATTTTTTTTTTAATGTGTGGTAGTTAAGATGTGTTAACCATGAATTTCATTTTAAGACTGTAAAAGCACCAAACTCACAGGCAACAGCCACATCGATCCCTGAAACAGTGAAAGCTTAGTGAAAGTGCTTTTTAAAAAATGACATATAAATATTACCTGTCTTTCTCAATTCAACATGACGCAAGTCAAGCTAGGTAGTTCCCAAACCTCAGGAAATCCTGACTTAATCTCAGCTTTGTCAGCAGTTTGGACTACGTGTATATGAGGAGAGGCACCAATTGATCAAGGCAGTTTTGTATTCTATACTTAAGTTCTTTTCATATCAAAGCTAAATTTTTAAATTTATTGTCATTTCTGAAGCAACATACACAGTAAAACTAATTAAAAAGAATTTAGAATTTTAAAGCAGGAGGAAGGGTATTAAAATACAATGCAAAAATTTTTGAAAGCTTATAAAGAAATATGAAAAATAAAGTTAGGGGAAATATGCTTCACAATTCTTAAAGGTCTATTCCTCCTGGGATACACATATACAGTTGTTTAAACCCAATAAATAAATATATCTAAAAGGATTATAACACTAAATGATATCTTTAAGCATTTTCTACCAATTTTACTTCCTTACTTATCAATCAACTTGCTTTACACACTTCTAATTTATCATTATGACAAAAAAGATTCCACTTTTATACCAAGCCACCAGCATAAATAAAAAATAAGTAGGATTAAAAAGTTCTACACACACATGGGGCGCCTGGGTGGCTCAGTCGGTTAAGCATCTGACTTCAGCTCAAGTCATGATCTTGCAACTTTGGAGTTCCAGCCCCGTGTCGGGTCTGTGCTGACAGCTCGGAGCCTGAAGCCTGCTTCAGATTCTGTTTCTCCCTCTGTCTCTGTCCCTCCCCTGCTTGTGCTCTGTCTCTCTCTCAAAAATAAATAAACATTAAAAAAAAAAAAAGTGCTATACACACATACACACACACACACACACGCTTTTTTTTTGTTTGTTTTATTTTCCTAATCATGGGGGAGGAGGAAACATACATGCAGCTTCCTCTATACCGTTCACATACATTGATAGTTTTATTATTTTTTTATTTTTTTCTCTTACAGTGAAAGTATTTACTTGTAATTAACATAATTAATAATTTGATTTAAACTATTTCACATATCATTGTCCCCCAAACAACAATAGTTTAAAAAATAAGTCTATTGAGTGCAGTATAAGATTTCTTTGGGGGTTATTTGGTCTTTTTGTTTCATTGATAGTTTTTTTAAACCACATCAATTTCTTTAACAAAAACTAATATCCTAACAAAGATGGCATTGTTTAAGATTCTTGATTACCACACAGCTAACCGTGTATACAAGGGGGAAAATTAGTATTTTTATTATTAGTTAATAGAACATATTTATTAGTCAACAGAACATATATCAAGACTTTCAGACACCGTAACACTGCCTCTGAGCAGTTAGAGTAGAGCAGTGTTAAATAAATGCTATTCTGCTTTTTTTAAAAAGTGTCTTTGGAATTATCAGCCTTCACTAAAATGACACAAAAACATGCTTAATAATATCAATAAAAATTCTGGTTTTCTTTCTGAGATAATTACACTTACATGAAATTAACAACAACAAATAAAATCACGGTAGTTTTAATACAAGTTTTTTAAAAACCTTTTTTATCTTTTCTCCAGCAAAAGTTGTAACCAGAGTTAACACAAAGAAAAAAAAAAAAAAACCCTGTTCTGAATTTCACCTTTTCCCTTTTCGAATTTTATAATAAAAGTGATAGTCTTAATGACTGTCCAAAAATTCTCAAGTAAAAGACCTAGATAAACAGAAAACAGAAAATTTTTAAACAAGTGTTTTATGCTCTCATATGCCTTAAACTTATCAGAAAAAAAGTCATAACTCCAGGAAATCTGTGATTAAAAAATAAAGAGAACCAAAATTAAGATGTGTCTCGGTCTGCCAAAAAGGCAGAATCCCAAGGGTTAATTTTATTTTAATTTTATTATACATACATTCTAAAATAAAGCAAATATTCTGGCATTTTAAATCTTTTTTTGTCTATGCTGGTAGGAACCTACATAGCAACCTTTCTTATCATGTAACAAAATTGGTTTCTTTAATTCCTCTTGGGCAATAATAAGTCCACAAAAACTATGTGTTGATTTTTTAGGTATTGTATCTCTTCATTTTTCTAAAGAATGCAAGCATAAAATAAGACAATATAAACCAGGCTAACAGTTTAAATTTCAAAAGTGAAATTTAACAACATATCTATTAATTAGTGACTTAATAACATAACTTTTAAATTTTTTTTTGCAACTGTGGAAAGTATATGTCAAAATAAACAGATAAATAAATTATCATAACATTCTAAGATGACAATTTACGGACACTCACTTCTGCCAAAAAAAAATAATGTTCAAGTTTTCTATATATTTAGCAAAACATAGTGTTTGGGTCCAAAACTTGTAAATCCTAGTCAGTGACACAATTCAAAAAGGCAAACTTCTGTTTTAACATTCTAAGACTATGTGAAAAAAGTCAATGCTCACAATGGTTTTTGTTAAAAGTGGAAAGCAACTGCAAAACTTAAGTATAATTATCCAGGACTAAGAAGTGCAGATGCTATATACTTGAGCCACCTGGTGGTTTATTTCCCTCACTGCATGAATAAACACCTTGTGCTATGAACAAACTTTGAATTGGATACTACATATTTTACTTTTGATACCAGGACCAAAAAGAATTTACACTTACCAAAATTTAGTAACAGTGTAGGTCACAAGGCACAACTCCACTCAGAAGCACTTAAAAAAAATTCACAGGGCTAAGCACGGAATCCACACCTGAAAATTTATCATAGTGGGCCTCTATTAATTGTTCTTATGTCTTTTCAACAGTGTTTGATGCCTACACTAAGTGTTGAATCCAAAATAAATTCACAGTACCTGTAGATCACACAGCAGGCTTGCCTGTGGTTTATTTACCTCTTGCCCAGGTCTGGGCAATTCAGAATAGCAAACTTAACTTCTAACAGGGCACTGTCTTAACTGTCAGCAAGGTGGCAATAGGTGCTCAGAGACATCATTTAAAAATCAGAGAAAAAAGTTAAACAAGGTATACTCTGTCAACAAGAGGAAAGTTGCAGAATGCCAATCTTTATGACTCTGTTTGACATCAAATTGTGACAACCAAAAGAATTCCCAAGGAGACTCTTATGGTGGTCAAATTTTTATAAAATCAGATTATGTCCAAAGTATACCTTTATCTTAAAATAGCCTAGCAGCTAGAGTACATTAGACAATAGCCATGACAATCCTAATGATGAGAATTATCTAAAACTTGACTCTAAATGGATATCTACCAAAACAAACAAACAAACAGACAGACAGACAAAAACAGTGACAATTTGAGACTTTTAATTAAGTGAATGGGATCAATGAGGTGAACTGGGTATAGCAGCAGTCCCACACCCCTCTTTGGAGAGACAACTTCCTCACTCTTTCAGTGGTCTTTTCAATGGAGAACCAATAAAACTCAGCTATTAGCAAACTCACACACACATTATAACCACTACTCTCCATTACTGATTTTACTGGGAGGTGCACTATGCACAGCTGCACCCTCACGTCAGCGTGCTCTGTGCTTCTGAATCATCTCTGTGATTCAAGGCCATACAACTTGCCCAGTGGAAACACTGAATGGATAGGAAGCTCTCAAGATGGCTCTATTCATCTTCCAGCCCAGGTTCTTGGTGGAGGCAAGGCTTCTATTAAAAGACTAGTTTCCTGAGGAAGGTAGATAGTTTTAGGAAAAGACCATTTGGCTGGAAGGCAGATGCTCTTCTGCCAGCTGTTTCTCCAGCTCCCTGTGTGGTCTTGAGTTAAGTTGCTAAACCTGACCACGTCAATGGGCACGTCTATAAAAATGACTATGTTTCCAGCAAAAAGGCCTCCCTGTTTCTGTACCATTTGCCTTCGTGGGCAAGCACCACAGCTTGAGAAACTCAGGCCCTGCTGTGAGCACATCAAAAAGTGAGACATGCTCAGGACACTGTCATAGGACATTTTCCTCAGTGCCAATCAAAGGGTCTCCTTTCCTTGAAATCCTCTAACAATATGGCTTTAATTTTCAAAACTTCCTACTTCTAGCTGCTACTATGAAATAAACAGCATTGTGAGAAAAACAATGGCACCTTTGATAAAAGGGTCTGCAACAAGGCAGGGATGGCAAAGGAAAAATGCTCCCTAAAGAAATAATCCTACTCTTCATCGCTTCTTGGTCTGCAGGGCTCAAAGGCAGATTTGTTTTGGTCTTTCATTCACTTCCTCAAGAACTCATTATTAAGAAACAACAAGGGTATCAGTGGAAAGACATGAGCTTTAGAGTCAGAAGTTCTGGGCTCAAACCTCAGCTGTCATCCACCATTGGGGAGACACCAATCATTCTTGTCCCCCCCCCACCTATACCAAGGAAATAATGTCTATCACCGCACAGGCTCATCACTCCATAGCAAGTATGTGGAGTTTAAACAGCCACCAGAAGCTGAGCTTGAGACTAGCTGATAAAAGAAGGAACCAAGAATGCAGAACTTGCACCAAGTGCTGGAGGGTTAATTTCCTTGACCATGATGAGAAATCTGGATTCATACATATATTTGTAATGTATACATGTACAAATATATGTAATTCCTAAGGGATTGTATGTTTCCTGGAAAGGGGGCTGTCTTGTTAACAGGTGTCTCATCACTGCCTGCCTCATGACAGGAAAAAATAGTTGTTAGGAAGTGAAATAAATATATCCAAAATTCCCAGAGATGCTTTGAGGGCCTTGCTATTAACTAATACACTTTGTTTCTCCTTCAGTGACACAGCTGTCAATCTGTGTATTTTTCTTTTCTACAATATGAAAGCATGCTAGGACTCTTCAAGGACTAGAAGGTCCAAGGTTACATCAATTTTTAATCAGGCCCCAGAAATCACTGGATTGGAAACATAAAGAATGAGGGAAGTGAGCAAGGAAGACACATGGAGCTACAAATAAAATTTTATTTTAGGGGTGCCTAGGTGGCTCAGTTAGGCATCCGACTCTTGGTTTCGGCTCAGGTCATGATCTCCCAGTTTCGTGAGTTCAGGCCCCATGTCAGTCTCTGTGCTAGCAGAAGGATTCTCTCCCTTGCTCCCTGTCCCTCCCCCACTCACACTGTCTCTGTCTCTCTCAAAATAAATAAATAAACTTAAAAAAAATTTTATATTATTTTACTGATACAAGGTATTTTACAGAATCAGAAAACTATGATTGACCTTGTGAAAGTGGAAAATACTAGAACTGTTATAACTCTGTACCACAGCAGAATAACTTCTATACCACATTAGACTTTTCATCAAGTTTAAGAAAAACTAAGCATTGTGTACTTTTTGTTGTCCGAAATACAAACAACAGAATAAACTAGCAGACTAGTAAAATTCTACTAGTCTATATGATGCCTCTAGCCCATCCCTAAGACCACTCCCAGTTAGAATGGGAAGACACAGAAAAGAGCCACTCATCAAGCTGATAATTCAGGTGAGGCAAACATTTGCCACTGCTACCCTAGGGAAAGAATAAAAGATCCTACCTATTTCATAAAGTTAAATCTCTAATTTCTAACAATCTATTCATTTGAGAGTTAACTGGAATATTTTAAATATTCAGAAATGTAATTTGAAAATGCAACTTCCTATAACATATAAAAGACTTCATAATCCAATATTGTTTATTTATTTAGATTTATAAATATTTAGATTTAAATTAATCTAAATATTTTTTTAAATTTTTTTAATGTTCATTTTTGAGAGAGAGAGAGAGAGAGAGAGAGGGAGACAGAGCACAAGCCAGGGAAAGACAGACAGAGAGGGAGACATAGAATCCGAAGCAGGCTCCAGACTCCAAGCTGTCAGCACAGAGCCCGATGTGGAGCTCAAACTCACAAGCTATGAGATCATGACTTGAGTTGAAGTCAGATGCTTAAGTGACTAAGCCACCCAGGTGCCCCTAAATATTTAGATTAAATATTTAATTCAATTTACTTTGTGTTTTTAACTTTCATATCCACAATATATGGTGTTATGTATTTAATAATTGAGATTTTCCTAAAACCCATTAAATAAAAAAATGCCAGTTTTATGGATGGAAATAAAAATTAAGTATTATGCTGAAATCTCTCTATTAGAGAACTTACTGGGAGCCCAAAATAAATTAACTCCCTGACACAACAACTCACAAGCAGCTAGCGATCTTTTATAAAATGTAAATCAGATATCATTCCATTGGCTTCCATTTCAACTGGAATATAAGGTACAGTTGACACTATGGCCTACAAAATCCAACCCAATCCATCCTCTACTTACTTCCTGCCTGGCTCCCCTCTCTCCCTCCCTTCTACCTGCTCTACTCACTGCCCCCTCCCTAACACCTCCTCCAGGCTGCTGGCTCCTTCTCTCCATTTTCAGTTCCTGTGATAGCTCCTCAAAAGGTCTTATCCAACAAACTAATGCAGTACCCCAGCCACAAACCCAATTTACTTTCTATTCCTATAATTCTTTTCATGGTATTTATCATTTGGGGAAATTGCCTTCATTTATTTCAGTCTCCTTCATTCAAGTATAAACTCCTTAACAACAGGACTCTTATTTGCCTGTTAACTACTTTTTAGCAGTACCTAGAAATAGTACAGAGCAGATTCAGGAAATATTTGTGGGGGAAAAAAAAAAGTGGACAGTCTGAGAATTAAGGAGTTCCAAAAGATTGAAGGGTAAAAAAAATCCCAAACTATATAATAAATGATATTCCAACTCACAGCAGATTAGAAATATTACGCACTTGAACGCTATATATATGAATGTTGTCATTTGGAAACCTTATTGTAAGTACAAATAGTACTAGTATGCATTCATTCATTTATTAAACAAATATTTATTGCACACCCACCATGTGTCAGACAGTATTCCAGGCAGTAGGGATCCCAGCAGGAAACATCAACAAAGTCCCTAAACTTAGAAAGTTTAACACACTTAATTAACAAAGAAGATGGACAATCAACAAATGCACATGTCAGGTAATGAAAAGTAGTAGAGAGAAAAATAAAGCAAAGTAAAGGAAATAAGAAGGAGGGTACTGATACTTAAAATACAATTCAGGCATGATCTGAAGATGACACTAAGGAAGAGAGAGAACAAACCATTTGGCTATCTGAGGTAGAATGACCCAGCAAGTGAGGAAAGGAAGTGCAAAGGCCCTGAGCTGAGGATGTACACAATGTATGCAAAGAACAGCAAGGAGGCCAGTGTGGCTGAGGCCTGCAGGGGAAAAGTAGTAGAAAATGAGGTCAAAGAAGTAGCAGGAACTATTTCCTGAAAGGCTTTAGCAGACCACAGTAAGGCCTTTGGCTTTTTCTGAGTAAGATTAGAAGCCACTGGAGGGTTTTGGAACGAGGATGACATGACCTGACTTAAAGAGTCACTGATCACTATACTGAAGACAGTATAAAGAGCAAGGGTAGAAGCAGGGAGCCCAGTAAGGAATAGAAGTAAGCAGAAGAAGTGAGGGTCGTTGCCATGGACTAAGGGCTTAGGACATACAACACTTATTTTAATGACTCAGAAAGTTTTTTCTAAAAACAAAAGCTATTTTCCAAATAACCAAGATTTCTAGGAGTCTAACCTCTAAATAAACAGATTAGGCTATCAATGTGTATTAAACTCAACAATAAACATTCTTAGATACACAATACAAACATTAACCATAAGAAAACTGAGTGGCTAATTAATATCAAACAAAGTCAAATTCAAAACAAGGAATATTACCAGGAATAAAGACAGATATTTCAAAATGATGAGCAGACGACTTCATAAAAAAAAATCACAATCTTTCTTAAAGGAGTATGAACCCAATGACAGGGCTTCAAATACACTAAGAAAAAAAAGATGCATGAATTCATGTAAGACCTAAATATAACAAAGTAGGAATAGGAACAGCCTCTCAGAGGTCCCTGTAGTTTGTCTGTCAATATAGCTTACTTGGGGTAAGAACACCAGATCTGGAGGAACCCAGAGGCACAGGCTACTACTTATTATATTCTAAGCTGGGGAGGAACCACTTTAGGGCTCAAAGGCCTGCAGCCCTATTAAAATTCTATGAGGCTCAACAGTTACATACTTCTGTGTTCTATGTGCCTAGCTTGTTCTCAGGGCAGTGGCAGGCCTGCCCGTGGCACACCACAGCATACCGAATTAAAGCTGGACAAATTATTAAATGAATGAACATAATAGCAAGTGCCTAAAATCTTGAAACTAAATTTTATGTTGAGCCACACAAAACCCCATGAAATCTTGAAACTAAATTTTATGTTGAGCCATACAAAACCATTCAAAATGACTGAATATTGAGCCATACAAAACCCCCTAAAATCTTGAAACTAAATTTTATATTGAGCCATACAAAACCATTGAAAATGGTTGAATATTGGTAATTTCATATGGCTTAACCCAGTTTATTGAAAAGGCAACAAAAATCATCTCAATTGGTGGCAATTTCATTTTTAACTGTAAATATTCAGCCCAACTTTTGGTGTAACAATTTAGAGTACTGACCTCACATAACTATTCCTCAGGAGATGTTCTTAGCTTCCTGTGGTCTCTGTGTTGGATCCAAGCTCTTTTTTGTTTGTTCTTTAACTGTCAGGTCAACCCTTTGTGCAGATGTTCAATGTTGTAATGAGAAAAATATCAGACTAGTACAGAAAACATTTAAGTATTCGAAGTATGAAAAAGATGTAACTTTTCAACTATTAAACCTTATACAGTAGTTTTAGAGGGAGGGGAAACCTTAAAATAAGCAGTATTTGTTTGCATTAACTCAATAGCTACTACAGGGTATTTTCCAGTGCTATTTATATCAGCCATTATTATTGTTGTTAATTAACATAACTTATAATAGATAATCACATTATGGCAAAACGGGAGTTGCACCTTGCTGGCTCTGGGTAACTATTGTCATATTCTCAGTTTCTCTCTTTTTGACAGATACAATTTTCTCTGACACTGGTGTGCTTGAATGTCTGGTTTCAACTCAAATGTTTGTTTGACTACCTCATAATTCTCTCTGTGCCCTTTGGCTGGAAGGAGGGGCCTGGTTGTACACATGGGAATGGAGTTAACTGATGAAAACCAGGTAAGGTGGGAACAGTCATGATAGCCTACAGGCTCAGAGACTAGACTTGTGACCTACATCCTGGCAAAGACAGGGAGGCCCAGAAGGAGCTATTGAATTTAACATGGCGCCAAGTTTGGTGTGGTTTATCTCAATACCATGTATGACTTCTAACATGAAATTCCTCTTACTCTAATAAAGATGAACTGTGCCTTTGGTTCTGGACCTTAGTAGATAGAATGGTTGGAGCAGCAGGGGAAATAAAGGTCTCCCAGATCATGTGCACAGTCCTAAAGCCTTTTTACACTTGACAAGTTCTGCAGAAAGTGAGCCTGAGTCAAGTAGCAAAGGCACTTTGATAGAGGCTATGCACCCCCTTTTGCCATGAGTATTCTGCTGTATTTTCATTTGAAAGGTTTCTAAGAACTTTTCTTGGTGTGTCTTGAATGGTTCATACTTGTTAACTTTATAGGAATGTGTGTTCATAGGAAGCCTGTTAATCAAATTGCCAACATAAATTACTTCTCCTCATTTTTGAAGGCTTGTCCAATTAATAAAAGGCTGATGCGTATGTATTGAAATTATTTGAGGCCACTGAGGGGCTGGAGGGAGTTACATTTAATGATTCAATATAGTCTTTCCTGCCACTTTGAGAACATTTATTCAATTTTGAAATGAATAATGATGGTAAAATTGGAAAAGAATATGTAAGAAAAGAAATTTATGAAAAACAATTCCCCAATTTAAAAATAATACTGCCTTCCCTGTCAGGCTTTGCTGCCAGCTGTTATTTAAACTTGTGTGCTCCTGCCCAGTGCAAGTCAGCAGCAGAAAGTCCTATATTAGCAGGAAACCAGGGCATTTATGATTGAGTTCCTGTTATTGACTTGTTCTTAGACAAAATGCCAAGTTTCTTTAGACACAGTACAGTAGGCCCACTGTGGAAGCCCTGGGTGAATGCTATTGTGACATTTAGACTGCAATTTTTGTTTTATGTGTCAATATTTTTTTAATGACTTTAAAAATGCTCCTACAATGTTTTCGGTAATGATTTGGAGAAAGTGTTTGACTTTAAAATGAATTTTTTGTATCTTTAAAATAGCATCTTATTGGTATACTAAAGAAATATAAGTAGTTTAGGTTGATCCCAATGATTCTGCTATGTTTTTCTTCCTACATGGTGCATTTTGATAAAAAACACTGTAGTAGCCCTTTTAGGTAGAAGGTGGTAGTCTAGAAAGCTGAGAGGGTGGGTAAGGGAAATATCTTCATATTAGTAGGAGAAAAGGAAATCTTTAAATGATTACATAATATCTTAGGAAAACAAATTCATTTTGTAAGAACAAAAATTATTGGTAAGATAAAATTAGTGTGAACCAACATAAATCAATCAGCATTTAACATTTTTCTTAAAGGAGGAGGGTGAGGGTGTAATTTCCCTTGAGATGAAGTTGAAGTATTTCTGAACAACTTGATTTTCAAACTTCCTTAATTTGGATGCCTGCATTCTGAAAGAAAGGTTTTTCAGGAAATGATAAAACCAGTACCTTAGATTGTCTGTGTTCTGATAGGCCAATCCTTCCCAGCGTTTCTCTAAGCACACTTCACGTATTAAGTTCCTATCACTATAGCTGTAGACTGGCCTGTAACAAAGGTCATTTCCCTATCATCTTTATGTTAGTCTTTCTGCCAGTTCAGGTAATTGATGGTTTGGGATCAGGTTAGAAACCAGAAATCATCATATAATCTATCTCATTCTACTACTGCCAAAATGTGGTAAACTACTTAGACCACTCTACAACTCTTCTTTGGCTCATGCTCACGTCAGGTGCTGTCAACAGCCAACAGTCACCTATCTCCTACATAATTAATACAAGGCCTAAAGCTATCATGACTATTTGTTTCAATGACAAAAAAACAATCTACAGTATATGTGCTTTGACAAAGAGCTTTTTTTAATACTGACATTTTTTATGTGTAAAATTTTACAAAGGAAAACAGTAATGACTATTATGTACTGACCTTTTACTATGTGGCAGGTATTATTCTAAGTATTTTAACATACTTTTTCTCATTTAATTCTCCCACTGATCTCCAAGATGGATGATGATCATTTTACAAATAAGGAAATTGAAGATACAGCAAACCTTAGCCAAAGTCACTCTGATAAAAAGTGGCAGAGCTGAAGCAACCGATTTGGAGTTAAATGGTTGACGGTGTAAAACACTGTATTGTTGGGGTACCTGGTGGCTCAGTCAGTTGAGTGTCCATGTCTTGAGTTCAGCTCAGGTAATGATCCCAGGGTCATAGGATCAAGCCCTATGTGGGGCTCCATGCTGAGCCTGCTTGGGACTCTCTCTCCTTCTCTCTGCCCCTCCCTCAAGTCCCCCTAACATGCTCTCTCTTCAACAAATGGTGTTGGGAAAACTGGATGGCGATATGCAAAAGAATGAAACTTGGACTACTTTCTTACACCATACACAAAAATAAATTCAAAATAGATGGAAGATCTAAATGTGAAACAGGAAACCATCAAAATACAGGAGAACACAGGCAGCAACCCTTTTGACCTAGGCCAGAGCAACTTTTTACTAGACATGTCACTGAAGGCAAGGGAAACAAAAGCAAACATGAACTATTGGGATCTTATCAAGATAGAAAGCTCTACACAGCAAAGGAAAGAACTGACAAAACTAAAAGGCAGCCTACAAATGGGAGAAGATATTTGCAAATGACATATCAGATAAAGGGTTAGTATCCAAAATCTGTAAAGAACTTACCAAACTCAACACCCAAAAAACAAATAACCCAATTAAGAAACAGATAGAAGACATGAATAGATACTTTTCCAAAGACATCCAGATGGCTAACAGACACATGAAAAGATGCTCAACATCACTCATCATCAGGGAAATACAAACCAAAACTGCGAAGAGAAACTACCTCACATCTGTCAGAATGGCTAAAATTAACAACACAAGAAACAACAAGTGTTGCTTAGGATGAAGAGAAAGGGGAACCATCTTGTACTGTTGGTGGGAATGCAAACTGGTATAACCACTCTGGAGAACTGTATGGAGATTTCTCAAGAAACTAAAAATAAAACTACACTACAATCTGGCAATTACACTATTAAATATTTACCCAAAGGATACAAAAATACAGATTCAAAGGGGTACATGCACCTCAATGTTCATAGCAGCATTATCAACAATAGCCAAACTAAGGAAAGAGTGCTAATGTCCACTGACTTATGAATGGATAAAGAAGAAGTAGTATACAGATACGATGGAATATTACTTATCTATCAAAAAGAATGAAATCTTGTCATTTGCAATGATGCAGATGAAGCTAGAATGTGTTATCCTATGAGAGATAAGTCAGTCAGAAAGACAAATACCATATGATTTCACTCATACGTGGAATTCAAGAAACAAAACAGATGAACATATGGGGAGGGGGAGAGAAGAGAGGGAAACAAACCACAAGAGACTTGTAATGACAGAGAACAAACTATGGGTTGACAGAGGGAGATGGGTGGGAGACAGGCTAGATAGGTAATAGGTACTAAGAAGGGTACTTGCTGTGAAGATCACCGGGTGTTGTATGTAAGTGATGAATCACTGAATTCTATTCCTGAAACCAATTATTGCACTGTATGTTAACTAACTAAAATTTAAATTAAAATTTAAAAATAAATAAATAACAAAAGATTAAAACAGGGGCACCTAGGTAGCTAAGTTGGTTAAGTGTCCAACTCTTGATTTCAACTCAGGTCATGATCTCATGGTTCATGGGTTCGAGCCCTGCCTTGGGCTCTGCACTGACAGCACGGAGCCCGCTTGAGATTCTCCGTCTCCTTTTCTCTCTGTGCTCGCTCATTTTCTCTCTCTCTCTCTCTCTCTCTCTCTCTCTCAAAAATAAATAAATAAACACTTTAATAAATAAATAAATCACTATATTGTTCTTCCTCAGCCTAAGTCACCATTAGTTGCATATAAAATGCCCTCATTGAAAAGTTCACCTCCTAAAGTCTAATCCTATAGCAAATTCCATACATCCTGACTCTAAAATATACAGACCTACCTTGTTTTACTGTGCTTCACTTTTATTGCCTTCACAGACATTGAATTTTTTACAACTTGAAGGTTTGTGGCAACCCTGCATTGAGCAAGTCTGCATTGTGCAAGCCAATGCACCATTTTCCCAATAGCATTTGTTCACTTCCTGTCTCTAGATCACATTTTGGTAATCCTTGCAATATTTCAAACTTTTTCAATAGTCTTATATTTATTATGGTGATCTATGATTAGTGGTCTTTGATGTTGTACTGTAATTGTTTTGAGGCACCATGAACCTTCCCCACATAAGATGAACTTATGAAATAAATGTATGTGTTCTGGCTGCTCCACTGACCGGCCATTACATTACTCTCCCTCTCCTCAGGCCTCCTTATTCCCTGGGACACAACAATATTGTAATTAGTCCAATTAATAACCCTACATGGTCTCTTAAGTATTCAAGTGAAAGGAAGAGTCACATGTCTCTCATTTTATATCCAAAGCTAGAAATGATTAAGCTTAGTAAGGAAGGCATGTCAAGAGCCAAAAACAGGCCAAAAGCTAGGCCTCTTGCACTGAAGAGCCAAGCTGTGAAAGCAAGGGAAAAGTTCTTGAAGGACATTAAAAGTGTTACTCCAGTGATTACACAAATGATAAGAAAGCAAAACAGCCTTACTGCTGATATGGAGAAAGTTTTAACAGTCTGGATAGAAGATCAAACCAGAATCCAGAGAAGACCCCAACTCTCTTTAATTCCATGATGACTGAGAGAGATGAGGAAGCTACAGAAGAAAAGTGTGAGACTAGCAAGGTTGGATCATGAGGTTTAAGAAGCCACAAAAATGCAAGATGCAGAAGCAAGTACTGATGTAGAAGCTGCAGCAAGTTATCCAAAAGAACTAGCAAAGCTCATTAAGAAGGTGGCTACACACTAAAGAACAGATTTTCAATACAGATGAAACAGCCTTCTATTGGAAGAAAATGCCATCTAGGACTCTCACAGCTAGAGAGGAAAAGGCAATGCCTGACCTCAAAACTCCAAAGAACAAGCTGACTGTCTTGTTAGGGGTTTATAATACAGCTAGTAACTTAAAATTGAACCCAATACTCATTTACCATTACTAAAATCCCAGGGCCCTTAAAAAGTATGCTGAATCTATTCTGCACGTGCTCTCTAAATAAAATAACAAAGGCTGGATGACTGCACATCTGTTGACAACATGATTTACTGAATAGTTTAAGACCACTATTGAGACCTACTGCTCAGAAAAAAAAGATTTCTTTCAAAATACTATTGCTCATTGACAATGCACCTGGCCACTCAAGAGCTCTGATGGAGATGTACAGCGTGATTAATGTTGTCTTCATCCCTGCTAATACAACACTCATTCTGTAGCCCTGGATAAGGGAGTCATTTCAACTTTCAAGTCTTATTATTAAAGAAATACACTCTTGGGGCGCCTGGGTGGCTCAGTCGGTTAAACCTCTGACTTCAGCTCAGGTCATGATCTCACAATTCGTGGGTTCAAGCCCCGTGTCGGGCTCTGTGCTTACAGCTCAGAGCCTGGAGCCTGCTTCGGATTCTCGCTCCCTCGCTCTCTGCCCCTCTCCCGTTCATTCTCTCTCTCTTTCTCTCTTTGTCTCTCAAATATAAATAAAGCATTTAAAAAAAACAGAAAGAAATACATTCTGTGAGGCTGTAGCTGCCATAGACAGTGATTTTTCTGATGGGTCTGGGCAAAATAAATCGAAAATATTCTGTACAGGAATCACCATTCTAGATGCCATTAAGCATATTCATGAATCATGGGAAAAGGTCAAAATATCAACATGAATAGGACTTTAGAAGAAGTTGATTTCAACCCTCATAAATGACTTTGAAGGGTTGAAGACTTCAGTGGAGGAAATAACTGCAGATATGTTGAAAATAGCAAGAGAGGGGCGCCTGGGTGGCTCAGTCGGTTAAGCGGCCGACTTCAGCTCAGGTCATGATCTCATGGTCCGTGTGTTCGAGCCCTGCGTCGGGCTCTGTGCTGACAGCTCAGAGCCTGGAGCCTGTTTCAGATTCTGTGTCTCCCTCTCTCTGACCCTCCCCCGTTCATGCTCTGTCTCTCCCTGTCTCAAAAATAAATAAACGTTAAAAAAAAAATTAAAAAAAAAAAAAGAAAATAGCAAGAGAACCAGAATGAAAAGTAGAGCCTGACGATGTGACTGAACTGCTGCAATGTCAAAATAAAACTTGACTAGATAAGAAGTTGTTTCTTACAGACGAGCAAAGAAAATGGTTTTCTAGAGATAGAATCTACTCCTGGTGAAGATGCAGTTGACAACAAAGAATTTAGAATACTACATAAACTTAGCACGGCTAGAGAGGACTGACTCCAGTTTTGAAAGAACTTCTGCTGTGGGTAAAATGCTAGCAAAGAGCATTGCACGCTACAGTAAAATTGCTTGTGAAAGGAATAGTCAATCAACACGGCAAACTTCACTGTGGTCTTTTTTTATGAAACTTCCACAGCCATTCCACCTTCAGCAGCCACCATCCTGATTAGTCAGCAGCCAGCAACATCAAGGCAAGACCCTCCACCAGATTATAACTCACTGAAAGCTCAGAAGATGGTTAGCATTTTTCAGTAATAAAGCATTTTTAAATTAATGTATGTACAGAATACTTAATACACTACACTATAGTGTAAATGTAACTTTTATATGCACTGGGAAACCAAAAAATTCATCTGACTCAATTTATGTCAATATTCTCTTTACTGCAGTGGTCTGGAACTGAACCTGCTATATCTCCAAAGCATACCTGTATTCCAAATCTGAACTCTTCCCACCACATCCTCTAGTTTAAGTCACAATTTTCTTACATCCAAATTATTCTAACAGCATGCTAACTGCTCTTACTTCTTCCACTGTTGCCCTCTATAGTCTATCATCCATGCAGCAGCCAGAACAAGTTTATCAAACTTCAAATCAGATTATAATAACTCTCTTAGTTAATACCTTCCATTTATTCCCAATTTCAATTAGAAGAAAATCCAAACACTCTGTCAAGTTCTTATAGATCCTGAATGATGTGGTCCTTGTACACATCAGAGACCTCACCGAGGAGGTTTTTACATTGGTGCCTTTGCTCTCCTCCTGTGTGCTGCACCCCCAGAGCTCTACATGGCTTGTTCCTTTTCAGCATTCAGCCTAAACTTTCAGGGTTTTGTTTGTTTAGGAGGGCTTCTGCATGTGTGTGTGAGAGAGAAGGGTTCTGATAATGTTATGAATTCCTTAATAAATATACTAGTGTCCGTGTTCTCTGTTTCCTCATGAGTCAGTTTTGGTAGATTGTCTTTCTCACAAGCAATTTGTCCATTCTTCACTGAATAGTTTGATGGTGTAATAGAGAACATAAAAAGCACAGATATCCAAACCTGAAACCAGAATTGCCAATTCAAACAAAGTATCATTTCCTCTGGTATTTGATGATTCTTACCTCAGGTGGGCTGCACTGACTGGCAAACTCCAGTGGTGATTCTGGGATGCACTAGAAGGCACTAGAAATTGTACTGACTCCCTTAAGGGGTATACTTATTTCTTGCATGAATTCATGCATCTTTTTAAGTGCTCATTTGTCAGTTCCACCGTAAATAAGGGAAAACCACTTGATAAGAGTCGAAATGGCCATTTTAATTAACTTCAAACCCAACCAACCCACCGTTGCCTGGCCAACCTCATATGAAAACACCACCTTGCTTATCTGAGTGACAAGGTGCATAAAATCATAAAGCAGTGGTTCTCAAACTTTAACCTACATCAGAGTCACTCATTAAAACACAGACTGTTGAGTCTCACTCTCCACAGTTCTATTCAGAAGGTCTAGGGTATGGCCATGAGATTACAAACAAATTCCCAGGTTGATACCAGTGTTGCTGATCTGGAAAGTACTTTAAGAACTTCTATTTGAAGTTTTTCAAGGCATATTTGTTCAGGAACAGTGCAGTTGATGTTCCTTAATCTGAGGATTTCCTTACTTGCAATCTGGAACTACTGTCAGCAGGAACATGAAGGGAGGATAAGCACATTGGTAACCCCCAGAAGTCTGCTCAACGGTGGTGTTCTAATTATAATCATGCTGTTAAGGTCAAAAACAACCTTGAAAACATGAGTTATTTAGTAAGGATTAGGTACAGCTGCATACAAGTTAAAACCTAACACATGTCACATAAAAGAAGTTTAGTAGTTGTCAGTCCAGGGCTGGTGTGGCTGTTGATTACTAGGTCAACAATAAAGAGGGACCTATGCTCCTTCTATCTTTCTTACTTCTATCCTCAAGTTTATCTCATCATCAAAAATTGCTGTTGGAGCTCCAGACATCACATCCAAATACCAGGTAGCAGGAAAGCGGAAGGTAAAGGCTATGGGGGCCCAACTCTCTTTAAGCAGCCATTCCAGAAGATTCACAGACTTCTACTTATGTTCATTGGCCAGAAATCAGTCACAGAATCAGTGACAGTTAAGGAAGTTAGAAAATACCATCCTTTACCTAAGCAAAGAGCTGAATCCAAATAATACAATGATTGTGTTTAGAAGGAAGAAGAAAAGAATGATAAACAACCAACTGGTTGTCTATGCCAAAATGAGAATAAAATATTGAGCTTATAATGACAGAGTTTAGAATTACAATCATACAGACTGTGTATTGGATTCAAGTTGCCTATGAGTTTATATGCATTATTCCTAGAACTGTTTCATTCCTAGCAGATGCACAATAAATACTTGTTGAAGGAATGAATATTATCTATGAGAGCAACTGCATGCCATCGCTAAATAAAAATAAAAGTGGTTCTCATATTAGACCCTCCCTTCTCTTCTGTGATGAAAGACCTTTCCATTTGAAGGTTCTCCTGGGAAGACTGCAATATTAACATTGCCAGAAGCAATTTTCTTAAGTACTAAGGGCAATTACACAAGTAAATTCCTCTGGGTACCAAAAGAAAATTGAGAATATTTCTCCAAAATAAGATCTTGAGAACCAAGAAATAAATATACACATATATTTATTTATTATATATATTATCATATATAATATACACACATATATGATATACCATACATCTTACAGTCACAGGAAAACTACCTAGAGTACTGTACAGAGAATACACATACAATCTTCCCACTGTGTTACAGAGTCACAAAGAGGCAGTACCAATCGCAGTCCACATATCTTAGATGCTTATAGAAAACTGTCTACATGATTGTTCAAAACATTTTCCCATAGACTGATGGCAGTCCAGACTGTAGAAGAGCTCAGTGTAGCTGAAACACCTAAAGGGAAGTAAAAGTACTTTCGAAAATAACATGCCCAAAATGTGGTAATTTGAAAGCCCATAATTTTAGAAAGACCATTTGTTTACTATTTTCTTCAAGTAATATCTGTCCATTTTTGTTAAGTAACTATCACTAACTGAATTATAAGGCCCGCAGAGTGGGCTACATTAAGCAAGCTGTGAAACATCCATCTGAACACTATCACCATCCTCATTTAAGGAAAAATAAGGGTGTCTTGGGTCAAGGTAATCTAACTTTGTCCATAGCACAGGTAATAACTACCTCTTCCATCACTTTGAGACCATCATTTGGACCTCCTTCTTATAATGCAGACCCCTGACTCAGAGTTCACCAAGCTATTACAAAGGAAAAAAAAATTAAGATAATATCAGACAAGCCTAGAGCTCAATATCCAGATTTCTAATAAAATCTTCTATTCTTGAGATTACTTCCTCACTATTCTAGTGTTAAAATACCCATTATTTTAAATGATGGCAATATTTAGTATTAGCATATAGCAGGGGTTTTGCTTGGTTAATTTTGATTTTAAATATCCCTAGGAGACAAAATAAGAGCACTGATCCATATTGAACCAAGAATATATATTGTGGGGTAGATGTTGCTAGCCATTCCATTCCAGATGTAATGTTTCACCATTTCTTGAGTTCTACGACTAATTACTCAACCTCTTATTCCTCTAGGGGGAGCACTGCCTATACAACAGGCTGGTGTCCTTACCCTACCACCTACCTCCCCAGTAACCAGCAGGCACAGACACAACTGCAGTATGAGATTTTACAAGTGCCAAGTAAAAAGAGAAAAGCCATGTTCAAATTCTGAAGTATAACGTATCCCTAGCGCGCGCGCGCGCACACACACACACACACACACACACACACACACAAACACACTCTCTCTCTCTCTCTCTCTTAAAGAACTAAAGTTGAGAAAACTTCTATGCTGCTTTTATATTTAGTATTATCAAACCTGTGCAATTATTAAAACCTCTAGAAATCAGATAAGTAGTCCTAAGAAAAGGACAAAGATAAAAATAATTTTAAATTAAGGGGAAAATCTAGGGAATTTTAATGCATGATTTATCACAATGTTTAACATGAAGCTTAAGGCAGATTCTTAAGTTGTTTCAATAAAACAAAGGCTCACTGAGCTAAGTGACTAGCTTAGCACTACTGCTATTAGCCACACACAGACAGAACATATACTCCTTCCCATCAGGACCCAAAAAAACTAGTTTATGTACACAAAAAGATTCCTAAGCAAGATAGCCTGAACATACACAAAGGTGACATATTCTGTTATACATACAATTAGTGAAAAAAACAGTAACTGCTCCACATTGCAGAGAAACAAAAAGCTTCATGTAAATGAGTTTTCTAGCTACTGAAGGTTAACCAATTCAGATCCTCAATTATTTTTTCATTATAATTAACAGATGTGTGTAGAATATTTCAAATATATATTTCCTACTTCTACAGATGGCATTTTGAGAATGCCAGGTCTGGGATTAGGGTGCTAGCTTAGTATCCCAGTTCCTCTCTATACTCCTCAGCTTCTGCACCTACTTCAGCATACTGATAAAGGGATTAAATAATGCACATAAAGTGTTGAGGACATATAGCCTGGCACATAGTAATTGCTCAATACATTTTAGTTATTATTAAATAAAATTATAGTGGTGTTTGTTAACTATTAAGTTTTCTAACAAAATCCCAAATATATTTATCCATCCCTTCCCAGTGCAACTCAGCTCCAGAAGTGAGCCAACAGATGGGTTGGGAGAACACATGCAGTTCAGTACAGACCAAGGAGACATAAAAGAAAGTCAGCTGGGGGCTTCAGTAAAGGTTTTCTTATTCGTGACAGAAAGAGACAGAAGGTGACAGGGATAAAGGAATCTCCTTCTTCTAAACCATCTCTAGACATAGCACCTGGAAATGCTTTAGCCACTCTGCACCCTCTCATACCACATGGGGTTAATCTCTTTTGCTGTACTTAATGACTACCTAAAATAGTTCTGTTTACTTGTTTATTATATGCCTACCCTCCCTGCAGCATCCCAGAAGTGAAAGGGAAGTTATTCTGTTGGATGCATATGCAAATATCCCTTGCAAGAGTACTTAATTGCTAAGGCCAGCAGTCTCCAGCTGGCTCCTACCTCCAGTCTGAACTAGGCCTACCTCCAGGCCTCAGCACTAGGCCTGAACATGGGGAATGCTCAAGAATTATTTATTGAAGTAATTAAAATAATCTTATTCCATGGCAAGGAATCTTTGACAAAGACTGTTTTTCAAATAACATCTGATTGTTTCCAATTCGTTTGACAGCATTTTCAATTACTCTTCCCCCTACAATTTTCTAATTTGCATTTTAAACTTCAGACAAGACCAATTCACTACAGTAGCAATACCTGTCCTACACGTTTTTTAAATAGGGCTTATGTCCCAAGATGCTTTTTTTAAATTTTTTTTAATGTTTACTTATTTTTGAGAGATGTGGGGAGGGGCAGAGAGAAAGAGAGAGAGAGAGAAACAGGGAGAGAGAGGAATGGAGGATCCGAAGTAGGTTCTGTGCTGACAGCAGTGAGCCCGATGTGGGGCTCCAACCCATGAACCATGAGATCATAACTGAGCTGAAGTCAGACGCTCAACCAACTAACTGAGCCACCAAGGTACCCCCCCACCAAGATGCTCTTTTTTTGGTGAAACTCCTCTCCTCAAAAAAGCAGTATTTTTTTTTAAATTCCCAAAGGACATGTAAAGTGGGGAAAAAAAATTTCACATTAGTATTCTTAAAATCATTTGTCCTATAGGATCAGAAATTAGGTAATAGTGAAAAGGAGTCCAAAAAACTGCTCCAGAATTCGAAATTCCCATAAAATATTTATCCCCTTTGAAAACAAGTCTACCAAGTTAATAGCTTCTAATTTTTTAAGCAAGCCAAAGTAGGAATTAAAATCAAGTACTCTTATAAGACATAATATAGAAGGATTCCAAAATTACAACTTTGCTATCATTTTTTCTAGTTTAACCACCTAAAATTTAATTAAACTTTCAACAATTAATCATTTAATCCATCCCTTTTGAATTATAGTTCATGCAACTAAACAAATATAAAATTGTGTGGGAAATTTTAATGTTGTTTTTCATTTAGAACTTGTTACATTTCTCTATAATTCAACTGATTAAAAGCCAACTAGATGTGGTATTTTGTGATGTGATAAAGAAAAGTTATACTACCTCTGACACGAATTTTTTTTTTTTTTTAACATCTGGATTCAATTACAAAATAGCAATACCTCAACTAACTCCTTAAGTGGTTCAAATGTTATTTTCTACTTGGGAAAATTAAGATTTCAAGAATGTCTTTCTCAATGACAATGCGTATAAATATATTCACAATTTATACTTTTCCCAGACTTAAACAAAATATTGCTTCAGCAGTAAGTATCTGCATGACTACCATTTCGAAGGACTTTGCCTAACAGAAAAAAAAAATGAAAATCAATGGGATAAAATTCAAAAAGATTACAATAACTCTTAGATAATAATACAAGTTACAGGACACTCCTAATTACATTTAAAACGTACACTTAAACATGCATTGTCTGTGAAAATTGCACAGCCCCAAACTCATGTTTGGCAAGGGAATAAAAATGATAAAACTGCTATAAAGATTATAGTCACTGGAGAAAAACATCGCAGGTAGCCTTTGCATTAGAAAGGGTCTGCTTACTCTTTCAGTTGTCACCTTTTTCAGCATGACAAAGTTGTATTAACCTTTTGAAAAACTAAATTAGAAACACTGAGCTTACCAATTGAGAATAATCTTAAAATAATTTTGTACTCATGCAGCCTGACATGGTCTCTAATCTCAGATTGTAAGAGCACACTGTCCTCTTCTTGAAAAGTCATTTTCTGAATAGTTGTTAAAAAAAAAAATCACCACTTAAAACTTTTTTTTTAGGTCACTTCTTATAATTTCTTCTGTATGCTCATGTCATGTTTTACTTAACTTGTCTTCCCTAAGGTTACTCCCTCTCCAGGTGACTTAAGGGACAGGGAAGTCAAAAATACTCCTTACTCTCCATTATTTCCCAGTATTTTTGAACTGAATAAAGGGAACATGGGCTTTCACTGCAAAGGTCTGTTCACTACTTTAGAAACCATAAAACGATAATGCAAAGTAAAAGCTCATCATAAGGGGCCAATATCACTCAGGAAAGCCATTTTAGACCATTTTAACTCAAGAATGCCTCAAAACGTTTTGCAAGGAGTCCCTTGATTTATGGTTGTCCGTAAAGCATAGTGAAAAAACCTCTACAGCTCTAAATTCTAATCCCAGCTGCTCATTAATCTGTCATTTACTAATGGTGGGATCTTAGGGCCAACAAGCTTTGGGCTTCCATTTCTACACTCATAAAATGAAAACAATACAGACCCAATGGTCCTAATAGGGCAATTGTAGGAATCAAAGGAGATACTTAATGTGAACTCACTTCGAAAAAGAAAGCAAATAAAATATAAATTAATTTTCATAAAGATACGTGAAAAAGTTCTATTATGGTGGGTCGGGGCGCAGGGGCAAGGGTACACGTAGAGTAAAAGAACAAAACAATGACAGGCCTAGAAGAGACTGTGGTCACAGTGTGGGAAGAAGCACCATTTAACAAACAACACTAGGTAGCTGCACCTCAGAAGACTAATGGTCAGAGAGTGTTAGGAAAGAGGAAAGAGGCCTCCTCCTGGAGGCCACCGGAGGACCAAAAGCAAGGGGCTATCTCATAGTCTGTTTTCATACAGATGGCAGCAATCCTACCAGGTTGGAACCTGGGAGGACAATCAGCTGGGACAGTGGAACTGCTGCTCCTGTCAGGGAATAAGGAATAATAGACCAGGATCAGGGATAGTTTTAAAAGCTGTACAAAATGTAGACATAAAAGCATTCTGAGATGAAAGAGAAGCCCCTAGATGTGGGAGCCCAAACAGGCTCAGCAATCTCAGATAAGGCATATGGGTCATCACTGAGAATAAAGATGAAGAGACTAAAATTCAAGCGTAAAGGGGGAGAAGGACTGAACCACCACTATTCAGTTTTTGGTCAAATAAAACAATCCATACAACAATTTGGCACATATTTATTAAGCTCCTATTATGTCCAAAACACTGCTCTAAGTGTCCTGGCAAAGAGGTAAACCATTAATGCTCCCTACACTGCAAAGCTTCAACCAAAATCAGTGCTTTAGCAGCAGTTGGATGAAAAACAAAGTATTATTTTTTTTTTTATTTAAAGACTTTCAAACTTAAAATAAACCTGCTCCCAAGGTCCTTGGAAAAATAACTGATTCCAGATTTGAAGCAGGAAAAATAAATAGATTATCTTCTCCTACCAAAAAGTAATGAAGCAAAGACTACCACAGCTGCATCAAAGGGATGCAGAGGTCAAATGAAAAGGTTTCCATGGCCATATATGAGGCAATTTGAGCATCAACTAGTTACAATGGACTGAAACACATAAAAAAATATATAATTCCATGAGTTTATAATGATACCAAAAGAAAAAAATTTGTTCACCATTGTAGGATGGTACGGACCAAGTCTTAAAAACTGGTAAAAAAAAAAAAAAAAAGGAAGAGGCATCATTTATTTTGCCTTTCCTACACCCCAAAGTAACTAAATACTTACAAGTTTCTCCTTTTAGAAGTATTTCAGCTACTCAATGCAGAAGGAATTACAAAATTCAATAATCACCACTTTGTAATCACTAATGAAATCATGGATCCTGTCCATTGATACTCAGTGGCTGCTATTACAAGAAAAACAAGACATATATGCCTCCTAGTGGAAGTACACAAGACCAGCTATGGGGTACTCTTACCCTCACTGCTCCCCCCCCAAAAAGAAAAAAACAAGATCAAGCCTTTAAACCTAAATATCTATTTACAGGAAATACAAAGGATGAAAAAACACCTCAGGAATAAAATTAGCCTGAGTCAAAATATGGAAACAAGACACAGCAAATGGCCCAGTGTCTTTAACAAATACATTATGACAGAGAAACAGAGAGAGAGAAAACAGTGAGAGAGAGAGCGAGCAGGGAGGGGAGAAGGATAGAAAAGGAGGAAGGGGGAATGAAATACTGGCAGTATAGTTATTTGAGAGAATCATTTAAGAAAATCATTATTTAAGAGAATCATTTAGAGATATATAATAAATACACATATAATAATAAGAAGCCCACAATTTACTATAAAAAACTTAGAGAGAGGGGATCATGGAAAAATATAGAGCTACACATGAAATAAATTTTGCTACAATCTAATAATTGTAGCACCTAAGTGATATCATGTAGAGACTCATTATACTATGATTTCTACTTCAGTATATATTTGAAAATTTCCTTAATAAAAAGCGTAATATATAAAACTGCCTTCAATCATTTTTGACATAAGACAGAATATAAATAAAAATTTTAAAGATTTGAGATTATTAAAATGCTTTTTTTAAGAGGAAAATATACACTACTTAAAAGAACTCACAACATGAAATAATTTTAATTTCTAACTTTATAGTATTTAAGGTTCAGAAATATGTGGGTAATGTTTTTAAAGTCTGTAAAGAAAATAATAGCCCATCTAATTTCATAATTCCTAGATTTAGGATAAATTATTTTGAACATTTTAAGAAAAACAATCTCCACTGGCTCAAGTTAGTATGAAACAGATTTTGAGTCAATCAGAGGAACATGCATGTACTTTAGTAGAAGACCTGTGAACCTCGAGTACTATATGGAGGGATACATAAGCATGTGTGTATGTGAGTGTGTCTTTGTGTGAGCATGTTTATGTATAAGTATGTACCTGCATGCACACTTATTGCACTCATGTTTTTCTATGAGTAAAGATCCAGGCTTTAGTCAAAAGGGTCTGTAACTCAAGAAGAGTTCAAAAAAAAAAAAAAAAAAAAATTGGCTCACTTAGAACTGCTGTCAATGCTCATACATAAAAATTTTATTTCTAAAAATAAAACAGAATCACTAAAATTGTGCATATCCTCCCACAAGAGGCCTTTTCACACTGTATTTAACACATGCTCCAAAAACATTAAAAGTGCTTTAAGTTGGTTGAATGAACCAAAGCTGTTTCTTAGCTTGCCTGCCCTTTGCTTGTGCAGGTACCTCTGTCTGGCATGACCCCCATTCACAACTCAGCTATTACCTGCTCCAGAATACCTGCCCTTCCTTCCACTGTGCCACAAGGCCCAAGTTCAGTATTCACCACCACTCTTACCATGCACAGGGACCTGCACAGTGTCTTGTCTCCCCCATGAGACTGGGAGACCGAAAGGACACACCTGTCTTTGATTGTTCACTGGGTCCTGAGGGCCAGGCAGTGTCCCACCCAACTGGATTCGGATTAGGGCTGTCACTCTTGCCCCACTTGGAGGGCACCTCTCTGTAAGTAGTAAGTAGGTAAGCAGTTCAAGCAGAGAGTGGGATTAAAGATTATTGGAAGGCAGTTTCTCTGCAGCCCAAGCTGTGACACCTCTTAATCTGCTTAAAAGCCTTCTAAGCCTCTCTGCTTCACCTCCCTCCCACCTGACTCCACCCTTTGCTTCCATCCCACTTCTCTTCCATTCTGCCAACCACCCCAATCCCATTAGGAAAATACCCTTACCACCCCCCACCTTTTTTCCCTCTTTGGATTTTTTTTTCCCCTCACCTTAAACCCTACTACACCAAGAGCTATGGAGCATTGTTACTTGTGACATCCCATAACATAGGTCTGTGGTACACTTCTTATATACTGTAATGTTTTTATAGTGTAATATAATATTCATATAATAAAACATAATAGTAGATTTTAGACAATACTTTAATATTAAGTGAAGGTTTGTATTTGTGGTTTGTTGTTAATTTTAAAGGGGATAGATGTAATTTCACTAACTTACTTTTGAACTAAGCCTTTTACTGGGGTAAAGTAGGAGAAAGGTCTCCCAACCCTGTTTTAAAATAGGAAACATCAAACTATGCTTTTAACGACTTTGCAAATGGCTAATAAAGCGAAGGTGCCCTTGTGTGGATTAAATATGTGAAGATCTTGGCACATACAGGGCTTGATATAGTAAGCACTCATAATGTTTAGCTGCTATTAATAACATTCCTAATTGTAGTTAGATTATAAGTAAAATGGCTTTTGATATTAATAACTGACATTTCAGGGTATCTTAATACAAATTAGTAAGCTCCTTGAGGGCAAGATCGCTCTGAACTCTCCTCAGAACTCCCCAGCCCCACCAGGGTGCTGGACGCCCAGGCTGCTGGGGAACATTTATGGGATGAATGGAGTCACCTAGAGCCAAAACCTACCAAGAAACAAGAGCTCTGCATGTCCTTCTCTGAAAAGAGACAAGACAAAATTGGCTTTATTCCAGAAAATAAAAAGCCAAGCAATACACTGCTTGGCATATTTACATATCTACACTGCTGCCATATTTATCCAAAACTTATTTTAATCAATGTCGTTTAGAGTCTGGAATTAGTCTAGCTATATCTGAAAGACAAACTGAAAGAAAATGCTCTCAGGTTCCACAGGAACTGAGAAATGGTTTGTAAAATGGTATTAGCCTGTGGGAGTGTCCTTAAGTGTCCTCACCAACTTCTTCCTAGAGCACCCTTTTTACTGACCCTACAATCACCCCATCCCAAGCCTGATAAGCCTGATAAACCATTTTCTCACTTACTCCTTAAAAAAAAAATAAATAAATAAATCTGCAGAGTTAGAATAAAAACCTCAAGGAAAAAAAAGAAAAGAAAGTTAAAGGGTTATAACAAATTTATCTAACTACCAAGATATCCAGAACTCATCCTCTGGAAATTTGGAGGCTAAATGACAAAAAAACAAATCCCACATTTCTGTAAATCAACCTAAATTCTCTCTCTTCACAGATATAATGAGGAAAAACAGGGGATGGAAAAACCCTCACCCACAGGAAGTACAGGATAAGGGCAAACCAGTTAGATTAGATAATTCAGGAATTACAAGATATTTGAGTTTATACACTGTTTGTTGGATTAAGAGTCAATCTTTGCCAGCAATTAATGATTCACTTTTGCACCATACTTTCATATCCTGGAATGGAAAATTGGGACCTTTTTTATCCACCTCAAAGAGCATGGGACATTAACATTATCTTAAATTTTTATCCTTCCCATGTGATGCTTCTTCAGTATATTTAAATATCTACATTTATAACTTTGAATCCTTTCTATATTTTAATGTGTGTATATTTTAAAGTATTTCAGATTACAACTGCCCTATCATTTATTGCTATGTGCCAATAACCCAGCAATAACATGTTAACTAACCTCATTCAATAGATTGAGAAACTGAGGTTCACAGAGGGTAAAGTTTATTGAAGGTCACAAGGTCCCAAACTCAGATCTAAAGCCTGCGTGCACTCTTTATATCACACCATGTTGTTTTCCATTTTGTACACTCTTCACTTGCACAGATTTCCTGTTAACCAATAACCACAGTTCTTAGAATAACTACTTTGTTTTAAAAGAAGGTTTAGGGGCGCCTGGGTGGCTCAGTCGGTTAAGCGGCCGACTTCGGCTCAGGTCACGATCTTGCCGTCCGTGAGTTCGAGCCCCGCGTCGGGCCCTGTGCTGACAGCTCAGAGCCTGGAGCCAGTTTCAGATTTTGTGTCTCCCTCTCTCTCTACCCCTCCCCTGTTCATGCTCTGTCTCTCTCTGTCTCAAAAATAAATAAACGTTAAAAAAAATTAAAAAAATAAATAAAAAAATAAAAATAAATAAAAGAAGGTTTAACTCCCCTATATGCCCAACAAATCTATGCCCAAGGTACACAGGCTATACTGGGACATTCTGGGACACATCTCGAAAATGAACAAGAATTTCTGAAAATTAAACGTTCTTTAGATGTTTGCTGAGATCATTTTATAGCCAAGATAATGTAATGTCCACTTTAAAACTCTTCTAGATTAAAACTACTATGTAAGGTAAAATATAGGGCCTTTAAGACCAATGTTTTTCCTTGTCACGGTGGAGTGTCCCTGAAAACCTGAGACTGGGCTTGAACCCAACTCCATGCAGAGGAGAGATGCCCTTCTACTCTGTTGCCTGCCCCAGGCAGCCTAGTATCTTTTAGAGTCTACCATTCTCACCTCAAGGGTAAGTCAGTACATATAAAAGACTGTACTTTCTTTCTTCTGGTCATTTATTTAAAAGGCAACTTTATTTAAAGCAAAAGAAAACACTCTGCACCTAATCAGCAACATACAAAATCTAACTCTGAGTCTACACTGCTGCCATATTTATCCAAAACTTAAAAATTCTCACAGAGATTATCTGAAGGAAACGGAGTAATCCACTCTGACACTGAAAGACAATTGACATGAAACACAGGCTACCAGTGGCTCCTCTGAGGAAAGGAAATTGGCCAGGTGAGGGACAGGGTTGGGAAGGAGACTCATGTTAACATCTATTTGTATTTTTTTGTATTTTAAGTTAGATGAATTATTACCTACTCAAAAAAAAAAAAAAAAGTAGAAATTTTTAATAAAGCAAAATTTCACTAAAAGCCAGATCATAAGAGACCTGTGAACTTGAATCTCTACAGAACTGCTTTAACTGCAGGGCATGCTGACACTGCCAATCAGCCAACAGCATAGTATGTCCAATGAGAAGGCAACGTTGTAGTCCCCTGACACAGGCTCTCCTAAACCAGTGCCTCTCAATTAGCTGCAGTGAAGAATGTCATCCCTGCCATCGTTTTCAACTTCTAGTCCATCAGGAACTCGTTCTTTGGTAAATACAAAGAGAATTAAGAGGAAAATGACCATACATGTGAACGTCAAAGGAATGTCAACTTGGTATTAAAGCTTCTAAAGTTACTATTATCTTCTATATTTATCTTGTCACAGGCGGTAACAGCTCAGAGACCACACCTGTGGACAGACCACATCTTCTGGTCACTGACTTAAACAGGGAACGATAAAAAAAAAAATTCACTCTGATATCTGAATAGTGAAAACTGCTCCAAAGCATCCTAGTTGCTTTCTTTCTTTTTTTTTTTCCAAATACCATAAATTAATTATATTTCCTTCTGTGTTTTGGTTATAGTAATGCTTATAGACAAAACTGTGACCCTCCTCTAAGAAAAGATGTACAGAATTGTGGCATGCAGTTAATCTCCCAGCTTTACTCGGGCTTCACTTGAGAATTCCAGTTCTCACTCTTAATGTCACAATTTATCCAGCCATTTGACTTCAACTGCATTGTATTTCGTTACATTCATCAGGCTCCCTTGAACACATTATTACATTCTTTTAAAATGCATCATCTAAAATGTTACTTTAACAAAGTGACTTTAGTGAATTTTATAATATGAGTAGAAGAATTAGAAACTCTTACTCAACACATAGTAGTTCCAAACAAGAACAAAATAAAAAATTACTTTCAAAATGTGCCACATAGTATTAAGAGAAAACAAAAAAAAAAAAAAAAAGAAAAGAAAAAAAGAAGGAAAGAAAGAAACCACAATCAATAGCCACTGCCAACAGGACAAGCAGGAAACTTGGTCCTTCCCCTTTAAGAGGCAACCAGGACATTGCGAAGAAAAAAAAAATTAAAGGACTATAAAGGAATAGGCTTACATACATACATTACATTACATTACATTACATTACATACATACATTACATACATACAGTATTTCCACCTAAATTATTCTCCAACATAATGAAAAACAAAAGAAAGACATTTTTCTGACAGGGTTCACTTGCTTGCAGTTGATTACCAAGAAGCATCTAATATGCTGAAGTCTGATAAGTGACTGCTTTTGCACGTTGTCACAGTCATAATATCAGGGCTGTAAATTCTCAGGAAATCACTAGACCATCACTGCCTGGATGAATGCTCTAGCAGAGAGTTTTGGAGCTTCTCAGAGTTTAACTCTAATCCTCATTTAATGTGACTGCAGACCTAATTTCCCTTGGCATCTTTCACAGCTCCCCTGGGATTATGGATCTCACCCTAGTGTTGTGACAAACGACTCTTGAATTTCAAGATGGTTCTAAAACCTCTGCTTTCCTCCATGATAAGTGCTTGTCTGAGATCCTGCTTGTCTGAGATCCTTTATCACTGCTTGTCTGAGATCCTTGGCCCCAACTTCCCCCATTTATTCACTGATTCATTACACAATTACTAGGCACAAACCAGGAGTTTAAGCCATGGAGTCTGTGAAGAGAACAGAGGGCTGTCCTTGAGGCATTTTTATTGTGTTAGGAAAGATAGGCAAGTAAAGAGAACACACTGCAAGGGAATGATATTGTAATAGAGGTGATTGCTAGCCAATTAAGAACAAAAAGAGGAAATACTGTACTCCTTGGGAAGGTCAGGGCAGGGCTGAGAGTTGAGTACGTGAGTAGTAGCAGTTGCTGGTCAGTGGGCACCGCAGTGGGTGTATGGAGCAATGTGGGCAAAGATAAGAACACGAGAAAAGTTGAGAAAGATACTGCGATGTTTAATTTTATTGTCTACTTAGCTAGGCTAGGGTACCCAAACACCAGTCTTTATGTCACCATGAAGGTATTTTCTTAATGGGATGGACATTCAAATCAGCAGACTTTAGTTAAGCAAATTACCCTCCACAATGTGGGTGGGCTCCAATCCACTCAAAGAAGAAGAAGGGATTCTGCTTCCAAACAGTCCGCAGACTCAAGCTGCAACATCAATTCTTCCCTAGGTCACCAGCCTGCCTGCCTGCCTTCCCTGCAGATTTCAATTTTACCAGACTCCACCATTACATGAGTCAGCCAATTCCTTGAAAGAAATCTCTCTTTCCGTATATATGCAGGCAAATGGTTCTATTTCTCTGGATACCCTGACTAATACATATATAGTGAGATTCCCATATGTCAGCATACAGAATGACTGGATTACAAGGTGAACACACAGAGAGGGGGAGCATCACTATAAAGGCAGAAAAGTTCTGGTTATAAAAAGCCTAAACACTCGGAGTTCATACTTCCCCTTGGAACAAGAGAGAGCCACCAAGGGTTTTAACCAGAGTGACAAGATCAGACGGTCATTTCAGTCAGCCAATTAATGGAAAAGGCAGAGACTAGAGGCTAAAAGTCAGGTAGGAGGTGACAATAGCCCAGCCAGGATAAGGTGACTTACCTGGACAGTGAAAGGAATAGAGGAAATAACTAGAAAAGTTATGTTAGTGGGATAAAATCAACAGGACCTGCTGGTAAAGACAGGAGCAGTGAAGGAAGCGGAGAATAGGATGATTCCACGATTTCTGAATGGCTTCTGAATGGACTGTGTGGTGCCACTGTGGATTAGGATGGGAATAAACAGAGAAATGGGTAGGAGGAAATAAGGGGATGAATTCATCATTGGACATGTGGAGGTTTTCCATGAAATAATTGTATGTAAATGTTGAAGCACTTGGAAATCAAGGGTCTAGAACTCAGGAAACCAATCTGAGCTAGAGAAAGTTGGTGCAGAAAGTGTGTAGAGCAGAAAAGCCAGAAATGGGATCATAAAATGCACCAACCTTCAAAGAAGGCGGGAAGAAGAGGAGGAGAAGCAGCACTAAAAGTGAGGTAGAAGGAAAACCAGCAGAGGGGAGAAGGTCAAGAGAAAGTGCCTCACAGTCACAGCAGGTGTCATGAAAAAACAAAAGACATTTAGCAATGAAAGGTCATAGATGAGCTTAGATAATAAGTTTCAGGGTATGAGGGGAAAGTGACCAAATACAGCAAATTGAATAGTAATTAAGACAGAAGAAAGTGAGTATCAGTAATAAAGATGCTTAGCCATGAAACAAAAGCTATGGGAACAATTACAGGAGTTTTCCTGACAGCCCCTTGTGGAACCCTAGAAATTGTCCATTCCTATTGACATAGATGCTGGATTACATATTTCATCTTCATTCAGCATTCGCTGCAGGGATCTCTGACCCTGTTATTGTTTTAAAGACCATTGACCACAAGACAACAATGACCTCTGGGCATTAGGCTTAGATGACCAGGTATTTTCAGCTGGGGTAAAATGTTGGAAACCCTGTCAATGTTGCAAAAAACTGGAAACTATTTTCAATTTGCAACTAATCGCTTCCTGATTAAAAGATCTCCATGATGCTTCTTTTAGGAGAAATATATTTAGTAAAAGGGATCAGTGGTCAGAAATATTTTGTGCATAAATTTGGTACTGTGTCTCAGAATGTTACTGATAAAGAAAGTATCATGAGTACAGCATTTGTTGACTAACATCTAGTATCTTTATAAAAACATGTTTATTTGGACATGAAGAGTTGGTGGAGTATTCCTATCAAAATTATAGCACATCCTCAGGAAAAGAATTCTGGGGCAAGATAGACTAATGTTCAGGATGGTTAGCAGTAAACAATTCATGCATACTTATTATGTGCCAGGCTGTGCCCTTAACATGCATTATCTCATCCACCTCTCACCCTATGAAATAGGTAGTGTTATTATCCCCATCTTAACAAAAAAGAAAACAGAGGCACAGAGAGACTAAATAACCACCTCAGAGCCACAGAACTAAAAATTGGGAAACAGCCATCTAAACACAGGTGTGTCTGCCCAATTTCAGACACTGGCTGAGGTTAACAAGCCTTTCCCCTGCTGATTGTATTAAAGACAAAGGGGCAGAGCAAACTGCCCCTCTAACTTATACTGTTAGTGTTTCCTGTTAGTGAAGGCCCTGGTCCTAAACCACCCCTCTCTTCTGCATTCATTCTGATTTGTCCCACGTCACTCTGTGTGAATGATCAGTCATCTGCTAACTCTTAGATGTTCCACCTTGCATCCGGATCAGTGTGTTTGCTATAGACCAACACTGATGATCAATATCACTGCAAAAAGGAAATAGAAAAGCACCTGCAATTACATATCAACCTAGGGATCAGAAGGGAGTGATTGCAAAACCCCAACACAGAATAGAATAAGGAAATGCTTCAAGAGTAAAATGAGAGGGGTAGATTCAGAAAAGTGCCAGCTTCCATCTGGACCATGACCTGCAAACATCATTAATGCTCCTTCCAGAACTATTTAAATAAGAGTCCACTGTTTGTTTTCAAAACTCTCCTAGGGCACAATTACCAACCACAAGGCAATCAGTTGGGACCACAAGAGGACAAGGGTTGCCATTATAGCTCTCCTGCCATTTTTACTTCCTGCCATGTGAACTCTGTTCCCACATGATAAGCTATTACCACTCCAACCCCAGAAAGCCTAATGTGAAGAAGGGGAAAAAAGTAGGGGGAGTGGGGCAGAATAGAAAGGTGGGGGAGGGGGGAACTATAAAAAGGAAGAAACTGGAGTAAGAGAGAAAACAAATAATTATGCAAGAAGGTAGTTTCTAAAAGATGACACTCAGCCAGGTTAGCAGTCAAGATTTATACACTATGTTTTGGTTTTTTTTTACTGGTATTTTACAACAATTTACCATGCATATGTAACCAACTGTCAAGAGGGGAAAACCAATTGAGAAATCCAGATAGAACTTCGCCCTTCAGCCAGGTGAGGACTCCACCTTCACCCACCCAAGATAAAGAGCCATCCCAGCATTCATACTCACCAAATATACACTTGACTTTTTTCAAAACTAGCCTTGGGTGCAGAATCCTGGTTCTTGGGTAGAATTAATATAAAACTTGTGAGGTCAAAGTGTCCTCTACAGTAGTGGCTGTGAATGCAGTCCACAAACTTTGAAAGAAGATGTCAGAGCTGCTTGGAGACCTGTGGGGTCATGATCACCAGCTGCATCTAAGAGGTTCATTTACATATGGTGACTGTCCTTACAAATAAAAGTGCACTACACTGTGGCATTACTGTAGGTTAAAATATATTTAAACATTAATAAGTCAAGTTTTAAAGTGCTTTCACACCGTATGTCATTAACAAAAGTCAACTAAAAAAGACACCAAGAGCAAAGGTATCATAACCTTCCCTATCAGCATCAACAGCAATGGAATATGAATGTGTGGAATTGTAATCTTCAATAAATAGCACAGGAATTTTTTTTTAATTTTTTGCATATACCATATCAAAAATTAATGAACTCTGATTCTATTTGAATTTATTCCCCTAAATCACATCATCTCACTCAAAATATAAAAACAATTAAAACAACTGACATTTGAACTAAAATACACAAGCAGGTATCTGTGACAACTGTAGCAGAGGCCAAGGAAGTGTCATGTGGGTTACATCAGAAATCTTGTAGATGGGGTTATCCTCACCACTGAACCATAAGGTGTGTACCACAGTCCACTACAGTCCCTTGTAGTCAGTACTTGCCGACCGCTAAAGAAATATTCAAGAAAGATTCCACATCCACTATAAGATCCATATCCTATTCTAGGCCCATAATATTTACTGAAAAGCACTGAAAAAAATCAGAAAGTTTAGTCAAAACAGTGAAAAAATAATGCTACCCAAGATTACTACTGAGCAGTATGATTACATGAGTTGGTTGTTATTTCTGTTTTTGCCTGATACTTTATTCCTTCTTATACTTTCCCAATCTTCTATAGTAAACATGCATTTTTTTTTTTTTAATAATTGGGAAAATGTTAAGGAAAAAAATCAGTTAAGCTTCAAGTCACTATCACAATCCCCTTAGATGAGGGCTTCTCTGCCCAAGCTCACTTTTTTTTTTCCAAGCTCACTTTTGAATCACTGGGAATGTCTTTAAAAACAGCAAAGTCTTGGGGCACCTGGGTGGTTCAGTCAGCTTAGCGTCCAACTTCAGCTCAGGTCATAATCTCACAGTCCATGAGTTTGAGCCCCATATCGGGCTCTGTGCTGACAGCACAGAGCCTGGAGCCTGCTTCAGAATCTGTGTCTCCCTCTCTCTCTACCCCTCTCCCACTCGTGCTCTGTCTCTCTCACTCTCAAAAATGAATAAATGTTCAAAACAAAATTAAAAAAAAAAAAAAAAAACAGCAAAGTCTTAGTCCCACCCTTTCCACTAAACTGATCAGGAGAAGAGCCAAGACTTTTCAAGCCAATGAAGTGGTTCTACTGTGCCACCAACAACTATGCTTTATAGATGGTTCCTACTTCATCTGCAAAAGGTGAATTTCTTTGGAAAGGATTAAAATTGAAGGTCAAAACACCAAAAAGAATAACTATCCTTTTGGAATGAACTCTCACTCCAGAGACATAGCTGATTCTGGTGAGAATTTCAATAATTTGTAGAGAGTGAATAGGGAAAAACAAAACCCCAGCAGGAAATACCAAGATGGATCTAGTGAATGAGGTAATAGATTAAACATGGCTGAAGCTAAAGAACTAGGTCGACAGGACAGGGATTGTTTCCTTGGAATTCCAGAATAAAGAGTGGCTCTGCACAGGTGAATCTTGGGTCACAATGGCAGCTGGATTTCAGTGGCCACACAAGCAAGAAAAAGGCAGGGCTGATCCCTCTGGACATGGCCATATGTATATGGATGCTCCGAACTTACCCGCAGCTCCCCAAACATCAGCTCTCGTGCCTGTTTCCATCCTCTCAGTTCTGGGCAGTATTTCCAGGCAACTTAGGAAATCTACACACTCTCATACCTCAGTGAAACCCAAGACATTGCCCTTTTTCTAAGTGCATGGCCTAGGCTTGTGCAGTACCCACAATGGGAAGCACAACACAAAAGGGAAGAAAGCAGCAAATTAAACATGCCAGAGCTAAACTGAGATAAAATGTACCTGGCTTAGCAGCAGAGGAACAATTCAGCAACTCTTCCTAAAGGAAAAGGGCAGAATAAAACAATGAAATCTTGCCATTTGCAACAACATGGATAGAGCTAGAGAGTATTAATCTAAGCGAAATAGAGAAAGACAAATACCATATGATTTCAGTCATACATGGACTTTAAGAAATAAAACAAATGAACGGGGGGGGGGGGGTGGGGGGAAGAAAGGCAAACCAGGAAACAGACTCTTAACTCTAGAGAACAAACTAATGGTTACTGGAGAAAAGGTGGGTGGGGGCGGGGGATGGGTTAAATGGGTGATGGGTATTGAAGAGAGGACTCTTGTGATGAGCACCAGGTGTGATATGTTAGTGATGAATCACTAAATGCTACACCTGAACCTAATTTGCACTATATGTTCAATAGCTGGAAACAAAACAAAACAAAACAAAACAAAACGTGGAGAAAAAAATCAGTAAAAAAATAAAAACAAATCAACATAAGCAAAAAAACGAAACTACACTGTATGTTATGTCCTTTAAGTAACATCTTTCATTAAGATGTAAGAGATTCTAGGGATGCATGGGTGGCTCAGTTGGTTACGCAGCTAACTCTTGATTTTGGCTCAGGTTATGATCTCAGTGAGATCGAGTCCCAAGTCAGGCTCTATGCTGACAGCAAGGAGCCTGCTTGGGATTGTCTGTCTGTCTTTCTTTCTTTCTCTCTCTCTCTCTCTCAAAATAAATTAACATTAAAAAAAGATGTAAGAGATTCTATACATATGTGTAGAAGCATATGGGAATAGCCATATGCTTACCTCATTGAAACTAACTACACTGTTCTGCATAAACCATCATTCAAGTAACACCTTCTTTCATTGATATATATGTGTTTGTAGACCTATTTAAATAAACCTGTCAAAGAGTCCTTGGGTCTTCTTGGATGAAAACAGCAAGGCTATGTCAACGTGAATGTCCCTCAGCATTAAATGTTTATGACATCTCATCACTGTTTTAAATGATCTATTCACAGTGGGAAAGGACTTAAAAAGTCAAGAGGCTCAGAACTAAAACGCTACCACCACCCTTGTATACTTCTCAGCACTTCTGTGGACTTCTGCCTTTCTCCTTCTCTTCTACTTTACAACCCTCCCTGCTTCTTCATTGTCTACTCCAACCCCTCTCCACCTGCATGTTAAATGTGTGCCCTGAGCAGAAAAACCAAAGCCATCTTGAACAGAGAAAAAAAAAGACTCAATTTAAGAGAAAGGAGCCACTTGTTGCAGAGTCAAGAAAGCAGCCCTTCCCCGCTCTGCAGCAGTCATGTTTCAACTTGTCTGGTGGGCTTTTGGCTGGTAGTACTAGCTGGCCAAAAAGCTGTGCTTTAACAAATCCTTACCAAAATACACTTGCTATGTGAAACATGAAACCCAGTTCACCACAGGAGAGCACTCAGCTGAACACAAGTTTTGGTCCTGAAGCCCATAATATGTAGTAATAAGAGTAACCTTAATGATGCTTTTTCTACACAGAATGCCATTCTTGGCTCAAACTGGGCAGTGTTGCAGAGCTCCCTCCTTGCCCCACGCTCTCTGTTGACACCTTCATCATGCGGAGGTCCAGGTATGATGTCTGAGAAACAGGGTAAAATGAGGCTCCAGTCAACAATAGCGGGGGCAGGGGCGGGGGGTGGGCAGCCAGGTTCCTGGCAGCAATAGCAACCAGAGGCTCCTGTGGAAAACTCTACAGCTTTGTATATTAGGGGAGGAGGAGACAAGGAGAAGAGAAGAGTGCCAGGAGTCTCTGAAGCCTATGGCCAAGTGGCCCCCCTCACCCCTACCCACCCCTTCCTGTGTCTCCACCCTCACCCAGGGCTCTGCTACAGAGGGTGTGGGGAAAGGGAAGTGGGGGGAGAAGCGTCAATCAGGTGTCAGGAGATAAGGGACTACCTGAATCCCATCTGACACGCAGGAAAAACCAAAATGATCCTCTAGGATAATGATGCTCCCATCTCCTGAATGCCAGTGTGCAAGGCACTTTCTTACAGTTCAATCCTCAGAAGTAGGTTTATTATTTCTTAGCACAGGTGAGGATGGTATAGAGAGACACAGAAATGTGCCCATGACACCCAGTAAATACTGCGGTCAGGATTCAAACCCATGTTCATCTGGCTCTCCTCTTCCTTTAGGAACAGATTTCTCTCAATTCCAAGGCCAGATCTAAGATACCAGAAATGGGAGCTTTACCAAAATCATCCCTGAAAAAAAGGCTTTATTCCTTTACAGGGCCCTGAGGAACAGCCTCTGCCCCTGCATTTACTGTGGTCATCTTTCCAAAATGCCTTTGCGGGCAACACTGCTGCCTCTTCCATGACAGCATTTGTGACACTGGAATACGCCTCTGAAGAGCCAAGGCTGACTTCCTCTGTATACAGGGTCCTGCAGTGGGCTAATTCCTAAAATCCTTGCCAAACCCAAACATTAAAATTATCCACATTAGTCAATGTCCTACTACCTTCTAGTTTCTGTTACACATGCTGTAGATTTTAACTTAGGAAAGCAAAAAGTAAATTTAGATGTTTTTAGTCTATATGTATATTTACATCTATTTCCTGAAATGTATATTTAAAGAGGAGAAAGACCAAAGCCCATAAAGGTTAAGTGATCTGCACTGTTCAAAAAGCTGAGTAGTAATTTCACATTTCCTGGACCCAACCCTAAGCCCTCCATTAACCACTGTGCCCTATATAGAGAATCTTCTAAGATTTCCAGTTGGGATCCTAATGATTTGCTTTTAAAAGAATTCCTTTTAAAATAATTCCTTTTAAAACATTCCCTTGTTTTTAGCAATTAAAATCAAAATCCCAATAATAACAGTATGGCAATAATATAAACTTTTGATTATGCTTAAATAGTTTAAAATCTATATGTTCAAACATCAGTAAAAACTAAAAGACAGAAAAAAATACTATGTAAGTTAAAATAATTCAAAACCTTATAACTTAGTCAAATAGAAAACTGGATGAGGGGTGCCTGGGTGGCTCAGTCAGTTCAATGTCCGACTTCGGCTCAGGTCATGATCTCACGGTTTGTGAGTTCGAGCCCCATGTCAGGCTCTGTGCTGACAGCTCGGAGCCTGCAGTTGGCTTCAGATTCTGTGTCTCCTTATGTCTCTGTCTCTTTGTCAAAAATAAATGAACATTAAAAAAAAAATGGAGGAGGGGTGAAATAAAAAAAATATAGGCCACAAAAAACTGGAAGAAAATAGAAATAATAGAGGCAGTTCAATATCTGTTCCAATTCCTATGTCTCTATTTCAAGATTTACATTTAAATGTAGAAAAGCAAAACTCTCTGGAAAAATCCATTATGTATTTTATCACTTCCCTGCAAAAACAACCCCCAAAAATCTTTCCACTCACCCTTGAGAAATTCACTCAATACTTTTTTTCCCAGTATACCTAGGGTTGACTAACCTCACAAAACAGAGTCAAAACCACTCAGAAGCAACACAAAACTTGATTTCAGTTTCAGGTTCCAAAGTTAAAGTTGAAACAACACAACAATAATTTGAATATTCCTTCCAAGCACACTCAAAGACTAGGCACAGCTGCAGAAACAGAGCTGTAAGGGTCAATTAACTGGGGTCTCCTGACTACCAGCTGCTGCTGGTATTCTTTATGAGGTAGGAAAACTGCCTAAGGAGGCTGCCCAGAATGCCAAAGAAAGTGGTAAAAAGGGAAATCTCAATGAACCAACTAACTACTGCTTAGTTACGGGTACCAGGAAGGACAAAGTATTATAAAGTACAGTAACTCCAAATTCTTCCAGACAGCTCTAGTTTCCAATATTCAGTTCCACTCTAGATCATATAGACACGAGATCATGTGGCCTATCTTGGAGTCCAGAAGAAAATGGTCACCCCAAGCCAGGAAATTTATATATGAGTTCTGAGAATCAGAGAAGTGAATAATTTTTTTTAATAAAACAATATTCAATGGTGATTCCCAAATGCAGTCAATAGACTAATGCTAATCCATGACACATTTTAACCCTTTCTTTGACAAAATAAGAAAGATTATCATACTAAAGTAGGTCACATAGCCAAAAATATATAAATTGGTGATTGTTCTTTATTCTGATAGTATATCCTTCTTACATTTTAGTGTGTAAAATGTCTTTTTTTACTTAAATGACTGATGCCCAGTAGGAATTTGCTATTCTTGAGGTTCTTACCATCCCAAAATAAAAACCATATATCAATCACAAATTTTTATCAGTCTATGAAATCTTAAAATCTGGGAGCTGCTGACATTCAGAACTTTACTCACTCATTCCTCTAGGTACAAAAAAGTACAGCAAGAAAACCCTACCCTCAATTCCTGATGCCACTTCTGAAACACAAATCACCACATTCTCTTTGCTTCTCAGCACTTTTCACCAGGAAATGTACTTATACCACCCTAATCAAACCACAGCGACCTCACTGGTGTGATCTACTCACATGCACTCTTGTGTTCTTATGAGCCTTCAAAACCTGGTTGGTATCTCTCTGTCCACACCTCACCCACGAACATATACTATCACTTTCCACTCTGGAATCATTTGTGGATCTTACTGGCACACCATACAAATAAACCATTCTGCAGCCAACCAAATCTTAAATTTATTAAATTTATTAAAGCTATTGCACAGACCAAAGAAGCTTCACAGCCAGCAACACCACCAAAAATCACATTGCAGAATATGTCCCACAAGACTGCTACAGGCAGAGATGGCAGCCTTGGCACCACAAGCACCCTGTGCAGGGCTACGTGCTCTTACCTGTCAGGCCTGTCTGTGCCTGTCACCCTCCCTGCTTTAGCCTCTTCCATAACCACATTTTCTTTTCCTCCACTGGCTCCACTCTGAAAAGAACATGTTTCCATTCTATCAGGAAAAACAAAAACCTTCACTAACCTGATGCCTTCAATAGATAAGAAAACTATTTCTGGTTCTTCTCAGCCAAATCTTACAAACTTGTAACCTACACCTGCAGTCTCCCACCCTTGGCCCTGCCTTGGAGTAACTATGCAATGTGATTGCTGCTCCCTTCTTACTTCTACTGAAAATTGCCTAACGACTTCTTGTTACTAAAATAAAAAAGCCCTTTCTCAGCTCTAATTTCTTCCTGACCTCCCTTGGAGTGTTTGCAATACTAAGCCTCCTTATTCAAAATTCAGCTCTGCAATTCCACTCTAGGAAATATACCCAAGAGAATTGAAAACAGGTGTCCAAACAGATCTTGTACATGAATGTTCATTATGGCATTATTTGCATAATCCAAAAGGTGAAAATAGTCCAAATGTCCTAGATGAATGCATAAACAATATATAGTATATCCATATAATGGAATATTACCCAACCATAAAAAGGAATGACATTCTGATACATGCTACAACATGAACTGTGAAAGTACTATGCCAAGTCAAAGAAGCCAAATACAAAAGGTCACGTGGTGTATGATCCATTAATTCGCAATATCCAGAATAGGGAAATCCATAGAGACTGAATTCAGGGCTGTGGAAGGGGAAGTGAATACTTAAGAGTATGGAGTGTCCTTCTGGGGTGCTAAAAATGTTCCAAAACTAGATAGTGGTAATGGTTGCACAGCATTATGAATGTAGTGAATGTCACTAATGATAAATTTTATGATTATCTGTGTTTTAGCAACAATAACAAACACCTCTGTCCTTTCCTCAATTCCATCCTATTAACCTGTACCCTGTTCTCTCTCCCTCACTACCTCTTCCCCCTCTTCTAATCCTGAAGTGTAAACATTTCTCCATCTTACCCTCATCCATCCATGTCCTTGCTCTCCCATTTGGAGAGACCATATCTATAACCATAGCAATTCAACTGTCCATTCTAAGAGGATAACTACAACAAAGGTTGACAAACTTTTTCGGGACAAAGTCAGATAGTAAACGTCTTGCAAGCCACACAGTCTCTACTGCAGCTATTCAATTCTATGTGGAAGCAGCCATAGATAGTAGTAAAGAAATAGATGTGGCTGTGTTCAGTGAAACTTTACACTCCTACATTCCCAGTGCTCTTTTTATGCAGTAAATATTTCATCCAGGACTTTTACAAAGGAGATATTAACTCCAGACATCACTCAATAAGTGTTTACTGAGAGCCCATGATGTTCCAGGCACTGTGCTAGGGACAAGGGAGTGACTAAATTGAATGTCATTGGCATCAACTACAGAAACAAAGGCTTCTCCCCTGGTCCCCCCCAATCCAACAATTCAATCAGTATCTAAGTTCTTTGATTCTCCTTTCACAATCCTTCTCACTGTTTCCTTCCTATCTATGCATGCTTGCTTCATTTTAAGTGTTCAGTAAGTATTTCTTAAGTGAATGAATAACTATCACTTTAGTTCAGATTCTTACCTCCCCACACCTATAATAAGAAAAAAAGTAGTCCTTCTTCCTCTAGCTACCTTTCAAACTATTTTGTCTACCACCTCCTCCCCCAATCAATATCCTAAAACAACTTCTGTCATACCACTTCTCTATCCAAAAACTTTTGATGAGGGGCGCCTGGGTGGCTCAGTCGGTTAAACATCGACTTCGGCTCAGGTCACGATCTCACAGTTTGCGAGTTCGAGCCCCACATCAGGCTCTGTGCTGACAGCTCAGAGCCTGGAGCCTGCTTCGGATTCTGTGCCTCCCTCTCTCTCTGCCCCTCTCACACTCTTTCTTAAAAACAAAAACAAAAACAAAAACTTTTGATGACTTCTTACCACTTAATGGATGAAGCTCAAACCCTAGGGTCTAACCTACAAAGCTCATCATAATCTCATCTTAGTAGACTATCCTCCACTATTTTCACATCACCTCTACATGTCAGTCAAATAATGTGATTAACATCCCTGAAACAAGCTTTATGCATTCTTCCCCATACCTCTGGTCATGCCCGTCTGCCCAGAAAAGTCTATCCTCTCAAAGTCCTGCCATCTTGTAGAGTACAGTTCAGAGGCACCTCCTCAATGAGGTTCTCCTTTATTTCATCAACCACAGTCATGCCCCCCGGATAAGCAAAACACCTATTTACACTGCTACTGTGGCCTTTACAGTACCCTATCTTACAGCTATTTCTGCATTTGCTGTGGCAGTATGTTAGTTCTCCTCATATTAGTTATCTATTGCTGCATAACAATATTACCACAAATTCAGTGGCTTACTTAAAGCACCACATATTTGTTAGTTGACATTTTCTATGGGTCTAAAGCCTGGCACACTTAGTTGGGTCCTCCAACAAGGTTACAAGCCACGTGTCAGTCCCATCTAAAGCCTGAGTGGATCTAAGGATCTGCTCCATTTTTTGGCAGAATTTTAGGATCTAAGGCTTTAGATTTCTTGCTTGCTGTCACCCAGAGACTACCCTCAGCTACTCGCCAACTCCCTGCCAACATAGCCACTTTCATCCTTGAAGCCAACAAAGGAGAATTCTGTTTTTAAATAACAATAATGATGATGATGACAGACAGCTTTATCATTAGGAGCATATTGGTACCACAAAGCTCAGCATTGAATAAACATTTCCTGAAATGACACATTAATGCTTCTTGTTAGACTAAGCTCCTCAAAAACGGGACATCTTGTACTCTCTTTAATTCCAAAAGAAGGAATATCTTACTTACCAGAAGACACTCAAAAATATTTGTTGCAGGAACAAGACAGGAATGTCCACTCTCACCATTGTTATTTAACACAGTATTGGAAGTCCTGGCCTCAGCAATCAAACAACAAAAAGAAATAAAAAGCATCCAAATCGGCAAGGAAGAAGTCAAACTTTCACTATTTGAAGACAACATGATACTCTATGTAGAAAACTCAAAAGACCCCACCAAAAAATTGCTTGAACTAATACATGAATTCAGTAATGTTGCAAGATACAAAATCAATGTATAGAAATCTTGCATTTCTATACACCAATAATGAAGCAGCAGAAAGAGAAATCAAGGAATTGATCCCATTTACAACTGCACCAAAAACAATAAGATACCTAGGAATAAACCTAACCAAAGGGGTAGAAGATCTGTACTCTTAAAACTACAGAACTTATAAAAGAAATTGAAGAGGACACAGAGAAATGGAAAAACATTCCATGTTCATGGATTGGCAGAGCAATATTGTTAAAATGTCTGTACTACCCAAAGCAATCAACACATTTAATTCAATCCTTTCAAAATACCACAAGAATTTTTCACAGAGCTAGAGCAAACAATCCTAAAATATGGATGAAATGATAAAGACCCCAAATAGCCAAAGCAATCATGAAAAAGAAAAGCAAAGGTAGAGGCATCACGATTCCAGATTTCAAGCTATATTACAAAGCTGTAGTCATCAAGACAATATGGTCCTGGCACAAAAGCAGACACATAGATCAATAGAACAGAATGGAAAACCCATAAATGGACCCACAGCTATATGGTCAACTAAGCTTCAACAAAGCAGGAAAAAATATCCAATAGAAAAAAGTGTCCTCAAATTGTGTTGGGAAAACTGGAGAACAATATGCAAAAGAATGAAACTAGACCACTTTCTTAAACCATACACAAAACAAATTCAAAATGGATGAAATACCTAAATGTAAGAAAGGAAACCATCAAAATCCTACAGGAGAATGCAGGCAGCAACCTCTCTGACCTCAGCCAGAGCAACTTCTTACTAGACATGTCACTGAAGGCAAGGGAAACAAAAGCAAAAATTAACTATTGGAACTTCATCAAGATAAAAGGTTTCTGTGCGGTGAAGGAAACAATCAACAAAGCTAAAAGGCATCTTTCGGAATGGGAGAAGATATTTGCAAGTAAACTATCTGATAAAGGGTTAATATCAAAAAATCTATAACAAACTTACCAAACTCTACACCGAAAAAACAAATAATCCAGTGAAGAAATGGGCAGAAGACATGAATAGACATTTTTCCAAAGAAGACATCCAGATGGCTAACAAACACATGAAAAGATGGTCAACGTCACTCATCATTAGGGAAACACAAATCAAAACTACAATGAGATATCACTTCACACCTGTCCAAATGGCTAAAATTAACAACACAGGAAGAAACAGGTGTTGGTGAGGATGTGGAGAAAGGGGAACCTTCTTACACTGTTGGTGGGAATGCAGTCTGGTGTAGCCACTCTGGAAAACAGTATGGAGGTTCCTCAAAAAAAAAAAAAAAAAAAAAAGTAGAACTACCCTATGATCCAGCAGTTGCACTAGTAGATATTTACCCAAAGGATACAAAAATACTGATTCTAAGGGACATAAGTACTCTGACATTTATAGCAATGTTATCAATAATAGCCAAATTATGGAAAGAGCCCAAATGTCATCGACTGATGAATGGATAAAGAAGAGGTGGTGTGTGTGTGTGTGTGTGTGTATATAATAGAATATAACTCAGACATAAAAAAGAATGAAATCTTGTCATTTGCAACAACGTAGATAGAGCTACAACGTATTATGCTAAGCAAAACAAGTCAATCAGAGAAAGACAAATACCATATGATTTCATATGTGGAAATTAAAAAACAAAACAGATGAACTTAGGGGGGAAAAAGAGACAGAGAGTCAAACCATAAAACAAACTCCTGACTATAAAGAACAAACTGAGGTTTCCTCAAGGGGAAGTGGGCAGGGGAATGTGCAAAATGGGTGATGGGTATTAAGGAGGGGCACTTGTGATGAGCACTGGGTGTTATATTAAGTGACGAATCACTAAATTCTACTCCTGAAACTAATATTACACTATATGCTAGACTATATATAAAAACTTGAAACAATAAAATACATATTTTTGTAAATATACATACACATTTTTGTAAATATACATATATTTTGTAAATATATATGTATATATACCCACACACACATATATGTATTTGTTGGATAGTTAGAAATACAAAAAAGATTCCAAGATGATGTAAATGAATAAGGGCTGGAACATGAAGGGAGGGTTTGAGGAGACATAAATAGGCAAAAGTGAGACAGAAAAGAGAATTCTCAGTAAGTGAAAAGGATGGACAAACACATGATTTGTGTACTAGTTTCTTATTGCTGGTATAACCAACTACCATCAAGCTCATGGCTTAACATACATTTACTATCTTACAATTCAGCAAGTCAGAAGTCTGATGTGGACCTTAAAGGGCCCACAAGGCTTAGTTCCTTTCTGGAGGCTCTAGGGAGAATCCATTCCCTTGTCTTTCCATTTCAGGAGGCTACACACATTTCTTGGCTTATGGCTCATTCAAAGCCAGCAATGGCCAGTCAAGTTTTTCTCACAATGCCATCTTTCTGTTCCTGACACTTCTGTTCCCTTCCATCCCATTTAAAGACCCCTCATGATTATATTAGACCCATGCAGATAATTCAGGATAATCTTCCCATCTCAAGACCCTTAATTTAACTATACCTGCAAAGTCCATTTTACCATAAGTAACATATTCACAGGACCCAGGAATTAAGATGTGGACATCTTGCGGTGGGGGTAGGGAGCATTACTACCCTACCTATCACAGTCTGTTTATGGAACAGTAAAGAAAAATACCAGACTACAGTAAAACACTGGTGACAGAAAATAGAAGAAAATTACATTAACTTAATCTAGTAGACTGTAAACATCTGAAAGACAGAGACAAAAAGCCTGGAGTTATGACTGACAATCACTAGCCCCAAGACACTGACAAGTCATTTGATCACTCTTAGGTCTTGGTCACCACAACTGTAAAATGACAGTAATACCTGCCCTGCCTGCCTCACAGAATACTATTAAGAACAATGGAAGCAATTTTTTTAATTCTCTGAAAATAACAAATTAATATACAAATATAAGTTCTTATAATTAATATAGGAGTGAACCAAAGTTACATGCACATTAGCAATTTGCAATGGTAAACCACACCAAAAAACTTTGATCTTGCTAAACAGTTATACAAGGCCTGACTTAGAAAAATGCAATCCTTGAGTGCAAAAATCATATTCTTTAACAAAACATGCAAGTTGCTACAATACATTCTGATGATAACATCAAAACTCATAAAAATCAAAACAAGACTCAGGGAAACTTTAAGAAAATCTGAAAAGACCTACAGTTTCTTACCCTGAGGACAGGGCCTATTATCACATGGTAGGCACTAGCTAAACATTCTCATAATTGATAGGAGTAATCTCAAGGTGAAACTGAAAGTTTAAATTAGGTATGATTTTAAAACAAAGCAAGAAAAAGCATTAAATCAATGAAAGAAGTTTACTTTCACTCAGTGAGTAAATAACAATAAATGATGGCATGTGTTCACATAGGGGTGCAATGAGGAAAAGAAGGTTCTAAGCTAAATGAGTTAGAATTATCCAGTTGGGATCATGGTCAGTAGAAGTATGGATGTGAGCTCTTCATAGTTGGAAAAATGTTCTTCTGAGTTGGGGTTCTTCAGGCCAACAGAGACGAATCTACCAGATTAAGTTTATTCAATGTTTCACCATACTACCCACTACTATACATGAAACAAAAAGTAAATTACATTCCCCAGGGGCAATGCACATTTACCCAGCCTACACTAAGCACCAGAGTCCAAGTCTTATGATTTTGTTCCTCAAGTAAAAATGGTAAAAGAAAGGGGGATCCAAAATAAAATTCAAGCTTCCCATGGAGATGTATGGAGAAATAAGGAGAAAACGTCTCTAAGTTGTCAAACTGGTAAGTTTCAATTCACAGAGTAAAAGGTATTGGGAAGCAGTTCTCCATGCATCTCACCTGTTTCTGTATGTCTTATGAGCAGACCCACTGACAGCTTTCGTTCAATCCTATCGTTTCAAGGGTATTTGTAAAGTAGATAGCCTTTTAAGATGAACATATTGTCTCCTATCTCTGGAGCAAAGGGAAGACCTGTTTGCTATCTAGAAAAATAATGTCTCCCTCCCAAGCAAAGGTTGGTCAAATTTTCCAGCAGCCCCTTATAAAAGATTAGGGTCCCAAAACCTTAGGGTTTCTCAACTGTGAGGCATGATACCCACTGCATTTGCCACATCTACCTAAACCTACCACCTTTTTGCCTCCACAGACCTGAGGGGGGCAAGAGGATCTGATGCAAACAGAAGTGCTGCAAACATGAAGCTCATACTGCCTCCTGTGGATAAATAATAAAGTCCTTTGTCTCTGATCCAGGAGGATCCAGTCTTAGGCCCTCACCTGAGAAACTGCAGTAGGCTCACTTGCTAGCCCACGAGCAATTCCTGACAAACTGTGGTTCTCATTCTTTCTCCTGGACTTGGTTCACTCCAATTCACTCCAACAGGAATACATGCCACCCTGGCAGGTCTCTTGCAATCAAGATTCAATTTTAAGAGATTCCACTTTAAGCTAAAATAAAAAGCTTAGCTTTTCAACATTGGTCAACAAAAAAATCTTACAATGGCCTACACATATCTGTAAAATTCCAGTTCATCATTTTTAAAGAACAAATGTAGGGCTGCCTGAATAGCTCAGTTCATGGGTTCGAGCCCTGCATCAGGCTCTGTGCTGACAGCTAGGAGCCTGGAGCCTGCTTCAGATTATGTCTCCCTCTCTCTCTGCCCCTCCCCCACTCACATTCTGCCCCTCTCTCTCTCTCTCTCCCAAAAATAAACATTAAGAAAAAATAAATAAAAATATGTACAAATAAATGATAAACAACAAATATAAACATACAGTTTATGAAAGGAATACTGGAAAACCAAGTGATTTTGTGAAAAGTTACAAAAAGACAGTACTCTTCCAAGGAACAGAGTAAATCATATTAAAATAATAGGGTTTTTCTTTTTTCCATAACATTGTGTTAAGTGAAATTTGTGAATAAGTGAAGTTTGCCTTTAACAAGTATCTTTTTTTTTTTTTAATATAACTTATTGTCAAGTTGGCTAACATACAGTGTATACAGTATGCTTTTAGTTTTGGGGGTAGATTCCCATGATTCATCACTTACATACATTACCGACTGTTCATCCCAACAAGTGCCCTCCTCAATGCCCATCACCCATTTTTCCCTCTCCCACGTGAGCCCCCATAAAACCTCAGTTTGTTCTCTGTATTTAAGAATCTCTTACGATTTGCCTCCCTCTCTGTTGAAACTATTTTTTTCCCCTCCAGTCCCCCATGGTCTTCTGTTAAGTGTCTCAAGTTCTACATATGAGTGAAACTATATGATATCTGTCTTTCTCTGACTTATTTCACTTAGCATAATACCCTCCAGTTCCAACCACGTTGCTGCAAATGACAGAATTTCATTCTTTCTCATTGCCAAGTAGTATTCCATTGTATGTATAAACCACATCATTTTTAACCACCCATCAGTTGACGGACATTTGGGCTCCTTCCATAATTTGGGTGTTGTTGAAAGCGCTGCTATGAACACTGGAGTACATGTGCCCCATGAGTCAGCACTCCTGTATCCTTTGGATAAATTCCTAGTAGTGCTATTGCTGGGTCATAGGGTACTTCTATTTTTACATTTTTGAGGAACCTCCACACTCCTTTTCCAGAGCAGCTACACTAGTTTGCTTTCCCACCAACAATATAAGAGGGTTCCCATTTCTCCACATCCTCACCAGCATCTGTTCTTTTCTGAGTTGTTAATTTTAGCCACTCTGACCAATGTGAGGTGGTATCTCAATGTGGTTTTGATTTGTATTTCCCTGATGATGAGTGACATTGAGCATCTTTTCATGTGTCTGTAGGCCATCTGGATGGCTTCTTTGGAAAAGTGTCTATTCATGCCTTCTGCCCATTTTTTCACTGGATTATTTGTTTTTTGGGTGTTGAGTTTGGTAAGTTCCTTACAGTTTTTGAATACTAACCCTTTATCCAATATGTCATTTGCACATATCTTTTCCCATTCCATCAGCTGCCTTTTAGTTTTGTTGATTGTTTCCTTTGCAGTGCAGAAGCTTTTTATCTTGATGAGGTCCCAATAGTTCATTTTTGCTTTTATTTTCCTTGACTTCAGAGATGTGTTGAGCAAGAAATTCCTGTGGCTGAGGTAAAAGAGATTGTTGCCTGCTTTCTCCTCTAGGGTTTTGATGGTTTCCTGTCTCACATTTAGGTCTTTTATCCATTTTGAATTTATTTATGTATATGATGTAACAAAGTAGTCTAGTTTCATTCTTCTGCATGTTGCTGTCCAGCTCTCCCAGCACCATTTGCTAAAGAGATTATCTTCTTTCCATTGGATACTCTTTCCTGCTTTGTCAAAGATTAGTTGGCCATACATTTGTGGGTCCAATTCTGGGTTCTCTACTCTATTCCATTGATCTATGTGTCTGTTTTTATGCCAGTATCATACTGTCTTGATGATTACAGCTTTGTAGTAAAGGCTTAAGTCCAGGATTGTGATGGCTGCTTTGGTTTTCTTTTTCTTTCTTTCTTTCTTTCTTTCTTTCTTTCTTTCTTTCTTTTAGAGGGTAGCAAGTTAATGGTATAGAAGGGGCAGCACTAAGGGTCAAGGAAGTTTGCTGGCCCCAAAACTTCACCCTGGGATATGTAAACTGTGGAAATATAGACAACCTCTTCTCAAAAGAGCTACAGGTGAAGTGGTGTCCTCAGTGTAGAGCCAGGTTTGAAGATTAAGATTATATGGCAAAAAGGGAAGGTCCTTGGCTCCACATAGTGGGCATCTGACGAAATATTAGTTGTCTTTAAACATTCACTTAAACATTTGTATGTACTTGCTCTGCACCCCTCTCCCCCAATCTCTTTATTCAGAAGAGACCAGAACTAGGTAAAGGGATGGGATCAGGTGGCTGGAAGCAGCATGGCTCTTCACAAGTGTTCAAGGGACTGCCTCCTCTAGGCCCAGGGAGAGCTTGTACCATGACTTTCCCAACCTTCATCAGCAAAGCTGAGAGGAGCCCAAAAAATGAGGGCCATTCTCCCCCATGCACAGGGCACATCATCCCCTAAGAGAGATTTACTTCTCCCACCAATGAACATTAATCAAGAGCCTTACAAGTGCCAGGCACCAGTGACACAAACACGAGAGAGATACACTCCCAACTACACGGAGGGTGCCGGGCCACATTCTCTGTCAATGCCAGCATCCGTAGATTTCACAATGATCAGACTTTTCCAAGTTCTCCTCACACTTTTAGCTGAGGTAAAATGTCAGAATTAGGTGTGCAGCCAGTATGGAGATCCTTCAGGTCTTCGCCTCCTGGGCTCCAGATTTCCCAAACCACACTCCCCAATTGGTTTTCTTTTTCAGCATTACTTTGGCTATTCAGGGTCTTTTGTAGTTCCATACAAATTTTAAGATTATTCTAGTTTCAAGAAGAATGCTGATGCAATTTTGATTGGGATTGTATCGAATGTAGATTGCTTTGGATAGTGTTGACATTTTGACAATATTTGTTGTTCCAATCCACGAGCATGGAGTATTTTTCCATTTCTTTGTGTCTTCTTCCATTTCCTTTGTAAGTTTTCTATAGTTTTCAGCATACAGATCTTTTACATCTTTGGTTAGGTTTATTCCTAGGTATTTTATGGTTCTTGGTGCAATTGTGAATGGGATCCATTTCTTATTTCTCTTTCTGTTGTTTCATTACTGGTGTATAGAAATGCAACAGATTTCTGTATATTGATTTTGTATCCTGCAACTTTGCTGAATTCATGTATCAGTTCTAGCAGTTTTTTGATGGAGTCTTTCAGGCTTTCCATGTAGAGTATCATGTCATCTGTGAAAAGTGAAAGTTTGACTTCTTTGCCAATTCAGATGCCTTTTATTTCATTTTGTTGTCTGATTGCTGAAGCCAGGATTTCCAACACTATGTTAACAAAATGGTGAGAGTGGACATCCCCGTCGTGTTCCTGATCTCAGGGAGAAAGCTCTCAGTTTTTCCCCATTGAGGAGGATATTAACTCTGGGCTTTTCATATATGGCTTTTATGTTTAGTTATGTTCATTCTATCCCAACTTTCTCGAGGGTTTTTATTAAGAAAGGATACCGGGGGCGCCTGGGTGGCTCAGTCGGTTAAGTGGCCAACTTCAGCTCAGGTCATGATCTCGCGGTCCGTGAGTTCAAGCCCCGCGTCGGGCTCTGTGCTGACAGCTCAGAGCCTGGAGCCTGTTTCAAATTCTGTGTCTCCCTCTCTCTCTCTGACCCTCCCCTGTTCATGCTCTGTCTCTCTCTGTCTCAAAAATAAATAAACGTTAAAAAAAATTAAAAAAAATAAAAAAGAAAAGATACCGTATTTTGTCAAATGCTTTTTCTGCATCTATTGACAGGATCATATGGTTCTTATCCTTTCTTCTATTAATGTGATGTATCACATTGATTGATTGATTGATTGATTGATTTGTGGATATTGGACCAGCCCTGCAGCCCAGGAATGAATCCCACTTGGTCATGGTGAATAATTATTTTAATATACTGTTGAATTCGATTTGCTAGTATCTTGTTGAGAATTTTTACATCCATGTTAATCAGGGATATTGGCCTGCAATGCTCCTTTTTAGTGGAATCTGGTTTGGGATTCCACTGGTTTGGGAATCAAGGTAATGTTGGTTTGGGAATCAAGGTAATGTTGGCTTCACAGAATGAGTCTGGAAACTTTACTTCCATTTCTATTTTTTGGAACAGCTTGAGAAGGATAGGTATTAACTCTGCTTTAAATGTCTGGTAGAATTCCCCTTCCTCTAAGTTTACTGTTAGATTCTGTATTTGGGATTTTTCTTATTTCTTGAGATAGGCCTGTATTGCAATGTATTTTCCTCTTAGGATTGCCTTTGCTGCATCCCAAAGGGCTTGGATTGTTGTCCTTTCATTTTCATTTGTTTCCATATATTTTTTAATTTCTTAATTGCCTGGTTGACCCATTCATTCTTTAGTAGGATGTTCATTAACCTCCATGCTTTTAGAGGTTTTCCAAACTTTTTCTTGTGGTTGATTTCAAGTTTCATAGCATTGTTATCTGAAAATATGCATGGTATAATCTCAATTCTTGTATATTTATTGAGGGCTGTTTTGTGCCCCAGTATGTGATCTATCTTGGGTAATGTTCTATGTGCACTCAAAAAGAATGTGTATTCCACTGCTTTTGGATGAAAAGTTCTGAATATATATGTCAAATCCATCTGGTCCAGTGTGTCATTCAGAGCCATTGTTTCTCTATTGATTTTCTGCCTAGATGATCTTTCCATTGCTTTAAGTGAAGTATTAAAGTCCCCAGCAATTACCATATTCCTTTCAGTAAGATTGCTTATGTTTGTGATTAATTGATTTATATATTTGGATACTTCCGAATTGGGGGCATAAACCTTTATAACTGTTAGTTCTTGGTGGACAGACCCCATAATTATGATATAATGCTCTTCTTCATCTCTTGTTACAGACTTTAGTTTAAAATCTAGTTTTTCTGATATAAGTATGGCTATTCCAGCTTTCTTTTAACTTCCAGTATCATGATAGATGCTTCTCCATCCCCTCAGTTTCAATCTGAAGGTGTTCTCAGATTTAAAATGGATTTCTTGTAGACAACATATTAATGGGTCTTGTTTTCTTATATATTCTGATACCCTATGTCTTTTGATTGGAGCATTTAGTACATTTACATTCAGCGTGATTATTGAAAGATATGGATTTGGTGTCATTGTGTTATCTGTAGGTTTCCTTCTTGTGGCGATTTCTCTGGTCCTTTGTCATCTTTGCAGCATTCCACTCACAGTGTCCCCCATTGGATCTCTTGTAGGGCTGGTTTAGTGGTCATGAACTCCTTCAGTTTTTGCCTGGGAAAGCCTTTATCTCTCTTTCTATTCTGAATGACAGCTTTGCTGGATAAAGAATTCTTGGCTGCATATTTTTCCTTTTCAGCACATTGAATATTTCCTGCCACTCCCTCTGGCCTGCCAATTTTCAGTGGACAGGTCTGCTACTACCCTTATGTGTCTACCATTCTGGGTTAAGGCCTGTTTGTCCCTAGCTGCTTCTTTCAGAACTCTCTCTTTATCTTTGTATTTTGCCAGTTTCACTACGATATGCCAGGGAGAAAATCTATTCCTGTTAGATCTGAAGGGAGTTCTCTGTGCCTCCTGAATTTGGATGTCTGCTTCCTTCCCCAGATTAGGGAAGTTCTCAGCTATAATTTGTTCAGGTAAAACTTCTGCCCCTTTCTCCCTCTCTTCTTCTTCTGGATCTCCTATGATATGGACATTATTACGTTTCATTGAATCACTTAGTTCTCTAATTCTCTCCTCATGGTCTAGTATTTTCTTATGTCTCTTTCTTGGCCTCATCATTTTCCATAATTTTATCTTCTATTTCACTTAATCTCCCCTCTGCCTTTTCCATCCTTGCTGTCCCTGCATCTAGTTTATTTTGTAGCCCATTTGCAGCATTGAACTCGTTGTGACTTTTTAGTTCTTTGATCTCCCCAGCAATAGATTCTCTGCTATCTTATTTTTTTCAAGCCCAGTGATTAATCTTATGACTATTTTTCTAAAATCTTGATCAGATATATTGTTTACATATGTTTTGAGCAATTCTCTGTCATTTCTTCCTGGAATTTCTTTTAAGGATAATTATTCCATTTCGTTATTTTGACTAGTTTTCTGTCCCTTATGTGTTTTAATAGCTTGTTATGTGTCCTGCACCTGTGAGCACTACTGTATTGAAAAGGAGTCATATGCTGTCCAGCGCCCAGCCCTTCAGAAGGTGTTTCTGGAGTGTGTTATGTGCTCTCTGTTGTTGTGACTCTGGTTGCTTTATCTCCCTACTTGTAGTGGTGGTTTCGACCTTTCACCAGGTGTTCTCTGATTTGTTTGCTGAAGTAACCCTAGAAAAAAAATTTTTTATAAAGGGGGTGGAGGGGTGGTGGTGGAAGAAGCCATATCCCTACCAAAGAGAGCAATGACAGGGGTGGTAAAAAAGAAAAGAAAGAAAAGAAAAGAAAAGAAAAGAAAAGAAAAGAAAAGAAAAGTGACCAGGCAGAGAAACTATATAGCTTAATCCAGAGAGAGAGAGAGAGAGAGAGAGAGAGAGGAAACTAAAGAAGAAGGAGATACAGAAGAGGTGTAAAAAGAATAGATTAAATATGTCTGCTTAAACAAACCAACAACCAGAATAACGAGACTAGAGAATAGGAGGAAGAGAAAAAAAAAAAAAAAAATACACACACACACACACACACACACACACACACACACACACACAATAAGAATTGACCAAGAATTAAATCAGAAAATGCAAAACTGCTGGTGCCTTGGAACCCGTGCCTGCACTGGTCTGGAGGAAGGACTGTTTGGTTCCATCAGTGTCAATATTCCTCTGGTAGATACACAGTTACCAGACACAGAGGGGCATAGTTTGGTATAGGTGAGTGTCACCTTGTCCGTTCCCTGAAGCCCTACCTTGTTGGTGATAGGGAGAAAAATGGCCATACCCTAGTCTCTCCTCCCTGTGTGCATGTCCCAAACCACTCTGTTTAGGCCATCCTTGCAGTGCAGTGCAGGCACCAGCAAGGCATTTGTCCTGCTCCAGTCTCCCTCACCTGCCAGGTGCTCAGCTGGGATTCATACCCCACGTCTTAAAGGATCCTGATCCACACTTCCAGTTCCTCTGGCAAGTGCCGTTCCACCTCACCAATAAATGGCCTCTGGCTGGCGGGCACAGGCAGTCTTTGTCTCCCATTCCAGACTGCACCTCTGAGCTACTTACCGGGGCTGGCTCCCCTCCTCCCCAGGTGCACAAACAGGTCAGCGGCCCCAGTTCAGAGAAAGGCCTGCAGTCAGAAATTGATTTAACCATTCTTCACTGAATATAAGACTATTCAAAAGAGTTCTATGTCAAAAAGAAGAATACAGTAGTATATGAGCTTAGGCAGCTCAGCTTTCCACAAGAAGGCCTCACAATTAACCCTGTTAATACAACAGCATTTATAACCAGAAATTTCCAAGGAAGAGATGCTCAATCAATAAATCTACTGAATTAATGATACTTTAGAGAATTTTTAATTTGAGAGAGAGACAGCACGCACACGCATGTGTGAGTGGGGAGGGGCAGAGAGAGAGAGAAAGAGAGAATCCCAAGCAGGCTCCACACAGTCAGCACAGAGCCCGATGCAGGGTTCAAACCCATGAACTGCGAGATCATGACCTGAGCCAAAACCAAGAATCCGACACTTAACCAACCCAGCCACCCAGGTGCCCCAATGATACTTTAGAGCATTTTTATTTAAGAAAGGATCTTCATGTGATTCTGTGACTTATTTATTACTATCATACTACTTAACATGCTGTAAAATTGATTGTTGCTCACCAGACTATCAGCTTCTTAAAGACAAAATCATATTCATCTTGCTGGTGCCTATATCTCCAATACCTACTTCAACACAGAATAAATCTCAGCAAATATTTACTGAATGAATAAAACCTCAACTATTAAATGCTAAGCTCAAAATATATATAATAAATAACAGGAATTTAAAAATCCATTCTCATAAAAAAACCACTTAATTAGGTATAACCTAAAAAGGACAGCTCAGATTTTTCACTTTAACCTTACAAATTCCTATTTATTTATTTTTGGAAGGAGAGAGAGAAAGAGAGAGGTACAGAGGGAGAGAGACAATCCCAAGCAGGTTCTTTCTGGATGATGTGGGACTCTGCCCTCCAATGCAGGGCTCAAACTCACGAACTATGAGATCATGACCTGAGTTGAAATCAGGAGCTGGACACTTAACTCACTGAACCACCTTTAGGGTTCAATCCTAAAGTCATAGCACTTTACACTCTGAATAGACTTGAGAGATGACCAAAGCATCTTTGCAATAAGGATTAAGAAACAGGCTCAGAAAAAATTAAGGCTATAAAATAAAGGTGGTGTTAAAACCCAGCTTCTGATTCTCAGTTCCATGTTCTTTCCTCAGGTAATCAGTTACATGTAAAGACTAAAAAACGTTTCCACCACATAACAATCTTTCATCAAAGTAGGAAAGCACTCAACACATCTTTCTCATTTCCAATATGCCAACCTTTCATTCCAGGACCACAATCACAGTAAGGAAGATTCAGAGTGCAGTCCACTGCCTGCAATCCTCTTATACAGGAAGATAAGACTGTCTCCCAGATCTGCTTATATAATCAGTCTGTAAGACTTAGTGATGTCAAATCTCCTCACTTCCAGTACTTTACAGCCTTGTGGTTGATTCCAAATGTTATGGAACTTTCTGCCACTGATAATAGACTCGTACAAAGCAAAGCTAAATATTAATACACTCTTCATTCCACTTTCTTTCCTTAAATTCAAGAAATCTTTTATTATCTTCTTAACACTGTGAAGAGAAGGTACATTCTAATAATGGGGCAAAAGTCCCTATTATGTGCAAGAATTATTTTCTACTTGGTAGAATTACTCTTTTAACCCAACAGCAAAGGTTAAAACTTGCCCAAAGCCATGCAGCTCATAAGCAACTAATCAGTAATTCAAACCCAAGTTGGGCTAAAAATCTAACTCATTCTCTTCCACTTGCTCCAAGACAGAGCCCCAGCCTGCAGAGAGTTTACAAGATTAGTCATCAATACAGGTCCTCCAAAGAACTAAGATATGACCCACATGACACAGCTAATAAAATAAAAGGTATCTAATGTAGTGAGTGGTTAGTGCAGGCTTATTTTACTACTATAATCCACCTTTCCACAACTGCAAAAAACTCTTAAATATGCTTTGTTTTTCAAATCTGATATACAATTTATGTATCTCTCCTTGGAATTTATATGTTGATACCAATTACAAACTTAATAGAAAAAAAATAATGGGATTTACATTTCAGATGTCACTCTGAAAAAAATGACTGGACCCACTTTTGGATAATATATTTAACTTCTGTATTCATTGGGGATAATAAGAAAACTGCATCATAGGAGTGCTCTGTTGTTTCAGTAATAAATATAATAACTTTGAACAGTGCCTGGCAGAAAGTAAATGTGCAATATGTGCTAATTATTATAATTACCATAATTATCAACACCATCTAGAACATCATCAATGTTATAAGGATGGTCATTTTTGTCGTTTTGTTCACTGTTATATCCCTAGTGCTTGACACATATTTGGCACTCAAACATTTGATGAATGCATTAATTACGACTAACAATACTTCTATTACTAAACAGATTCACACCAAAATGTAATTGCCTCTGGGAGGAGAGATAAATGAAGCATGAAAAAAATTACTGCCTGGAAATTTAGAAGAGGTATGAAATAGGAGAATTGCTAGTAGCCCAAATGCAATGCTATTGGAAGAGAGAAGAGGGGAGGCTACTCTCAAGTCAAGGAAGCATCTCTTCAGATTAAACTAACTCACCAGAAGAAACATCAAATCAAAAGTACTTGCTAAGATCATTTTGCAGGCAAAACTATTTTCAGGCTTAGACCATGTTTGTTCATAACAGGCTACAAGAATCTAGAAGACTTCTGAGTCTAAGGAAAATCTAATCTGGACCTTGACATCAAGGACAAACCCCAGTTTATAGAAACAAAAAGTAGCATTAGAGAAAGAAAAAAAAATGTATCTAAGGGCACAACAAGTGAACTGGGAGCTGTAACTCTCTGATCCATGTGCAGGTAGAAGAATCCTTGGGAACAATTTGTAGCAGCCGCACAAGCAAGCATCTCAGCCTCTCACCTGCCTCTCTCCACCACACTGAAAACTCAGACCATCAGAGCTTATGTATAAGCTCTCCAGCCACAATTTTCATCCAGACAGCCCATCACCCACACAGTAGCCCCAGAGACCTACCTGTTTCTGAGGATCCTATTAATTGACTACTGGCTCCTGGCTCTCCCCTGGAAGAGGAAGGTTCATGAGCAGGGAGAAGTATTTTAATCTCTTACTGTAAAAATCCCCTAGAGTACTGAAAAGAACACTGGGGAAATGAGCCACAAGAACCCTTCAAAAGGACTCAGAGAACATAGTGCTCGACCTCCATTTCCCTACCCCCCTTCCATACTTCCACTAAGACACACACACACTGCTAATGTTAACATCACCTAAGGAGCATGGTAAGACACCAATCAAATTATATAGCAGCCTTTAAAAACAAGTTGAGAGCAGTGAACTTCTGCAGTTAATTGACAAACTGCCCCAACAGAGCTAGTCTGATAATGCAGGAAAGAAGGTCCTGAGGGAAAAAAACTAGTGCATTAAGGGTTCTTAGGTCATTTTGAAATTCTCCAAGTCTCGGTTTCCTTGTTTAATACAAGGTGGACAGTAAAAATTCATACCACCTGGGGTTAAAAGAGATAATCTGTAAAGATGCCTGGTACATTGTATGGCACACAGTAATCATTCTATCAATGTCAGTAATTTTTTTCTGTACCCTATCCCCAATAATTATCTACTAAATATCCAGAAGGCAAACATTTTGCCTCACTCCTTAAACCTGATTCTTTACATAGAATCACAACCATATAATTCTTCTTTAGTGGTAACTTCTGTCTCACAAAAGTTCAGGAAAGGCTGCTTCAACAGGCAAGTTGAGAACTCTACACCTTAAAGAGCCGTTGAGGATCACAAAGACACTTAAGTGTACTTTCAGTTCATCCAGAAATCAAGTCAGTAACTAATAAAAGCCACTCTCATTTCAGCCTTGGAGTCCAGAGGCCAAACATGGAGATGTGCAGCACTGGGTTTTCCCATGTCATGAGTAGATAAGGTAGAACTAGGTTTGGAGGCACTGACCAGCTCAGGACAGCATATGACCTTGAATGAATAGTGAATGTCTAAGGTCTCTAAAGAATGTGTTGTCCAACATAAAAAGATGTCCAACATCACTAATCATCAGGGAAATGCAAATCAAAACCACAATGAGATATCTCTTTACACCTGTCAGAATGGCTAGAATCAAAAAGACAAGAAATAGCAAGTGTTGGTGAGGATGTGGAGAAAAAAGAAGCCTTATGCACTGTTGGTGTAAATGTAAATTGATACAGCCACTGTGGAAAACAGCATGAAGGTTCTTCAAAATAGAAATAGCATATGATCCAATAATTCCACTACTGGGTACTTACCCAAAGAAAACAAAGACACTAATTTGAAAAGATATGTGCACCCCTATGTTTATTGCAGCATTATTGACAATAGCCAAGATATGGAAGCAACCTAGTGTCCATGGAGGACACTAGTATCCTAGTGTCCTAGTGGATAAGGAAGATGTAGTACATACATACATACACACACACAGGAATATTATACAGCCATTAAAAAGGATAAGAACTTACCATTTGTGACAATATGGGTGGACCTATAGAGTATAATGCTAAGTGAAAGAAGTCAGACTGAGAAAGACAAATTCCATATGATTTCACTCATATGTGGAATCTAAAAAAACAGAACAAATGAATAAACAAACAAAAAGCAGAATCAGATCTGTAGATACAGAAAACTAATTGATGATTGCTAGAGGGAAGGAGGTGGGAGAATGGGCAAAATGGGTGAAGGAGAGTGGGACATACAGGCTTCCAGTTATGAAGTAAGTAACCCACAGGAATAAAAGGCACAGCACAGGGAATACAGTCAATGGTACTGTAATAGTGTTGTATGGTGACAGATGGTAGTTACACTTGAGGTCAACATAGCATAAAGTATAGACAAGTTTAATCACTATGTTATACACCTGAAACTAATGTAACATTGCGTGTCAATTATATTCAAATAAAAAAATTGAAAGAATGTGTTGTCTAAAGTTAACCTTTCTTTATTTAGTCCCTATAATCTTGTTAATTTTCCTTTATAGATCCCATACTAAAGATTCCTATTTAATTACCCTAAGCCTCACAATTTTTGCAGAAGGAAAATATTTTGTTAATATAAGATGTTAAATGTTACATAAAGTTACCTTTACCTTACATATGACAACAGATTTGATTACTCTTCACATGTATATTTATTATTATTCAACTTTCTAGAACACTATAATATTACTACATATAGTTTCTACTCTAATATTCCTAGCTTAAAGCAGTCTCCCTTTCTTGTTAGCAGAAAACAGTGTTGATGAGTCCTAACATAATAGAAACACAAGAGTCCAGGGTGCTAATCAACACGAGCACTAATTTTCTGTGTGACCTGGGGAAATCACATTTTCTCAGTCTCCTTTCCTCCTCTACACAATAATGGTATTTAACTGTAGCTCTAAAATCCCAACATGTATACCACAGGAATATATTTCAAATTTAGTGGTAAATATGAATACAAAAACAGTAGGAAATCTATCACACAAAACTGGGCATGTTACCTTTTTTCCCTGAAATGAACATATTCCATGTCCTTTAAACCTTAAGTTATAATAAATCATTTCACCTCCTAAACTGCAATTTGTCAAGTATATACTATCCCAATCTGCCCAGTACCCTGACGATGTCTTGCTTCTACCCAACCAAAAAGGAATACATCATTAACATTTTATTCTTATTTCTACAATCATCTGCAATTTCCAGGCAAGTCTTCTGCAAGACAATAAACAACAGTAACTAAAGATTAATTTAATTAACTTAATTTTGAGTACCTCACAGGGGATAAATGACTAAGACACTTTTTTCCTATTCTCAAGGAGTCGCAATCTTGTAAAGACATAGCATGCATGCTGTCACTCCCTCTCCCAGGCAGACATCACTAACCAATCATGGGCCTCTCCCCTGCACTGGAAAAAGCCTTGGCTCCATGATTCCATGTAGCCATTACCAATCAAATGGGCTAGTTTTAACAGACATTATCACATTTCACTAAATCTCCCTAGAGGAGAAAGCAGGAAAAAACCTCTCTGACCTCAGCCACAGCAATTTCTTACTTGACATATTTCCAAAGGCAAGGGAATTAAAAGCAAAAATGAACTACTGGGACCTCATCAAGATAAAAAGCTTCTGCACTGCAAAGAAAACAATCAACAAAACTAAAAGGCAACCAACGGAATGGGAAAAGATATTTGCAAATGACATATCGGACAAAGGGATAGTATCCAAATCTATAAAGAACTCCCCAAACTCCACACCCAAAAAAATAATAATCCAGTGAAAAAATGGGCAGAAAACATGAATAGACACTTATCTAAAGAAGACATCCAGACGGCCAACAGGCACATGAAAAGATGCTCAACATCGCTCCTCATCAGGGAAATACAAATCAAAACCACACTCAGATACCACCTCACACCAGTCAGAGTGGCTAAAATGAACAAATCAGGAGACTATAGATGCTGGAGAGGATGTGGAAAAACGGGAACCCTCTTGCACTGTTGGTGGGAATGCAAACTGGTGCAGCTGCTCTGGAAAAGTGTGGAGGTTCCTCAAAAAATTAAAAATAGATCTACCCTATGACCCAGCAATAGCACTGCTAGGGATTTACCCAAGGGATACAGGAGTGCTGATGCATAGGGGCACTTGTACCCCAATGTTTATAGCAGCACTTTCAACAATAGCAAATTATGGAAAGAGCCTAAATGTCCATCAACTGATGAATGGATAAAGAAGTTGTGGTTTATATATACAATGGAATACTACGTGGCAATGAGAAAGAATGAAATATGGCCCTTTGTAGCAACGTGGATGGAACTGGAGAGTGTTATGCTAAGTAAAATAAGTCATACAGAGAAAGACAGATACCATATGTTTTCACTCTTATGTGGATCCTAAGAAACTTAACAGAAGACCATGGGGGAGGGGAAGGAAAGTAAAAGTTAGAGAGGGAGGGAGCCAAACCATAAGAGACTCTTAAAAACTGAGAATAAACTGAAGGTTGATGGGGGAATGGGAGGGAGGGGAAGGTGGGTGAGGGGTATTGAGGAGGGCACCTGTTGGGATGAGCACTGGGTGTTGTATGTTAACCAATTTGACAATACATTTCATATTAAATAAACAAACAAATAAATAAATAAATAAATATAAAAAATAAATCTCCATCTCCATAAGTGATGTTTCTGATACCTATACTGGAATGTAGAAATTTGTGGGAAACTGAATATGCATCAGAAAGTAAAACCAAAAGAGGTAGTATCCCCTTCATCTATTATAATTCAATTGAAGCATTAATTAAAAGGAGTTAAGGAAAATTGTGGGGAGAACGGTACTTCCTGCCAATTCCCAATTATTATTTTCTAATGTGCTAAATTAACCCTTCAATGAAGAAAAGGAAGCCTGCAAAAGCCACCCGAGTCCAGGGAATTAGGTTATCCATTTAACGTGTTTTCTTTAAAGGCCAGGATTGTTTCATGGAAGCTAGAGTATGCTCAAATGAAACAAAATCGGTGAAAATAAAAAATAAGCCATAAAAAAAAAATTCTGAAACAAAATATGACTTAAAGAATCTGACCTTGATAACCCAAAGGGACCAAAAGTTTTTTTGTTGTCTTCCAAACACAGACAAGTTAACTCCTCTTGACTATTTAAAGATAAATGCTTTCTCTTCCATCTGTCATGATGCAGAAATGTGGAACCTTGAATAGGTACTTGCATAAATGTTTGGCCAGATCTAAACCACTTCCCAAAGAAAATCTAGACCAACTTACAAGTGAGAAGGACCTCACCATGTCAAATTCTTCCACTTTTAAAACACCAACATTAAACTGACAATCAACATACCTGACAAAGTAATCTACAGCTCCAACTTGCGTGCTCTCTTGGCAGGGACCAGCTTGAAATAACAGATGTTAGAAAAGTATATGTTTAAAAAAGGGAAAAATTCACAAACACTAACCATTCAATTATCTAAGTCTCTATCAAAAAAGTGTGCCTTTGTCATCCAATAGGGAGTAATAAAAGTGTCCCAGGGAGATGAGTGTCTTTTTTAAAAAACTACTATCAACCATATTGTGCATCATGTTGTTCTGTTGTTTAAAAGTTGTTTCTCTAGGGGCACCTGGATGGTTGAGTTGGTTAAGCAGCTGACTCTTGACTTCGGCTCAGGTTATGATCTCATGGTTCGTGACATCAAGCCCCACATCAGGCTCTGTACGGACAGTGCAGAGCTTACTTGGGATTCTCTCTTTCCCTCTCTCTCTGCCCCTCCCCTGCTTGTGCACATGCTCCCTCCCTCTCTCTCTCTCAAAATAAATAAACATTTTTTTTAAGTTATTTCTCTAAGAATGTAATACTAATAAAAAGTTTCACTCACCTATCATTCACCTATCACTTTGTCTTGACTATAAGGAACCTCAAAGTTGAATCTTACGTCCACCTTGACAGCAGCCACCTCTTAGTTTTGGGTTTTGGTACACTACCTCCACCTTTCTATTGCCTTCACTGCAGACTCCTGTTCTGTGGTTTTGGGGTGCTGGGGCTTTTTTTCTTTTCATTCTTTTTATGATGGTCCAATGATGTGTTTTTTTATTGATGCCACCTCAGAATCTTTTTGGAAATGAGCAAGGGTATAACTAATTTATAAGTTAAATTCCCTCTGTTATTATTGTATCTGTGCTCACTGTCCCCAAACCCTCCCCTCTCTGCACTCCTATGCATGCTGTTCACCCCAATATAGTCCCTGCTATTTCTAGCATTCAACAATACCTATATTGTTGGTACAATACCTATATTCTCCCAGAATCCTGAGGTTAGGTAAACCACTCATTTGGCCCCTAACATACTTGTACAACACTACTTTTTTCATGTGCATTGTCTTAAGTTCTTCAAAGACTGTGAAATCCCAGTGGGCAATGAGTAAATTTAAATATCTTTATACTCCCACCAGCATCAAAATAAGCATTGTACCTTGCAGACACGGAACAAAGATGTGTTGTTAATGAGAAGAGTAAGTCAACATTTTTGAAAGCCCACTAACTAAAACTATGTGGGAGATAATATGCTGAAAAGGTTTCTATCTTGAAGCAGTTCACCAACCAAAGAACCAAGATATGTAAATTACCTATAAAGCCAATGGGGAGGGTGCATATATGTAAACACAAAGAAAGTTCATGGAATGGCTGCATTTGGCAGGACTACTTGGAGTGCACAGAGGCTTTTAGGAGAGTGAAAAGGAGTACAACGTGTGAGGGCATTCAGCCACAAAATGACTCCAACGAGGTACAAAGAGACAGTATTCACACAACAGCAAGAACAGTTCCACCCATATATGTAGTAAAGAACCACAAGCACAATTAAGACAATCAATGGAGGTGAGCTTTGGGGATGACTGGTAGAGGGCCTAGAGGCAGCAATGCAAAGCCAGAGCCTGTTTTTCTTTAAGGTGATTTAATGAGGTAAAAACTTGAGAAAATGATTCACAACTACTGTATTAAGAATAGACAGGGGGGCTGAAGCTAGACTATGAAGCCCGATGATAAATACTAGAGATGATAAATAGCATACAGGGCACCATGGCTATCTGCATTCATTCTCAAGTGGGAATTTGGGACAACCCATTTAAGAGCCCATCATGGCACAATGACACGAATGCCCTAAGGGCAATGGTGTCTGCCTCATCTTCTTGAATCTGAGACTTCTTAGAGTAAAACAATCTCTCTTTCTCCCTCACTCTCTCTCTCTCTCTCTCTCTCTCACACACACACACACACACACACACACACAGAACTGTATTTTAATTGTGTGTAGCTTACCACAGAAGTGTGTTAACAAAATGGGTCTAAGCAACTTCTCAGTTCAAATCTCAGCTCTGACACTCATTGGATGTGCATTCCCAGGGAACATTCTTAACCTTACTTAGGTAGGTGTAAATTGGGAATAAAAATTGTATCTGCCCCTAAGGTAGGGATATAAAATGTTTGGCAGAGTGGCTCAGTAAGCTCTCACTGAATATTATTTTTAAAATGAATAATAACGTATAGATTTTCAGACCTCTGGTATTAACTCCATAGTCCTCTGGAGATCCTTAATACCCAGGTAGGGAGTCACTGTCCTAGAAGATAAATGCAAAGTATAGCAGGGCATTAAATTCCATTAACAAGGAATTTACATGGCAATACAGAGTTCAACATTGTGCCAGGGGCTATGGAAGCCAACACAACAACTCAACATGGAAAGGAATAATGCAGAGGGTGAATGTTGGAGGAAAGCTTAAAATGCTGGTGCTGAGAGTAAAAGGAGCCTGAAACTCAAGCAGGAGTTTAAAGTCAGAAATGAAGTGATGAACCAAAAGTGTCTGGCCAGGGCATAGCATGCTGAACACATGTATAAGAAAGACTCCCCTGTGGCAGCCTACAGGACAAACTACAGTGGGGGCCACTTCTGCTCCTCCCTTGTCACTCAGTACCAACCAGATGACTGTGTTCAAAGCTCTCAACAAGGTTTTATTTCTAACCTGCATTGATTCACAGTGTTGGTCACTCAAATTGGTATAAGCCATACCAACAGAGTTACATTAACAGCTTAACTAATTTCTTAATGATACTAAAAAAAAAAAAAAAAAAAAAAAATCTCTACCTTCAAGAGTTCATATAAGCTTAGTAAACATTTGACCTTCAGATCTAGTATAAGAAATTGGAAGAGTCCTCAGCATTAGAGAGAAAAAAAAAAGTATGTAGGCAGTGACCTGGAAGCATATGGGCCCTTGACTAATTTAATGGTTCACTTCCTCAACCTCAAATCCTTGTCCTACACACCTCTTCAACCAGTTTTCAAACAGTTGTTTACTGTAATTACCTTAAACAAAGTAAGATGCATGAATAATCAGAAACTAATCAGATATCCAGTAGTTAAAATTGTCTAATATTCTTTGACTCTACATCTGGCCAATTCCAACTTCTTTTCTAATGCTAGAGTGCTTTGTGAGAAGAGTTTGAATCCGAATTAGACACTTCTAGTTGTTTGATTTCAGCAAATCAAACCCCCATGCCTCACTTTCCACATCAGTAAAGTGAAGGTTGTAAAAAAAAAAATCCCCTTCAAAGAGTACTTGTAAAAACTAAATGAGTTAATATTAGTCAAGTGATCAATACATAATAAACACAACATTTATTAGCTATTATTATCATCTTCATTACAGAGTAATATTAGCCACTACCAGGAAATCTCCAGAAATACTATCTACAAAAATACATGAGCAAAATTATTCCATCACCAATGAATCTCACACAGCACAGCCTGGTTAGATACAGTGGTCGGGTCCTACCTGTTGCAACATCTCTAAGAGATGACTGTCAGAAACAGTCACGCTCAGTCTGCACATGTGGGTTCCAACATGCAGGACAGCTCCTCATGATTATCTCACTCAAGGAACTCCTTTTATTTGAAAATAGAACCCTAGCCTAACTTTTGGACCAGTCTGTCACATACACTTCAAATGTGTTAACATGAATCTCAGGAGTTTGTGTACTTAAAAAGGTTTTGTGAGGTGTACTCCCCAAACAAAAACATTTCCTGGTCTGTGGCCCCACGGCACTACTTTCTTTTATTTTGTCTTTTCGTCTGGAAATCTGGTTGGCGGGAACGAAAAGAGCAAGAACTCCCCTGCTTCCCAAGCATTAGCAGGTAAGTGGCCTTGGCCCTTACACGGAAATACAGCAAGTTGACTCCACACACACACACTCTCTCTCACAGAAAACCAGTCCCTTTCCCTCCTCCAGCACTAGGATCTCTAAAGAACTGAATTGGAAGTGCACCCTAGAGGGCTTGGAAAAACAAGCGCTCCAGTCGCCGGCAGGACAGGTGAGAGAGCGTAATCTTGCTCAGGTTTGAGGACCACATCCCAAGTAGAACACACGCCCCCACGCCCCCAAGGTAAGCCTAGAAGCATCCAATGTATCCAGGACACTCTCCACAAGACACATCTTGTCTCCGAGCTCTACGACAAGCCACATCGGAAACCTTCCGGGATGCCCAGAAGGCTGTTCCTGGAAACGCGGGCAGCCCCGAGCGCGGGGCAAGGCGTACATGTGCCCCGGCAGCAGCAGGCCCGGCTCAAACCCCCTCCTCGGCACTCACCTGGCCCGTGATGCCAGTGATGAGCGCCACCTTCCTGGGCTTGCCCATCTCGCCGTCCCCAGAGCCCCGAGCGCTGGGGCAGCGTACCGCCGCGTGTGCCATGTCGCTACGGGCGTGCGGCAGAAGGCTGGGCGGAGCGGAGGCCAGTGGAGCGGAGGCAGCGGCGCCTAAGGGACGTGGGGGTGTGCCCGCGCGCAAGTCTCCTCGCCCAGGCTGCAAGGAACTAGCGCACCGCGCGGCCCGCCGCCACAATCTGACAGGGGCGCTGGGGAGGCCGGGAGGGGAGGGCCGGGGGCGGGCCGAGGCGGGCCCCACTGACGGGCGGCGGGGCTGCGGCCTGGCGGGCGCCGCGTCATTCGCGTCAGCCCGCGACGCTCCCTCTGCGCCCGCGGCAGGCCCCGCCCCCCGCCGACGGCCGCAGCGCCACGCCACGCCCCCTCCGCTGCTGGCCGCGCGGGCTCCGGGGGTGGGGTGGGGCGCCGGAGGGGCGGGCTGGCCGCTGGGCTGTGTCTGCTCTGTCCGGGTGTGATAGGCAGCTTCAGGAAGGGAACTGTTACCAGGTCTTTACGCCTGGCCAGTCCCTTGGCAAGGCCTGGCGTGGAGAGGTCGGGCCGTCAGTGGCCTAGACTTCACCATCTTACCCTCCTTGGAACCCCTATCTCTTGTCCTCCGCCCCTCTGAATCTCCCAGGAATGCTAATAGTTCCAGAGGATGCTGAGAGAAAGGATGGACTGACCTTTAAGTAAGGAGAAAGCCTTGAATTCCAAATCTAGGCGTCACAGGGCCTGGGGCCATTAGCTCTGATAAATAATTTATGAAAACCTGTTGCAATGCCTTTTGATGAGTTTGTTTTTATGTGTACTGAAAGCACTAGTGTTACAAGGACCCTAAATGGTGTCACAGATGTGAGTTAAGACTAACCTCACCTGTATCCTGGCTTTCTGGCTCTTCTCATATTTCCCTGAAGCTTGGAACCAGGCACAAAGTTCCAAGTAACTGGATTCAAAGTATTCTAGTTCAGAGGTCTGGCAGAGTACAAGTAAGTCTGGCCTCACTCATGTGCAACTTAAGGAAATGTTGAAAAGACTGCAAGGTCCTATAAACCTAGACATGGCCAATTTCAAAAAAATAACAATTCAAATGCAAGGTGGGGTCCTAGCTTGATGTCTGCTGAATTGGCTTCCATATGGCAGCCGCACATTGGGCAGAGAGAAGAGCAGAGGTGACTCACACACTGGGAGGGCAGCAGGTGTGTGTACCTAAGCAGTTGGCTGGAATCCACAGAAGAGACAAAAACTTCCCTGTCTCCACTGCTCTGCTTATCTGCAGCTATTCCTCTCTGCAGTAAATCACCTCGGATCATCACTCCAAATCACAAAGTGAGTGACTAGAGAGTCCCCAACCTATCATGCAAGTTATTACAGACCTCAAATCCCCAAATCAGAAAAACTCAGGTTTAAAATAAAAATTTGTTTGGGGCAGCTGGGTGGCTCAGTCGGTTGAGTGTCCAACTTTGGCTCAGGTCATGATCTCGCCGTTCCTGAGTTGGAGCCCCGCATCAGGCTCTGTGCTGACAGCTCAGAGCCTGGGGCCTGTTTCAGATTCTGTGTTTCCCTCTCTGTCTCTGCCCCTGCCCCTCATGCTCTGTTCTCTCCCTCAAAAATAAATAAACATTAAAAAAAAATTAAAATTAAAATCTGTTTGTCCCCTAAGCTCCTCAGGAATACTCCTTACCTTTATAGATAGACTTGTCTTTGGTTTCACACTTTGTCCCTCATCTGTCTATTCTATACATAGAACAACTGAATAAATGTGTATTACATGCAATAGTAGAAGGCTGCCTCTGAATGGTTAATGAAGAGGCCCTGATGCACAAGACAGTGAACACTTTCATTTAGGGGAACTTACTATAAGCAAGAAATGTCTTTGAAATCTACTAAATTATCTTGAAAAGTTATGTTTGTTTTAATATAAATATACTTTCAAATACATTATTTAATATTTTCCCCAAAATTGCTGAAAAAAAGTGGTTATTCAGAGAGGACCTACCAAGTTTATCCTGCAGCTGTGAGACCTCCTATCATACCACTAAATACTGGACATTTGCCTTTTCTAGTATGACAGTAGAAGTATAACAATAGAAGGCCCATAGAAAATTGATGATATTGTAGGTCCTATAAATAAAATAATTACAAAATATTGAGGGAAATGGTAGTTCTGAGACACAGTGAAAGATTGAAAAGTGATGGATATTTCCCTAGAAAACTTCTCTGAAGAAAGGTGGTAGGGCTGTATGTTGGTTTCCTGGGACTGCCACAACAAAGTACCACAGACTGGGTGGCTTAAATAATAGAAATTTATTTCCTCACAATTCTGAAAATCCCAAATCAGGGATTGTCAGGGTTAGTTTCCTCTACAGTTTCTCTTTTAGCTTTTTATGGCCATCTTCATGTTCACATAGCATTCTCCCTGTACATGTATCTGTGTCTAAATTTTCTCCTCTTATAAAGACACCACTCATACTGGATTAGGGCCCACTCAATATGACCTCATGTTAGCTTAACTACCTCTGCCATGACCCTATTTCTAAATTAAGTCATGTGCTAAAGTACTGGCAGGGAGGTTGTCTGCAACATAAAATTGAGGGGAGGAGAGGACACAATTCAACCCCATAACAAGTCCTGTCAACTCAAAACAAATCTCTGAGGAGGATGTGCTACTTAGTGGATAGTAATAGCTCTGAGTTCAGAGGAGGTATTCACTGGCTGATTTGGTTCCTGGTGAGAGCTCTCCATCTGGATAACCAAGGGCCGTCTTCTTGCTGTGTCCTACATGGTGAAGAGAGAGACATCATCTCTCTCCTGTCTCTACTTATAAGGGAAATAATCTCATCATGAGATCTTCACCCTCATGATGTAATTACCTCCCAAAGGCCCCCGTCTTCAAATACCATCATATGGTGAGTTAGGGCTTTACCATATGAATACTGGGAGGATTCAATTCGGTTCACAGCATCAACCATTCTATACTTAATACTTAATATGCTTAATAAATATAATTAATATGCTTACTATGCTTAATAAGTATATTTAGTACTCAATATTTAATATGCTGAATAAGTTTTTTCACATCTTTATTACTTGACATTGAGTAGACGTGAAGTATTCAAAAATAAGACCTCTGCTTTCACCTCCAAACTATCTCTTCTTTTTTAATCGTTCTTTGCTTTTAACCTATGGAACATTTGTAATATTCTTTCACCATACATCAGGTTAGAAAACCAATGATAATGACTAGAATGTATTAAGTGAGCAGTAAGATGTGCCAAGCACTATGCTATATCTCATTTATAATGATCTCTATTTGATAGAAAATGGGGACCAAAAAGGTTAATAAACTTGCCTAAGGTCACATAGCTAGTGGCTGGTTATGGTAAATATCATGATTGACCCTTTCAATCCCCATTCCATTTACTATCTGTAAAAATTGAAATGTTAAAGCCCACATTTCCCAGATCATTTTGCATCTGATATTTTGGAAGCAAATTGAGTTCACAGCAATCAGATGTTCCCCCTCCGTCTGGTAGGTTGAGGTAAAACAAAGGCCATCTTTCTACTTCTAGTCAAACTAACCTGAGAATTTTGGCAACTAGACCCCAAGTTTGGGTCTAGTCACACAAGTTTCATGAGTACAACAGCCAGTAGGGTGGCAGCAGCAGCAGTTTCCTAAATTCTAGCTTGGAGCTATGGTGGTATGCCCTTGACATCAACAGCCCAGCGATGGTTCCCTGGCTTCTGTTCCTCCATCCCTTACAAAGAAGTGTTTGTTTGTTTTTGAAAGTTTATTTCTTTATTTTGAGAGGGGGGAGGGGCAGAGAAAGAGGAAGAGAGAGAATCCCAAGCAGTCTCTGAACTGATAGTGCAGAGCCTGACATGGAGCTCAAACCCACAAGCTGTGAGATCATGACCTGAGCCAAGACCAAGAGTCAGACACTTAACTGACTGAGCCACCCAAGCACTACCACCCTTACAAAAAAAGTTTTTGTTTTTGTTTATTATGTAATTACTGATCCAGAAAACTGCTTTTATTTCCAATGAAATATCCCAATTTTCCCTTCATGCCTTTTTTATTAAATTATGGGGAAAAATGGAAATAAGATTCTTGTTTATTTTCTAATAGTACTACTGCTCCATTTGTTCCCTTTCTATATGGGTGAAGAAGAACATGCAACTCGCTGAAGACCTCCAGTCAGTAATCCAGAGGCTGTCAGTGTTTGGACCAATTAAGTCAGTCACCTTCTGTGGACGGCAAAGTGCTAGCATGGTGTTCGAAGACCTGACTTCAGCTTGTAATTCTGTGAATGCTTTTCAAAGCAGGACCCCAGGCACGATGTTTAAGTGTTCCTGGCAACAGCGTTTCATGTCAAAAGATGTAAGACTCTCTATGACCCAAAAAAGTTTTTAACTGAAGTTTTTATTGAGATAATTGTACAATTCAAATATATTTGTAAGAAATAACACAGTGTTATCCCATGTACCCTTTACCCAATTTCCCTCTTTGTCACCTCCTCAGAAATTGCAGTGCAGTATTATAAGCAAGATATTGACATTTATACAATTCGCTGGTCTTATTCAGATTTCCCCCATTGTACTCATTTGTGCATGTGTCTGTGTTAGTGTGTGTGTTTATACAATGCCTTTTATCACACATGTTGGTTCATTCATCAACCACCAAAGTCAAAGTACTGAGTAGTTCTGACATGGATGCCTCATGTTGCCCTTTTACATCACCACCCCTAATCCCTGGAAACTAATCTGTCCTACACTTCTAAAGTTTTGTCGTTTCAAAAAGTATCATACATGGAATAATACAGCTTGTAATCATCGGGAATTGTTTTTTTTCACTCAGTTTAAGTCTCCTAGAGATGCATCCAAGATGTGTGTATCAATAGTTTGTTTGGTGTTCTTATTGTCGAGAATTATTTCATGGTATAGATGTACCATAGTTTGTTTTGCCACTTACCTATTGAAGGATATGTGGGCTGTTTCCAGTTTGGGGCTGCTACATATAAAGCTACTGTAAACATTCATGTACAGGTTTCTGTGTGAATATAGTTTTCATTTTGCCCAAGAGTTCAATTGTTGCGCTGTATGCTTGTTTACTTTAAAAAAAAAATGGCAAACTTGGTCTTTGCAAAGAGTTTGTAAACAAAATTTCTTGCACTAACTCTTTTTCTGCTTAAAATATCTATGGTAGTGTCCCACTCTACACACTGACTGACACAGCAGTAGAGACAAGACACAAAATCCAGACTCAGGGCTTGTAACCAAAACTGAAAGACTAATGAAATGGTTACTTGTGTGTGAATACGATTGAAAGAGAAGCATTGTAGTAGGGAAAACATACAAGGGAGAAGTGGAGACCATTTTTCCTTTTTACCTTACCTCTACTTCAGGATTTATACCAGTTTTCCAGTTTAGGAAACAAGCAGAATAGAAGTAGTGACTTTTTACGTTAGATCTTATAAAATCCAACTCTATTGGAGATGGGACAACTTATGATCTCTGTTTTCCACCATGTTTCTCTTTGGAATAATACTAAATTGTGTCAGTCTCCTTAGAATTCATGGCAAAAGCAACAGAGTTTTAGAAACAGAACTGGAAGGTGACGAGATAGCTCTGAAGCTTGTAAGGACTTCCTGAAATCTGTCACCTCACTTTGGGATTATTCTGTTCTACTGATGAAATCACACTACGGCGATTTTTTGGACTGTGTTTTTAGAAAAGGGAAAGGGTTTCAAAATAACTGAAGACATGTATTTATGATATCCTCACTCTTGTAATTTTCTATCACATAGCTCTCTGTCTTCAGGCAAATGAGTATTAGAAGTATGCATTCCAGGGGCGCCTGGGTGGCTCAGTCGGTTAAGCGTCCGACTTCAACTCAGGTCATGATCTCGGGGCCCGTGAGTTCGAGCCCTGTGTCAGGCTCTGTGCTGACAGCTCAGAGCCTGGAGCCTGTTTCAGATTCTGTGTCTCCCTCTCTCTCTGACCCTCCCTTGTTCATGCTCTGTCTCTCTCTGTCTCAAAAATAAATAAACGTTAAAAAAAAAAAAAAAAGAAGTATGAGTTCTGGGCCCTGGATGTACCTCTGTCTCTAATAGAGCATGTGTGCCTAAACATGTTGTCTCTACCTCCTTTGCTTTTTAATTTCCAATTTTTTTAGTTGGACTAATAGTTTTAAAGCTAGAAGAGCTATTTATTGAGAAAGTTTTCCACTCTGGTAATCTGAGTTTCCTAATTCACGAAACCCCAGGATCAGAGCCTTGGGATCATTGCTGTGCTGTCTAATTAGAATCTCCACTCGATGTATACAACACTGTTTTTCCATTAGTGGCATCAAACCCGGGAGGAAAGTATGTAAAGCTTTAAGTCTTCCTTGGCTTCTATTTTCAGCATTCTCCTCTCTGGATTTGAGAATGCATATGTGCTCACTACTCTCTTTATGGTATTTCCTAAAGACTTGCTCAATAAAAAGTGAATCTCCAATAACACAAAACACTAAAGATGAGGTAATACATTATTCCTTCAATTAGATGATGGAATAAAACACCTTTGACTGCCCATGGATAATTCCCAGTTCCTGACTACTAGTCTGATCCTTATAATATGTCAAAATTGCCTCAAGGTTAAAATATAGGCCTCATTTTTAATTCTATCTTTTTTTTAAATGTTTATTTATTTTTGAGAGAGAGAGAGAGTGGGGGAGGGGCCAAGACAGAGGGAAACACAGAATCTGAAGCAGGCTCCAGGCCCTGAGCTGTCAGCATAGAGCCCAATGTGGGGCTTGAACCCATGAACCATGAGATCATGACTTGAGCCGAAGTCGGATGCTTAACCAACTGAGCCATCTAGGTGCCCCTTTAATTCTAAGAATTCTAATTCCAGAGAAACTTTATCCTTTTATACTAACATGTTTAACATATTCAAGATGCTGTCATAAATGTCAAACTCAAACAAAGCCCATTTCAACTAGTAACGGCTTTCCATCTTCCTTCTAGTACCTATATGACTAGTAAAGGGCCTGGCTATGAGCCTAATATATACAGGTAACAGATGAATGCTAGGGATTATAGAGGCAAGAACCACAAATCCTATGCATTAGAAAATTTGCTATACCTCCTTAGAGGAATGGCAAAGAGAAGGTAAAAAAATTTTTTTCAATGTTTATTTTGAGAGAGAGAGAGAGAGAGAGAGAGAGAGCAAGCAGGGGAGGGGCAGAGAGAGAGGGAGACACAGAATCCAAAGCAGTCTTCCAGGCTCCAAGCTGTCAGCACAGAGCCCAATGCAGGGCTCAAACTCACGAATTATGAGATCATGACCTGAGCCAAAGTCAGATGGTTAACGGACTGAACCACCTAGGTGCCACACGGCAAAGAGAATTTTTTATCCTAATGAATTTTTTTAATGGTCTCCTCCTTCTAACCAAGAGGGAAATTCTTCAATCTCTGGGAGGCAAGCCTTAAGGATGCCTCACTCTAGGATAGAAGGAGGGCTAAAGAGCATCTGGATTCTGTCCCACATTGTGTCCTAATTATTAGTGACTACTGCTGATGTGATAGTAGTTGAGACCATTAAATAATCCTCAGATCCAGATCAGGGGTAATTTGTCCCAAGTTCTCAAAGCAAAGTGTAAGCCCCTAAAAAGTCAACTGCTCCTCCAGGAACCTCACTGAAGAGCAGTAAGCACTGGTAAAGACATAGCCTTCAGCTGCCAGCAAGCAGTGGAGATAGTTGAGGCAAAATCAGTATCATCTGTGGTCTTGGCACGATGAGTATGGCAGAGATTATGGTTTGACTTCAAACATAAAAAGTATTCAGCAAGTGTTCAGGGAAAGGAGCACCAGGGGGTGCATGTTGATTAATCTGAATCATCATAATTCCATTCTTAGTTAATTCCATAGTTAGTGAAGGATTGCCCACAGGTAGAGTGGGCAACTCTACCCAACAAGATGTGATGGGTATAATTGTTCTGCTGTTGAGTCCCCCTCTCCCCACCTCCATGGAAGATATCCTCAGGTTAGTATTGGTGGTATTCTACCTTTCCTGGAAGAGACCCAACCAAATCTTGCCTGATTACTGCATGCAACAAACTGCAATTTGTTGTGTGTGTCAGTAGTTTGAGCAGGGTTCTTCTGGGCAGTCCTGCTCTTGGTGATAATCATCTGAGGTCACTCACTGGTGTTGAGATGACGGCTAGTATGGCCTAAAGGGTCCAAAAAGTCTTCACTCACAGTCTGGTGCCTTATCAGGGAAGGCTGGAAGGCTGACATCAGCAGAGAGTTCAGATGGCCAGGACATTCTCTACATCTGGCCTCTCTATGTGGTCTCTATACATGGTTCTTCCAACATGGTAAACATCTTACACAGTGGTTCAGGTCTAACAAGAGTATGGGTTCTAAAAGACCTAGGAAGAAACCTCAAGACTCATTTTGATGGCCTTGAAGTCTCAGAATATCATTTCTATCACATTCTATTGGTCAAAGCAAAACAACTGAGTAAGCCGAGCCCAGAGTCAAGTGAAGGGAGTTAGATTCCACCTCTTGATGTGAGAAGCAGCATGAATGTGCAAAGAGGAATTGATGGCAGCCCTCTTTGGAAACTGTCCACTTCAGGTCATCCTTGGGCCATTCAATTCACATCCCTTTCTCAGGCAAAATACACTCACTCCATGTGTTAGTTTTATATTGCTGTGTAGCAAATTAACACAAACTTAGTTCTGAAAACAATACACATTTACTATCTCACAGCTTCTGTGCTTAGGAGTCTGTGACCAACTTGCCTGGGTTCTCTGCTCAGGGTCTCACATGACTGTAACCAAGGTGTCAACTGGACCATGTTATCATCTGGAGGGTTGACAGGGGAAGAAACTGCTTCCAAGTGTTTTAGGTGGGCAGCAGAATTCATTTACTTGTGATGTATGACTGACAACCCTGTTTTTTTTCTGGCTGTCAGAAGAAGCCAACCTCAATCCTGAGAGATATCCTGCAGTTCCTTGCTTTGTGGGCTTCCTCAGTGAGACTGCTCACTTCTTTAAGCCAGCAAGAAGAACCTCTCACTTCAGTATGCTAGAATGGAGTCTTATTTATACATAACCTAAACATAACCTAAACATCTCATCACCTTTGCCATATTCTGTTGATTAGAAGCAAGTCACAGATCCCACCCTCACTCAAGGGAAGGGAATTCCATGAAGTCATAAATATCGGGAGATGGACATTATTGACCACAGTGTCTGTCTACAACCCTCTCTCTTTGGAGGCCCCAAAATTTGGTGTCTTAAACAAAAAAGTTATTATTTGCTTTTGAATGGGCTCTGATGGAAAGTTTTTACTTAAGATCACTTTTCTGGTTGCAATCAAATGGCATCTGGGACTGGAATCATCTGAAGGCCTAATGGTCTAGAAGTCCAAGATGGCTTCTTCAATCACATGTTTCATGCCTGGTTGGGGTAACTAGCATGCTAGAGCCTGGGTGGGCATTTATGTCTCTCCATGTAGCCTCTCTATGTGGCTACCTTGAGCTTCCTCACACTGTGAGAGTCTCAGAGTAGTCAGACTCATTGCATGGCAGCTAGTTTCACAAAAGTGAACATTTCAAGAATCCCATGCAGAAGCTTCAAGGTTTTTTATGATGTAGACTCATGCAGGAGCCATGCAGGGTAACTTCTGTCACATTTTATTGAAGAAAAGCAAGTTATAAGAGTTATAAGGCCAGTCCAGATTCAAGGGGTAGGGACTACACCAGAGCATGAATACTCAGAGTCATGGCTCAGTCAGAGAGCCATTTGTAGAGACTAACTATTAAAACCTAAAATATGGCAACCTGGAAAATCAGCATAATTACTTTACATTGTTTCAAAAACTTTCTTTCACAGGCATATCACCTACATCCTGTCCAGATTCCAGATATAATTTTGACTAAACAACCAATGCCATGTAGGTGCATTATCCTCTAGTTATTTAATGACCAGGCATCAAACACACATAGTCACCCTGAAACTGTCTAATTATGGCAAGCTATGGATATGCCATCATCCATTATCTTGGATAGCTTGATGGAGTCTTATACAAGACTAAGACATCAGAAAGATCTGCTGAGAACTTCTGGAAAGTGTTTTCCTCCTGAAAAGAAATAGGTGAGGAAAAACTCATCTTTCCGCTTTTGAGGATTGTGATGTGAAGGCTTGATGCCTAGAGTTGCAGTAGCTATTTTGTGATTATGAAAAGGAAGTCAAAATTGTAGAGAAGCAACTGAAAACTGCTGAGCAACTGTAGTAACCAATCCTGAAACTTCTTAGCTCCAGGCTTCTTGTTATGTGAGATGGAAAGTTCCTTATCCTATAAACTACTTTAAATGAGTGTTCTGTTACTTACAACTCAATGTATTCTTATTAATACATATCTCCAGGCCACCAAATAGTGGAAAGGAAAGGAATATAGTGCAGAAAAACTTTAATGGCCACTAGGGCATACTGCCAAAGAAAGTTGAGCCTTTGGAGCTCACTGGTTGGGAACCTACCCATTTGACTATTCTTCCTGAGTCAGTGTCCTGAGAGAACAAGTTTGTTGTCTTGTTTCCTTAGAGATTTTTTTAACCCTTTCTAATCCTTAATTATTCTCCCCCTTTCTAAGGCTGGCTTCATGTTGGAAAAACAAGATTATATTTTAGGAAATGTATCCTTAATTATAAAAAACCTGGTGTTGCCTCCATCTGTTCCACAGATTATTACTAACTCCAGAATTAGAATCAAATGACCTTTTGTGACCAGAATATCAGTCTCTTAGTGCCTTAACCAAGTACCACACACTTGGTGGCTTAACACAAATTTATTTTCTCACAGTTCTAGAGGCTAGAAGTATGAAATTAAGGTGTCATCATAGCCATGTTTTCTCTGAAGGCTCTAGGTGAGGATCTTCCCTTGCCTCTGCCTAGCTTCTGATAGTTACCAGCAATCCTTGGGGTTCCTTGGCTTGAAGATAGAGTACTCCAGTGTCTGCCTCTACAATCACTTGATGTTCTCCCTGTGTGTGTCTGTGTCCAGATTTCTTTCTTTCTTTTTTTTTTTTTTAAGGACAGTTATACTGGATTTGGGGTCCATTCGATTCCAGTTTGACCTCATCTTAACTGAATTATATCTGCAAAGACCCTGCTACCAAATAAAGTCACAGTCCCAGGACCTTTGAACATGTCTTTTGAGGGGGTGCAATTAAATTCACAAAAAGTACTGGTGATGAGTCTATTAAAGAACTCATGTGATACTGAACATCATCCTTAATTGGAAGATTCTAATGAAGTGTTGGCAGCACAAAAGATAACAGCATAAGGGCAGATTTGGAACAACTGAAATTATTTTATTTTTTTATATAAAGCTTGTCTATTTATTTATTTATTTATTTATTTATTTATTTTGTGAGAAAGAGACAGACAGAGACAGAGCTGGGGATAGGCAGAGGGAGGGAGAGAGAGGGAATCCAAGCAGACTCCACACCTGTGTGAAGCCTGATGCAGGTTCAGTCTCCTGAACCATGAGATCATGACCTGAGCCAAAATCAAGAGTCAGATGCACTTAACTGACTGAGCCACTCAGGTGCCTCTGGAAAAGCTGAATTTAAATAGCGAGATGATTGGATGGTGAGGAAGGAGAATGTAAAAGAGTCTGGGTAAAGTTATCTGAAGAAATAGAATTCTCTTGGGTGGCCAGAAAAACCATGTGGGAAACAATAAAGTCTTTCATTTATCCAGCATTTACAACTTGGCAGCCATGAATGAAACACTGCATGCATTGTTTCATTATTTCTCATAACTCCTAAAGTAAGAAGTATCTCCATTTTCTAGAAAAGGAAGTTGGAGCATAAGGAAGTTAAATAAATTGCTTGAAGTTTACTTAGTAAATAAAGTCAGGACCAGGAATAAAATTCAGTTTTGTTTGACTGCAAAGTCCATGCTCTTTCCAGTCACAGAAGTCATCCTGCACTGAGTCAACAAATACTTATTGCATGCCTACCATATGTCACATACTGGACCAGAGAGTAGGTGTCAATACATGCTGCCAAACTGCTTTCAATAAAAGTAATCATTGTTTACATTTCCACTCACAGTGCATAAAAGTATTTGATTCTCCAGTCCCTTCCCCAAACTGAATATTCAATCTGGAATTCTTCAAAATTTGATAGTATCAGCAGTACCTTGTCTTAATTTGCATGTTTTTGAGTATTAGTGAAGTTAAACATCTCTTCAAATGATTGTTTTACCATTTTTATTCATTTTTCTCTAAATCACCTTGTCATATATTTTGTCCATCCATTTCCTATTGGGTTTATCTTCTTACAGACTTATGAAAGATATTTATGTATGCTAGATAGTAATGATCTGTTAATTTATTTTTTTAAGTTTATTTATTTATTTTGAGAGAGGCAGAGACAGTGTGAGTGGGGGAGGGGCAGAGAGAGAGGGAGAGAGAGAATCCCAAGCAGGCTCCGTGCTGCCAGCACAGAGCTGGACATGGGGCTTGAACTCATGAAACTGCAAGATCGTGACCTGAGCTGAAAGTAAGACTTGGTTTCTTAACCGATTGAACCACCCAGGAGCCCCAAGTTCTGTTATTTTATATATTATAAATATATTACTTTCATGACTTTCAGGAGATGGAAATTATTGACCCTAAGGTCTGTCCCTAGGGTCCATTTCTTTTCATTTCCCTTTATTTTTAGTAAGTAACTTATGCAAGTATTCTTCACAGTAAGATTATAGAACTGTTCTGCTATTTTTTCTGTTTATATTGTTATATAAAATGTAATAAAATACATTTTTTCTCAAACAGATAGCCAATTATCTCAAAACCATCTATTGATAGTCTATTTTTCCTTTGTTATATCTTAAATTACAATTTAGACATGAATCTTATACTAGAATCTCATTTGTTTTGTTGATTTAATTATCTATTCCTTTTTCAATGCCAAACTCTTTTAATATAATAGCTTTATATGTCATAATATTTTTCTCTTTATGAGTCTTTGTTTTCAAAATTTCTTTTTTAGTTCCACACATTTTCTCTTCCTGGAAAATATCAGAATCCTTTGTCAAATTCTTTCCACTGAGACTTCTAGGGGGAATACCATTAAATTTATAGATTAATATAAAATATTTATTTCTTTATTATAATATTGTTTCCTACCCTTTAACTTAGGACTTTAAAGTTTTAAGGGTTTTGTCACATAGTTCAGATACTCTTCTTATTAGATTCATACCAAGGTTTTATAATTTATGTAGTTATTCTCACTGGGAGTTTATTTTTCCTGATATTTTCTAATTGGATACTGCTTAAAAAATAGAAAAGCAAGACACAATCAATTTCTATATCTTGATTTCTTTTCTTCACACTATAGGGTTTCACCATAATCTGTTCTTCTCTACATAGTCATACATCTATATGAAAATAGGAAGAGTAAATGCAAATGTCAAGGGATTATGAAAGGGAAAAAGTCCAAATTATCTTGGGCCCTAATAGTCCCAATAATGCTAGTGTAGACAAAGATCTACCATATTAAAGCAGTTTTATGATTGAGAGCTTTGGTAAAGGGAGCATGCCAGCCACATAATGAAGCATGTAGGGTACATATATCTGCTATTTTCTCACTCTTATAAGTAGCTGACAAATGCAGGTAGAACAAAAAGACAAACAGCTTTCCCACCAGTGATTAAAAATCCAGCATGTTTTGGGATGGCATGAAGCCTTGGGATTCTAGATATCTTTATGTAAATGAATGGAGTCCAAATGAAAAGGTTAGAGCCCCTACTCATGCATGGAATCAATGCACAAGAGAATAAAAAGCAGTCTTTATGTGCTGCTAGGGCCTGGCTCTCATACTTGTATGAACATGGGTTGAGCTTGGATAAGACTATCCTAAGAAGGCCCAGGAAATAAACCATCCCCACTATATCAAAACCGGGATTGATGGAAACTATCAGTCAGTCAAAGTATTTGTTGAACACTCGCTGTGTGCCTAACTAATGGTAAAGAAAACCACATCTGAGAAGGCTTGGTGAAAACTCTAGAGGTAAGACCATTTACCTATCTCATCACTCTTCAAGCCAACTTCTCTCCTCCAAGGTAATACAGAACAGAACCTTTAGTAGGATGACAAAAGTTCTGTCCTTTCTCTTTTTTCATACCACCTGAAAATAATCTCAAGATGGTGAGTGGAGAGAGCAGAAATGGGAGGAGGACAAAAGTGGGAGGTGGGTTGAGGTGGGTGGAAGATGAAGGTGGGAGGAAGGTAGTGATAGGAGTCAGACCTCCAAAATGTAAAAACAAATATATATGTTGTATGTTTTTCTGGAGGAAATGTAAGATACATATACAGTCACCATTTTGGACCTGTTTCTTCCAAGTCTTAGGAGATATTGGGTTTATCTTTGGAGGACTTCATACATTCTCATAATTTGGATAAGGATGCTGACTTGCAAGGGCTACATACAGAAGGATCTTGTGTCTGCCTCCAAAAATAAAACACTGATGTGCTTTATAATTGTAGGTCATGTTTTATTCAGGACATCAGAAGTAAAATACTTGAAATAAGAGGAGTTACAAAGGCAGTCACTCTCCCTACCTCTGAGAGAAGCCACAGGTGAATGAGGTGTGATATGGGAAAAAACAGAGATATCCCCTACTTATCCTGGCACTAGCTCCTCATTGAAAGGGAGAAACACTTCTAAGTGTGAGAGTTGGTGAAGCTATTCAAATAATTCCTCACCTAGTCTCCTCATCAACACTCTCCCAAGTTCAAAGAAAAAGCTGACAGTAAGAATTTAAAGGACAATACCCATCCAAGAGATCCAAATAAAAAGGCACCTCATAAATTTTAAAAAACAATAATAAAAATTAAAAATAACAAGTTTAAAAAAGGAATCTCATACTGAAGATAGAATAGTGCATTCACAAGAACAGCAGCGACCACAGTGAGATTAACAACAGCAACATCAATTACAGCAGCAATAATGACAAAAAGTAGACTGGTGACCTCTATCAGAAATGGACAGATCCAGCATGCAGAAAATCAGTAAGCACATAGTTGAGCTCAACAACACCATCAATTAATTGGATATAATTGACATTTATAGATTACTTCATCCAACAACAGAAGAATGTACATTCTTTCCCAGTTCACGTGAAACATTCACCAACACAGAGTATATTCTGTGTCATAAAACACATCTTAGCAAAGGTAAAACAGTAGAAGTCATGCAATGTCTGCTTTCAGAGCACAATAGAATTAAGCAAGAAATCAATAACAGAAATGACTGGAAAATCCTAAAACATGTGGAGATTAAGCAACATACTTCTAAAGAACACATGGGTCATGGATATTAAAAGCATAATAAAGAGTACAATGTACAAGTCTATTTCAAAAAATTTGGTAACCAGATGAAATGAACCAATTCCCTGAAAGTCAAGATCTGCCAAAACTTACACAATAAGAGATAGTCATTTTAAATAGGTTTATATTTATTAAAGAAATTGAATCAATAATAAATAAGCATCCAAAACAGACCCAGGGGGGTTCACTGGTGAGTTCTACCAAACATTTAAGGAAGAAATTATACCAATTCTCTACAATCTCTTTCAGAGGATAGAAACAGAGGGAATACTTCCTAACTCATTCTATGAGGCCAACATTATTCTAACCAAAATTTGCAAAGATATTACAAGGGAGAAAAAAATACAAAGCAATACTTTTCATGGACAGGGATGTAAAAACCCTCAACAAAATGTTAACAAACAGAATGTAACAGTGTATAAAAAGAATGATATACCACAACCAAGTGTCATTTATCTTAGATATGTAAGCCTGGCTTGGCACTTGAAAACCAAATTAATGTAACCCATCACCTCAGCAGGCTGAAAAAGAAAAATCACATGATTATATCAATAGATACAGAAAAATCATTTACAATAAACCAAGCTAATGCAATAGGACAAGGAAAAGAAACAGAATGTAAACTGATTGGGAAAGAAGACGTAAAACTGTCCTCGTTCATAGGTAACATGATTATCTATGTCGAAAATAAAAAAAAAAAAAATTGACCAAAAAAAAAAAAAAAAAAAAAGCAAACACAAAAATCTCCTGGCACTAATAATCAATTATAACAAGATTGCAGAATACAAAATTAATATCCAAAATATTAGGAAATAGAAATATGTTTTTCTATATACCAGCAATGGATAAGTATAATTTGGAGTTAAAAACACAATACTATTTACATTAACACCCCCTAACATGAAATACTTAGGTATAAATCTATCCAAATGTGTGTAAAATATATATAAGGATAACTATAAAACTCTGACGGAAGAAGTCAAAGAAGAGCTAAATAAATGAGATGTATTCCATTATCATGGATAAGAAGACTCAATATTGCCAAAATGTCCGTTCTCCCTACTTGGTCCATAGATTCAATGCAATCCCAATCAAAATCCCAGCGAGTTATTTTGCTGATATTGACAAATCAATTCTAAAGTTCATATGGACAGGGTGCCTGGGTAGTTCAGTCGGTAAAGCATCCAGCTCTTGATTTTGGCTCAGGTCATAATCTCATGGGTTTGTGGGTTCAAGCCAGGTGGAGCCTGCTTGGGATTCTCTCTCCCTCTCTCTCTGCCCCTCCCATGCTTTTGCACTCTCTCTTTCTCTTTCAGAAATAAATAAACATTAAAAACAATAAAGTTCATATGGAGAGACAAAATACCCAAAACAGCCAACACAATATTGAAGTAGAAAAATAAAGTTGGAAGACTAACACTATCTGACTTCAAGACTTACTTCAAAGCTACAGTAATCAAGACAGGGTGGTATTGGAAAAAGAAGAAACAAAAGATCAATGGAACAGAATAGAAAGCGCAGAAATAGATCACATTAATAGAGTCAACTAATCCTTCACAGAAGAGTGAAGACAATTCAATGAAGCAAAGACTATTTGTCTTTTCAACAAATGGTGCTGGAACAGCTGCAGATTCACTTGCAAAAAGAAAGAAAGAAGAAAGAAAGAAAGAAAGAAAGAAAGAAAGAAAGAAACCTAAACACAGTCTTTATACCCTTCCACAAAATTAACTCAAATAGTGTATTGACCCCTAAATCTAAAATGAAAAACTATAAAACTAGATGATGATGTAGGAGAAAACCTACATTATCTACTATCTAGCCCTGTGCGTGGTGATGACTTTTTAGATACAACACTGAACGCACAATTCATGAAAGAAATAATTGATAAGCTGGACTTCATTAATATTAAAAACTTCTCTGTGAAAGATAATGTCAAGAGAATGAGAAGACAAGCTGCAGACTAGGAGAAAATATTTACAAAAGACATATTTGATTAAGGACTGTTTTCCAAAATATACAAAGAACTCTTTAGACATTAACAATAAGAAAACACAACCCACTTAATGAATAAGCCAAAGATTGGGACACCTGGGTAGCTCAGTCAGTTAAACATCAGACTTCGGCTCAGGTTATGATCTCATGGTTCATGGGTTTGAGCCCCATGTCGGGCTCTGTGCTAATAGCTCAGAGCCTGGAGCCTGCTTCAGATTCTGTGTCTCCCTCTCTCTCTGCCCCTCCCCTGTTCATGCTCTGTGTCTCTCTCTCAAAAATAAGCAATCATTTTAACAAAATTTTTTAAAAGAATAAGCCAAATATCTTAACATACAGGTCACCAAAAATACAAATCACAAATATATATATGAAGATATGTTCTACATTATAGGTCACTGTGGAAATGCAAATTAAAACAACAATGAGATACCACTATACATCTGTTAGAATGGCCCAAATTCAGAACACTGACAATACCAAATGCTGATGAGGATGTGGAGCAACAGGAACTGTCATTCATTCCTGATGGGAATGCGAAATAGTACAACCACTTTGGAAGGCCATTTTGCCATTTTTTACAAAACTATATTAACTCTTACCAGCATTCACATTCATTGCTATTTACCCAAATGAGTTGAAAATTTATGTTCACACAAAAACTATACATGAATGTTTATAGCAACTTTATTCATAATTGCCAAAGATTGGAAGGAATCGAAATGTCCTTCAGTAAGTGAATGGATAAACTGTGGTTATCCACAGAAAATACAGTATTATTTATTGCTAAAACAAAATGAGCTATCAAGTCATGAAAAGGCAGAGAAATCTTTTTTTTTTTATTCACGGAACGCTTCACAAATTTGCGTGTCATCCTTGCACAGGGGCCATGCTAATCTTCTCTGTATCATTATAATTTTAGTATATGTGCTGCCGAAGTGAGCACCAAAGAAGAATCTTATTAAAGAAATGGAGTAATGGATGTTAGTAAGTGAAAGAAGCCAATCTGAAATGACTACATATTATATTATTCCAACTATATGATATTCTGGAAAAGGCAAAATTGTGGTGACAGTAAAAAGATCAGTGTTGCCAGGTATTGTAAGGAGAGGGGTAAATAGGCAGAGCACAGAAGATTTTGGCGGCAGTGAAACTACTCTATGTGATACTATAATGGTCGATATGTCATTAAACATCTGTCTAACCCCACAGAATATACAACACATTCATTACATTAGAGTGACCCCTAATGTAAACTATGGACTTGGTTTGATTATGATATGTCAGTGTAGGTTCTCATTGATTGTAACAAATACACCACTCTGGGGGGAGGAGAGTGGGGGTGCTGGCAATATGGTTAGGTATGCATGTGAGAGCAGAAAGTATATGGGAAATCTCTATATCATCCTCTCAATTTTTTCTATGAACTTAAAAGTTGTCTTAAAAAAAGCCTATGCTGATCCCAATAGTGGCAGAGATGGCAACTGTCCCTCAAAGTCTCTAAGTGGCAGAAGAACATCTCTGACCATGGGGGAAAAAATAGAGGCTGCCAAAAATAATTCATGAATCAGAGAATACTCTGAACTCTCTAGAAACCTCTAGAACCCTCTCAGAGAAAGGAGAGTGACAAGGAAACTTGGGATCCCATTGCTGCTGTTGGATGGAAGCCAAGGGGAAGAAGTCACACTGATATTATTGTCTTGTTGCTGTTGTTATTGTTAACCCCAAGTGTTAACTACCATCCACCCCTGGCTGTGTAGCCTAAGAAAGCAAAAGCTACATGCAAGGAACACTTGTCACTTAGGAAAAATAAGATTTCAATGGTTTAACAGATGTAGAAGTATTGGCCATGAATGAATACTTGTTGGGATTGGCAAACGAGTACATGGAAATTTATTAAAATTATTTTGTGTGTTTTTGTAGATGGTGAAATTCTCCATACCCAAAACAACAACAATAAACAACTCCTCTGACATGATGATAATTGCTATGTTGGAACGGCCTAGCTATGCCCTCTAAGCTTCCAGCCTTTGCTACTGATAGAGCACTCAAATAACGGTGACAACTGATTGAAAGTCCAATGCAGGACATTATGTCTGCATTGGTGCACAGCACAATCCCCTTTTAGGAAGCTCTTAGAGAATTTGACTCAGTTCTGAAACCTAGTGGTTTACTACCACCCTCCTCCTTATTTGGAGACAGCTGGCCTAGAATGGAGGCCTGTCTGACATGCATCCAGGGGTTAGTTGCAAAGCTGGAACCAAGAAACGATGGTGGATCCCTCTGCTTCCTTGAGAAGGTGTGTTCATCACCTTCTCTGCCAGGTGTGTTCATCATATGGGAGCTGGAAACAGACAAGACCCCACAGAGCCCAAGAACAGAGCGAAAGAAGTGAGAAGCCTGATTCTTGCTTTTAGGCACAGTAACCCAGCAACTCATCACCAATCATGATCATACTCATTGCACCTCCTCCCTTAGCATGGAGTGAAAAAAGAGGTAGAAGTACAAGTCAAAGGTTTCCTTCCAACATTTCTCCAAGGAGAAGGGAGAAGACAGAGGCTTGGACTAAAATTCTGTCCATCCCTTGGGTAGAGACAGAAACATCGGACAATTAGTTTACCTAACAAGAAATACCATCGGAAAAAAACATGGTCTTAGTAGGAAGCAGTTTAAGAGAGCAAAATGTATTCTATGAGGATGCAGAATATCTGAGATTGCAACCCTGCCCGGTTCTATAATCTAAGGAAAACTTCTGGTCCTCAATTGCTTTATAATTCAATAGAGAGGATTTTCTTCCCTTCCCCTTCCAGTCCTCCCCACCCCCTTTTTTATGTTTATTAACTTATTTTGAGAGGCAGGAGCAGAGAGAGAGGGAGAGAATCCTAAGCAGGCTCCACTTTGTCTGAGCAGGGCCTGACATGGGCTCGATCCCAGGAACTGTGAGATTATGACCTAAGCAGAAATCAAGAGCCAGATGCTTAAACAAGTGAGCCACCCAGGTGCCCTCCTCCTTCTATTTTACAAGCACAGAGACTAAGACACAGGGCTTGCCCTCAAGGAGCTGAAGTCTTAAGGGGCTGGGAAAAAATCACTGTTTTAGGTCTATTCTAAAATCTGTGATTATTAAAAAGTATGGTCTACTTTTTGATAAAGCCAGGTTTCCCTTTCAGTTATAATTAATGTTGGGAGAAAGAATTTCCTATCCCCTTCAGTGTCCTTCTAGTCTAAGAACCAAATTGGCATAAGACAGATTAATCAGAGAAAATCAAATGTAATTTCATACATACGGGGAATCCACACATGGAAATTCCAGGCAGTCAGGCAAAGTGAGGTTTTTATGTCATTCTGAACTAAGGAGAAGGAGGTAAGGAGAATAAGGGACTTCAAGGGGAAGAAATGCAATTCACAGAGAGATGTAAAAGAGTAAATGTTTTGTAAACAAATGATTGCTAGGCTATTCAGAAACAATAGGACACAGAAGACAGGGATCAAACTGACTGCCCTGGGTTCCTCCCTGTCCACCATACCTAGTTCATAGTATAATATAGTTACCTACAGTGATAGCACTCTTCCTGGAGTTGACCCTCTATCTAAATTCTTTTTAGACAGTTGTGGAGGACAAAAAGAGCTTTTCCTGAATCTACTGGGTTTTGATTTCTTTTTAATTCAAAATAATCTTTATGTCAAAGTGGTCCCCACATTAGCATGAATTCAGATCAACCAAGGCATAAATTGGACCAAACATTAATACTGTGTGTTGAAATCCTAAAATAAGAATGTTACTGGAACTTTCCCTTATATATCTTCCAAGTCAATTCTGACAAAATCAAAAAACTCATCAGTACTGTATTTAAACAACAGGATTTCAAATAATAACTAGTGAGTAATAAATCTGACCTAAAATATGAAAAATGGATACTTTAATAATGTCTTTATTTTGTGTTTCTGGTTAATGTGTGCAATTTTGTGATTTATAATAAATACATATCTGGTCATTGACCAAAATATATTTCTCATATATATTTGGTCTGGGTTCCATGGTTCCTGGCTCAAAGCTCCTAAAACCATTGGAATTTCTCGAACAATAAGAGCAATGGGGGTATCTTTTCTCATAATATTTGGTCTCTTGTCTTTTGTTCTTAAAATCCACTTCTGAGCCATAAAATTGAAATGGGTTATTTTGTTATTTATAACAAGCCCCTTGCCACCACAACAGAGTTTATGTTGATGACGTGACTTTGGAAATTACCTAAGGATGAGGACTGGTTGCCAGTGGAACCAATCTGAATAGAGGGTTGGAACTTTCAGTCCGACCCCTTGATTTCCAGGGAGAGGAGCAGGGCTGGAGATTGAATCAATCACCAATGGTGAATAATTTAATCAATATGCCTATGTAATGAAGCCTCCATAAAAACCTAAAAGGATGGGTTCAGAGAGCTTCCAAGTTGGTGAACACATGGGAATTCAGGGAGAGTGATGCATTTGCAGAGAGCATGAAAGATCTCCATACTTTGCCCTATGCATCTCTTCCATCAGGCTTTTCCTGAGTTATATCCTTTTATAACAAATCAGCAATCTAGTAAATAAAATGTTTTCATGAGTTCTGTGAACTGCTCTAGCAAACTGATCAAACCCAAGGTGGGGATCACTGAAACCCCTAATCTATACCAGGTTGGTCAAAAGCACAGGTGAAAACCTGGACTTATGACTTATATCTGAAGTCCATAGAGAGGACTGAACCCTTAACCTATGAGATCTGACACAATCTTCAGACAGACAGGGTCAGAATGGAGTTGAATTATAGGAATCATGGGTGTGTATCCCCAAGTTGCTTGGTGGTGTGGAAAAAGGCCACTACTTCCACATATTGGAATTGGTGACCAGAACCTCTAGTTGGTGTCAGAGAACTGGGGTTTGCTAGAACAGCCCAGGTACACAGAAACTTGTGGTTTGTTGAGAGAAAAGATAAGAGATCATGGGATGAGGAATCTTTGAGCCATTCTAGCAAACTAATCAAACCCCAGGATGGGATCATGGTAATTTCCAATCTATACTCAATCAGTCAGAGGCACAGGTAACAAAACAGGGCTTATATTTGGCATTTGAAGTGGAGGGCAGTCTTGTGGGACTGAGCCCTTAACCTGTGGAATCTGATGCTATCTCTTGGTAATTAGTATCAGAACTGAGTTGAATTGTAGGACCACCAATGGTGTCAGAGAATTGTTCCATAATGGTGTGGGGAATCCCCCAATCCTCCCATCCCCACAACACACACACACACATTGAAATTGGGTCCAGATCTTTTAATGTATCATCTAAGAATGGTTATTACAACTTGTAAAAAGCTGCTGCCCGTATTTTAAAAATCTCTGAAAAAATTTGCATAAAGGGCTAATTCATGGGTCTGAGGGTAATGAGAATAAGTAAAAGGAAAAAGTTAGAAAGGATTTACTAAAAATAGCATGCATTCCACTCTTTTACACTGGGAATTCCATATATGCAAAGTTCATATGAACTTTGGAATCAAGAGTAAACCTTTGATAGTGTTTAGAAAAAAAGAGAGAAAAAAACCATGAAATAGCAAAATGGAGAGAATTCAAAGTGAATGGAAACTCTTGGTCAGTTAAAAAATTTCACACCTCCCCAACTGTCTTTTTCTGCCTCTTGATTCAAAGCTTTAAGGCATGTAAACACTAGAAATTAGTGTTTCCTGCAAAAGCTTTCTTGGATTATACTAAATCAAAACAGAATTCTTAATGAACTAAGAAACTATTGAGAAAGTAGAGCACCTCTGAAGTTACCAGCTCTTCAAAAGCAGGACTGCACATTTTACTTCTTTGAACACACCCAGAACAGATTGAAAGGATATTCAATAAATGCTTACTGAATTGAATCTTGATGAGAAACAGACAATGCTTCTAACTATTAGTTCTATTTTATGGAGGTAGCTTAAAAATTAATCCATTTAGATTATGACATTCCAGGTCAAGAATGTTCTCCTTCCTTCTTTCTCACTCTGTTTGTGAAAGCCTTTCCAGCTTACTGTATTCAGTACTCCTGTCTGCAAAAAATAGAGACTAGCAGCCAAAATTATCATGAAAAATTGAAGGATAAAACAAGTGCTCCTATTAAAAGTTAAAAAAAAAATCTTTTCGTCAAGAAGAAAAACTGTTTTTAGTGTTGTCCTCAAGTCTAATAGAGGGCTTTGAGAAAAATGTTGGGCCATATTCTTTTTTCTGAAGTCCAGGAAAGGCAAAGGGACCTAAATTTAAACTTTGATTGAACATCTTGATTATCAAATATTCACTCAGAAAATATTTATAAGTACTGTGATAACTTGTTGTTAATGCTGACTTACCAGCATTGACAGTTGCTGGAGTGAGCTACTAATGGAAGTAGCATAATACGAATCATTATAGATCTTTGTTGAGAAGTGAGGCACTATCCTGAGGATTAACAGGAAAATAGGAAATTGAACTAGGTAAAACTCAAGGCGCCCCCTATCTCTTTAACTCTTACTCCATACTTATCATAAATCAAGGTGGGAAAATCCCAAGCATTCTGGTTTATAAGCTATTAAAAGATCATAGAGTTTGGCAGGGCCAAATAAAGCCATGGGCACCATTTTGTTACTTGACCTTCCAGTAATGAAATTAAGTAAAATCAAATTAGGCATTTAGTGAAGAAAAACATAATTTGGCTAGTGAATCAACAATTAGCTGTAACTCCACAATCATAATGGACTTAATGGTGAACATTTTCTGCCACTGAACACCCCGTGGTGTAGATTGAGTGCAATCAATTGTAGAGCAACTATAAAACTCTGGTTGAGAGACATTGCTAGACCCAGTGGCTTCTTTAAGTATCACTAGATGTTTAGATTCTTCCAGAGACCCCACATAAATCACCAGAATGTACCTGGAGGACCATTCTCAGGAATGAATCTAGGAATTATACAAGGTAGGTATAAATATTCTTTATCCTTTCTGCCATTCTGAATTGGAATACAAAACTAAGAGCTAAAAACAAACAAAAATGACATCCAAAGGTAAAATTAGAAATTGAATCTAATGAGGCAAGATGAAAATTATAGTGGAGAGGAAATTTGAAAAGAGTGATGTGTCTTATTTTCCATTATAAGGAGCCACACTGTATTATTGACATTTCAGGAGGGATAATTCATCATTTGGTTGTACTGTCTATGCATCATAAGATATTTAGCATTCTTCCTGGCCTCCTGATCCCTGGTTGTTGTGACACCTGCAATACCCTGTTTTGGTTAGGATTCTCTTGTAAGCAGATAGTGACACAGGATTTGAATCCAAGTAATTTACTTGGGAGGTGCAAGAAATACTAGCAAGGGAATGAGAAAATGATACAAACAATGAAGGAAAACCAAAAAGGGTATGTTATCAAACTAGCTACTGCTGTGGATGACTGAGCATAATCATGTAGGATAACTTGGAAATAGTATAGAAAGCACCTTGTAGTTATCTCACCAGGGCAAGGAAGCAGAGGTATCTATACTCCAATTTACGTTAGTCTTGTTCAAAGTATACTGGTATGCTTGGGGTGTAGAATATTTCTTCAAAAACAGATGGAGTTGGAAGGGCTGGGGTGTACTGAAGTGTTAAGTCCCAAGGGATATAGGCAGAGAACCAACAATATCTGCTACACAGCCCATTTATTTCCAAATGTCCTTTTGGAGGCCAGTACCAAACCTAGTTTAGTCTTCTCCCAAAAAGACTACTTCTTCAGTCTATCAAGTGTCATTGAAGAATTTTAGAATGTGAAGCATTAATGATCATATTTGCCTTTTTACTGGCATACTCATTTGGTTATAGAATGAATTCATGATTAAAGTCAAAAAGCCTGTTAAGAAAATGTTGCTGTGGTGAGAGGAATCCGAAAAGAAAACGAATGGTAAGGCAATATGTTAGATAACAACAGGAAAAATAGACAAATAGAACGAGAAGGGGATAGAGCGTTTCAGGTGGTTGAGGTAGAGGGCTATAATTCTAAATTTTATGATGATGAAAGATCTCACTGTGAAGGTGACATTTTTAACAGAAATTTTAAGGAAGTAATGGAGTAAGTCATAAGGATATCTGGAGGGGAAGTGCTCAAGGTAGAGGGAAAGCAAAGGCAAAACTCTGAGTTGAGCACATGCTTGGATTCCCAGAGAACAGAAAAGAAGCCAGAAAAACTGGAGCACTATGAGCTGGTGAGGAGAAGAGGAGTGTGAAGATTACTGTGGTGGACAGTGTCCACGATGTCCCCAAAAATCCCTAACTCCTAAGATTCCCTCCTTTTTGTGATTGCTTCCTTTGAGTATGGCTACACTTATGAACTTGCTTCTACCAAATAGAAAATGGTACAAGGGGTGGGATGTGACTTCTGAGACTATGGCTTCCATCTTGCATATTCTCTCACTCTTTGTCTTTGTGTGTCTCAAATCATTTGTACTCTAGGAAAGCAGCTTCCATGCTGGGTGCAGTCTCTGGAGACCACATGGTATGGTGAAGAGCTGAGGCCCTTAGTCCAGCACCTTGCAACAAACTGCAGCCTGTCAATAACTACACGAGTGGCCTTGGAAGTGGATACTTCAGCCTAGTAAAGGCTTGAGATTAGTCTGAAATCACCAAGTCCTGTTGGAATGACAGAAAGATGGGAATGAAGAAGAGTGACCTGGGGAGTTAGTCAAAGACAGCAACAATGAGCAAGTTTGTGGTATAATCTGCTGACATGAGATGCAAAGCTGTGAGGCCTTAGTGAGGTAGGAAGAAGAATGGTCACAAAGGGCACAGAGTAAGAGAGAAGACATCCACCCCACCGATATAAGGATGTGGCAGAGAAAACAGACACCACCTGTGAAAGCTGCAGAGGAAGCAATGCCCACAGATCAAGGCTAAATTTCAGAAGATCAGGAAGACAGAAGGTATGGGGGATTTTACTGAGGACTGACTGTGTCTTCCAAACCAGAGCCTCTCAAACTTTCATGTGAAACTATATCACCTGGAGTCTTGTTAAAATGCAGCTTCCATGTCCGACTTAGGCTGAGGTCATGATTTCACGGTTCATGAGTTCAGGTCCCGTTTGGGCTCTCTGCTGACAGCTCAGAACCTGGACCCTACTTCAGATTCTGTGTCTCCCTCTCTCTCTGCCCCTCCCCTGTTCCTGCTCTGTCTCTCAAAAATAAACAAACATTAACAATTTTTTAATGAAGCAATCCCTATCAGAATAACACCAGCATTCTTCACAGAGATAGAACAAACAATCCTAAAATTTGTATGGAACCAGAAAATGCCTCAAATAGCCAAGGCAAACTTGAAAAAGAAAACCCAAGCTGGAGGCGTCACAATCCCAGACTTCAAGCTATATCACAAAGCTGTAATCATCAAGACACTGGTACTGGTACAAAAACAGACACTCAGATCAATGGAACAAAATAGAAAACCCAAAAATGGAGCCACAAATGTATGGCCAACTAATCTTTGACAAAGCAGACAAGAATATCCAATGGAATAAAGACAGTCTTTTCAGCAAATATTGTTGGGGAAACTAGACAGCAACATGCAGAAGAATGAATCTGGACCACTTTATAACACCATCCACAAAAATAAACTCAAAATGGTGAAAGGCCTAAAGTAAGACAGGAAGCCACCAAAATCCTAAAGGAGAAAGTGGGCAAAAACCTCTTTGGCCTTGGTAGCAGCAAATTCTTACTCAACATGTCTCTGGAAGCAAGGGAAGTAAAAGCAAAAATGAACTATTGGGACCTCATCAAAGTGAAAAGCGAAAAGCTTTGGCACAGCAAAGGAAACAATCAGAAAAACTAAAAGGCAACCAAAGGAATGGGACAAGATATTTGCAAATGACATCTCAGATAAAGGGCTAGTATCCAAAATTTATAAAGAACTTATCACTCAACACACAAAAAACAATAATCTAGTGAAGAAATGGGCAAAAGACATGAATAGACACTTCTTCAAAGAAGACATCCAGATGGCTGACAGACACGTGAAAAAATGCTCAACTTCACTCATCATCAGGGAAATACGAATCAAAGCCACAATGAGATATCAACTCATACTTGTCAGAATGGCTAACATTAACAACTGAGGCAACAACAGATGTTGATGAGGATGCAGAGAAAGAGGATCTCTTTTGCACTGCTGGTGGGAGTGCAAAGTGGTGCAGCCACTCTGGAAAACAGTATGGAGGTTCCTCAAAAAACAGAAAATAGAACTACCCTACGACCCAGCAATTTCACTACTAGGTATTTATCCAAGGGATACAGGTGTGCTGTTTCGAAGGGATACATGCACCCCAATGTTTATAGCAGCACTATTGACAATAACCAAAGTATGGAAAGAGCCCAAATGTCCATCAACAGATGAATGGACAAAGAAGATATATATATATATATATATATATATATATATATATATATACACACACACACACACACACACAATGGAGTATTACTCCATTCATATACATACAATGGAGAGTTGCAATCAAAAAGAATGAAATATTGCCATTTGCAACTACACGAGTGGAACTGGAGGATATTATGCTAAGCGAAATTAATCAGAGAAAAACAAATCTCATATGACTTCACTCATGAGGAATTTAAGATACAAAACAGATGAACATAATGGAAGGGAAGAAAAAATAATATAAAAACAGGGAGGGGGACAAAACATAAGAGACACTTAAATATAGAGAACTAACAGGTTTGCGGGAGAGGTTGTGGGAGAGGGAATGGGCTAAATGGGTGAGGGGCATTAAGGAATCTACTCCTGAAATCACTGTTGCACTATATGCTAACTAACTTGGATGTAAATTTAAAAATAAATAAATAAATTAGTTAATTAAAAAATTTTAGGAGGGAGCCAAGATGGCAGAACAGCATGGAATTTTTTTGTGTGTCTTGAATCCATGAAATACACCCAGACCAACACTAAACCATCTTATACACCTAGAAAACTGATCTGAAGATTAACAAAACAATCTGCACAACCTGAACCACAAAATTCAGCAGGTATGCGGCACAGAGAGTTGAACTTGGGGAGGGAGAAGCTGCAGAGGGCAGAGAGGTACTTTTGCATGTGGAGAGAGGATGGAGATGATGGGGAGAATATGGGAAAAGCACCCCTACCCAAAAGCATCTGGAGAGAAAGTGGAAAAGTGGAAACAGCCACAGGGACTGAACTAAAAAGGGAGAAAGGAGAAAGGAGAGTTTAAATTCCATTAAGACTATAAACAGGGGGAGCGCAGAGTCTGCAACTCCACAGCTTGATACCTGGCAGTGCTTTGGTGGGAAGGGTGAATCCTCAGAAGCAGAGTGGAGTCTGGGAGTTTCTCAGGCCACAAGAGAGAAGCTGTCCCACTGCTGGAAGGACATTTGGTAGAGGCTGTGAGGCAACCTTGGCCCAGCAGACCCCAGAGAACGGCCACATTTGCTGGTGTTGGAACAAGGTCGTTAAGGGTGAAGCCTGGTGCCAGATGTATGTTGTGATTTTCCATAATCCCTGAAACGCTGCTGCTACACTATCTTGTGAAATTTTTCTGGGGCAGGCTGGCACCTGGCCACAGCCTCTGGGCATTAGCAGCAGAATGGTCCTGCAAACTTTCCTGGGTGCGACTGGCATTCAGCCATTGCTCAGTGAGACCTTCTGCAAAGGATTGGAATGGGTCAAAGCCACAGTCCCTCAGAAGTAAGGGGCCAGGGAAAACAGCCATATATGAGACAAAACTTGGGACAGAGGTACTACCTGGGGCTTGGTCACGGACAGTGTAAAAGCAGGGAGTGGATGAAAGCTGAAGACAAAATATGGGCCAGCAATTGCTGATCAGGGATAACAGAGTTCTGATACTAGAGACTAGGTAGCCATTTTCACTGCTCCCGAGCATGTGCACATGCACCTACAAGCACCACAACAACCCACCCCAGTAGGCTAGGAGCACCATTTAGTGGAGAATGGAGCCATTACACTAAGCCCCGCCCAACTGGGCCAGCCTCACTCTTCAAGAAGAGAAGTCTCGCCGCCTGCTTAGTTTATGGACTATAAAGCACTTCATAGTCTGACTTCTAGGGGAAAATGAAGTAATTTCAGTCGTATTTCAGTCGGTTAGCTGGTCCATCTATTCAATTTTCTTTCTTTTTTTTTCTTTTTTCTCTTTTTTATTTATTTTCTTTTTCTTGAATACAGAAAGAGAAAAAATCATTTTTGTTTTCAATTTTTATTAAAAATATTTTTCTTTAGGGGCGCCTGGGTGGCGCAGTCGGTTAAGCGTCCGACTTCAGCCAGGTCATGATCTCGCGGTCCGTGAGTTCGAGCCCCGCGTCGGGCTCTGGGCTGGTGGCTCAGAGCCTGGAGCCTGTTTCCGATTCTGTGTCTCCCTCTCTCTGCCCCTCCCCTGTTCATGCTCTGTCTGTCTCTCTCTGTCACAAAAATAAATAAAAAACGTTGAAAAAAAAAAAAATATTTTTCTTTAATTCTTTTACTATATTTTTTACTTTTGTGTAAATTTTTTCAAATTCTATTTTACTTCCATCATTTTATTTTAGTCTACTTCAGTGTATTCATGTTTTCAAATTTTTCAAACGATTTCTTTTTTTCTTTTTCCCCCCTTTTTTCTCTAATCTATCAAGCCACTTTCAACACCCAGACCAAAACACACCTAGGATGTAGCATCATTTATTTGTGTGTGTGTGTGTTTAATTTTTTAATTTTAATATATTTTTTAATTATATTTTTTTATTTTAATTTTTTCTACCTCATTAATTCATTTTCTCCCTTCAAAATGATTAAACGAAGGAATTCACCCCAAAAGAAAGAGAAGGAAGTAATGACCGCTAGGGACTTAACCAACACACATGCAAGCAAGATGTGTGAACCAGAATTTAGAATCATGATAATAAGAAAGCTAGCTGGAGTCGAAAATAGATTAAAATCCCTTCCCACGGAGATAAAAGAAGTAAAAACTGGTCAGGATGAAATAAAAAATGCTATAACTGAGCTGCAATCTCGAATGGATGCTTCAGCAGCAAGGATGGATGAGGCAGAGAGAAAATCAGCGATATAGAGGACAAACTTATGGAGAATAATGAAGCAGAAAAAAAGGGGAGATTAAGGCAAAAGAGCACAATTTAAGAACTAGAGACATGAGTGACTCATTAAAAAGGAACAACATCAGAATCATAGGGGTCCCAGAAGAGAAAGAAAGAGAAATAGGGGTAGAAAGGTTATGTGAGCAAATCATAGTGGAAAACTTTCCTAACCTGGGGAAAGACACAGATATCAAAATCCAGGAAGCACAGAGGACTTCCATTACATTCAACAAAAATCAACCATCAAGAAGGCATATCATAGTCAAATTCACAAAATACTCAGGCAAGGAAAGAATCATGAAAGCAGCAAGGGAAAAAAAAGTCCATAACTTATAAGGGAAGACAGATCAGGTTTGCAGCAGACCTATCCATAGAAACTTGGCAGGCAAGAAAGGAGTGGCAGGATATACTCAATGTCCTGAATCAGAAAAATATGCAGCCAAGAATTCTTTACCCAGCAAGGCTGTCATTCAAAATAGAAGGAGAGATAAAAAGTTTTCCAGATAAACAAAAATTAAAGGAATTTGTGACCACTAAACCAGCCCTGCAAGAAATTTTAAAGGGGACTCTGAGGGGAGAAAAGATGAAAAAATAAATAAATAAATAAATAAATAAATAAATAAATATCAAAAGCAACAAAGATTAGAAAAGACCAGAGAACACCACCAGAAACTCCAACTCTACAAGCAACATAATGGTAATAAATTCATATCTTTTAGTACCCACTCTAAATGTCAATGAACTCAATGCTCCAATCAAAAGACATAGGGTAACAGAATGGGTAAGAAAACAAGATCCATCTATATGCTGTTTACAAGAGACCCATTATAGACCTATAGACACCTTCAGATTGAAAGTAAGGGGATGGAGAACCATCTATCATACTAATAGTCAACAAAAGAAAGCTGGAGTAGCCATACTTATATCAGACAATCTAGACTTTAAAATAAAGACTGTATCAAGATATGAAGAAGGACATTATATCATAACTAAGGGGTCTATCCACCAAAAAGACTTAACAATTGTAAATATTTATGCACCAAGTGTGGAGGCACCCAAATATATAAATCAATTAATCACAAACATAAAGAAACTCATAGTAATACCATAATAGTAGGAGACTTGGGGCACCTGGATGGCTCAGTCAGTTGAGCATCTGACTTCGGCTCAGGTCATGATCTCACGGTCTGTGAGCTTGAGCACTGCGTCGGGCTCTGTGCTGACAGCTCAGAGCCTGGAGCCTGCTTCAGATTCTGTGTCTCCCTCTCTCCCTGGCCCTCCCCTGCTCATGCTTTGTCTCTCTGTTGAAAATAAATAAACATTAAAAAATATTTAATAAAAAAATACAGTAGGAGACTTCAACACCCCACTCACAATGGACAAATCATCTAATCACAAAATCAACAAGGAAACAATGGCTTTGAAGGACACACTGTACCAGATGGACTTAACAGATACATTCAGAACATTTCATCCTAAAGCAATGAAATACACATTCTTCTTCAGTGCACATGGAATGTTCTCCTCCATAGACCACAAACTGGGACACAAATCAGCCCTCAGCAAGTACAAAAAGATCGAGATCATACCGTGCATATTTTCAGACCACAACACTATGAAACTCAAAATCAACCACAAGAAAAAATTTGGAAAGGTAACAAATACTTGGAGACTGAAGAACATCCTACTAAAGAATGAGTGGGCTAACCAAGAAGTTAAAGAGGAAATTAAAGAGTATATGGAAGACCATGAAAATGATAACACCGCAACCCAAAACCTCTGGGACTCAGCAAAAGCGGTCATAAGAGGAAGGTATATAGCAATACAGGCCTTCCTAAAGAAGGCAGAAAGGTCTCAGATACACAGCCTAACCTTATGCCTTAAAGAGCTGGAAAAAGAACAGCAAATAAAACCCAAAACCAGCAGAAGACAGGAAATAATAAAGATTGGAGCAGAAATGAATGCTATCAAAACCCAAAAAACAGTAGAACAGATCAATGAAACCAGAAGCTGGTACTTTGAAAGAATTAACAAAATTCATAAACCACTAGCCAGTTTGATCAAAAAGAAAAAGGAAAGGATCCAAATAAACAAAATCAAGAATGAAAGGGGAGAGATCACAACCAACACAGCACAAATAAAAACAATAATAAGAAATATTGTGAGCAATTATATGCCAATAAAATGGGCAATCTGGAAGAAATGGACAAATTCCTAGAAACATATACACTACCAAAACTGAAACAGGAAGAAATAGAAAATTTGAACAGACCCATAACCAGTAAGGAAATCAAATTAATAATCAAAAATCTGCCAAAAAACAAGAGTCCAGGGCCAAATCGCTTTCCATGGGGAATTCTACCAAACATTTAAGGAAGAGTTAACACCTATTCTCTTAAAGCTATTCCAAAAAATAGAAATGGAAGGAAAACTTCCAAACTCATTCTATGAAGCCCGCATTACCTTGATTCCAAACCAGAGACCCCACTAAAAAGGAGAACTATAGACCAATTTCCCTGATGAACATGGATGCAAAAATCCTCAACAAGATATTAGCCAACCAGATCCAACAATACATTAAAAAAATTATTCACCACGACCAAGTGGGATTTATACCTGGGATGCAGGGCTGGTTCAATATGCACAAAACAATTAACATGATTCATCACATCAATAAAAGAAAAGACAAGAACCATATGATGCTCTCAATAGATGCAGAGAAAGCATTTGACAAAATACAGCATCTTTCTTGATAAAAACCCTGAAGAGTGTAAGGATAAAAGGATCATACCTTAAGATCATAAAAGCCATATATGAATGACCCACTACTAATATCATCCTCAATGGGGAAAAACTGAGAGCTTTCTCCCCAAGGACAGGAAAAAGGGATGTCCACTCTCACCACTGTTATTCAACATAGTATTGGAGGCCTTAGCCTCTGCAATCAGACAACACAAAGAAATAAAATGCATCCAAATCAGCCAGGAGGAGGTCAAAATTTAACTTTTTGCAGATGACATGATACTCTATATCTAAAACCCTAAAGATTCCACCAAAAAACTGCTAGAATTGATTCATGAATTCAGCAAAGTTGCAGGACATAAAATCAATGCACAGAAATCGGTTGCATTCCTATACACCAACAATGAAGCCACAGGAAGAGAAATCAAGGAATCTATCCCACTTACAGTTGCACCAAAGAGGGAAAAACTCTATACACTAAAAAGTATAGAAAGCTTATGAAAGAAATTGAAGAAGACACACAAAAAATGGAAAAAGATTCCATGCTCCTGGATAGGAAGAACAAATATTGATACTACCCAAAGCAATCTACATATTCAATGTAATTCCTATCAAAATAATGCCAGCACGCTTCACAGAACTAGAACAAATAATCCTAAAATTTGTATGGAACCAGAAAAGACCCCGAATAGCCAATCTTGAAAAAGAAAACCAAAGCAGGAGACATCACAATCCCGGACTTCAAGCTATACTACAAAGCTGTAATCATCAAGATAGTATGGTACTGGCACAATAACAGACACTCAGATCAGTGGAACAGAATAGAGAACCCAGAAATGGACCCACAAACATATGGCCAACTAAACTTTGACAAAACAGGAAAGAATATCCAATGGAATAAAGACAGTCTCTTCAGCAAGTGGTGCTGGGAAAACTGGACAGCGACATGCAGAAGAAGGAACCTGGACCACTTTCTTACACCATACAAAAAAATAAACTCAAAATGGATGACAGGCCTCAATGTAAGACAGGAAGCCTTCAAAATCCTCAAGGAGAAAGCAGGCAAAAACCTCTTTGATCTTGGCTGCAGCAACTTCCTACTCAACACTTCCTCAGAAGCAAGGGCAACAAAATAAAAAATGAAATACTGGGACCCCATCAAAATAAAAACTTCTGCATAGCGAAGGAAACAATCAGCAAAACTAAAAGGCAGCAGATGGAATGGGAGAAGATATTTGCAAACGACATATCAGATAAAGGGCTAGTATCCAAAATCTATAAAGACCTTATTCAACTCAACATGCAAAAAACAAATAATCCAGTGAAGAAATGGGCAAAAGACATGAATAGACACTTCTCCAAAGAAGACATCCAGATGGCCAACTGACACATGAAAAAATGCTCAACACCACTCATCATCAGGGAAATGCAAATCAAAACCACCATGAGATACCACCTCATACCTGTCAGAATGGCTAACATTAACAACTCAGGCAACAACAGATGTTGGCGAGGGTGTGAAGAAAAAGGATCTCTTTTGCATTGTTGGTGGCAATGCAAGCTGGTGCAGCCACTCTGGAAAACAGTATGGTGGTTCCTCAAAAAATAGAAAATAGAACTACCCTACGACCCAGCAATTTCACTACTAGGTATTTATCCAAGTGATACAGGTGTGCTGTTTCAAAGGGACACACGCACCCCCATGTTTATAGCAGCACTATCAACAATAGCCAAAGTATGGAAAGAGCCCAAATGTCCATCAATGGATGAATGGATAAAGAAGATGTGGTATATATATATATATATATATATATATATATATACACACACACACACACACACACACACACACACAATGGAGTATTACTCGGCAATCAAAAAGAATGAAATCTTGCCATTTGCAACTACGTGGATGGAACTGGAGGGTGTTATGCTAAGTGAAATTAGTGAGTCAGAGAAAGACAAAATCATATGAATTCACTCATATGAGGACTTTAAGAGGCAAAACAGATGAACATAAGGGAAGGGAAACAAAAATAATATAAAAACAGGGAGAGGGACAAAGCATAAGAAACTCATAAATGTGGAGAACAAACAGAGGATTACTGGAGGAGGTGTGGGAGGGGAGATGGACTAAATGGGTAAGGGGCATTAAAGAATCCACTCCTGAAATCATTGTTGTGCCAGATGCTAATTTGGATGTAAATTTAAAAAAATAAAATTGAAAAAAAAAGAAACATTACATGTTCTCATAAAAACAATGAATGATAATGTTACATATGTTCCCCCTGGCTAGTTCATGGAAGACTATATTTCTTTAATTGTAATTAAAATACATCTTAGTACTGAAAAGAGTAGAACATTAAAATATCCCATTGCCTGAAAAAAAAAAATTTAATGCAGCTTCCAGTTAAATAAGCCTTGAGCAGACTCAGAGATTGTATAGTTCTAATAAGGTCTCAGGTGATGCTGCCACTGCTGGTCTGTGGACCAAACTTGGAGTACATTGGTTCCAGGACTGATCTATTCTGTCCAGTAGGGTAGCCATTAGTCATATATGACTATTGAGCACTTGGGATGTACCATAAGAGTAAAATACATACTATATTTTTGAGGGCTTAGAAAAAAATATATATATATAACATCTCAAGAATGTCTATGTTGATTACATATTAAAATAATAAGATTTTGGATATTTCAAATTAAAATATATTAAAAGTAATTTCACCTGTTTCCTTTTACTTTTTTAATGTGGATACTGGAAAATTTAAAATTACATATATAGTGCCAATACTTTCTCTTGTACAGCACTACTCAAGAGAGAACATGGGAAAGCTTTGAAGAGTTTGAAAGAGCCAGAATTTCAATGAGATAAAAGAATGTGAGACAGAGAGTCAGAGGAAGATGGCAGCGTATGGGGACGCTTGGCTCACCGCATCCTGCTGATCACTTAGATTCCACCCACACTTGCCTAAATAACCCAGAAAACTTCCAGAAGATTAGCAGAACGGATTCTCCAAAGCCAAGCGTAGATGAGAGGCCCACGGAAGAGGGTAGGAAGGGCAGAGAGGTGGTACACACTACAAGGACTGGCAGGAGGGAGCCAGGGCAGAGGGGCAGCCCGCCAGCAAAGCAGAGCCCCGGAGTCTTGCTTGCAAAAGCGGAGGGGCTGGACAGAGTGTGTTTTGACAGCAAGCGGGACTTAACATCTGGAAGGTTATAAGTTAACAGCTCTGCTCGGGGAGTGGGAGGACTGGAGGACAAGGGGAGGGAGAGTTGTTGAGCTCAGCTTGGCAGGGAACAAAGGCGCTTGCCAGCGCCATCTCCCTCTCCCATCCCCCAAGCCAAAATCCCAAAGGGAACCAGTTCCTGTCAGGGAACTTGCTTGCACTGCGCAAACACCCAATGCTGTGCTTCTGCAGATCCATCCCTCCAGTGACAGGTCTGACTCCCTCCCAGTGCCACAGGGCCCCTCCCGAAGTGGATCACTGAAGGAAAAGACAGCTGAGCCTGCCCCTCCCGCCCCTGTGTTAGTTGCCGATCCACCCCGGCTGATATGCCAGATCCCTAGCACCACAAGCCTGGCAGTGCGCAAGTAGCCCAGACAGGCCACGCCACCTCACAGTGAATCCCACCCCTAGGAGAGGGGAAGAGAAGGTACACACCAGTCTGACTGTGGCCCCAGTGGTGGGTTGGGGGCAGACATCAGGTCTGACTGCAGTCCTGCCCACCAACACAAGTTATTCAAGACAGCACAGGGGAAGTGTCCTGCAGTTCTGCACCACTCCAGGGACTATCCAAAATGATGAAACTGAAGAATTCCCCTCAAAAGAATCTCCAGGAAATAGCAACAGCTAACAAACTGATCAAAAAGGATTTAAACAATATAACAGAAAGTGAATTTAGAATAATAGTCATAAAACTAATCGCTGGGCATGAAAACAGTATACAGGACAGCAGAGAATCTATTGCTACAGAGATCAAGGGACCAAGGAACAGCCAGGAGGAGCTACAAAATGCTATAAATGAGCTGCAAAATAAAATGGAGACAACCACAGCTCGGATTGAAGAGACAGGAGAAAACAGGTGATCTAGAAGATAAAATTATGGAAAAAGAAGAAGCTGAGAAAAAGGGAGATAAAAAAATCCAGGAGTATGGGAGGAAAATTAGAGAACTAAGTTATTCACTAAAGAGAAATAATCTACGCATAATTGGTATTCCAGAAGAGGAAGAGAGAGGGAAAGGTGCTGAAGGTGTACTTGAAGAAATAATCACTGAGAACTTCCCTGATCTGGGGAAGGAACAGGCATTGAAATCCAAGAGACACAAAGAACTCCCTTCAGACGTAACTTGAATCGATTTTCTGCACGACATATCATAGTGAAACTGGTAAAATACAAGGATAAAGAGAAAATTCTGAAAGCAGCTAGGGATAAACGTGCTGTAACATATAAAGGGAGAGCAATAAGACTCGTGATGGATCTCTCTACTGAAACTTGGCAGGCCAGAAAGGAATGGCAGGAAATCTTCAAAGTGATGAACAGAAAAAACATGCAGCCGAGAATCCTCTATGCAGCAAATCTGTCATTTAGAATAGAAGGAGAGATAAAGGTCTTCCCAAACAAACAAAAACTGAAGGAATTCGTCACCACTACACCAGCCCTACAAGAGATCCTAAGGGGGATCCTGTGAGACAAAGTACTAGAGACATTGCTACAAGCATGAAACCTACAGACATCACAATGACTCTAAACCCATATCTTTCTATAATAACACTGAACGTAAATGGACTAAATGCGCCACCAAAAGACATAGGGTATCAGAATGGATAAATAAACAAGACCCATCTATTTGCTGTCTACAAGAGACTCATTTTAGACCTGAGGACACCTTTAGATTGAAAGTGAGGGGATGGAGAACTATTTATCATGCCACTGCAAGTCAAAAGAAAGCTAGAGAAGCCATACTTATATCAGACAGACTAGACTTTAAATTAAAGGCTGTAACAAGAGATGAAGAAGGACATTATATAATAATTACAGGGTCTATCCATCAGGAAGAGCTAGCAATTATAAATGTCTATGCGCTGAATACGGGAGCCACCAAATATTTATAACAATTACTCACAAACATAAGCAACCTTACTGATAAGAATGTGGTAATTGCAGGGGACTTCAATACCCCACTTACAACAATGGATAGATCATCTAGACACACAGTCAATAAAGAAACAAGGGCCCTGAATGATACATTGGATCAGATGGACTTGACAGATATATGTAGAACTCTGCATTCCAAAGCAACAGAATATAGTTTCTTCTTGAGTGCACATGGAACATTCTCCAAGATAGATCACAGAGTGGGTCACAAAACAGCCTTCATAAGTATACAAGAATTTAGATCATACCATGCATACTTTCAGACCACAATGCTATGAAGCTTGAAATCAACCACAGGAAAATGTCTGGAAAACCTCCAAAAGCATGGAGGTTAAAGAACACCCTACTAAAGAATGAGTGGGTCAACCAGGGAATTAAATAAGAAATTGAAAAATATATGGAAACAAACGAAAATGAAAAAACAACAATCCAAACGCTTTGGGATGCAGTGAAGGCAGTCCTGAGAGGAAAATACATTGCAATCCAGGCCTATCTCAAGAAATAAGAAAAATCCAAAATACGAAATCTAACAGCACACCTAAAGGAAATAGATGCAGAACAGCAAAGACAGCTTAAACCCAGCAGAAGAAGAGAAATAATAAAGATCAGAGCAGAAATAAACAATATAGAATCTAAAAGAACTGTAGAGCAGATCAATGAAACCAAGAGTTGGTTTTTTGAAAAAATAAACACAATTGATAAACCTCTAGCCAGGCTTCTCAAAAAGAAAAGGGAGATGACCCAGATAGATAAAATCATGAATGAAAATGGATTTATTACAACCAATCCCTCAGAAATACAAACAATTATCAGGGAATACTATGAAAAATTATATGCCAACAAACTGGACAACCTGGAAGAAATGGACAAATTCCTAAACACCCACACACTTCCAAAACTCAATCAGGAGGAAATAGAAAGCTTGAACAGACCCATAACCAGTGAAGAAATTGAATCAGTTATCAAAAATCTCCCAACAAATAAGAGTCCAGGACCAGATGGCTTCCCAGGGGAGTTCTACCGACATTTAAAGCAGAGATAATACCTATCCTTCTCAAGCTATTCTAAAAAATAGAAAGGGAAGGAAAACTTCCAGACTCATTCTATGAAGCCAGCATTACTTTGATTCCTAAACCAGACAGAGACCCAGTAAAAAAAGAGAACTACAGGCCAATATCCCTGATGAATATGGATGCAAAAATTCTCAATAAGATACTAGCAAATCGAATTCAACAGCATACAAAAAGAATTATTCACTGTAATCAAGTGGGATTCATTCCTGGGATGCAGGGCTGGTTCAACATTCGCAAATCAATCAACGTGATACATCACATTAATAAAAGAAAAGATAAGAACAATATGATCCTGTCAATCGATGAAGAAAAGACATTTGACAAAATTCAGCAACCTTTCTTAATAAAAACCCTTGAGAAAGTCGGGATAGAAGGAACATACTTAAAGATCATAAAAGCCATTTATGAAAAGCTCACAGCTAACATCATCCTTAATGGGGAAAAACTGAGAGCTTTTCCCCTTAGATCAGAAACATGACAGGGATGTCCACTCTCACCGCTATTGTTTAACATAGTGTTGGAAGTTCTAGCATCAGCAATCAGACAACAAAGGAAATCAAAGTCATCAAAATTGGCAAAGATGAAGTCAAGCTTTCACTTTTTGCAGATGACATGATATTATACATGGAAAATCCGATAGACTCCACCAAAAGTCTGCTAGAACTGATACATGACTTCAGCAGAGTCGCAGGATACAAAATCAATGTACAGAAATCAGTTGCATTCTTATACACTAACAATGAAGCAAATAAAGAAACTGATCCCATTCACAATTGCACCAAGAAGCATAAAATACCTAGGGATAAATCTAACCAAAGATGTAAAAGATCTGTATGCTGAAAACTACAGAAAGCTTATGAAGGAAATTGAAGAAGATATAAAGAAATGGAAAGACATTCCCTGCTCATGGATTGGAAGAATAAATATTGTCAAAATGTCAATACCCGAAGCTATCTACACATTCAATGCAATCACAATCAAAATTGCACCAGCATTCTTCTCAAAGCTAGAACCAGCAATCCTAAAATTCATATGGAACCGCAAAAGCCCCGAATAGCCAAAGTAATTTTGAAGAAGAAGACCAAAGCAGGAGGCATCAAAATCCCAGACTTTAGCCTCTACTACAAAGCTGTCATCATCAAGACAGCATGGTATTGGCACAAAAACAGACATATAGACCAATGGAATAGAATAGAAACCCCAGAATTAGACCCACAAAAGTATGGCCAACTAATCTTTGACAAAGCAGGAAAGAACATCCAATGGAAAAAAGACAGTCTCTTTAACAAATGGTGCTGGAAGAACTGGACAGCAACATGCAGAAGGATGAAACTAGACCACTCTCTTACACCATTCACAAGAATAAACTCAAAATGTATAAAGGACCTGAATGTGAGACAGGAAACCATCAAAACCCTAGCGGAGAAAGCAGAAAAAACCTCTCTGACCTCAGCCACAATAATTTCTTACTTGACACATCCCCAAAGGCAAGGGAATTAAAAGCAAAAATGAACTATTGGGACCTCATGAAGATAAAAACCTTCTGCACAGCAAAGGAAACAATCAACAAAACTAACAGGCAACCAATGGAATGGGAAAAGATATTTGCAAATGACATATCGGACAAAGGGCTAGTATCCAAAATCTATAAAGAACTCACCAAACTCCACACCTGAAAGACAAATAATACAGTGAAGAAATGGGCAGAAAACATGAATAGACACTTCTCTAAAGAAGACATCCACATGGCCAACAGGCACATGAAAAGATGCTCAACGTCGCTCCTCATCAGGGAAATACAAATCAAAACCACACTCAGATATCACCTCATGCCAGTCAGAGTGGCCAAAATGAACAAATCAGGAGACTATAGATGCTGGAGAGGATGTGGAGAAATGGGAACCCTCTTGCACTGTTGGTGGGAATGCAAACTGGTGCAGCCACTCTGGAAAACAGTGTGGAGGTTCCTCAGAAAATTAAAAATAGACCTACCCTATGACCCAGCAGTAGCACTGCTAGGAATTTACCCAAAGGATACAGGAGCAATGATGCATAGGGGCACTTGTACCCCAATGTTTATAGCAGCACTCTCAACAATAGCCAAATTATGGAAAGAGCCTAAATGTCCATCAGCTGATGAATGGATAAAGAAATTGTGGTTTATATACACAATGGAGTACTACGTGGCAATGAGAAAGAACAAAATATAGCCCTTTGTAGCAACGTGGATGGAACTGGAGAGTGTGATGCTAAGTGAAATAAGCCATACAGAGAAAGATAGATACCATATGTTTTCATTCGTATGTGAATCCTGAGAAACTTAACAGAAACCCATGGGGTAGGGGAAGGAAAAAGAAAAAACAGGTTAGAGTGGGAGAGAGCCAAAGCATAAGAGACTCTTCAAAACTGAGAACAAACTGAGGGTTGATGGGGGGTTGGAGGGACGAGAGAGTGGGTGATGGGTGTTGAAGAGGGCATCTTTTGGGATGAGCACTGAGTGTTGTATGGAAACCAATTTGACAATAAATTTCATATATTGAAAAAAAAAGAATTTCGTATTAGACTTGATGATCTCAAGGCTCATGGCAGGGCCCAGGTTGTAAGAGCTGGGGCCAGGGGCACAAGCCATGCCTTGAGCATGTACACATTTTAATACCAAAATAACTAGAAATAGTTATACATTTCAACAGCAAATACTTACATATTTCAATACCAGAATAACGAGAATTGAGAATGCCCACCATTTGCAGAATTTACTTAGAGACTACTGTGTACTGTATGGCCCATGGAAAGAACACTTTCTCAATTAGAAATAATATGATCTACTGAGAAGGATGACTGAAGGAGTCAAAAAGCTCTAAAAGGTGTTAACAACAAAATGCCACTTTGAAGAAGAGTGCAAGTAATTTTTTGAAAAAAATATTTAATAATAATAATACCAAATAAAACTCTTTAAAGAAATACCATTGACCAGTCGTATTAGAGACAGTTACAGCTAAGAAACTGATAAAATTGTGTGAAAATATGTCAACATATTTTTCTCATGTTATTTATTACACACAGATAATTCACACAAATGAAAATACATTCTTCCTCATCTTCTTCTTTTTTTTTTTAATTTCAAGCTCTCAGTTGCAATTCTCTTCTTTGCTTTGTACGTCAACTTCAGGGTCTCCCAAATCTGGCAATTATTTCCCAATAATCTGGAAAAATCTTTTCCCAATGTTTAAGACCTCACGTTTCCTGCTTGAATCATGCATTTTTCTGTTGTCCTACTTTGACATTTCCTGTGGCATCTGGTTCTTTGCCTTTACTGCCTTCAGTTTTGGTGCTCCAATGAGCCTGGAGCAAAACTGGCCAAAAAATAGAACTCATCCCCAAAATGATTAGTTAAGTGTAGAATAAACAGAGCTACACATGACTACTAACAGAAGCTGTGGTTTACCCAATTTTTAATGTCAGTGTCAAAAAGATTAGGTATGCTGTTGTGAGAAAGGTCTCACATGAAGTTTATGCTAGCAGCAGAATCATAGACTAGCTGAACCACAAGTCTTAAATGGTACATGTGTTTTTATTTTCCTTTTGCTGCTCTCATTTTCCTCAAAAGCCTTCAACCTGTATCAGTGGGGGTGTCATATTACATGCAATGAAATGTGACAAGACCACTTTCAGCTAAACCCCTAAGGCCTTGGACACTAAATGCCAGACTGAATTTTGATACACATAGATGTGTAAGACATGCAGAAAAGAGGGGACAGAAAGCCAGCTAAATAACTTCTCAATCCTTAACCTATATCAAGGGCACAAAGGGACTAAGAGTGGAGATTGAAGGAGAATTTGGGGGGTATTTTTGAAAAGAATTGCTGATGTCTTGTGAGTGTCACCCTTTCTCCAAGTGGAAATCTCATTCCCAGGGTGGTGAGATTGTCTAAATTATCCCAAAACCCAGAAAGGGATTCCATTACAAGAGATGTGTGAGAGACACAGAGAACTGTCCTCTGCCTCTTGTCTAGAGAATATGAGAGATGGGAGCTAAGCTGGTCAACTGCTCTTTAGGGAAAGGAAGCCAAAGAGAGATTTCTACTGCAATAAGATGGTCCAAAGCATGTATGGTAACCTCCCAGACTTGGTCCAAAGCATGCATGTATGGACTCCACAAACCAAGTGTGGATCTCGTGTAAGAATAAACTAGAGAACCTGATGTAATATCCAAAGATTGCCACAGGGACAAAAGGAACTCAGCAAAAAAGAGCCCAGAAGTGAACCACCAAAGACTCAGGGTCTGAGGTAATGTCTTAATATTGAGAAGTAGAAAAGTATGTCACCTACAAAAAGAGAGTTATAGTTGAGAAAATCCCAGCTTTAAATATCTATCAGATCCAGAGAGTGATGCAACTTTGACAGTAGCATGCAAAACATAATTTTCCTGTCCCCACTTTTCTTCATTCTATCTTCATTTCAGAGAAGGGTCAGAAACCATAGTTGGCAAGATGAGAGAAGAAGAGTAGAAGCCAAACTGTAGAGGGAGAGAAGAAACCAACTACCTCTAGCCACTGCCAATAATGGACTTCCCACCTGCATCAGGCCTGACCTGTCACAGGTGAGAAAAGAAGGGTAAGCATCAGGCTTCGAATGCAAAAGAAGGTTAAACTTGTGGTTTATACTTGGGACAGAAAAACTGCATGGGCTGTGTGAAAATATATACTACCATGAACTGATAACATTTAAGGAATCAAAGCAAAACTTCAGCCTTCAAAAAATGAGGTAAAATGAGGTTCACTGAAGATGCTTAGTCGTGTTGTAATTTCAATCCTTCAACAAAATTACTGAAAATAGTACAGTGACAAGTATAATAGAGAGTATGCCTGAGGAAAAGTCATTATTATTTTGTAAAAATTTATATAAAAGTTTAAGTGGATTGGAACTCCACTACATTATGATTTAACCTTTGAATTTTCAATAATTGATTTAAACTCAAAAGAAGAGAAATTAGATTAAGAAGTATAATTTAAAGGGACTGAATTATCGGAGTTCTAGTTGATGACAGAAAAGAGATTTCCCTTAATTACAGAAGAATACTCTTCCATGATAACACGGTGTTGAAAGCAACACATATATCTATCCTTGAGAGAGTGGGTGGGTGAAAAGTGTAAGTGCACTACATAAAGCACTGCACAACAACTAGAAGCAATGGGTTAAAAAAAATACACAGAACAAGGGCACCTGGTGGGCTCAGCTGGTTAAGTGTATGACTCTTGATTTTGGCTCAGGTCATGAGCTCAAGGTTGTGGGATCAAGCCCTGCATCGGGCCCTGTGCTGACAGTGAAGAGCCTGCTTAGGATTTTCTCTCTCCCTTTGTCTGCTCCTTTCCTCACTAGCACTCTCTCTCTTTCTCTCAAAATAAATACGTAAACTTTTTAAAAAATACACAGAACAATATGGATAGAACTTAGAAAAGAGTGTTTACTGGAAACAAAAAAGGAAATAAAATTTTATATATAATGTAATGCCACTTACTTTAGTTAAAAGTACAGCATACATAGCAACAAAGCACATTTAATAAGAGTGCAAACAAAAATATACATCAAACAGAATAAAGTTGTTGACAATGAGGGACGAGCAAGGCAGAATATATGAGTGGGATAAGGGACGAACAAGCCCTGCAGGGCCCAGTGATATAGTGGAAGGGATAAAAAACCCATTGGGGTTCAAAAGAAAAGTGAATTATGCTAAAGAAACAAGTTCAATTTTCTCATTAAAATTTTAATGAGATTTTACTTGGAAATTTTAAATAAATTGAATATTTAATATTTTCTTCAATACTTAGCATTTTATTTTTCTTTAATCATATAATACAAAGAAAATGTAGTAATTTTTTCACTAAGTCCAACACAAAACCCTTCTCATCATCCCCTCCAGTTTACCCAATATATGGATAATTATACTATTTTCCATTACCCCCATGGAGTGAAAGGGTTGAGGAGCACTAGTGACCTTTGACTGTTAAATAAAAATTTGACTGACACATTCTATTCCTTACACTTCCAAAAGGCAGGCCCCAACTCATATCATATGTGGAAGTCTTCTAGATATGTATTTTTAAAGGTTTGATGGTTATTTTTGTCTGTAAGTCCTCTGCCCCTACCTTTCAAGTCACTTCCCATATGATTGAGCTACCCATCCTCATGGTCTCTCCCTGGGACAACCTGAAGCAGTTGGACTTACATGAATCTTACCAGTGATGTGATTCCTCTCTGGCAGCTGCTGACATACTCTTCTGATTCTAAGAGTATGGGCCTAGCTTTCTGAGAACGTGTAGCTCTTGGAAAAACTCCCCCCTTGTCAGGGGATACACATGCCCCACTCTGCCAGGAATGCTGAAAAACTAATACCCCTAATTCTCCTCTTTGGCTAAGAATTTGCTCTTTCCTTTCCCACTGAGTCTCTAGAGAGAGAGGAGGTGGCAGTAAATTTGCTTGTGTATTTATTATTGGCTGTGAGGCTGAGTCTCTGTGTAAAGACCATTCATATAGCAGTGACGACTACACATTAGAATCACCTGGGGGACTTTAAAAACATACCAATGCCTGCCTGGACTGAACCCCAGACAAATGGAATCAGAATTACTGAGGGTGGAGCCTGGGCATCAGGAGATTTTAAGAGCTCCCCTGATGCTTCTAATATGCAGCAGAGTTGAAATCCATGTTCTAAGCTCTACATTTGAAACTTGATAATTAGTCTTTAGTTGACAATGTGGGAACTAACTTAGAGAAATAAAAATTTCAATTTCATCGATGACATGAGATTACACTCTAGAATCCTAATAAAAAATTTTCAAAGGATCCCCCTTCTTGCCCACTGAATGTCTCTCTTTCCCTCATCTCTAAATCTTGTAGGGTTCCTTGGGAAATGTTTGCATGCCTCCTTCACCACATTCTTACAAGATAGGCACAGTAAATATAACTAATCTAAATTAATATGAGGGTAGGCTCAGAAAGTTAAAGACATTCCCTTTTCCAACTTATTTATTCCATTTTTCAAATTTGTCATTAGTTTATCCCATGAATATCTGGGAAGTAAATTGTATACAAAGAAATATCCTTGTACAAGGAAATATCCTCACATATTGTGGGATAAAAACATACTTGAAACACTGTTGTTATCTTCTAGGTGCTTTTGGTACAGCTTTCAAGAACTAACTAAACCTAAGTCAGTGTATAATGCCTCGAGAGAGTTTCAAATGTTTTATACTTCAGGAGTGGTGGAGAAGCACCTGAAAAAAAGGTGGGGCCATATTGGGGAAGGTCTTATATTGGCAGCTTGCACTTCACAGGCAATGCGGATTTTACGAACTGAGTGGTGGCATGACAAAGTGTGTTTTAGGAGATTATTTTAGCTTCTGGATAAGTGGTGAATTATAATAAAGAGTAATTGTAGGTTAAGCAAGAAACCAATTAGAAGATTTGCTTTGTCGGGGCACCTGGGTGGCTCAGTTCGGTTAAGCATCCGACTCTCGATTTCAGCACAGGTCATGATCTCACAGTTAGTGAGTTTGAGCCCCACATCTGGCTCTGTGATGACAGCATGGAGCCTACTTAGGTTCTGTCTCCCTCTTTCTCTGCCCCTCCTCCCCTTGCTCTCTATCTCTCTCAAAAATAAAATAAATTAAAAAAAAGATTTGCTTGGGGAGGAAAAGTGGGGAATGATTGGGAAGGAGCATGAGGAAATCCTTTGGGGGTAGTAGTAGTATTCTATGTCTTGATAGCAATATATCAAGTGATCAGTGAATATACATATGTGTATATTAGATCATATGTAAGTTTTATTACAGAAGAAAAACTGTCAACAAATATAGAACTCTGGCAAATGGCATGCATATTAAAATACTTAGAGGGAAGTGTACTGATATCTCTAATATACTTTGAGATGTATTAAAAATTGATATAAATTGATGGATGTAAAGGTATGTAATAAACCAAGTGTAGTAACATGTTCACAATAGAAGCTGGGTAGTAGATATAGGAATGTTTGCTATAAAATTCTTTCAACTTTGCTATATGTTTAAATGTTTCATATGTGGGAGAAAAAGAGTCCAAAGCAGAGAATGAGGCCAGTGATATTTGAAAATTTGACATGATAGAGCTGAGCATACATGAATGTAGGGAATGAGGGACACAGAGAAAAAGGAGTTACCATGAACTTAAATGATCAGGATACCAGAGAATAAATGTACTACTTTCATGAATGAGAACCATTTATTGAGCCCCAACTGTGTGCCAACAATGGTTTCACACAGTTTATTTATCATCCTTACAACTCTGTATGGAAAATATAATGCCCATTTTGTGATGATAAAACAAAACCTCAGTCTGGTTAAATACAGGCAATAGGGAAGTTGGGAAAAGCTTAAGGAGGAAGATGGACGTTGACAGTGAGATGAGGGCATGAAAGTGTTCATTAGGAAGTTAGAAATATGTGGCTTTTGTACAAAGGATAAGACTAGAGATTTGGATTTGGAGATCTCTTAGACTCAAAGACTCTTGGAAGCCAGCAGAGATGTCTTCAGAGAGATCATTGAAAGGAGGTAGGCAAATGAAGCTGTGAAGAGAGAGATAAAAATAGAGAACTTGGAAGGATGCTCAGAGCTGGAATAGGAGAAAAAAAGCAAACCTAGAGAAGTTTACATGGGACCAAAGTCTATCCAAGTACACACCCTGGTATGGGAATAAAAATTGGGTAGGACTAAGAGTTCTAGTTGGTAACTTCAAGCCTACCCACTATGAGATTGAGCAGTTCTTTCTACTCCTTCCAGACCTATTCCCAATCATTGTGATAACTGTATGGTCCAGATTTGTGACTAATCAACCTTATAGCTTATCACCTAGTGCAGCTGCCCCTCATTCTTTTGGTTGTTTTTTTTCTTCTGTAGCCCCATTTCTTGATAATTTGGGTTCCACCTGTTATTACTGCAAAATAGATATCAGGAATCTTCATGCCTGTGGACATCAGAAAGGGAGAAACTGCCTGTGACTGCAACTGCTGCAAACCCTTGTGTTTAGGCTATGGTGTAACCACCATTGCTGTCTCATAGTCGAAACTGTAGAGGCATTGCTTATCATTCAGCAGGTCACATCCAGTTATATATTGACCACCTCTTCCTTTGAATTCTTTTTCATTCTCACACAATTTAACATAAAGTGGAGGTTAAGAGTGCCAAAATGGTGTATTTTCACAAGTTGAGGGAAGAGATTTAAAGAAGATGAAGATCAGCAGTCTGAGCTGATGCAAAGGAGACATAGGACATAGGACTGAGGTAAGATCTTTGAGGATGGTCTTTATTTGTTGTCTGACTTACTAAGTGTAAGACCTTCTGATATAATATCCACAAAATTTCTACCAGCAATTTTTAACAGTCTATCAGAGAAACAAATTATATACAAATGATTTTTAATTAATTAATTAAATTAAGATACAATCGACATATATCATATTGTATTAGTTTTAGGCCTACAACATAATGATTTGAAACAGGTATATACTATGAGATGATTACCACAATAAGTTTATTTAACATCCATCACCAGACATAGTTAAAAATTTTTTTTTCTTGTGATGAGAACTTTTAAGATGTACTCTCCTTGTAACTTTAAAACATATAATACAGTATTAACCATAGTCACCATGTAGTACATTACACTCCCATGACTCCTTTATCTTACAACTGGAAGTTCACTCCTTTTGACTACTTTCACTTATCTTGCCCACCGGCCTCTAGCAAACATCAATCTTTCCTCTGTATCTATAGTTTGATTTTTAAAAATTCCGTATCTAAGTGAGACCATACTTGAGCTGTCTGACTTATCTCAGCATAACACCTTCAAGGTCCATCCTTGTTCTTACAAATGGCAGAATTCATGTGTATACACACACACACACATACACACACACACACAACTTCTTTCTCCATTCATCCATCAATGGACACTTAGTTTGTTTACATGTCTTGGGTTTTATTAATGATGCTGCAATGAACATAGGGGTACAGATATCTTTTTGAGTTAGTGATTTCATTTTCCTTTGGATAAATACACAGAAGTGGAATAGGTGGATAATACGGCAGTTATATTTTTAATATTTTTGAGGATTTTTATGCTGTTTTTCATAGTGGCTGCACTAGTTTACATTCATATCAGCAGTGTACAAGGGTTTCCTTCCTTTTCAATACTTATTATTTGTTTTCTTTTTCATAATAACCATTCTTACGTGTGAGAAATGATATCTTATTGTGGATTTTATTTGTGTTTCTCTAATGATTAGTGATGTTGAACACATTTTCAGGTGTCTGTTAGCCATTTGTATGCCTCATACACAAATTATTTTAAAATAAGGTATGTAATAAGAAGGAAAATTATTGGGGTTTTCAAGAGTGTTGTTTCCGTAAAGTAGTGAGAGCAACTGCCAAATTTTAGTAGAAGAGGGAATATTGGATGGTGGAGAGATTAAGGTAATCAATATAGAGTTGAAGACCATTGTGGCAAAAGTTTGGCTGTGAAAGGCAAGAGAGTTATATGGAATGGCTAGGATGACAGGTAATAAAAAGATGAAGGGCTCCTGGTTAAAAAATATATAAAACAAGTTGTCTTAAATCTGAGCTTATAGTAATACCAAGTATTATGCTGGTCATTGAAGATTCAAGCAATCATGATATCACTCACTTGCCTTCAAGTATCGCAAGTCTATTGAATAATATAGGTACATTAACCGATACTATTTTTAAAAAGAGCATTTAAATGGAATCATCAACATGAATATAAAGGAAGAAACACTTAATTTTGTGTTGAAACACTGGCAAAGACTTCATAGAGGAAGTAGCATTTAAGATGAGCCTTAAAAGGGGACCTGGGTGGCTTAGTTGGTTAAGCATCTAACTCTTGATTTCCATTCAGGTCATGACCTTATGATTTGTAAGATGAGCCCTGCACTGGGCTCTGCACTAACAGCCTGCTTGGGATTCTCTCTCTCCTGCTCTCTCTGTCCTTCCCCGCTTCCCTTTGCACTCTCTCTCTCTCTCTCAAAATAAATAAATAAACATTAAAAAATAAAATGAGTCTTAATGATCAGTAGTAACTTGGGAATAGTTATGAAGGGAAACTAAATTTATAGCAAGAGATATAACATGTGAAAAGGTTTGCAAAGGTGGAAGAGCATGATGTATGTGATGATTTATGAAAAGCTCAATTTGACTGACTTATAGAGTGAATGAAGGGAAACACCAGGATATGAGGTTAGAAAGATACATTAGCACCAGATGGTGAAAAGAAACTTGTCTGACCTGGTAAAGAGGGAAGGAGTTTGGATTTTATGCTGTAGGCAATAAGGAACTCAAGCAGAGGAGAATATAATGAAACTATGTTTAAAAAAGATAACCAGCTTCCAGGCATGACAGATTGGAACAATTCTCCTCTAAGATTATATATAGAAATATCAATTAAATAGATAGTTTAGAAATACATTTGAAAGCATCAACGTGTTGCTGAGGTAAGTAGGAATTAAAGGGACAAAATCTTGGAGAAGGAAGAACCATGTAGCTGACAGTATACTTTTTTCCTCAGGGCATTTGTTGATTCTGGGTGTAGACCAACAGACCAAGAATTCAAGCAAAGACATTAAGGAAATGATTGCTAGTAAGAGCAGAAAAATTAATAGAACTTTTCACAGTCTCATCCTAGAGAAACAGAATTAAAGACTAAATCTTTTTTGAAGGAAGATAACATTTTTTAGAACATCTAAAAATTTTCAAAGACAATGCCCAACATTCAATAAAAAAATAACTAGGCATGACATACATTATGATTTAAAACAAGAAGAAAAAAGGACAATAAAAACAATCTCAAAGAAACTCAGATATTGGAATTATTGGAAAAGGAATTTAAGATAGCTACAATTAATGGGGCACCTAGGTCACTCAGTTAAGTGTACAACTTTAGCTTAGGTCATCATCTCACAATTCATGAGTTCCAGCCCTGCATCAGGCTCTGTGCTGACAACTCAGAGCCTAGAGCCTTCTTCAGATTCTGTGTCTCCCACTCTCTCTTTGCCCCCCACCCCGCTCATGCTCTGTCTTTTCTCTCTCTCAAAAATAATCATTTCAAAAAAGGTATGATTAATATGTCAAGATACTAAAGAAAAAAGGGAGAAATTGACCAGAAAATTTAAATTAAAAAAAAGGAAGAAAATAGAAACACTAGAATGGAAACATAAAATATCTGCAATTAAGAACACAATAAATGGGTTTAAAGCAGATTAGCTACACAAGATCAAAATGTTAGTGAACTAGAAGAAAGGTGAACAAAATATGCAGATGAAAGTATAGTGAACAGCAAAGGATGGATAATACAGGAAAGAGTATATTATGTATTCTTGAAATTACAGTATTCAAAAGAGAAAATTACAAGAATGGGTCAGAAATAATATTTTAATACACAATGACTGCAAATTATCTGAAACTAATAAAAGACAAAGACAACAAAGAAACCTCAGATATGAGTTTTTAAACTCAAGGCAGTAATGAATTCTTTTTAAATACACTTAACCAGGAGCACCTGGGTGACTCTGTCGGTTAAGTCTCTGACTTCAGCTCAGGTCATGATCTCACAGTTCGTGAGTTAGAGCCCCGCATCGGTATCTGTGCTGACAGCTCAGAGCCTGGAGCCTGCTTCAGATTCTGTGTCTCCCTCTCTCCCTGTTCCTACTTCACTCACACTCTGTCTCTCTGTCTTTCAAAAATAAATAAATATTAAAAATAAATAAATAAATAAAATAAAATACACCTAACCATGTTATAGTCAAACTACTAAAACCAAAGTTTAAAGCAAGTTGATGGGAAAAAAAGGCACTATATCTGCAAGAGCAACAAAAGACTGATAATTGACCTCTTAATTGAAATGAAGGAAGCTGAAAAAACTTGTGGAATAACAAGTTTAAAATGCTGAAAGAAAATAATTGCTCATCTAGAACCTCACCAAACAAAATTCTCTTCAGAAATGAAGGGAAATCAAAGATATTTTTCAGGCAAATAAAACTGAAAACATTTATCACTAGCAGATGTGCACTAAAAATGATACTAAAGGGAATTCTTCAGAAAGAAGAAAAAATAGTTTCATACAGAAGCATAGAAACATGGGACAGGAATTAAAGAAAATGGAAAAGGATGATGTGAGGGTAAATGTAATTAAATATTGGACATATAAAGCAATAATTTATTATCTTATGAAGATTAAAATATATGCAAAATTTAAAAGACTAAAATAAGTAAATAAAAGAGCAGAAATTTATATGACAAAAAGTAAATATTTGATAGAGAAAATAAGCAAAACAAAAATTATTACTTGAAAAGAATGATAAAATTGTTAGAGCCTTTTGCATGCTATCATGAATTGTCAATATGAAGAGAAAATAAATGGGGCATCCCTGACATTCTACAGACATTGAAAAGATAATAAGGAATATAATGAATAATTTATATGCTGTTAAAAATTTTGGTGAAGTTCAAAAATCCCTAGGAAAACACAGTGTACCAAAATGGGCGCAAGGAGAAACTAAAAATCCATATATCTATTCTAAAATCTGAATCTATAGGGGAGCCTGGGTGGCTCAGTTGGTTAAATGACTGACTTTTGCTCAGGTCATGATCTCACAATTTGTAAGTTGGAGCCCCGCATAGGGCTGTATGCTGACAGCTCAGCACCTGGAGCCCACTTCGGATTCTGCGTCTTCTTCCCCTCTCTCTACCCCTCCCCTGCTCACACTCTGTGTGTCTCTGCCTCTCAACAATAAGTAAACATTAAAATTTTTTTTAAAAATCTGAATCTATAATTAAACATCTCCAGACACACACACACACACACACCCCAAAAAACATCGGACTCAAAAAAAATCTGGGAGGTAGTTAAAATGAAGGAGGAGAAGGGAGACCCTAAGCTTGTCTTATCCCTCAAACACAGCTAGATAGTTAACAAATCACTCTGAAAACAGAATAAATCAATTGGATATTTGAGAAAACAAAACCTGCAAGTCTACAAATAGAAAAGCTATCACCTTCTGGAAGGTAAGAGGTGTGGACAGTTAACTTGGGGCAGAAAGAGCTCTGGGTACAGCAGAGGGGAAGGAAGTTGCTTATGGAGGCTACCACAAAATAATATAAGCAGTGGAATGTAAAATCTGAACTTTTAGAAGTCTGCTACATTGGGGGATGTGCCTGGGTTAAAGGTATGCAGGTGGTGAAGTGGGATGGAATCCTAGGAATGACACCATGGTTTGAGGATCCCTTGAGTCACAAGAGGGATGGGTGGTACCAACATGCTGTGCTTTTTCCAGGCATAGGAGCAGGGACTTAGGCTGAGGGCAGCAAGCAGAGGTGCTGGCTTTCTGCTCTGTTTCGACATAAACTCTAAACTGCTGCTCAGTTGTGTGACCACTTTCCTTCCAGGGGCTGGAAAAAGCCCAGAGGAACAGCGAAGGTTTGCCCTTCTAGAGTCTTTAAAATTTGGAGTTTTGAGCCTGAGATAAAAAAAGTTAGGAAGCAGGCAGTGTGAACACAGGGTTCTGACAGAAACCAGGGACAGGAGAGGCGTGATTGATTGCTCTTCTGTGAGAGTTCCCTGAAGAGTGGGCAGTGCAGTCTTTCACCTCAGGAGCTAGAGAGTGGGGGGCCTGCCATATTCATCCAGCCCATCAGGGTTGAAAGCCTTCAGGGAGCAAAACAGCGCCACCTAGTGGAGGCAAGAGTCACATACACCAAGCCCCTTCCTCTCCCCCTCCCCTGGAGGAGCATTTTTACTGCAACAAGTCAGCCAGGGAATCAGCACAACACGTCCCACCCCCAGAAGACCAGCACAAATAACTTGCTTGCCCCAAGTCTTCTGATCCTAGAGTGCTACAAAGCTTCAGGTCTAGGGGAAATAGATCTACCTTTCTCTTTAGATTAAAAAATTTTTTTGTAAGTTTATTTATTTATTTTGAGAGAGAGACAGAGAGAGTGAGTGGGGGAGGGGCAGAGAGAGAGGGAGAAAAAATTCCAAGGAGGCTCCACACTGTCAGTGCAGAGCCTGATGCAGGGCTCAAACTCATTAACCCTGAGATCATGACCTAAGCAAAACCAACAGTCAGATGCTTAACCCACTGAGCCACCCAGACGCAACCTCCTTTTTATTTTTATTCATTATTTTTAATTTTTTTTCATTTATTTTCTTATTTTTTCAATTCCTTTATTTATTTTATTTTTTATTTATGTATTAAATTTTGTCTTTATTTTATTTTTATTGTTGAATCTAGATTCTTTTAACAAGCAAACCAAAACACACCCAGGATTTAGTTTTTTTTTTTTGTTTGATTGTTTTGTTTTGTTTTGTTTGTGTGTGTTTGTGTTTGTCTTCTTTCTTGTTTTCTTTTCTGGACAAAATGATGAGACAGAGAAATTCACCCCCCTCCCCCCCCCCCCCCCAAAAAAAAAGAATAGGAAGGAGAACTCATGGCCAGGGATTTAATCAATACAGATATAAATAAGATGTCTGAACTAGAATCTAAAACAACAATGATAAGGATACTAGATGGGCTTGAAGAAACATAATGGATACCAGAGAATCCTTTTCTGCAGAGATAGAAGAACTAATGTCTAGTTAGGCCAAATTAGAAATGTAATAACTGAGATGCAAACCAAAATGGAGGCCATAAAATGAGGATGATTGAGGCAGAGGAGCAAATTAGTGATATAGAAGGTAAAATTATGGAAAATAATGAAGCTGAAAAGAAGAGGAAAAGAAAGGTCATGAATCACAAAGGCAGATGCAGGAAACTTAACTATTAAAATGGAATAACATTCCTCTCATAGGAGTCCCAGAAGATGAAGAGAGAAAAAGGGGCAGAAGACTTATTTGAACAAATTATAGCTGAAAACTTCCCTAATCTGGGGAAGGGCACAGACATCAAAATCCAAGAATCACAGAGAAATGCCAATAAATTCAACAAAGGCTGACCATTGCCAAGGTGTATCATAGTCAAATTTACAAAATGCACAGACAAGGAAAGAATTCTGAAAGCAGCAAGGGAAAAGAGGACCCTAACCTACAAGGGAAGACAGATCAGGTTCTCAGCAGATTCATCCAGAGAAATTGGCAGACCAGAAAGAAGTGGCAGTGCTGAATGGGAAAAATATGCAGCCAAGAATTTTCTGTCCACTAAGGCTGTCATTCAAAATAGAAGGAGAGATGTCTCTTTCTCAGACAAATAAAAGCTAAAGGAATTGTGATCACTAAACCAGCCCTTCAGGAAATTTTAAGGGGACTCTTTGGGAAAAAAAAAACAAAAACACCAAAAGCAACAAAGACTACACTAGACTGGATAGACCAAAAGCAACAAACTCTAGAACATCACCAGAAATACCAACTCTACAGGTAACACAATGGCACTAAATTCACATAATTACTCTTTCAATAATTACTCTGAATGAAAATGGATTAAATGTCCCAATCAAAAGACATAAGGTATCTGAATGGGTAAAAAAACCCAAGATCCATCTATATGCTACCTACAAGAGACTCATTTTAGACCTGAAGCCACCTGCAGATTGAAAGTGAGGAGGTTGGGGTGGGGTAGGGGGGCGCCTGGGTGGCTCAGTCAGTTAAGCATCCAACTTCAGCTCAGGTCATGATCTCACAGCTCATGAGATTGAGCCTTGCTTCGGGCTCTGTGCTCACAGCTTGGAGCCTGGAGCCTGCTTTGGATTCTGTGTCTCTATCTCTCTCTGCCCCTCCCCCACTTGTGCTCTGTCTCTGTCTCTCTCTCTTTCTCAAAAATAAACATTGAAAAAAAAAGAAAGTGAGGGGATGGGAAACCATCTATGATACTAATAAAAGTCAAAAGACAGCTGGAGTAGTCATACTTACATCAGACAAACTAGATTTTAAAACAAAGACTGTGGGGTGCCTGGGTGGCCCAGTCAGTTAAGCGTCCGACTTTGGCTCAGGTCATGATCTCGTGGTTCGTGAGTTCAAGCCCCGTGTCGGGCTCTGCGCTGACAACTCAGAGCCTGGAACCTATTTCAGATTCTGTGTCTCCCTCTCTCTCTCTGACCCTCCCCCATTCATGCTCTGTCTCTCTCTGTCTCAAAAATAAATAAACGTTAAAAAAATTTAAGAAAAAACCAAAGATTGTAACAAGAGATGAAGAAGGACATTATATCATAATTAAGGGGTCTATCCATAAAGAAGATCCCACAATAGTAAATTTTTATGCCCCAAACTTGGAGATACCCAAATATATTAATCAATAACTCATTAATAATAATACATAATAGCAAATGAAAATGAGAACATGACAATCCAAAACCTTTGGAATGCAGCAAGGGCAGTCCTAAGAGGGAAGTATATTGCAATACAGGCCCATATCAAGAAGCAAGAAAAGTCCCAAGTGCACAAACTAACCTCACACATAAAGGAGCCAGAAAAGGAACAGCAAATAAAGCCTAAAGCTAACAGAAGGGAAATAATAAAGATTAGAGCAGAAATAACGATATAGAAAAAGAAATACAGTAGAACATACAGACAAAACTAAGAGCTAGTTCTTTGAAAGAATTAACAAAATTGATAAACCCCTAGCCAGACTTTTCAAAAAGAAAAGAGAAAGGATTGAAAGAGATAAAATCAGGGGCACCTGCGTGGCTCAGTTGGTTAAACATCCAACTTCAGCTCAGGTCATGATCTCATGGTTTGTGGGTTCAGGCCCTGCATCAGGCTCTGTGCTGACAGCTTGGAGCCTGGAGCCTGGAGCCTGCTTCAGATTCTGTCACTCTCTCTCTGTTTCTCTACCTCTTCCTTGCTCACTCTCTCTCTCTCTCTCTCTCAAAAACGAATGAACATTAAAAAGCTAAAACAAAAACGCAAATAGATAAAATCATGAATGAAAGAGAAAAGATCACAGCCAACATCAAAGAAATACAATTATAAGAGAACACTATGAAAAATTATATGTCAAAAAACTGGGCAATCTGGAAGAAATGGACAAATTCCTAGAAACTCACAAATTATTAAAACTGAAACAAGAAGAAATAGAAAATTTGAACAGACTCATACCAACAAAGATATTGAATCAGTAATCAAAAATCCTTCAACAAACAAGAGTCCTGGGCTAGATGACTTTCCAGGGGAATTCTACCAGACATTTAAAGAGGAGTTAAATACCTATTGTTCTCAAACTTTTCCAAAAAATAGAAATGGGAAGAAAACTTCCAAATACATTCTATGAAGCCAGCATTACCTTGATTCCAAAACAGACAAAGACCCCCCACTAAAACAGAGAATTACAGGTCAATATCACTGATGAACCTGGAGGCAAAAATTCTCAACTAGATGCTAGCAAATCAAATTCAGCAGTACATTAAAATAATTATTCACCATGATCTAGTGGGATTCATTCCTGGGCTGAAAAGCTGGTTCAATATTTGCAAATCAATCAACATGATACATCACATTAATAGAAGAAAGGATAAGAACCATTATGATCCTGTCAATAGACGCAGAAAAAGCATTCGACAAAATACAACATCCATTCTTGATAAAAACCCTCAACTAACTAGGGATAGATGCAACACACATCAAAATCATAAAGGCCATATATGAAAGACCCACAGCTAATATCATCCTCAATGGGGAAAAACCGAGAGCCTTTTTCCTATGGTCAGGAATAAGACAAGGATGTTCACTCTCACCATTACTATTTAACATAGTACTGGAAGTCCTAGCCGCAGCAATCAAACAACGAAAAGAAATAAAGGGCATACAAATCAGCAAGGAAGAAGTCAAACTTTCACTTGCAGATAACAATGACACTCTATGTATAAAACTCAAGAGACTCCACCAAAAAATTGCTAGAGCCGATGCATGAATGCAGCAAAGTCACAGTATATAAAATCAACGTGCAGAAATCTGTTGCATTTCTATACACTAATAATAAAGCAGCAGAAAAAGAAATCAAGGAATTGATCCCATTTGCATTTGCACCAAAAGCAATAAGATACCTAGGAATAAACCTAACAAAACAGGTAAAAGATCTGTATCCTGAAAACTATAGAATACTTATGAAAGAAATTGAAGAGAACACAAAGAAATGGAAAAGCATTCCATGGTTATGGATTGGAAGAACAAATATTGTTAAAATGTCTATACCACCCAAAGCAATTGATACATTTAATGCAATCCTATCAAAATACCACCAGCATTTTTCACAGAGCTAGAGCAAACAATCCTAAAATATGGATGGAACCACAAAGACCCCAAATAGTCAAAGCAATTGTGAAAAAGTAAAGCAAGAGTGGAGACATCGTGATTCCAGATTTCAAGCTATATTACAAAGCTGTAGTCATCAAGACAGTGTGACACTAGCATAAAAACAGACAAATAGATGAATGGAACAGAATAGAAAACCCAGAAATGGACCTACAGCTATATGGTCAACTAAGCTTTGACAAAGTAGGAACGAATATCCAATGGAAAAAAAAGACAGTTTCTTCAACAAATAGTGCTGGGAAAACTGGATGGCATCATGCAGAAGAATGAAACTGGACCACTTTCTTACACCATACACAAAAATAAATTCAAAATGGATGAAAGACCTAAATGTGAGACAGGAAACCATCAAAATCCTACAGGAGAACACAGGCAGCAACCTCTTTGACCTCAGCTGCAGCAACTTCGTACTAAACATGTCACTGAAAGCAAGGGAAACAAAAGCAAACATGAACTATTAGGACCTCATCAAGCTTCTGCAGAGTGAAGGAAGCAATCAACAAAACTTAAAGGCAGCCTACAAAATGGGAGAATATATTTGCAAATGACACATCTGATAAAGGGTTAGTATCCAAAATCTATAAAGAATTTACCAAACTCAACACCCAAAAACCAAATAGCCCAATTGAGAAATGGTCAGAAAAAAAAATGAATTGACATTTTTCCAAAGAAGATGGCTAACAGACACATGAAAAGATACTCAACATCACTGATCATATCACCTTGCCATGTAGTCAGAATGGCTAAAATTAATAATACAAGAAACAACAGGTGTAGGTGAGGATGCAGAGAATGGGGAAACTCCTTACACTGTTAGTGGGAATGCAAACTGGTACAACAAATCTGGAAAACAGTATGGAGTTTCTTCAACAAACTAAAAATAGAACTACCCTATACTCCAGCAGTTTCACTACTAGGTATTTACCCAAAAGATACAAAACTACAGATTCAAGGGGCACCTGGGTGGCTCAGTCAATTGATGGTCCAACTTTAGCTCAGGTCATGATCTCACAGTTTGTGGGTTTGAGCCCTGCGTTGGGCTCTGTGCTGACAGTTTAGAGCCTGGAGCCTGCTTCAGGTTCTGTCTCCCTCTCTGCCTCTCCCCCACTTACCCTCTGTTTCTCTCACTCTCAAAAATAAATAAACATTAAATTTGAAAAAAAACACAAAAATACAGATTTGAAAGGGTACATGCACTTCAATGTTTATAGCAGCATTATCAATAATAGCCAAACTGTGGAAAAAGACCAAATGTCCATTGGCTGATGAATGGAAAAGAAGAGGTGGTATAGATACACAATGGAATATTACTTATCCATCAAAAAGAATGAAATCTTGCCATTGGCAACAATGTGAATCAAGCGAGAAGGTATTATGATAAGTGAAATATGTCAATCAGAGTAAGACAAATACCATATGATTTCACTCATATATGGAATTTAGGAAACAAAATAGGTGAACATAGGGGGAGAGGTGGGGAAGAAAAATGAGAGATGGAAACAATCCACAAGAGACTCTTAACGATAGAGAACAAACTGAGGGTTGATGGAGGAAGGTGGGTGAGAGACGGGCTAGATGGGTGGGGACTATTAAGGAGGGCACTTGTTGTAATGAGCACTGGGTGTTATATGTAAGTGATGAATCATTGAATTCTACCCCTGACCAATATTCTTTATATGTTGGCTAATTAAAATGTTTTTTGAATTTTTTAATGCTTATTTATTTTTTAGAGCGAGACAGACAGAGCACGAGCAGGGGAGGAGCAGAGAAAGAGGGAAACACAATCTGAAGCAGGTTCCAGGCTCCAAGCTGTCAGCACAGAACCCAGTGCGGAACTTGAACTCACAAACTGCGAGATCATGACTTGAACAGAAGTCAGAAGCTTAACTGACAGATCCACCCAGATGTCCCTTGGCTAAGTAAAATTTAAAACAAAACAAAACAAAACCAAACCACCAGTATCAATGGTTTCACTGGTGAATTCTAATAATCTAATAAAGAAACAGCAGCAATCTTCCACAAACCATTTTAAAGAATAGACAAAGAAACAATACTTCCCAACTCTTTTTTAAGGCCAGTATAATCCTAATTCCAAAACATACAAGAAAGGAAAATTACAGGCCAATTTCTACCAAAAAAATTCTAAAAAAAATTTTTAGCAAATGGAAAAGACTACATATCGTAAATAAGTGGGGTTGATTTCAGCTATGAAGGTTAGTTTACCACTTACATATCAGTCAGCCTATTTTGCCACATTAACAAATAAAAGGTGAAAGAAATCTTCACTCAATAAGATGTGTACTTAGAAAATCCAAAAGACTCCAAAGAAAAACTATTATAATTCATAAATACATTTAACAAGTTCTTGGGGGCCCCTAGGTGGCTCAATCAGTTAAGTGTCCAGCTCTTGATTTTGGCTGAGGTCATGATCTAATGGTAGATTGAGCTACATGTCGGGATCTCTGCTGATAGTATGGAGCTTGCTTGGGATTTTCTCTATGACTCTCTCTCTGTCCCTCTCCTGCTCTCCCTGTCTCTCTCTCTCAAAACAAAAACAAACAAAGAAAACAAGTTCTTGAAATGTCAACATACAAAACACACAAAAATCAACAGTATTTTTTTATATCAGCAACAAACTAACAAAAAAATGAATTTCAAAAGATGATAGCTCACAACTTCAGAAAAACATGAAAAAAAAACCTTGTAATATAACTAATAAAAAATGTATAAGAATTGTACATCAAAAACTTCAAAACAATACTGGGAGAAATTAAAGTGGCTCTAAACAAATGAAGGGGGGATTATATCATGTTTATGGATGGAAAGACTCAATATTGTCATGATCTGAGTTCTCTCCCAATTGATAAATACATTTAGCTTCATCCCAGTCAAAAATCCCACGAAGTTTGTAGTATGGAAATAGTCTAGCTGTTTCTAAAATGTATGTATGGGAACAAATGGAGCAAGTATAGAAAAGGTGTTCTTTAAGAAGAATAAAGTTGTGGGGTATTGCTACTAGACATCAAGACTTAATGTGATAGTAATTAAGATGTGGCACTGGTATAAGAATAGACAAATGGACCAGTTGAACAGAATAGAAAGTCCAGAAACATACGACCTTTGATTTATTATAAAGATGGTATAATGGGGTCTGGAGGCCTTTTCAATAAATGCTGTTGGGTCATCTGGACATCCGTAAATAAAATAAATATGTCTAGAACTCCTCTTCATGTCCTATACAAAAATTCGGGAAATCTTGTAGATCTAAATGTAAATAATTAAAATATGAAAGTTTTGCCCCCAGATTTATATTGTGATATAAAAGGCATACGTCACTGAGTTTCAAGTGTATTGCATAAAGGTTTGACTTACAAACAACGTGAAATAATTACTACAATAATTACTATAGTACATCATTTATATAGATACAATAAAAAGAAGTTGGAAACAAAATTCTCCTTGTATTGGGATCTCAGGATTTACTCTCTTAACTTTCTTATACATCACATGGCAGTATTTGCTATTGTTATTATGTTGTACATTACACCCCTTCTATTTATTTATCTTATAATTGAAAGCTTGTAGCTTTTGACCACCTTCTCTAATTCTACTCCTCTTCTGCCTCTGGTAACCACAGTCTTACCTCTTTTTGTATGAGTTTTTTGTTTTTTTTTTTTTACTATTCCATATCTAGGTGAAGTCATACAGTATTCATCTTTCTCTGACTTATTTCACTTAGCATAGTGCCCTCAAAATCCATCCATGTTGTCACAAATGGTAGGATTTCCTCATTTTTTATGGCTGAATAATATGAATAATATCTATATCTATATATCATAACTCCTTTATCCATTCATCAGGCAATGGATACTTAGGTTGTTTCCACATCTTAGCTATTGTAAATAATGTTGCTATAAACACGGCGTTACAGATATCCGAGTTAGTGTTTTTGTTTCCTAACAAAGCTTCAAAAAATTTTTTTAACATTTATTCATTTTTGAGAGACAGAGAGAGAGACAGAGTGCAAGGGGGCAGGAGGAGCAGAGAGAGAGAGGGAGACACAGAATCCAAAGCAGGCTCCAAGCTGTCAATACAGAGCCTGATATGGAGCTCAGCCCGAGAAACTGTGGGATCATGACCTGAGCTGAAGTTGACGCATAACTGACTGAGCCACCCAGGTGCCCCAAAAGCTTTTAGCAGAAAACATAGGAGAATATCTTCCTGACCTTCAGGTTGGCAAAACCTTCAGGTTATGGCAACTTCATAAAAAAGCACTAACCATAAAGGAAAAAAGTAATACATTGATAAGTTGGGCTACATTAACATTAAGAGCTGCAGTTCCTCAGAAGATACCATTTCAAGAGTGAAAGGCAAGACATAGATATTTGCAAAGTATACACCTGGCAAAGGGCTTGTAACCTATAAGGGATATAAAGATTCAGAACATCAAAAAGGCAATGCAATGAAAAGTCTAAATGAAAGCTGAGGGAAAGACTGGCTTTGAAAACTATTGAGATGGAGCCATTGCTGCTTAGGGTGCTACATCAACAAACCGACATTTAGATAACTGCCATATCCCTGAAAATGCTCCCCTTGACTAGGAATGTAGTATATTCAGTCAGCCAATCCCCAAAGCCAAGCAAACTCTGGACCTCCTCACCCCAAAAAGGTTGACTATGTGGCCCCAGCCAATCAGATACTTTCTATTTGTCTCTTTCTTCTTCTTTATTTTGTTAAAGAGAAAACCACAGGCTCCAAGTGGTGTCACTTAGACTGAGTTTCCAAACCAGGGCTTAATACCCAAGCCAAGTGCAGTTTCAACCTCCCCCAGAAATGTGTCCTTAAACAGTCAGGGAATTTTTCTATCCATCAGCACTGCTGCATCTGTTACCTGGGTCCTCTCTATCTCCTAAAGAAAGATGAGGTAATCTACATAAGACACCATGCTCTTCCCTGTAGCAAACAGCCTTCTCTGGAACAATCCTTTTCTTTTGCTAACAATTTTCTTGCCAACACCCTTCCACCTATAAAAACCTTCCATTTTGTAGAACTCCTCAGAGCACCCCTCTATATGCTAGATGGGGTGCTGCTGGGTTCATGAATTGTTTAATAAAGATGTTACCGAGAGTGAAATGGAAAAAGAACCCTCAGTTCTTTTCACTGCCATGGTGAAGAATTTCAGAACAGAGAAATGAAAGTAAAGCAAGCAAAGTTTTATTAAAGTACTCTCCAAGAGAGGAGCAGGCCAGTCAAGAGAGACAAAGGCCCTGGAAATTCCAGGGTGTGGGCTTATCTCAATTTTTTTGGGGGGTGGACCCTAGGGGTGCAACATTTGAATGACAGGTCCAAGTTATAACAATAATTAGCCAACTGCGCATGTCCTTTCTCCAAGATGTATTTGAAACGCCTGCGCAGGGTAGGAAACCACAATATTGTTTCTATTCTAGAGACATAGGTCAAATAAGGACAAGCCTCTGCTTTCTGCAGGAGCACAACAAACAAACTTAACTCTTCTTCGGCTGGAATGCTGTAACCACAAACCGACCACTGGATGGGTGGAATGGGTTGTCCTGGGGCCGTCCTCTGTTGAGGTTCTCCATCAGGATGTCTAAGGTCCATCCTCCTGTTGCTCATGCCTTCCTTCCTGCCTAACAAATCCTTAGATCTTCAAATTTATTCGGTTGAATTTTATTTTTTAATAATTCTTTACCCTATAAAAACGTATTGCCCTTGCCCCATTTTGCAGTTCTCCAAAAGGAGACTGTCCATGAAGTGTTAAATCAAGTTTGTTTGTATCACCTAAATCGTCTTCTTGAATCATTTGTTCACAAAGCCAAGGGCTTGGGACCATAGAGAACCAAGGAGCTGATGACAGGTCTTTGGAGCATGAGTGGGAGGGGAGGAGCCACTCACAGCAAGGAATCTCTTCGTGATTTCCAGCTGCTGAGAACAGTCACCTTGATTTAGTGTAATCAAGTGTTGGACTCTCAAACAACTCCAGTTGGCCTGGTATTATGTCGGCATGCTGCACGTTAATGTGAAATGAGATTAGATGGAGCTCCATCTCCTCACTCTGGGGAATTCTCCTGGTCATTGCCCTTTGTTTCTTGTACCTCTGCTAAACTCTCCACCCCATTCCATCTTCCCTTCAGTGTCCAGACTTCTTCCCCAGGAACATGGAACACAGCTGTTTTTGGTGCTATTGTAACTTTTCACAAACTATCACTGATGGACAGCAGATGTGCAGAGCAGCCTTTTACCAAGTGTCTTTTCTGGGCAAAGGCGGGAGGAGGTAATGAGAGGAATTACAGATGAGTGCTACTCAAACTCCCTGTTCTTTGGTACCTTGACTCTCATCTCCCCAGCCCCCTTTCTCCAGGAGGGTTCCAGCCTTCTGGTGTTTTCTCTGAATATTTTCTCCAAAACTTCAGATTCTTTATTATGTAGATTAAACCATTTAGATATTTCTAAGCCACTCCTCTGTTTTTCCAATCATGCCCTGGGACTGATCTGTCATCAAATTCCACTGAAGTGTTTTCTCAGAGAGGCTTCTACGGAGGAGTTTTGAGGCTAGCTTAAAAAGAATTCTTTAAAATTCCAAACTGAACTTATTAATATAGGACACATCCTCTTCTCTTCCCAGCCCAGTTCTTACACCAAGTTCTGTATTTTTTTCTTCCTTAAGATTTCTCCAGGAAGCCTACACTGCATTGTCTAGGCTCAAGCTCTCTTTTTGGTTTCCCCTAATAAGTTTCTGTGAAGGAAGAGCAGATGGCATGGGGATAATGGTTTTAGAGTGGAACTTTAAGCAGGATGTAGTGGTCAGGAGGCTGAATGAAGACAGGCACCCCAACACTAGTCCACTGCTGTGAATATTACAGAGGCTGCTCCAGGGGAGGGTAGTCACCCACCAAGACTCCATGCTGATATGCCCCTCCTGGTACCAGTGATTGGTTTGTGCACTGAAACTACAGTAGATGACTAATGTCAGCTTCCTGTGACTGTCTCAAATGACCTCAAGAAGAAACTAAAAACAAGAAGAATGGGAAAAACAGTTAAGTGGAAGAAGTCAAGCAATATTTTTGAACAATCAAATATGATAGAAACATGACATATTTGTGGAGGGCACTTTTAGACAAATAAGCTTGGGCAATGGAATGCAGAAAAGGCCATAATGGCCACCTGGCTGAATACAGACAGGCCCATCAGGTCACCCAATGAGAAATACCCATAGACCCTAACTGACTGATGGGTTACTAACAACTAGGCACAGTTACCAAGAAAGGGAAAATTCCATGTCACCATACATCCTCACCTACCTTCCTTAAATGCAGACCTCTCCCACTGCCTTCTTACAGATACAGACTCTCCTCTGCTGTCCTGCCTGCTGCTCCCTGGCAGGGTATTCAGTCAACTTCTACCTCCCTTGTTCTGCCTCAGGTGAAATCTTTTACCTCCCACACCAACACCAGCTTCCACAAGATCACCCCCTCACATCTGGGGGCCTCCATCCCATTGAGAGACACCCATTTAGTCACTACGATATTAAGATGCTCTACAGATCTTTCTCATACTTATGTGGAAATTGGTAAACCTTAATTTTTACAGATGAACAAATTATACCTTGTGACATGCAATTATGCCTTGGAGAGCTGCATGCAAGCATGTATACTCCTTCCCCTTTTTGTATATAATCCCCTGTAAACTGATGGACTTTGGAGTAGTTCTTTCAGAGCAATCTGAAATAGTATCTCTCAGTCTCTAATCCTCAGTAAGACAACAAATAAAACATTTACTAACCTATTTTGAGGTTGGCTTTTTTTTTCAGTCCACAAGTTCCTTCTCCACCCCTAAAATACCTATAATGAAGCCCATTCCCTGTCCTCTCCATGCTTCCAGGAGCTCTCCTTTTGTTTATCTTTGTGACTATTATACTGTAGCCAATCAAGTGACGCAGGGGAGGCAAGGAGCACAGGAGAAAATGGAAGAGATTTTCCACATCAGGCCAAAGCTTCTAGCCAGATATGTAACTTATTCTGTGATGGGGTTTTGGGATGATGGTGGGGTTTGGAACTGATGGCCAAGAAAGAATTCCTGAAGAGGTCTTTGGTGCAAAAAGTTGACTTTATTAAAGCACAGGGACAGGACCGATGGACAAAAAGAGCTGCACCAGCGTTGTGAAGAGTGACATCTTATATACTATGGGCGAAGTAAAGTCAAGAGGAAGTTTCCAAAGAGATTTCATATGCTAAAGACTCACAGATTACTGGAGGCCAAGCTGTTTTCAAGCTAAGGTTGTTTTTCCCTCTAGCAAAGCATTAACACTGAGACAGTGGGAGTTCCTGGACTTTAGACCATTCATGAAATTGCCTTTTTCTTGTAAACTGGTGGAGACTTTTATCAGTTAACCATTTGTGGGTTTGTTGTTGTTGTTGTTGTTTGTCCTTTCCTGTTTTTGGGTAGCCAGGAGTGTCCAAGGAATATAACATATATCCCACCTGGGGAGGGAGGTGTGCTAGCTTGTACTTTGCCCTTAGCCTGCCTTATGGTCTCTCATCATATCACCCCTGAACAATTTTGACCCTCAAATCTTTGAAATTGTTGAAGGTGGAAGGTCTCATCTTCTGCAGCTTCTTCCTTTTGAGTAGGGGTATAGAGATGTCCCTACCTATGGGTGAACATTGGTCAGTCGGGGGAACAAAAGGCAGAGGCAGCCAAATCCAATGTAGACACTAAGTTGGTATCAATGTAGGTAAGGATTATCTGTCATTGAGAAGTCATTGTAGTGATAGAGTCTTGGCACCAAGCAGAGACAATGAAAAAGGTAACATATTAGGATAAGCATGGCTAGAAGAATGAGAAGTCCAACAGAGAGACCCTTAATAGTTGAGTATAATTCTCCAGTCTAGATGTTTAACTAATCATTAAAGGAAAGAGGGATTATTTAAAGCACGAATTTGAGTATTCATGTTAGTTAGAAATACAGAAATATTCTTGTGGCAATCTTGAATATATACACATTTTGTTTTTATGAGAGCATAAGTTCCACCTTGTGCAGCAAACATCTAATGCCATTCTATTTTGTAGAACTGATTTATGGATTTGTGTTACTTTAGTATGTTATTTTGATAGTCATTTAAGGCCTTAACTGGGTAACAGGTAGTATTTTAGCCGTCATATAGATTCAATTTTGTTTAGTAAGCAATTAGGCAATTAATAAGGGGTGTAAAATATAAGTTAATGGTTAGAGCAAGTTACAAACCCAACATCTGTCAGTGCTGCCAGTGAGAAGATTTTTAGATGTCAGGCTTGAAGCATCCCCAGATAGAGTGGGAACAAGCAGCAGGAATCAGATGGAGTTTTCTAGTTTATAATTCAAATGTCTGTGGTGATCCTTTTGAATGGCCCATTTTGAGAAGGAATTGTCAGTATAAATTGGGGAAAGGAGAATGAAAAAGAAAGGTACAACCCTCATAAGAGAAGTTTGAGGTCTTTCATGGGTTCACAGGAATAAGAAGACACATTAGTTTGCTCACTGGTTTCCTGTGAAGGGAGTACAGGTGTTATTTTAGATATAGGAGCCCTTGAAGAATGCCCCTCTAATTTTACTGCAGTGGGAGTACATAATATGACCCAGTAGGGGCCCTTCCATTTTGGAATTAAATTCCCTTCTGTATTAGACTTTCAATCGTTAAATAAACCAGGTCTCCCGGGTTTATATGGGGTGGGTTTCTAGTAACTGTCCGATCAGCTTTAGGGAGGATATGGTTTGCATATTTAGAGATTTATGAATTAACCTGGCCTTAAACGAATTTAATAAAGCACTATATTTTTTTTGTCTATTGAAAGGTCTATAGTAAGAAAAGTCTTTTATATACAATTCTTGGGGGAATCCATCTCATTTTCCAGTTGTTTAAACAATATACCCGAGGTCCTGTTACTATCCTCACAGAATAACAAGCAAGAAGATTGTCCAGACCTGTGCTATTGTGACAGTATCTCTTAAGTTTACCTCAAGTTGTCCAGCTTAGGCAAACAAACTTTTAAAGACAATCAGAATTGGAATTTAACATCCATAAAAGTGCATTACTGAAACATGATTTTTCTCTCTAATAACCTTCAACTAGAGATAGCCAAATCAGGACTAATTCACTTATAAAATAAGTCCAGTTTTAACAAACTTGGCCTAATTATTTACATAAGCTCAGCAAGGATAGTGATTGATCATATAGATCTTTTATAATTTGCTTTGCTGAAACTTTTTATAAGGACTCTAGATTGAACTTTTGGTAGCCTCTCCAAGCCAGAAGCCAAGCCAAGTTAGCCATTAGGCATGGCTGCAATAGCAACTGATTTGGGCAAATTTCTATTCACAAGGTTCCCAACATATCCTGAGATTCCTGCACCAACCAGGAAGTGGCATTCTTTACTTGCCTGATAAGGCTCCTGAGAACTCTGTAAGTAAGATAGGTATAGGCCAGCATTTCCAAGGAGCTTTATTGGCTTCATGTTTCATAAAATCAACCTTAGTTCCTTAAAGCTATATGGTTATATCTGAGGCTATGCATGTTGCGCTCAAATATGACATTCCAATCAAAGCCTTGGTAAAATAACCAGTATTTCCAAGATGAACAGATTCTTATTGAACTTATACAAATATGTATGATTGCCATGAAAGAAAGAATACTCACTGAGAATCTTTGAATTTTAAAGAGAGAATAATTAAGTACCTCGGTTTGTTTACAAATGAATGCTTTATCCTATTTCTGTATGTCATAGATATCTTAAAAGAAGTTTCTTTAATCTGGAAGAGCAAACATTAAAGAACCAGCAATATTTCTAACAAGAGTCACAAAAACTATAATCTTTCTCAGTTCATTTAGTCCCATGTTACTAATTCTTGTTCAGTTTGAATGCAGCTTTTTAATTCTGGAAATTCTTACCCATTTTAGTTTTAGGATTTTAAAGATGTCAAATACCTCTTAGGATTTTAAATATGTCAAATACCTATATTTGTCCTAAAAGTCCTTATAATTAATCTCCTTGAAGATGAAATACATTTTGTGAGAGAAAAAGAACAATTATAAATGACAAAATCTCAGAGGTAGACATTGTTAAAGATCTGATGAGAATTTATTATGATTCAATTGACAAGGAAATTTGGTTATTTCTGTGACACATAACACTTCAATAATCAGAGTATCAAGTGAGAACCTTATACAAAAACATTAAAATTTCAGGAATTGCATTTATATTTGAGCAGTTATAGCATTTACCCAAGCAATGCAACCTAAGGTTTATCATCATTTGTTTGACAGTGTTTCCAGAGTAACTTAATATACCAAATAAGCAAGCCTTAATTGGTCAAAGACTTAATTTATAATTTTAAATTCTGGGAAGTTTGTTAAAACCTTAGAAAGTTATAAAGCACATCCTAAATAGGATTACAAATCATTACTGATCTTATTTATTTAACCAAGAAGGCAATAAGATATTCTAAAGGCAAATATATAGGGTTATATAGTTGTTAGCTCCTTTAACATTGAAAAGTTTTAACTTTAAGTAATCAAAGACCTAATAAAGACATAAACATAAACATATAAACATAAACACAAACATTTAAAACATTGGGTCACCTGGGTGGCTCAGTCAGTTAAGCATCTGACTTTGGCTCAGATCATGATCTTGCAGTTTGTGAGTTCAAGCCCTGCATCAGGCTCTGTGCTGACAACTTAGAGCCTAGAGCCTGCTTCAGATTCTGTGTCTCCCTCTATCTCTGCCCCTCTCCTGCTCATGCTCTGTCTCTCTCTGTCTCTCAAAAATAAGTAAATATTTAAAAAATTAAAAAAAAAACATTTAAAACTTAAAGCTTTGATTTTCCTGCACAGACATGAGAAAAAAAGCTTTGTTTATATTTTCTTATCAAGAGAAGACCAACAATCTAAAAAAACCTTTTTTTTAACGTAGAGTAAAGCAGAATTTTAATCTTAAAACAGTGTATTTTAAAATCCACTCATTGCAACCTTAGTCCATCCTAACCATACATAAAATTTCTTTCTAAAGATTTCCCCTTTTTTTTTTCAAAAATTTTTTTAACGTTTATTTTTGAGACAGAGAGAGACAGAGCATGAACGGGGGAGGGTCAGAGAGAGAGAGACACAGAATCCAAAACAGGCTCCAGGCTCTGAGCTGTCAGCACAGAGCCCGACGCGGGGCTCGAACTTACGGACTGTGAGATCATGACCTGAGCTGAAGTCGGACGCTTAACCGACCAAGCCACCCAGGCGCCCCAAGATTTCCCTTTAAAAACCTCCTACAACTTTCCTTCACCTTCAAATTTTGTCCCAAGTCATTTCTCTCTAAAGAACCAATCTCATTTAGGACAAAATTACTTTCTTTTACCTTCAACAAAAATTTATTTCCATTCCTTATATCTTTATTACATACCTTCTACTTTTTTTACATCCAGAGTTGTTTTTCTTATTCCCATCAGTCTTAACTATATTGAGTAGAATTTTAACTCTTAGAAACCTTCATCTCCAGTGAAAACTTAGTAGTAACCAATTATGAATTGTTACACCAGAATTCTTTAGATGGAAAATTTATGAACCACTTAAGCACAAAGATGTTTACCAACAAACCTCTTTGCAATAAATGAAAAGCAGGTGGAAGAAAAAGAAGTCAAAAGTGCAAACTTATGTTCAGTAATCAATGCTTTAGTTTTTTATCTCATTAGATAGCCAATGAATTCAATCCCTTTTGTCATGCAAACAAAACTTTAAAGTTTCAGGTTATCAAAGACTTTGAAAGCTATCTTCTTAATTAACCATTATTGTAAGTCTTTTTTCTTTTTTTTCTTTTCTTTTTTCTTTTTTTTTTTTTTTTTTTTGCTAATGAATGGCAACAGAGATAACATGAGCTTATTTGATCTTCAGGAAACCTAGATAGAATAAAACTTTTATGTTTAATGCTGATAAACAGGTCTATATCAAACCAACAAACTTAACTTAGTTTAAACAATGAATATGTTCCACTTGGGTCCACTTAAGACAATTGTTCCCCGTTGTCAATTTTTACCTGGAACACTGGTGGGGAAATCTGAAGTGGGTGGTCCAAGGGATTGCTCTTTGCTCTTTGACATTGAGGGTGGGAAGAGCAGATGGTGCCTGAGGCACTGAGGAGCCAGTTATGTAGGCTGTACCCAAGGTGGTGCAGAAACAAGAGGACTGGGAGGAGAAGGCAGAAGAGGCGAGGTACCAACAGAAGGCAGAGAAAGAGGATTCCCAGTTCTAAATTATGTCAGTTCTGACAGAAGCAGACACCATGTCTTTTTTTTTTTTTTTTTTTTTTTTTGCCAACTAGTGGAATGTACATGTCAGGCCTGAGAAGACAGGGAATTTCCCCAAAACAAATGGAGTTTCAGCAGCTGCTTGGGAATAATTCTTAAAGTCCCTGTCCTTAGGTAGACTAACCATAATTGACTTCACTTATAGCCATTAATCCGGGAAATGAATGAGGGAGATGCCCTCCCATCTATTAGGAGGAGGAACAGACAGAAAGAGTCAGGGATGGCCTGAACTCCAGTGACTGAGTTTTATCAGGAGGCCTGTTTAGACATTCAATTTGTCAGGAGGGAGTTTATTAGCCAAATGCATTTGGGCAAACACATTCTCCAACAGGTCTTTTGGTCCAGGTCCTGATTTAGAACCTGAGGCCCTAGGTAGGGTACCTCTGTCCATTTGCCCTGTTTCCTGCAAAAGAGATCTAACTGCTAGATCCTACTAAGGCCACGCATTGTTACAGGAGATCAGTCTTTTTCTACATTTTGTAATTCAAATTGTTTCTAGTAGATTGAAAAGACATCCCAAGGGAAAGTCCATGAGGGCCAAAGAGAAGCTCCCATGCTCCTCCTAGAGAGAAAAGTAGACAGAGGGAAGTAGAGAAGGCCCATTTCCACGAAGATTCCCTCAACACCCCTCCCCACCACCGACAACTTCCAGGTGGCATCCCATGCACAGGATATGTCAGAAGTTCCTGGTGTCATAGTGACTGGAGGCATCCCTCCAAAGAAGCAACTATGATCACTGAACAGCCACTAAGGGCCCCTAAGGAGGGATGCTAGTGTCCCCCCACTTCCCCACTGCATTCTAGACTACAGATGGGTACCAGTGTATGAACCTGAGTTTGCCTTGCTAAGAAGGCCATGAAGAACTGCTGTTTTTAACCCATGGAAAACACTGGAAATATTTTACAAAGGGGAATTACCCAATTTTGTAATTTAAGTAGTAGTTAGTAGAGGACATTGACTGATAACAGTAAAGACAGAAATCCATCATGATCTAAGCAACATTCCAACACATACTGCCTTTAGAGCCAACTTCCCTAGGAAGTGGTCCCTGGTTGGGTTTTAATTCAATTGGGTACTGGTTTTGGCTGGGTCCCAGTGGAGGTCTCATGGCCAGAGGCTGCTAGACCAGACATGTAGAGGGTATCACATTAGACCAATGAGGAGGAAACCTCACACAGGAGTCTGAAGATTGGCAGCCATACTAGTCACCTAGGTGGTTGTCCCCTGCCCAAGAAAGACAACTTTGTATAAGGACAGGAATAAAGAGAGGGCATCACGTTTGTGGGTCTTATTAACATTCTGGTCAGGGTACTAACTTCTAGCCAAAAGGCAGGTTTTCTCCTCCCCATAGAGTAACCATGGGCTAGAGGATTGCAGCCTGAACAATCGACATGAAAATATTCCAATAAAACCATACTCCTCGAAAAACCCCTGAAATGAGAGTAAAGGAAGAAAAGAGAAAGTGCTCACCAAGTTTGCTCCAAAGCTCAGAGTCCAGATGAAAAGACTCATCTCCCCATGCTGGGAACCAAATGATGGGGTTTTGGGGTGATGGTGGGGTTGAGAACTGATGACCAAGAAAGAAATCCTGAAGACGTCTTTGGTGCAAAAAAGGTGATTTTATTAAAGCACAGGGACAGGACACATGGGCAGAAAGAGCTGCGTTGTGAAGAGTGTTGTGGAAGAGTGACTCCTTATATATTATGGGGCGGGGGAAGTAAAGTCAAGAGGAAGTTTTCAAAGATCTCTCATATGCTAAAGACACAGATTATTGGAGGCTGAGCTATTTTCAAGCTAAGGTTGTTTTTCCCTCTAGCAAAGCATTAACATTAAGACAGTGGGGAGTTCCTGGACTCTAGCCTATTCATGGAATTGCCTTTTTCTTGTAAACTGGTGAAGACTCATCAGTTTAACCTTTTGTTTTGTTTTGTTTTGTTTTGTTTTGTTTTGTTTTTGGTCCTAGAAGTGTCCAAGGAATATAATACATATCCTACCTGTGAAGAGGGGTGCTTTAGCTTATACTTTGCTCTTAGCCTGCCTTATGGTCTGTCATGTAAGCATGGGCAAATTGATTTTATACTTTCAAGTCTACATTTTGTGTCCCCACTCTCAACATATGTCTGTAAGCATAGTAACCTCAGAGGCTTGGGTGACGTTGGGAGGATATATTTTCTTCACCATCTTAGATTTGAATGGCTGGAGGCCCATGGTAGTAAAAAGATTAATAAGAGAAAAGACAAAGTTTACGTACACATGCACTCGGAAGTTTCTCAGTAATGAGTAACTCACTGAAGAGCCAGAATAAAAGTTTATATACCAACCTAACAAAAGGGCATTGAAGTCTTCAGTGGGAAAGTAGAGAAGGTTGGTTTTTTTTTAATGTTAATTAATTTATTTTTGAGAGAGAGAGACAACATGAGAACATGAGCAGAGAGGGGCAAAAAGGGAGGGAGAGAGAGAATTCCATGCAGGGGCTCAATCCCATGAACCTCGAGATCATGATCTGAGCTGAAATCAAAAGTTGGACCCTTACCTGACTGAGCCACCCAGGCACCCCTCTGTTGGGCTTTTTGATGCTCATGGAAATGGGCAGTGTGTCTCCATGGAAAGTTGAATTTGCAGGAAATTCCCTTAAAGGGAGATTCATGACAGTTGTGTTTTTCCGGAGGCTCTGCCTTAGCCATATATGGGAAGTTCAGACAAGATTTCTTTCTGCATCTTTCCATAGCTCAAATGTTATCACTTTAAAATAATCTTTATACCAATTGTGGGGTCCTAATGGATCCCCACAATAGTAAGGTAAGTATGATTTAGGGACATCTTAGAACCTACACATTCAAATTATTAAGAAAACAGAATGATTTTATTTTGTGTCTCTCTAAAAAGTAAAACAGGATATATTCTCCACAAGTAGGTATAATGCTTCATTCTTTATAAGATACATTTTTTTTACTCTTCTTAAATTCAGATAAAAGCATTTAACAGCTGGATATCTCATTTTTGCCTGGAATAACGAGGTATACATCACCAGACCGGATTGGAATGTCTTACTTCTTTCTTTATTATTCCTTTTAGCCTACATCATCAAGTTGTTGATGGTGGAGAATCACTACTGGATCAGGGACCAGCTTATCCATAATAATATAATCATCAGCCTGTTTAGAAAGTTTGGCTTTTATTCACTAAGGAGTGAGTTGTTAGAGATCTCCAGATTATTGTGAGAAATTCTTTTCCTTGAGTACGAATTCTAATGCTTGTGAGATAGGATATTGTCCTGGGGCATCTAAAAAATGTTTCTTTCAATTTTACTATTTTAAAGATTTATTGAGTGCCATCAAATCAGAGACCTTTGGAAAGGTCTTATTACCAAAAAAAAAAAAAAAAAAAAAAAAAAAAAAAAAAAAGCCTCAGGGTTGAGTAAGCCTTTTCCAGAAACAAGAAAATTAAGGATGATGAAAATCCAGAAAAAAGCATACATGAGTATACGTACAAACATCAGCTCTTTTTTATTTCAGTCTCAAAATGGTACCATTGAAACATCTTATTGACATCTATGCAAAATGTCACATATCTTTGGTCTTGGAAAACTCAATGTTAATATTTCCACTTCATTTTTTAATGATGTAAAATCTCTTTAGGGGTTCTTATACCAGTGTTATATTGGTTTTGAAGTTTTATGGCATAGGGCTTGCCATTTTCCATACCAGAAGTCACTTTATTTGACTACCAGGGTGTGTTTCTGCTTGCATGCTGGCAAAGACAGTTGGAAAAAAAAGTGTTGTATTTTATTTTATTGCTAGCAGAAAATATTAGACATAAGGTGGAAATGTGAGAAACCTCCCACTTTGTAAGAGGAATCCGTATATGAAGACTCTGGCCTCTATAGAAATAAGTGATTAATTTTTAGAACTTTGTACCTAATACAGAGAATCATTTAGCTAGTCACTATCATGACAGGAGAGAGACATGCTTTTCATCCTTTCCTTCTCTCTGCTGGCTGGAATGTGGATATCATGACTGGACTCAAGGAGCAAGCAGGAATGGTGAGGTGGAAAGCCATGTGTTGAAGATGGCAGAGTGAAAAGGTGGAAGGACTTTGGATCCCTGATGGTCATGGACATGCCAGCCCATCCCAGGACTAAGTAAGAGGGAAACAAATTTCTCTGGATTTAGGAGTCTCTTATGGTTTGCCTCTCTTCCTGTTTTCATCTTAGTTTTCCTTCCTTTCCTTTATGTTCATCTATTTTGTTTCTTAAATTCCACATATGAGTGAAATCATATGATATTCATCTTTCTCTGACTGACTTATTTCACTTAGCATAATACATTCTAGTTCCATCCACATTGTTGCAAATGGCAAGATTTCATTCTTTTTGAATTCCAAGTAATATTCCATTGTGTGTATATATATATATATATATATATATATATATATATATATACATTCATCAGTCAATCGACATTTAGTCTCTTCCCATAATTTGGCTATTGTCAATAAAGCTGCTATAAACATTGGGGGGCATGTTCCCCCTTGAGTCAGCATTTTTATATCTTTTGGGTAAATACTTAGTAGTGCAATTGCTGGGTTGTAGGGTAATTCTATTTTTAGATTTTTGAGGAACCTTCATACTGTTTTCCAGATTGGCAGTACCAGTTTGCATTCCCACCAACAGTGTAAGGGGGTTCCCCTTTTTCTGCAACCTTGCCTATACCTGTTTTTTCTTGTGTTGTTAATTTTAGCCAATCTGACTAAATGCTGAGATGATATCTCATCATGGTTTTAATTTGTATTTCCCTCATGATGAGCGATGTTAAGCATCTTTTCATGTGTCTGTTAGCCATCTGGATGTCTTCTTTGGAAAAGTGTGTATTCATATCTTCTTCCCATTTCTTAACTGGATTATTTGTTTTTTGGATGTTGAGTTTAATAAGTTATTTTTGAATTTTTGATATTAATCCTTTATCAGATAGGTCATTTGCAAATATCTTCTCCCATTCTGTAGGCTACATTTTAGTTTTGTTGATTGTTTCCTTCACTATGCAGAAGCTTTTTTGTCTTGATGAGATCCCAGTCATTTATTTTTGAGCAGTCTCTATCACAGAAGATGGAGATAGTATTAAGATGTGTCTGCATAAACAAACCTTACTAAATAATCTTTATTTTCCATTAGTTTCTCCCATATATTTACCTTCCTTAATGTACTGCCCCTAAAAGCCTCAAACGCATTTTCTTTGTCTTGTAACATCTATGCAATTTTTTTGTTTGCTTGTTTCAAGTTTTTATTTAAATTCTAGTTTGTCAATGTATAGTGTAATACTGGTTTCACGAGTAGTGTTTAGTGATTCATCACTTACATACACCAGCGCTCATTGTAACAAGTGCCCTCCTTAATACCTATCACCTGTTTAATACATACCCCGCCCCCACTGCAGCAATCCTGTTTATTCTCTATAGTTAAGAGTCTCATATGACTTGCCTCCCTCTTCTTTATTTTCCCTTCCCCTGTGTTCATCTGTTTTGTCTCTTAAATTCCACATATGAGTGAAATCATATATTTGTCTCTCTCTGACTGACTTATTTCGCTTAGCAGAATACACTCTAGCTTCTGTACAAATTTATTACCCTTTGTTAAAATACTATATAGACCTCTGGGTCTGACCACCTCTTTGGGATTTTCATTTCATTTCTGTGAGTCCCTCATATACAATACACCTATTTATCCTACTAATCTTTGTCAATTTGATCTATAAACCCAGCCACTGAATTTAAAAGGGTAGAAGAAAACATTTTATTTTTCCTCTGCCAAACCATCAGGGGAACCAAGATATATGAATTTGCTTGTTCTTTGAAAGACTGTGCTAGGTAATCTTCCTATTATGTACAAAGATATGTAGAAAAATATAACGAACTCTTGTGCACCTATCACTCAGTTTCAGTGAACACCAGTGGCTAAGCTTGTGTCATCCATACATTTGCTTACTCCTTCCCCTCTGTATTTTTTGAAGAAAATTCAACTTTATTGTTACATCTGTAAATATTTTACCATATCTATCTAGATATCCTCTTCTTATAAGGAGAGTAATCCCATCATGGGGTCCCACCCTCATGACCTTATCTAAACCTAATTATGTCCCCAAAGATGTATCATATTGGGAGTTAGTATTTCAACCTGTGAATTTTGGGGGGGGCACAGACATTCAGTTCATAACAATGGGGATGTTTCTCACTCCTTTTTAATGCTGCATAGTACTCTATTATGTTTTTGTTATTGGTGTTACAAATAGCCCTGCAGATAATAGTTTTGTGCATTTGTATTTTGATATCTTTGCCAGTGTATCTGTGGGATAAATTCCTAGAAGTAGGACTGCCAGCCCAAAGGATTTCTGGAGGACATTCATATGTAATATTGTCAAATGATGCCAAACTCTATAAAGGTTGTACAGCTTTACATTCCTAACAGCAACATATGAGAGTATGTATTTTCTCATAGCCTTGTCAACAGTTTGTTGTTGATATTTTGAATGTTTGCCATTATAATAGCTAAATTATTTTTTATTGTGGTAAAAAAAACACATGTGATCTACCCTCTTAACAAATTTTTAAGTACAGTATTGTTAACTATATACACATTGTAACAGCAGATCTCTAGAACTTTTTCATCCTTCATAACTGAAACTCAATAGCCATTGAACAGCATCTCCTCATTTCCCTTTACTCCCTGGCCAATGGCAACCCCATTCTTCTTTCTGCTTCTCTGAAGTTTACTACTTTAGATACTCCATGAAGTGAAATCATGCAGTACTTGTCCTTCTATAACTGGTTTATTTGCACGGGCATAATGTCCTCATCGGTTATATATGTTATATAACAGAATTTACTTCTTTTTTTAGGGCTGGATAATATTCTTTTGTATGTGTACATCATATTTCTTTATCCATTCATCAACTTATGGACATTTAGGTTGTTTCCACATCTTGGCTATTATGAATAATGTTATAATGAACCTGGGAGTGCAAGTATCTTTTTGAGATCTTGTTTTCAATTGTTTTGGACAAGTAACCAGAAGTGGAATGCTGGATCATATGATAGCTCTGTTTTTAACTTTTGAGGAAGCTCCACACTGTTTTCTATATTCCATTTTCATCTGTGGCCCCTGAATCTTTCCTCTGGGGTGCTATGGTCTATTATCATCTACATCACATCTGAAGTAGATATTAGGGTTTATTTCCAGTTTATAGGAAGTACAGGAGACAAAGAAACACATTAAACCTTACCACAAGAATGCAACCAAGATGTTTATTGTCTGAGTCCCTGTTGTCTGTTGGAACATCAGCAACTCTGCTCCCCAGGGTGTCCACTCACTCTGTGAGCTACACTTTCAGGGTGGCTCTACGGAGTTTGGTGCTTCTCCTCATATGTCAACACCATCAGAGGTCCTGATACCTTTTGGGGGTACTGTGAGAAGTAGTGCTTCCATATTTAGCCCTCACAGTTATACTATCCTTAAATTAACATTCTTTCACTGGGATTTGGGCTTTCTCTGTATTATTTCAACTAATGAATTCCTACATAGAACAACACAGTATTTTTTCTTCTATTAGTGTGGTATCTTTCTGGAGCTGTTCTCACAAAGTACCACAAACTAGGTGGCTTGAAACAGCAGAAATTTATTCTCTGACAGTTCTGGAGGTGAAAAGTCCAAGATCAAGATTGGCTGGTTCTTTCTGAAGGATTTGAGGGAGAATCTGATGTGTTCATCTGACCTAGCTTCTGGTGGTTGCTACCAATCTTTGGTGTCTCTTAGCTGGTAGATGCATCAATCCAATCTCTACCTCCATCTTCACATGATGCTCTCCCTGTTTGTCTCTGTCTCCATTTTCTCTTTATAAGTACTACCAGTAATATTGAACTAGGGCCCATCCTACTCCAGGATGACCTCATCTTAAGTTAATTATATCTGTAAGACCCTATTTACAAATCAGGTCAAATTCTGAGGTATGAAGAGTTAAAACTTCAACATATCTTTTGAGGGAAAACAATTCAACCCATAATAACTAGTCTGACATTATATATGCTACCCTGAGTGGCACACCTCTGTCCTCACCCCACCTTCAATTTCAACACACAAAACTGTGCTTGCTTTTCTAAAGGAAATAAGAAAAATACTTCTCATTTTCCATTGTGAACATGAAGGAAAATAAGGCACAGTTATTTTCAGAAAAATTTATAGATAACCACTGCTAGATTTTTTTTCAAATTGGCAATGTATTTATAATTTTTGATTATTGTAAGTAGAACACATAACCACTATAAAAATTCAGACAATTCAGAAGTAACAGTAGAATATAAAACAGATCTATCTTCTGATAGAACAGAGGAGACAAAAGGAAAGAACAAATTGTTGATGTGGACTAGGTTATTGAAACCAACCCTCCTTCTGAAAACACATAAAATTTTGGATAAAATGTAAAAAATTATTTCTTGACATCATCAAAAATTTGCCAAGACCTTAGGAATTCACTGTCCAAAATCTAAAGGAAAATGGGAGCCCAGGAAGGTAAGCAGAGCACAAAAGCCTCTTGGGCTCTTACGGCACTCACAGAGGCTGGTAAACTTGCTCTTTGGTTTTGATCACCTCAGAAAGTGACAAAAAAAATCCCATAGCCAAGTGAATCAGAAGTGAATTTTCACTGGGTACCTATAAGAAAAATTGTCCCCAAACTAAACATAGGTGGTGTGGAGGGCAGGGAAATACATCCCAGAAACAGTGACGTTTTTTAGCCCCCCTTGAAGATTGGCAGCATTAATTCATTTCTCCTGCATGGTTAAAATTTTTAACCCTTGAGTTTATTTAAAAGTTATTGTGGTACAATCACTTTGGAGAACTCTTTGGTAGTTTCTTAGAAAGTTACTCTTGTACCTACCATACCATCCAGCAATTCTACTTCCAAGGAAAACAAAAATGTATTTATAAAAATATTTGTAAATAGCTGTTCATAGCAGCTTTATTTATAATGATCAAAATCTGGTAATACTTCAAATAGCCATGAACTGGAGAACAGGTAAAGATATGATAAATTTATATATAAAAAAACAAATTATTGATACACATGGATGAGTCTCAAAAACATGCTGAACAGGAGTAGGCAGGTACAAAAGAGTACATACTAATATTCTATTTATATGAAATTCTGAAACAGGCTAGACTAATACATAATGACTGAGAGCATATTAGTGGTTGCTTGGGGTTAATAGTGGGAAATACAGACTGCAAAGGACACAAGAAAATTTCCGGGGGAAAATTGTTCTATATCTTGATGTTTATGTCCATCAGTCACACAGTTGTAAACATGTTTGTCAACTGATACTGATATGGATATAATTAAAGTATTAAAGTTTTATTTTATGTAATTTATAATCTTAACAACATTGTTTAAATAGTAAAACAAAACAAAACAAAATATGATCCTAGACTGGGAGCTACTAGGTACCTGACACTGGGTAGAAATATCTTTATCTTGGGCCTCAAAAAGATGTTCACAAATAAATTTTCATGGACAGCACCTAGCACACAATAAAAAAAGTATCATAGGACTCTCTCATGGGCAGAACTAGAAGTTTGTGAAAACAATCTGAAAAGACTTTAGGTGGTGAAGTTATCACAGATTATAAAACAGTCATGTTCACTAAAAAACGTATGCAGGGAATAGAACACTATGAAAAGTTACCTGGTGAATGTAAAGAAGAACCAAATAGAATAAGAAATGGAAAACAGAAAACTGAACTTTAAAAATTTGTTGAATATGTTTCATAGAAGATTCAAGTCTATCAAAGAGAAAATTAGTAAACTGAAAGATAGATCAGAATAAATAACCCACAATGTAGCATGAAGAAACACAAAGAAACAAAACCAAACATGAAAGATGAGTTAGAAAGTGAGCTCTCAGATGTTTAACTGGAGTTTTGAAGAAACAGAGAGAGAATGAGAAAGAGCTAATATTTGAGAAAGCGGCTGAGGCTTTTCTAAAACTAATAAAAGATTACCAATTTACAAAATCAAGAAGTCTTCTAAGAAAATCTTCCTCTAGTTTCAAATAGATAGCACAATAAAATAACAAAATCTTAATAAAAAGGATGAAAGACAATTATAAAGGGAAATTATTATAAGCAACTATATTGAAAATACAGAGTGAAAGATTTCTCAACAACAATGGAAATCAGAAGACAAAGTGCTGAAAGATTATAGTAGTCACTCTTGCACTCGGTAATGAACAATAATAGATATCTTCTCAGAAATAACCTTGTAAAAAAGGCATTTTCTGATAATTAAAACAGACAATTCACTTTCAACATGTCCTCACTAATAGAAATTTTAATGAATATATTTCAAGCAAAAGAAAATAATCGTAGTGGAAAATCTGATGTGCAAGAAAGAATAAAGAGTAAAGACAGTAGTAAATAACTGGTAAGCTTAAATAACCAATAAACAAATAAAGACAATGTCTAGTGGAATTGGAAAAGCAAGATAGAGTTAATACAACAATAACATATAAATCAAGAAGAAAGAAAATGGAATCATAAAAAAATTATAAAAGGGCAAAAGATAAAAAGAAACATTTAATAAACATTTCTGTATTGAATCTGCTATACTGGGTACATATGTAAGTGGAGTTATACAATATTTGTTCTTTTCATCTGGATTATTTCATTTACTATAATATTTTCAAGGTTCATCTGTACTGTAGCATGCACTGGGTTTTCTCTCTTGTTTAAGGTTGAATAATGTTCTACTGTGGGTATATACACATTTTGTTGATAACATCCATCTGTCAATAGACTTTTTTATTGTTAGCTATTATTAATATTATGCACCTTATTTTTTAATTGAAATATATTTGACATATAACTGTGTAAATTTAAGATGTATAAATAGTTAATTAGATACATTTATATATTATAGTATGATTGCCGTTGTAACAATATTTAGCACCTCTATCACATTACATTGCTATTTCTTTCTAGTGGTTGGATTAATTAAGTTCTAGTCTCTTAGCAAGTTTAGTGATTACAATACAATATTGTTGCCTATTTTGCAACACTGTGCATTAGATCTCTAGGACTCACTTCTTACTTCTTGCAAGTTTGTACCCTTGAACAACATCTGTCCAATATCTCTACCTCCATCCCCTGGTAGTGACTACTTTACTCTGTTTTTGTGAATTTGGCCTTTTTAGATTCCACAAATAAGTGATATCATACAGTATTTGTCTTTCTCTATCTGACTCATCTCACATAGCATAATTTCCTCAAGGTCCATACACATTATCACAAATGGCAGGATGTCCTTTCTCATGGCTGAATAATTCCATTGTATACATACACCACATCTTCTTTATCCATTCATCCACTGATAAGCATTTAGGTGGTTTCCATATCTTAACTATTGTGAATAGTGCTTTAATAAACATGGGAGTGCATACATCTCTTTAATATTCTGTTTTCATTTCCTTTATGTATATACCCAGAAGTGAAATTGCTAGATTAATGGTAGACTTATTTTTAATTCTGGAGGAAACTTTGTATTCTTTTCCATAGTGACTGAACAAATTTACATTCCCATCAACAGTGTACAAGTGTTCCCTTTTCTCCACATCCTTGACAAAACTTTTTCTGTCTTATTTTTTCCCCTTATGTCCTTGATGACAGCCATTCTAACATGTGTGAGGTAATATCTCACTGTGGTTTTCATTTGCATTTCCTTGATTAGTAGTGATAATGAGCATCTTTTTCGTGTTTCTTTTGGCATTTGGATGTTTTCTTTAGGAAAATGTCTGTTTAGTCCCTCTGCTCCTTTTATTTTTTCAATATATGAAATTTATTGTCAAATTGGTTTCCATACAACACCCAGTGCTCATCCCAAAAGGTGCCCTCCTCAATGCCCATCACCCACCCTCCCTTCCCTCCCACCCCCCATCAACCCTCAGTTTGTTCTCAGTTTTTAAGAGTCTCTTATGCTTTGGCTCTCTCCCACTCTAACCTCTTTTTTCATTTTCCTTCCCCTCCCCCATGGGTTTCTGTTAAGTTTCTCAGGATCCATATAAGAGTGAAACCATATGGTATCTGTCTTTTTCTGTATGGCTTATTTCACTTAGCATCACACTCTCCAGTTCCATCCACGTTGCTACAAAGGGCCATATTTCATTTTTTCTCATTGCCACGTAGTATTCCATTGTGTATATAAACCACAATTTCTTTATCCATTCATCAGCTGATGGACATTTAGGCTCTTTCCATAATTTGGCTATTGTTGAGAGTGCTGCTATAAACATTGGGGTACAAGTGCCCCTATGCATCATTGCTCCTGTATCCCTTGGGTAAATTCCTAGCAGTGCTACTGCTGGGTCATAGGGTAGGTCTATTTTTAATTTTCTGAGGAACTCCACACTGTTTTCCAGAGTGGCTGCACCAATTTGCATTCCCACCAACAGTGCAAGAGGGTTCCATTTCTCCACATCCTCTCCAGCATCTATAGTCTCCTGATTTCTTCATTTTGGCCACTAACTGGCATGAGGTGATATGTGAGGGTGGTTTTGATTTGTATTTCCGAATTAAGAGCGACGTTGAGCATCTTTTCATGTACCTGTTGGCCATGTGGATATCTTCTTTAGAGAAGTGTCCATTCATGTTTTCTGCCCATTTCTTCACTGGATTATTTACCTTTCGGGTGTGGAGTTTGGTGAGTTCTTTATAGATTTTGGATACTAGCCCTTTGTCCGATATGTCATTTGCAAATATCTTTTCCCATTCCGTTGGTTGCCTTTTAGTTTTGTTGATTGTTTCCTTTGCTGTGCAGAAGGTTTTTATCTTCATGAGGTCCCAATAGTTCATTTTTGCTTTTAATTCCCTTGCCTTTGGGGATGTGTCAAGTAAGAAATTATTGTGGCTGAGGTCAGAGAGGTTTTTTTCTGCTTTCTCCTCTAGGGTTTTGATGGTTTCCTGTCTCACATTCAGGTCCTTTATCCATTTTGAGTTTATTCTTGTGAATGGTGTGAGAAAGTGGTCTAGTTTTAACTTTCTGCATGTTGCTGTCCAGTTCTCCCAGCACCATTTGTTAAAGAGACTGTCTTTTTTTCCATTGGATGCTCTTTCCTGCTTTGTCAAAGATGAGTTGGCCATACATTTATGGGTCCAATTCTGGGGTTTCTATTCTATTCCATTGGTCTATGTGTCTGTTTTTGTGCCAATACCATGCTGTCTTGATAATTACAGCTTTGTAGTAGAGGCTAAAGTCTGGGATTGTGATGCCTCCTGCTTTGGTCTTCTTCAAAATTACTTTGGCTATTCGGGGCCTTTTGTGGTTCCAAAGAAATTTTAGGATTGCTGGTTCTAGCTTTGAGAAGAATGCTGGTGCAATTTTGATTGGGATTGCATTGAATGTGTAGGTAGGTTTGGGTAGTATAGACATTTTGACAATATTTATTCTTCCAATCCATGAGCACGGAATGTTTTTCCATTTCTTTATATCGTCTTCAATTTCCTTCAAAAGCTTTCTATAGTTTTCAGCATACAGATCTTTTACATCTTTGGTTAGATTTATTCCTAGGTATTTTATGCTTCTTGGTGCAATTGTGAATGGGATCAGTTTCTTTATTTGCTTCATTAGTAGTGTATAAGAATGCAACTGATTTCTGTACATTGATTTTGTATGCTGCGACTTTGCTAAATTCATGTATCAGTTCTAGCAGCCTTTGGTGGAGTCTGTTGGGTTTTCCATATATAATATCATGTCACCTGCAAAAAGTGAAAGCTTGACTTCATCATTGCCAATTTTGATGCCTTTGATTTCCTTTTGTTGTCTGATTGTTGATGTTAGCACTTCCAACACAATAGCGGTGAGAGTGGACATCCCTGTCATGTTCCTGATCTCAGGGAGAAAACTCTCACTTTTTCCCCATTGAGGATGATATTAGCTGTAGGCTTTTCATAAATGGCTTTTATGATGTTTAAGTATGTTCCTTCTATCCCGACTGTCTTGAGGGTTTTTATTAAGAAAGATGCTGGGTTTTGTCAAATGCTTTTTCTGCATCGATTGACAGGATCATATGGTTCTTCTCTTTTATTAATGTGATGTATCACATTGATTGACTTGCAAATAGTGAACCAGCCCTGCAGCCCAGGAATGAATCCCACTTGATCTTGGTGAATAATTGTTTTTGTATGCTGTTGAATTCGATTTGCTAGTATCCTATTGAGAATTTTTGCATCCATATTCATCAGGGATATTGGCCTGTAGTTCTCTTTTTTTACTGGGTCTCTGTCTGGTTTAGGAATCAAAGTCATACTGGCTTCATAGAATGAGTCTGGAAGTTTTCCTTCTCTTTCTATTTCTTGGAATAGCTTGAGAAGGATAGGTATTATCTCTGCTTTAAATGTCTGGTAGAACTCCCCTGGGAGGCCTTCTGGTCTTGGACTCTTATTTGTTGGGAGATTTTTGATAACCGATTCAATTTCTTCACTGGTTATGGGTCTGTTCAAGCTTTCTATTTCCTCCTGATTGAGTTTTGGAAGTGTGTGGGTGTTTAGGAATTTGTCCATTTCTTCCAGGTTGTCCAATTTGTTGGCATATAATTTTTCATAGTATTCCCTGATAATTGTTTGTATCTCTGAGGGATTGGTTGTAATAAATCCATTTTCATTCATGATTTTATCTATTTGGGTCATCTCCCTTTTCTTTTTGAGAAGCCTGGCTAGAGGTTTGTCAATTTTGTTTATTTTTTCAAAAAACCAACTCTTGGTTTCGTTGATCTGCTCTACAGTTTTATTAGATTCTATATTATTTATTTCTGCTCTGATCTTTATTATTTCTCTTCTTCTGCTGGGTTTAGGCTGCCTTTGCTGTTCTGCTTCTATTTCCTTTAGGTGTGCTGTTAGATTTTGTATTTGGGATTTTTCTTGTTTCTTGAGATAGGCCTGGATTGCAATGTATTTTCCTCTCAGGACTGCCTTCGCTGCATCCCAAAGTGTTTGGATTGTTGTATTTTCATTTTCGTTTGTTTCCATATATTTTTTAATTTCTTCTCTAATTGCCTGGGTGACCCACTCATTCTTTAGTAAGGTGTTCTTTAAACTCCATGCTTTTGGGGGCGCCTGGGTGGCATAGTCGGTTAAGCGTCCGACTTCAGCCAGGTCACGATCTCGCGGTCTGTGAGTTCGAGCCCCGCGTCAGGCTCTGGGCTGATGGCTCGGAGCCTGGAGCCTGTTTCCGATTCTGTGTCTCCCTCTCTCTCTGACCCTCCCCCGTTCATGCTCTGTCTCTCTCTGTCCCAAAAATAAATAAAAAACGTTGAAAAAAAATCTCTTATAAACTCCATGCTTTTGGAGGTTTTCCAGACGTTTTCCTGTGGTTGATTTCAAGCTTCATAGCACTGTGGTCTGAAAGTATGCATGGTATAATTTCAATTCTTGTATACTTATGAAGGGCTGTTTTGTGACCCAGTATGTGATCTATCTTGGAGAATGTTCCATGTGCACTCAAGAAGAAAGTATATTCTGTTGCTTTGGGATGCAGAGTTCTAAATATATCTGTCAAGTCCATCTGACCCAATGTATCATTCAGGGCCCTTGTTTCTTTATTGACCGTGTGTCTAGATGATCTATCCATTTCTGTAAGTGGAGTGTTAAAGTCCCCTGCAATGACCACATTCTTATCAATAAGGTTGCTTATGTTTATGAGTAATTGTTTTATATATTTGGGGGCTCCCGTATTCGGTGCATAGACATTTATAACTGTTAGCTCTTCCTGATGGATAGACCCTGTAATTATTATATAATGTCCTTCTTCATCTCTTGTTACAGCCTTGAATTTAAAGTCTAGTTTGTCGTGCAGAAGATCGATTCAAGTTACGTCTGAAGGGAGTTCTCTTTGCCTCTTGGATTTCAATGCCTTTTTCCTTCCCCAGTTCAGGGAAGTTCTCAGCTATTATATCTCCAATTACACCTTCAGCACCTTTCCCTCTCTCTTCCTCCTCTGGGATACCAATTATGCGTATATTATTTCTTTTTAGTGTATCACTCAGTTCTCTAATTTTCCCCTCATACTCCTGGATTTTTTTATCTCTCTTTTTCTCAGCTTCCTCTTTTTCCATAATTTTATCTTCTAGTTCACCTATTCTCTCCTCTGCCTCTTCAATCCGAGCAGTGGTCGTTTCCATTTTATTTTGCATCTCATTTAAAGCGTTTTTCAGCTCCTCCTGACTGTTCCTTAGTCCCTTGATCTCTGTGGCAAGAGATTCTCTGCTGTCCTCTATACTGTTTTCAAGCCCAGCGATTAATTTTATGACTATTATTCTAAATTCACTTTCTGTTGTAGTATTTAAATCCTTTTTGATCAGTTCATTAGCTGTTGTTATTTCCTGGAGATTCTTTTGAGGGGAATTCTTCCATTTGGTCATTTTGGATAGTCCCTGGAGTGGTGAGGACCTGCAGGGCACTTCCCCTGTGCTGTGGTGTATAACTGGAGTTGGTGGGCGGGGCCACAGTCAGACCTGATGTCTGCCCCCAGCCCACCGCTGGGGCCACAGTCAGACTGGTGTGTGCCTTCTCTTCCCCTCTCCTAGGGGTGGGATTCACTGTGGGGTGGCGTGACTCGTCTGGGCTACTTGCACACTGCCAGGCTTGTGTTGCTGGGGATCTGGCGTATTAGCTGGGGTGGGTAGGCAAGGTGCACGGGGGCAGGAGGGGCAGGCTTAGCTGGCTTCTCCTTAGGTGATCCACTTCAGGAGGGGCCCTGTGGCAGTGGGAGGGAGTCAGACCCGCTGCCGGAGGGGTGGCTCTGCAGAAGCACAGTGTTGGGTGTTTGCGCGGAGCAAGCAAGTTTCCTGACAGGAGCTGGTTCCCTTTGGGATTTTAGCTGGGGGATGGGCGAGGGAGATGGGGCTGGCTAGCACCTTTGTTCCCCACCAAACTGAGCTCTGTCATCCAGGGGCTCAGCAACTCTCCCTCCCTTTGTCCTCCAGCCTTCCCGCTTCCCGAGCAGAGCTGTTAACTTATGACCTCCCAGATGCTAAGTCGTGCTTGCTGTCGGAATACACTCTGTCTGGCCCCTCCGCTTTTGCAAGCCAGACTCGGGGGCTCTGCTTGGCTGGCAGGCTGCCCCTCTGCCCCAGCTCCCTCCTGCCAGTCTGTGCAGTGCGCACCGCCTCTCTGCCCTTCCTACCCTCTTCCGTGGGCCTCTCATCTGCGCTTGGCTCCGGAGACTCCGTTCTGCTAGTCTTCTGGTAGTTTTCTGGGTTATTTAGGCAGGTGTAGGTGGAATCTAAGTGATCAGCAAGATGCGCGGTGAGCCCAGCGTCCTCCTACGCTGCCATCTTCCTATCGTGAAGAGCCTATTTTTCATTGAATGTGTGACTCATGGTGTATTTGCCTCCCTGAGGAAACAAAATATGCCTCAGCTTTTTTAGAGTAGAAATTTTGACTGTGCTTACTATTGTAGTTCCTCATAGCAGTCTTGGACATGTACTTTTTTAATTAATAAGAAAATATTATTTAAGAGTTATAAGTGAAATTACTTTGCTCATTTTAAACTTGGTTCCCAGTATTTTGAAACTTTTGTTTTGTTTTGTTTTGTTTTGTTTTGTTTTGTTTTGTTTGAGTGGCAAACCCCATTCTTTTAGTCGGATTTGGTGTAAGTGTTGGGAAACCTTGAAGAGGTTGGCTGATAACTGGCATTCTCTGTGGTGGTATGCCTTATCAGCCTCCTAACCTCTTTTCTCCTTTCTATAAGTGATGATGGCTCCTCTATTATTTATAAATTTCTCCTTGAGTAGATACAGTATTTTTTTTAAGACTGACACAGGCTTCAGACCATGGAGTGGTAATGGTGAAGTGGGCTCTTCCAATGTCAGCCATGTGTGTTCTGGACTTTCCCAAGTTATTATTATTAGTGTTTCCAAGCAAATTAGTTTAACTACAAGAACTTATGTGCCAGGTACTGGTCCACGTGCTTGACATATATTAACTCAGCATATAAGCTGGTCTTTGTTGCCCAGAAAAATACATACATAGAGTGTGGTAAGGACAATGACAAAAATTGGCACAGGTTATCAGCCTTTAGGAAGGCTAATAAACCAAACTGACACCAACATTTGAATCCACCAAAAAAGGATTGAGAACCAACTTGATCAAGAAAAAAAGGGGTGAATGAAGGTAGAAGGCAAGCAAGTACACAAATAAATTGTACCAGGATATTGTGCTGTACCTGGGCACTGGGTGAGCAGATGGAAGGCTTTGTTTGTGTTCCCTATGGCTTATACCATGGCTATGGGAACACACTGCCTTTGGCCCACCCTGGACCCTCTGAGCACAGTCTTACAAGAGGTAAAAGTGTCTTCCCCCTACCCCCCACTTTCTTGGCCAGGCCAGGATTTCTGGCACCCATGAATGCCTCCAGTTACTACACAGACCATTATAAAAGGGCTTAGCTTAAGACCATTCTCTCCTAGGTGAACCTCAGCTTGAGCCTGTGGCTGTGCAAGGCCAGCACCAATAGGTGAGTGTGCAGATGAGCCTGTGGGTGGGCAAGTTGTGCAGTGCTTTCTGGGACCTTGCACTTGCACAGCCATTTCTCCTGGGGCAGCACAGGCCACAAGACACCCCTACCAACCTGGGTGATCTATTTGTGGTGGTTGGTTGCAGAGGCTTGGTCCAGATGTGGAAGGATGAGGAAGCGGAGGAGAGGTAGGTGCTTTCAGGCAGTGAGGAAGCCAGCCACCACCATCAAAGTCAGAAGGTGATAGGCAGGAGGAACTCTGGCAACATGATGCATTGGAGTAGGAAGATGATGCAAGTCCTAGGGAAAGGAAAAAGAGCAAGCAAGCATGGAGAGAGATGTCACCAATCTGTTCAGAAAGCCCAATCTCCAGTTTTTGAAACAAAAATATGGGTATTTTCACTGTAAAAATTGTAAAGCCAGATGGGACAGTGCTTACATGTGGTGCATTTCTGGAACAAAGTTTGTTTCAAACAACTCTATTGCAAATGCCAAATGAATTTTAACATTTATTGAGTAGAAACAATCCATTTCAAGCCTATTCAAAGTCTTATTGCTCTTGCCCTCAGAAGAAAAGGCACACTGATCTAAGGAAGCCTCCTTGACAGAAACTGTGTGGTTTGATGCAGAGAACAGATTCTCTTTTGGCAACATTTACAGCTGCAAATACATCACATGACAGACAGTGTGACTTGTGCAGGGCACCCAAACTCTTTGTAAGTTACTGTACTGTTTTTCTTTTTTGTAACTTAAATCTGAACTGGCATTGGAAAATGGTTAGGTTTTTGTACTTTTTGTAGGTTGTATTTTTAGGTTGTGTATTATTTTGTAGGTTGTAGGTTTGTATAATTGTGCAATGTGAACAGAACAAAATAAATGTGTAGAAAAATAGAAAAAAAAAGGATCGTACCTCAAACTATCGTGGATCCTAGGGCCACTGGCTGAACTAGTCACACAGGTTATACAGGCTGTCACCATATTGCATTCTGGTTCATGTAGGTCAGCAGCCTTCAGTACTAGGGCTCCCCTCAGGGAGGGGTACAGAGGTTCTCAGTTCAAAAGGGGATCACACTGCTAGATTCCTTCTGTATTCTTGCTCTAGAGTTGCCCCTTAGGGCATGTTACTGGTTTGACAACATTCTCTTTCTTTTGTCCTCACTGCTGGGTGGATTGAAATTTCAGTGTGACATCTATAAATTGCCTGATACACTGGCAGCTAAGAAGAAGTTTAATGCCTAGAAGCATTTGCAGTCACTAGAAGAGATTACTGACATAGCAAAGGAAAGATTGCACAAAATAAGGAACTTAGAGGCTTTCATTTAGTGACTCTACCTCTACAGCAGTGGTTCTCAAAGTGTGTTCCTGCACAGGGAACATTAGTATCACTTGGGAAATTGGACCCACTGCAATCTGGGTTTTAACAAATCCTCTGTGTGATTCTGATTCTAGAGTTCCAGAAGTCATTTCAATCTCTTTCTTTGTATTGTTTTTTTGACTGAAAAAGTCCATTTTATACCCTTTCAATGATATTTGGATATTCATACTTAGATATTTCTCCAAAATGTTCTCTGCTTAATATTAGAAAGAAGGCGGTGAACTTTGGCTTTAGACAGGGGTCTGTGAACCCCAAATCCAGCTATTTCTTGTTTTTATGCCACCTTTGAAATAAAGAAAGTTTTACATTTTTAAAACATTGTTAAAAATTAACAAAGAAAACAAAAAAGAGGTGACAGATACAATATGGCCCTCAAAGCCTAAAATATTTACCATCTGAGCCTCAATATTTATTATTTCAAAGTTTTTAGAGAAAAAGTTTGCTGACCACTTCTTTTAGATAATGTCCCAAGAATCTTATTTACTTTGAATTAAACATTGCTTCTGCAAATATGTTCTGACATACAAAATCAGGGTAGGAAAAACTTGTTAGACAATGCTTTAATTTACAGAACCGTGTTTTTCTATTAGTGAAATTTAAACTCTGCACTGCTTTTTACAAATGCCTATCCTCTGGTTGGAAAGGAACAGTATCTTGTATTTCACTCTCACTTGGCAAATGTTTATTGAGAGGACACAAAGGTTAATAAAGTTAAATTTTTTCTTGAGTCCTTAAGAATGCACTAAAGAAGTCTCACATATGAATGGATACCTTAGTGTGTAGTCAAAGCCTGTTCAATGGGCTTTGGGAGCACAAATAAAAGGACACTTACCTAGTATTTCATTACAGGGTTACACCCTAACTAATTTATCCTGTGCCCTGATGATAGACATTTTGTTTGTTTTCTCTCTTTTTTCTATCAAACAATGTTGTCATGAGTAACCTTGACATAGCTCATTTAATTGATATAAGACAAATTTCCAGAAGTGAAATTGCTGGGTTTAAGGCTCTGTGCTGAAAGACTACACGTACCAATGGACAATGGCCAAACCATTGTCTGTATAAACATAGAATTCTCACCCATAGTCTGTAGCAACCAGCCCAGAAAACCAACTCATTATCTGTTGTAACCAGTCCAGAAAGTCAAACCATTATCTGCAGGAACCAGTTCAAGAAGTCATACTATACCCTCTTTAACAATTGGCCTACAACAGCCAGGACTTGATTAATAACTGATAGATTCCCTTGTGTCTGACTTAGGACCAACTGGAGAAATCCAAATATGCACCCCTAACCAATGACATGTGATGTCCTGATTCTAGTTAGTCCATCTATAGCTTTCCCATTCCAACAAACTCCAATCAAGGCACATCTGAAGACTTTCCTTTATTCCACTACAAGACTTTCCTATTCTTCTGTCTCCTTTTGAGACACAAGTCATGGTGGCTAACTCCCTCATGACAGCAAGCTCTGAATAAATAGGCTTTGCTCTTCTCTATTTGGTTGATATTTACTTATTTCCACAATTAAAGTGGAGGTCCCATTGTGATATGGTCTGTATGGCTTATTGTCATGGACCCCAGCCTTCAGGGAGATGTGGAACCCCTAAAGGCCCCTCATGTTTTGCTGCTGACAGTGCTGATGTGGTAAGTTATCACTGTGTCTCAACTTCACTCTCTCTGCATTGAGTTCCTTGGCTGTTTATTCTCAATATGTTATCTAGGTTTTGTTACTGGTTTCCAAATTTGGGGCATCCTTGGTGGAGTCAGGCCATTCTTTTTAATTCCTTTTTGCTGTCTTTGTGTTACTGTTTTGTGTTATGCTGTTCTAAGAAGGAGAATCACAAGGTAGAGCACAGGCATAGGACCTATGGGCCTGTTACTAGAGCTGACCTCCCAGATGGGTGCATTTACAGTGCTCACATGACCAGTGTCCACTTGGACAGACTTTGCTGTGGGTCACAAACAAAACTGGTTGAGGTTCTCCTTGTCTTTATTTTGTGTCCTGAGAGCTTTTTGGTTCAGAGAAAGTATAATCAATGTTTTTTTCTGCCTTCTGGGGGCAGATTGTGGGGTTTGGAGGTGGCTAACTTTCTAGTAAGGGGAATGCAGAGGTATGAATGCAGAGGCAATACATTTTTACTGACTGTTGCCAGCTTTCATGGGGTCGTCTAAGTTTAAATCCTTTCCTTTAACTGGAAAAACTCCTGCTTCATATAGGTACTCTCTTCATAACCCTAATTCTTGTGCCTGTCTTTCTTGGCATAATTTCACCAAGGATGATTTGGGCCTTTAGTGTCTACTCTGGGGAACATTTGATTGAACACATTTATTTGAGAAGAAGAAAGGAAATAATATTTATTAGGCTTAATGAACAGCATTTTTTGACTGGTATGCAGAGGTATCAAAACAAAATTCTTAGTAAAAAGTGTCTTCACTAAAAGGTTCTTTGAACAAAGCTAATTGAGTAATTCAGCGTACTTAAGCAAGAGTGAACTAGACTAGTTTTGATATCCAGCTTTGTCTATCTCCCCGTATCCTTCTGATGTCCCCTTTCTGTGCCTCTATCAACTCCTCTCTCATCTCCCTTGTTCAAACACCCTACCTTTTCCAAACAACTCTCTTATCCAAAATTGTAATTACATCTAAATATCCATCTCTCCCATGAGTTGAATATGCAGACAACTATAAAATTTAAACTGTGAACCTGAGCTGAATTATGAACTATAATGAAAGATTTTCCTAAACCCAAACAAGACCAGCAAATATTCATGTAAAAATTTAGAATTCATTGGGGGGGGGAGCACATGACAAAATTACCTGACCTATATCAACTTGTACATATGTTGATCATAACCTCATATGCTGAATTTTCGATAAGAAAAGGTGATTAACTTGGAAAAGGATCTGCAGGATCCTCATTCCTCAATAAACCTGAGGGTCAAAAAAGGCCGAAAATGTCAGTATGAGTATCTGAAAAGTCATATACAAAACACTTCTAGGAAAAATCTATCGGACCATAATTTAACAATGCAAACAAAAAAAGATGAAACTCCAAATATGTGGAGATAAAAAACCATGCTACTGAACAATCAGTCAAAAAAGAAATAAAAAAAAGAAATAAAAAAAATACCTTGAGACAAATGAAAATGGAAATAAAACATACTGAAACCTATGGGATTCAGCAAAAGCAGTTCTAAGAGTTCTAAGTTCTAAGAGGGAAGTTCTAAGTTCTAAGTTCTAAGAGGGAAGCATATACTTCCCAAAAAAGAAATAAAAAAAAGAAATAAAAAAAAATACCTTGAGACAAATGAAAATGGAAATAAAACATACTGAATCCTATGGGATTCAGCAAAAGCAGTTCTAAGAGGGAAGCATATGCTTATATGCTTATATCATATATATATCATATATATGCTTATATGCTCATATGCTTATATCAAGAAACAGAAAATCTCAACTAAACCACTTAAGTAACTAGAAGAGTTATACAAAAAGCCTGAAGTTAGTAGAAGAAAGGAAATAAAGATCAGAGTGGAAAAAATGAAATAGAAACTAAAGGAACATTAGAAAACATCAGTGAAAGCTGGTTCTTCGAAAACATAAATAATACTGGCAAACCTTTAGCTAAAATCACCAAGAAAGAAAAAGAGCTCAAATAAATAACATTAGAAATGAAAGAGGAGACATTACAACTGATACAACAAAAATATGAAGGATCATAAGAGACTACTATGAGCAATTATATGCCAAGGACTTGGACAAACTAGAGGACGTGGATATAAATTCCAGGAAACATACAACCTACCAAAATTGAATTATGAAGAAATAGAAAATCTGAATACACTGATTGTTAGTAAGGAGATTGAATATGTAATCAAAAACCTACCAAGAAACAAAAGTCCAACCAGATGGCTTCACTGGTAAATATTACCAAGAATGCAATAAATAATACCAATTCTTCTCAAATTATTCTGAAAAATAGAAAGTGGAGGGGATGCTTCCAAACTCATTTTATGAGGCCTGCATTACCCTGATATCAAAACCAGACAAGGATGCTACATGAAAAGAAAATTAGCGGCCAAATGTCTGGATGAACATAAATGCCAACAACCTTAACGAAATATTGGCAAGCCAAATTTAACGATGCATTAAAAGAATCATACATTACGATCCAGAGGGATTTACTTCAGAGATGTAAGGATGGCTCAACATCCACAAATCAATGTGATACGCCACATTAACAAAATTAAAGATAAAAATCATAGGATCATCTCAATATATACAGAAAAAGTATTTGACAAAGTCAGCATCTATTTATGGCAAAAACTCTTAATAAAGTAGTTGTGGAGGGAATGTACTTCTACATAATAAAGGCCATTCATGACAATCCCCAGCTAATATACTCAAAGGTGAAAAGCTGAAAGCCTTTCCTCTAAGATCAGAAACAAGACAAGGATGCCCACTTTAACCACTCATTCAACATAGTGCTGGAAGTCCTAACCAGAGTAATTTGGCAAGAAAAAGAAATAAAAAGCATCCAAAATGAAAAAAAATAAAATTGTCACTTTGCAGATGACATGATATTAAATAGAAAATCCTAAATACTCCACCATAACACTGTTATAACTAGTACATTCAGTAAAGTTGCAGGATACAAAGTCAGTATACAAAAATCTGTTGTGTTCCTATACACTAATAATGAATCATCAGAAGGAGAAGTTAAGAAAAAAAATCTCATTTATAATTGCATCAAAAGGAATAAAATACCTAGGAATAAATTTCATGAAGCAGGTAAAAGATATGCATACTGAAAACTATGACATTAATGAAGAAAGCCACAAATAAATGGAAAGAAACAGCATGATCATGGATTGGAAGAATTAATATTGTTAAAGTGTTCGTACTATCCAAAGCAATATATAGATTCAATGTAATCCCTATCAAAATTCCAATGGCATTTTTTACAGAAATAGAACAAAAAAATCCTAAAATTTGTATGGAATCCCGAGACCCTTAATGACCAAAGCAATTTTGAGAAAGAAGAACAAAGCAGGAGGTTTCACACTTCCTGAATTCAAACTATATATTCCAATGCCACAGTAGTTAAAACAGTATGGTATTGGCATAAAAATAGACACATACATCAAGAAAACAAAGAAAGCCAGAAACAAACCCATGCAAATATGGTCAATTAATTTATGACAAAGGAGGCAAGAATATACAATGAGGAAAGGACAATTTCCCCAATAAATGGTGTTGAGCAAATTGGACAGCTGTATGCAAAAGAATGAAACTGGACCACTATCTTACACCAAACATAAAAATTAACTCAAATGTCTTAAGATTTGAATGGTTGACCTGAAACCATAAAATTCCTAGAAGAAAGCAGGTGGTAAGCTCCTTGACTTGGTCTTGGTAATGATTTTTAAAATCTGACATAAAAAACAAAGGCAGTAAGAGGTAAATGAACATGTGGGATTACACCAAACTAAAACGCTTCTACACCAGCAGAGGAAGCCAAGAAAATAAAAAGGGATCTTACTGAATGGAAAAAAAATTTGTAAATCATATAAGAGGTTAATATCCAAAATAAATAAAGAACTCATGCAATTCAAAAAAAATCTATTTTGAAAAAATGGGAAGATCTGAATAGACATTCTTCCAAAGAAGACATACAGATGGCCAACAAGTACATGGAAACGTCCACAACATCATTAATAATCAGGTAAATGCAAATCAAAACCATGATGAGGTATCACCTGTTGGAATAGCTATTATCAAAAAAGAAGACATAGCAAGTATTGGCAAAAAAAAATATGGAGAAAAGGGAGCTCTTATGCACTACTGGTGGGAATTTAAATTGCTACAGCTACTATGGAAAACAGTATGGAACTTCCTGAAAAAATGAAAAATAGGAAAATAGAGCAATTCTATTTCTGTATATTTATTTGGAATAATAAAAATACTAGCTCAAAAAGATACATGCACCCCTGTGTTCATTGCAGCATTATTTACAACAGCTAAGATGTGGAAACATCCTAAATGTCCATCAGTGGATGAATGAATAATATATCTCACAATTTCTTATTATATAAATAATATATATAATATATTAGCTAATAAGACAAATACCTTATGATATAGATATTAGATAAATATAGATATAATATATTAGATAATAGATAAATACCTTATGCTTTTACATATATAGAATCTGAAAAACAAACAAACACCAAGTTCATAGATACAGAGAACAGATGGGAGGCTAAGGGGTGGGCAAAATGGACAAAGAGGTCAAAAGTACAACCTTCCAGTTATAAAATAATTAAGTTATGGGAATGTAATGTATAGCATGGTGACTGTAGTTAATAGTACTGTATTGCATATTTAAAAATTGTTAAGAGAATAGATCTTAACAGTTCTCATTACAAGAGAAAAAATTTGTTGTACCTATGTATATGGTGATGGATGTTAGCTAGACCTAAAGTTGTGATCATTTTGAAATGTATACAAATGTTGAATCATTATGTTGTACACCTGAAACTAATATAATGTTATATGTCAATTATACCTCAATAAAAAAAAAAAAACCCAAAACAGAAAAGACATAATTATAGGAGATTTTCAGAATCGATTAGAAAATGCCTTTGGACAAATTTAGGAGGTAAAGAAGATGCTGATGGAATATCATTTAATTTTGTTTGTGAAGTTGAGCCTGGAAGTGGAGACCTATTTTGAAAATAGAAACTGGAATAAGAACTAGCTCCTTTATCTGAATTACAACATCTGACAGAACATTTCCAAAAGGGGGAATGAGATAGGATCCAAAGTGAAGTTTAGCCCAGCAGATCAGTTAGTTGACCCACTCTTCAATCACCCATGGGTGAGAATGCTTCATCTCCTAAACTGGAGGAAAAATCATCCTACCTTACACACACACACACACACACACACACACACACACACACACTGAAGGCAAAGAAAAAAAAAGAAAAATCCCTTAATTCAGATCAATGAGCATACTCTAATGAAGAAAAAAGGGACAAATATCCTGCCATACCCTTAAGGACTCAGGGTGAATTATCTGTAAATGTAGATGGTCATCCTCATCAATTGTGAGTAATACTCTTAGTACATTAAACCCTGCCCCCTTTGGACAATGTCTTCTTCAGAGTAAACAGACCACATACATGGCAGGAATTTCAAGTAACCCAGGATTTTCCCTACTTCCCAGCCCTTGAAACAGTCCTTTCCTCCCTGTAATACCACCTCTGTAAATTTACTACAGACCTACTCAGCAGATGGAAATTTGATACTAAATGAACACCAGAGAGACTATTTATTGAGTTCCCAGAGGACTCCTGTATTATAATCAAGTTGTGTCTGCTTTGACTATAACTTTTCCCCCTCCATATTTGATGCTGACTCCAGATAAGGATCATAAGCAACGTAAGCTTGGGGTTAAATTTGCTTTAGGATTTAGAACACTTTGAATTTTCTGGAGAAAATTGATAGTTATACTAGTTATTTAAATAACAGTATAGTATATATTCCCAATAAAAATATTTCTAAATATTTGGCATAATTAGTTTAACACAAAAACATTTTGGGAAGCCATTAGTCAGTGGATAAAGTGTCCTAACTCTGAATTTTGTGAAAGAGATTTATATTTCCATTAGATGAACAATCTCACCAAGGTTGATAATAGCAAGGTTGGATTTTCTCCTGTCTTTACCATATTGTGGGGCAATATGGCCAAATAACATACAGGAAACACTCAGGTAAGGCAGTAGGCCTGCCTGGTCTGATAGGCCCAATATTGACACCCCAGGCCAGCTGACTATTGGCCAGTGAAGAAGGCAGAACCAGTTCTGTACCCTGTACACACTATCACTGAGAGACCAGGATCCAGGTTTTATATACAAACGGTTGGTTTGTAAGTGTCGGTAACTGACTCATTGAAACAATAAACCAACACTGTGTGGACAACATCATAAAAAATATGGGCAGGCAATATTCAGGCCCCCCTGAATATTACCCCCCCCCCCCCCCCCCCGCATAAGGCCATGTCCTTTCTAGGTTTCATTTAAAACTTCTGGAGACCATGGAAATCTTCCCAGGTGCCCCTTCCTTATTCCTTGTTGCTGTTAGGGCACCTTTTGTTCTTACCATTCATGTCATATAAGTTATCATTCGATTGATAACCATGCTTTCTGTCACACACCTGCTCTACCCTCTCTGGATCTGCTCTCTCCCTCATACCAGCTCCCAGTTCACAGCACCACCCCCTACTAGTCCTTCAGGGTGGGGAAGACTATGTAATACTCTTAGTCTCCCCCATCTTCCTCCTGATACCATCAGTCACCAAGTTTTACCCATTTTATATCCTAAATATTTGTTCAAATTTGTCTTGCATCCCTAGAACCAATGTTTTAGTTCAAAGGAGGACCCTTATCCTTTGACCAATTGCAGCCATCTCCTGAGCTGGTCTTCCTACATCTGCTCTTGTCCCATGAAAGTTTGTCCTCCATGCAGCTCCATAATGGTGTAACTGACACATAAACCTGACCAATTTCTCCTCCATATAAAGTTCTGGAGTGACAATAGGAGCAAGTTCACGATAGGCCCCCTACCTTTATTACTAAGCCTCACCTCCTAACAACCTCTTTCTCCTAACATTTTTATGTGAAAATGTATAGCATGTCATCCCTCTACCTGACATGACATTTTCACCTCTTTGCCTGTCTCACCTGTGAAGGTTACTTATGTGTCCTGAAGTGTAAAAGGCCCTCCCCTGGGTTCTGTAGCACCTTTGAACCCTCACCACTCTGATTATTTTTTGTATTACATCAAATGTATCTATTTGCTGGCCAAGTACTCCTTCATCAGAAATCTCCTTAAGGGTAGGGCATGTAGCTTTATCCATTTTTTTCCCATAACTTAAGTTTAGCATGTTGGATATCTTGAAATTCACTTCTTATTTAAGGCACAGCAAACACCTAGAGCAATGTGATGGAGACCAAGTCCCATGGTTGGCACTAGACAGGCACTTATCCAAATGCCAGACCGGTGATGTCCCAGCCGGTGACCACACAGTCCCCAGTTTCCACCTCTGCTAGGAGGGAACACTCTGTCTATACCAGGGCCTATATAGCTTATTCACTTTTATTTCCGTGTGCTAGCACAGGTCCAGGTATATAGCAATGAACTGATGAATGTTTGCTGAACTAAACTGGTCAAGAATGGTTGATCTAATCTCTGTGCCTCCCTTCCTCAACAGCTGTTATCATTCTGGCCTTCACGTTTCTGAGAGAGTCCTTCCCTCAGAAAGGGACTGTTGTGGACTGTTATGTTTCTGTAAAATTCATATGTTGAAAGGTCAATCCCCAATGTGACTGTATTTGGAGATAAGCCTTTTTTGGCAGTAATTAAGGTTAAATAAAGGTCATAATGGTGGAACTCTGATCCAACAGGATTAGTGTAATTCTCAGACACCAGGGTGGGGTACCTGGGTGGCTCAGTTGGTTAAACATCCAACTTTGGCTCAGGTCATTATTTCGCAGTTCATGAGTTTGAGCCTCACATTGGGCTCTGTGCTGACAGCTCAGAGTCTGGAGTCTGTTTCAGATTCTGTGACTCTCTCTCTCTCTCTGCTCCTCCTCAACTCACACTCTGTCTCTTTTTTTCTCAAAAATAAATAAACATTAAAAAAAAAAAACCTGAGACACCAGGGATGTCCAAGTCTCTCTCTCTCTCTTTCTCCACCATGAAGGTGGAGGCAAGAAGGTGGCCAGCCATCTACAAACCAGAAAGAGAGCTTTTACCAGGAACTGAATGCTGACAGAACTTTGATCTGGTACTTTCCAACCTCCAGATCTGTGTGAAATAAATTTCTATGTTTAAACCATTCAGTTTGGGGTGCCTGGCTGGCTCAGTTGATAGAGTACATGACTCTCAATCTGAGGGTCATGAGTTTAAGCCCCAAGTTGGGCATGGAGTAAGCTCCATTAAAAAAAAAAATTAAACCACTCAGTCTATGATATTTTTTTATAGCAGCCCAAGTGGATCAATATAGGAAACCCCAAGGAAAAATCAGCAAGTAGCAAAGCCTATTTCTCCTTCCAAATTCCAGTAGCTGAGATGACTTAAGATAGAAAGTGTAGAGATAAAGCACAATGTCTTCTTTTATTTGGTCCAGGAGTAACACTACTATCCTTTTAAACTACATGATAACATGTGTCTGCATCATAGCAGTAGGTGGACTGGCCCCTACAGTGGTTTTTATTTCAGTCAGGATTCTTTGGTTGCAAGTGACTGAATTTGAACTCATATTCACTTAAGCAAAATAAGAGATTCATCATTTTACTTAGCTGGGTAAGACAAGGGCAAAGCCAGAGGTGATCAAAACAAGGACTCTGAGCTACTAGCCCTGTCTCTACCCCCTTGCCTAACCTCTCTCTGGTTCTGCATGTCTCTTCCACTCCAGATAGGCTTCATCACAGAACCAGAGCCAGGACCAGAGGAGATTCAGGCTCACTTCTTTAAGACCTTTCAACCAAAGAAGAAAAAGCTCTTTCGGGCAAGCTAGAGCTGAAAAAATGTGTTGGGATGGGCTGGGACAGCCAATGTCTAAGGACACACAGTGGGCACTGTGATGGCAGACCCCTCTTCACCATATTTTTTAAACAAACATTTTCTGGGCATACAAGATAATGGAAATTTACTTTACAGGGGGCATTCGTGACTGTTCACATGGTGCCTGCAGTACCTTCTCTTTCCTAGGGAGAGAAGGGAGCACCACTTGGAGCCAGAACCAGGGGATGTTTCCATGTTTGCCATTTGCAAGCCAGTTTGCACATTGCATTTGGCATTATGTTGGCATTTGTCTAGCATTATATTGGAAAATATTTTAAAAAATTTCAAGTAGATAAAATTTTAAAATATCACCCTTTTAGGAAAGAAAGATGGTGGCAGAGTGGGAGGGCTGTAGGTTTGCCGCATTCCATGAATACAACTAAATAACAATGAAATCATCCTAAGTACCCCAGAAATCAACTTGAAGCCTGGCAAATAAACTCTTCAAATACAGGTGGAGAAGAGGCCACAGTGAAGAAGGCAGGAAGTATAGAAATGTGGTTTGGGAGAGAAACAAATCATGGCCACTGCAGTGGGAGGGAGCTGTGGTTGAGTAAAAGGTCCAGAGACAGAATAACACAGAGGGGAGCCCTCAGGGAAGATGAATCCCCATAGCAACTGGCTTGGAAAACCAGAGGGCCTGAGTTTCATGACTTCTGGCAAGCAGCAAGACTTGAAGCCTGGAGTTCTAAAGGTCAGTGGGCTTCAGTGCTGGGAGAGCCCAGAGGCATTGGGACTGCTTTTGGAGAGAAGGTAGGACAAACAGTCCTCTGACATACAGCATGGAAACAGCAATCTGAAGAACACCTGAGGCACACAGTTGGGAGGTTATTTGCTCAGCTTGGAGCATGTCCCACAGAGACAGAATTCACAGAGAGACCCCTCGGGGAACAAAGGAATTGGCAGGCACCATTTTTCTCCCTCACCACCTCAGCATAAACACAGAGCCACCTGTGGGAACCAGCACAGCACAGATTCTGGCAACCTAACTTGCTTACACTAAACCCCTCCCTCTATGCTCCATCCCCCAGAAGACCAGCCCAAACCGCTGTTCATACTACATCTCGTGACTCAGACCTTGGTTCCAGGAGTGCTAACAACATATCTCCTTCCTTTCACAAGCAGACCAGAGCACACCTAGTTAAAACTCACCACATTCAGGCCAGGAACCAAACACTGCCCATAATCGGCAAGGAGAACCTCTGCAGATGACTGGCCTGAAGGATAAAGCATCAAGACACAACAGCAGAGAGCTCATAGCACACATCGGAGACATCCCCTAAAGTGCCAGGTCCTAGGAAACAGGGGACACTACACTGCAGGGCACTACAGGATCTCTTCTACATAAGGCCATTACCCTCAAGAATAAGAGAAGTAGCTGACTTTCCTAACACATAGAAACAGACACAGAAACTTAGACAAAATGAGAAGACAGAGAAATATTTCCCAAATGAAAGAACAGGACAAGGCGATGGGCAGAAATCTAAGCAAAACAGATATAAGTAACATGCCTGATGGAGAATTTAAAGCAATGATCAGAAGGTTACTCAGCAGACTTGAGAAAAGAGTAAAAGAAGACATCAGTGAGACCCTTAACACAGAGATTAAAAAAATAACATAATAGAGATAAAGGACTCAATAAATGAAGTGAAGAACATCCTTGATGGATTGACAGCAGGCTGGTGGAAGCAGAGGAACAAATTAATGACCTAGAAGACAGAGTAATGGAAAGTAATTAAGCTGAAAAGAAGAGAGAAAAAGGAATTATGCAAAGTGAGAATAGACTTAGGTAACTTGATGACTCCATCAACATAATAACATTCACATTATAGGAGTTCCAGAAGAAGAAAAGGAGAGAAAAGGGGGCAGAAAATTTATCTGAAGAAATAATGGCTGATTCTCCAACACAGGGAAGGAAACATGTGTCCAGATCCAGGAGGCACAGAGAATCCCCAGGAAAGTCAACAAAAGCAGAGCCACACCAAACATTAATATAATTAAAATGCAAAATATACTGACAAAGAAAAATTTCAAAAGCACAATCCAAAAGAAGATAATTACATACAGGGGAAACCCCATAAGGCTAGCAGGGGATTTTTCAGCAGGAACTTTGCAAGGCAGAAGGCAGTGGCATGATATATTCAAAGTACTTAATGGGAAAAATTTGCAGCCAAGAATACTCTATCCAGCAAAGCTATATTTCAGAATAGAAAGAGATAAAAAGAATTCCCCAGACAAACAAAAGCTAAAGGTACTTCAAGAAGGAAAATCTGAAATAAACAATCTAACCTTACTCTGAAAGAAGTTATAAAAAGAACAACAAATAAACCCTAAAGCCAGTAAAAGGAAGTAAATAATAAAGATTAGAGCAGAAATAAATTATACAGAAACTAAAAAAAGCAATAGAACAGATCAATGAAACCGGGAGCTGGTTCCTTGAAAAAAATAAATAAATAAATTGATACACCTCTAACTGGACTTAGGAAGAAAAAAAGAGAAAAGACTAAAATAAATAAAATCACAAATGAGAGAGGAGAAATAACAACCAACACCACAGAAGTACAAACAATTATAAGAGAATATTCTCAAACTATTCCAAAAAATAGAAAAGGAAGAAAACTTCCAAATTCATTCTGTGAGGCCAGCATTACCCTGATACCAATACCAGATAAAGACACCACAAAAAAAGAGAACTACAGGCCAATATGATTAATAAGGAGGCAAAAATCGTCAACAAAATACTAGCACACTGAATCTAACAATACATTTTAAAAATCATTCACCATGATCAAGTGAATTTTACATATTTCCAGGATGTAAGGGTGGTTCAATATCCACAAATCAATCAACATGATATATCACATCAATAAGAGAAGGATAAGAACCATATGATCGTTTCAATAGACACAGAAAAAGCATCTGACAAAGTAAAACATCCATTTGTGATAAAAACTCTCAACAAAATGAGTTTAGACAGAACAGACCTCAGCATAAGAAAGGCTTCATAAGAAAACCCGCAGCTAACAAACATCATCCTCAATGGGGAAAAGCTCTCGGTCTAAGGACAGGAAAAAGACAAGGATGTCCTTTCACTACTTTTATTCCACATAGTACTAGAAGCCCTAGCCATAGCTATCAGACAACAAAAAAGAAATAAAAAGCATCCAAATCAGTAAGGAGGAAGTAAAACTTTCAGTATTTGCAGATGACATGATACTGTATATAGAAAACCTGAAAGACTACCAAAAATACTGCTAGAACTGATAAACAAAGTCAGTAAAGTCACAGGATACAAAATCAGTGTACAGAAATAAATTGCATTTCTTTACACGAACATTGAAGCAGCAGAAAGAGAAATTAAGAAAACAATCCCTTTTATAGTTGCACCCCAGATAATAAGATATCTAGGAATAAACCTAACCAAAGAGGTGAAATACCTGTACTCTGAAAAAACTATTAAATACATCAGATAGTAATTGAAGATAACACAAAGAAATGGAAAGACATTCCATGCTCATGGAATGGAAGAACAAATATTGTTAACATGTCCATACCACCCAAAGCAATCTACACATTTAATGCCATCTCTATCAAAATACTAACAGCATTTTCCATAGAGCTAGAACAAACAATCCTAAAATATGTATGGAACATCAAATACCCCAAATAGTCAAAGCAATCTTGAAAAAGAAACACAAAGCAGGAGGCATCACAATCCCAGACTTCAAGTTATATTACAAAGCTGTAGTTATTAAGACAGTATAGTAATGGCACAAAAATATACACATGGATCAATAGAACAGACTAGAGAAATGGACCCACAACTATATGGTCAATTAATCTTTGACAAAGCAGGAAAGAACATCCAACAGTAAAAAGACAGTCTTTTAAGAAAATGGTGTTGGGAAAACTGGACAGCTACAGGGAAAAGAATGAAACTGGATCACTTGCTTACACCGTCCACAAAAATACATTCAACACACCTGTCAGATGGCTAAAATTAACAACACAGGAAACAACAGATGTTGGTGAGGATGTGGACAAAGGGGGGCCTCTTACACTGTTGGTGAGAATGCAAACTGGAGCAGCCACTCTGGAAAACAGTACGGAGGTTCCTCAAAAAGCTAAAAATAAAAATACTTTACAATTCAGCAATCACACTACTGAGTATTTACTGAAAGAATACAAAAACACTAATTCAAAGGGATACATGCACTCCTATATTTAGAGTGGCATTATTTACAAAAGCCAAATATGAAAGCAGCCCAACTGTCCATTGATTAATGAATAAAGAAGCGGTATATATATGTACAATGGAATATTATTCAGCCATAAAAAAGAATGAGATCTTTCCATTTACAATGACACAGATGGAGCTAGAGATACTATGCTGAGTGAAATAAGTCAGTCAGAGAAATATAAATACCACATGTTTTCACTCATATGTGGACTTTAAGAAACAGAACAAATGAGCATAGGGGGGAAAAAGAGAGACAGGCAAACCAAGAAACAGACTCTTAACTATAAAGAACCAACTGATGGCTACCAGAAGGGAGGTGGGTAGGGGGATGGGTGAAATAGGTGATGGGGATTAAGGAGGGCATTTGTGATAAGCACTAGGTATTGTACAGAAGTGTTCAATCTCTATATTGTATACCTGAAACTAATATAACACTGTATATTAACTAACTGTAATTAAAATAAAAACTTTAAAAAAATCATCTTCCTATTTCTTTCTGGAATGGATGAGAAGATGAGTGGAGAGTCTGAATGGTAATGAGGTTATGGGTTAGAAGGCGACATGACTTTTAAAATGAAAACTGTCCTAATCACATGGAATCCAGATGTTTAGACTCTTTTGACAGGGGGCACAAGGGTAATTCACTTTAGATGCCTGTAACCCTCTCTGAGAAAATATTAATTTGTGAGAAAAATTTATCTTATGGGTCACAGAGTGTCCCACAAGGTAGAAGCCTTAAATCTAAAAACAACACAAGCTGATGGGAATTGATTATAATAAAACAGTTTGATGTGTTTATATGTAAAGGTGTAAGAGTCTTTGTGTATTTTATATTTCAGGAGTTGGTGTGTTATTTGTGTTTAGAGAGCCCAGCCTTGAAATGCTTGGTCTCTTTTGATGCTTTCCTTTGATTCCACAAAATGTAGGGTCCAATACCCTTCTGTCTGGAATTGTCTGAGCAACAATAACATACTGCTGGTCTGTGCCATGATAGGAGACTATCCAATACGGTATGGCTGGTCCCGACTCAGAGGAGGCAGAATTTAGTTCCTGGGCATGTACAGGTTGGCTGAGCATGTTCACTGCCCCCCCACAACTCCCTACAACTTTCACCAGAACCAGCATAGAGTGATCAAAGTTATACCCCTTAATTTCCCATTGTTACTGGATCTCTGGACAATGCGTTCAAATTAACTTATATTTCTCTGTCATCTTGTGAGTCTAAGACCCATTCACTGAAAGAAAAATAACTTCCTTTTAGCTCTACCCTGGATCTCTAAAGTTTGTCTTAAACAGACTGTATATAATATGCCCAGCCAGTTCCTTGCTGTGTGATTTTATGTAAGCCACACAATTTCTCTGAGCCATAGTTCATTCATCTGTAAAAAAGAGACTGGGGTTGAAGGATATTGAAGGCCCCTCCTAGCTCTAAGTCAGCCCAGCAGGCAGGCACACTTATTCAAGTTTCTTTGCTTCATTTCTAAAAAGCAAGCTTCTGAGAGTATCTCTGACTATACTGCAGAGTCAAAGATAAAATAATTATTGAGCGAGTCTGTTATTTTATGCTATTCCTTTCCTACTAGCTAATCCACTTTGCAAAATATCGTCTGATCCTGGTGAAAGGGAGGAAAGAGAAACTGTGAATCTGAAACTCATGTTTCATTCTAAGTTAGTTCTACAGATTAGTTCATTAGCCCTCAAATCTCCACGGAGGATAAACACCAACACCAGCCCACCTCCTAATGCTCTTCTGTTGTGGCTGCTGGAGGAAACTCACTGTACAGAGCAGTCCGCAATAAGTGAGATCTTTTCTTTCAAAGCCAACAGTGCTAAGGATTTGTAAAAATTTCAAAACTTAAATTTAAACATAAAGTTTAAAAAATTTTAAACTAAGACTCATTAACACTGAGTGCTTAAAGACATTCTAACTAAGTCTCTACTGCAAAGCGTATGCTGTGGTTTCATGTGTGTTCAGTGTTGCGGTTTCTGCTTGTTTTCTCTGTGACACTTCTGTTCCTCACTCGCTCCCCTCACCATACCCAGCCCACTGGGCAGCATCATGGCTGTCATTTGGACCAGATTTTCTGATATTGGGCTCAGGATTTTCTATTTCCTAATGAAAATAAATATGTTTTTAAAAATACTAAAGATCCATGTCAAATTCTACTATAGAACTTTAAACAGGCAAAAGTTTTAAATAGGAAAAATTTAACATAATAGGCAGGGCTAGGGTCTATCTTTCTGGGAGTCTTTCTGCGCTTGGCTTACATGATCGGGTTTATTGTCTAGAAACTAGTTGGCAACCCCCAGCCTGCAAAGCAAATCTGGCCTGCTGCTGGGTACTGTACTGTTCTTGAGTTAAGAATGGTTTTTACATTCTTAAATGGTTGTATACATACCCACATAATATCCTCAGTTTTGCCCCTTACCCCTTAAAGAGGAAAATTTTACTATCTGGTTGCTTAAGAGAAGTTTGCCAACCTTTACTCTAATTGAAAGGGATAAATAACTCATTTAGCATTTCAGTAACCCGCCTGAAAGGTATATGTAGCACAACACTGAAACCTTTGGTAAAAAAGAATGTGAACATTTTATTCACATGATGCACTTGTACTTATGTTTATAAACGTGTCTCTGATGATATGACCAATTGGTTTCATTTCGTTGATACGATTCAGAATCCTGATATCAGATTGTTCCATTTAGTAGGCAAACAATAACCTCCCCTACAGATAAGTTTATATCAAATAAAAATACAATAAATATACAATTAAAGAGGAGTTTGTCAGAGGATCCTTGAACAGCTTGTAGTAGGTATATAAATTATTCTGAGAATAGCTTGGACTATTTTAATGCTTCTAACTCCAATTATAAACTCATATTCTCTCATGCATATTGTTGCTCTGTATGTTTATAGGAAAATTCCCATGTAGTTCCAAAGCTCTGTCCTGGGCAACGTAAACAGTGGTGCTTTTCTAACTATGAAATAGATAAAGTATATATCCACTGGTTGACTAAGACTTGGAAAAGAAAGGCCATCTCTTTAATGCTATACATCCAGCCAAGAGAAATAGATGGATCATCAGGCTTTACAAAGGGAGTTCACAGTAGTCTCTGATAGGATGGAATAATATCTTTGAAAGTTTCAAAACACAGATAAGATTAACTCATTTGTATTTCTTGGGAATTACTCTTTTGAAACAATGACAAGTTCCAGCCAGGTTTAGGCTGTCCTGGCATACGGTCAATATCGCCACCTGCTGGTCTAACTGAGGAAGGTTCTTTGTGTGAGCATTTCTTTTACAGAAAGTATGTGATAAAAATAAATTGTGGCGCGAAACCCCATTATTTCAAAATTCGGTCTCTTTCCTTCTCTCTGACAATGCCTTTAGCAACAATGTGGTTTTATGTGCATTTTTTGTATTAGTGGATATCTATTGGAATCACATTTGCTACAAACTATTTCCAATATACTTATAAAAGTTACAGGAGTATTATAAATCTTTGTGGTACTATTCATTCCTTTTGTAAATACCTCCGGTTCTAACTATTGTCTTTTCATTCATAGACTATATCCATAGTGGAGACAAGTTAAGCAAAAGAGGGCGAGACTTATGTCAGCTATTTGTTTCCCATGTCGGCAGCATTTATTAAACATTTGGTGGAAGGGAAGTTTAAAATTGCTAGTCAAGGTGAGGGTCCGTAGTTACTAATTCGTTGCATTTAAATTCATTCTTCACTGATACAGAAATCTATTATTTTAATGGTTAATCTATTATTTTAATGGTGCTACATTGATTTTGTCACAATGGCCCTCATGTTTACTTCGGCGTTACCCGTTTACTACAAATATTTACTTACCAATAAATTTGCTGGGAACCACAGATTTGATCTTGGAAACCAATTTAACCAAACATTTTTGCTACTATCTCTGTAATATGGCTGCATATCTCACATTATTTTTTGTTAGTTTCTGAATAGAGTACTTGCAAACAGGAGCTGCATGGAAGAAACACAAGTAAGCAGCATTTGTGCAGTTAAAATGGGCCAAATGCTTTACAAAAGAGAAGCGGGAAGGAAGGGTTGATTCAGGGAAATCGCCATAAAAGCTCGCATCAGAGAAAAGATCGAAATCTGAATAAAATGATAATACCACACTTAAATATTCCGACTTATGTAACTTGAAGAGCATAAATGCCCCAAACAGGGAGGTCTCTATTCCTAGGCAAGATTTTAGAATTGCAAGCTAAAAAAACAAGCAAATAAAACCTGAAAAACTATTAATTATAGGCTTAGAATTTAAAATAACTTTTATAATATTGGAGATTTGGGGGGTAGATAACTAAAAGTATGACTGTATGAACACATAAATAAAATATTTTGGTTAAAAACATCTTTTGGTTTGTTTCCATACAGCAACACAACTTATTTTCAGCAATTCTGTCTCCTTGGACTCTAACTAAATTTTAAGATTTTTGGAGAATAGCCCAGAGTTTCTTATTTAGTGGTTAAAATCTAGTTGGAGGACTTGGCATTTGTTTTTCTTTACACATTAGTTCAAACTACTACTCACTAAAATGATAGTTTTTGAACTCAGTTTTTGAACTGAGAGATACCATTACAGCCACCTGGTTCAACACTCTCTTGTCAGGGAAACAGAGCTCTTAAATAGCCAAGTTAAGTTGTCTAAAGCATCAAAACATGTTTCTAACTGAGTCAGGACTAGGATGTAGGCTTAAATAAGTAGCGGGAGATTGGAGAGTCCACTCTACTTTCTAATAAGTGAATTTACATAGTAGTATCTTTTTTTTTTTTTTTTTTTTTTTTTTTACTGTTGCTCACACATTAATTGGTCCACTTTGTTTCCACCATATTTTAAAACAATCTTTTGGGTCTATAAATATTTTTTATTTATATTGTATGTTGATGCATAAAATGTACAACATAAAAACCCAGTAGGGTCCATGTAATTTCAAAATTAGAGTCTTACATTAAAAATTGAGTTCACAGGGGCGCCTAGATGGCTTGGTCGGTTAAGCGTCCGACTTCGGCTCAGGTCATGATCTCACGGTCCGTGAGTTCGAGCCCCGCGTCGGGCCCTGTGCTGACAGCTCAGAGCCTGGAGCCTGTTTCAGATTCTGTGTCTCCCTCTCTCTTTCTGCCCCTCCCCTGTTCATGCTCTGTCTCTCTCTGTCTCAAAAATAAATAAACGTTAAAAAAAAAATTAAAAAAAAAAAGTTGAGTTCACAGATAGACTTTAGCACTCCTTACAACCATTAGGCGTGCTGAAGGTTATAGGGAGGATGTGTGGCTGCTATTGAATGAGGAAGAGGAGATCAGTTATTGAAAACGATCATGCTCCTGAATAATTATTCTCCTACTGTCTTTTCTGCTCTTCATAGAAACGATTCCAAATGATGAGTCTTCCTAGTCACCTATTTGTTCATCGATCCGTCCATCCATCCATCCATCCATGCCAATTATAGCAATCCCTGTGTTAAATAATATGTGGAAAAAGAAAAGAGGCGAGATTTTTTTAAAGTACTGTTGTATTTTTCCTAATTCTCATTTTTCTTCTTGCAGGTATTTTGAATCGCCTTTTCAAGGAGACCAGATTCTGAATTTTCCTTGCCTTTTTCTTCTTTTTAGCCCCATTCCCCAGAGCTCCTTTCTGTTCAGTAGCAACATAATGTTTTATTAATAAGGACTCCTGAGATATCTAGTTTAGATGTATATTTAGAAAAAGCTGGCACACTATATTTTAATATTAAATTATTATGGATTAGCCCATGTAGGACCACTGTATTTTTTCAAAAGAGACATTTATTTTTAAAAGAGACAGTGGGGGGCAGGGGCAGAGAGAGAGGTGGGCAGCAGATCCAAAGCAGGCTCTGCACTCACAGCAGTGAGCCCAATGAGAGGCTCAAACTCACGAACTGCGCAAGATTATGACCTGAACAGCAGTGGGATGCTCAACAGACTGAGCCATCCAGGTGCCCTGGACAAGCTACCTTTTTACCTTAATACTTGAAATATATACAGCAAGTCTTTCTTCCTTCTCAAAAATCTGCTTTAATAATATAGATTAATTTTAAATTCTCCAAGTAGTGATCATAATTTGGTAGATTATCTATGGACAAGTGTTTTTCCCCTTGTTTATCTGGGATCTTTGCTGTAACTCACTTGAATTTTTAGTCTGGTTACTTTGGTGTTGTTCACAAGTATAAATTTAGTGGATAAGTATCAACTGGATAAAACCATGTATTATGAAGGTGTTGTCAATATCAGTTGGAAAACAGCCAAATATAAATGCTTAAAAAATTTTTTTTGCTTGAACAATTTGGAAATGTGTGATTTCATATAATAAGAAACCCAGGGGCGCCTGGGTGGCTCAGTCGGTTAAGCGTCCGACTTCAGCTCAGGTCACGATCTTGCGGTCTGTGAGTTCGAGCCCCACGTCGGGCTCTGGGCTGATGGCTCAGAGCCTGGAGCCTGCTTCCGATTCTGTGTCTCCCTCTCTCTCTGCCCCTCCGCCATTCATGCTCTGTCTCTCTCTGTCTCAAAAATAAATAAACGTTAAAAAAAAATTTTTTTTAAAAAAAGAAACCCAGAGGTAAGAGCTCCCGGGTTCAGCAGCTGAGTACCATCACAAAGAACTCAAGTTCTTTACATTTTTCCTGGCATCTTCCAAAATCTAGTAGACAGTAAATTTTTGCCCCCCCCCCCAAAGAGACCAACACCCTAATTCCAGGTACTTGTGAACATTACAAGAAATAGCCGTAAAAAAAAAGAAAAAAAAGCATTATTTTTATTGAAAATTTTTGTCTGCATTTTTTAAAAAGCTTATTTATTTTTGAGAGAGAACTAGAGAGTGAGTGGGGGAGGGGCAGAGGAGGGGCCGAGGAATGGAGAGAGTCTCAAGAACGCTCCCTACTGTCACTGCAGAGCCTGATGTGGGACTCAGTCTCACAGTTTGTGAGATTGTGACCTGAGTTAAAATCAAGGTCAGATGGTTTTAACCTACTGAGCCACCCAGGTACCCCATTGTCTGCATTTTTTTTAAGCAAATATATTCATTGCTATTTGTTATTTGCCATGGCTCACTGTAAACAAAATGTTTATGTTGTAGCATGCAAGCTGTACATGTTATTGCCTACAAACCAAATTAACATATGGCACATAACAGTCACATTATTTGGAGATCTGAAAATGATGTCTTAAGCATTTTACACTGCAATATTATATATTACTTATATAGAGACATTTCACCATGTTGCAGTTATGTTTTAGAAAATTGATTGGGGTTTGGGGTTGCCATACAATGTGGCATAACTTTTTTCCATTTATAAGCAGTGGGAAATAGGCTTTTAGCGTTTTTGCACAGAATTTCTGATTTTTAGGAACAAGCTAGGATATCCCTGCACCCACATCTGCACCACCACCATTCTGATCTAAGTTACTGTTTCTTGCCTCTGCTAATACAGTCGCCTTCTATCTGGTCTTTCTGCTTCCACTCCTGCCTTTCTAGCATCTGATCCACAGGGCAACCAGGGTGACTTTTGAAAATTGTGGTAAGGGGCACCTGGGTGGGTCAGTTGGTTAAGCGTCCAACTTCAGCTCAGGTCGTGATCTCAAGGTTAATGAGTTCCAGCCCTGGGTCGGGCTCTGTGCTGACAGCTCAGAACCTGGAGCCTGTTTCAGATTCTGTGTCTGCCTCTCTCTCTCTCTGCCCCTCCCCACTCATGCTCTCTCTCTGTCTTTGTCTCCCTCTCAAAATAAGTAAACATTAACAAAATATTTAAAAATTATGGTAGAATGGGGCACCTGGGTGGCTCAGTTGGTTGAGCGCCTGACTTTGGCTCAGGTCAGTGTTTCACATCATGATCTCATGGCTCATCAGTTGGAGCCCCACATCAGGCTTGCTGCTGTCAGCCTGTCAGCACAGAGTCGTTTTGGATCCTCTGCCCCTCCTCTTCTTGTGCTCTCCCAAAAATAAATAAGTATTTTTAAAAATGTGGTAGAATATACCTTTGATTCATTATTTTAATTATTTTAAATGTACAGTTCAGCAGTACATTTCCTTTATTGTGCAACCATCTCCTCCATCCATTTCCAGAACTTCAGTGCAAACCTTATGCTTATGTCATGCATGGTCCTCAACCCTCCCCAGTGCCTCTCTCAGCACTGCGCCCAGTGGCCCACAGCAGAGGGCATGCATGGGGAAAGCACTGGGCAGTCTATGGCTGTGGGGATCCAAGGAGATGGTGAACTTATAGTGCTTTGGAAAAACTAATATTTGGGCAGGGGCGAGGGGACTGGTGTTCTATTATTTGCCATCTTTAAAATATACCATATAGAGTAAGCATATTCCCAAATTCGTCACTAAGGCATAGGTTCATGACAAAGACAGACTAGAAACAACAAGGGCTCAGTGTCACCAGTACTCTAGCTCTGGAAATAATAGTAAAGGAAACCACTTCAGACCTATCAGGATGGCAACAATGAGAAGGATGGGTGAGTCAAGGCCTGACGAAGATGTGGGGAGACAGGGCGTTGCTAACAGGAGTACAAACTGGTACAGTCATTCTGGAAACTGTCAGTTCCTTTGTGAAATAAAGTGTGCATCTGTCCTCTGACCCAGCAATCCCTGTCTTGAAGTTGTGCAATGTGCCGCTTTCACAACTGTAAGCTGTGGCCCTGATTCAAGACCACAAAGTGAACTGCCAGAATATCTGGGAATAGGTCCTCCTGCTTGCCAGGTAGACCAAAGATCTAGGTCTGCCACAACAACAATGCCTGAAAAAAAGAAGTAAAGCCAACATATTTCCAGTATTGAAAAGGAAAGCAGTCATGCCACTGGAGGAATCCTTAAGTCACAGTGGACTCTGTGAAGTGCCCAAAGCTGTGTACCTCCTTGGAAGAGAATGCAGGAAGGTTGTGTGGAGGAACTGAGGACTTTGAGCCACAGTCCTGAGAGAAAGGGTGGTGGGGACTCAGGTGGATTTAGCACAGAGGGAGTGCAGAATGCTGCATGGCATCTTCCCTTGCAAGGCCTATTGGCTGCAGCGTGGGTCAGCGCTGTTGACAGGTGGGGAACCAGCTGTGAGGCCATGCAGAAGGGCAGTGAGAACCAGACTAGAAATGGAGGCTGGGTAATGACAGGGCTTTCCTTTACTTGGAAGAAGACCATGGTGGAGGATTCCAGGTGATGATCCAGATGATCTAGAAGAAGACAAGAACGTGCATGTTTGTAATCCTAGAACTCTTGCCAGTCTGTAGGTGGAGGCTTGAGCTAGTTCTGATTAAATCTGGAAAAGTGAAGAAAATGAGGCAGTACCTGCAGCCCTCCAGGTGTTGGGAAGCAGTTCGTACGAGTTACCCTCATGTACATATCCCTTTTCTTACTGGACAGCTACATGTGAAAGAATGACACTGGACCACTTTCTTACACCATACACAAAAATACACTTAAAATGAATTAAGGACCTAAATGTGAGACCTGAAACCATAAAAATCTAGAAGAGAGCACAGGCAGTAATTTCTCTGACATTGGCCGCAACCACATTTTTTAAGATATGTTTCTTGAGGCAAGGGGAACAAAAAAAAAAAGTAAAAAAAAAATTTTGATGGGACTACATCAAAATAAAAAGCTTCTGCACAGTGAAGGAAACAACCAACAAAACTAAAAGGCAACCTGTTGAAGAAGAGAAAACATTCACGAAGGACCTATCTGATAAAGGGTTAGTATCCAAAGTATATAAATAACTTATATAACTCAACGCCAAAAACCCCACAAATAATCCAATGAAAAAATGGGAAGAAGGCATTAACAGACATTTCTCCAAAGAAGATATACAGATGGCCAACAGATGCATGAAAAGATGCTCAACATCACTCATCGTCAGGGAAATGCAAATCAAAACCACAATGAGATATCCCCTCCTACCTGTCAGAATGGCTAACATAAAAAACTCAAAAAGCAACAAGTGTTGGTGAGGATGTGGAGTAAAAGGAACCCTCATGCACTGTTGGTGGGCATGCAAACTGGTGCAGTCACTGTGTAAAATGACATGGAGTTTCCTCAAAAATCAAAAATAGAACTACACTATGATCCAGCAACTATGCTACTGAGTATTTACCCAAAGAATACAAAAACACTAATTTGAAGGGATATATGTGCAGTCCTATGTTTATTGCAGCATTGTTTATAGCAGCCAAATTATGGAAGCACCCCAAGTGTCCACCATTTGATGAATGAATAGAGAAGTGGATATATACAATAGGTATATACAATGGAATATTGTTCAGTCATAAAAAAGAGTGAAATTTTGCCATTTGCAACAATGTGGATAAATCTAGACAGTACAATGCTGAATGAAATAAGCCAGTCAGAAAAAAACAAATGCCACATAATTTCACTCATATGTGGAATTTAAGAAACAAAACAAATGAACAAATGAAGAAAAAGAGAGAGAGACCGAGAGAGACAAACCAAAAACTGAAAATAGTTCTTTTAACTACTGAGAACAAACTGATGGTTACCAGAGGGGAGGTGGGTGAGAGATGGGTGAAACAGGTAAAGGAGATTAAGAATAACTTTAAAAAAATGTAAACTCTATGCCAACGTTGGGCTTAAACTCACAACCTCATGATCAAGAGTTAGATGCTCTACTGACTGAGCCAGTCAGGCACTCCAGGAGTGTGCCTGTCGTGGTGTGCACTGAGTAATGTATAGAATTGTTGAATCATTATTGTACACCTGAAACTAGTACAACACTGTATGTTAACTGGAATTAAAATTTAAAAAAAGAGGCATCAATATAAACTCATTTTTGTAAAAGCCACTTGTGATAGGAATGTATATTGCCAGCATAAAAATATAAAATGCCTCTGAAATAAAAAAGACTTTTAAAATAACCATTTTTACTTTTTTAAATGTTTTTATTTATTTTTGAGAGAGAGAGACAGACTGTGAGTGGGGGAGGGGCAGAGAGAGAGGGAGACAGAATCCAAAACAGAATCCAGGCTCTGGGCTGTCAGCTCAGAGCCCAATGTGGGGCTCGAACCTATGAACCATGAGATCAGGACCCAAGTTGAAGTCAGATGCTTAACCGACTCAGCCACCAGGTGCCCCAATAAATAAACATTTTTAAAATTAGATTATGACTTTCTCAAAACTATAGCCAACTTTTATTCTGTGTTGTATCTCCATGATTTGGCACAGAATCTGGGACATAGTGGTTCTCAGTAATTGTTAGCTGAAGAGGCAAATAAAGGGACAAGGCAGACTGCAAACACAGTCTGGCCTTGTGGAAGTCAGAATAAGGCAGGGGGAGCAAATGGAGTCCCAGCCATTCAGGGGAATTCCCCAAACCCTTCCTATCCTTTTTTTTTTTTTTTATTTCTCTTTAACAGAAGGGTTTACAGGCTTAGCCCAGATCATTTGTTCAAACACTTGGTCAGTGTAGAGTCACTGCTGGGGTGCTTGGGTGGCTCAGTCAGTTAATCATATAACTCTCCGTTTTGGGTCAGGTCAGGATATTGCTGTTCATGAGATTGAGCCTCACATCAGGCTCCATGCTGACTGTGTGGAGCCTGCTTGAGATTCTCTTTCTGCCCCCTCTCTCTGCCCCACTCTCTCTCTATCTCTCAAAATAAATAAATAAACATTTTTTAAAAAACCTTGGAAGATTATCCATTCCACATTGCACTTTTAACTCAGGTTTCATGCTGACCTATTCTGATCTATCCCACAACCAATAAAGTTCCAGTTAGAAATTTGAATAATGGGTGGAAATGGAAAAACAAATTACTCACATTCCAAGGGCTTTTGCACATAGTAGGAATTAATTCACATTTCTCCATTGATTTATTTCCCTGGAATACATATGCTTTCTTGCAATACTTTGTACCTGGTAGTCCATTAAAAAAAGAGGGGAAATTTGTTTCTAAAACTTGAAAGAGAAGAACTATTGAAAGTTTAACTGCTTAAGAGATTTTTTGGTTTTGTATTTAATTTCTACAACTCTTTGCTGGTAGAGTTTAGTTTTGGCATCTGTATGGTATTTGACAGTCTCCAACTGACTTAAAATCTTTAGGCACAGTAAATGTTAGTCCCTGGATTGGAGGCTGTAGAATGGGTTAGTGAAATCCATTAAGGTTGGCTTATCCATTTTACAAAAAACAAATGTGGACACGCTCTTTTTAGATAGGATCAGTTGAGTTTAGTGGCTAATGGTATTGATATTGATATAGGCCCATGTTGACCAAGGTTTTAGCAATTTCTTAAATACTTTATCCTATCTTTGGGAGTGAAGTGCATTTCAGTGTTTTCCAGTTATGTTAATACATGTCTATGAACATAAAGGCAATTATAGATTATATGTGAGATAGGCTTTGGAATACCTGCCCTACACACTGAGTAATGCAGGTACTTCCACAGTTCACCTATATCTGGTTTACCTCTTATATACAAGTACATGGGAGAGTTGCATTTCTTTATCCCAGCATTTAGTCACGGAATGTCACTTGCTTTTGTCAACAAAATGTAGTGCCTGACTTTATAGCCTTTTGTTCACCTACCCAGCTATCATGGAAGTATGTTTCACTTGGTCCCTCCATCAGTCTTGGTCCCTGAATAACTGGGATGAGCAGAGCCACTCCTCTGAACTGTGCTGGGTGTGTGGACTTTTTGTAAGCTGAGATATTTAGGTTGTCTATTACTACAGCATAACGTAGCCAGTCCTGACTGGTAAAGAAAATGACTTGTTTATATACATAAAAGTACATATATGGGTAAAATGCATAGAGGTAGACAGGAAATAATAGGAATAATGAACATAGCAATGCATTAACTAAATTATTTTTTCCTTCTTTGTGAAGTCGAGCACAAAGATAGGCAACATTGTTCAGCTTCTCTCACAGGTAGGAGTTCTTTTAATGAAATGTGGAAAGAAGAGCTATCAGCCATTTCTAGGCCTGACTCATAGAACATCTCCCAAACAATTTCCTATATGTTGTTTCTTGTTTTCTGCTACCCAGATACAGAGAATTCAGGGAGGCCTCTGAGGCTCTGGGAAATGGTAGATGGAAGAAGCATAGGTCCCTAAGTGACTGCAGAGATTAGAGCTCTCACACTGCCCCATGATCCACAGTGGGCTGTGATTTGTGATTTGAGTGATAAAAAACAAACCCAAACTGTCTTTATTTGTTCAAGCCACAGAGATTTTGGAGTTGAAATTAGTAATTATTGGATATTTTAGTTTGAAATGAGCAATACTTGGGTACTTCCTTAAAATAAAAGATACCCATTTCAATCTGAAACCAGCATCATGATTTATGGTGAAATACAAATATCCTCACTAAAGTTGGGAACAAGACAAGGATGTCCACAATCATCATTATTAGTTAACATTGTTCTGGTGGTACTAGCCAATGCAATTAGATAAGAGAAAAAAATCATGGGTTTTAGCTTTACCAGAAAAATCATGGGAGGCAGGCCCATGAATAGGGAAACCCTAAAACCTCTGGAGATTTCAGGTTTCAGTGTTTGGTAAAGGGCATAAGATCCATTTAGAATAAATGGATCACATAAAAATGATGTTAGGACAATAGGGGAACATCTGAATAAAACTGGATCCCTGTCGTAAATATTAGCTCCATGTAAATTCTAGACCCGCTGAAGCTTTAATGTTAAACAAATGGAGCAATGAACATACTATTAGAGGACATGAATTTAAAAAATGATCTTTGAGTGGGAAAGGCCTTTCTAGTTATGGTACAACCCTCAGAAGTCATAAAACAAAGATTGTTAAATTCAAATATATATAAAAATTCTGAAAGCTCAAAAGTGAAAGCAGAAAATAAGAAAAATATTTAAAAACCATTTCATAAGCAAAGGGTTAATTTGAATCAATTAGAAGAAGTTTCAACAGTTTAATAGAAATATGGGAAAAATATATACATAGGCAGGTCTTAGAAAAGTAAATACAAATCAGTCTCGTTCACCAAGCTTTTTACTGTAGAAACTTCAGACTTATGCTAAAGTAGGCAGAACAGTACAATCAACTTCCCCTGCCTATATCCATCACCCAATTTCAACATTTATCATGGCCAGTCTTATTTTGTCATACCCCTCCATCCACTTCCTTCAGAAATACCATATTCTACCTATCAAAAAGGCAGAAATTTTAAAAAACATCAACACACTTTATTGCAATAAAAGTAAAAACAAAAAGTCTCATATATTGTTGGAAGGAATGTAAACCATTTATACTCTCTAGGGGGTACAATTTGTTTTTATCTATAAAAACAATAAACACTTTGACCCAGCAATTTTTTTATGCAACTGTACTTGCACATGTGCAAAATAACATGTCTACAAAGTCATTAATTATAATAGCCAATGATTGGAAATAACTTAAATTTCTAATCTTAAATCTTAAATAACTTAAATCTCTAATACTTTGTCGGTATTTTTTAAAAAAGGAGGAAATTGCACTGATATAGAGTGATCCCCAAGCTCTACTGGGAGGTGAAATGCAAAGTGCAGAACAGTGTGATAGTGTAAGCTCCCACTTGTACAAGAAAAAACAATTGGTAACTGTGAGTGCCTAGGGGGGTCTCCAGGGGGAAACTTGGTGGCTCAGGGATAAGGATAGGAGAGAAGTTCAATTTTCCTCTACATCTGCTTTTGAATTACATATCATTTCCAAACACTAACTATTCAAACACAACATTAAGTTAAAAATTAAAAAACAAAGTCTGGCAACCACCAAACTATATGTTTAAGCAAAGCACACCACTGGTCTCCTGTCAGCCGGCAAACAGACTGATGATGCCTTCTCTTTGGAAATTAAAAAAAAAATGGCTCATTTAAAAAATATTAATCTTTCAAATACAAAAGAAATTAGTGATCCCTGATCTTGGTTTGTAATTGTAGTTATAACTGTAAAGGACCATAATTCTGTAGAGAACATATACTTCAGCTAAGAAAAACAATAAAAATGAGAAAGTATTAACTTGTGTTCTGAGAAATAAAATATCCTGTGGAATGTACTGTGTGCCAGGATTCACACACACACACACACACACACACACACACACCCCACACACTCCTATCTTGGCAACTTGGTTCTCTTCCCAAGTAGAATGAAATAACACACGGATGCATATGAAAGCAAAGGCTGGCTTATAACATGTAGTTTTAGGTCCCTTAGCTGAGTCCTGGCACTTGAGAGGAGGCTCTGTTTGATCAAACACCATGTGTTCTGAACTGCATTTTATTTTACAGCTTTCCAAAGAGCTGTCCAAAATGCTCCCCACCCCCTTTCCACAGAGGAACCCCAGCCATCTCAGTGTGTGTTTCTCTCACCCAGCTGGCCCGACTGGAAGGCATGTGCTAGGTGCCAAGAGGCCCCTGGTCCCTCAAGAAGGGGAGTGATGTTGGAGGTGTTTTCTGCCTCATTCCATCATTGAGGATTGCTATTCACTGCCCCTCCCTGCACTCTCTTAAGAGTAGCCTGGCACCAGGATTGACTGACTTGCCTTTGCAAGTAGGGGGTTATGCTGTTTAAAATAGACTTTATACCTACATTTGTACAATTTTATAACTCTTATAAGAAACAACGAATCTACACAATTTAGTAGTACAAAATTTGTATACAGATAACCCAGCTGAGAACCCTGGAATGACACTGAAACTTACTGTAATCAATGTTTCAGCATTTGTGAAGCAATACTTACTTGTCCAAGTGCTAACTGACCAATACATTTTTGTTGAGCCCTTACCATGTGCAAGGCTTTGTTCTGGGTGCTAAGGATACAATGATAAGTAGAAAGACAAGATGCAGGCCCCCCTGAAACCAATAATCTAATGATGTAAGATTTATATTTTGTGTTAAACATTCAATCGAGCCTTGGAGTAGATACCATCCTGCTTGGATCAGCCACTCACACCAGTGGACCCAAACCACTCAGATTCCCATAGTGCTGGCAGATTCTTTCAGACCCATTAGTATTGGCAGCTGCCAGCCCTCAGCTGAGTGCCTCGTTGAGTACTGCCCTTGGCAGAAGAAAATGGCTTAGGTCCAAGGTCTCATCCCGTTCTGGGAGGCATCTGCATCTGATCAGGGATTGCCCAGGATGGGTACAAAGCAAAGACATGGCCCTCCCCCTAGCTCCTGGGACTCATGTTTTTTCTTGTGCTTTTTCTGCAAATGACCTAATTCTTTTGCTAAGAATTAAAGAACATAATGACTTTGCTCATTTCTTTTTTTAAATGTTTTTATTATTTTTGAGAGAGAGAAAGAGGGAGAAGAGAGAGCAGGGGGGTGGGGCGCAGCGAGGGAGACAGAGGATCTGAAGAGGCTCCAGGTTCTGCTCCATCAGTGCAGAGCTTAATGTGGGGCTCAAACCCACAAACCATGAGATCATGACCTGAGCCAAAGTCGGACACTTAACCAATTGAGCCACCCAGGCACCCTGACTTTGTTCGTTTCTTAATCTTACTCTTCTTTCTGTTTGGATGCACTATTTCCTTGAAATTTGTGGCCTAATTACAAATATGCCACAATTAGACTAATTGTTAGAATTTGGTGTCCTTTTTTCCAACCCTATTTGATACTTAAACCAGTATTTTAAAGGCGGTCTTCCAAACTAGAACCTTCTCTTGCCTTTAGAACCTTATAAATGAAAGTAAGATTTAAATTTATTTAAAATAAATGGTTCAAAAACAAGCAAACATGAGGTTCACTGGAGGAATTTAATTCATACTATCCCACTTTAAAATATTTCTAAGACGTGATCAAAGGTATCATTCATATGTGCTGTAATAGCTTTCTGTTTGTTGCAAATGACAGAAAACACTGCTGGAACTGGCTTTGACATAAACCAGTGGTTCTCAACTTGGGCTGATTTAGCCCCACTGGAGACATCTGGCAATGTCTGGAGACATTTTTGGTTGCCATAATTGAGAATGTGTATCCAGTGGGTAGAGGCCAGGGATGCTGCCCAACATCCTTCAATGCACAGGATGGCCCCACCACAAAGAATCATCTAGGCCAAATGTCAATAGAGCCAAGGTTGAGAATTCCCAATGTAAATGACAATGACATCTTTGGGCTTCATACCCTTATAGCCTATCCTTCAGAGGGAGAAAAGAATTTGCTTCTGGTAACCCCCTCTGAAGGGAGAGAACGTTCTTGTTTCCTATAGGTTCCAGCAAACAGATGTCTTAGCCTTACAGCCTCAGGTGTTTTTGCTCTCTGTGGCCATGAGCCAGAGTGGGACACATCATTGGGTTAACTCAGGGCCTGATACTGGAGCTTGGGATGGAGTGGAGGAGTCCCCAGAAGGAAACTGATGTATTGCTTCATCAAAAGAAAAGTGAATGTACAGGTAGTAGCAGGAATGGGGGAGTAAGATGTCTCTTCTACTGATTCTGCCAACTAAAGACCAGGACCTAGATGCAGGTACTCAGTAATGTGTATTTTGGGTATTTTCTTTACCTAATCAGTGAAATATGGTTAAAGAAAGTGAAAGCCATGCTTCCCCACTGGAATCAGATTGCTTTTGCACCACCAAAATATGCTTCTCTGCTAAGCAGTCTGGGACATGGGGATGTGGGGTCTAAAGCAATTCTGAGCCCATACAGTTCATCTCATTGGAACCAGGAGTCCTTTTGTAGAACCCAAGTTCTGTATGTGTATGTGTTTGGGTATGTGTGTGTGTACATATGTATTGGGGTGGCTCAGGATGATGTGGGAGCCAGAGAGACATGGAGAATTGGTGCTCTAAATCTGGTCAGAACACTGTTGTTCACAAATATAGCCCTACCCTGTTGGGTTCTGTTTGGATGTGACCTGCTGTGCTTAGTGGAATGAATGTAAGTGGGAGTGATACCTGCTACTTTTGGGTAGTAGCTTTGGCAGTCAGCACATGGTTCTCTGTGTTCTCTTTCCCTCAGCTCCAGTGACAGCCATGCTCAAGGTAGAACCTGCTCCATTAGCCTGGGTCCCCAAGGGGTCAAGAACATGGCTAGAGTAACCTGAAATGGTCATGTATTGTGATCAAGTGAAAAATCTCTGATGGAGTAAGTCCCTGGGATTCTGGAGTTATTTGTTATCCTAGCATACTATGGTTAATTTTGACTGATCCAAAGACCCTTGGAACTTTTAAATTTACAAGATTTGGATCCCTGGAGTACAAGGCTGAGAGTGAAGTAAGTCAGACAGTATTTTGGTAACTATCCCATTGGTCTATGGTTACTCACTGTGGAGCTAAAGTGTGCTGGGAGATTTACAATGATGAAGCTATGGTGGTATTGGGTCCCACGATCCTACACATCCTGGGGACAAGAGTGAGGGGGAGACTGGTGGGTATTGGGGAGTACAGTGTGGGAGGTACTCAGAGGTTTGTAATCTGATTTCTATGTAGATTTTTTCCTATTGTGAAAAAATGAAGTAAGGATTTGTAGGATCTTTTATATGAGATAAAATTAGGTCCAGATGCTTTTAGTGGTCAATTCTTCCAAACATTTAAGGACGAAACAATAATTATGTTACAGAAACTTTTCCAGAACATAGGAAAAAAGGGAACGCTTTTTCTTTTTACATGCCAGTCCACTTTGAATATCAATATCTGAAAAGGACATTGTAAGAACGGAAATTATCAGATGCTAAGTTTTCTAAGAAAATATTAGCAAACTGAATCTAGTGATATATAAAAAGGATAATACTCATGCTCAAGTGTGGTTTATTCCAGGAATCAGAGTGGTTTAACATTTGAGACTCAATCAACGTAATTCATCAGATTACTAGAAAAAAGAGGAAACCATATGACCATCTTGATGGATGAAGAAAAAAAATTGGACTAAATTCAACACTCCTTCATGATAAAACTCTCAGCAAACTAGGAATGGAAAGAAATTTTCCTAATCTGATTAAGAATATTTACAAAAAACCCACAGCAGCAAAATCATACTCGATGGTGAAACATGGAACACTTTGGGGAAGCTGAGGCCTTAACCAAGCTGGCTTCAGACTCATTCCAGAGTCTCCCCAAATGCTTGTTTGCTTGAGGCACATGTGCGTGTATGTGCCTGTGTGTCCACCTACATATATATCAGCTTCATAAACTTCATAACACTTTCTTTCCAAAAAGACCCTAAAGCCTGAAGGTTTTCTCACTTTTGTGTTGACTGAAAGACTGTTTAAAATGTTGAAACCTGATGAAACAAAACCAAACAGGCCAAAAAGACCAGATATCTGATCAAGACTCTGTGTATTGTGAAGCTGTTGTTGTAGAATATAATATTAATTTCATCTGGATGAGTGGTTCTCAATCTTGAGAAATGTATCTTTTAAAAAAATTTTTAAAAATGTTTCTTTATTTTTGAGAGAGAGAGAGAGAGAGGCAGAGTGCAAGCAATAGAGGGGCAGAGAGAGAGGGAGACAGAATCTGGAGCAGGCTCCAGGCTCTGAGCTGTCAGCACAGAGCCCGACATGGAGCTTGAACTCACCAACTGCGAGAGCAGGACGTGAGTGGAAGTCAGACGCTTAACCGACTGAGCCACTACCCCCAGGCACGTGTCTTTTAAAGAAAAAAATATTTTTCACAGAATCTCCCAGTTTATAAAGTATCTTTGTTTTAATACTTAGTTTGTATAGTCCTAAAACTATGTATAAACTTTCTCATAAATTCTGCAAGTACATTATAATATTTCATAAATTTATAATGATTTACACATTAATCAATTCTATAAGTGATTCTATACCAAATCATTGCTTTCAATGTGAATATGGTATTGACAGCTAAGGCTGAGTTTTTCCACTTTTAATCTGGTGATCATTGCATTACCTTCTATTCTTCCATCATTTCTCCCTACTCAAACTACTGGCAAGTTTCCCTGTAATGTTCTGCTATGTTGTCTGGCCTTCACTTGGCTCCATGCGTCATTTAGATCAGGTGTAAGACAAACACCACCCACAAACTGTTTTGGTAAATACAGTTTTTTTGGATCCCAGTCCTGCCCATTTATTTATTATGTGTGTTTATGACTGCTTTTGTACTGTATCAACCAAACTGAGCAAATGCAACAGAAATAGAAAGGCCTGCAAGACCTAACATATTTTATACCTTGGCCCTTTACAGAAAAAGTGTGCACACTCCTGGGGCACCTGGATGGCTCAGTTGGTTAAGCACCTAACTCTTGGTTTTGGCTCAGGTCATGATCTCGTGGTTCGTAGGATCAAGCCTGGTGTCAGGCTTTACACTGACAGTGAGGAGCCTGCTTGGGATTTTCTTCCTCCCTCTTTGTCCCTCTCCCACCGTGCTCTTTCTCTCTCAAAATAAGTTAATAAACATTTTTTCCAAAATTTTGCATACCCCTGATTTACATGATAAATCTGTTACTTTAATAGCTTGTTGAAATGTGGCACTTTTTGCCATTAATGCCCTCATAAAGCCTAATGCAGAAGTGGACATTGTATCAAGAGGTGATACTAAGCTATGGCTGGCAGGAATTCAAATAATTCAGAATATATGTGCAGATTATTGTTTCTGGGGTAATTTAGACACTATCAGATGCTAGATGTATAGCACTGGCATTAAATTGGAACAATGTGTTGGCTAAGGCAAACTCATTTATGATTTATCCAATTTGCACACTGATGTTACACAAAGGTGATTTTTTGGTCTGTGTGAAACATGGGCATTATTTAACAAACTTTTATTGAAAATCTAGTAGGAAACCAAAAAAGAATCAGACACAATTCTTGACTCAAAGTTGTGTGGAGCTAGGGCTTAGAGGTCTACTTTATTTCAACACTTGGAATTCAAAGTGTCCCTAACACACAATGAACCAGCTTTTCATGGGAATCTTATATTTATGGCCAATGCAAATGGCAGCTAGTTTGGCTTATCTTCAATGCTCCTACATTTCTATTGAAAACTACTGTTGATCCTTGAGCAACGTGGGTTTGAACTGCATGAGTTCATTTATGGGCAGATTGTTTTATCAATAAAAACAGTACAGTACTGCAAATGCACAGTAGATAACACATACAACATACAAAATAGGTGGCTATTGACAATGCTATTTGTAAGGCTTCTGGTCAGCAATAGATTATTAGTAAAGTTTTGGCAGAGTCAAAGTCATATGTGGATTTTTTTATTGAGCTGGAGCTCGGTGCCCCTGACCCCCATGTTATTCAAGGGTTAATTGTACTTTACTGGAAGAAAGTGGTCAAGAAAACAGGGCTCAAGAAAAAGAAGGTGTTTTCTTTCTGTAGTTTGAAAAGAGGTACTTTGAATACAGTGTCTGAATCTTGAAAGGGTATGTATCCATCCGTCTTCCCATCTACCAAATATTCGCTGAGAATTTCTATGTGCCAAGCTTTCTTCTACGCACTGGGGAGACAGCTGTGAATGGAAAGATGTGCTTCCTAACCTCAGATAACTTCCAGCCTAGCACAGCACATGACTTTATGCGAGTGTGGGGAGATACACCCAAGCACCATGGGATGCTGCAAGAGGGGGAAAGTAGGTTAAATCAGGGGACAGGAAAAGCATAGTGAAAAAAATCAGATTCGAGCTGAGAGCTTTAGTATTGCAGGAGTTAGATAAACCAAAAGGATAGGAGGAAATTTGCAGGCAGGATATAGAGCCTGTGGCCAGGTATGTTATTGGAAACTTTTGAGGAATAAAAAAATGAAGATATCTATGGATATGATGATCATATGTCACTGAGATATTTACAAACCCTGCCTTTCAGCTTTTTCTTGTTTGGCCTGAGGTCCATGTCAAAAAATTTAGACATCGTCTTTGTGATAGCTTATTGCTTGAGGTAGATTGACATTCAATTCTACATCTTTTTTTTTTTTTTTCAAGCCAGCACAGGAGGAAGTTACACTTTCCCACCCACCTAGTTTCCACATAATCTCAAAAGTAATAAAACAGACAGACCAGTCTGTATTTGCCAAACTCTCTTATGCTCTGAGCTTGTAATGTATTGGCCTCTTTCTCTTTCCCTCAAAGAAGGAAACTTTGCTCTCATATTTCTTTCTATGAGCAAGACAAATGCACACACCCACATATTTCATACGAGTTTTAAAATACCTAATTTCAAGTTCGAGAATGCTCCTTCATGATACTTTCTTTCTCTGCTTTCCTCCGGTCAGTTAGACAACAGATGCCCTCAAATGACAGTGGAAAGGGTACCTTATACTGCAAAAGATCTATTTTAAAGGAGGTACTTTATGAGTGAGGTCTGCTTGGACAGACCCTACTTAATGCCTGTGTGTCTTCACTCATAACAAACCATGCACAGCCTCTATTCTGGACCTGGCACAAAAAGTTGCTGAGGTGGGTATGTGCAAACAGATTCACTTAAAAGCACCTCTTTAAATGAAGTCTGTGGTAAAGGCCCGCTCTTGCCCCCTTGATAAAACAGTCCGAGCCCACTTGCTCTCTATCACGTGTACACTCATATTCTTGACGGGTGCATGAGCATGCTTTCAGTCCCCAGCCTGGTTCTCTGCAAAACTGCTAAGGCCCCTTGGGCAAGTCATTTTATACATTTAGGCCCCAGGTTCTCATCTGTAAATGAGGTGTTTGCACCAGATGACCGCTAAAGTCACTTCTAGCTGGAACATTCTGTGAATGAATCTATTGAACATGTTTAAACTCCCTAGAGTGATGGAATGGAGGTTGGAAGTTTCTTTAGCATACCATTTTATGGGGAAACTAGCATAATCACAAAAGCCCTGACATTGCTTGCTACTGTCATTTATGCCAGTCAACTGTTTGGTAATACTCATAATTTGATTTGGCTTCATTTCAAGGAAAATTGGGATCGAGGGCAAGCTGTGAATTTGGGTGCAGTGTCTAGAAGATGACATCCCGTGGTTGTGTCCCCCCCCCCCAACCCCCAAAGCTCTTATCTGAAAGATCACTGTTCCAGAACACCTGGGGCTCCTTTACACAAGCATCATGTTATTCTCATTAAGTGCAAGAACATGCAACAATTATGTAAAAGTGTGCATGTGGGGAAAATCCAACACAGTTCACAAGGGAATGGATATACAAAGCCAGCTTTGAACCTGCAAACTCAGGCTGGCCGACATGCCACAGGTGAGAACGTGCTAGCGAGGGAGTGTCGACAGTGCTGGAGCCATTAATTCACTTATCCTCAGGTACAGTCGGCAATTGTTCTGGGTTTCCGGTGCTTCCAGAGCAGTCCTCCTCTTTGGCACGTGCAGGCAATGCTGGCCAAAACTTGTCTCCTTTGCTCACTCCCGGGTTTCTGTCTGAAATCTTTTTTCTTTCTTTCTTTCTTTCTTTCTTTCTTTCTTTCTTTCTTTCTTTCTTCCTTTACCTTGCCATTTTATCCCCCTTCCTTTCCTACTTTTCCTTTCTTCTGAACTTCTTTTTCTTTTGTTCCAAGGCAATAAACACGGACAAATTAGAAAGAGTAGTAAAAAAAAAAAAAAAAAAGACGTGCTAATTTCATATTTGATAGTCACTGACATAGCCAGTATAATATAAAATGCAGAAAAACCAGTTGGCAACCTTTAGTTGATTTATATACTTTTATTGCTCTCCCAAGTGTATGCCCAAAGGGTGTATGGGTATCTTCTCCCTGTCTTATGTAATAAGTCTAAGGCTTTGGCCTTGGCAGTGACCATAGAAGATGGCATAAAAATGAGTTACTAGTTTTTTGTTTAGGGTAGAAATCCCTCCTGTTTGTGCCAAGGGCATCTGTCTCTTCTTATAGACACATACCACACTTGCACATGTATACCTCATACACACACAGGCACACACATGAACACACTCACCTACCCAACACACACGCATGCCTAATGTACACAACACTCCCCCAACATATCACAACACAACACAACACAACACATCACTCCACCCAACATACACACCATATGCATGTACACACGCGCACACACATGCACACATGCTGCACAAATCTTCTCCACACCCAACACACACATACACACTATACACATTGTGCCCACATACCCCAGAGCCAACACACACATGCACACACACACCCTGCCTACACGTACACACCTGGTGTGAGCATTCCCACAACTGGATGGAGAGAAGCAGGCATCTGCAGACAGACACAGCCGGGATCAGGATAAGAAGCTGAAGAACAGTGAGGTGACAGGGCAGCAGGAAGGGTCGTGGGCTTAAGGAGCAGGAGGCTCCCTTCAAACGGAGTTTTCCCAAGCCGCCTTTTCCATATTCTAAAGCTTGATAGCTTTTACACTGATGAAAAGAGTGCATATTTGCCAGGAATCTTTTATTTAACTATTTCCTTGGTTTCAAGATCTTATAATTTTAAACAAAGAAAAACATGCCCCCTTTCCTCCCAATCCATGTACATGCTGGCTGATGGCTGCTATCATGTGGTGGGGCACGGACTTATGTTTCAGGGTTTGTAACAAGGCAGGAAGGAGACTTTCTTCTCTACCCAGCTGAGAACACCTTCCTTTCTAGGACCAACTTGTCTTCTGGCCACACTAATAAAAGAAAGAAGCCCAAGTGAGAAAGCCAATGTCCTCAACAACAGGTCAATGAGCAGTTTATTGAGATGCCCTCCAGAGGCTCCTCCCCACCGCCCACCCTCCTTGCCAAGACTGAGAAGTATGTTTCAAGAATTACCATGGTAATGATAATTTACGAGCATGAGTCACTCTTCTGTTTTTCAGGGAGCACTCACTCTGCCATCTCTTTTCACACATTTCCACTGGCTGTGGTTTGGCTGCCAGGTGCAATGTGGCAGCAACTTACTTGAAAACGTTTCACAAAAAGCCAGATTCCCCAACCCTGGCTTACCTGTGGACCACATATATGGCTGTAATTGCAAACAGCTGCCCACCCACCAAGTAAAAGTAAGAGAGGTCATTTTAAAAATTGTTAAAAATAGCAAGCACTTGGGAGCAGCCAGTTCATTTGTTGATTCAAAAATGTTTGCCACCAAGAGCAGTGTTCTGAGCATATACCCGTTAACAAGTCAAAGAAGGGGCATTCAGGGCTAGCTGAATGGTTAACCTCAGAAATTAATAATAGTCATCATAGCTTATATTTATTTTACCATGTATGGCACTTCTGCTCTAAGCATCATATGTGTACTAACTTAGTGAATCATCATACCCCTATGAGGTAAGTACTGTCCTGTTTCACGGAAGAAGTCACCTCCTGATAATTTTTCTGAGAGATGGTTGGCCCTGGTCAAATTGATGGAGGGCCCTGTTCTTGTGTTGTAACTGGTTCTGTAAGACCAGAATTCTATAAAGAATGTTCCTCAACTAGTCTCGTGTGGTGCTCTAAAAAATAAAAGGGAAGTAAGGAAGGAAAGAAGAAAAGAAATAGGGAAAGGGGGAAGGAATCGGGAAAAGAAAGAAGGGAGAAAAAAACAAGGAGGGAGAGAGAGAGAGAGAGAGAGACAGAGAGAGGGAGGAGGAAGGAAGGAAGACAGGGACGGTCTTGGTTTCAGTACTGTTACACAGAGTTGTAACTGGGTACTTCTCAGAGGAGGTACACATATGCTTTTCCCAGGCTTGACCCCGGATCCATTATTTCCAGAACTGGTCTTGTCAGCCTATATTAGAGTTGAGAGTTTTCAACAATGCCCTCTGAAGAAGGCCTCTTTTAAATGGACATATCCTAGGGGTCTTAACACATTTGAGATAACTAGTTCCTTGAATATTTTGCTTTACAACACTGGTACATAAGACAGTTGTATAAGATTGTTCCTCCCTTCTTGAAATATTTATTGAGCACTTCCTATATGCTAGGAGAAGTATATACCTTTGGGGAAGATATACTTAAAAATTTTTAATGTTTATTTATTTTTGAGAGAGAGAAAGGGGGGAGGCAAGGGGCAGAGAGAGAGAGACAGGCAGACAGACAGACTCCGAAGCAAGCTCCAGGCTTTGATCTGTCAGCATAGAGCCCGATGTGGAGCTCAAACCCATGGACCACGAGATCATGACCTGAGCCAAAGTCAGATGCTCAACCAACTGAGCCACCCAGGTGCCACCCCCGGGAAGGTATACTTTAATAAAGTTTTTGAGCATGTGGAGGTGCTGAAAAGTGGGCAAAGTTATGAAAGAAAAATGTAAAGACTTTCTGGATCTTAGTGGATTTTTGTAAACAGGTGCAAACTAACCAACAATTTAATAAACTATAAATCTTTGTCAACCCTAGAAAGAGTTGGTATCACCAAGATATACAAAATTTCATATAAAAACATTTTAAATATTCAAGGCTGAAATTATCATTGCTTGTTAAAATAAATTATTGATGATGATGATGATAACTAAAAGCAAAAGATAGGTATAAATATATAATTTCATTTCCCCAGCTGCTCTCTGAAGTAGGAGAGGTAGTAAACTCATTTGAAAAGGGACCTGTCACAAACCTATTTATAATGAGAAGCACATTTGGCAGGACCTGTAGTATGTTAAAGAAGCACTGCAAAATCACCATATACAATTTGTGTGTGTAGAATTATAGCTTTCCGGGGCATCTAGGTGGCTCAGTCGGTTAAGCATCTGACTTCGGCTCAGGTCATGATCTCGCGGTTTGTGAGTTGGAGCCCCGTGTCGGGCTCTGTGCTGACAGCTCAGAGCCTGGAGCCTGCTTTGGATTCTGTGTCTCCTTCTCTCTCTGCCTCTCCCCTGCTCATGCTTTGTCTCTCTCTGTCTCAAAAATAAATAAAACATTAAAAAATAGAAAAAAAAAGAATTGTAGCTTTTCTACTACATTTTCTCAATGCCATGTGATGTTTTGACGTGTGATGCACAGGTACACATACATAGAGCCCAATGGGTACAAGGTGTCCAATCCCATCTCATTCCTCTTTGTTGACATACATCATTGTACTGACGCTAATTTGACTGGGTTATTTGAGATAGCTGCATTCAATCTCAATTGAACTTTATGCCTCAGGATGTGCATTGGAGATGGATTTTAGGAATCAAGGCAGGAAGATGTTATGGAGACTCAATTGCATGTCCCGTAGTGCTCCCTGTAATAAACAAAAAGCTGCCTCATGCAACTAACTCCTAACTAAATTATTCTGAGTTGTGTTAGAATCAATGGATTGATGTGAACTTACTTACAATGTCATAGATATAAAGAAGGTATAGTCATGGAGGAGGCAAGGTGTCAATCTCTCCCCTTCCCCACCCCTACCCCATCTGGTGATGTAAAAAATAAATTTGTGTTTAAATGTTTACAACATAATTTATGACCCTGCCTTCATGACTACCATAGCTCAATAAAAGACAGACATTAAGCAAGTATTACAATCAATTCATTGATAAACTGTCATTGTAAAGGCACAGAGTACTAAGTGAATAACATGTTGAGCATCCTGTGGCTCTTCCCCATGCTAAAGCCTAAAGATGCACCTAAGATGCAACATATTCTACCGTAAGTTGTTATAGTACTGGACAAATGACAGAGAGAGTGAGCAGAATTGGGAACTCCTTATAGCTGTGTTTTCTTTTCCAGTATCTAAGGTCTAGGTATTAAATTCTAGTCTTGTTGAGAATTCTGTCCTCTCACTGGCTTGATTGGTAATAATGTTACCTTACTCACTGTGATGTCCCTTGAGCCTACTGTGTCTGGCACATAGTGTGCCCTTAGAATGCTACTTGAATAAAGGAATAAATGGAAGAATGACCATGTGAATCCACACTTTCATGCTTCTTAGCTGTGCTGAAGTAAAGCAGGCAGGCTCCATCAAGGAAAAACTAACTATGGTCAAAGGGAGGGAGGGGTAGGACCAGGAAAGTGCCCAGGCAAGTAGAAAGAACTCCCTGTCTCTATGCATATGCTTCCCCTGGCCAAGTGCCCTTCCTGCACTCTGGGTAATGTACATATGTTCTGGCCATGCTCTGTTGAACTCAAATTATAGTATTCTGTTCCTCTCTCCAAACACAGAGCCAATATGAATGGTTTTCCCAATAGCTTTAGTCAGTGGAAAGACTGAGCAATGTAACCCAGCCTGTGGCCAGTGAAACTTCAGGACAAGCAAATCAAATAGATAAAGCCCAGATTTTGTCTACATGGCAGAAATACATGAGGATGTACATATCCTACACATATGTATATGTCTCCCTCTGTGACTGGTTGAATTGTGTTAAGGAATCATTAAAGTCATAGCTGATGGAGTAAAGAGAGTACACACACACACACACACACACACACACAGAGTCAAAAGGTGGTGACTGGATGATATTTCTCTTTGGGTAAGAAAAAGCTCCTAATTTCGCTAATTTTTTTCAGCATCAAAAATATTGAGTAATTATACATAAATAGATATGTCTATTTAATTTTGGTAGAAAACATTTCCCTAAATTAAAGTAGAAGTTGATATTAAAATGTTTTGAATAAGGAAATAATTCTTTGGACACTGCAGTTTCCAAAACCAAGATAAAAATGTCACTAAGGAAAGTAATCCAATTGGATCAGTAAAGTGGCCACTACCTAATTACTACTGATCCTTTCAGAAAGGACATTTAATCTTTAGATGATTATTCTAAATTTGACATCTGATTCCTTGCTGAAGTCATAGGCTTACTGCCTCTGGTTCCCTACTATTCTTTCTCTTAGAAATAAAAGTACTAATTCTCTGAAGGAGTACATTGTATTGAAATTAACCAGGCATAAAGAACCCAAGAGTTACTGTCTTTGATCAGAGCACAGAATATTGCTTTATGCTAAAATGAGAAGTTTAAGATGTCTTTACTTATGTGAATTAAGAAATGAGAGCTGTGTTGAATATCATAACATAAATAAAAAGACATTCTTGGATCATATTGGGAATGCCTTGTTGCAGGCAAATGTCCAGTGCCAGAAAAATGAAGATAGATTGAATGGTCCAGGAAATGAGCCAGCACTGGGCTGATGAAGGACAATGTTAGCCACCCTAATGTGATCCTGGCCTACTTCTCCCTGACATCCTCCCCACCCTTCCCCCATTCTGGTGCTTTAAGAAAGAGACCTATTTTAACATGTGGCCAGTCTCTTATTTAGTTCCTGGCTTCCTAAATTTTGTTTTTTCCCCCCACAAAACCATTATCCCAATTACTTCTGTCTGTCCTGACTAGTCAGGGGTAGATAATTGAGGCTGCATATAAACCTTTCTCTCTTGCATCCTACTCAAACATCTATCCACACAACAGGGCAGCAACATCTCATTACATAGAGTGGAATGTCGGGAAACCAGGTACTGGTTGTCAAGACAGCCTTGTCTAGGAAGTGACTAGCAGCCCAAGTCTGAATTACTGTTGGCAAACTTTGCAAGACCGTTCTGTTCCAGGAATAGGGAGATGATGACCATGAAACTTGGAAAAATTGGTTTGGGGCAAATGATATGATACATGATACATTTTCCTGCTATGGAGAATGGCATGAACAGAGGAGGGAAAGGTAATCCAAGTGGTCTTTGGTTAAGAATGTGTTAGGCTCTGCAAGTCTGCTAAGGTATGCGCTCAGGGTCTAAAATTCACATGCATATGGCAGATGTTTCAATTTCTGTATTCATTTCAGGAATGTGAGATCGAAAACAAAACTGCTTAGAAATTATCTTTGCAATTTTATGGTAGGAATACTTACTATGCTGTGACATTTTATGGGAAATTTTTTTTTAATATGTGAATGTAAAACTTAGAGAAAAAGAATCCTTAAGTTCTTTTGCCCCAAAATAATTTCTTTTTCTTTCTTTCTTACCAGTTTGGTTTTTATCATCATTATTTTACTTTTCTTTTAGTTTTGACAATTGGCATTGTGAACTCCTGGGTAAAGAGGTTTCTGTTTAAAATTATAAAATATCTCAAAGTAGTAATTTCACACCCATCTAACCCACACTCAGATTAATCTACTATTTCCAATCAGGACTTTACTTGGGCTAGCTTTTTTGCATCAGTTTTCTTCCATATGTTCGGTTGTCTAGAGCCCATCAAAATGCTTTTCAAACATGGATAGTTGCTGCTTCATTATCAGTTGCTAGATGCCTTCAACTTCGGCCTCATGCAGGACTCTAATTGATATGAATTGTAATTTACATATCCTTGATGAATAAATTCTCTTTTCACACACTAATGCCTATTTTTCCAAATAAAAAGCTTATTTTTTACATGCGTCTATATCATAAACATTTCTTCAGTAAGACTCCTGTTTGCAATGATATGTTCAGCATGGTTTCTGTTCATTCCTGATTCTCAAAGAACTCAACCATGCAAATACCAGGTCCTAGACTTATCAGCCAGACAGGCTATGTGCTAATCTTTCTGCTATCTGAAGAGGGCAAGCACAAATTTCATCTTCTGAAATATGTAGGTCATAGAGGTGATTTTGAAAAGAGATTCAGATAGAAGTAAATGTTAATGTTATCTCTACTTTTGTGTATGTTTGAACATTTTCACATTAAAAAGTTTTAAAATGGGGCGCCTGGGTGGCTCAGTAGGTTAAGCGTCTGACTTCAGCTCAGGTCATGATCTAACACTCTGTGAGTTCGAGCCCCACGTGGAGCTCTGTGCTGACCGCTGAAAGCCTGGAGCCCATTTCAGATTCTGTGTCTCCCCCTCTCTCTGACCATCCCCTGCTCATGCTCTGTCTCCCTCTGTCTCAAAAATAAATAAAAACATTTTTAAAAAAGTTTTAAAATGTCTTCACAGTCCCATATATAATTAATCCTCATTATTTGCTATTCTATATTTGTGAATTCACCTACTAGGTAAAATATATTTGTAATCCCCAAATCAAAACTTACAGGGCTTTTGTGGTCGTTCATGGACATGCACAGAGCATCAAAAAATTTGAGTCAACCGGTGGACACGGTCCCAGGTGACGTTAAACAAGATGATGCTCTGCCTCCTTGGTTCAGTTCTCATCCTGTAAACAAGTGTCCTTTTCATGGTCTATTTAGTGCCCCAGTTTCTGCATTTTTGTGCTTTTTAATAGTGATTTTGCTATTTAAAGTGATTTCCAAGCAGAGTGCTGAAATATTATCTAGTCTTCCTAAGTGCAAGAAGGCTGTGATGTGTGTGCCTCAAGGAGAAAATACATATGTTAGAGGCACTTCATTCAGGCACGAATTATAATGCTGTCCAAGATGAGTTTAATGGTAATAAATCAACACTACACATTAAAGGTGTCTTTAAACAGCAATGCATGTAAAAGAACATCCTGTGTTGATCTGTCAATAAAAATGTGACCAGAGGCTTGAAAGGAACCCAACCCTGGATTTCCCCCAGGAGCATTGGTTCAGTATTGGCTAATTCAGTGAACTGCAATGAATAAGAATCAACTGTATTTGCATATAAATATAATTCATTTGCATCTAAGTAGCACCAGAAAGAGCTGTTTGGGTCTGTCAGCATAGAAAACCACTCTGAGATGTTTGGCTATGTATGCATATCATGCAAGTTAGGCTGCTAATTGTCCTACCTCCTATTTTCTTGGTCCATTGTAGACATCACCTGATTCTGTTCCTTAGATTGGACTGTTATCCACGATGTTATTCAAATACTATTGTTGTTGTTGTTGTTGTTATAATTATTATTATTTTATTATAATTATTATTTTCTTTTTGTTTTGGTAATTGTCTTGTGAACTCCCAGGTAAAGAGGTTCTGTTTAAAATTATGATTTTAGTAAAAGCTGACAGGTATATCTTCATTGCTCCTTTGTGAATATTTCAGTGTCTGATAGGCTACACTATCTACAAGATCAGGAAACATTGAGCCCTCCCGTACTGGTAAGATCTTATTTATTCCCCAGACCTGACATGGCACCTGGCACCTAGTAGGTGCCTGATTGGGTGAATGGGTTTCTAATTAAATGTAGAGTTGTAACATGTATTAATTTAAAAACCTTACAAAATAGGTAGTGACTTATGTTTAATGTAACAGCTGGGAAACGATGCCCTTAGGGCAGAAGCTGTCTTAGATGTTTAGAGACTTAGTATTGGTTACAGAACCTATAAAAGGCACAAAAATTTACCATAAATGTCTATAAAACACACATATTTCTTGTGATAAATAATAGCGCCTATGTATTTTATTGGCTTGGCAACTGACAGCAGTAACTGTAAATAAACAACTGAGGTAAACTTTATTGGTTAGACACAGAATAGTAAAATATTGCCCAGGGGACAGAAAAGCAAATTTAAATGATGATATCCTGGCTTGGGAATGATCTCACAATTAAGGTAACTTCTATCAAGAGGGCAATATTTTCCAGCTGTTCTCTGCAACCTCTACCATTGACATTATACTTTTTATTTTTGTTGAGTAATAGCAGCAACTCATTCCAAGCATTATAGTTTGTTCTGCATTTGGGCATTTATGCTTCTCAAGAGCTGATTTCTTTTTAATCCAGGCAGTTGAGCAGGATATAAATGTCATTTTAATAATAGGAACTGAAAATTTAATAATATGGTATTAATCTGTAAGTATAAGTGAATAATGCTAGTCCTCACTCACTTTACTTCCTACATAATTCTGGCCTATTAATGGAATTTTTATTCAAGGGAATGCTGTGTTGCAAGATTTTTTTTTGTAAGTAAAGAAGTTTTCAACAAATGCAAAGGAAAAAATAAAGATAAATATTGAAATACTTATATGGATTGTTGGAGATATCTATATAAATACATACATTAAATTGCTTGAAATGTCCAGGAAACAGCAACAACAGGAAAGTTAAAGGTGATTTTTCACTTGGAGCATTTCCTTACTTTTTCAACTATGTGAGGCATATATGTATCGTATATATATCTCAAAGAGAATGTTTGAAAAGCCAAAGGGTATTTGTGTCAAGTGAAAAGTAAAATGAAGCAGAAGATCTTCCTACTGAACAGATGAGGCCGATGCTAGCTCCCCTGCATGAGAACAGTCACTGAGGGTTTGGGTTCACACCTGTGTGAATGTTGCTAAGGAGATGTTATATAATGGCTTAAATTAATTCTTTAAAAAATAATAATGATAACTCCCTATGTTTTATTGTGGCACAATGATGGAAACATGGCTAATTTATGGCAATAAAAAACACTATGAGCTATTTTGTAGTCTGAGTCACAGAATGGTCACTAAAATGAAGAAAACAAAATGCTTTAAATGAAGAGATGTTTAAACTGAGAAAATATACTTATTATACCTAACTACTGTATATTTAAATTTGAAGTATATTTTCTTGCTCAAAACTTCTTTTCTTTGGCTTTTCTAGTCCTTTTTATATTTCTCCCTTTTTTTTCTGGGCATGCTGCCTTATGCCATTTGGGTCACTTTTTGATGTTTTCATGGACAGCCGTGCAACAACTGTCAGCCCTGACCAATCTGGGATGCAAAGAAAATCAAAAGTTTTCTTTTAGTTGTTTGCATTTTGGAAATTAAACAGAAATAAACCCCAGTCTTCCTCTTCCACTGGCCCAAACAAAACACTTTATTTATTTATTTTTTTTTATGGAGTTCTTTCAGCACTGAGGAATGAAAGATTAAAGAAATGGGATACTCTTAAAAAATCTTTTTTCCATAGACATGCTTTATATGACAGTCTATGGTCTCTGGAAACTGATGGTCTTGGGGCTGTGGGCACAGGGACTATTTCTTGGCTGTATTCACCTAGCAGTGTCCAGAACATTGCCGGCTCACAGGTGATGGGCTCTTGTGCCACCAGCCTCTGGGAGGCCAAGAGGAAGTCCACACAGTATTTTTATTATAGGACTGTCCTTCTTAAAACATAGTCTGAGGAGCCTGTGGTTTGAATTATAGAGTGTCTCAGGAGAACTTCTGGCATCTGGTTTGACAATCATCTTTTTAAAAAATGTAGTCTCTTGTGAGCTTGTGATCCAAAATGATATGGTGAAACTAATGCTAGAGACTCATAGTTGCTTCAGTTATAACTGTTATTGCAACTAAGTTAAGAGAATAAATGAGCCTGGACACTAGATGGGATTTAATAAATGTAATAGAAAATGGAAGCCCCACCTATTGTCTACTGCCTAATTCCCAGACCCTGTGAACCTGTGAATGTGAACTTATTTGGAAAAAGCATCTTTGCAGATGTCATTTGAGTTAAGGATCTCAAGATATGAGGATCATCCTGGATTATCTGGTAAATCCTAAATCCAATGACAAGAGTCCTTAGAAGAGACACATAGAGGAGAGACAGACAGAAGAAAAGGAAGCCATATGATTGTGCAAGCAGAGATTGGAGTGATGCAGCCACAAGCCAAAGAACACCAGGAGCCCCCAGAATCTGGAAAGGACAAGGAACATATTTTCCTGAAGAGCCTCTGGAGGGAGCTTGTCCCTGTTGAAAATTTGATTTTGGACTTCTGGCCTCCAGAACTGTGAGTGAATATATTTCTGCTACTTTAAGCCACATAGGTTATGTTGATTTGTTATGGTAGCTATAGGAAACTAATTATCTACTATCTGTCTGTCTGTCTTTCTACCTACATCTATCTTAATATACTCAATGTTTACCATCTCATTGTATTACTGTTTTTGCCAATTTATTCTTACTTCTTTGTGTGTGTGTGTGTGTGTGTGTGTGTGTGTGTGTGTATATTCAATTATCCCATGAACTCTAAAAATAGTTTACCTATTAACTGAAAAAATCATACATTCTAACTATTCTCAATTTGAGGCAGTATTTGATTTCTGTACTCCATTTTATTACATGTGTACACATATGTATTAAAATATATACACCTATGTTACAAATGAACTTCACTTTGTGTCTATGCCATCTCAGGTTGTTCTTTAATGCTGTCTGTATTAGATCTCAAGCCTCAAAGGAAAGGAAACTCTATACTGTAGATTCCTTTATAGTAGCCCTGATGATAGTGTCTTTTGTTGATTATAATTTTCAGGCATGTCTTTTCAACTTAAAAATAAGTCTGAATATGTGTTAAGAGAGTAAAAAAACCAGGAAACCAAAGCCATCCCATGAAATCTGCTTCTATTCCATTACTCCTTATTTCAGTCAATGACATGGGGACACATCAAGTCCTCCAGGCCAGCACTCCAAGAGTTTCTTATACTGCCCATCACTAGGTGCTACCCACCCCCTGTAACATTCCCCACTCGTGGCCTTTCCTCCTTCAGTGCACTGAGCTGGATCAGGCCTAGCTATCCTTTCATCCATCGGTTACTCTCATGCCTTCCCTTTTGTTTTCCTGCGCTTACCATTCTTCTTCAGCACACATATACACACATGCCCATGCACACACACATACATGTGCACAAAAATACACTGCACATGTGAGCACACACATAAACACATACCCACCCATTTCATGGGATTCTAGAGGCCCTTCAATTACTTAGACCAGCCAGGTCCTTGGTTCTCCTGGGCCAGCCAGGAAAGAGTATAATTAAAATTAATAAGTAAGATATAGAGTATGTGTAAAAACTTAATCATAGAGATACTTTGTGTCCCAGCAACTCCACTCCTATGTACATACCCATAAGAAATGAAAACATGCACTTACAAAAGTCTTGTATGTGAATATTCACAGCAGTATGATTTGTCATAGGCAAAAGGCAGTAACAGGATGGACAAGGGTGATTCCATGTGCTGGCCCTTCCATCTATGCTAAGTTCATCTGCTGACTTGTGTGTGTGTCTGTTTCGATTCACAGCGTGCATACAGACGGTGGGGCTGTTCTGAACTGGATTCTCACTGCTCAGCACAGCAGCTGGACAGAGTAGGGTCTCTAGAGCATGTTTGTGGATCAACTGTACAAGCCAAATGTACCGAGTTTCCCCAAGGGCATTCCTGATATGGCCATGTAGTTCACAGAAACATAGGAGTTATGTTAGGCTTCGGCTGAAGGTCTCTCAATTGCCCAACACACAGCAAGACTGCAGCCGTCTTTTCCCTCAAGTCTCTCTGGCTTCTCTCCCTTTCTCTACGTTACCCTCCATGCTCCCACTCTCACTGTGGTCTCTGGTATCTGTCCCTTTGGTCTCTGTCCCTTTCTCCCAGTGCTGGCTCACCTCACCTCACCACACCTCATCTTTCCCAAGTGCCTGAGGTAAGCCCATTCTCTGCATCTGACATCTCCCCTCCATCTCCTCACTCAGCCAGCAGCACAAATCTGGAAATCTGACCTGCCTGAGCAAAGTGTCCTTTCTCCTTAAAAGATGAGGAGGGAAATGATTACAAGTAACTGGTTGTAATAACAAGTTTCCTTTTATTCTCATCACTTATGAATGAATGCTGTTATACGGCTCTTAACTTGGGATGGAAAAACCTATTTCATGTCCCTATGTGTCTGCACCTGCTATTTCCTCTGCTTGGAAATCTCTTCTCTTCCCTTCGAAAAGACTGCTCATTTGTCAAGATCCCTTTCCTGGGGCCCACTTCTCAGTGAAGTGTTTCCCCCAGCAAAGGCAGAGCTGGAGGCAATGTAATACCAAAGAGAAACTCTCATGAATTTGAAACAAGATGGGCCTAGGTTTGAATCTCAGTCTCACCTCTTATGAGCAGTGACACCTGGAACAAGTTTCTTAAACTCAATGCATCCTCATTTTCCCCATTTGTAGAGCTGTGAGGTTTTGATGATGCATTGAATGCATTCCTGCCTGCCTCTACAGCAAAATGAGGCACCCAAGAAAGGGGTGGGTGGTATTGAGATGTGTTCCCTGCAGTCTATAGAGAGACCTGGAGGGTACCTAGCCCTGGAGGAGTACCCTTCCAAGTTTACCTGAGTGTGTTACAGGGCTATTCTCATTTTTCAGATGCACAATAATGTGGAAAGACTGGGAAGCAATGAAGGAATGTTGTAAAGTTCCTGGCACATAGTAAGTGCTCAACACATGTAGGTCTTCCCACCTCTTGTTCCCTCCCACTTGTGAACAAGCCTCTATTACAGCATCTGAACCCCCAGCCTTGCGCACAGAACTGGAAGTAATTCAGGGGCATGATATGTGTCATCATTATTTGTTTGCACATCTGTCTTTCCCTCTAGATTCCAAGTCCTTCAAGCCCATGGACTGCGCTACACTCATTGCTATAGCCCCAGGGCCTAGAGCATAGTAGATACTCAGTGGATATTTGTTGAATGAATGGATCAATGGATGACAATTTCATGGAAGAATCACTCACTAAAATTTCCAGCCAAAGACTTTTGAAAGTTGGGCTGAAAACACATCATGTTTGTTGCCCAACCCTCACCACACTCTTTAGGGGTGGCCACAGCACTACATGTTTTCTTCAGGAAGGATGAACTTTGCCAAGAATGAGGGCGTAGGTCTGCACTGGGCACTTCCTGATTCTGCTCTCTGGGTGTGGGGAGGAGAGAGGATGCCCACAAGTGAGAGAGGGAGCCAAATGTGACAAAAGAAGCCCAGAGGGGCAATGTTTGCCCTGGTGAGACCCAGACACATTACTGTGCTCCTGAGCTACCTCGGGTCCTGTGTGCAGGGCTGGAGTTTCAGATGTTGCCAGATGTCTCTGGAGTGTTCCTTCATGTCCTGAATTTGTTCTCAAGAATCAGATGCCCTGATGCTCTGAGTGAAAATAAAACTATCTTCCATGAAGTGTCCCCAAAAATTCCTATGAGGAAGGAAGTACCATTAGAAGTGTCATTGGCACCATCTCCATCTGAGAGGCCAGCCTTGTATGACCTTGCATGACTTGGAGGTGTCCCTGAAGGGAAGCAGCTCTCACACTCCCACAGTGCAAGTGGCAGGACTCTTGCAAGCATTCAGGCTTACTCAACTGTGACTGTACCTTGTCCTCAGGTTTCAGTCTGATCAGTTATTACTCCCACAGGCTGATTTCTTAAAATGCAGAATTGGGGTGCAAGGTTTTCAGAAAAGATCTATGAAATAGATACATGGGACCTGTATCTAGTTCCTAGTTAAGAGATTTCATGGAATACTTATATATATATATAAATACATGGAATACTTATATATATATATATTTTATATATATATATATATATATATACTTGTTATATATATATACATATATTTATATATATAATATATATATGTATATATATAATATACATATATATAAAATGGGATGAGACCACATTTTTCAGAAGAAAACCTTGCTCCCTTCCTGTTTATTCCTTTCCTGTGCCCCTCCCTCTTCCCCTCGTGGGTTCCCCTTTTAGACATACCAGAAGGAGTATCATGTGGAACCTCAGTTCTCAAAGTCATGTTCGAGACCTGCAGCACCCACATTACCTGGGAGCTTGTTAGAAATGCAGAATCTCCTGTTTACTCAGAACTGCAGAATCAAAATCTGCATTTTTTTTTTTTTTAAATTTTTTTTTTTTTAATGTTTATTTTTATTTTTGAGACAGAGAGAGACAGAGCATGAACGGGGGACGGGCAGAGAGAGAGGGAGACACAGAATCGGAAGCAGGCTCCAGGCTCTGAGCCATCAGCCCAGAGCCCGACGCGGGGCTCGAACCCACGAACTGCGAGATCGTGACCTGAGCTGAAGTCGGATGGATGCTCAACCGACTGCACCACCCAGGCGCCCCCAAAATCTGCATTTTGACAAGATTTTCCAGGTGACTTGAATACACACTCAAGTTTGAGATGCATTGATATAGTAGTTTAGATGGGGGTTTTATAATATATGCCAAATACTATATGCCAGACAGTCCTGGCTCTGATTTTGACCCCAAATCCTCTGCAACATATTAACTGTTTAACTGGGGCAAGTTACTCCTGGTCTCTTTAAGCCTGGTAAATGTGCAGGGAAGTACGTTTCTATATGGTTTGTGATGGGATAAATGAGTGACTGGATGTAAAGCTCTTAGCACAAGTGTTTGGTAATGGTAGCTATGGAGATGATAATCATTCTTTCGCCCTCCTTCACCATTGTGGCACCCAGGACCCAGGCCAGTGATCTTAGCAGGACCGATTTAAGAGCTCTAGCCTGACCTTTTGGTGCTCAGGAGAGTAGCATCAAGTAGGCCTTCTGATTGATTTTGTATTTCAAACACCTTACTCATGAATGTTGACAGCAGTGGGTGCAACTGAGTAACATCTTTTTTTTATTATTTCAATAGGTATTTTTAGTAATACTGTTGTTTCTATGCCATTGAAAGAATTCATGAGTTTCCAACTTGTAATTGCAACCCATTTTTATAATGCAGTCTTTAAAAGTTATGGTAGTGAGTTTTAGGTCCTTTGAGTTAGTGTCCCCTGGAGCAAAAGTCCATCTTGCCCTGGGTATCTGGGTATTGGGCCACAGATGCCACAAAGACTGTATCTACTAGTGGGACATGGCAAGGCCACAGGGTTCAACTGGCAGTGTCTGCCTGCGCATGGGAGGCATTGGAAGGACTCCGATCTGGCCTTAGAACTGGGAACAAGTGAGGCTTCAGGTGGCAGGGAGGACTTGAAGTACCTTAGCCCAGGGGCATGCTTGTTCATCTACAAATCCTCCATGGTTCATTTTATAACTTGCAGTCCATTTTCATGGGTATCTTTGCCTTGAAGAGAATTTTTAGTCTTTCCTGTTAAGATCTTCAAAGTCTTTGGCACATGGTTTTGACCTGATGGTAAATGAATTGCTTTGTCACTAAACCCTTGACACTTATCAGTACAGATGTATTTTCTCAATATAAAGTCTTAACCCAGTCCCTTTGGGCCCACATATTTCACTTCTATTGAGGGAAACCAATAAAACTACATGCTGGACAAATGCCTGTATCATCCTTATTGGTTTCATGGTCAGGGCAGATGTAGGAAAGGGAACAAAGTCAAGAATTGTGAATATAACAAGGATATTTAATGAAGAAGGCAGGAAGTCTTGAAGCATAGGTGAATGAATATGGATGATTTCTTTTCCATAACAGTCTTTGTATTTGGCTTGGAAATAAAGAGTTCTAAGGATACTCCATGAATTGTCATTGTGGTAGCCACTACATTTTTCTTGGACAAAGCCAGCTGCCACAAATCTTGGATATCTATCAGGAATAATATCAGAAAGGTCAAAGTGATATCTTTCTGTGTTGTTGACTATCACAGTTGGCTTTGTTCCAACCAGTCAGTGTCACTCCAACACTGCCTAATGGCATCACCAGTCAGCCAAACAACAACTTCTTGCTCTAGTGAGCCCTGTGAGCTGATAACTGCCAGCAGGGAATGTTCCCCTACCCTCTTACCAGTTCAGTCTAACACTTCAGTCTGGTTATTATTGCATCTGTGGGCTCCCATATAGATTGCATACTGTAGGAAATCACTTCACTGTCTGGATACTCTGGGAGCCTGAAACATTTTTCCAGATAATTCAATCCATAAAAAACCTTCAGTTTTTCCTCACTGACTGAAATATTTCAAATGAACATGCTCTCTTTGGCCAAAATTGCAGTTGCCTGTGTTCTCCATTTTTTTGGCCCAATATCCAAAGAGGCTTACTGCATCTTATACATGGGTTTGGGCATCCACACTATGCAATTTACCAGAAAATCTCCCAGGGCTTAACCTGGTCTACATGTGTCCTAATAGAAGAATGCCATGGCTCTAAGTTAGAAAACAATTATCCAGCTTTGGGCTGAAATTAATGTCCAATTTTACACTTTTTTTTTAAATGGAAAGGACAGAAAAGATTTTAAAAATGGTCAGAGAACAATAACAATAGTTACTAACATTTATTGAGTACATACTCTGTGTTAAGTGTGTGAAATAGTTTTCACTTAAACCCTTCGGCAACTTAAGGCTGACAGCATGGAGGTTTGAGAATACAAGTTTCCTGCCTGATGTTTCTTAACTAGAAAGCAACAGAGTCTGGATTCTAGTCCAAGTCCAGGGGGTGCTAGAGCTTCTGGTTTATTTGTCTTATCTATAAGTAATGGGCAACATGTTTATTAGTAGTAAATATGATGCTGAAAACAATAGAAATAGGTCCCAACTATGTATTCCTTTTCATATTGGAAAGAAAGACAGTGAGAAACTGGCATGTCTTCTATCCTATTTTGACCCATTCACTGGCCTCCAGAATTTCCTCTCTTCCTGGTTCTCCAACTCTTTTTGTCTCTTTCCAGAAGAACACGAACTCCTCCAGGACCCTTACTGAAAATTCACAAACTTTCCACAAGTTTCAATAACTAACTGTGGCTTCTTTTTTAATACTCAAGGGTAGGCGGGTCCTGGAGTGCTGTAAAAGCCCCCTAATTTTGCCAGCAGACTGAAGAAGGGAAACTCAAGTCACTGGAGACAAAGGGGCAAAGCCACGGGTTTGGCGGCAGAAGGAAAGAAATGGTGTGTGACCAGGACTTAAGCCGTCTGTGTTGGCTCTGGATGACAGTATACTCTTGCTTCAAGGACCTTAATTGGCTGATAGAGTGATTGCTTTGGCCAAGGGTCCAATTAATACCCAACATTTGAGGATTGGTTTTCCAACCCCAGCTGGATGAGTTTCTTGGCAAAAAATGGTAACCACTGTAAATTCAATTCACTTCCTTAACTCTGCACCCACTCTATAATGTAAGGATATCACTCTGTCTGGTTAATTCCAGACATGGCTCTGTGAGCAGATGGGGAATTTGGATTTTCAAATTTGAAAAAAAAAAAAAAACACATAAGTGAGTGTGAGTTTTATGCAGTTACCTTGATACTCCATCTTATGGAAAATATACTAAGTCCCAATATGGTAGAAGGCAGGACTGCAAAAGTGAAGCAGTGCATAGCCTGAGGTTTGCGCTTACTGAGAATGCTCTGATCAGTAGCCTGCTATGATTGACTATGGATCTGCTGAAATCTCCACTGAACCAGCAAATGAAGTCACTTAGCTCCTGCGTGTTGCAAGTGATCTAAGATGCCACTACAGTAGTCTTAGCCTGGAGGGGCTACTGTACATTCTAGAACACAGGAACAGCAGATTTGGAGCCATGGGTTCAGATTATGGCTCTGAAATTTACTTAGTTGCATGTACCTGATTAAGTTGCTTAATCTAATTTATAAAGCAAGGATGATAACTATCCTTTCATCTTCGTTCCAAGGATTCCATTAAAGAATATATGTAAAAGCATAAAGATGTTCAATTAATGTTAGTTCACTTTCCTTAATACCAGGGGCAGCTGTGGCTGCTCAGTCTGCTACTTTATGTGTCTTGATCTTGGAGAACCACATACAACCTAATGCTTGGTTTCTAGGTAGCAGGCACATAATAGCAAATTTGTAGTAAAACAAGGTTATGAGATGTTGCTCCTTCCCCTGTTTAGCATCATAACAGACAAACTGTCTTAGAAACTGAATTTCAATGCTCTTACTTACCCCCAAAAGTATTGTGGGCTGCTCACTCATTACTGCTTCTCTTTACAAGGTTTTGCCTTGACTTTTTTTTTTCTTGTTTACCAGACAGAATGAAGTCTATTTGTCAAAACATCCTTCCCCTCTATTTACTTTGACCTGATTTTGAAATCAGCAAGTCACTTTATTTGGGCTGCTGGAAAGAGCACTAAACCAGATGTTGAGGTGACTGAGATTTCTAGAAGACATTATTTTCTCTGATGAGACATGTAATGCATGAAGTAGGAGCCTCTGGCAGAAAGCCACAGGCCCCTATTGCTGCACACGTGCTCACTCACGTCATTGACCTCACGCTTCCCATCTTTGTCCAGAGGGTCAGCTACTTCAAGATCTTCCTGATAATCATTCTTTTGTGTGTTACCCAGACTAACCTGGCTTCCCTTTGGTTGTTTGTGGGTAGGTAATTCAGTAGCTCAGGGCAGACACTCCTGATTATAGGGAATCCACCAAGCACTGGAGTTTGTCAAATGGTTCAGTCTGGGTCTGTGTCATATTGAAAAGAAAGAAAATTCCTTGAAGACACTTTACTTTTATTTTTGACTTCTTAAGTGATCAGTGTAGACAGAGAGCAGAATGTTCTTCAAGAGTTATTACCAACCCTGGCCTTGCCTTAGGATAGGCACTCCCTGTTGTCAAGTGTTATCAATAGACATCCACCGCTGGATATCCTGTACAAGTGATGAACTCTGCAGTCTTTGCTGCCTTCTTTCTTCATTGGCTTATGAGCTGGAGCAATCCATGACTCCTTGGGAAGCAAAAGGGGCATTTCACTTTGTGTCCCATAAGTGGGTCTTTGCAAAATTGAGCCAAGTGAAATGAAAAGCATTTAGTCATGCATTGATACATTTAATTGACCATGTGCCAGGCACTGTGGGCTCTAAAGAGAGAAGTGTGAACAAGACGCAGTGCATAATGGGGCGTGGGGATGGTGCACATGGATAGAACTGGTAATGCAGTATGTCAGGGTAAGCATCAGGTGCCGTGAGTAGCTCCCTGGGAGTTGGGGGAATTTTCTAAGAAGCAATACCTCACCATAGACATGAAGGATGAGAGGCAGCTGGTTGTTTTCGGGGTGAATGGAGATGTGCATAGGGCAAACAGGGTTTAGAGGTGAGAACTCCAGGCAGAACTGACACTCTGAGGAGACTGGGAGATACCTGGGGCTTCTGTGGAGGCCAACTCAAGGCAGGATTGAACTCTGTCTGGTAAGGTTCTCTGTGGTTAGGTTTGACACTGGACTTCAGAGCTGCCATTTCTAGTATTGGTAGAGTTGCATTTCCCTGTCATGATCTCCAAACTTCAACAGTGAGATGTTCTAGATCAGTCTTTTGGTGGTGTGGATTCGGCCTTGTTCCATTCTTCAGAAAGAGTGGTAAGGGAAGACCTAGAATTTCCCTGGTAAGACTAGAGTTATGGAAACAGCAGAGCTCCCAGCAGACTAGACATCTCTGGGGTCACTATAGAATTAGTAGTTCTTAGGAAGAACTTGTCAATTTTACCATGTCTGGGTTTCACAGCTATAGTGATGCAATCTTATAGCTGGAATCTCTCTTTATGTGTAGGTATAAGGTGTGGGTTAGTCTACCTAATGCTTCTAGATTTTCTTGCTTATATTCCACTGACACCTTTTATGTTTAAACAAATTTTCAATGAATGCTAAGGTGACCAACTATTTCAATGTGCATGGGGTTTAGGGAGTTCTCCAGATGTCAGACATTCAGCGCAAAAATCAAGGAAGTTCTGAGTAAATCAGAATGAATTAGTACCCCAAGAATGCTGACTTTGTACTAAGCTCTTCTGTGTTATGTAATCACATTACTCTTTAAAGCAATGCTTTGAGGTAGATACTGTTATTTCAATCTTAAAGAATTTGTAAATAAGAGATGAAGTGAATTTCCCAAGGCTACTTAGTGCTACAGCTTGGATTTAATTTGGGTTGCCTGCTTTAAAACTAGTGTTTTAGTTATCTATTGCTACGTGATAAATCATCGCAAAACTTGCTGGCTTAAGCCAACACTAAAAGGTTATTAATTCATAGTTTCTGTGAAACAAAAATTCAAGAGCATCATAGCTGGATGGTTCTGGCTCAGAGTCTCCCATGAGGCTACAGTCCAGGTGTCAGCTGGGGCTGCATGATCTGAAAGCTTGACTGGACCTGGAGGGTCTGTTTCCAAGTTAACTCCCTCACATGGCTGTTGGCAGGAGACCTCAGTTTCTCTCCAGGTGGCTCTGCTGTAGGGCTGCCTGAGTATCTTCACGACATGGTAGTTGGTTTCCCTCAGGGTGAGTGACCCAAAAGAGAGACAGACACCACAATGCCTTTTGTTGCCTACCCTTAGGAATCATGTATTGTCATTTCTGGAATATCCTATTAGTTTTACAGGTCAGCCTTGCTGAGTGTGGCAGGGAACCACACAGAAGGTGAATACCTAGGAGCATCCTAGAAGCTGACTATCACAGCCAATGTGTGTTTCATAATTCCACAGCTGCCTTTAGGGCCTTCACCTAAAGTAGGCATTTAGAGAGCAGTCTGTAGGATAAGACATTGAACATGTATATCCTATGAACACACACACACATGAACATTCATTATATATATAAATACCATTATTTATAAACTCAAATGACTGTACTTTAAAGTAATCACTACCTTCATAGGCTATATATTTATCCTAATGATGTTTCCATTACACCAAATATTTTTTAGTTGGTCACTAATAGACACAATTATATATAGAATTTATATATTCTATTGTATGTATGAATATATATGCCATTACCTGGAATTCAAATCAGGGAAACAGTGGGGAATGTAGGGAGGTCCAGAGCCCAGGGACGCCAATGACAAAACTCCAGATGGTAGATAAATGGGGAATACTTGGAGTGGATTTTGCCCAGTCCTTGCACAGTGCTGCTAGTGGTCCCTATTAATTTAAAGGGCCTGGAAACTCAGAATTTCAGAATCTTAGTTACTATGTAAAACAAAGGAAGATAGTGGCACTTGTGCTTTCAACTCCATAGAGCTGTTGCAAAGAAACAAACGTGAGAAACTATGTGAAAACGCCTGCAAAAGCATAAAGTCTTAAGACTAGAGGAAGGTGCTACTGTCACCGTCATTTTAGCTGTTATCTCTGGATGTGTGCCAAGACCTCCTACAGGCAGGGTTGGGGCTCCTAGAACCACGCACAACTGCTGCTTTGCAGCCCCTGGGAGCCTTTTTTGAGGAGCATTAGCCACACGTCTTGCTCCAGTTGTCAGACACCTTAGCCACTGTGTTTTCTTAAGCTCTGCTTCCATGTGCTGCCTGGAAGTGCATGGTTCTGTGGGTGGAAACAAGGCTGTCGGCAGGGTTCTTTACTCATGTATGCTTTCTTATGCCTGGATGTAAGGACAGAGGAAGCTAGGTGTGCACAAGCCCTGCCACCTAGCGCTGGTGTGTGCACAGAGCCGGCATCCGGCCACAGAGACTCCTAAGGAAGCAAGTACAGATGCTTCCAAAGGCAGTAAATGGAACATGCACATAAATCTGTAACACTGTTTTCACATTCCTTGCCACACTACCAAGGCCAAAAACAGGAAGAGAATTGGGTTTCTTGACAAACATTTCTTTTTCGCTCTTTTTCTTATAAAATTATCCCCAACCTGTCCGAAGGGTCTGGCAGCCATTCATGTGTCAATAACAGGCAGTTTTATGGGCATGGCATGAGCAAATGCCCTGCTAAGCTTTTCAGCTCTGTTCGAAGAACAAGTTGCTGCTTAATGAAGCACAGCTGAGAACCTCCAGCTGCCTTCTGAGGACTCCCAAATTTTATATCTCTATATCAGACTATTCCCCTGTAACCCAAAGAGTGGTGTGCTGGAAAATATTTAACCACCAATTCTCCAAAGAGAGGGAAACCCACCCTGAATTGTAGTATTTGCCAATTTCCATGGTGTAAATATTCTAACCAGGGCCAATATCAAGCTACTGACGTGGTATCACTGAATGATGCAGAGCATGTGTGAGCTGGCTCCAGTATCCCTCTGGATCCAAAGTTACGTATCAAATGCATCCTTTCCAAAATGAGTATGTCAAAATCAACTTGTGCAAAATAGAACTAACAATCTCTCTCTACCCCACACTCAGCCTTGTTTTCTTCCAGGGTTTCCTATCTGAGCGTGTGGCACCGCCTTACCACCATTTCCAGGCCATCACCAACGTCTATTAATTTTACTTCCTGAATATTCACAATCTATCCACTTCTCATTATTATCATTATTAATCACTTGGATTATTGCCAAAGGATAAGTGTTTCCTTGTATCCACTCTTTTTTTTAAGTTTATTTATTTTGAGAGAGAGAGAGAGAACGAGCAGGGGAGGGGCAGAGAGAGAGAATCCCAAGCAGGCTCCATGCTGTCAGCACAGAGCCTGATGTAGGGCTTGGACTCATAAAGCACGAGATCATGACCTGAGCCAAACCAAGAGTCAGACGCTTAACCGACTAAGCTACCCAGGTGTCCCATTCTTGTATCAACTCTTGCACATACATGCGTTCAACCCATCTTCCTAGTATTGACCAGCATGATCTTTGAGAAATGCAGTTCTTAGAGCATCAGTCCTCTGCCTACTTTCATGGCCTCCATGGCTCAGGATTGCAATCAAAATCCTTAGAGTAGCCTGCAAAGACATGGAGGAGTCTTGCCTGTCCGCTTAGCCTAATCCTGGGCTTTTCTGGCCCTGTGTTCTTTGCTCCATCTGCCCTTGCCATGCTGGCTGTCTTTCAGTTTCTCAAACATGCCAAGCCCTTTACCAATTCAGACCTTTGTACAAAGTGTTCTTTTTGCCTGGAATTACTTGGTCTAACCAGCTTTTGATTCTTCAGTTTCAGCTAAAGGTTTTTAAAAAGGCCATCTGAAAACTTCCAATTTGAAAAGAATCCTCTATTTTTCTCTTCCATAACATCCTGTTCTTGGTTTACACTCCCAACAGCAGTGTATGATAGTCCCATTTTTGCTTCATATCCAAGCCAAAATTTGATATTATCAAACTTGAAAATTTTGACAAGATGGTATAATGGTGTCTCATTGTGATTTTAGTTTGCATTTCCTGGGTTACTAATAAGTTTAGGCATTTAAAATTTATGTTTATTTCTCATTTGGATTTTCTGTTGTGTGCAATACCACTTCAAGTTCATTGCCTATTTTCCTATTGGGTTGTCTTATTTTTATTAATTGCTAGTAAGATCATTATATATTTTTTGGATAGTAGAGTTTGTAGGTTAAATGTGTTGCAAGTATTTTCTTCCATTCTTTGCTTTGTGTTTTCACTCTTTTCAAGGTGTCTTTTGATGAAAATAAATTTTTTAACTTAAGAGTATTAAATATTTTATATTTCTTTTCATTGCTAGAACTTTTTGTATTTTCAAGAAATTCTGTTCATAAGGGTCTGTTGGTTTTTTTTTCCGAAAAAGTGATTATTTTCTTAATTTGACTAGGTAAAGAATTTAACGATGGCAGTAATTTTCTTTCAGTATATTAATAAATTTTTCACTCTTTTTTGCTTTTATTACTGCTGATAAGAAGTCAGGCTTCAATATAATCCCCTTCCCATGAAAGTTTCTGTCTCTTTTCCTTGGTTTACATTTAAACTCTTCTCTTTGTCTCTGCCGTTTTACAGTTTTATGATGTGTCTATCTTTTTATCCCACAAGGAATTGATTTGTCTTCCTTAATCTGAGGTTTGATCTTTCAACAAATCTGGAAATTTCTCATTCACCATCTTTTGAATATTGCCTCTTCTTCCTCTCTTTTCTTCTCCTGAACTCCAATGACACGTAAGTGACACCTTTTCATTCTCTCTTCCACCTTTGTTTCTCTGGGATGAAGAATAATTTCTTCATTTCTTACTTTCAGCTTGGTAATTTTTTGTTTAGTGTGCTTAACTTGCTTTTTAACATGTCTAATGAAATTTTAAGCTTAGTTATTATAACTTTCATTTCTAGAGGTTTTACTTTATAAATTTGCTTGGTCGTTTTAGAAACTCTAAAAGAATAAAACATTTATTAAAATGTTAAAATACCAGTTTTATGTTGTTTGATAATTTCCATATTTAAAATCTTTACCTGACCTATTCTGATTATCTATCATCTATCACAAAGATGTGCTACCTATACTCCTCTTCAAGGAAACAATTGATGCCCAGATGTGGGAAGAAATGAGGCTCAGCAGGCAGTCTCCATTTGCAGAGAGTTGCCTCACCAATGGCCATGCCATACTCAAAGTAACCTGTATCTGGAGACTGAGTGAGGGTATGAAGGCCTGGCCATTTTGGCCCAGTGTAGGATGATTCTGATGGACAATACTCTTACCAGTGCTCTCTGCTGGGGCTGGACGAGGTTTTGTCAGAGCTACACAGCAGTTCCACTTCTCCTTCTGTGTAATCTTGCTTTCTCTCTCTTTTCTTCACTGTTGTTGATCCTAATAAACATTTTGTATCTGAAGTTTTGACCTGGCAACTGGTTTCACAAAACCCAAACTACAATGTGTGTGTGTGTGTGTGTGTGTGTGTGTGTGTGTGTGTTCTGCTGCTTCTTACTCATGGTACCTTGTCTCCTTCTGTGTTTTTTGTTTCTTGAAACATTTTCTGTTGGAATTCTTTGAGATTTGTTTTGAGGTTGAGTTCCTTTTGAGAATATATGAGATTTCTTCTATCAGTTGCCAGCGGACATGACCAAGTTGGGACCGGTTTAAGTGAAATTATCTGTGTTTTTTTTTAAACTGACAAAAGTAGTATGTATTATTTACTAACTCATGTGAGTGGAATTGACAGTAATGAATTAAATAATAGACATGTTCAAAATAGGCATATCCCTTACTTTCCCTTTCTGTGCTGGGTTTGTTTCCCATTCACCTTTATACTAAGTTGACATTATAGGCCCCACCTTATGTAGTATTTCTCCACCTTGGGTGTGCTGAAGTCTTAATTTCCTGTTTCTCATGCCACTGTGTAACTCTCCAGTGGAAATGAAAGGTCATCAGAGTTCAGTACATAGTTTCAGGGTGAAGGCTGGTTTGGATCTTGCTTACTCTCCATGGTTCCAGTCTCAGTGTTTCACTTTGGAACTGGAAACTCATGGTTCCAAGTTTCATAGTAAGATAGACTCCTCACTTTACTGCCAGGATGCTGATTCATTAAATTGTTATTTTCTTTTGTTTCATATTTATCCAGACTTCACTTATTTCCTTTCCTGAACAGGGAGGCTGAGTCATTTAGGGTTTCTAGTCCACCATACTGATGGAAATAAATGTCTGGATTCATGTTTAAGAGGAACTTACATAAGACAGCTGACAGTAGGGACAGTAGGGCCAGTAGGGTCCCAACAGAGAGAGTCTGCATTGACTGGATCATCAGAAAGGGAAGTTGTAAGTGGCTAAACAGAGGAAGTAAGTTTTCCATGAGTGATCCACAGTTATGAAGAACGTCTCTGATGAATCTACAAATGCTTTCTGAGAATAATAGTTTTGAATGTACCCAAAGACCAGTGGTAGGTTGAGAAGATGAAGGCACTATCTGTCAAATAAGATCTTCTCTGGTTCTGCCTTTACTTTTTCCCCTATATTTTATTTGATGAGGGAGCAGAAGTGGAAGCATTAAGCTTGGAAATAGAGAAAAGAGATCCCTCACCCCAAGGCCTCAAGACACAGCTGGGAGAGGGAAGCGGCCTTAAATAAAACCCACGATTACTACAGGAACAAAAAAAAAACCCCACAATTGCCAAAAGGTGACTATTCTTGTTTAGTTTTACTATTCAACATGAGCAGATAAACTGTGGTGTTTGCCGAATATTCCACCCAGGCAAGGACAAGAACAAACTCCACAGAACAGGTTGGAACAAAAGGAGTGGAGAATAAAGATATTTCCTGGCAGAACCTGGTGAATCTGCTCTTTTAACATAGAAACTACCTAAAATTCGTACTAAATGTCAAATAGTTGGAAGGAAATATGAGTTTACGGTGTCGTTGTTATTTAGGTAAGAGGGGTTTGAATGCACATATATGTTGTTGGGAATGAAACAATATAGAAGGAGGTATTGAAGGGAAAGGAGGTGGAGGATAGTCATGGGGGATGGGGACAGGATCTAGAGCACAGGTGAAAGTTATTAACCTTTGATGATGAAGAGGGTCATCTTCTAATTTTAAAAGGAAGGAAGAAAAAGCATGGGAATGCTTACAGATTGAATCTGTATGTTCCAGGGCAGAAATTTGAGGAATTTCTGATCTGATGCCTTTTCTCTTTGAAGTGGGGACAGAGTTGTTTTTTGAGAGTGAATGAAGGCCCAGGCATTGGGTGATGAGTTTTAGGCAAGTGCGAGAAAGGGCAAGTAGGAGGATGGTAGAATCCACTCTGGGCCCAACCAAGGCTGGAAATCATGACTTTATAGTGGGACTCATCTGTGCCATTGCACAATTTCTTCCAACAGCCTAACCAGCTTGGATGCAGGACAGGAAGGGCACAACTGAATGGTCTCTGTGCAGAACACACTAAGTCTTTCTAGGGTCCAGAATGCCCAGTCTTTTGCATAGAATCTCTTTCTCCCTGTATGAGGAAAAACATTCCTGTGTTTCTCATCTCCTCTCACAACATTACAACATTACCTCCACACTTCATCTCTGACACCAATGTGTGGATTTTCCACACATCACGCAATTCCTGACACCAGCTGGGTGTCTCACAAATTAATTCTGACACTCATATCCCACCAGTGGTTAAGGGCTCAGTCCCACAGAACTGCTTCCACCCCTTGCACTTCAGGTGCCAATCTCAAGTCCCCTGTATTTCTGTCCAACTGGCTATCGATTGGGGTTCCTGTGACCCCTTCACTGGGTCTGATAATTTGCTAGAATGGCTCACTGAACTCAGGAAAATACTTATGTTTACTATAAAAAGATATGATAAAGGATACAGAGGAACACCCAGAGAGAAGAGATTTGTAGGGCAAGGCATGGGGGAAAAGGTAAGGGTGTTTGTGCCTCCTCCAAGCATACCACCCTCCCAGTACCTCCACATCTTCAGCAGCCTGCAAGCTCTAAGAACCTTGTGCTTTAGGGATTTTTATGGAGGCTTCATTATGTAGGCATGATCCATTGTTAACTTAATATTCAGTCCCTCTTCCTTTCCTAGAAAAATAAGGGTTAGGGCTGAAAGTTCCAAGCTTTTAGTCATGGTTGGGTCTTTCTGGTGGCCAGCTTCCATAGTGAAGTTATTCAAGAACCTACCAATATCTCCTTACTAGAGCAAAAGATGTTCCTGACATCCAGGAAATTCAAGGGATTTAGAAACTCTGTTCAGAAATTGGGGCCAGACACCAATGCATATATGTTCTATTATTTCACATACACTCTTCCCTCTCTCCCTACACAATTTCCCTATTTTGAGACTTATTCTTCTAAGTTTTAATTCAATCAGATATTTGTTTTTCTTAATTACATCCCAGTACTATGACTTGATTGAGAATGTTTCTTGATCTTTTTCTTGAATCCATAGATTCTAGAATCCATAGAATCCACTTCTTAGAGTGAGTTATTTCTGAGCATGACAAAACTGTTCCAGTAAGTAATCATTCCAGCTAATTTCACCTCAAAGATTAGTAATCTCAAAATTTGGGAAGCATCTCACAATAAAACTTCTATATGTTGACTATAGGTGTAAGGAAATAAAAAGACTAAATAAACTTCTCAATGGTGGTACTGTAGCAAACTCCCACATTTATCAGAGTCACGTGGACACTGATGTATTTAGGAGAACACAGATTGCTGGATCTTGCTCTTAGAGTTTCGTACTTAGTTGTTCTGGGATAGAGCGAGAGAATATGAATTTCTTCCAAGTTCCCAGGTGGTGCTGTTAGTCTGGGAACCATACTTAGAGAACCGCTGTGTGAAATAATGAGACAGATGACAATAAATCTTCATAATAATAATGAGATAGTACTCATCTTTAATCTAAACAAATGTACTCAAAGGCAAGTTTAAAAGGAACTTGATCTAAAGGAGAGCTGGATTCTTTAATTTCTCTGAGAAGTGTTCTGCTCACTCATTTCTATGCTGCAGTTATTTAATCAAGTCTATAAGTAAAGAAAGATGGAGGAAACAAGCGAATATGAGACCCTAAAGGTGTGAAGGATGCCATCAGAATTGAGCCATCCCAGCATCCCATACACAAAGGTAGATGAAGAGTGGGTAATAGGCTTTCGGTGGCATCTTTATGTCAATATTATGGATTTTAACGTTTGATGAAAATAAATGTTACAATATCTTAGTGACACAAAAAACAACCAAAGACATGTCAAATAAGTACTATTTTGATATTGATAATAAAATTATTAAGGTCACAAAAAAATCAAAACACATCCAAACTTCCAAAGCAAATGATCTAGAGAATTTCTGAAGTAATGGACTAAGAACAACTGTAATAAGGTACTAGGGCAGGTGATTTGCCTACAAGTTCCTTGGAAACTGCCTAAATTTTGTCTTTTGTCTCAAAACTCATGTTTGCAATCACAGGTACTCTAAGAAGGTGATCCTAGCTTTTTTTGCTGAGTGAAATTTGGACTCTAAAAGGAGGTTAGAATACAAATAAAAATAAAATTAAAGAGGCAAATAAATCCATGAATTAAATCTTTGGTAAACTAGTCTGAGTGTAAATTCATTGATCTGTTTTGTATTCATTGTAATAATGTGTCCCTTTAAAAAGTTGTTTTTAAGTTTATTTATTTTGAAAGACAGAGAGAGAGAGAGAGAGAGAGAGAGAGAGAGAGCACAAGCAAGGAAAGGGCAGAGAGAGAGGGAGAGAGAGAAAATCCCAAGCAGGCTCTGCACTGTCAGCGCAGAGCCCGAGGCAGGGCTGGAACCCATGAATTGCAAAATCATGACCTGAGCTAAAACCAAGAGTTGGACACTAAACCAACTGAGCCACCCAGGCACTCCAATGTGTCCTTTTTTATGTGCTCAAAGCATTGAAAAGACTTATACCCATGAAATCTTTGGAAGAGTCTGTTTAATTTTTGATATCAATCATCTATTTAAATGTTCGTGTTCAGAGGAGTCAAGTTTGTTAAATTTATAACTTCATATTTAATATTTAGTAATTTAGGTTTTTATTTAGTAGTTAAGTTAATGGAAATAGTATGTAAAATGTTTAGAGCATTTTTGTTTAAACAATAATCAATAGACAATTAAAAAGCACAAACAGTGATCAGAATATTTTCCTTTCCACAGGTAAGAGCCACTGAGATATTGGAGAATTTTCAGCATCAAACAGACTGGCCATTTGAAGAGCCAAGTAATTTCTTTTATAGACAAAAAGGTATTATTTATTGAATACAGAATGTAGTATGCTCTCTATTTATCAAGGGATTTCTCTGTTGACAAATTTTTGTTGCTGTGATACTCTTCAAGTTCTGTCTATACTTTTCACATAGCTCACTGCTGAATTTGTAATTCTTTTCTTTTTTCAGAGAGGGCTTTATTACTTATTACCTGTGAGCATTTTTTCAGTTCTATAAGATAATAAATGAGCCACACAGCCCCTGGAATCCTGTAAAGGCATTTGGCTTGGAAGATTCTCCTTGGCTATGTGCCAATAAGAATGGATTACAGGGACGACTTTCAGTTAGTCCAAAATGAGCAACTTGAACCTTTACTGTTTAATTTCTGCTTGATTATTGAAAACTGGCTCAACTTCAGTTACAGGATGAAGTTTATGAAAAGGAATTTCCATGTTCAAGAAAGGAACTATGGCCACTGAAAAGTTCACAGTATAAAAACTGAAAAGGAAAAAAAATTCTATCTTAAACAGATTTTATTAATTGTTGACTATTATTTAAAAATAGTTAATGTAGTTTCCTACCTTATCAACCTGTATCAAGTCACTGAATTGACACACTCATTCTGGGAAGCTGGTTGGCAGGCAAACATGGAATTTGCTGGCTCATAGCTTGGTGAGAAAACCAACAGATAGATGGTAATTTTCTTCTGTTTTATTTTCCTCTTTCTTCTCTCATTTTTCTTTCCTCTTGCCTTTCTCTCCATTTACCCACTTTCTTTTTTGCCTATTGAAGATTTATTGCCTTTCAGTACTTACAGATGATGTTTTCATAGGCTCTAATGAGGTCCCAGCAGTTTTTAACAATAACAGGACATTACTGTTTCTAAGATATATTATGTGTTTTCCCTCATCTTTCTCCCTTGAATGAAAAGCTTAGAAGTATGTTAACCCCCAATTCCCTTTCCTTTACTATGATAAATGGTCTAGTTACTTAATAGGGCTAAATACTTTGCTGGGACTGTTATAATACTCATTTGAATAAAATCTTAAAAGAAGAGCATTTGTGTGCTTTTAATGTACTTTCTAGTTGAGTACCTGAGCATGTGCAGAACACCTGTTCCTTAAGGGCCTTGGAAGTCCTCTCTAAAGCTGTCTTTGCTAGTTTATGCATCCTGGTGGCGACTTCTGCAACATTTCCTGATTCTCTTGGAGAGCTGACAGGGGCGATGCTCCTGTATACCCCTGCCTCACGCCCGTTGCGATTCTGACTCCAACCCCATGTGAGTATGCCGTGGACTCCCCTTGGCAGAGCTGGCTGGGCAGGTCAGATCTCCTCCAGCTGTTTCAGTGAGACGCATGACCATGGAGATATTTTTTAAGAGGAAACAACGTGAGGATGAACAAGTGCCTTGGTGTTGCCTAACTTAGCATGGCCGCTCCCAGCACTTGTTCTGTGGTGACAAGCTTGGGAGCCAAGTCTGGAGGTATTTTTTCTCCTTAAAGGTCAGACAGATTACAAGTCAGCAACAAAGAAAGGAACCACGCTGTGTCCCATGATGTAACACACAGAGACTTCGACAAAAGCAGGCATTTTCCTTTGAGGAGTCAAGCTGCGGGGAATGTCTTCCAGCCAGTAGGGGCTTTGCGGGGGGGCAGGCTCCAAGCGGTCCTGGAGCAGTGGATTCTATTTTGGTTCTGGGCTAGCTTTGGATCAGTGGCTTTCACTCTGCCCTGAAATTAGCATGTTATAAACAGACGGGTTGGGTCTCGGATCCAGCAAAGAAGCCAGCTTGAAAAATCATTCTGGGAAATGTACTGAATCATTTGTTCCAGGCACAGTCTGCCCCTGCCCCTGACGGGCCGGTGGCAGAGTCCCCAGACAGCGCCCCAGATCTGCTGTCCCGTGGTCGCTGTGTCCCCTTCTTTCCAGGCTTTCCTTCTCCGGCGTCACGTCACTACTCAGTTTATTCAGGGCTCGATTGCTGCTAATAGGTTCTCTTTAGAGACTTTCTGGAGACAGCTTTTCAAGAGCCTCCACTTTCCGGATTCCTGTGGGACACAAACCACGGAGCTATTTAACACAGTCTGCGATAACCGTCATTTTCCATCCTCCGTTTTCTGGGCAACTGCCTTTGCTCTTCGCACACGCACGTAACGACTGTAAATGAGTTCCAGGCGAGAGCAGCCACCCGCTGGCCGGGTCGTCAGGCCCACGGGAACCTGGTACCGGTTCTGCGGCCCCTGCCATCCTTCTGAGCGCGGCGCCCAGATGCTGCTGGAGACCCTGCTCCTTGCGCCTGGTGGCCTGGACAGGGCTAAGACGCTGGTGATAGCTCCTGGGCCCTGCTGTCCATAGTATTCAGTTGTGTCCCTCCATGTCTCCCCCTCCAGACAAGCAGTCTGTCCCAAAAGAGGATCCAATGGAAAACTTTATAAATACTTCAAATGGTGGAAACAGGAAGTGGAATAAAAATGATGCAGCTATTCACAGAAAACATGCCGTCATTTTCCCTCCATAAATATATGCTATTCATTTTCAGAAAGAAGCAATGCCTCAAGCTGAAGAAGAAAACCTGACAGTGCCTCCCGACTTTGGAGACTAAGAGAAGGTCCCTTGTGGTGTGTGGATGTCCTTGGGGTGACAGGAGCACCACTCACTGGCCGTGGATACCTCAGAAAAAATCCGGATGGTTTTTGGTATGGAAATGCAGAGTGATGCCTTTGTTGGGGTGCACAGGTCCCGATGCCTTGTGACTTAACAGATACTTCATCAGTATCAATCGTGTCAGTGTAGTGATCCCAATCCCAGTGATCTAATTCCTAAGCCAGATCTAACTTCTTTCTAATAAAGTTGTTCGTATAATAACACAATGCTTACTATGTTCTAGGCACTATCCTAAGCGCTTGACAAGCATCGGCTCATTTAATCCCAACAATCCTAAATGGTCAGTGTTACTATCATCTCTATTTTATAGGCGAGAAAACTGCAGCACAAAGGAACACTCATTTTCCTGAGGACATACAACTTAGAAACAATGGAGCTGAAATTCAAACCTAGGTAGCTGGGCTCTAGAACCTATACTTTTGCTAGCATCGCTTTACACTGGATTAAGACAAAACTAGAAAAGCAACCACAAGGTACAGCGTGAACAAATCAAATTGTTTCTCATTGACACCATTTGGACATACAAAAGATGAAACAAATATAATCATGATAAGATTGCTCTAATAAAGCAAAAGAATGGTATCTAGTCACATGTGTCCTTATAGCAGAGAGGCATGGGAGATTTCAGGCGGAAGAGGAGAAGACCATGTGAAGATGGACGCAGAGACTGGAGTGATGAAGCCACAGTGAAGGAATGCAGGCAGCCGCCAGAAGCTGGAAGAGACAGGAAACAGATTCTCCCCTAAACCCTCTGGAGGGAGTACAGGCCTGCTGACGTCTTGATTTCAGCCCAATGATACTCATTTCAGACTTCCGGCCTCCAGAATGTGATTGTCTAAATTCTATCTATTAATTAAAGCTGTAATCTTTCAAGGGCAGAGCACTGAGAAAAGGATTAAATGCCTTATCCTCTGTTTTGCATTAGTCTAGAGCAGCAGTTCTCAAACTTTTTGGTCTTGGTACTCCTTTTCACTTAAGAATCCCCAAGAGCTTATATTTATGTGAGGCATATCTAAAGATATTTACAGTTAGAAATTTAAACTGAGCAAATCTAAAAACATTTATTAATTTATATGAAAATAAAAACGGTTATGTATGCTGACATAAATGACCTAATTTTAGGAAAATGGTTGTATTTTCCAAGTAAAAAGCTAGTGAACAGAGTGGTGTTGTTTTCTATTTTTTCAAATCTCTTTCCTCTCTGTCTTAATGGAAGATAGTTGAGTTGTCTTGCGTGCTTTGCTTTCAAGCTGTTGCAATATGCTGTTTTGGTTGAAATGTATGAAGAAAATTGGGCTTACATAGATATGTAGCTGCAAACGGAGTGATGTTTTAATAGCCTTTGGGGTAATTATAAATGTTCTTGTGTCTTCATAAAACTCAATGATAATTTTTAAGAGTTAGTTGTAATCCAGAATCTGAAAATGTTACCACTAAACTTTTAGTATCATGTTACATTAAAATATGCTGGTTTAGGGGTGCCTCGAGTGGCTTAGTAGGTTAAGCATCCAACTTTGGCTCAGGTCATGATCTCACCATTTGTTTGTTTTAAAATTTTTTCTTGATGTTTATTTATTATTGAGAGAAAGAGAGACACAGAGAATGAGCAGGGGAGGGGCAGAGAGAGGGGGAGACATAGAATCTGAAGCAGGCTCCAGGCTCGGAGCTGTCAACACAGAGCCCGATGCAGGGCTCGAACCCACGAACCGTGAGATCATGACCTGAGCCGAAGTTGGTCGCCCAACTGAGCCACCCAGGCACCCCATGATCTCACCATTTTTGGGTTCGAGCCCCACATCGGGCTCTGTGTTGACAGCTTGGAGCCTGGAGCCTGCTTTGGATTCTGTGTCTCCCTCTCTCTCTGACCCTCCCCCATTGTCACTCTGTCTCTCTGTCTCTCAAAAATAAACATTAAAAAAATTAAAAAATATATATGTTGGTTTATTTTGTACTTTTGAATGGATATTTTACTCATGAATGATTTGTACTTATTTATTTCAGGTTGTGGTAAAATATACACAACATAAAGTTTACCATTTTAATCATTTTTTTTTTATTTTTTAATATATGAAATTTACTGTCAAATTGGTTTCCATACAACACCCAGTGCTCATCCCAAAAGGTGCCCTCCTCAATACCCATCACCCACCCTGCCCTCCCTCCCACCCCCCATCAACCCTCAGTTTGTTCTCAGTTTTTAACAGTCTCTTATGCTTTGGCTCTCTCCCACTCTAGCCTCTTTTTTTTTTTTTTTTTTTTTCCTTCCCCTCCCCCATGGGTTTCTGTTATGTTTCTCAGGATCCACATAAGAGTGAAACCATATGGTATCTGTCTTTCTCTGTATGGCTTATTTCACTTAGCATCACACTCTCCAGTTCCATCCATGTTGCTACAAAAGGCCATATTTCATTTTTTCTCATTGCCACGTAGTATTCCATTGTGTATATAAACCACAATTTCTTTATCCATTCATCAGTTGATGGACATTTAGGCTCTTTCCATAATTTGGCTATTGTTGAGAGTGCCGCTATAAACATTGGGGTACAGGTGCCCCTATGCATCAGTACTCCTGTATCCTTTGGGTAAATTCCTAGCAGTGCTATTGCTGGGTCATAGGGTAGGTCTATTTTTAATTTTCTGAGGAACCTCCACACTGCTTTCCAGAGCGGCTGCACCAATTTGCATTCCCACCAACAGTGCAAGAGGGTTCCTGTTTCTCCACATCCTCTCCAGCATCTATAGTCTCCTGATTTCTTCATTTTGGCCACTCTGACTGGCGTGAGGTGATATCTGAGTGTGGTTTTGATTTGTATTTCCCTGATAAGGAGCGACGTTGAACATCTTTTCATGTGCCTGTTGGCCATCCGGATGTCTTCTTTAGAGAAGTGTCTATTCATGTTTTCTGCCCATTTCTTCACTGGGTTATTTGTTTTTTGGGTGTGGAGTTTGATGAGCTCTTTATAGATTTTGGATACTAGCCCTTTGTCCGTTGTGTCATTTGCAAATATCTTTTCCCATTCCGTTGGTTGCCTTTTAGTTTTGTTGGTTGTTTCCTTTGCTGTGCAGAAGCTTTTTATCTTCATAAGGTCCCAGTAATTCACTTTTGCTTTTAATTCCCTTGCCTTTGGGGATGTGCCGAGTAAGAGATTGCTACAGCTGAGGTCAGAGAGGTCTTTTCCTGCTTTCTCCTCTAAGGTTTTGATGGTTTCCTGTCTCACATTCAGGTCCTTTATCCATTTTGAGTTTATTTTTGTGAATGGTGTGAGAAAGTGGTCTAGTTTCAACCTTCTGCATGTTGCTGTCCAGTTCTCCCAGCACCATTTGTTAAAGAGACTGTCTTTTTTCCATTGGATGTTCTTTCCTGCTTTGTCAAAGATGAGTTGGCCATACGTTTGTGGGTCTAGTTCTGGGGTTTCTATTCTATTCCATTGGTCTATGTGTCTGTTTTTATGCCAATACCATGCTGACTTGATGATGACAGCTTTGTAGTAGAGGCTAAAGTCTGGGATTGTGATGCCTCCTGCTTTGGTCTTCTTCTTCAAAATTACTTTGGCTATTCGGGGCCTTTTGTGGTTCCATATGAATTTTAGGATTGCTTGTTCTAGTTTCGAGAAGAATGCTGGTGCAATTTTGATTGGGATTGCATTGAATGTGTAGATAGCTTTGGGTAGTATTGACATTTTGACAATATTTATTCTTCCAATCCATGAGCAGGGAATGTCTTTCCATTTCTTTATATCTTCTTCAATTACCTGCATAAGCTTTCTATAGTTTTCAGCATACAGATCTTTTACATCTTTGGTTAGATTTATTCCTAGGTATTTTATGCTTCTTGGTGCAATTGTGAATGGGATCAGTTTCTTCATTTGTCTTTCTGTTGCTTCATTGTTAGTGTATAAGAATGCAACTGATTTCTGCACATTGATTTTGTATCCTGCAACTTTGCTGAATTCATGTATCAGTTCTAGCAGACTTTTGGTGGAGTCTATCGGATTTTCCATGTATAATATCATGTCATCTGCAAAAAGCGAAAGCTTGACTTCATCTTTGCCAATTTTGATGCCTTTGATTTCCTTTTGTTGTCTGATTGCTGATGCTAGAACTTCCAGCACTATGTTAAACAAGAGCGGTGACAGTGGGCATCCCTGTCGTGTTCCTGATCTCAGGGAAAAAGCTCTCAGTTTTTCCCCATTGAGGATGATGTTAGCTGTGGGCTTTTCATAAATGGCCTTTATGATCTTTAAGTATGTTCCTTCTATCCCGACTTTCTCAAGGGTTTTTATTAAGAAAGGGTGCTGGATTTTGTCAAAGGCCTTTTCTGCATCGATTGACAGGATCATATGGTTCTTCTCTTTTTTTTTTGTTAATGTGATGTATCACGTTGATCGATTTGCGAATGTTGAACCAGCCCTGCATCCCAGGAATGAATCCCACTTGATCATGGTGAATAATTCTTTTTATATGCTGTTGAATTCGATTTGCTAGTATCTTATTAAGAATTTTTGCATCCATATTCATCAGGGATATTGGCCTGTAGTTCTCTTTTTTTACTGGGTCTCTGTCTGGTTTAGGAATCAAAGTAATACTGGCTTCATAGAATGAGTCTGGAAGTTTTCCTTCCCTTTCGATTTCTTGGAATAGCTTGAGAAGGATAGGTATTATCTCTGCTTTAAACGTCTGGTAGAACTCCCCTGGGAAGCCATCTGGTCCTGGACTCTTATTTGTTGGGAGATTTTTGATAACCGATTCAATTTCTTCGCTGGTTATGGGTCTGTTCAAGCTTTCTATTTCCTCCTGATTGAGTTTTGGAAGAGTGTGGGTGTTTAGGAATTTGTCCATTTCTTCCAGGTTGTCCAATTTGCTGGCATATAATTTTTCATAGTATTCCCTGATAATTGTTTGTATCTCTGAGGGATTGGTTGTAATCATTCCATTTTCATTCATGATTTTATCTATTTGGGTCATCTCCCTTTTCTTTTTGAGAAGCCTGGCTAGAGGTTTGTCAATTTTGTTTATTTTTTCAAAAAACCAACTCTTGGTTTCGTTGATCTGCTCTACAGTTTTTTTAGATTCTATATTGTTTATTTCTGCTCTGATCTTTATTATTTCTCTTCTTCTGCTGGGTTTAGGCTGCCTTTGCTGTTCTGCTTCTATTTCCTTTAGGTGTGCTGTTAGATTTTGTATTTGGGATTTTTCTTGTTTCTTGAGATAGGCCTGGATTGCTATGTATTTTCCTCTCAGGACTGCCTTCGCTGCATCCCAAAGCGTTTGGATTGTTGTATTTTCATTTTCGTTTGTTTCCATGTATATTTTAATTTCTTCTCTAATTGCCTGGTTGACCCACTCATTCGTTAGTAGGGTGTTCTTTAACCTCCATGCTTTTGGAGGTTTTCCAGACTTTTTCCTGTGGTTGATTTCAAGCTTCATAGCATTGTGGTCTGAAAGTATGCATGGTATAATTTCAATTCTTGTAAACTTATGAAGGGCTGTTTTGTGACCCAGTATATGATCTATCTTGGAGAATGTTCCATGTGCACTCGAGAAGAAAGTATATTCTGTTGCTTTGGGATGCAGAGTTCTAAATATATCTGTCAAGTCCATCTGATCCAATGTATCATTCAGGGCCCTTGTTTCTTTATTGACTGTGTGTCTAGATGATCTATCCATTTCTGTAAGTGGGGTGTTAAAGTCCCCTGCAATGACCACATTCTTATCAATAAGGTTGCTTATGTTTATGAGTAATTGTTTTATATTTCTGGGGGCTCGGGTATTTGGCGCATAGACATTTATAACTGTTAGCTCTTCCTGGTGGATAGACCCTGTGATTATTATATAATGCCCTTCTTCATCTCTTGTTACAGCCTTTAAATTAAAGTCTAGTTTGTCTGATATAAGTATGGCTACTCCAGCTTTCTTTTGGCTTCCAGGAGCATGATAAATAGTTCTCCATCCCCTCACTCTCAATCTAAAGGTGTCCTCAGATCTAAAATGAGTCTCTTGTAGACAGCAAATAGATGGGTCTTGCTTTTTTATCCATTCTGATACCCTATGTCTTTTAGTTGGCGCATTTAATCCATTTACATTCAGTGTTATTATAGAAAGATATGGGTTTAGAGTCATTGTGATGTCTGTATGTTTTATGCTTGTAGTGATGTCTCTGGTACTTTGTCTCACAGGATCCCCCTTAGGATCTCTTGTAGGGCTGGTTTCGTGGTGACAAATTCCTTCAGTTTTTGTTTGTTTGGGAAGACCTTTATCTCTCCTTCTATTCTAAATGACAGACTTGCTGGATAAAGGATTCTCGGCTGCATATTTTTTCTGTTTAGCACACTGTAGATATCGTGCCAAGCCTTTCTGGCCTGCCAAGTTTCAAAGGAGAGATCAGTCACGAGTCTTATAGGTCTCCCTTTATATGTGAGGGCACGTTTATCCCTTGCTGCTTTCAGAATTTTCTCTTTATCCTTGTATTTTGCCAGTTTCACTATGATATGTCGTGCAGAAGATCGATTCAAGTTACGTCTGAAGGGAGTTCTCTGTGCCTCTTGGATTTCAATGCCTTTTTCCTTCCCCAGTTCAGGGAAGTTCTCAGCTATAATTTGTTCAAGTACCCCTTCAGCACCTTTCCCTCTCTCTTCCTCCTCTGGGATACCAATTATGCGTATATTATTTTTTTTAGTGTATCACTTAGTTCTCTAATTTTCCCCTCATACTCCTGGATTTTTTTTATCTCTCTTTCTTTCAGCTTCCTCTTTCTCCATAACTTTATCTTCTAGTTCACCTATTCTCTCCTCTGCCTCTTCAAGCCAAGCCATCGTGGATTCCATTTTGTTTTGCATTTCGTTTAAAGCGTTTTTCAACTCCTCGTGACTGTTCCTTAGTCCCTCGATCTTTGTGGCAAGAGATTCTCTGCTGTCCTGTATACTGTTTTCAAACCCAGCAATTAATTTTATGACTATTATTCTAAATTCACTTTCTGTTATATTATTTAAATCCTTTTTGATCAGTTCATTAGCTGTTGTTATTTCCTGGAGATTCTTCTGAGGGGAATTCTTCCGTTTGGTCATTTTGGAGAGTCCCTTGCGTGGTGAGGACCTGCAGTGCACTTCCCCTGTGCTGTGGTGTATAACTGGAGTTAGTGGGCGGGGCCGCAGTCCGACCCGATGTCTGCCCCCAGCCCACTGCTGGGGCCACAGTCAGACTGGTGTGTGCCTTCTCTTCCCCTCTCTTAGGGGCGGGATTCACTGTGGGGTGGCGTGTCCCGTCTGGGCTACTTGCACACTGCCAGGCTTGTGTTGCTGGGGATCTGGCGTATTAGCTGGGGTGGGTAGGCAAGGTGCACGGGGGGTGGAGGGGCAGGCTTAGCTCGCTTCTCCTTAGGTGATCCACTTCAGGAGGGGCCCTGTGGCAGCGGGAGGGAGTCAGATCCGCTGCCGGAGGTTTGGCTCCGCAGAAGCACAGAGTTGGGTGTTTGCGCGGAGCGAGCAAGTTCCCTGGCAGGAACTGGTTCCCTTTGGGATTTTGGCTGGGGGATGGGCGGGGGAGATGGCGCTGGCGCCTTTGTTCCCCGCCAAGCTGAGCTCTGCCGTCCGGGGGCTCAGCAGCTCTCCCTCCCTTTGTCCTCCAGCCTTCCCGCTTTCCGAGCAGAGCTGTTAACTTATGACCTCCCAGACGCTAAGTCGCGCTTGCTGTCGGAACACAGTCTGTCCGGCCCCTCCGCTTTTGCCAGCCAGACTCGGGGGCTCTGCTTGGCCGGCGAGCCGCCCCTCCACCTTGGCTCCCTCCCGCCAGTCCGTGGAGCGCGCACCGCCTCGCCGCCCTTCCTACCCTCTTCCGTGGGCCTCTAGTCTGCGCTTGACTCCGGAGACTCCCTTCTGCTAATCCTCTGGCGGTTTTCTGGGTTCTTTAGGCAGGTGTAGGTGGAATCTAAGTGATCGGCAGGACGCGCTGTGAGCCCCGCGTCCTCCTACGCCGCCATCTTCCGGAACCTCCATTTTAATCATTTTTAAGTGGACGGTTCAGTTCTTCTACATTGTTGTACATTTTTAAGTGTACATTTTAAAAATGTACATTGTACATTTTTAAGTGCACAGTTCAGTACATTCACATTGTTGTACAACCATCACCACCATCCATCTCCAAAATTTTCGTCTTGAAAAACTAAAACCCATTGAATAATAATTCTGTACCCATTGAATAATAATTCTCCATTCCCCTCTTCCCCCTAGCCCATGGCAATCATCATTCTTCCACCCGTTTCTATGAATTCAGGTACTCCAGATAACTCCTGTAAGTGCAATCATACAGTATTGGACTATTTGTAACACACATTGTAGCATATGTCAGAATTGCCTTCCTTTTTAGGGCTGAGTAATATTCCATTGGGTGTATACACCATGTTTCGTTTATCCATTTCTATCTATTCATGTGTTGATAGAGGCTTGAGTTGCTTCCACCCCTTGGCTATTGAGAATAATACTGCTATGTGCATTGGTGTGCAGATATCAATTGGGATCCTGCTTTCAATTCTTTAGGATACCCAGAAATGGAATTACTGGATCATATATTAATTCTATTTTTAATTTTTTGAGGAAGTACCATACTGTTTTCCACAGTGGCTGCACCATATTACAGAGTTCGAGGGTTCCAATTTCTCTACACCTTTGCCAGCACTTCTTTTCTTCTTTTTGTAGTAACCATCTTAACAGGTGTGAGGTGATATCACATTGTGGTTTTGATTTGCATTTCTCTAAGGATTAGTGACATTGGGCGTCTTTTTTATGTGCTTTTTGACTGTTTGCATATCTTTTTCTTTGTCCACTTTGTAAAAATTTGGTAAATTTGACAATGTCCTTTGTCCATTTATTGACTGAGTTATTTGATTTTTTGTTTTTGAGTTGTGGGAGTTTTTCACCTTCATATTAACCCTTATTGTATATATGATTTGCAAATATTTTCTTCCATTTTTGTCTGTTGTCATTCTATTTTGTTGTGTCCTGTCATGCACAGAAATCTTTAATTTTGATATAGTCCAGTTTGTCGATTTTTACTTTGTTGCATGTGGGCTTTGGTATCATATGCAGGAAGTCCTTGCCAAATCCATAAATATCTCACTCTATGTTTTCTTTTTAGCAGTTTTAGCTCTTACATTTAGGTTTTTCATGAATTTTGAGTTAATTTTTATATAAAGTAAGGGTCCAGTTTTTGCATGCAGATATCCAAGTTTCCCAGAAACTATTTGTTGAAAAAACTGTCTTTCCCCTACCCAATGATCTTGGTACCCTTGTCAAAGATCAGTTGACCATTTATGCAAGTGTTTATTTCTGGGCTCTCTATTCCATTCCATTGGCCTATATGTCTGTCTTTGTTACCCATGTATGATTTTGTAACATTATTTACTGATCACTTTGAAAACGTTCATAGAGTTTTTCATATTTTCTGAATATTGAGATATTTCATTTACAATATCAAAAAAATCACACTCATTGGTATCGCCACCAACTTCATCAAAAAGTCTAAGTATGTGTAAACTTCTCATGGTGGTATATACACATTCTTTTTTAAAATTAAAAACGTCTTCATTTTATTAGCTAGCTCAAATTTTATCATTGCCAGCAAGACTGACAATTGTTTTCCTTGTAGGGAAAAGCTCACTGCCTTTACTTCAAGATAGTTTCTACCGAGTACCCAAATCTGAACTATCACAGTTAAACAATTAAACAAATTGACACAGTTAACCATTTCCTCTATTTTATTTTTTTTAATTTTTTTTAATGTTTATATATTTCTGAGGCAGAGAGAGACAGAGCATGAGTGGGGGAGGGTCAGAGAGAGAGGGAGACACAGAATCAGAAGCAGGCTCCAGGCTCTGAGCTGGCAGCACAGAGCCCGACGTGGGGCTCGAACTCACGAACTGTGAGATCATGACCTGAGTCGAAGTCGGTCGCTCAACTGACTGAGCCACCCAGGCGCCCCCATTTCCTCTATTTTAAAACTTAAAAAAAATTGTGTGCTATCATACTTTCCTGGTTTTCCTCCTCCTTTACTGATGACTCATTTGAAGCCTTTGCTGGGTGCTATTCTGTGCTCTAATGGTGCAGCACACCAGGGTCTCGATCCTGGGTCCTCTGTGTCTTTAGATGTAATTTCTATGTAGGTGATTTTATCCAGTTGTGTGGTTTTAGATGCCATCTGTAGACCAATTATTTCTCTATCATCTATCTATCTATCTATCATCTATCTATCATCATCATCTACGTTATCTATCATTTCTACCATTTCAATAAGCTCCAACTGTGTAGGGGATAGCTCCACTTGTGAACCATATAGGTGTCTACAACTAAATGTGACCACAGCAGGATTCTTGATTTTGTCCCCCCAATCCCTCCCTACCCCCATCTCAGTAAATGGCACCACCATCCTGGCCCAAAGTTAAAGTCATCTTTTGTTACTGCAGTACTTCAAATTCCTGGGAGAGAATTCCTAGTCCAGCTAAAGGGACGGGAACCTATTCATGGCCAAAGAGCTGCAGTTACGTAGAACTTCTATGGGTATTTGGAAGAGAAGTGGTCAGCAAAGAGAAATGTCAGTTATTAAGACATATGAAGAGAACCAAGAGAATAGTAAGAGGAGAATGTTTCAAGGAGGCAATCAATAAATGCTCAATGCTTCAGATAGGTCAGGTAGAATAATTTATTCATTAATTCACTATGAATTGCTTACTCACTTACTCAGTGCCAGGCATTATCCTAGGCATTATGCTAAAATGAGACCAATAATGTTCCTGTCCCGAGAGAGTTTAGTTTTTTTTAAGAGTTTAGTTTCTAGTAAAATAAACTGTCAATGAATAAACAAATATGTGTGTATCTATAATAGGTATTGATAAGGACTGGAGTAGAGGATGTGGACCAGAGGAAGGCTTCCTTGAGGAGCTAACTTTTAAGTCAAGTCATGAATGAATTGAAAGGTGAATCATGGGAAGATCTGCAGGTAGATGTTCCAGGCAGGGAACACAATGTAAAAAGGCCCTGGGGCAGAAATGGATGTATTTGAGGGACAGCAGGGAAACTGGTGTGGCTGCAAGGGGAAAAGTGGGAGGAGACAAATTTGGAGAGGTGTAGGAGCCAGATTACAAAGATCTTACAGGTCGTGGTAAGGACTTTGGGTTTTATTCTTAATGTAGGAGGCCATTGAGAGTTTGAGCATGAAGATGTTATGGTCAGATATATTAGATTTCTATACTGCGTATCAAATTACTACAAACTTAGCAGTTGAAAACAATATATATTTATCATCTCACAGTTTCTGTGGGGCAGGACTCTGGGCATGGCATAGCTAGGTCCTCTCTTCAGGATCTCATATAACTGCAAAGTGTCAGCTGGGCTGTGTTATTATTTGGAGGCTCAGCTGAGGAGGAACATGCTTCCAAGATCCCTTATAGTTTTTGGCAGAATTTATTTCCTTGTGCTGTAGGATTCATGATGACTTCCTTCTTCAAAGTTAGCAAGAACAATACTGCAAATTGAGTCTCCTAGCAAGATGGGGTCATATATGACATAATGGGATCATAACATTCAATCTTTGCCATATTCTATTGGTTAGAAGCGAGTCACAGATTCCAAACACACTCAGTGGCGATGAACACGAACATGAATATCAGGAGGTAGGGTCATGGACACTGCTTTAAAGTCTGCTCACCACATCTGTTACATGTTTTAAAAAGACCTTTCAAGCTGATTTGTGGAAAATAGACTCTATGGTGGCAAGGAGAGAATAGTTTAATAGTTTACAATGCCTACTGACAAAAGGAATTCTTATCTAGAAATTAGGAAATTACTGGGGGTGGTTTTTCAACAAATATCCATTGAATCCACTATGTGAGAGACCCTGGGCTGGGTTGGGCATTAAATGAGGAAGTAAGATTTCTAATTTTTGAGAAAGTATTGTCTTGCAAGAGCAAGGGACAAAAGTTCACATTGGGTGAGGAGTAAACAGAAGGTAAATATGTATCGATAGCCATTTAGAGTATTTTCATAAAGTTTGGAGGTGTCTAGCTGGAGAAACGAGATACTAAGTAGCTTGAGGAAGCACAGAGTTGGAAAAGTGTTTTTTGTATGTATTTTCTTTGTGTATTTTTTTTCAGGCTAAGGAATAGAAACAGAAGAAAGAGATTAAAGGTACAATAGAGGGATATTCCAGAAGAGAAGGGAGGAGATCGACAAGGGGCATGGGAGAGAATTATCTTAAATAGAAGTGAAAACAGGGGTGCCTGGATGCCTCAGTCTGTTAGGTGTCCAACTCTTGATTTTGGCTCAGGTCATGATCTCAGGGTTCATGAGATTGAGCCCTGTGTGGGGTTCTGTGCTGACATTGCGGAGCCTGCTTGGGTTCTGTCTCTCCCTCTCTCTCTGCCCTTCCCCAACTTTCTCTCTCTCAAAATAAATAAATGAACATTAAAAAAAAAGAAGTGAAAACATCTTTTCTGAAACATTGACTATAAGTACATCAATAAGGCTAGTAAAAGGGTGGAGGGAAATTGTGGGAGGGCATGCCAGATTGCATCTGTTTTCTCTGTCAAGTCAGAAGGGAATATTATCTACTAAGAATCCCAAAGGAGTTGTCACTTTGAAGACTGTAGGCAGAGCTGGGTATCACCTTCTTGGGAGAAGGGAAGGGAAGGGGAACTGACCCAAGATGAATGAGTGGATTTCTCTGCTGTAGTTCCAGGCAAGTTTGAAAAACATGAATTTGCGGTGGAGCAAGTCAATGTGGGTGTGTCATTTTTTTAAAGCAGTATTTGGAGAATTTAACTCCAAGGAAATTGAGGAAGAAGAATGGAGACAAGAGATCATCAGGATAGTCCAGGGCTGGAATTAGCACAGGTCAGTGAAGCAGAAGGTCAGTATGGTGGGAGGTCAGCCTCCAGAGAGAAGGAAGGAGGGACTGAAGTCCTGCTCAGATGGAATGGAGGTAAGAGTGGGGGCTGCCAAAGGAAGGGAGGTTGAGCTTTAGGGGGTGAAATTCTATACTTTAACATCTTCAAGGAAGAGTCATTTTGAATGTTAGTGGAGTCTAATTTAATGAGAAGTGATAGGTTGAGTCAGTAAAAAGTTAATGTTAATACAAATTTCCTAAAAGAAATAGGCCTTGAGTTACAACTTCACACTTGAGGCCTTCCCATCCTTTATGAAGCACTATGGAGGCCAGTCCTGTTCTGTCAGAGGTCACTGCAAGAGGACAAGGTTTTCAAGGACTCACCTCTGTCTGCTTAAATCTGAGTTTCTTTGGGTTTACCTGTCTGATCTAATAGGAAGTTGAAGGTCGACATTTGGAGAAAAGCTTCAAATTTTTTAAAACTTGAAAACCATTAATAGGTTTACAGCGTGATTGTCATGGATATGTGCATGGATATAAATTACCTGGAGAGCTTCTTAAAAGTGCAGATTCCCCATCCTCACTACTGGAGTGTCTGATTTCTTTATTCTGGTGATCCTCAGATGTAATGTAAAGTCTTAAAATATAGATATTTATAAACATATTATAAATATATATTTTTATATGTTTATAAATTTATATGCTCATATATATTCATAACATATATATATTTATATTTATATATTTACATACAAATATATTTATATATAAAAATGTAAAGTCTTAAAAACTGTAACACTTTTAAAGAGAAGTTTTAGGTTTATAGAAAAATTGACAGAAAGGTAAAACAATTTCTCCTATGCCCCTCTTCCCACACATGATAGCTTGCCGCATTATCGATATCTACCACCACAGTGGTACATTTGTTACAACTGATGACCTACATTGTCACATTCAATAACCCAGAGTTCATAATTTACTTTATGGTTTATTCTTGGTATTATACATTCTACAGATTTGGATGAATGTATAGTGGCATGTATCCACCATTATTGTAGCCTACAGAGTAGTTCTGCTGCTTTAAAAATCCTGGGTGTCACTAATTCATCCTTCCCTTGGTCAACCCCTAGCAACCACTGATTTTTTTACAATCTCTTTAGTTTTACTTTTTCCAGAAGGTCATGTGGATGGAAAATACAGTGTGTTGCCTTTTCAGATTGGCATCTTTCACTTAGTAATATGCACTTTTCTCCGTGTCTTTTTGTGACCTGATACCTCATTTGATTTTATCACTGAAAGTATTCCATTGTCTGGATCTACTACAGCTTATTTATCCATTCACCTACTGAAGGACACTTTGGTTGCTTCCAAGTTTTTGTACTTATGAATAAAGCTGCTATAAACTTCCATGTGCAGGTTTTGTGTGGGTATAAGTTTTCAGCTCCTTTAGGTAAATACCAAAAAGCATGATAGCTGGATGTCATAGTCAGAGTATGAAGTAAGTGAGGTAGAATTAAATTTCTTGAGGGTTGGACATTATTGAGATTGTGTTTTTTGTTAAGGAAGCCTGAGCAAACCAGAAAAGAGCAAAGGAGTTAAGGATATATGCATGTTCACTACCAAATTTAAACTAAATAAATTTAAAGGGTCTCACCTGAGTGTGAGGCCCATAAAGAGACTTGATCAATAGATTGGGCGTACCAGTTAGATGAAAGCATTATTGCAGTTTGGGGTTAGAGGAATTGAGCAAGAAGAGGAGATGGTGATCAGAGATCAAAATTTTTAATGCTATTAGAAATGGTGTTTTACTCAAGAATAGGTGAATTCTGCAGGAAACAGACCTTTGGCATATCTAACTGAAGATAATAAAAAGAAAGGGGGGGCACTGTCAAGTCAAATACAAAATTATTTCTTGATCGTCTACTTTATACGCTGTTGTGTGCTTGCCTTTGGGAAACTTCTGATTTAGTTAGATATACATCTTCTAAGAATTTCTAGTCAAGAACTAAACCATAGTGTATTTATTGACCATTTCCAGTGGATAGAGAAAGGAGGGTGGCATTGGCAAAAGGGATATATTAGTGACAATTCTTCTATGGATTATTTTCTTTGGGGTTGGTTCTTATAGTTTTTATGGTCGCCTCCATTCCCTCCCCTGCACCTGATATGCTTATATTTTGTGTGTGTGTGTGTCTCTTAAACAACATGGGGGTTTGGGCACCAAACCCTCAGGCAGTTGAAAATCGGTGTCTGACTTTTGACTCACCCCAAACTTAACTACTAATAATCTACTGTTGACCAGTATCAGTTACTGATAACATAAATGGTTGATTAACACATATTTTGAATGCTATAAATATTACATTCTGTACTCTCACAATAAAGCAACCTAGAGATAAAAGAATATTGTTAAGAAAATTATAAGAAAGAAAATATGTTTGTATGTTTATTGAAAAAAGTCCATGTATAAGTGGTCCCATGCAATTCAAATCTGTGTTGTTCAAGGGTCAACTGTATATTCAAACTACAAAACATAGAACTTGTGATGCTGACACTTTTGAGTAGATTTACCAAGATAATGAAATATCTAATTTAAAATTCATCAGTGTCCAGGATATTTCATGACACATGGCCAATGTTCAATAGGGAAATACAATCACTGTGCCAACATTCATTCCCGTTCTGTTTCCTAGTGACACCCAACATAAATGGTGTCCTTGGAGTTGTAAACACAGAAGCCCTGTCTCCTCAGAAGTACTGACTAGCATTTCTGAATTGTCCAGGGGCAGGCATCACAGGAAGCTGGCGTCCCCAGCACAGGCAAGCAGACTGCTCACTCCCCTTGTCTGTCCCAATACTGCCAGTACCACAGAGCCCTGTGCCACAGGTGAAAACAATGTTATTGTTTCCCATAAAGTTTTCATTTTCAGGCTCTTTTCTACTCAAACCCTCATATATTATTAACGGATGAGTCCACAGAGCAAATGAATGTATCATTGTGTATCATTCAATGTATCATTGAATGTATCATTCAACCTGACGATTGAACGAATGGAGCTGGGGCAGACCCAGCCAGAAAAGGCCTATCCTCTCTTTGTGTTCATTCCTTTTTCAACTTTTCCTGGTATTTCTTATCAATATCTGCCAGCCACAGAAGAGTAATGACCTTGAATTCACCCTCATCATCACCCTCTGCCTAAATTATTTATTTAATCACTTTGTATTGATAGTTTAAGCTGGATAGGCAGGAGGTCATTTTTTCCTCCTCTTGGAAAGATTTACAAGGGGATAGAAGGAAACCTAGAAAAACACCAACAAATTCTATTGACTTCATATTTGCACTTGAGTCATGCCTTAGAGCAGTGGGTTGGGCAGGGGGCTGGGAGGATGGAATGAGATGGATAGAAGACAAAGGCTTGAGTCTAAACCAGAAGTCACATTATCTTACATTTCCTTTTATCTTTTACTTAAGGTAATACTTCACTTCTTTTCATGCAAACTCAGGCCAAATTTGTGGTCAGATTCTGCCCATCAAGGAGAATAGGAAGAGAAAGAGGTGGCAGGCAATCTCCTGGCATTGTCCGGGTATGGTTCTCCTGTGATAAAAGTCCATTTCTCATGACTTGTTAGCTTTCCCATGGTATTTACTCCTTCTAACTGGTAAAAACTGAGGCAAGTACTTGCAAAACACTCCACAAATTTGGTACCATGTTGGTGAGATTCCTTTCTTGCCATGTTATTCCTGGAACACCTGCTGAGGCTGTGTTCCTACCTAAACATATTTCTTGTGCAAATATAGTTGTATTGACTGAGACCTCCTTCCAACCTACATTAGAATATGTGTCTCATTCCTTCCCTTGGCAAAATAGCAGATCTTCCTGAGTTCCCCAGAAACTAATTTTTCATATTCTGTCTTATCTATTTCAAAAGCTATTTACCTTATTTATTGAAATTAAAGTTTTTTTTTTTTAATTTGAGCTTATATTATGAGTTCTTTAAGGACAGGGGCTTATGTCTTCTGCTAATTGAACTTTTTGCCAGTTCTCTAGTTTTTGATATACTTCTTTGAAATAAATATAAAAATATTTGATGATAATACCACAAAAATATAGTAAATGGCATTAAATTTAACTTCTTACAAGAGATTTGTTGAAAAATTGTTTATGATATTACCAAGAGCATTTTTGACTTATTTGGTATCTACTCTATTTGTCTGTTACAGAGGATGAGGCGATAAATGCTGAGAAAAAAAGACCAAAGGACAGACCCAGGATTTCCACTTCTGGGAAAATACCTCAAAAAATGAGTACTATGTTCACTGACGATATATGCCAGAATGTCCAAAGCAGTATTGTTATTAACAGCCACAATCTGGAAATGATTCCAGAGCCCTGTGATAGAAAAGTGAATCCATACATGGTGGTACACCCATTCAATATAGAGCAATTTAAAGGAACAGATTACAGCTGCATGTAACAACCTGGGTGAGCAAAAGTGCTGAGAACAAGTGGACATCTCCAAAGACTACATACTCCAAAATTCCATTCATATTAAGTTCAAAATAGGCAAAATTAATCTATGGTGACAATTCAGAATAGTGATTAATTTGGTGTTGGGGGAGTTTACTGGGAAAGGGAATGGGGTAGGCATCTGGGGCACCAGAAATGTGCATATTGTGATCTGGCTGGGAGTATACAATATGTAAATATTCTAAAAATTGGTTGAGTTGTATATTTAAGATGTTTGCATTTTGATATATGAAAATTATACCTCAATTAAATAGCTTAAATGAAAATGATGTATATACAGAATCCCTGGCCTCAAGGAGCCAATAGCCTAGTAAGAGAGAAAAGTATAAAAAGGAGTAGTTTCTATGCATGTGCTAAGTGCTTCCAGGGAAGTGTGTAGGAAGAGGAGTGAGAAAAAGACATGGATAGAGGCATGGGGAAGGAGAGAAGATAGAGGGAGATGAACACTGGTTCTCTTGGAAAAAGGCAGAGGGGAATTTCAGGAGAGGGATAGCACACCAGACAGTTGATCATGTCACTATCATACCATGAGACTGCCCTTCAGATTAGCCAATCAAGGATGTATTTCCCAGCTTTCCTATTTTTTGGACCTTTCTGTGGCATTTGGTTCTGCCAATTGTTTTCATTTTTAGAAACATTTTCTTGCTTAGCTTTGGGGACAACATTTTCTATTGATTTTCTTTCTCCTTCTTGGCTATTCTTTTCCTTCCTGGCTCCCTTTCCTTAGTCTTGTCTTTTAAATGTCACCATCCTGCAAGGTCTGTCCATGGTCATGTTCCTCTTCTCATCCCTGTCTCTGGGTAATCTCATTCATATGTGATCATGGTTTACCTACCACCCCACCCGTGGTGTTGACTCCAAATTTGGTTTCTCTAACCTACATTTCCATCCTTGCTTTAAGAATCACATATGAAACGTCAACTGGACACCACCACTCAGCTGTCCTGAGGACTGTTTAAAATTTAGTATTTCTAAAACCAAGCTCTTCATCTCCCTCTCCTTCTCAGCCTACTTCTCCTTTTATTTTCCCTCATCTAGCAAATGGCCCTTGAGTGCGGTCTTCTCTTTTCTCCCAGACTCAGTTAGATTGTCTCTCTCTATACTTCCATCATACTTTACATATACCGCCACCAAAGCATAATTCACTCTCACTTCAAAATACAATGCTGGTGTATTTTTACCTCCAAGAAGCCCACCTTGTTTAATGGTTAGTGGAAGGTGATGAGGCCTAACACTCCTTACTCTTTTGACAGGACTTGTAGCTGGTTCATAATGTGCCTGTTCTTTCCCACAGCTCTGTGTGAATGCTGGTATTATGGGTCCTGCATTTGCTTCATCAAGTGGCAAAACTGCAACTACTGACTTAAGGAAAAAGAGAATGCATTGAAAAGCCTTGGATTTGACCTTGGACATAACTGAATCCAGGAGCTCCGATGGTGTCATTTAGATTTTATCTCTCCCTTTCCCTCTGCTCTCTGGCTCTCAGATCTGCTTTCATACTTATTGGCTTAGCTCTCAGGTGGACCACTGAAAGCTCTCTGCAGTTACATCACCTTAATGGTTAGCAATTCTGGCAGAAATAGAATGCTTTTCTCTGTGTCTCTCCAATAAAATTCCTCAGACAAAGTCTCTTTGGCCTGACTTGACTCATGAGCTCATCCCAGAGCTGACCACTGAGGCCACAAAGGTGGGATGAATGCCCCAATGATCCAGGCCTGAGCCTTGTACCTACCTCAGGAGTTGGGTGTTAGCCTGGGATAGGGTGGAACCTCATAGGAAAATGGAGGTGCTGTTACCAGAAGAAATAAAAGCTGGCCAGGACAATAAAAAAAAGAATACTTGTCTGTGAGGAGAAGTTGGTGACACTACAGGCTCAGGGCAGGGTTCTAAGTTGGCAACAACACTGTGATCCCCTGGGCCAATGCTTCTTTCTTGATTGTGGTTTAGCCTCTGATTCACTCCACCTGTCAGCTTGTTTCTCCTGTCGCACATTTCCTAGGACAGGTCATTGTCAGGGGAACAGGAATGACAGAAAAGGAGTCTTTTAATCTGTATTTTCAATTCACCCTCTGTCTTTACCTGCCATGCCCTGTCCTGTGTCATGAGAATAAGGAAGGGTGATGCAACCAGCCAGTTCTAGCCGGTCTGTGTGAATCATCTGTAAGTCATGCAGAACAATGATATCAAGGGGTCAGATTTCCAGGAACTGCATCTCATGCATCTTTCTTATTCCACAGTAACTGGCATGGGACTCTGGCTTCCATCCCTCTGCTGCTCACCCTTCAAACGTTGCTGAGACTATAAATTAAAGGGCTGTGTGGAGGACAGAAAGAGCTACTGCCCTAAACCCAAAGCCAAGATGAATCACAGACAATGGACAGAGCACTGGAATGGCTGGGTAACTAGTATTTAACCAGTGTGCACTGGATGACCACACTAGCTCTGTGTTCTCATTGGTTGGTGCTTGGTCTTAGTATCATCCATTTTTCTACTCCTGGTTCTGTCACCAAATTAACTTATGTATTCATGCATTCACTGACCTCTCCCTAGGCCTCAACTTTCTATCAGTAGAATGAGAATCTGGGACACAAACACTCCTTTTAATTCAAAATGTTTCTATGATTCTGGGATATTTCATTTAGGAGAACGCCCCCCCCCCCCCCACACACACACATACACAAAAATACAAATCCTATGTCCTGGAGTTGATTTGATAAAAATCACCATAAACCATTTAAAGCATCCAGTAATTTACTAGTAATGTATTTCATGATGAGGAGATGGAAGGCAGTCGTTTCTCTCTCTCCTACTGATTCAATATGTGCTGTTCCTTAAAATAAAAATCAATTTCATATAAAGCTGCTGAAAGTTTTATGTAGTCTTAGCACACACCACACCTAAACTCAGCAGGACATTGTTTCCTTGTTAGAGGACACACAGCACAGAGTTCCAAATAATAGCTCAGTTGTCCAATGTATACTTAATGGATTAGCAAAGTTAACAAATGATATCTTATTCCTGGCTCCTTCTGCTGAAATGTAATACTTCCAAAGGCGAATAAACTGTTCCCATTTGGTGACCTTCTTTCTTTCAGGGAATGAACATATTTGATTCTCTCAACCTAGGCCTTTTCCCCTCCCCACAGAATAAACCAAAACATCTGGAGATACTGTGGGGTCTCTTTCAAGAAGACTGCACGTTCTTTTCGGCTCTGATTTTTCTGGGAGATGAATCTTGACAACTCAAAATTAGAAGCTGGTGTTACGGCTACATGTGAGACCAGTAATTGTCCCCAGGGAAGTCTTCCTGTCCTCTTTCTCCCTGTCTTTCCCTTTCTCCCTTCATTCTCTCCTCTTCTTATGTCTTTCCTTGCAATGTCTCATTGCACCTTGAGAAGGCAAAGCACAAAGAAGCTTCCCTTTCCTCCTCTCCCATTTCCAGCCAGAAACAGGCCACCTGGAATTAGAATGCAGCATTGCTGACACCAGCTACCTTTCCTCTGGGCTTAGGCTGAGGCCAGGGCTGCTGGTTAATGGGCCAGAGTTGACCTCACTACTAGACATCCCTGCAGACCACTGAGCATTTACCTCTGGGTAAGAATAAGTTACAGCTTGGAGACTTTGAAGCCAGGTGGAACCAGCTTGTCTGTCCCTTCCGTGATGAAGGGCTTTGCAAATGCTGCAATGTGTGTCATCTCTGTTCATTTATTTCCCCTCCACGTTGATCTCTCTCTAGTCAATGAAAGGGACTTGATGCTTGTCTACCATGTGACAGGTAGGGGGCTCTTTGCCAATCAAAGCTTTAGGACCATTTTTGGGCTGAGATAAAAGGAAAAAGGGCAGCTGTAGGACACCTGTAGAAAGGAGATGGGTGACTTCTCAGGGAACTGTCCTATTTAGCTCCCAGCTGAAAGCTGCTAGCTAGGTTTTTGAGGTCCAACTTTCACTGATGTTTGGTTAGAGAGAAGAAGGGCAAATAAAACCCTCGCTTAGGTGCTGATGGGTAAAAGCATTCCAATTGCTATGTGGAGCTGGAGCCTCCCGGTGGAGAAGTTGGTGAGTCATAGAACGCTGTAAGGATGAAATATTTTGGGAAAAGACATTTTCCCTTGGGATATGGACCATGGTGAGCATGTGCGTGTGTGTTTGGTGAAAGCGGGGTGATAGGGAACAAAGAGAATGATGGGAAGACACTAATAACTGAGGTGGAGACAGGTCTAAAGAGCCTCCCTTGTCTGCTTTGGCCGATTTTGCTACAGGTGGAATGTGAAATATGAACTGTTTACACAGCTCATATTTCCATGTACTAAGAAAAACAGAGAAAGCTGGGCATGGAGCTAAAACTGAGCTCCCTTCTTCTAAGCTCCAAACCACTTCTTTAAAATGGACCGTTAGATTTTGGAGGAAGCTGTTTTCCACTAGACCTAGTGGTGCTGGAGTAGCGCATGTGCCACCAGCTGAGAAAACAAACCCGAGAAAGAGAAAGTACACTCGGGTTAACGGGCTCTAGGCAAGAAAGCCTCCTTTCCCTCCCCTTCCTGGTGGGCCCCGGTCCCCCGGGGCTGGAATAGTGGGCTTTGGCAGGAGAGGCCCTTAGGTAGGGGCTGAAGACTGGCTGCCCTACAGCCACGTAGAACATGAAGAGATTTACAGTCTTCTGCTCCTGACTTTTATTTAATGGAAACCAGAGGTATAAAAACGAGGCAGCAAATAACACCATCACAGGAAATAAAAGGGGAGAAGGGGGAGAAAAGGCTGCACTTTGAATGAGGTGCACACTTGCGATGCAGGTACTCACAGTTACAACTTTTATCAGCCACACTCTGTGAAGGTGATGTGACAGCCAAGAGCGCAATGGGTGCTCAGGGGTCACTGCGTTGAGAACTCACTGAGAAAAGTTTCACCTTTGGTGAAATCCTCAATGGGCCTTTTCCTGTTTTCCTTGGAAATCTTTGTTTATTTGAAGAAACCTTTCATACCTTTGTTTCTGGTTTGTTTTATCCTTCTCTGAGACTAGTTGGGTTAACAACTATTGGAAGCCCACAAACTCTTTATGGAGTCTGAGTGTGATCTAGAAACCATCCATACTTTTTTTCTTTCAAGTAGCTGGCAATTTGAGTGAAATCTTACTTGCTGAGCCCTTGTCTATGGTTTCTGAGTGGGCATCATTTTTCGGCAGCCCATGGTCCTTCCTAGAGACAGGTCTTTCATCTGACAGGAATTCCATGTACTGAAGAGTAAATCCCGTTTTTAGAGTCACAAGTATTTCTTCTCCTTTTTCCAAACCCATACCTGGACTCTGATTCATCAGCTAAATTCAGGTGGAAGAAATCAGATGCTTATAAAAATATTCTGAAAAGTCATGCCTAACCTTAAGGGGAAAAGTCTAGATGTTTCATTAAATATCACCTTTTTTTTTGGTGGGGGTGGGGGAAGAAACCCTATTTTTCTCTCTTGGGGAATTATCCAGAAGCAATAAAATGCTGTTTTATAACTGAATATCCCAGTTTACCTCTCATGGAACGAAGCAAAGTAAATATAAACTTTAAAAATATGGTCACGGTCCATATATTTTAAAAAGTGTTGTCACCACGGACCAACGCAGCTCAAATATGTTTCTTTCATGTTTAATTGTATGGAGTGGACAGATCTTTTTCCCCAGTACAAGTCTTGCTTCTCTACTAAGTGTCCGATTTCTGCTGTAGTGTTTGATTAGAAAAAAAGGAGTGGTAATAGAATTTTATGTCTTATTTGAAAAGTAAAATGTTATCAAAATTTAAGAATAGTTTTTAAGAATGAATTCCTTTTTCCCTTTCCCCACTTGGCTTCTCAAATTTTTCTTTAGTGGCTTTACTTTTGTTTGTTTTCAGGTTTTACTTTCCCTTGGAATTTATATGCCCCTTCTCTGTGCAGAAGTTGTCCTAGTTTAAAAGCCTTCATATTGAAGTATTATTAAGGAAATGGTATGAGGTCTGGGATTCGGTTCAAAACAACCCAATACGGTGAGGTGGTGGAGGGATATGGGTGAAGGTCTAGATGAAACCAGCTGGGTTGTGAGCTAATCATTATTGAAGCTACATGTTGGGCATATGGACGTATATTACATTATTCTGTTTTAGAACACATTTGAAATTTTCCATAAAAAATGCTTTCCTCAATTCTCTCCAGGATTCACTTTTCTCTTTTGTTGGACTCTGGTTTGTTGATCCATATTTCTTTCTTCTAGACCCCAAACGTTTAGTCTGGAAAGGACATCATTCTGCTCAGTTCACCATCTCTGACAATGGCATTTTTGGAGCTCTGAAGATGTCTCAACCTGATAAGACACTGCTTATCACCGTGTGTGTGTGTGTGTGTGTGTGTGTGTGTGTGTGTGTGTGTTCTTATTGTAACTTCTATCAGGGTAAGCATAGCAGAGTGTAGACCCACGAAGAGCACAGGATGAGATGAGCAAGGATGAGCACCATTGAACCAAAAGTTTTCTCCTTTTGGGATCCAGTTTTACTTCCTTTTCTTTCCTCTTTTCCCCTTCTCTTTGTCTCCCTTTATTATTTCTTCTTCCCACCCCTTCTGTTTTCTTCTTTTCTTTCAGTACTAGGTCAACTCTGTTTCCTTTTTTTTTTTTAACATTTATTTATTTATTTATTTATTTATTTATTTATTTATTGAGAGACAGAGAGAGACACAGCACAAGCAAGGGAGGGACAGAGAGAAAGGGAGACACAGTAGGCTCCAGGCTCTGAGCTGTCAGCACAGAGCTGGACAGAGGGCTCAAACTCCCAACTATGAGATCATTTCCTATATTATGTGTGGAAAAGCTGTCCCATAGCTATCTTTCCAATTCAAACTCTTCCAGAGTATGTGGGCCAACTGCTTCCAACTGCTGCAGGGTATCCACCTGCCCCAGTCTATAGAACCTACTGAAACACGGAACACTTTGAAATAGGTGTCTAGAGATAACCCCCATATGACATGGGGAAGAGGAACCCCAATGGAAAAAAATTGGAGCTCCATTTAATTGGGGATTCAATATGTTCCGACAAAACTAGTGAGATGTTTTGGGCATAATGCAGAAATGGACTTTAGCTTCTGAAAATCTTTCCACTTTACCAGACTTCTCAGAACATAATAAAAGCCACTTCTGTTCTTTTTCCACAATGCTAGGAGAAATAACTAATAAAATAATAGATATATAATAGTATCAGGATTCCAAATTACTTCAATAGGCAAGAATGATGCCTAGACCCAATAAGGTAAAATATAACATTAAAGTCTTAAATTCCCACATTTGGGTGAAAAAAAGCAACAGCAGTAGAGTAGTAAAGACCTGACATTATGCATATGCAAAAGGCCTGGGACTTAAAAAAAATTAGTCTGAACCAATAATGAAATGCAGTTACTGAAAAAGCTAACACACTTGAAACTGCATGATTATATTTACAGTACCCAGATCGACAGAGGTAATGGTTTCAATATATGGGCACCACATCTTAAAAGCGATATTAACAAATTTGGGAAAATCCAGAGGAAAGTGAGTGAGATGAAAAGGAGTCCAGAAATGATAAATTATAAGGAACCATGAAGGAAAACAGGGATATTTCTCCTGAAGAAAAACAGGAGAATAGATGGAAGAAGATTCTCTCCATGGGGGGAGGGGGGCAGAATGCAGGTGGGTTGGCAGAAAATGCACGGGGGTTCATGATAAAATGGAGAATACTCACTCCTCCCCGTGTCTCCCATTGAATGTAGCTGTGTAACCTGGACAGGATGTGTGGAGCAGCTATTCTGGGACTCTGGAAAGTAGCTAATAGAAGGTGGGTTGCAGAAGACCAGAATTCAAAGTACACTGAACTGGCAGCAAGCTTACGACCTCTCCCCTCCAGTTCTCTTACTCTTTGATGCAGGATGTGGGTATAGCTATGGAAGGGTAACTACAGTCCCAGCTTTCTAGGTGGAAGACAAAGAGGGAGGCCCTGGGAAACCAGAAAGTACTCACAGGGCACAAAGAGAGAGGAGTTTGGGAAAGCAACCTTGCAAAGTTACTTGTGAAATCCTAGGCTCACCTCAAAGTTACACATGGATGAATCTGATTTTAATCAGCACAGAAAGGACTTTTGAGAACTGAATTAACAGATAGGCCACCATCCAGGTTCCAGACTAGTCACTGTATGCAGGATAGATCCAAATAACACTGCAAAGGCTTTGAAAATTGAACAGACCTTGAAACCACAAACCAAAGATGGCGGGTTGGAACTTGCAGCCTGAACCTATGCAGGTTGACTGTCTGCTAAAACACAAATGTCAAGTTTCCACATATTTAAACCAGACCCAGAGTCTTAAAATAGTCAAAATGTCAAAATTGCTTGGCATAAAAAGAATTTGAAAAATCTCAACTTTTGTGGCAAAAGGCAATCAACAGACTCACAGACTCTAATGAGATGACACAGATGTTGTAATTACATGACAGAGATATCAGAAAAACTCTTATCAAAATGCTCCAAAAGCAATTGTGAACATACTTGAAATGGAAAGCTAGAGTGGAAACATATAACTGAAATTTTAAAAATCACCAAATGGGTTTGTTATCTTTGTTTTAAAGATAACTTATTTAATTGTAAATGCATATAATTTGTTTTTTTTAAATAATGGCTGTTTTTAAAAATCCATTTGCAAATTCCTGAAAATGAACATTGAGCTCTCATTAGTTGGCACAAACCATCCCACAACACAATTGACATCTACCATGAACAGTTTGTTTCAGTAAATAGTGCTGAGAATTTCTTATAGAAATAGGTATTGTAGGGGGTTCCTGGGTGGCTTAGTCAGTTAAGTGTCCCAACTCTTGATTCTGGCTTGGGTCATGGTCTCCTGGTTCATGAGTTTGAGGCCCGTGTTGGGTTCTGGGCTGATAGCACAGGGCCTGCTTGGGATTATCTGTCTCCTTCTCTTTCTGCCCCTCTTTCTCTCAAAAATAAATAAATTTAAAAAAAGAAATAGATGTCGTAGGGGCACTTGGGTGGCTCAGTTGGTTGAGCATCTGTCTCTTGATTTTGGCTCAAATCATGATCTCACAGTCATGGGATTGAGCTCCACATTGGGCTCCATGCTAAGCATGGAGCCTGCTTAGGATTCTCTCTCTTTCTGCCTCTCCCCTATGCTCTCTCTCTCAAAAATAAATAAACTTAAAAAAAAAGAAATTGGTATTGTAAACCAAGTGAGAGATGAATATGCATTTCTACCCATAGTTGACTTGTGGTCCAGGGGATATACTTTGGGAAATGCCAGTCTAAACAGTTTACCCCTATGATGCTCCTATTGTTCTGACTACATTCTAATCTCTCTCTTGCTATATTGTTATCTATACTTTTACATTCCCTTTAATTCTAGGCTTTTAATATTTTTGTTGTCTGTGCCTTCTTTCTATACCCCATATCTGCTGGCATAAAGCAAACCCTTTTTACTTTTTTTTTTCTTCATAGACAGTAGCCAAGTTTAAAATCTGGACTTGCTGGTAAAAATCTTGGAAAGGCTGTACTTTTTTTCCTTAGTTAGCTGAAAGAGGCTTTTCCCATTGCTTTTCCCCAGATTTAACAATACTTACACATATGCCCTCAAAATTGTCTCTCACAATATCCATACTCTTTGCAGCTATTAAATCACAGAAAAGATGGAGACTATCTTGTAAGCTTGGCAATGCAAACCTCTGGAAAAATGTTAGACATCAGTTCCCTATTTGGTGGCCTCAAATCTCCATCTATCTGTGTTGACCTTCCTCCCACCGTTTAATTGCTAGAGCCCCATACCCACGTTAACAAGAGTGGGAAGAGCCAAATAGTTAGAAATGATGTGATTTTCCCCCTTCATTCTCAGATGGACTATAGATCACAGATACACTATCATCGGTGTCCCTGGATCTCATTTGGGAAACACTACTTTTTATTACTTTAGAATATGTTTATGTCAATGAATATCATCCCTGAACTACAGGAATTTGACTCAATAGCTAATTTCTCTTAATTTGCACACAGCTGTTTTACCTGTGTTGACAATTTTCCTGAAGAAAAATGTTATCCCTTGTGGAGTTAGAGCCTCTTTCAATTTTGCCAGCATTTCAGAAATAAATGGTGTGCTAGTGCAAAGTTGCTTTTCAGTGAACCGTATGCTTGCCAAAGCTGCAAGGACTCCCACTACATCATGGATGTTAAAGTGAACTCTTAAACAAATGGTGTCTGAGGTTTAAGGCTGGCTAGAGAGAAAAAGGAATGAAGGAGGTGACTGATTTAAAAAAAAATCTAAAAATATGCCTATCCCTCTTTAGGAAACCAATATTTAAACTTAAAATGGTGGAAATAATTAAATTCAAAGCAGGAGCTGACCACCACAAGACACCATCTCTCCATCCCCATTATGGGCACTTTAAAGTTATAATTCAAACTTTGGCAAATTGGTTTTAAGGCAGATTTATTAACACACTTGTGGATTGCCAAAATTAGGCTGTTGGCTTGTGTTCTGTATGCTTATTCAAAAGAATGGAATTGTCTATACACACAGAGTGTAATTGGGCTGTGATTCCTAATCATTGTTTCTTCTTTACAAATTAGTAATCCACTTTCTTTAGACATTCCAGGTGTTTCAGAATATGTAGATTTATTTACATTTTTTATTACTACTTGTAAAATTTGTGGTTTCATCAATGAGATGAATAAATTCAAGCTCAAAATAGAATTCATCTTTTTCTCTTTAACTGCTAAGATCAAGCTTGCTGGGCAAACAAGTCAGTAAGTGAATTAATGAATGATAATGAGCGAATGGGTGAAGTGGTTATATTTACAGCTGAGTACCAAGGTCAACATTGCTTTCAGTCAGTGAGAGTCTCCCCGTTATTAGATAAAAACTATTTTTTTCAGGAAAAATAATCAGCTTAAAATTGAAGATTTCTCTCTCCCCACCCACGCCCAAAAAATGATTTTGGACTTAGTCTACTTTAGGCCCATTCTTCAGGCTCTGATTCAAGACAAGTAGAACAAACCTATTCCAAGTGGGAATTTGGGTATGGTATCTTTCTCTACCAAAAAATTCAAGGGGTGCCTGGCAGTCTCAGTCGGTAGAGCATGTGACTCTTGATCTTCAGGTTATGAGTTCGAGCTGCACGTTGGGTGAAGAGATTACTTAGAAAAATAAAATCTTTTAAAAAAAATTCAAAATCAGCAGGAGTAATATTTCCATCAAAGGAGTGAAAATTGGTTCTTTGGTTGGGGTAGGGAGAGACTGAAAAAAATATTCCTCTTTTTGTGTATAAGTCACAAACATATACATTTAGTCCATAAGCACTACGTCCATGGTATGAAAATTTCACAGGTATTGATTAGGAAAAAATGTCTACAAAGGCTCCTTAGAAGGGTGACAATGGAAAGAAATTTGTTCTAAGAGGTTTTGATAACTTGCTATTTGTAGCACAAATAATAGCTCAAAATCTATGACTCGATTTAGTCCTAAATAGATCCTCTAGGCTAGAAAGGGTAGAAAGTATATCAGCTATTGTAATTATTTTCCAACATTGATGGGCAAAATAGAACTGTTTTTATTTTAACTAGCTTCAGTGTTGTTAGTGGTTTACAAATATATATCACACCTATGCTCACACTGGTATATTAGCTGTGTAAATAAAGTTTACCCCCACTGAAATGAATAAAGTCAATATAATTGTTTTTAAAAAGAAAGAAAGGCAAATCCTACCCCACTTATTTTAGGCAATATTTGGCCTAACACAGTGATAGATGTATAATTTGTTGTCAGTTAAAAATGAAGTTGTCATCTTTATTTTTAAAATATCATAGTGAAATATGTTGTTAAAGGTTCTTGGTTTTATTTCTGCTGTTATTATTAAGAATTAAGGATAATATTCCCTTTCATGGTTAGGGAATTATATCCCCTTTTAATCTGTGGTATCAACATTTGTCCAAAAGCAGTTCTGTTTTTGAGAGGATTGTCCAGGCGAGGCATAAGGAAAACAGAAAATTCTATTAAAAAGAAACATGAATCTGAGCTGTATCTTTAAAACAAAGAAACTAGCACTTTCCAAGGTAAATGAAAAAGAGTTTATCTTATTTTTCTCAGAAAGGGAAGGTTTGAAAGCTAACCCATTTATGATTTCAAAGTCCTGAAAGGATTGATAAAATACTGATAGATCCAGTGTATATTTTATGGTAGCATGGAATTTAAAAAATAGGAACTCCTACAATATTATTTCATCCAAAGCATAATAAATATAGGGAGCAAGGTCACTGGAGTTGATGATTTAAATAAATACTGTAGTTCAAGAGACATCTAACATTGTGAGGAAAAGTTGAAAAATGGCATTCTGCTCGGTGTTTTAAATACACTTCTCCGTCATGATTAAGAAGAAGATAAACCAAGTAAGTCCAGCTTTGCATTTTTCTTTTGGGTCAAGGAAGTCACTGAGATATAATTTCATGTCCTACTTTGAAAATTTGGGACTTAGTGTTATCATGATTTAGACCATGCTTTTGATGGATTATACTGGAAAGAAAAGTTGCTACAGTCCTCAGCCCATTTCATTCCTTAGGAAAGTAACGTGATCGTTTCTCATGCCTCACATGAAGTGAACGGAAATGTTGTTCTGAGCACAAAGCTGAGCGTGAGGTGCTGGGTTTTAAGGAGTCACGGTATTCATCTTACCAGTAGGTAGAATAGACACTGAGCTGGCTTGTTAAAATAATAAATCAGACTGTGAACTTCTCTCGGGTAGGGACTGTGTTTTTCTTAATCCAAAGGGGCATCAGAAAGGAAGAAAAGATTCTAGAAAGAGGTTGTAGGAAACAAACTTCACACTTTGATCAGGATCCAAGAGACATTCCAAAGGGCTGCAGACTTTGGCCAAAACCTTTAAACTTGCCTCAGTTTCTGTTTATGTCAGATAAGAAATGCTTTGCTGTACTTTCCTTCAGAAAATGATTGATCCAGAAGGATTTTGCAAATTACTTAATACCTTTTAGACTTGTTTCCTTATCAATAAATGGGGATACTAACATCTATGTTTATATGCAAAAACCTGTAGAAAGTACTTGGCATTTAGTAGGTGCTCATTACACAGTAATTATATATCAGGGCTCACCTGAAACTAAAGGTTGCCATGGGAGGAGAGATCCGAGACCACCCATATCAATATGATTTAGTTGTTTGTTCCAGGGAAACTTACCCAGGGGGAGATAAGGCTGTAAATCAAAAATTAACTTTAATGTTTACTTCAAGAAATTACTATGATCAATTTATCAGAAGTAGTCTGCTCACCTGGACAAAGGGCTTGCTTATTAAAGCAACAATTTACTTATCAAGACTCACTTCAAGGCACTCATTGCACTGTGTCAACTGATCCCAAACTTGTATGTCACAAAGCCGTCTAATCCCTGGCAGTTTGAATTCTTGGCCTCCGAGGGCTCAAGTCGAGGCTCAAGTCGAGGGCTTCATAGAGCCCTATGAAGGTTTCTCTCCGACCTTGCCTTCTGAGACAGTGCTAAGATCTGTCAAGATGGCATTCTCTCACTGCACTGAGCTCAGATAAACTTCCTTTGGCTTAATCAACAGTTTAGTGATATTTCAGGGAATTCAACAATCATCATTACATAATGGTTTTGATCTCTTCAATTTATGCTTCACTTGTGCTGCTGAGTAATTGCAGCGAGGTAGGCTTTATTCCCCTCACTCAGCTACTCATTCTCTGGCATTACGTTGGGTTTCTAAGGGAGTAGTGATAGCCAGCAGCTTGGGAATTGTAATGCATTTTAAATTGCCTCTTGTTTGCTTCCCAATGTCTGAAAGCCTTAGGGAGCATCCTTAAATGCCTAATTCACTGGGCTCCTGGGGATGGCCTGGCTCATTATCCCTTTCCAATGCAGGTAGCCCTGTTTGCTAAGTATTCCACAATACCTGCTTACTTTTGTTTCTGGAAAAAAACAGGAGGCAGCTAGAGTGTGCTATTCTGCTCAGATGACCAAGATGGAAGCTAAATTAATGAGTAACAGGTGCCAAGTCTGGGATTCCACTGGGGTGGGCTGGTTGTTCTGACCCTCAGGTTTATACCTGGGTTTGGCCGAAGAGCAGTTAAATCTTTGAGTCTCATTAGGTGTGTCTTGGGTGGAATCCTGTTGTTAGCTGTCAGCCTGGCTTCACAAAAACATTATTCCCTAAGCTGAGTTTTCTGTCAAACAGAGTATTAAATCAAGCCAAATTATCTCCATCTGGTTTTTGGCAGCAGACTAGGTTAGGAGAGGAAAGAAAACCTGTGTCCCATCTTCTCCAAAAGCTGTAGAGCTGGCATGTTTTTAAGTGTTTGTAAATTCATATTTTCACGCACTACAGACAAATAGGATTTTAAATTTGAAGTTCCATAGAGACTGTACAGGACAGTCAGTCTCAATTTAGGTGCCCTGGTTACCTAAGGGTAGGGGTTGTCAGATTTAGCAAATAAAACTATAGGAATTTGAATTTCAGATAAATGAATAATTTTTTTAGTGTAAGTAGATCCCAAATATAGCATGGGATATACTTCTACCAAAAAAAATTATTTGTTGTTTATTTGAAATTCAAATTTAACTGGCTGTCCTGTGTTTTATCTGGCAACCCTTCTAGGAGTTCATGAAAACGTGCTTGAACGAAAAGTCAGGTTTCCTTGCTTGTAGTTCTAGAGGCTTTTAAGCATGCTATAAGCATGCTTATGTTTCTTAAATTGATTTATTAAGTTACTTACGTGACACAGAGAATTATATGATTAGTGAGAAACTACACAAAAAATTTTGCTATGTAGCAGAAGTTTACTGTGGGAAATAAAAAAGTGTCTTTGGTGTTCAGGCTTCAGGAAAGGAAATGGAGAAGCGCCTTACACAGATCTTAAGTGTAGTGGTTGAAAATAATATTCAGCTGTCACAACTCGGTTTAACAGTGTGTCTTTCTATCATTCTTGCCAGGCTCATGCCCTGTGAAACTCAGGGAGTATATTCTATGACACCAGGCTGATTGTGGCCAGATGTTAATCTTGCTGTTCACTCTATTTTGTTGTCATTATATTATCTTCATACTGCTGAACAATGACATGTAATGAAACTCCTAATATACAGTAGTCAAAATCGTCGAATTACAAGGTCTGGGAAGCCCATGTTCATCTTGAAAATATGTTTCAATACCTCACACCCTTTTCTAAAGTCAATTCATTTATCTTAGTATCTTATAATTGAAGCCCTACATTCACACTCTGAAAAAAAATCCCCAACTTCTGGGGAAAATATGTTGGTGTAGTTATTGTTTTCATTATCGTACATCATGTTCATATTACTATGGGAAAGAGCCCTTTTCCCTCAGAAAGGAAAAATTTCCTGAGTGTGTGGAAACACATCAAATACAACAGCGCCCTCTACTGGTCATTAAAGGGAAATGTGTGCTTTTGTGATGAAAGGAAGACCAGGCCAGCTGAAGGAGATCATTCTAATCAGAGGCAGTTTGCCACTGTTTACAGCACAGATATTAGGATATCAGAACATAAGTAAGTTATTGGCATTGGGCTGTTTGTTTTTTTGTTTTTAAATAGCCAGAATGGTATAAAAAAGTGTCCATTCACTCTAGGTTATAAATAAGAATAGAACTCTAAATCATCTACAGTATTTCATATTTCACTATGACATCTTTGCAAAGCCTGTGAGGCCCTTTACCATGATTATATTTTCCCTCTCCTTTGCATTGGAATATATTCTGACAGACAAAAGAAAATTAAAATCAGATGCAGTTCTCAAAAGACTAAAGAGGAAGCTGGATTTGTGGCCTGACCCTATAACCAGAGGCTCTGTGAGTTTCAGTTTGCTTTGGAGCCGAAGGACAGATCCAGCACCTTAATGTCAAGTGCTTCTCGTTGCAGCCCACCTGGAAGGGTGGAAGTATCTGTTGGTTCTACAGTGAAAGCACCCTGTTAGTAATGCCTTCTACCCAACATGACTACCACTTTGGCCCATCTCTCATCTCAGCCTAGAATGCTCACCTTGTCTTAGATGTTCCAGTGTTAGAGGTATGGGGACATTTCAAGGTAATATAGTTCACTTTCTTGTTTTATACTTTGTAAATCCAAGGTGACCTGCCTAAAGTTGCCGAGTCATCTCTGTATAAATGTTTTATTTCAACTAGCTATAGTGTTGCTGTATTGCTAATAACTTAATCTGATTTTAAACTTCTTGGTTTGGGGGGCAAAATTAATTTCCAAAGAGATGTGAAAGAAAGGACTGATGGTTGTACAGGAACATGGGAGGTGGGTACTCAGATACCTGGCAAAGGCTACTGAGACACTTGGTGTTATGCTTTCAGAGTCTGCTTTATTCGTGGAAATGCATGAAGTTGAACCCCAAACAGATGAATGGTTAGTTTTGGTCTGTTGATGAATTATTCTTCCATAACACTGGTATGTGAAGTGGAAGGTAAACCATTATACTCAAGGCAGGTCTAGAACAAGTTGAGAGTTCTTTACTGGCTCATATGGGTACTGTTGAATCCAAGTAACTTCATGGCCAAATTAATATGCTTAATAAAATGGAACAATGTTTTAGTATAAATAAATACTAAATAAGAGATGTAAGCTAATAGTATCTCAGATATTTTGTTTTTCTTTCATAGACCAGAGAACTCTACTAAATATGTAAATTTAGTTCTTTTGAGTCTTAGGTTATATAAAATTGAAGAACATGAAAAAAAGTAAACCCCTGAGACACAAAACAGAAACTTGAGTTGACTTTCTTAAAAGGTAAAGGTATTTTAGGCATCTTCATAATTTCAGCCATGCCGCAAACATTTTAAATAAATTATGGTAGATAGAGGTAAAGAAACTAATTATGTATGGAAGATAATCTCAGAAATCTAGTCTGGAAACCTAGTTAGTAATGAGTTGCAAAACCATCCTTTTTCACCCATACTGTTGGGTTTATTTTGTCACTATTGTTACTATGAAGCATAGCTGTAGGGCACTTTAGCCTCTGGTTTTCTCAAAGGTGCCGCACAGACTTCTGTGACCAATTTCCATAAAGTTCGTTTAGCAGTTCAAACTTTATTAAGACTCTTGACAAAAACAGCTGCTAGAATTGCAAAGGAATGTAATAAAAAACATAGGGTCAGAAACAACTAGAGTCTATAAAAGCGATATCCACAGTGGCCAAGCCCCCTTGGGGGTGCAAACTGATCACAGTCTGCCTGTCCCGCAAGGACTCCCAAATGGGCAGACAACAGGACACCCAGGGTCGGCCAAAGCCCTGAGACTCAAGGCTGCCTGCCATCACCCAGCTGATAACCTAGTTAAGGTCTGGGCAAGATGCCAATGAAAGACTAGCACAAGCAGGGGGAGGCATGGTAGTTTTAAAGAGTGAGGAAGCACTGGAGCAAATTCATTTTATGTTGGTTTTATGATGCAGTAAAAAAATCTCCAACACATACTCATTTACTAAAAAGAAAACAATAAATGTTCGGTTGATTGTAGTTTCCATATTAGCATGAAGGGACACAAATGGGAGTTGGCCAAAGACTCCAAGATGCATTTGGAAATCTTAGGGGAAAATTCAGGTTTGAGTAGAAATAGGGAGTAGAAATTCGTGTTGACAATCACTATTGTTAAGCTCCTTTGATGTGGGAGAATCTTTGATATGTACTTCATATACTATTAAAGTGACATCTAGATATTTCAGGGGGGAAATGGGAACACAACAACTGATATTGCTTTCCACATAAAAATATAACATCCAGAAAATGGAAAATTAGAAAGTGGGGTTTATTTTGACTGCAATTGCAAATTACAAAATGTAAAGAGGCTAGTGCAATTATAGTGAAGTGGGAATGAAAAGCTCTCCATGTCAGCATTGCTGTCATTGACTGCCCACAGCCCTTGGCCTCTCGACACACACAAAGTGAAAGAGGGAGTCCTATCTGAGACTCTCAGAGCCCAAGATCCAGTGTGTAGTCTCCAAAGTAGGATGCAGGAGCCAGCATGACCAAGACTGACCAGTGGCTACTTATGAACAGTCATTTCTGGGGGGCTTGGACAAGTAATTTTCTTTGAAAATTGGGAAGAAACACACCTGTGCTGGGGGTTGTGAGCCTCCTTGGGGAAATGTTAATTTTACAGGAATATGGGGTGGTAGTCATTCAAGCTCTCCCTGTTGCCCAGCTCCAGAGCCCACTTATGTCATATTCTATGGAACTGCAACTACCCCTCCCCCACTTCAATTTGAGTGCCATCCCCTGGGTTGTCCAATGCTGTGACAATTCTGTGCCATTCAATTGTTCATTCAGTAAATACATGAGAGCTCATTATGTACCAGCCACCATGCCAAGCAATGGGGTTACAAAGATAAACACATAGCCGTGTCCTCACGTACTTCCTAGTTCAAAGAGAGGCCAGCATGGATGGCACAAGTTCTTGTTACAAGTGGAAGCACAAAGAGAAGGCTGACCAACCCAGATTTGGAGGGTCTTGAAAGGGTTCGGAAATGAGGTTAACAGTGGACTGAGACCCAGGGGAGAAGGAGGCAGAGGATGATTCTAGGCTGGAAAACTCTTGACCAGTCCTGAGGCATAGGAGGCTCAGCGCCAGTTCAGAGAGAAGCAGCCTGGGTGCTGTGGCTGGAGCATGGACTGGAAGAGGGAGAGAAGGCAGGGGATGAAGTGGCTAGAGTTTTGGATGTGGCATGGCCCTGCTTCATCAGGATAAAGTGGCAGTCTCTTTCACAGGGGGGCTTCTGGTTTGTTCCCTGCTCAGCCTGCATTGCCTGAAGAGGACCAGGGCTTTACCCTTCTCCAAAGTTGCTTTTTGGTGGTGGTGTCTGCTGTCCCCCTTAGTTGTTGGATCTTGTTTAAGGACAAGTGAGTGGCTTACTTGTCCAAGTTTACTAGGCGGGTCACAAACTGAATTTTCTACATGCTGGTTTGTGTCCTTGGCAGAGCTGCTGAATGGAAGCTGGCAGAGCATGTTCCCCTCAAATGCTGGAAGCCAGGAAGACACAAGGTTGTACCTATGGTCAGGCTCTGCCAGCATCAGCAGTAAGGGGCACAGGTCAGCTCTAGCTGACACGGATTGTGAGGAGGTGCCTATGTAGCTCTGAGGGCAACTGAAGATAGGACCCTTGAAGCTGAGTTCATATCACTTTAACACTGAGCACTAGTGGCTTTGTTTTCTCCAGCAGCCACATCTTTGGTGGATGTAGGCATGGGAGAGGAGTTGCAACATTTTTTAGGGTATGTGTGTGTGTGTGTGTGACTTCTTTTTTTACACTTTTACTTAGATAAAATTCACCCATTTAAGTGTACAATTTATTACACTTTTACTTAGATAAAATTCACCCATTTAAGTGTACAATTTTTAGTATATTATTAATTTTTTAAAATTGTAGTGAAGTAGATATAACATGAAATTTTCCATTTTAATCATTTTCAAGTGTACAATTCAAACAGCATTGATTACATTCACAATGTTATGCAACCATCACCATATCTATTTCCAAACCTTTTCATCACCACAAGCAGAAAAACTACTGAAAAACGGGAACTTACACTGAAGTTATTAAAGCGATAACTCCCCATTCCCCCTCTCCCAGGCCCTGGTAACTTCTAATTTATTTCTGTGTCTATGAATTTGCCTACTTTAGATATTTCATGTAAGTGGGATCATACAATATTTGTTCTTTTATGTCTGGCTTGTTCACTTTGCTTAATGTTTTTAAAGTTTATTCATGTTGTAGGGAGTGTCAGAATTTCATTCCTTTTTGTGGCCTAATAATATTCTGTTATATATATATGTCACATTTTGCTTATCCACTCATGTGTCTATGGACATCTGGGTTGTTTGCACTTGGGGGTTCTTGTGAAGAACATTGCTATGAACAATGATGTATAAGTATTTGTTTGAGTCTCTGCTTTCAGTTCTTTTGGGTATATTACTAATGGTGGAATTGCTGGGCCATATGGCAATTTATGGTTAGTTTTTTAAGGAACCACCAAAATGTCTTCCATAACTATTTTACATTTCTACCAGCAGTGTAAGAGAGCTTTAATTCCTCCAAATCATTGCCAATACTTATTTTCTGTCTTTTTTAAAAAGAAATTATGATTAAAGCCATCCTGATGGGTGTGAAGTGGTATCTCATTGTCGTTTGGGTTTGTATTTCCCTAATGACTGATGAGATAAGTCAACCATCTTTTCATGTGCTTTTTGATCATTTGTTTATATTCTTTGGAGAAATGTCTGTTCAAGTCTTTTTCCCATTTTCAAGTTGAACTGTCTTTTTGATGTTAAGTTGCAGGAGTGCTTTATATATTCTTGATATTACACCCTTGTCAGATGGGTGATTTCCAAATATTTTCTCTCATTCTGTAGGCTGTCTTTTCACCTTCTTAATAATGTCTTTTGATGATTATAACTGTTTCAAGGCAGGTAAAGGGGATTTTATTCCTTCTTCCTGCCCTCTCTCTGTGCTGTCTCTTTGCTCTAGGAAGGCACATAGTCAAGCCAGTGTCGCAGGGGAAGGGACCAACAGAGATCTCCTCAATCTGGTTTTCTCAAGGAGGCCCTTTCTTTCCTGAGGGTATCACCCTGTAGAATAAAACATTCCTCATGGTGAATTAATCATTTCCCATTTATGGAGGCTACTTTTCAAAGTAAATATTCCAATCATGTCCTCACTCCTGGGCAAAGTCCTAAGCCCTGCTTAGTAGCATCTGCTCTCAGCATCACATGTGTCAGGCTGCCCACATTCCAGGGCAAAAACACTACCCATGCAATCACAGAGAAATGCTGCTTTTAAAACCTTCATCTCTCCACTTCTTCATAATGGGGAAGAGATGTGCATGAATGTTTCAAATTAAGTCAGGGTGTGGGAACCTAGTCCTGCAATAAAATGACAGGAACCTCAAAGCTGGGGTCATTGCAAAGGAGGCCGTTCATGTTTTCCATCTGAGTCCAAGACTGAACTTGGCATTCTGCAGAGAGTAGTCAAGTTTCATTAACAAGGTCAGGGCCACTCCAACTCCCTGAGCCCTTTCTCAGCCTGGTTTGTGCCCACACCTGCCACCAGGCTTCTCCATCAACTACACCCAACTCAATAGGTTTGGAGGATGGCAAGAAAAGATTTGTTCCCTCAGGACTGTGCCAATGAAACTTGGCCAAGGTTTTCCACCTTAAAAAAATTTTTTAATGGAAAATTCTAAGCACATGCAAAAGAAAACCTGCAGGTACCCATCACCCAGCTTCAATAATTACAAAGTGTGACCAGTCTTCTTTCCATTTCACCCCTACACACTCTCCCTTGCCCAGAACCATTTTGAAGTAAATCCAGGCTTCATATAATTTCATTCATAAAGGTTTCAGATGATATCTCTAAAAGATAAGAACTCATAGGGGCGCCTGGGTGGCTCAGTCGGTTGAGCGTCCGTCTTCGGCTCAGGTCATGATCTCACAGTCTGTGAGTTCGAGCCCCGCGTCGGGCTCTGTGCTGATGGCTCGGAGCCTGGAGCCTGCTTCCGATTCTTTGTCTCCTTCTCTCTCTGCCCCTTCCCTGCTCATGCTCTGTCTCTCTCTGTCTCAAAAATAAATAAAAACATTAAGAAAAAAAAATTAAAAAAAAAAAAGATAAGAACTCATAAATATAAAGATATAAATCTGCTATCACATGTCAACAATATTAACAATGATCCTTATTATCACCTGATAGTCCTTGTTCACATTTCTAATTGTTTCATCAATGTCTTTTAATTATTCTATTAGTTTGTCTGAATCATAGATCCAAACAAGTTTAAAACATTGCATTTTGTCAAGATGTTTCTTTAATCTATAGATTTCCCCACCCCATCTCTCTTTTCTTTTTCCCCTCTGGAAATGTATTTGTTGAAGAAACTTTCTCCAAACTGTCTTATAGAGTTTCTCATTGCCTCAATTTTGTTAATTGCATCACAATAGTTAACATATTTCTCTGTTAAATTGGAGGTTGAATCAGCCAGTGCTTTTGTAAGTATAAAGATATCTGGAAGCTCAAACCCTGAGGTGTAGCTACACCGGGTTTTAAATAAACCATGTTTGGTCTTCTGCAGGAAGCAGCAGGTGGAGTGTTCTGGAGAGGTGAGCCTCACTATAGAAGGAGCTTCTAAAATTGGTCTTCAGGAATGTTTGACAGTAGTGGTTCTCAAAGAAGAATGTTGGGATTAGGAGGATGGGGGAAATTCAGACAGGACATCCACTTCGTAGCATTTGAATTTTCATAATGAGAATATATTTAAATACTATTTATGAAATACAAAAACAAGTATAAAAATAAATAAGAGAAAAAAAATGAAGACAGTATATCAGACAGCTTGGCAAACACTAGATAGATACACATGGGTTGGAGACAGGGATGTGAGCATAAGGCACCGTAAGAGAGACTGAGAGGCATTAAGCAACCAAAAAACAAAAACAAAAACAAAAAAACAGAAAGCTTTCTCCATTAACCTCCATTTCTTCCTTGGGCTAGAGGGACATCAGGGAGGAGGACTTGGGCATTCTTTGGTCTTTCCCCTTTTGCCAGACCTGTGAGCATGTCATTCCTGGGGCATGTTTTTAAATCTTCTACCTCACTCTGTTTTGCTTTTTTATGGTCCAGTCCCCTCATCCATCACCAGAGATTAGATGTAATTATAAGATAAAACATAGGAGTCACATAGAGATGAAAAATCATCATCTCTATTGGAAAGTGCATTTTTGGACCAGTAGCCACAGGACTTTTAAAATAAATAACACTTGAAATGACCAAACATCCCCACCAGCCTCAAACATGCTCTCCACCTGCCCCTGGATAGAGACTACAGAGCGGGACATCACCAACCTGATCTGCAGCTGGAGAACCCAGAAGAGGCAGAAGTTGGCTTGTCCTTATGTCCTTCTCTCAAATGAGCCAGTTATACAAATATCCCCATAATATACCCATTGTTTAGGGAGAAGAGAGTGAGAGAGTGAGAAGAGAGTGAGAGAGTCTTCCCATATTTTTCCTGCTAGTGAAGTGTGTGGAAATTCCATTCCTACTAGGAAAACCTAAGGAGTAGAAAATACAAATTCCCCTCAAATGTAGCCTCTATACTTCATTTGACTAACTGGAAATGTCCTCTCCAGTACTATGACTCAAAGGAGAAACAAAGTCTTTTAAATGCCTCATCTCAACCACCACAATATACTGCCATATGGTTACTTGGGAGCAACTCAGAAGTGCATGGTCTGTGCCATATTCATACCCTGCCCTTTGGGTATTTAGATCTCGTGGGAAGACCTCAAGGTGAATGACATAAATGTATATGAGAGCTTGTGTGTGCATCAGTAATGAGGTACTAAAGAAGAACATTGGGAGCTAGTAGAAAACCCTGAATTTAGATGTTCTGGTCTGATCCAAATGCCTTATTTCTAAAGCAAGTCATCTCCAGATGGAAGCCAATACTGTTCTGTTGCATGTGGATGAGATGTTAAATCTACAGCTGTGTAATCAAGATCTACATGGATCCCACTGCACATCCTGGTCAGTAACCACCTAAGGTGTAGCTTCCCTGTCTCCTGTAGGTTGTAGAGGATGAAGGCTGCCAAGCCTGAGAACTTAGAGGCACCCAGAGGGTCTGCTGGTGTATTATCTTACCTCATCAGGACGCGAGGTGCTCAATTTTTAGATGAGGGAAATACAGTTTGGTCACATGGTCGTAGCTGAGGAGCATACCACGTTCTTCTTCAAATCAAGTGTGAGTGGTGCTCAGACAGAAATTGAAATGAAAAATCCCATTCCTTATGATTTTCAACATTTTTTTAAAGTATTAAAACCATACTTCATAGTTATTTCAAATACAATTTAAAACAAATCTACAATATATCTATGTCTATCTGTTAATTCATATGTGTGTCCTTTAACCCTGAATCTGTTGCAGGCTTGAAGGTGGATTAGATTGAAACTAACCATTTTTCTTCAGCAGATATTTCTTTATCACCCTAAACGCCCTTAAAAGTTTAGTTGTCTACTGAGCTTTGCTCCTTTTCTTATCTTTTAAATTCAGTGCACATTTTTATTTACTCAATCAGCTGGCTTTTTAGGTCTTTGGGTTTTAGCTGCTCTTTCCAGGCCCTGACATCTTTCATGTCTTCAGAACTGCAGGGGCTCTTGAGTTTCCATCTTTAGACTCTTGAGAATTTCTAGGTTCTGAGGTCCCATGGTTGTCCCTTTCTGCGCCTGCAACTGTACTCCCTCTCTTTGTCTCATTGACTTCCATTGTCAGTTAATTTATTCATGTAAATGAAAGAATCTCAAATGAAAACATAACAACTAAATCAGAGCAGAGCAGAGAAATAAAGGAGGAGTTTATGATAATGTTATGGTAATATCATTTTGATTGTTCAAAGAACATTATTTTCCCCCAAGGCTATGAACAAAGGCTGTTGATTTGTATAGATGGGCAGTACTCTGTTGGAATATTGTTCTTTATTTTAATTTTATGATTGCAACTTCTTGGGTTAAGTCATCTCAAGGCACAAGTACAGAGGAATAACAATTAGTTAATTGAAATACGTGACTGGTGTAAAATTACCAGTTTAAAAATCAGTAAAACATATACAGATCTTTCTTATTTATACAAATTAGAATTGAAAGGTTATGTTGTCTTGGCCAAGGACCCAGTTGCAAAAGTAAAGGGTAATTCAACCTTGTGTAATTCCCCAGTTCAAGCTGTGATGATGGATGTCCACTACACTTATTTTGTTTTGACAGAGAGTGGTTAACCCAAGCACAAATGTTTGATAATAACAGTATATGTAGCAGCCCTGGAAATATGAAGCTTGTTCACTATCGGAATTAACTTTTTGCAGTGATAAAAGCCAGAGAAGGAAGGAAAGAAGAAGAAAGAGAAGCAGAAGAAGAAGGAGGAGAAGAAAAGGAAAAATCCTTGGCATAAATTGTTTATGGGCAGGAAATTTTTATTAAAACAAGACTTGGATCAACTCTGGAAAGCTTGATAAATCCCTGATAAGGTGCCCAGATGTTCTAATGAACTTTCTAGGGGTTTTTTTGTCATTTCGAGTTTATGTGTTTCGCCCAAGGGCCAAAGACTGGGACATTCTCAGCATCTGCTATTGATTCTTCAAAGAAGCCCCTTCTCACCTCTGGACATTGAGTTCCTGCTGGAGAGGCTGCAAATTGGATCAGCCTGATAGAAAGTGTAGTCAAGCCTGGAAGCAGTGTTCCTGCCCACTTTTCCAAGAACAGTGTTCCAAGAAAGAAAGGATTCTTGGGGCCCTTCCACCACCTAACAGTAATATGCATGTGTGCAGAGAGATCACAGGCTGCCTTCTAAAACCCCCATGTATTTTCAGGCCTGCTCCTTGAAGGCCTGAGAAATGAGAAGATTCACTCAAAAGCCATTCATCCACAACTGGTTGGTTGATGTCCCAGGCTTTTGAGATTTAGAGATAAATAGAGCAGGGTTTCTGTTCTTGAGGAGCTCACAAGCATATAGAGGAGATGTATGTAAACTGACAAAGACTGTGGTATTCCAGAAGCATGATTAGGCCATTATCTTCCTAAGGTTCCCAGATCCTCAGCCTCAAGTTCCTATCATTAGGTTTGATAGTTTCTGATGCATGGGCTACCAGAACTACTTAATTCATTTCACTGAAGAAAGATTTGTCTTTAGTCATTTGTCCTTACTTGATTGCTCTAAATTCTATAAAACGTACAATTGTGCAGAAAAAAATAACTCAGATAATATAACAGGATATTGGTAATCTGACCTATGAAATTTTTTTAAAAAGCTAGGTCTTAACTGGGAATGGGTTCAAAGTATACCAAAGAAACTCTGTTGTCCTATCCAATGAACATCGTTTCATCATTGAATTTAGAAATATTTTACTTCAAGTGAAGACATGCGTTGGTTTAAAAAGTTGGATGAGGCTTTATTTAATGTCAACTACAAAAAGAGTGGATTTGTATTAGAATTGGTCGGTCTATCCCATTGTTCTTAATGCTATACTGCTGTTACATTCATTTAATGCAATAATAGACTGATAAATCTGTAAGAAAGCTTAATCCCAAGATGGCAAATCATTTTTATTTCAAAAGCCAACACCAGTTGGCTGGTAGCAGCTGCTTGGAGTCCTGGGTTTAGAAGGATTCTGAGTTCATGTTGGAACTCAGTGTCATGATTGATTAATAATGTCTGCCATGGATATGGATGTGGGGAGGGATGACAATGGCCCATATTTGTCCACTTCCTTTTGTTATGGATAAGGAAACATACACCCAGAATTTGTTGACTTACAAAAAGTCCCAGTGTGAGCTAGTTGCAGAGTTTGGACTAGAACTTGTTTTTACCTGGAAGTAAGGGCCAGACAGAAGAACCAGCAGTTAGCATGATTATTTACACCAATCAGCTCTGGCTGTGCAGTAGTACATCATGGACTTGAAAAGAAGTGTTATGGCTCCAATTGAATTTACTATACGTTGGAGGCATTTTCTTGGAGGTGAATAGGGTCAGGGAGAGCAGAACTTGACCTGAAGTGTAGAGAATGAGGGGACGGATGTGCTCTGGCATACGGGAGGGGTGAAAGTATTCCTTGCACGAGTGACTGGTGATTAGTCACACTTGGTTCCAACCCGGTTCCAAACCTGGCTTATCTTTAACACCCAGTCTACCTCAAGACAAACAATATTAAAGAGAGAAAAACATATTGGGGTCATTTGGAAATACGTCACAGCTTGAATGACAAATGTGGAAACGCACTAGAGCCAAAAGAGGGAACTGAGTGTTGGGCCTCCCCTGTGTGTTTTGCATCTCCTTGATGCAAAAGTGCTCTTGTTAGACATTCCTAGTCAGGATTTAGAGACTCATGTTTTGTTCCAGAAGTTCTTTATCCTGCAATACCTCCAGACTAGGTAGTTTGCCCCAAAATGTCAAGAAACATTCAGAATCCCAACATCTGAATTGAACTGAGAAGAATTGCATATTTGGGAAGAAGAAAGAATTCCATTGTGGGGATTTCTACCCTCGGTAGCAAAATTTTAAGTCTAGAAAAATAAAAAACAAAAAAATTGTGTTGGATCCTAATGGAACAACAGACCAAACTATGAGAAAAGTGAAGCACACTCCAACACTCACTGAGTCTAAATTGCTGGTATTATAATCTGCCCGATCAAAATGATATTCCTGAATTCCATTATGAATTGTTTTTATTAAATAAATTTGACAGGCAACATTGTGTAAATATTAGGTATACAGGGTTTTACTTTGATACATTTATGTATTGTAACATAAGCGCAGATGTAGTGATATTTGTCACATTACAGAATCATAATATAATATTAGAGCCTATATTCATTATACTATGCATTAGATATTCATGGCATATTTACTATTTGTTTTAAGTTTGTACCCTTAAACACCCCAATTTTATCCCCCCACCATTCTTCATAACCACCATTTTACTCTGTTTTGAAATAAATTTTTAAGGAGATATGGAATATGGTTCCCAGTGTTTCAGTTAACAGGGTGTTGAAAGCCACCTGTGTTCTGATAAGATGCTCCTCTCTGTAATTTAGTTCTGATTTACATCTCAGTTGCCCCTGTCCACCACCTTACATGCCCAAACTTTACTTACCCCTTTGGCCCCTGATCAAATTCTCTTTTATGAAGGCTTACCTCATAATCTCACTTGCTGAAGCTCTCTTCCATTTTTGAACAGCCATCACATTTGTCCTGATCTTATTTTTAATGCCACATACCACTTGTATAATATAGTTATTTTGGTTACAGATCTGGGGTGCAATGAGCATATTGGTTTTAAAGTGCTCATGAGGCTAACTTTGTGTCATCTGATTGATAAATTCTGGTACCAAGGGACCCCTATTTTTCTGCAGGAGGATTTGCCCTTGGAGCTTGAGATTTTTCCCCTTACAGGGGAGACTTAAATTTCCTTCAGACCCCTAAAGTCTCCAGGTTCTGGGTGGCTGATGTTCTGCAACAGGTGTTTAATTCTGTCAATAGTTGACACCCCAAACCCAGAATGTCTGGCACTGACTGACAATGTTTCCCCATTGACAGGAATCCTTTGCCATAATGGACCTAAAGAAAGGGAGGCCCATACTGTGGAGAGGTTCCTCCACTAGACCCCATAGCAAGTCTGGCTGTGCCCTGGTTCTGGCACATGTCTCTGTGAGATGTTTTGAAGTTCATGGGTACCTGTGCTTTCTCTTCTCTTTTTTACCCTTGGCTAAATAATGTTTTCTAGTAAAGCCTATTCCTTATATTGTTACTTTCCCCTGAAGCTCCGTGATTGACCAGTGGAGACTCAGACAGGATTCTGCTGAGCACAAGACCCACCTTGTGCCTCATCTCCCCTAGTGAGAGCATGTATTTAGCCTCAGTAGCCACTCTCTCATCGTGAGGAATCTGAATGAAAGAGATGTGTGGGGATCCCAGAAGAGCACAGAGTTGCTGTGACAATAACGGCAATGGCTGGATGAAGGGTAAGAGTCACATAAGAATACCTCAATGGAAAATTCACAAGATGAACCCCAGAACTGAGTGCTGGTCCTGATCTTGCATGGCTTAAACAAAGACAAAATGTCTCCAAGTATCATCAATATTATGGAAATACAGTGTTTTTCCTGGCTACTACAACTTAAGGTTCTTAGGTCTTCTCTATCTTCCAGGTTGACCCCCTTTCCTTCAATGTTCTCTTTCCTTTGGCATCCATGAACATGCCCTAGTTTAATTTTGTCTACACTCTGAAGACTCGGTTTTCCCCTCTCCATTTGCTTCTTTTGACCATTTCTCCCCTTCATAGATAGCCTTGTGCACCCCACTGTGCTGGCCAGACCCACTCTACACTGCATTTCATTCGCTTTTTGGGCTGGCAAGTGCAGAGCCAGGATCCCAGCCAATATTTGCTGAAATTAGTCGAAGAGTAAAGCAAGACATACATTGAAAAGTATGAAGTGCCATGATAAAGTAATGTTAAAATCTTGTGTTATCTCTGGATACTCTAGTGACATATGAGGACAAAGTTTCAGATTAATGAACACTTGCAGAATTAGTTTCCCTCAATGTAGGTGTGGTGGCCATGAGAAGTGCCTCAGCTTCGGGTGTGTAACAAGCCAGAGCCCAGTTCTGGCTCTGAAAACCATCCATCTTTCCTCTGAACCCATGCTTCCACAGGCTGTTCCCAGCCAGTGACTAAGCAGCAGGGATACTGAGGCAGGTCTGTCCCTGGGAGACCCAGGACTGCTCTGATGGGCAGCATTGTCTGGAGGACTCTCTGATGACTTTGTGGAAACATCCTCAGATTGAGGAGCAGTCGAGGACACTGCCACCAACTTCTGCTTCCTCTTTACTCAGGGTTAGCCTTACATCACACTCTCATGGTGCCCCCTAACTTATCTTGCTCTCCCACTTTTATAGTGTTTCCCCTATAAAGTCCTTGCAAATCCCACTCTTGGGCAGTAACTTAAATGGATGGCCAATGTCTATAGAGCTACAAGATAAATCATGTTTGCAAGACAATTAAAAATTCTTTAAATGTGCAAAGGAGAAATGTGATAGAAAATAGGTGAAGACATATGAAAAAAACATCACAATATTTTCTTTCAGTCAGCTCAAGCAACTCTACTTTAGAAAATCATTGCAGGATAATTCTTAGGAAATTCGGGTGATCAAATGAAGACTGTCTAGAACTCTGCACAGATACTAATGCTGGATATCCTCTAGGTGCTCTTAGAACAACTATTGATTAAAACAGCAACTTTAAGTTATATGGTGAAAAGGTTGAGTCAGCTAAGAAGAGCATTGGACTGTTCGAACAGGTGCTAACCATTTGCTCAGTGGGGTGTTCATAGAAATAGAAAGATAGGAACTCACCTGGTTACCTCATAGGTGTGATTTTTCACAGCATCTCCATGAAGCATTTATTATTATCCCCATTTTGCATATATGGAAACTGGAGCTCAGGGTAGTTAACTTACATAAGCAGTCAGTAGAATTTGGCTCCATGGCTGTTTTGCCTACACCTTTCTGCATTCACACCTCCAGGACCTTTGTAATTGCCCACTCTGACCTTGTGTCTGGACGTCTCCCAGGTGATTTTGGGAACAGCAGCTCACTGTGTGAGAAGATGCTAAATTTCCTTGCATTGGAGAGACAGAATCTGTGTCCCATTCATTTCTCTGCCTTTAGCACCCAGCCCCTGCCTGGCACAGATGAGATCTCCCATAATGTTGCTGAGTCAAAGTGATTTGAGTGGTGATTTAATGCAAATCACTTATTTATTTTTTCTTATTTGTTTAGGTGTTTTTTTGACTTGATTTTCCTTCAAGCCTTGGACTTGTGGTTCTTTGCTGTTTTCAAAGGCTAGATGAGTTCAGCAACCACATGATTGCCATGCTCTGGGATCCATTTGCCAAACTATATGCCCTGTTCTTTGGTCTACAAAATATAGTCAGTCAGAAAATCAGGTTGTCAGTCCTCGTGGTCTAGTTTATACCCAAGTGACCCATAGAAATCCTAATAGTCCTAAAAATGGTACAATTTATTCTGCTGAGTGAGTTATGTTAATACCTCTTTTAAGTTGACCCTTCTGTCCATACCTTAAAAAAGGTTGTTTTAAAAGTGTTTAAAAAGCATATTTCTTTCTTAATACAAATGAGATAACTTCATTGTAGACACATTAGATATACAAAAAGCAAAATGAAGAGAATGTAAAAGCACCCATGATGTCATCATCCAGGAATAACCATTATTTTCACCTTGAGCATACTCTTCCAGTCTTTCAATATGTCCCTGGTGCTCCAATACCATAGCACTGACATTTCTCTCTGTAACACATGGGTGATTTGTGATTTGACAACACTCAGAACAAATATTGCTTAATATCTGTTTTTCTACTTGTGAGACATAGGTGATAAATTCTTCATGTCTTTAATTGGGGTATTCTGTATTTAGATATAGTTATTTACCTTTTTCATCAGTTGATACACACCACTGTGTAATCTTTTCTTTTTTACCTAAAAACATAGGTGATAAATTCTTCATGTCTTTAATTGGGGTATTCTGTATTTAGATATAGTTATTTACCTTTTTCATCAGTTGATACACACCACTGTGTAATCTTTTCTTTTTTACCTAAAATCATGTTGTGAACATTTTTCTATGTGAATATATGATAACCTACACCATCATTTTAAATGATAGAATGGTGGAATGTGCTATTAGTTAACCAGTCATCTGTTCCTGGATATTTGGTTGTGGATTCACCCGCCCCTTCCCCACCCCCACTGTACTCTTTACAGTTATGAACAATGCTTCTAGGAAAATCATTTTGCTAAATCTTTAGTTTTTTCCCTAGGATATAGTCCTCAAAATAGAATTTATGGGTCAAAGTGTATGCACATTTCTAAGGCTTTAAATACTTTTGCCAAATAGCCTCACAGAAAAGTTGTTCTTATTAACAGTCCTACAATTTAAGTTCCCATTTTTCCATAGCATGCTTCTGCAAATATATATATATATATATATATATATATATATATATATTTTTTTTTTTTTTTTTAATTCCCACTTTGATAGAAATTATTTCATTTTTTAAAATTAGGAACGCTATTGGTCCTTGTTATTTTTTTCCATGGTTGGTTTGCTAAAAAATGAACCTGTTCTTAAGAAGGAATTTCTGAGTCTTTGATGTCTCCAGCTGGAAATGCTATTTTAAAGTATAGGCTTTATGGGACACCTGGGTGGTTCAGTTGGTTGAGTGACTGACTCTTGATTTTAGTTCAGGTCATGATTCCAGGGTCATGGGATAGAGCCCTACATTGAGCTCTGCGCTGAGAATGGAGCCTGCTTGAGATATTCTTTCTTTCTCTTTCTCTCTCTCCCTCTGCCTCTCTTCTCTGCTGACATGCTTTCTCTCTAAAGTAAAAACAAAATTAAAATATAGGTTTTATTATCATTCAAGTATGGCAAAGTCAACAGATTAGATGGCTGCTGCCATTGAAAATAAAGTTTGTTGCTCACAGTCCCCAAGGGGAGGAGTCACACCACACCACCCAGGGCTACACAGGAAAGCGTCAGGGGCAGTCAGAGGGGTATGTGGTAAGAGATTGTATTGTGGTTTCTGAGGGAAGGAATGAATGAGACAGGGTAAGCAGGCTCAGGATTGACAAGGTTGAAAATTTTCAGTGGGCTCTGGGACATAGGGACTGTCCCTAGTTGTCTGATATCTGGCCCTGGAGTGATTAGGTGGGTGTATAGTGACCAGAGTGTGAGAGCCCCACAGAGGAGTGTGGGAGCTCTGTATTGGTTGGCTTGCAATGCATGGCTCATGTCTTTACTATCTCTAGGAACTGGCTAACCCTGAGAGGGACAGCCCTTCCAGAGTCAGCAAAGACCCAAGATGTTAAAGTATCAGAATAAAGACAGTAAAAGGCATGGTTAATATAGCCTGTCACTGGTTCATAGATGGTATGTGTTGACAGATTGTACAAATGTATAAAACTATATACAGTTACGTGGGAAGGTTTAGGCTGTAACCCCTTCCTTTAATGTAATGGGGAGAGCAAGTCTTGTCATCACTGCTACAGGCCCAAGTTGGAGAATGAAGGCAACTTGTTGTCGGGATCCCCTGTGCACCACTAAACACCTGGTTGCGACCAGGGCAATGGCCCACCTCCTATCACAAGGATCACTACTGATAATAAGATGGAGCCTCAGAATACATTGCTTAAAATGTGAGCAATGCTAGTGAACTCCTAACTACTATTTACCATGGGAATGCTCAAAATCTCTTAAAACAGTAGGTTGAAGTCTTGCTATTTAGAGTTCATTTTTTTCCTTACTACATATTCTATTTTTGAGACATTTCTTATACATTCTATTTAGCCAAGGCTCTTTGCCAAGGAGTGTCCATTCACTCTACTGCTATTTGAGGCCATGATTGCCGTGAGCTTAGTTTTTTCAATTCCTCTCCTGCTTCACCCGCTCCCTCTGAAAAATGCAGTTAATTGATGGTGAATTAGGTCACAGAAGCCTATTATTGGAAGTGATGGAATACAGAAGGATTTATGGGCTGGATTTTTTTTCTTCTTCAAGAATTACAAGCTAACCCCAAATTATAGCAAGAATTCTTAAGGTTCAATAATTAAAAGCAAAAGGCAGTCCCCTTGGAAAAAAACCAGTGTGGTCTGGAAGATATCTTTCAAATTAAAGCAGACTGTGTAACTCCCAAATATTATGGATACAAATTAGCTATATTTGATCACTGGATCTTATTTACCCTAATTGTCTTCATTTCTGTGGTTTCCTTATACATTTTGTTTAGAGCACACTTGGTTTAGTAGCTCAGTGTTGGGGTCTGCGGTGCTAGTGAAAGCCGGCTTCAGATTACGAGAGGGAGGACTTTGTCAGAAGATATGTGTTTTTCCTCAAAGACATAGAAATATTATAAATCCAGACCAAAGATATGTTAAAAACCAACAAATTTTGTTATGTAAAATATTTTGCTTATTTCTTGGAATGATTGATGTGAACCTGAGGATTTGAAATTTGAGGAGCCAAGCAACCAAGAATTAGGAACTTATCTAAAACTTAGGAACAAACTCCAGACCACTATAGTTGAGAAACTGAGTTAGAAATCTCCTGAGAAGTGGCTTTCCCACAAGATTTTTGATGCTTCTTAGTTCTGAATGGATGAGAAATATGGCAAGAATGTACCATTGCTTTTAGTATCTTTTGTCCCTTTCTCTGGTTTTGGGTAAAAGTAGGAAACCAAGGGATGCAAACAGACGAATAAACAAGTGTCCCTCAAGGGAACTATTTTGGGGTTTCAGGGCCATGCTGGTTTGGATTGTGGGGAATGTCGAAGGCCAGTTCTCTTTTCCAAGCTTTTTTTTTTTCCTTGTTCCCAGAACTTCTGCTTGTAGTGGATGTAGCACCAATTATGACAGTAGATGGCTTGGCAAGCTCCCCCCTCTGGAGACCTGAATTCAAATTCTGGCTTCGTTCAGAAGGCAAAAAAGACTGGTGGTCTTGACCCAGACTCTTGTGGGCATCTGTCCACATAACTCTTAGACACACACACACACACACACACACGCACACACACCACATTCCACTCTGTTGAGTTGGTGGACATCCCTAGGAAAGTCCCAGAACAGAAATGGAAGAAGTGCTATGTGGGAGATGCTTTCATCATGTTTGCCTCTAGCCAGAAACTAGTCCTTTGTATTTCATGAGCACCATGCTTCAACCATGAACTGAGTACCTTGGCAGGAATAAATGCCATGGGATGTGTGAGCTGCATATACAGTGCCACATCCATACAATGGACAGAAAGCAGAGCAATTTATGTGCCTAGAAGCCCATGTGTGTGTGAGTGTATGTGTACACATGTGTGTTCATGGATGAATGTGTGTGTGTGTGTGTGTGTGTGTGTGTGTATGTACACATGTGTGCGAGATGGGGTTATGGTGATTTTAGAGGGGTTTTTGACTTTATGATGAATCCCAAAAAGCTGGTTGGGCATCTCTGACAAGCTAAGAATTCTTGTACCAATCTTCCTATGACAAATCAGATTTGCTCTGAAATGTTTGATTCGTGGGGAAATGCATTTTATTTCCTTGTTTTTGGACAAATGGTACAGTAACCACAGATGTTTATGCATCCAGCTTCAAGGCCAGCCCCAGCCCAAATGCCCACACCTGACTCCTATTCTGGCCATGCTGGACATGGATGGGTTAGTCCTAAGAGGAGGCCTCTTGTCTTCTTGCAGTGGGAGGCCCCTGGGGGTAGATGAGGCCATGGGACCAGCTTACTCCAGTTATTTCCCTAGAACTTGAAATTCATTTTTTTCTCTCTCCAGAACAAAACTCCAATATTATAGATTCAAGGAAGAGTTTTTAATTATTTGTTTTTTTTTCTATCCATATCAGTCAGCTGGATCTCACAAGCTTTTTTGATTGGATTTTGAGACAAATTTTGTCAATCTTAATAAGATTTATTTTGTGTCAACTCCAGGAGACAAAGCAGTGAAGGAAGAATTTGGCTGGGAGAGGGGAAATGAGATTTGCTAAAACTAGTTAAGAAAATGTCCATCCAAGTGTTTCGTTCTCCCATGGCTATTTGAGGGCAGAGAATTCTATAAAGATCATGACGTTTTACAACTGTTTCCATGAGGAATTTGTTTAAAATCTTTCCAACTTCTTCCATGAGAAATTTGTTTAAAATCATACTTAATTTAATAATATTTTACTTTAAGGGGCACCTGGGTGGCTCAGTCGGTTGAGTGTCCGACTTCAGCTCAGGTCATGATCTCAAGGTTTGTGGGTTTGAGCACCAAGTCAGACTCTGTGCTGACAGCTCAGAGCCCTGTGCCTGCTTCAGATTCTGTGTCTCCCTCTCTCTCTGCTCCTTGCCCCCTTGCACTTTGTCTCTCTCTCTGTCAAAAATAAATAAACATTAAAAAATAATAATATTTTGCTTTAAGATGGTAGTATTTTAAAATAAATGTAGTTATCATTATGCCTTCTATTCTTTTAATTTTGTTTTTATTTGCTAGAAAACTTTGCTCTACTTCTTCCATTAGTCATAATTTATTATTATTTATTTGGTTTATGAAAATAATCTTTGTTAAAAGTAAATTATATTTGAGCTTATTATATAGCCTAGTATCCAGTATCAAAAATTAATATCTACCTCTCCCTCTCTCACTCCTTCTCTCCGTAATACTTGCTTCATTACATTATTTTAAGCTGATGACACTTATTTATTTAGTTCTTGCTTGTCTTCAACTTGCAGTAACATAATATTTCATAAAATATATCTTAAAAAGTTTATAGTTTATAGCCCATAGATTTAAAGCCTCACAAAATCAATGATTTATATAGGTTCATTAGTTTTAATTCTAGACGTGTGTCTGCCACTAAGAAGCTTATTAAACCAATAACCATAAATAGATCTGTTTATTCGTTTTTGATGAAATCCACAGATCCAGCATATGTGGGTACAGGTAGCACATGTGCTTTTCTGCATCACTATTCACAAGTGAATGCTTGTTTGAAATAGAGTATTGAGCTCCTGGGTGGTTCAGTTGAGCGTCCAACTCTTGATTTTGGCTCAAGTCATGATCTCATGGTTGTAGGATCCAGCCCCAGGTTGGGCTTTGTGCTGGGCATGGATCCTGCTTGGGATTCTCTATCTGTTTCTCTCTCTCTCTCTCTCTCTCTCTCTCTCTCTCTCCCCCTCTGCTCCTCCCCTGCTCGTGCTCTGTTTCTCTCTGTCTTAGAAAAAAATAATAATTTTTTAAAAAAGAAATAGAGGGGCGCCTGGGTGGCGCAGTCGGTTAAGCGTCCGACTTCAGCCAGGTCACGATCTCGCGGTCTGTGAGTTCGAGCCCCGCGTCGGGCTCTGGGCTGATGGCTCGGAGCCTGGAGCCTGTTTCCGATTCTGTGTCTCCCTCTCTCTCTGCCCCTCCCCCGTTCATGCTCTGTCTCTCTCTGTCCCAAAAATAAAAAATAAAAAAAAAAAAAAAAAAACGTTGAAAAAAAAAGAAATAGAGTATCAAAATTACTTTGCACTTCCATGAATTCAACTTCATGAGTTCAGCCAAAAGAAAAAATACTGAACACTGGTCAGTTACACCCACCGATGAATGCGTACCTCAGAGTGAGCCGCAGTGGGCAGTTCTGGGTGCCTGTGCTGTCAGTTGTGACAGACCACATGTGTCTCTCATGGTATCAACATCGCAGGAGCTGAGTGTGATTCTAGGGCTTAAAGAGAAATGCCCTCCAAACCTAGGTCAATAACTCTGTCTGGTGTTCAAAAAAACAGCCAACACTTCCAACAAGGAAGGAGGTGTCCAAAGAGATGCCCAGTGTGGGACTTTCTCGGGATCGTTCAAGGTGACACTCTGTTTCTCTCTTGAGTACTGATTTTAGAAGTTAACTGTGGGTGAGTTGCAACTCTACTACAAAATCAATGACAGATGGATGGTATTGTAAGCACAATCTGAATTTCCTGGTTAGTTTCTTTCTCACGTCTCCTCCTGTGATGTTCCTTTTCTGAACTTCAGCCTACACTCAGCATGTGCCCATCACCAGCTGAGAAATCCCAACGTGAAGAGATTAGTCTGTTAAAAAGTTAGAACGGAAGTCAGCAGAGCTCAACAGTTTCAGTGTGGTGTAGGGCAACCCTTAGTGAAAGATGTTTTTGAAGCAGAAAATACTTCAGTTCTTTTACTTGTGCAATTGTCTCAGAAGCTTCTGCCCCAAAGGTCCCCATTATAAGAGTTTCTAAGGAGCAGCCAAATTCAACTCAAACATTCCACCTAACCTAACCACCACTTTCAGTTTCTGCTTTCAAAGGAACCATTTTGTGAAAATATACCCTGCCCTGAACTGAGCTGGGCTGTGAATGTTACCATTAGCTGTAGCCGTTATGCCATCCAGCTAGTTGCCTGCAGTGTTTCTTCAGCTTCTTTAGTCATGAACTAAATGCTAAAAATAGATAATTCAAAATTATAGAGTGAATTTAGGCATTTCTGAACACACATGATAATGCATTTATTTTGGGCTGAATGATCTGAATTGCCTTTTTATGGAATAAGAATGTATGTGATAGATTGAGACTCCCAATGCTCTCTTTTTTGGTTATTATTCAGCAGTCACCTGAAAATTGCAAATCCACTTGCTTCCTGGTTGACCAGAAGAGTAACATAGTTGTCACTCAGCTTTGCCAGTTCAGGTGTTCTAGGTCATGCTGACAGGGAGGTCAGAGGAGGAGAAGAGAAAGTGGTAGAGTAGTCATTGTAGCCAGACCTCTTCCCAGCTCTCCAGAACTTTCCCAACAGTCACCCTGGCCTGGCTGGTTCCTGCTTAGCACCACTCGGAGCAGCATGCTATGGAAAAGGACAGCCTTCCCCCACTTCGCATCCATAGGCTGCTCTGCAATTGTGTCATGTAAGGCCATGCTGTACACACTTCAACAACAAAGAGCAATTTATAGAGGAAATGCACGACAGACAGAAACTTGGCATCACAGATTAAAGGCAAAAGTCATACACAATTTAAATCGATCTTCACAGAAGCTCTACTCTCCTGGAAGGTGGGTGCTCTGGGCTGTCTGGAACTAGGCCATTAGCAAACATTAATCAATTAACATTTTCTATGTTTCTTGTAAAACTTAGGAAATCCCTGTTCCTTCGTGGTTGTGAGTGGTTGCTTTTCCCCCTTTTCTGGACATTCCTCACTCCTGGTTTATAAGTTAGTTTGCTGTGCAGGAAAACTTTGGCCAACATTGCCAGAAGCTGTCTTCAGAGCCTCCTCCCCCTAGTCTTCTGTCTCCTCAGTTATGACAAAAGAGCTGCATGTATCATAGAAAGGTCAAGAGGCTCTTCTCTCCTCCCGACTCACATTCTTGCTCCAACTCAAGGCTCATTATATACATCTGGGTTCCCTCCACAAGTGCAAGAATTATGCTCTTGAACATCTCTGTGGGAAGAAAAATCATACTTAAGGTTAACAGGAAAAAATCATGTAGGGGTGTACTGGATTAAAAAGTGTTCCCTCAAAATGTATGTCCACTTAGAACCTGTGAATGGGACCTTATTTAGAAATAGGGTCTCTGCAGATGTAATCAAGTAAAGATGAGGTCAGACCAGAGAAGGGTGGGCCCTAAATCCAGTGTGACTGGTGTTTTTTATAAGAAGGGCACATTTGGACACAGACATGCCCAGGCAGAAGGCCATGTGAGGATGGAGGCAGAGCTTCCAGCGATGCGTCCAGAAGCCAAGGACTGCCAAGGATTGCCAGGAACTCTGGAGACTAAGAGGGGAGACATGGAACAGATCCTCCCTCAGAGTTCCCAGGAAAAACCAAGTCTCCTGACACCTGGGTTTCAGACTTCCAGCCTCCAGAACTGTGAGAAAGTAAGACCGTGTTGCCCAGTCAGGTTGAGGGCATTTGTATGGTCACCCTAGGACACCGCAGGGAATTAGGACATTAAGAGCGTTGTTAATAGCCCTTATTAAGATGTCCTTATTAAAATGAAAAAAAAAAAAATAGAGCTAAAACACCAGTTAGAGAGATTATTAGTAGCATTTAATGCATCTGAGTTTGGTAGTCGTGGGAACTTTGTGGTTGTTTGCCACTTATCATTCCTTGCTGGGTAGAGACTTTTCAGGATCCCCCCCTCCATCAATTTCAACAAGATGCCTGTGACTTTATTTTCTTTGTGTAAGATAATGCAAAGTAAGAGGAATTTTCTTCTGGGTCTACTTGATATGGAGAACCTCCCCATCTCCCACCCCCATGGCACACAAAGCTATGCATGTTTGGAACAGGACAGTTTTAAGGTGCAGATTAACTGCCCCTGGCTCTTTGATTCAATATCAGATTCACTCTTGGAAATCTATACCACAGCTTTGCTGTATGCTTTATCTCCCTTTCTGTCCTCAAACTTCAGTTTCCCTTTTTCCCATTTGTTCCGAATAGCACTAATTAGGAGGGGACATAGGTTCAAAGGGTGGTGAGAAGCTAGTACAAATCATAGCATTCAGACCCTGAACACAAATGCATGCAATGCGTTCAACAAAAACATGTATAAGTATGTTCATAGCAGCACTAGTTTTCATACCCATAGTGAAACAACCCAAATATCCTTCTAGAATAGAATGGATAAGTAAATTGTGATGTGTTTGTAGAATGGAAACCTATTTGGCAATGAGAATGACATATGCAACAACATGGATGAACCTCATAAACATAATGTAAAGCAAAAAAAAAAAAGCTAGACAGAGAAAAACATGCTACAAGATCCTATTTGCACATAGTTCAAAAACAGAAAAGCTGGAACTCTGGTGTTAACAGTCAGTATAAAGGCTTTCATTGCAAGTGGGGTGACCAGGAGCGTGAGGAAGCCTGGAGGGTGCTGGTGACACCTGTTTCTCAATCTGGGCGCTCTTGATACTGGTGTTTTCCCTTTTTGAAAATTCATCAAGTGGTTTGCCTGTGAGTGGTGCATATTCAACAGTATACATTGTGGGTCATCATGTGCCAGCCCTTCTATTTCCAGTCCTCCAGTCAGGAGGCCAGCAATGCTCAGCAATAGAGTATAGACCGCCAAGAACAGTGAGATAGACCACCAAAGACTTTGACAAGAACTTCCCAGAAAAATCCTTCAGATGTATAGACTCCAGTGGGCCTCACTGGAAGGCAGCACACATTCTTTCTTTTCTGTAGTCATAAACAGCTTCTGACAATCCAACATATAGTGGTGGCTCCATTTTATGCTTGACCACAGTCTCCCTTTAGATCCCATATCAAGTCGGGGTCTTTATAGGAAATGTATGGCTCTTTGATTATAATACTTTAATGAAGATTTAAATGAAGGGACTATTTACAATGTTGAAATCAGGCTACAGGTACAAGTAACAGTAAGAGCTAGGACTATTAGCATCCCTCAGCCAGAAGGAGCAAGGACAGTTAGTGGGTATAGAGTCCTGTGCAGAGCGCCACCTGAGAAGAGCTGTAATTTTAGTTCAAGAGACTTAGCACATCAGAAGCAACTCCTCAGGAAGGTTGCTGGGGGAACAAAGGCTTGGCCTCACCCTCCAAACCCACCTGGGAGTCAGAGGATAATGGGGCTCCCTGGTGAGGTCTCTCCATCACAACATGGAGACAAATGAGGATGGGGTCTGGAGGGATACACAGAGAATATCTGAGGCAGGCTCTGAGTGTGCTGCAATGGAGACTATGGACAGACAGCAGCTGGGTGCTGCAACTTTTGGCCACATCCCGCCCCCCCCCCCCCCCCCCGCCACCACCGGCTTTGGAAGCTCACAGCTTTGAGTGGAGAACAAAATGAATTTGTGTTTGCCAAATTCGTTAGCTTTAAATAGCATCTTAGAAATGTTTTGATTATTGGAGCACCTGGGTGTCTCAGTCGGTTGAGCATCCGACTTCAGCTCAGGTCATGATCTCACAGTTTGTAAGTTTGAGTCCCACATCGGGCTCGCTAGTGTCAGCACAGAGCTGGCTTAGGATCCCCTGTCCCCCTCTCTTTCTGCCTCTACCTCACTCACACTTTCTTTCTCTCAAAAATAAACATTAAAGAAAAAGAAATGTTTTGATTACTGACATGGTCAAAAAAAGGGTGTGTAAATAATTTAAGAATCAGAATGAATTCCTTGCACAGTATTATGCTAAAAGAAAAACACAATGGTAAAGTTGTGGGTTTTTTTTTATTTCTTTCTTGAAACCTCTGGTCTTGAAGTTTGATCAACACAAATGTAACCAAATCTGAAACCTGCAAGGTAGAAGGTGAGAGTGAGCTGGGGGTGGGTGAAGAAGTGATGCCTGAAATCCAGGACACACACTGGAAATGGCACGTTAAGTGTCAGAAGATGGGGATTCCAGTCTCTGCCTTTTCCCTGAAACCTACATGCTGCTTTCTCTCAAACCTGACATGGTCCACCCCAAAGCTCCAGATTCATGGCGCACACTGGAGGGCTTTACATTTATTTGTTTCTTACTTATCTTAGACTTGAAAATGTAGAGGAGACAGGGAGAACACTTCTATGGTCATGGTTTATGTACATTTAAAACATGAATTGTTTTGTTGGAATATGACATATACCTAGAAATGTGCCCACGTAAGCAAATCGTTCAATGAATTTTCACACCATGGACATTGCTTGTGCAGGCATCAGGCTTAGGCACCCTCAGCTGACAAGAGAGGCCGAGTGACGTGTGAGGTGGTATATGACACCTACCATGAGGGTGAGTGGGCCATAAATCAGACAAGGTTTCTTGTTTTTTGTGTACTCAGAAAATTATGGATTTTTCTGAGGAGAAAAATTATCAGAGAAAGATGCTTGCTTAGAGTTCTGGATAGGAAAGAAAAACAAGATGGTTAAGTGGGATGTAATGAATTCAAGATTATACAGGAAGTGTCATGCCATACTTTGTAGAAATAGTGGTATATCAGTCATTTGCGCCCAACTTCCTTTACTTATCTGAAAGAAGCTAGAACCATTAAGAATGTCATGAGTAAACGTCGTTAATTCCAAGGCATGACTTGCTTGAGAGCAGAAATGTTAACATTTGGGATGATTTTAGTGTAAAAAGAAGATGTGTTTATAGAAACTTAATTGAAATCTTTAGGCTGACAATGGGCTTAATAAAAATGTCTAGCTCTATTTTTGCTACTTTATCAGTATCAGTTCAGTACAATGAGTCAGAAGAAAAGTACCCTAATATGTATTGCCACTCCATCAAATTCACTGTCACAGTGGACCACGGGCTTAATGATACTGACCAGACTTTACAAGTATTGGATACTTTTAGTCCATTAATAATATTTAGGGTGTGTGGTAACCACAAATGAAGTTATGGTGGTGAGGCCTGTAATAATGAGCCTCCGTGTCTTGAGCTTATCCCACTTTCTGGTTATGTTTTCCATATAGGATTACATAATTGGCTAGCAAATGCATAATGGTTTGGATGTAATAATGGCATAGTCTGACTTCCTAGCGGGCCTTCACTTTCTGAAAACCAGATTCATCCAAAAACTTAAAAACCAAATAAATATTCCTCCAAGTGATTGCTGCATTCCAGTTGTCATCCGGCTTGTAATGACTGGTTTTCAGTGTTCGGTGATGGCCCGAGCCTAGTATAAATCTTGTCCCAATCCTCCGTGTCAGCACAGGCATTAAGGACCATAAACCATCCTCTGCCTCCTCTGTCATTTGCTACCACGTTCTGAGCACTAGCTAATGTAAACCTGCCTCGCCGGCCCACGCAGTCACCCAACAGACGTTTTATGGCTGCTTTTCCCTAAGCCAGATGAAAATGATTATAAACTACAAGGGCTCTTTTGATATGACGTATTAATAGCCACGCTATTTTTTGAATGGGGGTGGGGAGGTGGCTGGGGGTTTTGGCACAGGATGGGTAAGAAGTGGACACTGCCTCCTGCCCTTCCAACATGATGCCTGAGGCCGTGGCATCAGAAGTCCCATCACCCCCCCCTACACGCCCCGGGACGCGGGTGTGCCTGCCTGGCCTGGGTCTCCCACACTGCTGTTGTGCCACTGTCCATCCTTTCTCTGGGAAAGAATGTTCGACATTCAAGCTATTCCAAGCAGCATCCTTGATGTCTCGTTTCATGGGTCCGTTTCACACCGCAGTGATCGTTAGCTGTTAACTTTCATACCTCGGCTGTTTGTCTTGGCAGCTCCCCCTGTTTTGCTAACTGGACGGAATCAGGCAAAGACAGCCTCCCCTACGCACACGGGGAAGGGGCGCCATCTATCATTCCTCTGCCAGCCAGCAGGACGCCCGGCTGAGGCCCCAGGCAGGGCCAGAGGGCGAGTGTCCTCCATCTGTCTCTTTCTCCCTTCCTGAGCTGTGAGGAAAATGCTGAAGCAAAGATTTCACTCACAACCTTTTGGACAAACTTTGAAGCAAAATATATGAGGAGAATTTGTGGGGTGGAGTCAGCAGAGAATAATGGGGTCAGGAGAGGAGGAGAAGCAAATCTGAGACCTGCCATGCTGGGCATCCCTTCTATGAGGAAGTACTTCTCACAGCATTTATAACATGAAAAGTGCTTGTGTGGGAGGGGGTGTGATTTCTACTTGTATTCATTCAGGAGGGTCAGAAGCATTAGCTCATGCAGACCTTTTTGTATGTTCACATCTTGAGGCTCATCAGTATATAGATGAACACTGTCCCATGCTGAAGGGAAGGAGAACAGGCAAGGAGAAATACAGCTTTAATGTAGAAATTTCCTTGAATTAGGGATAAAATTGAAATCAGATTGTCGAGTTTGAAAGACAGAATACAGAGTACAGAAAGAAGGTTAAATTTGGATAATTGGTGACAGTTAAATGTCAGACAGGATTCTCCCACTATTGGCTTCAGCTGAGCGAAGCGGTAACAGTAAACTTACTTCACCCAAGATTGACCGCCATGTTTCTCTGGCTCATGGTCTGTGTCTGGCACTAGTGTTCAGGAAATGTTTGCCAATTGCTCCAAGTTTGGTTTCTTCATCAACTTTTACTTAAGGTTTCCATATTTGACTACATACTCACTTTAACATCCTCCAGACTAAGAGAGAACTTTGGACAACTTTCAAAGAATCTCACCAAGATGATATGCCTTGGACACTGCCTGCTGGGACCCCCTCATGTCTATTGTGTCTAGCTGGCACTGGGAAAAACTTGGCTTGATCCTGGCCTAAGCAGGAGTTGGAATCAACCTAGAGTGACAACTGAGACTGTGCTGGACTGGAAGAGGAATAGAGGGGAAAAAATAACGTGTTAGCTTAGAGCGCCTGAGGACTGGATTTGAAGGAACCATCTTAGGCACTCACATGATGAAGTGGTCAGAAATTTCAACTGAATAGTTATCTCCATGGAAGAAAATGCCAGCAGGGATCTTAACAAGTGATAACTGAAAGATAGGGAGAGACTTATTCTGGAAAGCTTGTCTTAATAAGTAAAAACTAACTTTGTTTAAAAAAAACAGTCATACAGAAGTGACCATTTACACATGACCCACATTGTAGTCGCTTTCTGGCAGTGTTTGGGAGCTTCCTTATTTCAGGGGATCTTTCCTCATTTTCTGTCTCATCAGATCATTTTGGAGCCATTTCTCACTGAGTCATTTGCAAAATAAATTATTTTATCTTCCATTGCCTGGTTGTGAGGCCGTGGGAGAGCTAGTTAGCCTCATTGAGTCTCCTTGATTCATCTCTGAATAAGAGGAAGATTAATTACCTCTTGGAATTCCTATGATAAATAAATACAATGATACTAGATAAAATATGTACATTTGAAATTTGCATTTTGCATTAGACTCTCACTTTCTATTCAGGGAAACAGGAAAGTGCTGACATAGAAAGACCATTTTGTTCTTCTTTGTCTCTTACTCTTAATTTTTGGAGGCAAACACTCCACATTTTCCCCAGTAGCATGTTTCATTACTTTATATCGTGGACAACCACACATGTTAAGCTATTTGGTGGAAGCAAGCGATGTAGTTCCACTGCTCCAAGAGCATTTAACTGGATGCAGAGAGAAGCCTGAGGATGGAGTGGAGAGGATGAACTTCTCATGTGACATGAGAGAAGAGGAAGGATCAGGAGGGACACCACTGTGGAAGAAGGAAAGCCTGGAACACGATGAACAAAGTGTGAGGGTCACCAGTGCCCTGAGTCCCAAACCAGCAGCATTACTGGCTTTTCATGTGCCTGGGACCTAGCCCTGGCTCCATGTCTGAATCATCCAAGTTTCCCAGCTTAGGCCACCCTCACACTGTTTCTGTTCTTACTGCCTTGTCTTCCCTCCTAGGGTGTTGTTCAAGGATGGCATATTGGCTCTCTAGCACAGTAATTGCCATTTCCTGCTCCTGTCTCTTTTCCACTTGCAATGCTCTCCCTCACACACAAAAGCACCCCACCCTAACAGTGCTTAAAACATTGTTTTTGGCACGTTCCAGGCCAAGCTATGAAGAAAGGGCTGACTGACTTGGTAAACTGTTAAATTGGAGCTATCATGTATCGCTGAGGACACCATGGAAGAACCAGAGCCTACAGAGCAGAGTGCTGGCCCAGAAATGGAACTGAGGCCTGAAAAGTGAGTCTGTTCCCATGACTACTGACTCTTTCACTGCCAGAACCCCAGGAGTCTTCTCTTTATGAGCAAGAGCAGCAGAGTAACCCCTTCTTGTGTGCAGTGCTGTAGGGAAGCATGGGAAACATGTTGGGAGCCTCAGGGATGCTTTGGGAAAAGACGCCCTGCCAGAGGGTTGAGCCTCTCAGGAAAGGGACATCTGCCAGTAAGAAGGAAGTTCTGCACAGATATAAAAACAATTGAAACCATCTCTCCAGGGCCATGCCATGTGCTTTCCATGTGTTAGCCCTTCAATGCTAACAACAGCTGTAGGAGACATGTTCCACCGTTGCCCCATTTCACATTTGAGGATGCTGAGGCACAGGGACAAAGTGATTTGCCCAAAGCTATTGACTGCTTAGGGGAGACCCAGGAGGAGGTCTAATTAGAGGAGACTCTAATTCAAATTCATACTCTACACCAGTGGGCTAGAAATGGTTTTTAAATTTTTAGATTGTTGACAAAAATTGAGAGAATATTATTTCACAACACATGAAAATTACACAAAATTCACTTTCCAGTATTCACAAATATAGTTTTATCAGAACACAGCTACACTCATTCAATTATGTACTGCCCATGGCTGCCTTTGCTCTACAATTGCAAAACCGAGCAGCCATGAGAGAGACCACATAGTCCACAAGATAAAATATTATCTGACCCTGTCTAAGGAAAGTTTACCAAATTCTGCTCCAAACCAGTGGTTCTTCAATGTTGGCATGCATCAGAGTCTCCTAGAGGGCTTGTGAAGATGCCGATTGTGGGACCCCACCAGCGTTATTGATTCAGTAGGTCTGGGCAGAGCTGGAGAACTTGCATTTCTAGGAGAATTTTCCAGGGGCAACTGATGCTGCTGGTCCAGGGACCACAGTGAAATCCGCTGCTCTAAACCACCATGCTATGCTGCTTGCACAGGGTTGCTGGATGGGATAAAAGAGAAGTCTGAAGTCCCTAGTGTTGCCCAGTATATGGCCACCTTTTGAGAAAGTGCCCCCACTGACCTTTTCCTTGTTGAGTGGTTGTGGCTCGGGGAGCAAGCTTATCAGGGATGGGAAACCAGACCTGTCTTCAGAGTGAACCACCACTCCTGTTCCATGCAACTACAAAGGCACTATGATCAAGGGGTACAGAGTGGAGATATTCCATACTCAAAGACACTAAATGGTACAACCAGATCTCTCTCTTTAGTAAATGTTAAATCCCAAGAGAATAACAGCATAGGTGAGTTTGCTGTCTATAGCAATGCTATCCCGGCTGTCCTGCCAATTGTTGAAGTTTGGACAGGACACTGAATCAGCTGCTGGGGCCATTTACCCCCATTTGCATATTCACACATTCCTTGGCAATCGCTGCTCACTGTCATAAGTTAGTTATTCACGTCATTTGTTGTGATCTTGAGGAATCCAACTGACAGGACTAGAACTTCTGGAGGATGGGCCAGTGTCACAGTTTGGCATCCCTGGAATTAGACCTTGAGATTAGCATGCAGAGAGTTTATTGGGGCATCCTCTCAAGAGTAACCCCTTTGGGGGCACGTGGGTGACTCAGTTGGTTAAGCATCCAACTTCAGCTCAGTTTACTATCTCACGGTTTGTGGGTTCAAGCCTCATGGAGGGTTCTGTGCTGGCAGCTCAGAGCCTGGAGCCTGGTTCTGATTCTGTGTCTCCCTCTCTCTCTGCCCCTCCCCCACTCACACTCTGTCTCTCTCTCAAAAAATAAATTAATTAATTAATAAACATTAAAAAAATTTTTAAAAAAGAGTAACCCCTTTGTGGGAGGGAGAGGATGGGGTGGATGGAGAGGGAAATTGGGCTGTTGCAAGTATCAGAAGTTCCAGCCTGCCCCCAAGTGACTGACGTTAGGATGACTCTTGCAGGTGGTACTGAGCAGAGGTGAGGCTGGTCCCTTATGTCCCTATTCCCTTGCCATCACCATTGGCCATCGGTGCAGGCTGCACCCCTGCATCCCTTATACCTTTTGTGTTCTGTGGAGGTTCATGGCCAAGTGGCTGACTCACAGTTCTTCAGTTTTGTGCTGAGGTTCTGTGGCAACGTGTAAGGGGCATGTTTGGCACAGAGTGTTGCCTGAATAGAGATTAAATCTGAGTTCTTTCTTTTGCCAGCCTTTCTGTAGTAGATGTCTCAGTGGAGAACCACCTTGCCATCAATGAGATTGCTCTGTGTGATGGGAGGTGAGGGCCCCAAGGTCCCAGAGGTTCTTCAACAAGGACATCTGAGTGTCAGAGAGGATCTGTGTTGGGAGGGTATTAAAGGAAAATCTGCCCCCCCTTCTATGTTGGCCACTATGGAGAAAGGGGATGCCTGATCTCTATCTGTGAGCTGCTGTAGGTTAGAACTAGGACTGGGGTGGCTGGTATTCTGGAAGGACTGTCTACGTGAATTGAAAGAATATATCTCTAAGAGCTGCAACTCTGGGGCTTAAATATAGAATACTTTTGAGCAAGTAACACTGAGGAAGGGGCCTATTCTCCCTTGAAGAGGGATTTTCACCTCAAGGTGGAATCAGGTTGTGCGAGACCAAGCTTCAACAGCACCACCATGTGGCAGTGGAAGCAATTGCAGTGTGATTGCTTGGTTTTCTGTCCAGCGGCTGTTTCAAGAGGAGTCCTCCCCTCCTGCCTCCACCTCACACCCAGTTAGTTTTTAGAGTTTACGGGTAATTCCAGGAAGGAGGCTTTTAAGAGGGCAATGTTAATATTTCATGTTTTGATTTACCACGTGAGAAAATCAGAGAGGTTTGACAGGATATGTGCTTCAGTTTTTGGGTCATGTCAATTTACGCAGGTTTGACATACTGAGAGGACCATCATGTTGTTTTTTTTCTGGTTTCTCAAATGCCACAGTCAAAGCAATGCCTCCACAAACATTTAATTCACAGCTTCCAGACCCATGTATGTTACAGAATATTTACTTATCTGTGGAAAAACAATTATGAGGTAAATATTCATAGTTAACTTAATAGATTGCAAGTATTGTTTTTTGTTCCAATAATATATCATTATATCTTTTCATACTTTCTTAGTATAAAGTTTTTCTTCCCCTTATGAAATGTTCATGATGGTAGATGGTGGGATTTTAAAAAATGTTTTTACTTGGCCAAATAAGGATTTGGCAGTCTGATATCAAGCTCTCAAAATGTTTCTAAATTATACTTATCTATGAAATCTAAGGATCTAATGACCTTTTTATCTCCAAATGTAACCCAAGTTAAAATTTATAAAGCACAGTATAGTTTATATAACATCTCTGTATCTAATGTTTTTAAAGCATTAAGTTAAAAGAGCAGAACTTAATGACAACCATATAATAATTTGATGCTTTTTCATGACTGCCCTTGCAAACCAGTTATGTTGGCTTCTCATTTACCCCGGAGAAAATCTGGGATAAATTCTGTGATTTTTCTAATCACACTATGTTAAAAAAATTCACCTTTGGTCACTTCTAGTCAAACCTTTTAATTTTAATAATTAAAAGATTTACTTTAATGCAAAAATAATAATGCCAAACTTCTGGTATGGGAAAAGAAAACACAGCAGGACTTTCAAAGCTCTTTCCAAATAAATTCTCTCTTCTGTTTTCTTCAGCACTAACCATTTTATACCCAGGAGATGGTGTTGGGTTGAAATTTGCAAAGCTGGACTTGGCCACTTCCCCAGCAGGTCCTGCCCAGGTGTCTTGGGATCTTACCTGGCATGTGTACACATTGGTTGCTGTGGGTTTGTTCTTACCCTCTTGTTCTTCTCTGCTACTCTTTTTTTTTTTTAATGTTTATTTTTTGGGAGAGAGAGAGAGAGAGAGTGTGTGAGTGGGGGAGGGGCAGAGAGAGAAGGAGACACAGAACCTGAAGCTGGCTCCAGGCTCTGAGCTGTCTGCACAGAGCCCTATGAGAGGCTCGAACCCTATCAACCGTGAGATCATGACCTGAGCCAAAGTCGGACACTTAACTGACTGAGCCACCCAGGCGCCCCTCTGCTGCTCTTTTCGGGAGTTCTGAGGTGGTCTGTGTGCTTTGAGTTCTGAGGTGGTCTGGGTCACTTTTTTTCTTTGTCTGTCAAATGAGGACACCAGGGTGAGAGAAGTGTCACTAAAGCTCTTACCTTAATTCACAGCATCACAGGGCCACTGTATGTAAAGTGACAGTAGACCTTAGAAGTTTCAGGCTAATTCCTTCATTTTCCAGATGACTAAACAGAAACCCACAAAATGTAAGTGACATGATGAGAGCCAAGAATATCTTCTCAAACAACTACAGAAAGCTTTTTATAATACACACATAGGTACAAACCCAGACCAAGAGGGTCCTGAAGCCTAAGCAATTTGAGAGTCTTCTTTCAAAAAGGATAAATACAAAATTAAATGGGAAATGTTATCATTTAGAAAGAAAATAAATCACAATAGTTTACAAATTTTCAAAACTTGCTAAATAACACAAACAGCATAAAATCCAGGAAGATATCTTTATTACTTTAAATTTCCAACCCACCTCTATATTTCCTATTTCCTTACAATTTCAGTTGGATTACTACCATTTCCTATGACACCAATTTTGTAATATCATTTTTATAGAGGGAGCAGTGATATATTTCAGTCTTTTTTTCTAGCACGTGATAAAAATTTGTTTCTTATGGATAGTTTAGAAATTTTTCTTTCAGTTTTGCAGCTTATTATTGATATCATCATTTAAATTTTAGTGGTGTCAAGTTTTGAATAACTTTTATCAACTTTCATTCGTATGTAAGCTGTAAGATTTGAAAAACCTTTCCAAAGGCTGGCTTCTGACTCCATATTTTTCAAACTTGGTTTCTTTTCCCTCCCCATGTATTCTAGTGCCAGGCACTATAGAACACGTTTGGATTGTCAGAAGACTTTTGACCCAGTACCTTCAGGTCACCACACTGGGCATGTCAGCAGAATGGGCTCTGAACATTCCTGGAAGCCGTGTCCAGATCAGGATGCAGTAACAATATAAATGTTCCTTGAAATAACGGATCATCAACCTCTTCAACACTAGACCCAAACTAAGTGTACCCCTACCCTGCACTCACTTTGATTGGGGGCCTCAAAAGGGCTGTGTTATGGACACACACACATACACACACACACACACACACACACACACACACACACACACACCTTGCCAGCCCTGCATTTCAGGGCTGTCCTTTGACACTATGACGCACCAAATGCCATCATTCAGACTCACAGCTATTCCCACAGGCACATTTAAGTGCCTTCAGGGAAAAGAACCTGAGCCACAAATTATTTCTACAAATAATTTTGGGTTACTGTATCTAGCATACAATAGAAAATAACCAGGCTTCTTAGGAGACAAGACAGCATGTACAAACATCTGCTGAAAAAACTAACAATAGCAACAGAGCCCCAGAAACTTCAGATAGCAGAATTAAAAATTTTAATAGAAATGGAAAACTAAATTTAATGGAAATAGAAAAATAAAAATTAGATATAAAATTCAATAGAAATACACACTTTGCCATACCTATTCTTAATATGTTCAAGGAGGTGAGAGACAATATTAAGAATTTTGGCAGAAAACATATCAGGCCACAAAAATCAAAAGCAAATTCCAAAACTGAAAAATTCAATCACCAAAATCAAGAACTCATGAATGGAATTAATAGATTAGTCATAACCAAGAAGAGATTTAGTAAACTGGAAGTTAGATCAGAAGAAAATATTCCGAATAAAGCATGGTGAGACACAGAATGAAACAATACAAAAGGGTTGGTAAGAGAGGATAGAGTAATCAGGTTTAACATTAGCAGAAGAGGAGAGAGAACATGCAAAAGAAATTTTGGAAGTTATATGACTGAAATCTTTCCAAACATATTATAACTGTAAAAATTCTGGAACATACCTCAGACCTCACAAAATCTAGGAGAATAGTATGTATTCCTAATAAACATCCAACACACCTCTAACACACTTTTTTCCTACCTGTTTAGCTATATCCTCTTTGATGACCTCTTCAAAAGACAGTTTTTTTTAGTACCTGAGAGAACAGAAAGATAATTCATACTTTCTTTGAGCATGGTTGATTAAATTTTAATTTTTGTTATTAAAGATTTAGAAAAATTTATTTTAATTTTCCACTCACTGTTGGTCGTATTCGGTAAAGTTTAGGATTTTTCTCAAAATTGGGGAAAACTTTTCTCATATATGAGCTGTAATATTTCAGGATATTTCAGACATCCTTCTACACTGACTAATCATACTCTTGAAACTGATGATATACATTCATTAGTTTCATCAATAGCCAGTGAAAGCAACCTGTGAGTTTTATGCTTCTTCAATATAGCTATTTTGTTTCAAATCAAGAAGACATTTAAATCTTATTCTAATGTGTTACATATCATTCTTACATCTTCATTGATTAGAGTTTCCTATAATCCAATCTTATTCATAAGTTTTACTCAGAATTTCTCTTCCTTTTGATGAATTACTGTTTTTTTGAATAATCTAAACTCTTTTTTTGGCTAAAATACTGAAATAATTCTTATTGATTTCATTGCATGTCTTTATCACTTTTGTTTATATTCTATTGAATTTAATGTAAACTTTTCTTAGTTCTTTAATAAGTTTAAACTCTCCAAAAGAAGATACTTTCACATACATCCAAATCAAGATTTTATAATTCTCATTTATTTTATTAAAATGTTTAATCTTTCAAATGCAAAAAAAATGCATTCAAATTTTATCAAATATTCCACTCCCACCAAAAACAGAAAAAGAAAGCATAGTGAATTTTTGCTTTGGCAGAGGTATTTATGATCCTGTGCATATAATTTTATATGATGATGATTGGAGGAATTTTCCATGGGGTAGCTTCTATTTCTATACATACCAAAATTTGTTTCTTCTTCACTGCCCACAGCCAGATGCTGTAGGTTGTATTTTTATCTCCTGCCCTGTATCTTCAACTCTTGATGCTGAGTGAGCAATGTACAATGGGGATATTCTTAGAAGCCATACTACATCAGGATAATTAGCAATAAAAGTATGGAAGAGTGACTGGAAATCACATAAATGTATCTCATTAAATCCAAACTAAGTATATCCCCAACCCAACTATCCCTTAACTGAATCACAAGTGGCCTTCAGTCACTCCAATTCACCCTATGGAGGGGAAAATGTGATTTATAGTAAATAAAAATGGAAAAGACATTAATTCATTGTGGTTGAAGTATCCTTCTCTTGTAATTTTATTACATATGAACATGTAAACACATTGTTAGGGGCCCACTCAAGGAACATGGGCATTTGGATGCCTTCCTGAGGTGTCCATCCAAGCCTTTGGAAGGGGCCCATGCAATAAAGGGTTCTGAAGTTTGAGCTTTGTTAGTTTTATAGTAAATCTGCCTTGACACCATGTATTCACTAATTTTTTTATTAATTAAAAAAAATTCTACTATGTGCCAGATACTGGGAAGTACCAAGAGAAATATAACACTGTGAGTGAGTAATGCCTGTTCTTTTTTTCCTCCTCTCCCTTCCCCACTTTGCAAAAGCCATACTTCTTAGACTGTTATCATGCATTGCTCAAGGATATAAAATTCATCATGGGCAATGAAGAAACAGTTCAAAATATTTGTATTGAGAATGTGAATGACTCTAATGATGGTAGCAAATCAGATAATTGCTAATCCTTTGCTCTCAATGAAGTCAAAGGAAGGTCTAATTATCAGTTGATGGATCATTAAAAATAATTTTGATTATTGATCATTATGACATAGAACTCAGAAGAAATTCAAAGAATTGAATGCCATTGCTTCAACAAAGCCTTCACTTACCGTCTACTTATTTAGATGAATATGATGTTTTTTACCATGTATAAAACCAAAATTAGTAAAAGTATTATTGCTTAGTTGTTTCTTATTCTAACAGTAAGTCATTTCCATCTATATGATACATAAATCCAATGAAAAATTACATACACACACATACATGAACATTTTTGAAAAGTCTGAAATGGGCAGAAATTACTGGGTATCCTTTGTAGCACACTGTTCTAGATTATCTCTCACTTCCCTGTCTTTGTGCTATTTTAGAACTCTTTAAGTTGAAGAAGTTTCAAGCTAATGTATATGATTCTCACCCATAGAAATGTAATGATTGTGTCTAGTGGAGATGCAATTAATTATTGTCCTGTGGAAATGGCATTTATTTGTAAATTCATTTCAACATCTCTAAGAGTGCTTGTGTGTGTGTGTGTGTGTGTGTGTGTGTGTGTGTGTGTTATTGAATTGTTTTGAGCTCATTGTAATTAATGCCTCATTGGTTCTCTCAATGGTTAATGATGTATAAAAATAAAATCTCTTATGTATTCATTTTATAGTTTCATGAGAGTCATGATGATTTTACCTTTTAAATTTTTTGGTATATATTTATATTATGACAAAAATATTATACTTGTATGATTACTGCTTTGGAAGTTATTGAGATTTTATTTTTGTGTAATAAATGGCCAGTTTGGAGGTTATGGTTTTTCCATCATAATATGGTATTTCCCTCTAAGATCTGGGGTGAATAACATTATGTGCTGCTTCAATTTTTTTCTTAAATCCTGATTAAATAACTTCAATCTCAAGGGCTGTATGGATGAATTCATGTTTCTAAAAGATACCTGAGAAGGTGTGTATGGCAGTGGAGGTATATAAAGACCTTCTCAGAACCATCCAGTTGTCACCCTCCATTACTGTTTTGGGATAAATGCAAACCCAGGTGATGTTTTTCAGCATTTATCAGCAGATCCACCCACCATCTCCCTGGGTCATTATTTAATGTCCCTGTGATCATGATGTCTGAAGATGGCTCTTTCTGATAGCCTCTTACCAAGGAATTTTTCTGAACAGAAATGGTCCAAATCATATCTCTTACTCTGTTTTTTCTCTTTTTAAATGTCTACTATTTTTTGAGTGAAACACATCCTTCATAACTATCTCCATCCCATCCCCCTTGGTGCCAACCCTAACCACTCAGAAAAAAGACAACAAACTCATAATTTTCAAAAATCAGACTCAGAGGAGTACTTGGTTTTGTCTGGAGCCAATTGATTGTATCCACAAAGTAACCAGAGAATTCCTCACAGTGTGTCAACTCCACAGCTAGGCAGAGGAAGCAAAACTCAGCCATGCTGATGTACAGTATCTTAGACTCCAGGAGATGAGATACATCAGAGTCATGGTTTCTGCAGCACAAGTATATTAGATAAACAGCTCTTTTGATCTGATATGGCTGGGCTGAGATGGATGATGAAGAAATGGCTGACAATAGATACTTCTTCTGGGAATGGGTTTTAATGTGGAGTTGGGAGACAGCAGATGGTATTTGGGGTTGACAAGAAATATTTGTGCCAAATAAATGTGTGCCCCTGGGAGGTAAAGAGACAGAAACAGAAAGGAAAGAAGAGTGGAGAGGGGACCTGACGGTGGCCACAGGGCAGAATTCCCTGGGACCCAGGCCACAGCCCAGATGTCTGGAAAGTTTTCATGCCTTCACCTTGGGTTGGGAGAATATATAACATATATAGGGTCTATATTTGTCAGTGTAATATATGCCCCAGGGCACATGCTTCTAATCTCATTACACATGGGTTTGCCTCATCTCCCCCAGCTACAGTCTGAGTCTCTGTGAGCTCAAGGTCCAGCCCCTTAACACATTTTTTCCCAACTTTGAATCTTTTCATCTGCTTCCCACCAAGTACTAGAGACTTCCAGGTGTTAATTGAAATGGCTGTGTAGGCACCAAGTTCAGGTGGAGCATGCTGATTATAATCTGGTTGGCTAAAAATTCATTGGCAATTTCTTTCTTAACTCTCTCATGCCAATGGAAAACAAGCCCAGTGCCAAACCCCATTCAGTAAGAGAACACTAATGAACTTCCAGCAATCATGCCATTTATGTCAGATCTGTTAGTTGGAGCCAAAGTTTGTTAGCTTTGGTTTCTAGCCAGTTTTCATACATAACACATACACACAGACACACACATAGTTGGCATCATCTTCACTTCCCTGCTACCCATCTATTCATGAACCAACTTTTCACCAGCCATCTAGAGATCTTTTTACCCACTCTTAGAAAAGGTGAAGGTCCTAGTATATATCCTCAGTCTTCTGATAACAGAGAAGCGTATTCTGATGTTCAAAACAAAGCTACAGTTTATGTGAAGTTTTAAGAACAAGAATCTGCTACCCTGTATGCCTTAATATGCAAAGTCTGGGCACATCCATGTGAAGAAGGTATCTGCTCATGCTCAGGCCAGTGGCACGCTGTATGTGTTTAACAACCTGCTATCATCTAATACATTGCAGAAACAATTCTTATGTTCTGGGTGTGTTAGTCAAGTTGCTTTCAATCATAGATAACATAAAGCCGCCTCCCCACATACAGATTGCTTGGATAACCCAATAATTTGTTATTTCACAGAACAGCAGCTCCCTGATGTCACAGGGAACCCAAGTTCTTGCTCCTGCCTGTCCCTCCATCCTCTGGCCAGCTGCAGATGGCTGCAGAGTCCAGGCACCTGTGTAGATGGAGGTGCCACCTGAGGAGAAGGAAATGACTCAGAGATGCTCCCTCTGCAGAACTTCCTCTTCTACTAATCCCTCTGGAGGGCGGGTGGGTGGAACTACTGCATTGGTTAAGATAGGCCAAGATGTACCCTAGGACAGGAGATGAAGTCACCGTGGGAGGGGCAGATGCCTGAATAAAATGAGGAAGGAAAAGGTGGATTTCAGATGGCTGTACATTAGGCAATCAACAGTGCTAGCATATTGAGAGTTTGGTAGAGTGTGGACTGATTGCTCATAGGGCAGGGATAGAAAATGGAGGTAAAAAGAGTGCAGAGGCTAGAATCTTGAGATCTCTGTACATTTTTAGAATGTACAACAGAAAAGGCCAGAGCAAAAGGATGAAACCATAGCTCTGACAGCCCTGATATTTTGTCAGCCTTGCTTCCCCAGTGATCATATGAGATGCTGGTATCTCAGGCTGTGTTTCCTGTGTGCCTCTCCCTGGACAAGGAGGTGAGCTGAATCTTTGTTCTCTTAGGCTTAGCTCTTGCCCTTGATCATTACACAGTAAGTGCTTTTGGTATTTTAAGAATCAGCTGAAGTTGGCTTTGTCCCTGTTCGGTCTTGCCATCTATCCATTTAGGCTACTGTTGGTCCACAGCCGAATTGCCAGCCATATGTCACCCTATATCCACCCTTCCCCACCTTACTCATCTCCCTTTCTCTTGATACCAGGATGATTATAAATTCTACTGGGAAAGGTTGGGGAAAATTGTGACTTTAAGAACGGACTGCAAAATTCCTCTTTTGGAGAGAACTGAACTTGCTTTGGAAAATATTGAAATGGGCATGTTTGTTTATGGGGATGCAGGTATGGTTTATAAGGGCCAATAAATGACAAAGAGATGGTGGAACTTAATGGGATTAGAAAAGAACAGTAATGTGCTAGGTGCAGAGCAACAACAACAAGAAGAAGAATACACAAAGACAAGATGAGGAGATGTTGAAAGAAAGTGTTTCCACTGGGTTGGGAGACCAGGGACAATAGGGGGAAAATCAGCCAATGAGAAGTTCACTGGGGAAGGTATATAGAAAAGGGATGCCTAACCCTTCATCTGAAATCATATGCTGTGTGCTGTGTTGTGTCAACCCCATTCCCCTATTCTTTAATTTTGAGTAAAATTTTCCTGTATATCCCCTGACTTCTGTGAGTGGCTTTGGGTGAAATCACAGGTGAAACCTGTGGCCAGGTTTTGGCTCCCACAGGGCAGAGAGAAGGAAGCAGTCACTCGAGGTGAGCTGTGAATGAGTTGGAAAGGTCAGCAGGACAGGAAGTTGGAAAAAAAGGTGACCATGGATGGGACTGTTACTCCCATGGAGTTTGCAGAAATATTGAGTAGGGCCTTAATACTTCCCACAGGATGTGGGAAGGAGGCTGAGCCAGTTCTATTTGAATCCTAGAGGACCTAGTGAGCTGGCTGAAATTACACAATCTCCACCCATCACTCTTTTGACCAAAAGTTGACACAAAGGATAAAGAAACCTACCAAACTTCACTATCACTGTAGATGCATACACTATAGATGTGACAGGCTAGTATTTATAATGCTAGAGACTGCCAAGCACCAGTGATCAAAGATGCATAGGTTCTAGTCTTCTGTGATTTCTCACATTGGACCAACTCCCCTACATACTTCTCACTACCTTTGTTATAAAGATAACTCTTCTATTCTGTCTCCTTGTGACTGGTGGGGCTGACTTGGCTTTGGGAATCCAGAAGCCTATCTAGAGGAAGAGACTTTTGAGTTAAGACCCAAACAATGAGTTGGTGTTGGCTGGCAAAGAAAGGATGGGGGGGACTCTGGTTTCATGAAAAATAAGCATTCCAAAATTTGCCTCAGCTCTGCCTGTGTCTACCTCTGCTATGACTAGAACAGAGCTGAAGTGTTCTATAAGGTAGAATAATCTGCATGATGATATGTATACCAGGTCTTTATACTTTAAGTTCCTTACAGAGATTCATATGAATGCAGGCACACACCTAGAATGCATAAAGCATCTTTGTTTATCCTTCAGGGGCTGGAAACTCTGATGGTGTGTGTGTGTGTGTGTGTGTGTGTGTGTGTGTGACACTTATCCTTCTTTCTTGCTGTACAAAGAATGAGGATAGACTGGGGAGGATGAGTAGAAAGTACTCCAATAATTACATGTGTGAGAGATTTTGACTGCTTATGAAACAGCTGTCTAGATAGAGACATGGGTACAGTAGTGGCTAACACGTGCTCTGCAGCCCTGTCATCCATGTCAGAATTCTGGCTTAGTCAAGTTCAAGCAATGTGGGCTACCTCACCTCTCTGTGACTCCTGTTTTCTTTTCCCAATAGTACCCATCTGATTGTATCCATCACATAAGATGGTTGTGAGGATGAAATGAGTTAATGCACATGAAGTATGTTAGTTCAGTGCTTGGTACATACCAATTGCTCACTAAACATCAGTGATTGTTACTATTTTCCCTAAAGGAAGTGGTTTGGCAAAACATCTTCAGTTTCCCCTCTCCTCTCACAGAGGAGCGAGTGGAAGTGAGCCTCTGCCCCTGAATCAAAGAGCAAAACCCTCCTCCTTCTGCTTCTCCTCTCACTGGATATAGAACCTAAAAGTTGAATGGCTTCTTGTGTAAGAGGCTGAATTAAGAGTTTCCCAGGAAAGATGAAATGTTTTTGAGAAAATGCAGGTTAATAAAGCCTCCTTGGCACCTTTCAATGCATGTATCTGAGCACACATTAAGAGATAGAGATTTGGGTTATAATCCTCAGGACCTTAGTTTTTTAATCTTTCAGATAGGTGTGACTTGCTCTGCTCTTATTATTTGTGCAGTTCAGATGGGAATGCATGAGTAAAATTGCCTGTAAAAGTGTAATCCATTCGGTAGGTAAAAATGATGCTTACATTGACTGTGCACTTGGTGCTATTCTGTTAGGAAGCAAGCATTTCTTCGAGAATTTCGTAAGCCACATGAAGGAAAAGTGGTCAATATAATTTCTCTGTGACTGCCAAGCATTTGGGGATGAGAGGTGGTTTATAAATGTGATATATGACCGTTGTTGTTTGTAGTGATTGACAGTCTCAAGCGACCATAATTCAAAGCAAGACAGTGAGTTCTGAGCGTGCTATTAAGAGTTCCAGAGCCAAGAGAAAATGCACAGCATTGCCTTTCACTGGTGTGATTTTCTTTCCCAACGGCCCCAAGACAACTCCTGTTGGGGTGATTGAGAGGGGCACTTAAAGAAGGCAGCGCCTAGGTCAAGTTTCTCCATAAAACGTCCCTGGTGTAAAGTTAGCTGTACGTCTTTCAAACTAGCCACTCTGAATGACTCTGTCATTAGGAAAGAATTTAGTGGCTTTACATTTAATATAAGCTAATAGTTTCTGGAGGATTTTGAGCAGCAAATAATAAGTTTAAGCAGCCTCCTGAGAAGTTTGAATGACGTACAAGTGCTAAAGCACCTGAGAGCAGTATGTCTACCATCTCCAAGAGCAAAGCATTTATTATTTGGCTTAGTTACTTACATTTGTCTGGAAAACACTACTTCCATTCCTTCATGTGTATACTTATTTCCTTAGGTCTTTCATCTCCATGGATGATTCTTTTTCTTATTTCACAGTGTCCACTGTAGTTGTGTGAGTGTTTCTATATATGGGAACAAGATAGAGATAAATCCATAGATAGGCTGATTTCCATGGATGTATATATGGCAGAGAAAAACACTTGATTGTAAATTAGACTATTGTGTAGCACAATGTGGCAAAGATACCACAGTGGGGATCTGAAAGATTGTCATTTAAATCTTTTTCTGATACTAAAATATTTTGAGTTCTATATCAACGGCATAAAAACAAGCCATAATCTGACAAATCTGATAATGCAGTGTCCTTCCTTCCCTCCTTCTCTCCTTTCTTTCTTCCCTTCTCCTTCCCTTCTCCCCTCCTCTCCTCTCCTCTCCTCCCCTCTCCTCTCCTCTCCTTCCCCTCTTTTCCCTTCCTTTCCCCTTCCTTCCCCTCCTTCCCCTCCCTGCTCCCTCCCTCCCTTCTTCCTGTTCTCCCTCCCTCCCTCTCTGTTTCTTTCATAGTAAAATGCGCATAACATAAAATTTTATTTTAACCATTTTAAGTGTACTGTTCAGTAGCATTAAATACATTTACATTTTTATGCAAATATTTCCAGAACTTTTTCATTTTCCCAAACTGAAACTTTGTACCCATTAATCAGCTTTCATTTTGATTAAAAAGCAGATAGAATGTTGAGACACTAGAACATAGTGACACATTGAAATGCATGGACAATCCTTTTGGAGGAAGGCCATTTTTGGTCATGTCTCCATGGGAAGGTTAGCCTTCAAAGCACACAAGCAGGAAATAATAGGAACTCAGACTAGTGATGCCCCCATCAGGAGGGCCTTAACTGTCTATGTCTTCATTGATTCTGCATTTCCTGCATTGTTAAATGTGAAGAAGGACAACTCAGTGTCCCTAAATGGTGCTGGCAACTTCTTTTCCTTCCTCCAAGCTGACCCACTTCTCAACCCCACTTGGGAATACAGGAATATACCAACACAGTTCTCATTTATGGTTCAATGCTGGTACTTAAAAAAATCATCTAAAAATTTGGCTATTGCCAAATTGCCCCCAGAGAAATTATCTGTGAGCAAAAGGAAAAGTATTTGTCACTCTTAGCATGGTGAGTTTTCTCCAAAGTAAACAGCAGTGCCCTTCCAAAAATAACCAGTCTGCCCATTGGGTCATACATACTTACATTTGGTCAGAGCCATAAGAGCCAGGATTTAAGCCAGCAACGCTGTGGAAAGGGCATTTCATGGATAGGGGCTCATGTTCTGCTGTCTGGAAAAGGCTTCCAAGAGAAAGGATAGAACCTCCCAGAGAGGAGGAAAGAAACAAGTGACTGATTCCGTGGCAGGGATGATGCAAGGAGGGCCATTGCCAGTGGCTCTGGCCCCAGCACTTCACCCTGCTGTAGGCCGGGCCACTGGGTGGTTCATGATGGCAGACCCCAGCTGCTGTGGGTCAGCTGGCATTGCTGGGGGGAGGAGGGTGTGCAGCAAGGGTGGATTGTTTCTGTGGAGTTAAAAACATTTAGAAATTATTTTCTGAAATATAGCTCTAATGTTTCATGTTTTTATGACCTCAAATTGTCTTGGGAGTCTTTTAGGGTTAGTGAACTCCCTAAGGGCATTTAGCAGCACTATGTGTAGAAATTGTGGTTTGCTGTCTGAATGCTTACACATCAGCAGTGCCCACCATGGGCTGCTGCCCTCCCTGGCGGCCACCAGCATTGTGAAACAGCTCACTGAGGGGTGAGCACTCACAGGGGTTACAAGAAGCTTTGGTGGGGAAAGGAGGAGAAATGAGAAAGGTACTAGCATTAATGGAAATCCTACTATAAACCAGCCTCTTTCCTCAGTTGGTAAGGTCTTAGGAGATTAGGTTACCATAAGGAAAGTGTGGCTCTGAGAGTTTGGATAACTTGTTCAAAGACACTGGGCTTATGAGTGTGTCCATGCACATATCTCCTTGATGCCACAGACAACGTCTTTCAATCATATAGTGTTGCAGAAATAGTTCAGGCCCTCTGACCACTTCCATCTAGAAGAAGGAGTATGTATTGGTTCGAGCCTTCCAGAGAAATAGAACCAATAGGATATCTATCTATATCTATGTATGTATATATTTATATATGTATGTATCTATCTACTGATCTATCCATCAATCTATATATCTATCTATATCTATATCTATCTTTTATCTATATATCTATCTAATCTAATCTCTTATCTATCTATTTACCTATCTCAATTCTATTTATCTATGTATCCATCCATCCATCCAACCCTCTATCTGAGAGAGATTTACTATAAGGAATTGGCTCATGTGATTATGGAGGCCAATAATCCAAACTCTGCCATTGACAAGCTGGAGACCCAGGAGAGCTGGTGGTATAGTTCTAGTCCAAGACCAAAGGACTGAGAACCAGGAGGAATCATGGTGCAAATTCTGGTACAAGTCCTAGTCTGAAGGCAGGAAAAGACTAAAGTTGAAGCTTGAAGACAGGAAGAGAAAGTGAATTCTTTCTTATTCACCCTTTTTGTTTTATCTAGGCTTTCAGTGGATTGAATGAAGCCCACCCACACTGGGAAGAGGTATCTGTTTACCTCAGTCTACTGATTCAAATGTTCATCTCAACCAGAAACATTCTCATAGATATACCTGGAATAATGTTTAACAAGATATCTGGACACTGTGGCCAAGTCAAGTTGACACATAAATCACAGAGTACTAGTTACAAAAGGATTTTAGATAAATCATTTCAAGAAGAAATAGACATTAAGAAAGTTGAAACTTTTTTTGGAAAGTTTTAGCAATTGTAATATTTTACATTCATATAATAATAAATGATAGAATTTATGGGTAAAGTTAAAAGAGTTTATATAGATATACAGTTTTTAGAAACCATCCTTTGAAGCCAGTTATTAATGTTCCCATTTTACAGATGAAGACACTGAGGTCCAAAGAGACTGAGTGGCTCCCATTAGGTTGTAAATAAAGAAAGAGGAAGAAATAGTGCTAAAACAAGCTCTTATGATGGTTAAGCCTTTCTGTAACAACCACTCCTTTTAAGTAGATCAGGATAATGGGTATTAAATTCAGATTGATAAAAAATATAGTTAAATGTAGTTGTCATTTTGTTTGCCTAAAAACCTTTTCTAAAGTTTTTTAAAAAAGTTTTTAGGGGTGCCTGGGTGGCTCATTTGGTTAAGTGTACAACTTTTGATCTTGGTTCAGGTCATGATCTCTCAGTTCATGAGATTGAACCCCGCATTGGGCTCTGCTCTAATAGCACGGAGCCTGCTTAGGATTCTCTCTCCTCTACTTTCTCTGCCCCTCCCCTGCTTGTGCTCTCCCTCAATCTCTCCCTCAAAATAAATAAATAAACTTTGAAAAAGTTGTTTAAAAAATTTTAAATTATTACTTCATAAACTTAAATTTCAAAATGTCTAACTCTTCCAGAATAGTCTTTGTGAGTGTCAGATGCTCTGACCAATTTTCGGAATGTTAAATGTATAATACATAAAACGCAGTTAAGCTATTTGCCACCAGTTAGGCAAGAGAATGGAAAACTGTCATTTTACTGGAAAAGAACATTTCCAGGTTTTATGATATTAAAAAAATATGGTATCCCTTTTAAGCATTTTCTCTTGTTCAACCTATGCCCAGCACTCAAAGAGGTAAGAGAAATTCTCTGGGTGGAGCACAGCTCAAGTTCTTGGGGGGCATAGCAGTAGGCTGTGGAAGAGACCAACATACTGGTGCTTTCACTGAGCTAAAGAGCCCTAGCTGTCCCAGACAGGGAGAAAGACAATGATTCTAACATGTGAAACCCAGAGGCACATAGATTTCCCAGAGGAATCCCAACTACAAGATGAAGGGCCTGGAGGAGTTATAATGAAGTGTCAAACCTGGAGGGGAGGGAAGGAGAGGGAGAACAGTGTTGAGAGTGATTGATAACAGTTAGAGGTATCCAGATGTTTTTATTACTTTAAATTTTGCTCCCAGCATTGTGTTTGCAAATAGATTAGTAATGCCAGTTATGCTTATGCTTGACCTTTAACATGTTATATAACTCATCATGTCTACCTCTGGCCTGGACCTCCCTCTGAGACCCAGGCCTGTGTATCCCACTGACCACTTGACATTTCCTCTGAGATATCACAGAGCAGCTCAATTTTGACGTGTCTAAAACCAAAGTCGGGTTTTCCCTTGAAAGCTTAGTGCCTGCCCAGCTCATTATCCTGATGAATGGCACTGCCAACTCCCCAGGAGGCAAACAAAAACCTGGGAGTCATCTCTGGCTCTTTCCCCTCCTTACCCCACACCCACTGCATCCCCATTCCTATCTCCACCTCTCCAGTCCAAGCCATCCAAGTCTTTCCTTTGGACCACTGTAATAGTCTTTTCTATTCACATTCTCTGCTGCTCATTTGGGTTGAGTTCCCACCCTATAGCCACAACAATCTTGTTAAAAATGAAACTTAAACCACATCACTGCCTTTCCCTTGCCTTTAAGAGAGCATGTTCTTCATGTGGTCTCCAAGATCCTGGCATGGCTCTGCCATGACCTGTGTCTCCAGACTCACTTCATACATGCTCTTTTCCCTTGCATTCTGTATTTCAGCCCCACAGCAAATCCTCACACTGTGGCAGGCTCACCCCAGCCTCTGACGCAGGCCCCCCCCCTTTATATGTATATTGGTTTCTCTGCCTGGACAGTTATTTCCTTCTGACTTTCCTTCTGGCTAATTAACTCCCACCTCTCCTTCATACCTCAGTCCAGTTACTGCTTCCTCCAGGAGTCCTTTCCTGATGTCCCCATTGGGTCAAGTCCCCTGTTGGAAGACCTCAGAGATCCCCGAACCTCTCCTTTACAAAGGTAATTTAATTAACCTCTCTTTTTATAATTGTAATTTAATACATATTTTTGTGATTATGGAATGACCATCTTTGCCCCCCACATAAGCAGGAACAATTTCTGGTTTATATTTTTGGATTGAAAGAATAAATAATAAGTGAACTCCTAACTGAACAGGAAATTGCTAATGGCTTTTGTTGTGGCCGCCATGTGTATGAACAACCTGGCTACTCAGTCCCCTGAGTGTAACTCAGTCACTATTGTTCACTCTTTGCTCTAATTTAAGCAAGAAAAGAAATAGGAAAATGGTTGTGCTAAGAATGTCCTTGGAAGTACAAACCCAAGGGATTAAGCTAAAAAGTGACTCTGAGAAATGGATCTATAATACAATGAATAAAATTTGATTCTGTAGAAATTAATTCTGAAGATAACCAGAACTCTTAATTTCCCCTTTTCCATTATTTTAAGAAAAGGACAGACAGAAGGGCATGTGATAATTTCTTAATTTTCTAGTCACTCATCCCCTTTTTTTACTTTTTCTATTATCTCATTGGTGTGTGGGGTAGAGGGGGCTATCTCTGTACTACTAGATCTTAATTGGGACCTCTCTGAGATGAAAAATTCTCACAAATTTGAACAGCACCAAGTGTGAGGAGAACTTTGAAAGATCTTGAAATCTAACTTAATTCAGTTCAGTGTATCTTGTCCATTTCAGATGGTTCTTCATAATTTCTGTTGGTTTTCACCAAAACGTTTTCACATTACACCCCTGAAGTTTTGTGAAGAAATTTAGTAAATTAAACTAATAGGCTCAGCAAATCTATCATTTTCCCAACTTGCTAGAGGTGAAAGTTAATTTCTATCCAGAGGCATTTAGCAAGAGGAAGTTTGAGTTTTGGGTAAAACTTCTTGATTTGTGAGTATTTGCTGGCATTTCCTACCCTATCTGCATTAACATTCTTAAATTACACAAAATTTACAAAGGCAATGGAAATAAGAAGTGATCACACATCCATGGGGACTTTGGTGATATTGTAAATCAGCCACTCTGGCTCTGAGGAGTGACCAGACCTCTTGGCCTTTGGATTTTCAGAACATAATTCAGTCTTAGCCCTGGGTTCATCTATGTGTCTTCTTCCCAGAAGAGCAGGAAGAACGTTCCTGAGAGTTTTCAGATTACAGTTTATTAAAGTTCTTAAATCATCTCAAAAAAGGAAATATGACCTGAGTAAAACAAGTAATTTTTCAAAAAATGACAATCAGAACAAAGCCTGGTGTCTTAAACTAAACAATTAATTGTGAAGCAGGCTGAAGAAAGCCACTACTATACAATAATAAGTATATTATACTTTAGAAACATGTCTGTGTATTTTCCATGTAATACTCAACAATATTAAGAAACCTGAGGCCAGCTTTCAACAACTGAAGCAGAAGTATCAACAATTTTCTTCTGAATTAGAATCATTCTGAATTAGCAGCTTGCTTCAACAGCCAATTTGGACAATTCGAACCTTAAATGGTGTCTTAGGTCTGATATATTTGCTTTGGCTGTCTAGATAATTCTAAGTCACTAGATAATCACTCATGGAGAAATTGGGAAAATGCCCTTCTTCCATGTATGTCTTCTTTCTGGGCAAGTATTTAAATGTTAGATGAAAGAATTTGCCTTTCCTGTGATAGAAGGGATGACTTCAGAAGGTCTAACATTTTTCCTCTTCATTCTTGAAATCCAGACAGCAATAGGAATCTCCTGAGCCCTGGAAAGCCCCTAATGGCAATTGTGGGATAAAATGTTTTAATTGACAAAAGAGCCCCTTGGCTAAATTCTCGTCTTTGTAGAACTTGTCAAAAGTATTCAGTTTCAAGCCAAAAACCTGCCAGAATGAAGGCCAATCATTAATGACAGAAAGATTAGGAGAGCGGAGATCCGCTGGCTGCACAACAGCACATAATGAGACAAAATGCGATGGAGTCAACTGAGGGCAATTGACCCATGGCCAATTCTTAATAAGAGGGGCCCTCAATATCAGATGCCCACTACTTCACTCTGGCATTTCTCACACACTAGCAGTGATTTGTCTTTGTCATAAGAAACTAAAAATATGATACTCCAAGTGTATTTATAGCTCAATTTTTTGAAATCATGTATCTATACTGCTCCAGGCACAGGAGAAAATGGAAGAGTAAATGAAGCAAATGATACCTAAGTTATCTGCTGAGTAAACCTTACCGGGTGCATCATATATATTCCAGTGGCAAACACACACATGTCTGTGTACAAACACACACACACACACGCACACACACACACGCACATTCCTGTAGTAGGCCCTTCAGAACTCATTGTAGATTTTCTGAAGGCTGTGGATTATCTCAAAGAGAAGTTCTTGATTTTCTGAGTTACACATAGGACTATAAATAGGCTATTTTCGTTCAGCTGATGCAAGGTTTAACCAAAGGACAGAGTTAAGATAGACATATGTGAATGGACCTGAAGACAATCTGCCCAGGCCTTAGTGATTGTAGTTATCATTTTGTTCTTACTGTTGAATACAGTTGTGTATAGCTTTTTGTTAGATATAGACAGAGTGGGGAAAATTTTCCCATTTACTTTCACATAGCCATCCTCTCTATAGTACAAAGTCAGAAGAGTAAGCTGGATGAAGGAACTGGATCTGAAACTACCAATCTTGAGATCTACTATTAGTTCTGATTCCCTAGAAAAGAGGATGGAATTGGCTAACGGGGCATTTTGAATGTTTATATTCCCTTCAACTGTGGAAACTTTATTCCTATCAGTATCCTCCCTCCCCCAACTTCCACCCAAGGAGGGGATTTTGTCTTAATCTGCTCTACTACAGAGCCTTTGTTGAGCAAACTTAAAGTAATGATGGAGTAGCAAAGGTAGAGAGTCCAGGTGGAGTTGATTGATTCCCAGAACATTTTTAGGAGAAGAGAAAGGGATGGATGGGCAGAGACAAAGGCAAGCTTCAGTTCAGATGGACTTGAAGGAGTCTTTCTGATGACTTTGGAGAGAAGTAGGAGAGAGGCTTTAGGAGAAGTTGACATGTGCTGAGACATTAAAAGAAAAAGAACAATTGGGAAAAGACACTTTCTGTAGTCTTTAAGTGTTGTTATGTTCGTTTGCTTTTAAGTAAGAGAATCCTCTTTTGCATTTAAAAATCCTCCAGCAAAATATATTTTAATTGCTTTTCTAACTAAAATTTTGGATGTCAGACAGACTTTCTTTGTATTTAACACCTTGTCGAGAATGGGTGGCAAAGTGTACGGTTTATGTGGATGACATATGTAACTGAGGTCCTGTCTGCAGGATGCTAAGCATGAGTGCTGAGGGGAAAACTATGTCAAAGACCCAAACCCCCAGTTTGTCAGTTGTGTAAATATCCCAGTGTCCCAGGGCAGTGCCCACCAAACTATGAGAGTCAAGACTCCAATTAATGGTGAGAATAATTAAATCAGAGACATAAATACGATCAGGTTCACTTGTGCCTGTTTCAAACAGGTATATTCCTTGAAATAAAATGGCTTGTTTCAAATGTGTAGCCAATGCAGGGCACGAACTTTAATAGTAGAAAGTACAAGTTTTTATTTAAAAAAAAAAACCCACTATTTTCAAAAACAAAAGAGAGCAAAATAATCATCACAAAGTGAAACAGTCAGTGTTTGCCTGGTAATTTTCCATCTGTGCCATAGCAGTTTTCACTAGCAATTTAAAAAATCCTGTCATAAGCAGAAAACAGGTTTGGCCATGAAAGTAAACTCCCTTTCCTGCTAGTGATTGAATGTGACTTCCAGATTTATAAACTCATAGGCCACTCACATCGTGTTAGTTGTTGAAGTGGGGCAAGGTTTGGCTTTGAAAGATGTTTACAATATTTTTTAAGTTTTGTAATAAGCAAGTGTCCAGTGAAATTCGCCATGTGGATGTCAGGAGCAACACAGGCAGACAGTTTTCTGCTTGTGTTTCTGTTGTTAGCTGCCTGGATTACCTGCTCAGTGTGGCTGCCTCACTCGAAGGTGGAAGTTAAAACAATATCAGAATGACATGGAGATGCTGAACCCTAAGATGATGAAAGACCTTATATAAAGTGTCCTATATACCAATGCTAAGTGGAGTCATCATTTCTAAAAATTTAGTAGATTTAAGTTTTACATATGCCATGGGCAGAAAGCCAGCTGTTTCTAGAAATATAAGAAAGGTACAGATCTGTATCCCCTTTATGTTTTCATGTAGTGTGAATTCATTCTGTGCAAATTTTTATACTAATTTATTAAATTTTTATTTTATTTATTTTTGAGAGAGAGAACAGGGAAGAGGCAGAGAGAAAGGGGGTAAGAAGATTCGAAGTGGGCTCCATGCTGGCAGCAGAGAGCCCAATGGGGGGCTCAACTCATGAACCATGAGATCATGACCTAAGCAACTGAGCCACCCAGCCTCTCCCAAAATATTATACCATTTAAACCTGGTCTGAGGACCTGGGGTTGGCAAGTAACAGCAATGTGTGTATAATAACTCAGTTGCCCTAGTTTACTATATCCTTGTTACTCTCAGCCCTAAATTCAATTGGGACTCACTCCCCAACATTATCACCAAGATGTCCCTGGGCTCAGTATCCCATGGTAGTTGCCCATGGACCCTTGGCATTTGAAAACCTGTATGGCTTTGGCTCTGAGACAGAGCTATCTGCTGAGAATGGAAGGCGGTTGTTAGAAGGTGGGATAAAGAATCACCTGGGGTCCTCATATACACTCAAATACACAATTGGTGTAACCTTAGGGCTAGCTGTTTGCCAACAGTTTGTTCCTTCTGCAACCCCTCCCAGGGTGCTGTACCATGCTCTCTGGGACACCTGCTCTTTATTTGAAGACTGTCCTGTCTTTTGTATTTTTTTTAACCAAATTACATACAAAAATGTAAAGGATAGTAGAAGAGGAACAGTTAGACATGCTGATTTGCTTTTAAGTCCCCCATACTCCTGGCTTTCATGAATCTCTCTGTTTGTTTTAGTTGTGTGGAATTCACCTTTCTTTCTTCCTAATGTTTCCAGCACTCAAGTGCATTCATTGCTCAAGTTAATGTGAATTAAAGCAAAATCTTTTTGAGAACTAATCTAAAATACCCCGAATATTAGTTAGGTATGCATTTGACAGAATGTAATAGAAAACCTGAAGATGTTTTTAAAAATAAGGAGTTTATTTGAGTCAGGTAATAAGAAATCTTAGTGTAGCTTACACAGGGATAATGTCCAGGCTCCATCTCCTTTTCTGTTCTGTCATCCTTGCTGTGTGGGTTTTCATCCTCATGGCTGCAAGATGGCCACCCCCTCTCTAGGCACTGTATTCCAGGCAGGAAGAAAGGAGTTGGATGAAGGAAAAAAGACAAAAGGCTGAATGGGGGCATTCCTACTGAGTCTTTCCTCTTTAAAAAGTTTTCTGGGGTGCACCTGGGTGGCTCAGTTGATTAAGTGTCCAACTCTGGAACTCAGTTCAAGTCATGATCTCACAGTTCATAGGAACATGCCCTGAATCGGGCTCCACACTGACAGGAGCCTGCTTAGGATTCTCTCTCTCTCTCTCTCTCTCTCTCTCTCTCTGTCTCTCTCTCTCTCTGTCTCCCCCTTCTCTGCTCACACACACACTCTTTCTCTCTCAAAATAAATAAATAAACTTTAAAAAATAAGATAAAAAGCTTCCTGGGACACTCTATCCTGACATCCACGCACATCTCATAGCCCAGAACTGGCTCTCATATCTACTCTTTACTGCACAAATTCTATAGCTTCTATATTAGAGGAAGGGGGACTGTGTGATTTTTGAGTAGCTTTGTGAGGACTTTAACACTATTTGAGATAACCCAGAGGAAATACATGTCTTGGCTCAATGAAAGTGGACCTGGGGAGTGTTTAAATTAAGAACCAAGAATACTTATACACAGGGTGACCATATGTCCAAGATTGTCTGAGATGGTTTCAACCTATGCCTGGGTTTCTGGCCTAATTACTAATAGTACCTCCTTTCACCCTTTTCCCAACTTGTTATTATGAGAAATCTCATTTCATTACAAAAAGATTGACAGGATTTTATGGGAATACCTATATACCAACCAGCTAGATCTTACCATTAATAATTTCCTAGACTTGTTTTATCTTGTATCTCTCCATCCATCCAACTGTCTTATTTTTTTGGATGCATTTCAGAGTAATTTATAGGCATCAATTGCTTCTCCTTATACATCAATAACCAGAATTCTACATTTGTTTAAAATGTACTTTTTCTTTTGAGGTAAAATTAACATAAAATGAAGTGTACATCTAAGTGCTTATTTGATGAATTTTGACAAATAAATGTATAACCCAAACCCCATGTCAAGATATAAAATGTTACTTTCACCTTAAGGAAGTTCCTTTGTGCCCACCCCCTCCCAATTGATTTCCCTTCACCCAGACAACCACCATTCTGGTTTTTTCTTTTTTTCAATATAGAGTACTTTGTTGGTTCTATAACTTTAGAAATATGAGGTCATACTGTAGATCATACTCTTTTGGGTAAGGCCTTCAGGTCAGTGAAAACTCAGAATAATATTCTTGAGAATCACCTAAGTCATCATGTGTTTCATTGCCAAAACTTATTTATTTCATTCTTTTTATAAGAACCAAGCAACCTCTGGATCTCAGTTGGGTCAAAATCACCTATTTTCAAGGGCGATTTTTAAAAATCTCTACAGGGAGCAGAGACCTTTAAAACTAACAAGCAAAGCTGCTTCCTCTTGATGGCAAAGGATGTAAACTCCTAAGAAACAAAGATCTTTATTTCACAGAAAGGAATGTGGGTTTGGGAACTTCTAAATGACTCACTTTGAATTTAATGTCTCTCTAAGAGATATAAATTAGCAGCAGCAAAATATTATGGCCCTTTGAATGCTTCAGCCCGTGAATTGTAAATTAAAGTTTGTTTAGCCATTTGGTGGGGCTTAACCATACTAGAAAGAGCTGTTAAATATTTTATGGTATCTAAATGTACTTGCATGGGCACCATTCCTGTCCCCTGACACATTTTTGTTCAAGTGAGAAAAGGAATGACTGAGAATGCACATAAAAATATTCCCAGTTAACAGAAGTTTAAATGAATTAAAGAAATAAAGAACACACATGTTTGCATTTAGACATGGTAGATGGCCAATTTTTTTCATGAAGAGCTCCTTATTACTTTTGCTCTAAGCAGTACTCTAATGTTCAACATTTGACAAGGGGAATTTCCCTTCCCTTCTCTCCTTTCCCTACAGTATATATTAAACTAATTGCTTTATTTTAACAAGGGAGACCCTGTTTCCCCCAACCATCTTCCTGACCCCCAGCTTGAACTTCAACTCCAAGGATCTTTGCTGAGAGATAATTGCACTACCAATGTGATTTAATGCACTCTGGCTTAGTGCATCAAGTCTTCTCTGTCTTTAGAAACATTTTTAACTCTCAAAGGGTCAGATTCCCATCCTATATAATTCTTGGAGAGTTGTATAAAAAAATTTGGCCCAGAGTTTCCTTATCATTTATAATTTTCATAATACTTTCAGAGTCACAAAACTATCTAGTGTTTCAGAGATGAACAATTTGCTGTTTTTCACGAATAAAAATTCTCTGAAGAATAATGCAAAGGAATGCCAATAGGATTAAAACTGTCACAGAGAAACTGTAAATAAAACTCACGCCATAACCTATGGTGTCCTCGTTTTAGATCTACATTTATAAACACCCATTTCCTCAGCTTCTAAAAAATCCCTCATGATTGAACTGAATACATACGGAAAACTGACAACAAGATGAGGGATTGGCTTTCCTGCCATGGATGGAGAGGCTCATTCTTCAGGACTCAAGATTCCCCTTTCTGAAAAGTTCTTGATCGTCTGCTCTTAATTCCTAGGGCAGTGAATTCTGTGCTTAGTGTAACGTGTGTTTCCCTTCCCACTCCCCCCCCCTTTTTTTTCTTGGCAGGTTGCTTTGTGCACTTATGTACTTACACACAGGCACTCAAAACATACCTATATGCCCCCATAGAGAAATTCATATATACATACATCTGCCTCCTATATGCAGACACACACACACACACACACACACACACACACACACACATTTTCAAAATCAACAAAATTATATTTCATTTATCCACTACCTAGTCTTTACTCCTTAAAGAAGAATCTTGCTCCCTTGGCATAGGTTTAAAAACTGTCTCTAATATTAACTCTTTTGGAAAGTGTTGGGTTCAGTTGATGATTTTAAACATAGTGTATCTCCAAGCAGATTCAGCTAATGCAATACTGAGTCCTTGGATTCTAAATATTTAGGCCCTGCCTCAGTTCCAGCACTTTTTGTATAAAGCAATTTGGACAATGTACTCTGCCTTACTAGGGTTAGTTTTGTCATCTGTAAAGTGGGAATAAAATGATCTGCCCATAGCATTATAGTGAGGCTATATAAAATGTAAGCATTTAAAATCTGTGAAATAGAAGAACTATCACTACTACCAGAAAGCCATATCTTTTTAGGCAAGGACCATGTCTGAGTAAGGCTTCTTTACAATTCCTAGAGAAGTGCCATGGATCCCAAAGAGCATAACACACTCTTATCATGAGATGAAAATGAATGGATCTTCAAGAAAACATAAATGAAGTTCAGATCTATGCCAAGATTTCTTTAGCTCTTTGCTATCATGGGACTTGGAAAGATGGACTAAAAGACCCTGGGTAATTTGTGGGGTTGCGGTGGCTAGGCCGCTTTGTGCTGGCCTGTGGTGATGCTAGGAACTTAGTCCCCTGTCAGGTAACCAGACAGAGGGAAGGCTAGCAGACTCAAGAAGAAGTTGGGAGTTTTCCAAATATTTGGAGTCTCTTATGCTTGAACCTGCTGCCACTCGCATCACTGCCAGTGACCGCACATCCTCTCCACACAAGTTATTGCCTTCCTGCTGTTCTTTGGGAATCCTTCCAGATTCCAGCAGAGGCTGCTATTTCTAACCAGCATCAGTCACCATCGTGTGCTGAGAGGCCAAGACCATGGCTAACACGTGGAAGGAATCAAAAGGAAGAGAGACACTCAACCAGCATCATATACTTTCATAAAACAACTTGTTTATCAGAATGATTAGTCCATTTCAAATAAGTCAATGGCATGGCCCCCTTGCTCCTGTCTGGGAGCAACATTTTATTCATTTTTGGAATTTGGGGAGAGGAAATGAACTTCCTGTACCAGTCTGCCACATGAGGCTATGGGCCCTGACATGTTGTTTTCCTAAGATGCTCCCTTTGCAGCTTGCTCTCCTAAGATGCTCCCTTTGCAGCTTGCTCTTGGGGGCATGCCGTTCATCGGGGCCTATTGTCCTTGACAATTTGATAGTTCTTGCCTTTGATTGTTTATTTTAGCTTCTTGCTCTTTCCTTCAGTCAGTGCTGTGGTTTCTCATGGAGTTATCCCTCCACTTATGGGCCCTGGGTCCGACCCAATCTTTTATTATTCTTCATCTTTTTCATTATTCTTTATCATTTCCAACTACAAAACTCCCATTTCTCTCTCTGTGAGTGTAGTTGATGAAAATTTAGTGGCAATAAGGTGATAGGTTGGCATGGCTTTAATTTCTGAGTGAGTCATTTATACCATGGCCAGATATAGCATCTCTAAAATTCCCAGGTATCTGTTAATCTAGCAATCTAGCAAGTGCTTGGAATTGGTCACTCAGGGAAAAGGAGAAACATTTGTTGGGATTTGTATAAATCCACCACCAGCATTTCTGGAAGAAGAACAATTTCTGGAGGAAGTCCTGCTGATGGGTACATTCATCATTATTATATGGATTGTACCAATTTGCTCTTAAAAGGCCAACCCTGCATCCTTCATAAAGCCTCCCTGGCTCCCCTTGCTCTGTGCTTCCACTCCTACAGGCAGATGTAATCTTTTCCCGCTTTTTGCCCTGACTTCACCCTTATATACTTGACTTGAACTTGCTGTAGTTATTTGTTTGTCTTCTGCTAGACCAGGGATCAGCAATATTTTTTTTGTAAAGGGCCAGATAATAACTACTTTAGACTTTGCGGGCTACACAGTCTCTGTCTCAACAACTCAACTCTGTGGTTATAGTGTGAAGCTGCCATAGTCAATATATAAATAAATGGTATGGCCGTGTTCCAATAAAACTTTATTTATGGACATTAAAATTTGCATTGCATATAATTTTTTGCATGAAATATTATTCTTCTTTTGATTTTTAAAAATGACTCTTAGATCACAGGTATAATTAAACAAGCAGCAGGCTGGATTGGGCCCATGGGCCGCACTTTACTGACCCCTATACTTGCTAGAGTATAAATTCTTTGAGGGCTGAGACTTCACGTGTTTATGTGTCCTAAAGCCTTGGTCCCTAGCAGGTACTTAATAAATACTTTTTAAATAAAAGAGTAAACTAAAAAATTTCTTCTATATCTATAATATAACATATGCTTATTTATAGATAACATTATAATATAATATATTGTATTATATAAATGTAATAATATAAACCTATTTTTGCCTAGTTCATTACAGTTGAAGAAATACTTCACAAACATAATCTTATTGTGTCTTATTGCCTGTCATATCTGCAGGGAATGTAACAATCCTGTTTTCTAGATGATGGAATTTATCTTAGGGTTCATCTTAGGTTCAGTTTACCTTAGGCTCAATTTATCTTAGGTTCATGTGTTTGTAAACACATCATATGAGCACTGATTTTCAGTGGTGTCCAAATAATTATCTCCTTAGAAAATGCCCTCCTGGTGTTTTGTTTTAATTTTTTTTTAATTTTAATTTACTTTTGGAGACATTTTACATGATTTCATTGACTTAATAATACATCAGTTCTCTATATGTCACCTTCTCAGTGACTTTAATTCATATCCTAAAAAGAATAAATTCTATCAGTACTCATAAACATGAATTTAAGTGTGAACTCTGGAAATTATACAGTTATAAGCAGTATAATCTCTTAAGAAGAAAGACACTGACTGTGAGGGTCAGATGACGTTAGGTACAGATGGGTATTCTCTATTGGCCACAGAGCCTGGATTTATACTCCACCCTTCCCAGCTTGCTCTGTGCCTAGGGAAGGCATCCAGTTGGGTTTGACTAATGGACAACACTAGTGGTATATCAAAGGATGGGGCAGAAAGTGTTTGAAAATTATCCACCTGCTCTGGCTCCACAGTGCCTATGTCTTCCATTGGAAGAACTCCTTCTGCCTGTTCTGAGTTTTCAGTGGCTGTGTCCTCCATAGAGAGCACCCTCTGCTTTACCTTTTAGATGGGAGTGGCTTCCTACTGTTGTTTCTGGTATACCTGGCTTCCCCTTTAATCTGTCCAAACCTCTATAAGTAACCTCTTCATTAAAACCTTTCCAGTTAAACCCTTTAAATTGCCATCTGCCTCCTATGTGGACACTGGCTAACCTAGCAATCTATGAGATATGAATACTGGGCACTAGTTGGTTGGAGGACCCAACTAATAGCCATGACTTCTGAAATTCCCCTGCTGAAAACTTCCTCTTTGGGTTACAACTCTAGGCATTTTCTCTTATTTTGCAAAGAATCCTTGCCCACATTATATATTAAGGACCTATCAGTCATTTATCCTACATCATAGGTGTTAGTAACCAGGTTTGTCATATCACTTCCTTCTGTGATATAGATGCCTCGGGCCATTGAGGAGACTTCAGGTTATCTGAACAATTGAAGCAGGGACTTAGTAAGAAAAGAAAGCTGGGACAGTGCTTACTGAAGTCAGATCTAGTTGGGCCTTCAAGAGACAGGATGAGGGTGTGGGAACACTCATGAGTAGAAGTGAAGAGGTAGAATGAGGAGTTGAGAAACTGAAGGTTGAAGGTACTAAAGACAATTTTTGCTTTTTTTTTGTTTTTATATTTTCCCTCACATGTATGAACATATATATTACCATCACAAAAAAAGACTGCATTGAGGTAGGTAGAGAAAATATTCTTCATTTTTCTATAACTGTTTTGATCCTCCTTATAAGAATTTTATAGATGGCAGGGGAAAAAAGCAAACTTTTGCCCATTTCCAATTTAAATTTATTTAAATTCAATAAGTTAAACAGGATTTTTTTTGATACCCAGGTATCTTTGGGGTCAATGTTCAAGTTTTCAAACCTGAAAGGGCTTACCTTTTGTCTCTCCAGGATGGTGTCTGGTTATTCAGGAAAGAGTTTACATGGCCCCAGAGTGACAGAGAAGGCTCAGACTCACATGTGGGGCCCTGGTGCTGCCCTCTGGCTTTTCTGCAGGGAGGCTTTCATCAGCTTGCTCACTAGGTGAACTGCTGGCCTCCAAGGTTGAAGGTCAGGGCTGGGAACCTATGGAGCCTGTAGCATCGCCCTGGTCCAGGCAGGACTTCCAGTGGTTCTTGGAGCATTAGCCACTTCCCTTTGTTATAGCGGTCCTTCTGGCTTCAGATCCCTTCACAGTCAGCTCTAGGTGGTCCCACTGCAACCCCCAGCCAGGGGCCATTCGGCCTCCACCACAGTAACCCCCTTCTAGCCAGTCTCTTGCCAGTCCCTTAGTCCCCCTTTTCTTCACTTAGTGAGACACATGGGAACTCTTGGGGGCCATGCACATCACTAGGAGCCAAAAGAGAATTGGAGACTTACACTTAATCTGTTCATCTTATCTGGCACGTCCTGGTAATACCTTTACTTGAATCAAGTGACCTAGAGTTGGCGCTGGGGACTTCTCTCAGAGTCCCAAAGATGGAGAAAGGCTAGATTCTCTCTATTCTCAACATCCTTTCATCTATTTGGATGTTTCTAAACTCCTCTCTCCTTTCCCCCTCTCCCCAATTTGCAGCCCTTAGGGTGGAAGAAAAGGGCTTTAGTGATGAACCCTATCACTCCATCCCAATCTTCTTTTCCTTCCTCAGTCTCTAGGGCTGACCTTCCTCTTTCTCTAGATCCCTTCTTCTTTTGGGTTGTTAGCCTCATGGCCTCTTCCCCATGTTTAGAATGGGCTTCCTTCCAACACCATGGAAAAAATGTTATGATCTGAGTCTTTCAGATTTGTTCAATGATGTATTAAAAGGATAGGTACAGGATTTAGAAATTCTTTTTTTTTCTTGACAAATCTATATTTCCAGGTTATGTTTTGCTCTGGACTGAGAAAAATATGTATATATTGGATGTCACAAGTGGAATATTAAAGCTTTCTTTTTAAATTCCCTCTGTAAGAGTCCTGATTCCTGTTGTGACACATAAATTCTAAAAGTGCCAAAGGGAGGAAAAACCCATTAATACATTTCAGAAAATATTACATTTCCTCTACCCATAAGTAAACAATAATGTAAATATTCTACAAGAAAACTTCAAAAACATGGAGAGAGGAGGTTGAACTCTTCCACATGAGAAGAGACAAAAGAGATAATCGGCTGAGTGAAATGTATGAAACTTGATTAGATCCTGAATTTAATATAAAGAAACACAATATAGATATAGAAATGTATTTTGGGACAGTTTGATAAATTTGTAAACGGACTATTTACTAATGGTATTATGAACTTACTGCTAATTTTCTTAGGTGTAAAACTGGGGTTGTGATTATATGGAAAAATGCATGCAAGTACTTCAGGGTAAAGTGGCATGATGTCTATGACATATTTTCCAGTGGTTCAGCACAAAATAAAACAACATGTACATAAACAAATAATATATACATAAACTATTAGTAATATCTTGAAAGGAATCATTTTTCCTGAGTGGTAGGTCTCCAAGGTGGGCTTAAAATATTTAGTAAACCATATTGTAAACAGAAGTTCTGTCACCAGGCTTTTTTGTTCCATGTATAGGGCTCAGGCAGAGTAGACTTGGCATAATTCTTAAGGGCCCTACGATTTTTGGAGTGGCAAATGAGCATTGGTTTCAATTTTAAGTAACCAGGAGCATTAGCCCCTAATACGCCTCAAAGCTTCACCTGTCTTCTGAGGCTTTAAAACCAGGCGTCACTTCTCTTCTCAATTGTGCGAGTCCTAGATGGCATCTTCTTCCAATATAAGACTGTTTCGTCTACACTTAAATCTGTGTAGTTACTTTCATTGTCTTGGCTAGATCTTCTGGATAATTTGCTGCAGCTTCTACATCAGCACTTGCTGCTTCACCTAGCACTTTGATGTTACGGAGATAGCTTCTGTCCTTACACCTCATGAACCAATCTCTGCTAGCTTCCAAATTCTCTTCTGCAGCCTCCTCACCTCTCAGCCATCATGGAATTGAAGAGAGGGCCTTGCTCTGGATTAGGGTTTGGCTTAAGGGAATGTTGTGGCTGATTTCATCTATCAAGACCACTAAAACTTTCTGCATATCAGCAATAAGGTTGTTTTGCTATTTTTTTAAATTAAAGTATAATTAACATACAGTGTTATATTAGTTTCTGATATGCAATATAATGATTCAACAACTCTATACATTACTCAGTATTCATCACAGTAAGTGTATTTTTTAATGTTTATTTTGAGAGAGCTAGAGAGAGAGTGCATGCATAATCAGAAAAGGGGCACAGAGAGAGGAGAGATAGAATCCCAAGCAGGCCCCATGCTGTCAACGTGGGGCTTGACACAGGGCTCTATCCCACGACTGTGAGATCATGACCTGAACTGAAATCAAAAGTTGGATGCCTAACTGACTGAGCCACCCAGGTGGCCCACAATAAGTGTATTTTTAATCTCCTTTATCTATGTCAACCATTGCCAACCCACCTCCCTTCTGCCAACCACTAATTCTCTGTATGTCAGTCTTTTCTTTACACCTCTTTTTTTGTCTATTCATTTGTTTCTTAAATTCCACACATGAGTGCAATCATATGGTATTTGTCTTTCTCTGTCTGACTTATTTCACTTAACTTTATACCCTCCAGGTCCATCCATGTAGTTGCAAATGGCAAAATTTCACTTTGTGTGTGTACCTGAGTAACAGTCCTTTGAATATATACACCACATCTTTTTTATCCATTCATCTATGTTCATCTATGGATGGACACTTGTGTTGCCTCCGTATCTTGGCTGTTATAAATAATGCTGCAATGAACATAGGGATGTGTATATCTTTTTGAATTAGTGTTTTCATTTTTGGAGATTAAATACCTGGTAGTAGAATTACTGGATCATATGGTTATTCTATTTTCAATTTTTTGAGGAACCTCCACACTGTTTTCCAGAGTGGCTACACCAATTTGTATTCCTACCCCCAGCGCATGAGGGTTTCTTTCTCTCCACATCCTTGCCAACACTTGATATTTCTTGTTTTCTTTTGTTGTTGTTGTATTTTTGTTTTTTATTCTAGCCATTCTGATAAGCATAAGGTGATAATTCATTGTGGTTTTGATTTGCATTTCCCTGATGATTAGGGCTGCTGAGTATCTTTTTATGTGCCTGTTGACCATCTATATGTCTTCTTTGGAAAAATGTCTGTTCAGGTCTGCTCATATTTAATTGGATTCTTTCTTTATTTTTTGTTGTTCAGTTTTATATATTTTAATATATTTTGGATATTAACCTATTAACCAGATATATCATTTGCAAATATCTTCTCTCATTTAGTGGGTTGCCTTTTTGTTTTATTGATGGCCTTCTTCACTATATAAAGCTTTTTTAAAATTTCAGTGTCATCCCAATAGTTTATTTTTGCTTTTGTTTCCTTTGCCCAAGGAGATGTATCTAGAGAAATGTTTTGATGGCAAATGTCAAAGAAATCACTGCCTATGTTTTTTTCTTAGAGTTTTATGGTTTGGGGTCTCACATATGTGTCTTTAATCCATTTTGAGCTTATAGTTGTGTATGGTGTAAGAAAGTGGTCAGTTTCATTTTTCTACATGTCGCTGTCCAGTTTTTCCAGCACTATTTGTTAAAGAGACTCTTTTCACTGTATGTTCTTGCCTCCTTTGTCATAGGTTAATTGACCATATAAACATAGCTTTATTTCTGGGCACCATTTCACTTTCTTATCATTAATTGGCATTCACTTTCTTCATGATTCACTGGAGTAGCACTTTTAATTTACCTCAAGAATTTTTCTTTTGCATTCACATCTTGGTAGCTGTCTCATGCAGGATACAAAATAGTTATTTAACCTTACTATTTTAATAAGTGATTGTGTAGTTGTTCTGTTAATAAGTAATCCATCTTTTCACCATTGATTTTAAATGCTACAATTTCCAAACACTGTGTTTTTGTATTTATCTTGTTCTAGTTTTGGATATTCTATTCTATTTCATTAATCTATACATTTATGTGCCATATTGTAATTAATATGTTTCAATGGCAAGTTGTGTTAACTCTTGCTTATAAATTCTTGGCTATGCTTGTTTTTCACATTAATTTTAAAAATTAATTTATTTTGTACAAAGAAATTCGTTGGCATTTTTATTGGGACTATGTTAAATTTATAGATTAATTTAGGGAAAAATGCCTTTTCATTTGTTCAAGTCTTTGTTTCTGTCCTTCAGTAGCATTTAGGTCTTGCAACTTTCTTATTCATTATATTCTTCGTATTTATCATTACTTTGACAATGAGGTCTTTTCTTTCATCATCTTTTAAAAATTTGCTTATTATAAACATTATCTACATAACCATTTTGTTGAATTCTATTATCGTTTTTAATACTTTTAGATTGACTTTGTTAGGCTTCTTAGTAAAATAACAATATCATCTGCAAATGATAATTATACTTTCCAATTTCCAATATTTATGTCTTTATTTCTTTTTCTCATCTAATTGAATTTCTAATGTCCATAGAGTAATTCTAAATAATAATGATAAAGGACATCTATTGTTTCTGTATCTTCTTACAAAAGAATCTCCTGATCAAAGAATTTATCTCCTTCTAAATTATTATTGTTAAACTCGAGAATGGATTTAAGATCTTGACAATTTTTAAATTTTCTATGGAAATCATATAAGTTTTCTTGACATTTTTTTGTGGTGAATAATATTAATAGATTTCCTATTATTAAACCATTCTTAAATTCTTTTTTTTAGTTAGTTTGTTTATTTATTCATTTATTTAAGTTTATTTATTTACTTTTGAGAGAGAGAGAGAGAGACCGAGGGAGGGGCAGAAAGAGAGGGAGAGATAGAATCCCAAGCAAGCTCTGCACTGTCGGCATGGAGCACGATGTGGGGCTCAAACTCACAACTCATGAGATCATGACTTGGGCTGAAGTCAGACGCATAACCAACTGAACCACCTAGGTGCACCACATCCTTGAATTCTTGGGATAAGCCTACCTGGTTGTGGCACATTATTCTTTCAATATTTTTCTGGGTTCTATTTACTAATTGAGCAGTAAGGATTAATTTGTCCAAGATCTCTGGAAACCTGGCCTCTAAAAAAAGAGCTTCTCTTTAAAGTTACCTGTAAAGTAGCTACAGTTCAGCGTATAAGGCATAAATTCTGGTCAACTGCAGGGCCCAGATCCTGGCTCCTGATCATGCTAGAATAGGGGCTGGCATTTGCCCAAATCTGAATATTGATAAGGTATATCCTGCTGTTACCTTCACATCGCTGTAGCTGCAGGGTTTGAACTCCAATTCTTTTCTCACCAGAGGAGGGTCTGATGCATCCCCTCTCCAGTTCATGAACCTTGGTCTGACAGGCTAGAACTGAAGCCAAGGTTCCACTGCACTATACTGATATTGTATATTGGTTCCTGATCACACCAGGCAAGGGGCTGGTGCTTATTTAGTAATGTGGCATAAAAGCCAGGATCCCTACCTTGGGGTGTCACCTCTGGCTCTATCAGAGTGCCAGACATTGCTTCAGAGTGTGATGGACAACAAAGAACCACACAGTCACCACAGATGCTATCTCAGTGTCCACAGTGCACACTGGTTCGGTGGGGCCATTTTCTCTGTTTGTACAGCTTTGTATATAGTTTTTGTGAGATAAGCCTGTAGTTTTCTGTTATGTGATAATGTTTGGGAAGTTTTGTTATCAATGATATGCTCTTGTACAAAAAAATATGAATGCTCTGAGAAACCAGTTAAATAGATTTGGTAGAATTATGTGCAACTGTCCAGACTTGGTGCGTTTTACAGAGCAGATCTGTAGTAACCTTATTTCTTCAGTGTTAATTGATATGAGTGGACTTTTCAATTTGGGGGCCAATTTTGATAATTAATACACATGTATTTGTATGAACTTTTATTTTTTTTTTTTTTTTTTTTTTTTTTTAATTTTTATTTTTGGGACAGAGAGAGACAGAGCATGAACGGGGGAGGGGCAGAGAGAGAGGGAGACACAGAATCAGAAACAGGCTCCAGGCTCCGAGCCATCAGCCCAGAGCCTGACGCGGGGCTCGAACTCACGGACCGCGAGATCATGACCTGGCTGAAGTCGGACGCTTAACCGACTGCGCCACCCAGGCGCCCCTGTATGAACTTTTAAAATTAACTTCTTATAATTTAAAAAACTTAGGTCATCTGGCTGGCTCAGTCAGTAGAGTATCTAACTCTTGATCTCAGCGTTGTGAGCTTGAGCACCACATTGGGTGCACAGATTACTTAAAAAAAATTTTTTAGGGGTGTCTGGGTGGCTTAGTCAGTTAAGTGTCTGACTTTGGCTCAGGCCATGATCTCATGGTTTGTGAGTTCTAGCCCCACATCAGGCTCTGTGCTGACAGCTCAAAGCCTGGAGCCTCCTTCGAATTCTGTGTCTCCCATTCTCTCTGCCCCTCGCCCGCTCACACTCTGTATCTCTCTCTCAAAAATAAATAAACATAAAAATTTTTAATTACTCTGTATTTGCATTTCCATTTCCAATTTTTCATATTTGCATTTCTCTCCTCAAATGTATTTTGATGTGAGTTTTACCGAAACCAATACTTGGGTCATTTATTGGTATTACTGCTTTCTGTTTTTTAATTTATCCTTTACTTTTATTTGTACTAATTCGTTCTTTCTGCATTCTTTAAATTCACTCTGTTGTGTTTTTTTCCAAGCTCTTTACACTGTATGTTGAATTTGCTTATCTTCCATATTCTCTGTTTATTAATATATGTATCTAAAGCTACTATTTCCTCTGGGCACTGCTTTAATTGTTCCAATAGCATTTGATACATATTCCTTTTTAAATATTCTATTTTTATTTTTCAATAACTGAAGAATTAAGATTTTTAAAAATGATTATAGATGGTAGGTTTATTTGTTTTTAGCTTCTAAATTATTAGTTTCTCTTTTTATTGTATTATGATCAGAAAATGTTATTTTTACCTTTTAATTTAAAAATATGTATTGAGGTCTCCTTTCTGGCTGGCAAGGGTCAATTTTTGTGACTTACTTTGTGTCATCTGGAAAAAAAAGAGTTATACTCTGATTTTAGGATATAGTCTGATACACAGTAATTACTTCATTATTTGTTGTTTAGATCTTCTGTGTGTGTATGTGTGTGTTTATCATTTTGATCTAAAGTGAACTGTCTTCTACCATCAGTGAATTTCTGCATATTTCTTCTTGCATTTCCTGTGGATCTTACTTTGTGTTAGTGCTTTGCTATACAGTGCGTATTCATGATATTGTGGATTGCAAACTCAATCATTATAAAGTGTGTTTCTTTGTGAACTTGATCTTACCACTTTACAGCACATATGTTTGAGGGCATCGTTTTATATCACAGTTGTTCTGCAATCACAGATCAACCAAGGGCAAGTGAATACAAGACCTTGATGCTTTTTAATTTATGATAGTGGAATTAAACTTCCTGCTAAAATAGTGTGCTTCACCAGGTCTCCAAAAATGACTTTAGTTTATGTAGCAGTATTTTTTTAATCTGTATTTGCATATATTTGAACGCCCATTAACAAAACAAAACAAAACAAATTGTTTAAAAGAATAAATTACTCACTGCTGATCATCAAACTTAATTTCCTTCCTTCCTTCTTTCACAACCTCCCCTTTTCGTCTCAATACTCACCCTTTCTACCTACTCTCTCTCTCTTTCTGTCTGTCTTCTGACATATCCCTTGAAGAAATATGCTCTAAAGAAGTTACTCTTGGCTCCTGCTCTCTCACAACTAACGGCCATTTGAAATGAGGGGCATTGTTGTAATCCTCCCACTGAATCCAGTGATTATTCAGTGTGAACTCCCGGAACTGGGTTAAAAGCCAAATGCTGGGCATGAGCTCTTTAAACCCTGCCATTTCACACGTTCAACTTTTCACCTTTCAGAGTCTCTCATTTATTGGAAAAAATTTTTTTGAACTCTCACTGGTGCCACTCATTTCTACATACACATTCTGTAAAGGCAGCAAAATCCAAATCTGACAGGTTATCTTATCTTTCCAGATCAGATGAGCTCAGAGCAACTTTTTGGCCCTGACATGTTATGCAGAGGCACAAAGCCAACTTCTGAAAGTACAAATGGGGGAAATTTGGACAAGAAAGGATGATGTGTCATAACTGCTAATATAACTTAGAGTAATACATCTTTGGCTTGGGACCTGGTGGTTGAATTTTCTTATATGGCAGACATGTATAAGTACAGGGTCTCAGAACACTTACTTGCACAGGGCAGACAGTGATCAGGAAGGCCCAAGTACCACTGGCTGATTTTAGCCTTATTTTTGCCTTTCTGTTTCCTAGAAAATGGGAGGACTCACCGAGGCACACAAATAGAGCAAGCGTACAAAACAGTTCTAGATTGCCTCACATAAGGTCAGCTTACCATGGATTTTAAGCAAAATTAGTATCTTGAAGTTGATTATTGGGGTTTATGATTACTTGGCACCTTTAAGAAAAATAATCTAATGTTTTTTTTAAATGATAAGTAATTGAGGATTATAGATGTTTTTGTATTTTATATGGGATATTACATATTGGAATTTTTACTTCATATATTTTAGCAAGCTCTTAAATTAAGAATGGATGAACATCCAGGTTGTTTATTTTAAAAAATGGAAAATATAATTTCAAAGTCATATTGTTATGTTAACTCATAGGAAATCATAGCAGTGTTACAAGGGGAAGGGGAAGGGCAAAGATCCTGTTAGTTTACTTAAGTATAAGGATGAATTTTGGAAATTATGAACCTGTAAGCATGAAACCAATCCCCAGGAACATTCTAGAACAGATCATTAAATTAATATTTGCCAGTAGAGATCACCCATGGAAAGAGCAGACCCCATCATTTCTTTCTCTGTTGGGGTTACAACGAAGAACATACAGATGGGGACAAAGGGTGAGCACCTCACATCAGAATTGCCACAAAATATTGACACTTTCCCTTTTAATCGCTGTCAAAGCCCAATCTGAAGGAGAAAGATAGATGATTCCAAAATTTGTTAAATATTTTTGCCTAAACAATATTGGTAATGGCTCTTGTCAAGTGGAAGAGATAGCCTAACCTCCTATCTAAGGGCCTACTGCAGTTGAGATGCAGCACTCATTTCTTCATCTTTTTGCATGTGGATATGGAATTTTACTAACACCATTTGTTAAAAGGACTATACTTTTCCCATTATGTTGTCTTGACACTCTTGTTGAAGATCATTTGACCATATATAGAACAGTTTATTTATGGGTTCTCTATTCTGTTCCATTGGTCTATATGTCTATCTTTATGCCATTACCACATTGATTACTGTAGCTTTGTAATATGTTTTGAAACCAGGAAGTATGATGCTTCCAACTTTGTTCTTTTTCAATAGTGTTTTGGCTATTTGGGGTCCCTTGAACTTCCATGTCTATTTTAGGATTTTTTTTCTATTCCTGCAAAAAAAAAAACAAAACAAAACAAAACAAAAAAAAAACCACCACTGGAACTTCGATAGGAAATGCATTGGATTTGTAGATTGCTTTGTGGAGTATGGGAATTTTAACAATTTAAGTCCTATGTCTAATTTCAAAATTTTAAGAGTGGATGAATATCCGGATTGTTTATTTTAAAAACTGGGAAATATGATTTCAGTCCATGGACATGAGATGTCTCTCATTTATTTTCTCTTTAATTTCCTTCAGCAACTTTTGCAGCTTTCAGTATACCAGTCTCTCATCTCTAATGTTAAGCTTATTATTAAGTCTTTTATTTATTTGATGTTATTATAAGTGGGGTTGTTTTCTTAATTTCCTTTTCATAATGTTCTTATTGGTGTATAGAAATGCAACTCATTTTTGTCATACAGGTTTTTTTTTTTAAACAGGGAAGTTTACAAATCATTAACTAGTGAAAGGGAGATTACCTGCTAAGATGTAGAGAGAACTCTAAAGGATATGTGAATAGATTTAAAGATAGCCAACACCTATAGCACTGAGTCACAGTACCCCAGGAAGGAATAAAGTTGGATGATTCTCCCCCATTTCCAACAAAGGCACAGATTCAGATGTCATTAAGAAGGTATGACATAGTTCCCTAGATAACAGAAATTCAGTGACAAACTTCAGATGGAGCTGAAGGCATGCACAGGGATGCCAATAAAACACTGGAGAGTAGGCATCTCTGGGTCTTCTGCACAAGACTGGCAGCTGAGTTTTGAGAGCAAGATCAAACACCACAACCAGGAGGAGAAGCCCTTTCCCCCTGCAGTGCCCTCTGCTAACAAAGCAGGGTATTGTGCCAGGAGAAAACCTATAAGGACCTACTCCAGTGATGCAAGGCAGACAAAGAAGAATGCATTTGTAGCTGGAGGGCCATAGTGATACTTGGCACAGGAGGTGCTGGAGGGCTGCTTTCATCAGACCTCAAAGACAATCAAAAGGGTTTTTATTTACTATGAGCAAGATAGGGAGACTTTAGAGAGTTTTGAACAGAAAATTGTCATGGTCTTATTTATAATTTTAGTACGATGATTGTTTGCTGGACTGATAATGCACTGAAGGAAAGCAAGGTGGAAGCACATTAGGAAGGTATTGTAATAATATTGCAATAAAATTCAGCATGTTGTTTAAACATTTATGTAATGAAGTTATTCTTATTGGAGCTGTTATGATATATTGGCTAATTCTACCTATTATTGCTAACTCTAGGTCTAAATAAGGAGTAAAAAGTATTTTTTAAAGAAAATTTTAAAAAAAATTAATCACCATGAAATATATGCTGAAGTTTACATATAAAATTATAATTATATTGTAATATAAACTCAAACTGAACCAAATGAGAAGGTTGGATGATGGCGGTAGAATAGCAGGACCTTAGGTTTGCCTCATTCCATGAATACAACTAGATAACTATCAGATCTCCTAAATATACCAAAATTGACCTGAAAACTGGAAAAACAACTTCACAACTAAAGATAGAAAAGAGGTCACATCAAAGAAGGTGGGAGATGCAGTTTGGGAGAGAAATGGATTGTGGCTGCTGCAGTGGGGAGGGGGATGCGGTTGTGGAGAAGGGCAAGAGACAGGCTAGCACACCGGGGAACACAACGGGAAAATAAATCCCCATAACAATCGGCATGGAAAGTAAGAGGGGACTGAATTTCATGACTTTTGGCAACCAGCACCACTTAAAAACATGGAGATTTCAGGGTCAGCAGACTTGGCTGGAATAGAGTCCCAAGGACATTGCACTGCTCCTAGAGAGAAGGTAGGGAAACAATGCATGACATAGAGCAAGGAAAGAGAAATCTAAAGAGTACCTGGGGCACAGAGTGGGGAGGTTTTTTGCTCATCTTGGAGTACATCCCAGAGAGGCAGCGTTCATGGAGAGACCCTACCAGGAACAAAAGAACTGGCTTGTGCCTTTTTCCTCTCCTTCTCCTTAGCATAAGCACAGGACCACCTGTGGGAACCAGGGCCGCACTAATGCTCACTACCTAGCTTCCTTATATGAAGCCCCAATCCCCCACACTCTGGTAGAACTGCCCTTCCCAATCCCACTTGCCTCAGTCTCAGCTTGGCAGGCCCCCTGCCCTGGTCAATTGGAGCAAACCCCTACTCAAATGCATCTCCCAACTTGGGAGTTTTGTGGAGCCTCAGTTCTGGTGTTGGTAGCAACAGTTCTCATTTTATAAACAAATCAAAGGACATCTCATTAAAACTCACCAGGGGCCAAACACTGCCCACAACACTGTAAGGAGAGCCTCTGCAGATGATTGGCCTGAAAGACAAAGCATCCAGAACAAAAGAGCAGAGCACATGCAGCAACATTGGAGACACTCCCAGAAGTACTAGGCCCTGGGAAACAGGACACTACACAGCAGGGCACTGTAAGACTTCTTCTCCACAGGGCCATTAGTCTCAAGAACAGAAGATGTAACTGACTTTCCTAACACAGAAAAAGAGGCACAGAGACTTAGACAAAATGAGAAGACAGAGAAATATATACCAAATGAAAGAACAGGACAAGGCGATAGCCAGAGATCTAAGCAAAACAGATATAAGTAAAATGCCTGATGGAGTATTTAAAGCAACGATCATACGGATAACTCACTGAAATTGAGAAAAGAGTAGAAGACATGAGTAAGGCCCTTAACACAGAAATAACATGGCAGAAATAAAGGGCTCAATAAATGAAATAAGAGAGGAATGAATAACCTAGAAGATAGAGTAATGGAAAATAATCTATCTGAACAGAAGGGAGAGAAAAGAATTATGCAAAAAGAGAACAGACTTAGGGAACTCAGTGACTCCATCAAATGTAATAACAATCACATTATAGGAGTCCCAGAAGAAGAAGAGAGAAAAAGGGGGGGGGGGGGCAGAAGAAATAATAGCTGGAAACTTCCCTAATGTGGAGAAATAAACAGACATCTAGATCCAAAAGGCACAGAGAACTCCCATAAAATCAACAAAAGCAGGCCAACACTAAGACATATTGTAATTAAATTGGCAAAATATAGTAATAAAGAAAAATTTAAAGGAGCAACACCAAAGAAGACAGTAACATACAAGGGAAATCCAAAAAGGCTATCAGGAGATTTTTCAGTAGAAACATTCCAAGCCAGAAGGGAGTGGCATGATATAATCAAAGTGCTGAATGGGCAAAATCTTTAGCCAAGAATATTCCATCTAGCAATACTATCATTCAGAATAGGAGAGATAATGAGTTTCTCACACAACTAGCCCTTCAAGAAATAGTTATGATCTTTGAGTGGAAAGGAAAGATCAAAAGTGACAGTATGTACATAGGAAACAGAAAAGCAGTAAAAATGAATATTTTTGTAAAAAATCAAAGAACTCACAAAATAAAAGGATGTGACATATGACACCATATACCTAAAACATGGGGGAGGAGAGGAGTAAAGAATGGATTCAAACCTAAACGACCATCAACTTGATATGAATTGCTATATGCACAAGAAATTATATACAAACATAATGGTAACCACATATTATAAAACCATTAATAAGTATGTAACGAATAAGAGAAATAAGTCCAAATATATCACTAAAGAAAACCAGCAAACCATCAAAGAAAGACAAAAAAGGATCAGAAAAAAACATTCAGAAACAACTGCAAAACAAATAAGAAAATGACAATAAATACATATCTACCAATAATTACATTGAATGTAAATGGACTAAACACACCAATGAAAAGACACAGAATGGATAACAAAACAAGATCTATCTATATGCTGCCTACAAGAGACTCATTTTAGACCTAAAGACACTTGCAGATTGAAACTGAGGTAATGTGGAAACATCTATCAAGCAAAAAGATGTCAAAAGAAAGCCAGACTAGCAATACTTATATTGTACAAAATAGATTGTAATAAGAGGCACAGAAGGACATTATATGATAATAAAGGGGACAATTCAACAAGAAGATATAACAACTGCAAATATTTATGTACCCAACATAGAAGCAACCAAATATATAAAACAGTTTATAATAAACATAAATGAATAAATAATAATACAATGATAGTAGGGGACTTTAACACACCACTTACATCAATGGACAGACCATCTAAACAGAAAATCAAGGGGAAAACAATGGCTTTGAATGACACACTGGACCTGATGGATTTAACAGACATATTCAGAACATTCCATCCTAAAACAGCAGAATACACATTTTTTTTTTTTCAATTTTTTTTTCAACGTTTTTTTATTTATTTTTGGGACAGAGAGAGACAGAGCATGAATGGGGGAGGGGCAGAGAGAGAGGGAGACACAGAATCGGAAACAGGCTCCAGGCTCCGAGCCATCAGCCCAGAGCCTGACGCGGGGCTCGAACCCACGGACCGCGAGATCGTGACCTGGCTGAAGTCGGACGCTTAACCGACTGCGCCACCCAGGCACCCCCAGAATACACATTTTTTTATGTGCAAATGCTACATTCTCCAGAATAGATCACATAGTAGACCACAAAATAAGCCTCAACAGATTCAAAGAGGTCAAAGTTTTAACATGTATCTTTTCTGATCACAACACTATGAAACTAGAAGTCAACCTCAAAGAAAAAGCTGGAAATACCACAAATAAATGGAAATTAAATAATATCCTAGTAAACTGAATGAGTCAACCAGGAAATCAAAGAAGAAATTTAAAAAGTACATGGAAACAAAGGAAAATGAAAACACAATAGTCCAAAACCTTTGGGATGCAGTAAAAACAGTTCTAAAAGAGATGCTTATAGTAATACAGGTCTACCTCAAGAAACAAGAAAAATCTCTAATAAACAACCTAAAGGCGCTAGAAAAAGAACAACAAATAAAACCTAAAACCAGGAGAAAGAAGGAAATAATAAAAATTAGAGCAGAAATAAATGATATTAGAAAGTAAAAGAAGAACAGAACAAGTCAATGAAACCAGGAGCTGCTTCTTTGATAAAAAAAAAATAATAATAATAATGAATAAAACTGGGGCACCTAGATGGCTCAGTCAGTGGAGTGTCTGACTCTTGATTTCAGCTCAGGTCATGATCCCAAGGTCATGAAATCAAGCCCTGTGTCCATCTCTGTGCTGACAGTGCAAAGCCTGCATGGGTTTCTCTCTCTCCCTCTCTCTCTGCCCCGCCCCCTCTTACATGCGCTCTCTAAGTAAATAAATAAGGAGAAGGGAGGAGGAAGATGGTGGCATAGGAGGACACTGGGCTCACCACATTCCTGTTGATCACTTAGATTCCACCCACACCTGCCTAAATAACCCAGAAAACCACCAGAAGGCTAGCAGAATGGATTCTCTGGAGCCAAGCGCAGATGAGAGGCCCACAGAAGAGGGTAGGAAGGGCGGAGTGGTGGTGCGCGCTACATGGACTGGTGGAAGGGAGCCTGGTGGGAGGGAGCCAGGGCGGAGGGGCAGCCCACCAGCAAAGCAGAGCCCTCTAGTCTGGCTTGCAAAAGCTGAAGGCCCTGACGGAGTGTGTTTGGACAGCAAGCTGGACTTAACATCTGGAAGGTTATAAGCTAACAGCTCTGCTCAGAGAGCAGGAGGGCTGGAGGATAATGGGAGGGAGAGTTGTTGAGCCCCAGACGACAGAGCTCAGCTTGGTGGGGAACAAAGTCTCTTGCCACTGCCATCTCCCTGGCCCATCCCCCAGCCAAAATCCCAAAGGGAACCAGTTCCTGTCAGGGAACTCGCTTGCACTGCACAAACACCCAAGGCTGTGCTTCTGCAGATCCATCCCTCTGGCAGCGGGTCTGACTCACTCCTGGTGCCACAGGGCCCCTCCCGAAGTGGATCACTGAAGGAAAAGCGAGCTGAGCTTGCCCCTCTCACCCCTGTGCACCTTGCCGATCCACCCCAGCTAATATGCCAGATCGCCACAAGCCTGGCAGTGTACAAGTAGCCCAGACGGGCCACGCCACCCCACAGGGAATCCCGCCCCTAGGAGAGGGGAAGAGAAGTTACACACCAGTCTGACTGTGGCCCCAGTGGTGGGCTGGGGGCAGACATCAGGTCTGACTGAGGCCCTGCCCACCAACACAAGTTATTCAAGACAGCACAGGGGAAGTGCCCTGCAGTTCCGCACCACTCCAGGGACTATCCAAAATGATGAAACGGAAGAATTCCCCTCAAAAGAATCTCCAGGAAATAACGACAGCTAATGAACTGATCAAAAAGGATTTAAACAATATAACAGAAAGTGAATTTAGAATAATAGTCATAAAATTAATCGCTGGGCTTGAAAACAGTATAGAGGACAGCAGAGAATCTATTGCTACAGAGATCAAGGGACTAAGGAACAGCCAGGAGGAGCTACAAAATGCTATAAATGAGCTGCAAAATAAAATGGAGACAACCACAGCTCAGATTGAAGAGGCAGAGGAGAGAATAGGTGAACTGGAAGATAAAATTATGGAAAAAGAGGAAGCTGAGAAAAAGAGAGATAAAAAAATCCAGGAGTATGAGGGGAAAATTAGAGAACTAAGTGATGCACTAAAGAGAAATAATCTACACATAATTGGTATTCTAAGTAAATAAATAAGTAAATAAAGAAAGAAATATTAAAGTATGATTCTCTCTCTCACTCCCTCTTCCCCCTCTCCTCCACTTGCACACACACACACACACACACACACTCTCTCTCTCTCTCTCTCTAAACTAAAAATCTTTAAAAAAGAATAAAATTGTTAAACCTTTTGCCAGACTTATCTAGAAAGAGAAAGTACTCAAATAAAACACACACACATACACACAAATGAGAGAGAAATAACAACCAACACCACAGAAATACAATTATAAGAGAATATTATGAAAAACTATAAAAAAAAAAAAACAAACTATAAGCTAGCAAATTGGACAACCTAGAAGAAATGGACAAAATCCTAGAAACATATAAACTACCAAAGCTTAAACAAGAAGAAATAGAAGATTTGAACAGATGATACCCACCAAAGAAATTGAAGCAGTAATCAAAAAACCCCAACAAACAAAAGTCTAGGACCAGATGGCTTCACAGGCAAATTCTACCAAACATTTAAAGAAGAGTTAATACCTATTCTTCTCAAACTATTCCAAAAAATAGAAGATTAAGGAAAATTTCTAAATTCATTCTATGAGGACAACATTACCCTGATACCAAACCAGATAAAGATACCACAAAAAAAGTGAACTACAGGCCAATATCCCTGATGAACATAGATGCAAAAATCCTCAACGAAATACTAGCAAACCAAATCCAACAATACATTAAACAAATCATTCACCATGATCAAGTGGGATTTATTTCTCGATTTCAAGAGTGGTTCAATATTGGTAATCAACATGATAATGTCACAGTGATAAGAGAAAGGATAAGAACCATATGATCATTTCAATAGACACAGAAAAAGCGTTTGATAAAGTAAAACATCCATTTATGATAAAAACCCTCAACAAAATAGGTTTAGGGGGAACATATCTCAACATAATAAGGGCTATATATAAAAGCTCACAGCTAACATCATCTTCAATGGGGAAAAACTGAGAGGTCAGAAAGAAGACAAGGTTGTTCACTCTCATGGCATTTATTCAACATAGTACTAGAAGTCCTAGCCACAGCAGACAACCAAAAGAAATAAAAGGCATCCAAATCAGTAAGGAAGAGTTAAAACTCATTATTTGCAGATGACATGATACTATACATAGAAAACCTGAAAGATTCTACAAAAAACTTCTACAACTTATAAATGAATTCAGTAAAATTGCAGCATACAAAATCAATATACAGAAATCTGTTCTATTTTTATACACCAATAATGAACAACAGAAAGAGAAATTAAGAAAACAATTCCATTTACAATTGCACCTCATAGAATAAGATACCTAGGAATAATCCTAACCAAAGAGGTGAAAGACCTATACTCTGAAAACTATAAAACACAGATGAAATAAATTGAAGACAACACAAAGAAATGGAAAGACATTCCATGCTTATGTATTGGAGCAAAAATATTCTTAAAATATCTAACTACCCAAAGTAATCTACACATTTAATGCAATCCCCATCAAAATACCAACATTTGTCAGAGAACCAGAACAAATAATCCTAAAATTTGTATGGTATTCTCAAAAAGACCCCAAATAGTCAAAGCCATTCTTGGAAAAGAGAAGCATTTGGAGGCACCACAATTCCAGACCTCAAGTTATATTACAAAGCTGAGGTAATCAAAATAGGTAGTACTCGCACAAAAATAGACACATTGGTCAACGGAATAGAATAGAAAGCCCAGAAATAAATCTGCTTCAACAAAGCAAAAAAGAATATCCAGTGGGAAAAAGACAGTCTCTTCAATAAATGGTGTTTGGAAAACTAGACAGCAACATGCAAAAGAAAGAAACTGGACCACTTTCTTTGTTTTTATTTTTTTAATGTTTATTTATTTTCGAGAGAGAAAAAGAGTGTGTGAGCAGGGGAGGGGAAGAAAGAGGGAGATACAGAACTAAAAGTGGGCTCCACGCTACACACTGTCAGCACAGAGCCCCAATGCAAGGGTCGAACCCACGAACTGTGAGATCATGACCCTAGCCGAAGTCGGATGATTAACTGACTGAGCCACCGAGGCATTCCAGCCACTTTCTTAAAAGACACACAAAAAATTCAAAATAGATTAAAGACCTAAATGTGAGACCAGAAACCATAAAAATTCTAGAGGAGAACAGGCAATAACCTCTTTGATATTGGCCATAGTAACTTCTTTCTAGATATGTCTCCTGAGGCAAGTGGAAACAAAAGCAAAAATAAACTACTTAATAAAATAAAAAACTATGCACAGCAAAAGAAACAATCAACAAAACTAAAAGGCAACCTACTGAATGGGAGAAGATATTTGCAAATGACATGCCCAATAAAGTGTTAGCATCCAAAATATATAAAGAACTTAAAAAATTCAACTCTCCTAAAGCAAATAATCCAATTAAAGAATGGGCAGAAGACATAAACAGACATTTCTCCAAAGAAGACATAAAAACAAACACATGAAAAGATGTTCATTATCACTTACCAACAGGGAAATGCAAATCAAAACTACAAAGTGAGGGGTGCCTGGGTGGCTCAGTCAGTTGAGTGTCCAACCTTAGCTCGAGTCATGATATCGCAGTTTGTGAGTTCAAGCCCCATGTTGGGCTCTGTGCTGACAGCTCAGAGCCTGGAGCCTGCTTCAGATTCTGTGTCTCCCTCTATCTCTTCCCCCTCCCTCTCAAAAATAAATAAAACATTTAAAAATTTTTTAAAAATAAAATACCAGTACTTCTTTAAAAAAAACCAACTACAATGTGATATCACCTCAGATCTGTCAGAATGGTTAACATCAACAGTAAAAGAACAGGAGGTGTTGGCAAGAATGTGAAAAAAAAAAAAAAAAAAAAAAACCTCGTGCACTGTTAGTAAGAATGCAAACTGGTGCAGCCACTCTCAGAAACAGTATGGAGTTTCCTCAAAAAGTTAAAAATAGAACTACTCTAGGATCCAGCAATTGAACTACTGGGTATTTACCCAACGAATACAAAAACACTAATTCAAAGGGATACATGTACCCCTATGTTTATAGCAGTGTTATTTACAATAGCCAAATCATGGAAGCAGCCCAGGTGTCCGTCAATTAATGAATGGGTGAAGAAGATGTGGTGTATATATATATATATATATATATATATATATATATATATGTATATATATACACACACATACATACACCCACACACACACATACATAATGGATTATTCATTCATAAAAAAGGAATGAAATCTTGCCATTTTCAACAACATGGATGGGGCTAGAGAATATAATGCTAAGTAAAATAAGTCAGTGAGAGAAATACAAATACCATATGATTTCACTCATGTGTGGAATTAAGGAAACAAAAGAAACAAAGGGAAAAAGAGAGAGAGAGAGACAAATTAAAAAAACATGATTATATATGTCCTTAATTATAGAGGACAAACTGGTCCTTATCAGAGTGGAGGAGGATGGGGGATGGGTTAAATAGATGATGGGGATTAAGGAGTGCACTTATCATGATGAGTACCAGGTGATGTATAGATTGTTGAATCACTATATTATACACCTGAAACGAATATAACACTGTATAGTAACTAACTAGAATTAAAATTAAAACTTAAAAAACATGTTTACTAAAATTAAGAAAGATTAGGGTGACTCAGTCGATTAAGTGTCCAACTTCGGCTCAGGTCATGATCTCACTGCTCCTGAGTTCGAGCTCCGCATCTGGCTCTGTGCTGACAGCTCAGAGCCTGGAGCCTGCTTTGTATTCTGTGTCTCCCTCTCTGCTGCTCCCCATCTCGTGTTGTGTCTCTCTCTCTGTTCTCACAAATAAATAAACGTTTAAAAATTTTTAAATGAAAAAATATTGAACAAATGAAACATATTCAGAGCTTTGATTTTTTTTTTGGCAAATTGACTCCTTATTATCTCTACTTTTAAAATTATTTAATCATTTTGATTAGTAACAAATTCACATGGTTTTGAAAATGAAATGAAAATATTTAGCAACCAAGAAAAATAAATAAATAAGTGTACAGCATCAAACCAAAAAATTCTGCACAACAAAAGAGAAGAACCAACAAAATCAAAAGGCAACTTATGGAAAGGGAGAAAATATTTGCAAGCCACATCTCTGATAAGGGATTAATATCCAAAAGATATAAGGAACTCATGTGATTGAATAGTAATAAACATGTAATTCAATTAAAAACTGGACAGAGGGCCTGGATAGGCATTTTTCCAAAGAAGATATTCAAATGGCCAACTGGTACATAAAAAGGTGTTCGACAACACTACTCGTCAGGGAAATACAACTCAGGGCCACAATGAAATATCATCTCAAGACAAGAGATAACAAGTGGTGGTAAGGATGTGGAGAGGAGGAAACCCTTGTACACTGTTGGTGGGAATGTAAATTGTTCAGTCACCATGGAAAACAGTATGGAGATTCCTCAAAAAATTAACAATATAATTTTTATACAATCTCACTCTGGGCATATATCTGAAGGAAATGAAATCTCCATCTTGAAGAGATATCCACACATACATGTTCATTGCAGCAGTATTTGTAATAGTCACAACTTGCAAACAATCTAAGTGTCCATTGATGAATGAATAGTAAGAAATATTAAAAATGTGGAGGAGAGGGAAGATGGCAGCGTAGGAGGACGCTGGGCTCACCGCGCATCCTGCTGATCACTTAGATTCCACCTACACCTGCCTAAATAACCCAGAAAACCGCCAGAGGATTAGCAGAACGAGTCTCCGGAGCCAAGCGCAGACGAGAGGCCCACGGAAGAGGGTAGGAAGGGCGGCGAGGCGGTGCGCGCTCCACGGACCGGCGGGAGGGAGCCGGTGCGGAGGGGCGGCTCGCCGGCCAAGCAGAGCCCCCGAGTCTGGCTGGCAAAAGCGGAGGGGCCGGACGGACTGTGTTCCGACAGCAAGCGCGACTTAGCCTCTGGGAGGTCAGAAGTTAACAGCTCTGCTCAGAAAGCGGGAAGGCTAGAGGACAAAGGGAGGGAGAGCTGCTGAGCCCCCAGACGGCAGAGCTCAGCTTGGTGGAGAACAAAGGCGCTCGCCAGCGCCATCTCCCCCGCCCATCCCCCAGCCAAAATCCCAAAGAGAACCAGTTCCTGCCTGGGAACTTGCTCGCTCCGTGCAAACACCCAACTCTGTGCTTCTGCGGAGCCAAACCTCCAGCAGCGGATCTGACTCCCTCCCGCTGCCACAGGGCCCCTCCTGAAGTGGATCACCTAAGGAGAAGCGAGCTAAGCCTGCCCCTCCTGCCCCCGTGCACCTTGCCTACCCACCCCAGCTAATATGCCAGATCCCAGCACCACAAGCCTGGCAGTGTGCAAGTAGCCCAGACGGGACACGCCACCCCACAGGGAATCCCGCCCCTAGGAGAGGGGAAGAGAAGGCACACACCAGTCTGACTGTGGCCCCAGCAGTGGGCTGGGGGCAGACATCAGGTCAGATTGTGGCCCCACCCACCAACTCCAGTTATACACCACAGCACAGGGGAAGTGCCCTGCAGGTCCTCACCACTCCAGGGACTATCCAAAATGACCAAACGGAAGAATTCCCCTCAGAAGAATCTCCAGGAAATAACAACAGCTAATGAACTGATCAAAAAAGATTTAAATAATATAACAGAAAGTGAATTTAGAATAATAGTCATAAAATTAATCGCTGGGCTTGGAAACAGTATACAGGACAGCAGAGAATCTCTTGCCACAGAGATCAAGGGACTAAGGAACAGTCACGAGGAGCTGAAAAGTGCTTTAAACGAAATGCAAAACAAAATGGAAACGACGACAGCTCGGATTGAGGAGGCAGAGGAGAGAATAGGTGAACTAGAAGATAAAGTTATGGAAAAAGAGGAAGCTGAGAGAAAGAGAGATAAAAAAAATCCGGGAGTATGAGGGAAAAATTAGAGAACTAAGTGATACACTAAAAAGAAATAATATATGCATAATTGGTATCCCAGAGGAGGAAGAGAGAGGGAAAGGTGCTGAAGGGGTACTTGAAGAAATTATAGCTGAGAACTTCCCTGAACTGGGGAAGGAAAAAGGCATTGAAATCCAAGAGGCACAGAGAACTCCCTTCAGACGTAACTTGAATCGATCTTCTGCACGACATATCATAGTGAAACTGGCAAAATACAAGGATAAAGAGAAAATTCTGAAAGCAGCAAGGGATAAACGTGCCCTCACATATAAAGGGAGACCTATAAGACTCGTGACTGATCTCTCCTTTGAAACTTGGCAGGCCAGAAAGGCTTGGCACGATATCTTCAGTGTGCTAAACAGAAAAAATATGCAGCCGAGAATCCTTTATCCAGCAAGTCTGTCATTTAGAATAGAAGGAGAGATAAAGGTCTTCCCAAACAAACAAAAACTGAAGGAATTTGTCACCACGAAACCAGTCCTACAAGAGATCCTAAGGGGAATCCTGTGAGACAAAGTACCAGAGACATCACTACAAGCATAAAACATACAGACATCACAATGACTCTAAACCCGTATCTTTCTATAATAACACTGAATGTAAATGGATTAAATGCGCCAACCAAAAGACATAGGGTATCAGAATGGATAAAAAAACAAGACCCATCTATTTGCTGTCTACAAGAGACTCATTTTAGATCTGAGGACACCTTTAGATTGAGAGTGAGGGGATGGAGAACTATTTATCATGCTACTGGAAGCCAAAAGAAAGCTGGAGTAGCCATACTTCTATCAGACAAACTAGACTTTAAATTAAAGGCTGTAACAAGAGATGAAGAAGGGCATTATATAATAATTACAGGGTCTATCCATCAGGAAGAGCTAACAATTATAAATGTCTATGTGCCGAATACCGGAGCCCCCAGATATATAAAACAATTACTCATAAACATAAGCAAACTTATTGATAAGAATGTGGTCATTGCAGGGGACTTTAACACCCCACTTACAGAAATGGATAGATCCTCTAGACACACGGTCAATAAAGAAACAAGGGCCCTGAATGATACATTGGATCAGATGGACTTGACAGATATATTTAGAACTCTGCATCCCAAAGCAACAGAATATACTTCCTTCTCAAGTGCACATGGAACATTCTCCAAGATAGATCATATACTGGGTCACAAAACAGCCCCTCATAAGTTTACAAGAATTGAAATTATACCATGCATACTTTCAGACCACAATGCTATGAAGCTTGAAATCAACCACATGAAGAAGTCTGGAAAACCTCCAAAAGCATGGAGGTTAAAGAACACCCTACTAACGAATGAGTGGGTCAATCAGGCAATTAGAAAAGAAATTAAAAAATATATGGAAACAAACAAAAATGAAAATACAACAATCCAAACGCTTTGGGACGCAGTGAAGGCAGTCCTGAGAGGAAAATACATAGCAATCCAGGCCTATCTCAAGAAACAAGAAAAATCCCAAATACAAAATCTAACAGCACACCTAAAGGAAATAGAAGCAGAACAGCAAAGGCAGCCTAAACCCAGCAGAAGAAGAGAAATAATAAAGATCAGAGCAGAAATAAACAATATAGAATCTAAAAAAACTGTAGAGCAGATCAACGAAACCAAGAGTTGGTTTTCTGAAAAAATAAACAAAATTGACAAACCTCTAGCCAGGCTTCTCAAAAAGAAAAGGGAGATGACCCAAATAGATAAAATCATGAATGAAAATGGAATTATTACAACCAATCCCTCAGAGATACAAACAATTATCAGGGAATACTATGAAAAATTATATGCCAACAAATTGGACAACCTGGAAGAAATGGACAAATTCCTAAACACCCACACTCTTCCAAAACTCAATCAGGAGGAAATAGAAAGCTTGAACAGACCCATAACCAGCGAAGAAATTGAATTGGTTATCAAAAATCTCCCAACAAATAAGAGTCCAGGACCAGATGGCTTCCCAGGGGAGTTCTACCAGACGTTTAAAGCAGAGATAATACCTATCCTTCTCAAGCTATTCCAAGAAATTGAAAGGGAAGGAAAACTTCCAGACTCATTCTATGAAGCCAGTATTACTTTGATTCCTAAACCAGACAGAGACCCAGTAAAAAAAAAGAGAACTACAGGCCAATATCCCTGATGAATATGGATGCAAAAATTCTCAATAAGATACTAGCAAATCGAATTCAACGGCATATAAAAAGAATTATTCACCATGATCAAGCGGGATTCATTCCTGGGATGCAGCGCTGGTTCAACATTCACAAATCAATCAACGTGATACATCACATTAATAAAAAAAAAAGAGAAGAACCATATGATCCTGTCAATCGATGCAGAAAAGGCCTTTGACAAAATCCAGCACCCTTTCTTAATAAAAACCCTTGAGAAAGTCGGGATAGAAGGAACATACTTAAAGATCATAAAAGCCATTTATGAAAAGCCCACAGCTAACATCATCCTCAATGGGGAAAAACTGAGAGCTTTTTCCCTGAGATCAGGAACACGACAGGGATGTCCACTCTCACCGCTGTTGTTTAACATAGTGCTGGAAGTTCTAGCATCAGCAATCAGACAACAAAAGGAAATCAAAGGCATCAGAATTGGCAAAGATGAAGTCAAGCTTTCGCTTTTTGCAGATGACATGATATTATACATGGAAAATCCGATAGACTCCACCAAAAGTCTGCTAGAACTGATACATGAATTCAGCAAAGTTGCAGGATACAAAATCAATGTACAGAAATCAGTTGCATTCTTATACACTAACAATGAAGCAACAGAAAGACAAATAAAGAAACTGATCCCATTCACAATTGCACCAAGAAGCATAAAATACCTAGGAATAAATCTAACCAAAGATGTAAAAGATCTGTATGCTGAAAACTATAGAAAGCTTATGCAGGTAATTGAAGAAGATATAAAGAAATGGAAAGACATTCCCTGCTCATGGATTGGAAGAATAAATATTGTCAAAATGTCAATACTACCCAAAGCTATCTACACATTCAATGCAATCCCAATCAAAATTGTACCAGCATTCTTCTCAAAACTAGAACAAGCAATCCTAAAATTCATATGGAATCACAAAAGGCCCCGAATAGCCAAAGTAATTTTGAAGAAGAAGACCAAAGCAGGAGACATCACAATCCCAGACTTTAGCCTCTACTACAAAGCTGTCATCATCAAGACAGCATGGTATTGGCATAAAAACAGACACATAGACCAATGGAATAGAATAGAAACCCCAGAACTAGACCCACAAACGTATGGCCAACTAATTTTTGACAAAGCAGGAAAGAACATCCAATGGAAAAAAGACAGTCTCTTTAACAAATGGTGCTGGGAGAATTGGACAGCAACATGCAGAAGGTTGAAACTAGACCACTTTCTCACACCATTCACAAAAATAAACTCAAAATGGATAAAGGACCTGAATGTGAGACAGGAAACCATCAAAACCTTAGAGGAGAAAGCAGGAAAAGACCTCTCTGACCTCAGCTGTAGCAATCTCTTACTCGGCACATCCCCAAAGGCAAGGGAATTAAAAGCAAAAGTGAATTACTGGGACCTTATGAAGATAAAAAGCTTCTGCACAGCAAAGGAAACAACCAACAAAACTAAAAGGCAACCAACGGAATGGGAAAAGATATTTGCAAATGACATATCAGACAAAGGGCTAGTATCCAAAATCTATAAAGAGCTCATCAAACTCCACACACGAAAAACAAATAACCCAGTGAAGAAATGGGCAGAAAACATGAATAAACACTTTTCTAAAGAAGACATCCGGATGGCCAACAGGCACATGAAAAGATGTTCAACGTCGCTCCTCATCAGGGAAATACAAATCAAAACCACACTCAGATATCACCTCACGCCAGTCAGAGTGGCCAAAATGAAGAAATCAGGAGACTATAGATGCTGGAGAGGATGTGGAGAAACGGGAACCCTCTTGCACTGTTGGTGGGAATGCAAATTGGTGCAGCCGCTCTGGAAAGCAGTGTGGAGGTTCCTCAGAAAATTAAAAATAGACCTACCCTATGACCCAGCAATAGCACTGCTAGGAATTTATCCAAGGGATACAGGAGTACTGATGCATAGGGGCACTTGTACCCCAATGTTTATAGCAGCACTCTCAACAATAGCCAAATTATGGAAAGAGCCTAAATGTCCATCAACTGATGAATGGATAAAGAAATTGTGGTTTATATACACAATGGAATACTACGTGGCAATGAGAAAAAATGAAATATGGCCTTTTGTAGCAACGTGGATGGAACTGGAGAGTGTGATGCTAAGTGAAATAAGCCATACAGAGAAAGACAGATACCATATGGTTTCACTCTTATGTGGATCCTGAGAAACGTAACAGAAACCCATGGGGGAGGGGAAGGAAAAAAAAAAAAAAAGAGGTTAGAGTGGGAGAGAGCCAAAGCATAAGAGACTGTTAAAAACTGAGAACAAACTGAGGGTTGATGGGGGGGTGGGAGGGAGGGCAGGGTGGGTGATGGGTATTGAGGAGGGCACCTTTTGGGATGAGCACTGGGTGTTGTAAAAAAATAAATAAATTTAAAAAAAAAAGAAATATTAAAAATGTAAGAAATGTAGTAGGAAACACACACACACACACACGCATATACACTGGTATATTATTCAGCCATAAAAAAGGAAATCTTGCCATTTGTGACCATATGGATGAACTTTGAGAGTATTGTGTATTATTCCTAGTCTGACAGAGAAAGACAAGTACTGTATTATCTCACTCATATGTGGAATTAAAAAAAAATCAAACTCTTAGTAAACGAAAGCAGATTGATTGTTGCCAGAGATTTGGGGAGGGAGTGGGGTATGGAAAGAAGTGGGTGAGGGAGGTCAAAGAGCACAAACTTTCAGTTGTAAGAGAAGTAAGTTCTGGTGACGTAATGTACAACATGGTGGCTAATTAACAATACTGTGTTGTATACTTAAATATTGCCAAAAGTATTTTAAAAGTTCTCACCACATATGCAACAAAAAGTTGTAACTATGTGAGGGATGGATGTGTTGAGTGACTTTATTGTGGTACTCTTTTCACAATATATACATATTTCAAATCATTACATTGTACATCTTAGACTTACATAATTTTTATGTCAAATTATATTTCAATAAAGCTGGAAGAAAATAAAAAGAAATGAAAAGGTGTGGAGTAAAATGTCTTCCTCCTATGTTTTTCTGCTACCTATCCCATTTCCATAAAACTTTTGTTTATTTATTGTACAGCTTTCCAGAGTTTTTAATTATAAATAGTAGCAAATGTAAAGATATATTCTTCTTTCTCCTTCTATTGATACACAAAAGGGACATACTATATGTTCAGCTTCTTTACCTTGTTCTTTCACAAAATTATGTATCTGGAGATTTTTCCATATCAGTGTATATAGGCAGTTTTCTCATTTTTTTCCAAATAACTGCATGCTCCATTTTTTATTTAAATAGTCCTTACTAATGTAAATGTGGGGTATTTCCAATCTTTTGTTATCATAAACAGTGTTGCAATGGAAAAGCTTGTAAATATGCCATTTTGCACGTGTGCAAGTGTATCTGTAGGATAAAGTTACAGAGGGAATTAATGGGTTAAAGGGTAATATGCATTTATAATTTATAATATGCATTTATAAAATAGACCATCACGGGGGCTGTAGCAATTTATACTCCCACCAGCAATGTGTGCGAGGGCCTGTTTCCCCACTGCTTCACCAATGAAAGTATTAACAATTTTTGAATTTTTGCCAATGTGATTGATTAAAATATGACATCTCAGTATATTTTAATTTGCATTTCTCTTATACTGAGTGCAGTGAGCATCTTTTCATATTTTTAAGAGACAATTACTTTTCCTTTTCTGTGGGTTGTCTACTCCTATCCTTTGCCCATTTTTTTTCCATTGGATTTGTTGGTCTTGGCTCTGTGTTTTTAAACCAACTGAGAAATGTTAAGCACTATAAATTATTTTGGGTCTAAAAAATACCATTGCATTTTTAATGTTGTAAAACTTACAATAAGCCTGCCATTTAAATACTAGTAAATATGTCTTATTATACTACAAAATAGTTTCTTTGTTCAGAGGCTGAAATTAGAAATTTCAAACATGGCTCATATGTATGTGTGTGCACATATAATGATGCCCTTCTTATAAAGTCACATGAGGCCATAAAACTTTACTCCAAAAAGGGAAACCAAACTCAAATGAGGTCTCTGCAATACAGCTATTCTGAGGCTTAAAAATAAGGTCTCAGATTAGTCTAAGCATTGCTCACACTGAAGGGGATAACATTTCTAATTATTTTAAGCCCATATGTTGAACAGTTTCCAGTCTAAATCATTAATATCAAACCAGATTCCTGCATCAGCTATTTGGATGGTGTACAGTGCATTATATCTATATTAAACTCCATTTTGTTAATAATTTTTAAAGGCATAATAGACATCATGAAATAGAATGTGAGAGTTTGTCATCCTGTCTAATCCCCTCATTCTACATGGGCCATTAATGTGGACTTTAATTTTTACCCCTCCCTCTGGTTTTCTTCACTTTTTAAGTGCTTTCAGTGCTTATCTTCAAACTGATTATAAGTCCACCCAACTTTGTGTTGCAGTTGCTATACAAACCTAAGTATACACAGCCTTTCTTGCCTAGTTCTTACTCCAAATTTTAGTTGTCACTAGAAAAAAATTTTCCAAGACAGTAAAAGTTCTATTTTTTTTTTTTAAGTTGATAGGATTCAGTTTTCCCATGGGTCAATTAAGGAATTTCGATTAGAAGTCTTTTACAGTTCACAAAGACCCAACCATCTGTGATTTTGTGAGAGAATGGGAAGGTAGGATGATGGATTCCTCCATTTTCCCTAAGGAAAGGGCTGCCCTGCTTTGGGGCAAAGTTAATATTTCTGCATAGCTTTGTTATGTTCTATTTCCTGAGGTCATAACAGTCTGGGTTCCAATTACATTCCTAGAATAATGAGCCTATTACAGTAAATGAACATTTTCAAGTGCAACTGAATAACAATCTACTGAATGTGCCGGCACCTAATAATTTTCTTGTTGGCAGAAGGAAAGAAGTAGGCAATTGGGTGACAGGAAGTAGTCTGTGAAACATGATAGAAAAAAGGGGGGATGAGAGTTTAAGAGGGCTTTAACATCTCTCATGGCCTCTGTTCAATCAAGGCTGCCAGGAGATAAAGGCTATGGATCAAGACTGCCTCATGGGTGGCTCTAACGTGACCACAGAAGTCACCTCATCTAAGTTTGTCTCTTTTCTCCTTTTTTAAAGTAGTGATTGATATCCAATGACAACTCAGTACCTTGACTGTATTGGATTAGAGCTATCACAAAGCATGGGGTTGGATCAAGTAGCCCATGTTGAGAGAGTAAGTTTTAGGAGTAGGTATTTTTCTAATGTAAAAAACAATTTTTTTTAAACAAAACGTGTTATATGTAAACATACTGTCCTTTGACTTCATGATATTTTCATGTGGTTTTTATCAATGCAACTTTGTGGCTGGAAATACATATGTCAGGTGTTACTGTTAAAAAGGCAAAGGGAAAAATGATTGGCGACGAGTCCAGTAGGAAGTCCTGATGGAGAAATTTCTTCAGTAGGATATAAAGCAATGCCCCAAACCAAGGATAGAAAAGAGGAATTAAGACATTATTATCTACAAGTATCTATGCATGCTTTTTTTTTAAACCAAACAATTGCTAACTACAAATTTTCACATATTAGAACAGATCTGAGTGGCATTCAGTGTTCATTTCTGACCACACAATTTTCTATATGAACTTGTACAAACTTAATATCTTAACATCTTAATATCTGTGTAGATTACCAAGATCAAGGAAGTAATAATTCCATTTGCAAATACTATGCTAGAGGTTGGATGTGCTATTGTTGCTAGAGAAGATTCTAATGATTTGGTAGATGTATTCTTTTCTACTTGCATCAGAAACAAGTACCTGGTGGCTCAGTCGGTTAAGCATCTGACCTTGGCTCAGGTCATGATCTCATGGTTTATGAGTTTGAGACCCATGTAGGGCTCTCTGTGCTCTGAGACCCATGTAGGGCTCAGACACTGGAGCCTGCTTTGTATTTGGTGTCTTCCTCTCTCTGCCCTCCTTCCTTTGCTCATGCTCTCTGTCTTTCAAAAATAGATAAACATTAATTTTTTTTAAAAAAGAAACAAGTATCAGAAGCTGTTTTATTCATGTTAAATAGTCAATAACATTCTTTATAACTAGTTCCCAGGACTTTATAACAGTCCCCAGGACTATCACAGCTTTCCTACCTTCTCTATCAGTCCAAGAAAATATGGACCACTGGACATCCAATGAAATGTCATATTAATTCATTAAATTGATGACATCAAACTGGACAGGACAAGCAAGCAGTTGCTAGTATGTTGGAGGTCTTGGTAAAGACATGTGTGTTTCCAAAGGTGGGGAATAAACCATACCAAAATTCAGAGGGATGCCATTTGAGTAAAGTTTTTTGGAGAGGTTAATACGGTGCTCAGATATTCCCTCCAAAGAAACAGATAAAGTGCTATATCTTACATCCATACCACATATAAGGAAACACATTGCCTAATCAGCCATTTTGAGTTCTGCTGCTCACATTATATGCCTAAGATGTGCTCTGGCCCATGTATCAGCTGTCATGGAAGGCTGTCGTATTTAAGTGAAGTCTGGAGCAGGAAAGGATTCAACAATGGGTCATGCTGCAATCAGTTCTGCCATTGAGACCATGAAATATGGCAGACCCTATAATGTCAGTGGTGTCTGTAGGGCTGAATGCTGTGTGAATCTGTATTAAATCCCATGGAGGAGTCATAATTTTGTCTCTGGAGCAGGGCCGTGCTGATTCCATCAGCAGCACAGAGTTGCACGCTTAAGAAAAAAATCTCCTGCAGTGTTACTAAGCTCTGTTAGAGATGGAACACTTGACCATGGGGCAACTTCCCATTATTAGCTTGGTTTATCAGACCCACAAAGTCATAATATTGGATGGACCCAGCAGCAGTCCATCACTGGATGGAGAGGATACATCCAGGATGGAGCCTAAGCAGGCATCAGAGGGCAAAACGAGCTGCATGGGTAAGCATTCCAGACCTACATGTCATCAATTATAGTTGTTTACATCTTTCTTTCAGCTCCTACGTGTGGCTGATGGGGGCCCTCTATGACCAGCAGAAGGAAGAGGAAAAAGTCTGAGCTCTATTATAGATGTCCAACTTGGTATATGATAGTGAGCTGAAAATGGATAATGGCTGCATTGCAATCACATCAGGCACGACCTTGAAGGCAGTGGAGAGGTCAAAGCTTCTCAGTGGGCAGAGCTGTAAGACTGCACCTGCTCATCCACTTTATGTGAAAGAAGAAGTGGCCCCAAATGGGAATATATAGTTTTCTGGGAAGTGGCAAATGGTTTCATGATGGTAAGGGGCATGGAAGGAGAAAAAAAGTAAAGATCAAAGACAAGTAGGTCTGGAGCAGAGACATACAGCTGGAGAATGGGCACAAAGAATTAAGATATTGTATCACACGTTGATGTCCACCATTAATCATATACACAGAAGTAGACAAATGGCTCAATCAGTTAAGATCAACAAAACTTCATCACTGGCCTCTTTAAAGCTGGTACAACAGCCATAGGGGGTCAAGTTTTAAATTCTCACCTAACAAAACCACTTAATGAAATAGCTTCTAAAGCCATACCAACCTAGCTTTGCTATTCAGTAGCTCTTTGCCTTCATGTAAATTGTTTAATCCCTCTATGATTCTTTTCTTTATATGAAAATTAGGTGTATCAGCCAAATTGCAGTCAGGAGGTAGAAAATATACAAGGTATTTGAACCTTAGAATTTAAAATAAAGAATCTCTATCTTGGTATAAAATTAACTATGTAACTCCTCAAGATAAAAAGAGAACAATAAGATATTGTGGAGATAGTAATTTCAAGAAGCATCTACCACCCCCAGGATTAGGGTAATAAAAGGAAAAGTTTGGAATTATTAACTTTAGAAGTTGGGAGGAAGGGTCCTGTATTAGTCTGTAAGGACTGCCACAACAAAGCACCAGAGACTGGGTGGCTTAAACAACAGAAATTTACTTTCTCGCAGTTCTGGAGTCTGAAAGTCCAAGATTAAGGTATCAGCAGGGTTTGCTCCTTCAGAGGGCCACAAGGTAGGCTCTGTTATAGACCTTTCCCTTAGCTTCTGGTGGTTAACTGGCAATATTTGGTATTTCTTGGCTTCTAAAAGCATCATCCCAACATGTGCCTTCGTCTTCACATGGTGTTCCTTCTGTGTGCATGTCTGCATTCAAATTTCCTCTTTTTATAAGGACTCTAGTCATATTGGGTTAGGACCCACCTTAATGACCTCCACCTTAACTAATTACCTCCTCAATGACCTTATTTCTAAATAAAGTCACATTCTGAACTACTGAGAGGTCACACTCAATATATGAATTTTGCGGGGGAGACACAATTCAACCCGTAACAAGTCCTGAAGAGTCAAAATGGATCTCTGAGGAGGATGTGCTAAGTAGCCAAGTGGCTAGTGTTAGTATGTCTGAGTTTAGAGGAGGTGTCCATTGGCCTGGGCACAGATCTTTGAGGAGGGGACACTGGCGGACTGGTCCCACTGGCTCAGAAGTGATGCAATGATGCTGATCTGCAAGTGTTGGAAAAATTTCAAACTTGATTCAGCTACTGCTTCAAGAAGAAACAGTAGCTCTTGGATTGAAGAAATGCTGTTGGAGTGACACCCAGAGAAACTGCAAATAGACAGGAAGCCACCAGAAAGGAGTAAATCACTCTTCCTGCCCTATCTTTCCAGTCTCTCCCTAGTTACTCTAGTGGGCAGAGCCCAACATGGAATGAGCTGAAAAGCAGACATGTGGTTTCAGAGCCCCTGCCCCAGCATCACAGAGCAAAAGATAGAAGGAGAGCTCAATGGTGAGATCCAATAGCAAACCCTCCCCCTGTTCACTCACCATCCAGCACACACTGCTATTTGAATTTCCATAGTACATCAAAACAACCCTGTTTCCACCTGACAAGATAAACTGTCCTTGGAACAGGACATCCTTGAGAAGATGTGCTTACCCTCTTCTCAAAATGAGGAAAAGAAACAGTCTTTGCATCTATCTCAGGGAGGCAGTCATGTTGTCCATCACTAGGCTATGTTAATTATTCCTCAAATTCAGCAACAATCCAATCTAAGTGTTCTGTCACTTAAAGACTAGATTAAACTTTCCTTGCATCAAAAGTTGTGTAAAAATAATAAGTGGCAGCATAGGCAATAAGAGGAAACATTTAGTATATACACATACATTTGATATAAATATACGAAAAAATATGTGTAGCTGTTACCATCCCTGTTTCTGTAACTAATCATGAAACCATATTTGATATATTTCTAAGCATCTACATTGATACATAATTCACATATAATAAAATTTAACCATTTAAAGTGTACAATTCAATGGCTTTTAGTGTATTTACAGAATTGTGTAACCATCACCACAAATATTTTAATCACCCCCTCAAAAAAAAAAAACAACTCTGTACGCACTAGCAGTCACTACTCCCATTCACTCTTCCCCTAGTCTCTGGCAAACATGAGTCTACTTTCTGTCTTTATAGATTTACCTATTCTGAAATTTTGTATTTCATATAAATAAAATAATACAATATGTAGTCTTTTGTGGCTAGCTTTTCTCACTTAGCATAATGTTTTTAAGGTTTGTTATTTTTTCATTAGTTGATATTTATAATAGGTTAATAACTGGCACAATGGGTAATAGTAATTCTATAGAGTTGTTACAAGGATTACACATGAAATTCTTAGCATAATGTCTGACAGAGCTAGTACTTTAATTTATTACTAAGCCTATTATTGGTTACTTTATTTGATGTGGAAATATTTATGGAGATAAACAACATTACATGCTGGCCTTACTGAAAAATTGTCAAAATGATTTTTTTTTAATGTAAGCACTTTCAGAAGAGAAAGTAGTGATCACCAGTACTCTTCAGGTGAATTGAGATTTTTCCTTTGTTTCTTCTGGATGGATCCCAAGTTTCATTATGTATTGTCTAGTTCAGCTACAGCAAAAGGTCAACAGGCAGCTATTATACTCACCATGTTCTTCTGAAATGTAGGAAAACACTTTGAGTTATTGTATCTTTTTTTTCAAGTTATTGTGGTCTTATATTTCACTTCAAAATTCCGGTCCCTCAAATGTGTTCTATATTGGAACTATGTGTATTTGCGTTTTTCCTGTTTTATGGTATATTTCTTCCCAAACAAATTTCCTGGATGTCCAAGTCTTTTTAACACTAATATTAGATCATTGAAGATGGTGTTCAAAGTACTTTCCTGGAGAAGGTAATTAGGCTAGAACTCATCAAAATCTCACTGCTTTTTGTATTCCGGATGCTCTACTCCTAACTTGGGGGATACCTGGGAGGATTCCTCATTTCTTGTACAAGAATTAAGGGGCTCCCTGAAGACTCAGTCAAGTAGAACACTTGAGGCAAGGACACTAACTGTGGGGCCTTGGGGACTAATCTTCTTCAAGTGGGACTAAAATGAGCTGAGGGCTGAGGCAAAGCCAAAACCATTCTAAAGCCAGCATCCTTCTTAAATGCTTGACAGATGAGCTGTGGCTGTAGAGGTGAGACTGAACTCCCATATCCTATGCTATGATGATGGCTCTCACCTGTCCCACGAATGTGGATGGTTGTCTGGACTCCTGAGTCTTGCTTTTGGGAGACCCAGGGCACCCAGGAGAAAAGGTGGTGGCCTCAGATGCCTAGAAGGATACACGACTGGTTTTCCCAGTAAGTATTTCCTTTGTTTTGTCTCAGCAATGAAGACTTAAGGACAGTTCTATTTGTATATAGTTTATTAAAAAATGTTTAATGAATACTTTTATTTTAATAAAATTATCCAAAATGCCTCCTTTCTCCTTAATGTAATAACTATTTAGATCTAGTATAGGTAATCTATTTCATTTTTATAAATACACTATTCCTGAACACTTAAAATAACTCATCAGAGAATTGTTGTTTAATGGGTACAGAGTTCCAGTTTGAGAAGGTAAAAAAAATTCTGGCAATAGATTGTGGTGATGGTTGAACAATAATGTGAATACCATTGGACTGTACACTTAAAATGGCTAAAATAGTAAAATTTTTAAAAAGTTTATTCTTTGAGAGGAGGAGGGGCAGAGAGAGAGGGAAAAAGAGAGAGAATCCCAAGCAGGCTCAGCCCTGTCAGTGCATAGCCCAACATGGGGCTCCAACTCACGAACTATGAGATCACCACCTGAGCGGAAATTAAGAGTCAGACACTTAACTGATTGAGCCGCCCAGGAGCCCAGGCTAAAATAGTAAATTTTGTGTTACATATATTTTACAATTAAAAAAAAAAGAATTAAATAAAATAAGGGCATTGAATCAGGCCTGGGCACAAATGATTGCTCCATTCACTAAATACTTACATTTTAAATAGACACATAGATCAATGGATCAAAGGAACAGAATAAAAAACCCAGAAATGAACCCACAACTATATGGTTAATTAATCTTCAACAGAGCAAAAAAGAATATCCAATGGGAAAAGATGGTCTCTTCAACAGTGGTGTTGGGAAAACTGGGCAACAACATGCAAAACAATGAAACTGGACCTGTTTCTTACACCATTCACAAAAATAAATTCAAAATGGATTAAATCTAAATGTGAGACTTGAAACAGTAAAAATCTGAGAGGAGAACACAGGAAGCAACCTCCTTGAAATCAGTCATACCAAGTTCTTTCTTTCTAGATATGTCTCCAAAGGCAAGAGAAACAAAGGCTAAAATAAACTACTGAGATGTCATCAAAATAAAAGTCTTATGCACAGAAAAAGAAACAATCAACAAAACTAAAAGGCGACCTATGGAATGAGAAAAGATATTTGTAAATTACGTATCTGATAAAGGGTAGTATCAAAATACATAAATGACTTATAAAACACAACACCCAAAACACAAATAATCCAATTTAAAAATGGGCAAAAGACATGAATAGACATTTCTCCAAAGAAGACCTCCAGGTGGCCAACAGACACATGAGAAGATGTTCAATATCACTCATCACCAGGGAAATACAAAACAAAACCACAATAAGATACCACCTCACACCTGTCAGAATGGCTAAAATTAACAACACAATTTTAGCGAGGATGTGGAGAAAAGGGAACCCTCTTGCACTGTTGGTGGGAATGCAAACTGGTGCAGCCACTCTGGATAACAGTATGGAGGTTCCTCAAGAAACTAGAAATAGAACTACCCTATGGTCCACCAATTGCACTATTAGGTATTGACCCAAAGGATACAAAAATAAAGATTCAAAGGGGTATATGCGCCCCAATGTTTATAACAGCTTTAACAACAATAGACAAACTATGGAGAGAGACCAAATGTCCATGACTGATGAATGGATAAAGAAGATGTGGTGTGTGTGTGTGTGTGTGTGTGTGTGTGTGTGTGTGCATTATCTAGCCATCGAAGAGAATGAAATCTTGCCATTTGCAAAGATATGGATGGAGCTAGAATATATTATGCTAAGCAAAATAAGTCAGAGAAAGACAAATACCATAGGATTTCACTCATATGTGGAATTTAAAACCAAAAACAGATGAACATATGGGAGGGGGAAAACAACAAAAGAGAGAAACAACCCATAAAAAACTCTCAAAGATAGAGAACAAACTGTAGGTTAATGGAGGGAGGTGGGTGGGGGATAGACTAGATGGGTGATGGGTATTAAGGAGGGCACTTGTGATGAGCACTGGATGTTGTATCTAAGTGATGAATCACCGAATTCTACTCCTGAAACCAATATCACACTGTATATTAACTAAAATTTAAATATTAAAAAATATCCAGAATCTGATTACTCCTCACTATTTGGGTCTTTACCAATTGCTTTCTTTTCTGGACCTCTACAATTGGCTTCCTACTAGGTGTCCCTCCTGCCACCATTGCCTCTATAGTCTATGACCATTACAGTGGATACAGCCATCCTTTCAAGATACAACTCACATCATGCCCATTCTCTGCTTAAACATTTTTCCCAGTCCTTGCAAGGGTCTTCAAGGCCCTATATGATCTGACCCCACCCAACTACCTCTCCCACCTATCTCCTCCTGTTTCCACCTAACTTACCAGGTCCAGCATGCTGGCCTTCTTGCCTCTCAACTTTACAGACATACTCCATTCTCAGGGCTTCTGCCTGGAATGTTCTTTTGCCCACATCATTCACATCACTAAGTCTCTACACCTTTCCAAGTTTTGATCAAATGTCACCTTCTCAAGAAGATGTGCTTTGCTTATTTGATACATAATCTTTAGATAACATTGGCTTAGCTTTGGACATACTAGTTATTGTTTGCAGTCTTCCTTCCTCCCACTAGAATGTAAGCTCCATGGTGGAAGGGATTCTTGTCAGTTTTGTTCATGATGTTTCTTATGTGCACAAACAGGGTCTGGTACATAGTGAGTGCTCCAAAAATATGTGATAACAAATGAATATAAAAAAGAGAATATAAAAAAGAGAATATAAAAAAAACCATCATAATAGGTTTTGGTCTCTGCTAATCTTTATGTATCTTTTCATTTTGTGATATTTCATATAATTTTATATACACATTTTGATACTACTATAATAAAGTCTTTATCTTTATTAATTTAATGTGTTCATAATATTTTATACTGAGCTAGCCAACTTGTTCTTTGAAGGACCAGATAGCAAATATTTTAGGCTTTGGAGGTCACATTCTGCCTCTTAGATTGTGGGCTATTTAAAAACACCAATAGGAGTGCCTGAATGGCTCAATTGGTTGAGCAGCCAACTCTTGATTTAGGCTCAGGTCATGACCCCAGGATCTTGGGATTGAGTACTGTGTCAGGCTCCACACTAAGCATGGAGTTCACTTAAGATTCTCTCTCTCTCTCTCTCTCTCTCTCTTTCTCTCTCTCTCTCACTCTCCTTCTGCCCGTCCCCCCAACTCGTGTGCTCCCTCACTCTAAAATAAAAATAAATTGGGGTGCCTGGGTGGCTCAGTAGATTGAGCAACTGACTTCAGCTCAGGTCATGATCTCACAGCTCGTGATTTGAGCCCCCTGTTGGGCTCTGTGCTGACAGCTCAGAGCCTAGAGCCTGCTTCGGATTCTGTGTCTCCCTCTCTCTTTACCCCTAACCCACTCGCATTCTGTTTCTCTCAAAAATAAATAAACATTAAAAAATTAAAATAAAATAAAATAAATCAATTTTTTAAAGAAAATTTTAAAACATGTATAGATTCACACATTATGATGAACGTAATGATTTCGCCATCATTGAACATATGAACTTTTTCTAGTTTTTCACCATTACAAATTCTATTGTTCACATTTATTAATAAACATTTGTCTGTTAAATTTACTTCAAATTTCTTCCTATTTCATTGTTTTCTGTATTTTTTAGTCTATTATTTCTTTAACTGATTAACAACTAATAGAATTATTTCTATAACATTATAGCATAAATTATTTGGCCTTTAAAAATTATATTATTAATGTTTTAATATAAAAATCACATACATTCATTACACAGGATTTGGAAAACAGAAAAATTTGAAGAAAAATACAAATAACAAGTAAGATGTAGGACTCAGAGTAATTATTACTAATGATTTATGCACTTTTTCCAATCACTTTTTTCAGTGTTATGTGTGTACACTTTTAAAAAACCCACAAAATCTGGATAATGATATATCCAGATCATTGAATTTGTCCCTTGAATTTTCCCCTTAATCATAAGAACATTTTCCAATATCATTAATATTTTCCAATAATACCATTTAGATGGCTTCATAATATAACATTATATCATAATTTATTACTGTTACACCTATTTAAGCTGCTTTTGTGGTTTTTAAAATTTTTTTAATGTTTTATTTATTTTTGAGAGAAAGAGAGAGACAGAGCACAAGTGGGGGAGAAGCAGAGAGAGAGAGGGAGACACAGAATTCAAAGCAGACTCCAGGCTCCGACCTGTCAGCACAGAACCTTATGCAGGGCTTGAACCCACAAACTGTGAGATCATGACCTGAGCTAAAATCGGATGCTTAACTGACTAAGCTGCCCAGGTGCCCCTTTTGTGTTTTAAGCAATCCTTTTTCTGACTTACTGGCTACTTTTAAGGATCAATTTCTAGAAGGGAAATTGTGTTTTGGGGATCTCTTTTTGACCAATACTTTTCCTGTAAGGATAGACTAACAGTTCTCTGAGCAGTGAAGGCATGGTCAGCTTCCCTGTGCACACAGAAACTTTAAATGAGACCAGGGGATTGAGCCTGGGAAGACAGTGACATACAAGTTACTTTTAAAAGTGCCAATCTTGCTAGATAACTCCTGTATTTTCTTTTGTCTTTTATCTGCATCATAATGTTTATAAGCACATTCTTTGAATCAAACAAACATTGATTTAAATCTTGGCTCAGACACTGAATACTATGACTGTAGCCAAGTTATTTACTCAATTTCCTTGCTTGATAAGCAGAGATAATGACCTACTTCAGGGACTTCTGTAAGACTAAATGACATAATGCAGGTAAAATGCTCAGCACAGTAGTGCTCTTAGAGTTTTCAATAAGTGTTAGTTATTCTTAAATTTAATTCATTCTATGATTTGTTTGAGGCACACAAACATCCTCCTTTTTATTTATTTTTTTTTAATTTTATACTTGTTTGATGAATTTTATGAGCTCCTGAAAATTTCCTTTTGGAAAAGCTGTTATTGATTAAGGGAGTCAACATAGCAGAGAAGTAGGGGGACCCAAAGTTCCCTCATCCCTCAAACACAGCAGTATTGGGGCCAGAAGACTTGGATTTCCAGGAATCTAGGCTACAGAGTGACAGAAACATCTCCAGGGGCCCAAGGAGACAACGTGGCATGCCATAGACATTTTTAATCTATTCTTTTTACACCTCTTCTGTATCTCCTTCCTCTTTCTCTCTCTCTCTCTCTCTCTCTCTCTCTCTCTTTCTCTCTCTGTATTAAGCCGTATAGTTTCTACTATTCTCTACCTGGTCAATTTTTTTCTCTTCTTTTTCCCGACCCCTCTCACTTCTCTCTTTGTATAGGATAAGGCTTTGTCCACCACCACTCCCCTTTCTTGAACTTTTTCCAAGGTTACTTCAACGAACAAATCAAAGCACACTTGGTGGAAGGCCCAAACAACCACTACAAGTAGGAGATAAAGGAACCAGAGTCACAACAACAGAGAGCATGCAACACACTCCAAAAACAACTTCTGAAGGGCCAAGCCCTGAACGGTGTATGATTTCTTTTTGTGACCCAGTATATGATCTATCTTGGAGAATGTTCCATGTGCACTCGAGAAGAAAGTATATTCTGTTGCTTTGGGATGCAGAGTTCTAAATATATCTGTCAAGTCCATCTGATCCAATGTATCATTCAGGGCCCTTGTTTCTTTATTGACCGTGTGTCTAGATGATCTATCCATTTCTGTAAGTGGGGTGTTAAAGTCCCCTGCAATGACCACATTCTTATCAATAAGGTTGCTTATGTTTATGAGTAATTGTTTTATATATCTGGGGGCTCGGGTATTTGGTGCATAGACATTTATAATAGTTAGCTCTTCCTGGTGGATAGACCCTGTGATTATTATATAATGCCCTTCTTCATCTCTTGTTACAGCCTTTAATTTAAAGTCTAGTTTGTCTGATATAAGTATGGCTACTCCAGCTTTCTTTTGGCTTCCAGGAGCATGATAAATAGTTCTCCATCCCCTCACTCTCAATCTAAAGGTGTCCTCAGATCTAAAATGAGTCTCTTGTAGACAGCAAATAGATGGGTCTTGTTTTTTTATCCATTCTGCTACCCTATGTCTTTTAGTTGGCGCATTTAATCCATTTACATTCAGTGTTATTATAGAAAGATAAGGGTTTAGAGTCATTGTGATGTCTGTATGTTTTATGCTTGTAGTGATGTCTCTGGTACTTTGTCTCACAGGATCCCCCTTAGGATCTCTTGTAGGGCTGGTTTCGTGGTGACAAATTCCTTCAGTTTTTGTTTGTTTGGGAAGACCTTTATCTCTCCTTCTATTCTAAATGACAGACTTGCTGGATAAAGGATTCTTGGCTGCATATTTTTGCTGTTTAGCACACTGTAGATATCGTGCCAAGCCTTTCTGGCCTGCCAAGTTTCAAAGGAGAGATCAGTCACGAGTCTTATAGGTCTCCCTTTATATGTGAGGGCACGTTTATCCCTTGCTGCTTTCAGAATTTTCTCTTTATCCTTGTATTTTGCCAGTTTCACTATGATATGTCGTGCAGAAGGTCGATTCAAGTTACGTCTGAAGGGAGTTCTCTGTGCCTCTTGGATTTCAATGCCTTTTTCCTTCCCCAGTTCAGGGAAGTTCTCAGCTATAATTTGTTCAAGTACCCCTTCAGCACCCTTCCCTCTCTCTTCCTCCTCTGGGATACCAATTATGCGTATATTATTTTTTTTTAGTGTATCACTTAGTTCTCTAATTTTCCCCTCATACTCCTGGATTTTTTTATCTCTCTTTCTCTCAGCTTCCTCTTTTTCCATAACTTTATCTTCTAGTTCACCTATTCTCTCCTCTGCCTCTTCAAGCCGAGCCATCGTGGATTCCATTTTGTTTTGCAATTCGTTTAAAGCGTTTTTCAACTCCTCGTGACTGTTCCTTAGTCCCTCGATCTTTGTGGCAAGAGATTCTCTGCTGTCCTGTATACTGTTTTCAAGCCCAGCGATTAATTTTATGACTATTATTCTAAATTCACTTTCTGTTATATTATTTAAATCCTTTTTGATCAGTTCATTAGCTGTTGTTATTTCCTGGAGATTCTTCTGAGGGGAATTCTTCCGTTTGGTCATTTTGGATAGTCCCTGGCGTGGTGAGGACCTGCAGTGCACTTCCCCTGTGCTGTGGTGTATAACTGGAGTTAGTGGGCGGGGCCGCAGTCCGACCCGATGTCTGCCCCCAGCCCACTGCTGGGGCCACAGTCAGACTGGTGTGTGCCTTCTCTTCCCCTCTCCTAGGGGCGGGATTCACTGTGGGGTGGCGTGTCCCGTCTGGGCTACTTGCACACTGCCAGGCTTGTGTTGCTGGGGATCTGGCGTATTAGCTGGGGTGGGTAGGCAAGGTGCACGGGGGCTGGAGGGGCAGGCTTAGCTCACTTCTCCTTAGGTGATCCGCTTCAGGAGGAGCCCTGTGGCAGCGGGAGGGAGTCAGATCCGCTGCCGGAGGTTTGGCTCCGCAGAAGCACAGAGTTGGGTGTTTGCGCGGAGCGAGCAAGTTCCCTGGCAGGAACTGGTTCCCTTTGGGATTTTGGCTGGGGGATGGGCGGGGGAGATGGCGCTGGCGCCTTTGTTCCCCGCCAAGCTGAGCTCTGCCGTCCGGGGGCTCAGCAGCTCTCCCTCCCTTTGTCCTCCAGCCTTCCCGCTTTCCGAGCAGAGCTGTTAACTTATGACCTCCCAGACGCTAAGTCGCGCTTGCTGTGGGAACACAGTCTGTCCGGCCCCTCCGCTTTTGCCAGCCAGACTCGGGGGCTCTGCTTGGCCGGCGAGCCGCCCCTCCGCCCCGGCTCCCTCCCGCCAGTCCGTGGAGCGCGCACCGCCTCGCCGCCCTTCCTACCCTCTTCCGTGGGCCTCTAGTCTGCGCTTGGCTCCGGAGACTCCGTTCTGCTAATCCTCTGACGGTTTTCTGGGTTCTTTAGGCAGGTGTAGGTGGAATCTAAGTGATCGGCAGGACGCGCTGTGAGCCCCGCGTCCTCCTACGCCGCCATCTTCCGGAACCCCCCCTGATTTCTTTTTAATATAATAGTGCTTGCAGGTGCAGGACACATAATAAGCCATTAAAACACATAAGGGACAGAAAACTAGCCAAAATGACAAAACAGAAGAATTCTCCTCAAAAGAAATTCCAGGAAGAAATGACAGCTACAGAATTGCTCAAAACAGATATAAAAAATATATCTGAGCAAGAATTTAGAATAATAATCATAAGATTAATAGAATAGCTGGGTTTGAAAAAATCATAGAAGATAACAGAACCTATTGCTACAGAGATCAAGGAACTATGAAATAGTCACGACTAATTAAGAAATGCTGTAAATGAGGTACAAAGTAAACTAGATGCAGTGACATCAAGTATGGAGGAAGCAGAAGGGATAATAAGTGAAATAGAAGATAAAATTATGTAAAACAATGAAGCTGAGAAAAAGAGAAATAAGAAAATACTAGACCACGTGGGGGAGAATTAGAGAACTAAGTGATTCAATGCAATGTAATAATATCCATATCATAGGAGTTCCAGGAGAAGAAGAAGAGAGAGAAAGGGGCAGAAGGTTTACTTGCCAAATTATAGCTGAAAACTTCCCTAATTTGGGGAAGGAGGTAGATATCCAAATCCAGGAGGCACAGAGAATTTTCTTCAGATTTGACAAGAATAGGTCTTCTCCATGGCATATCATAGAGGAACTGGCAAAATACAAAGATAAATAGAGAATTACAAAAACAGCTAGGGACAAATGGGCCTTAACCTACAAGGGTAGACACATAAGGGTAGTAGCAGACCTGTACACTGATTAGCAGGCCAGAAAGGAGTGGCAGGAAATACTCAATGTGCTGAATAGGAAAAAATGCAGCCAAGAATTCTTCATCCAGCAAAGCTGTCATTCAGAATAGACAGAAAGATAAAGGCTTTCTCAGACAAACAAAAACTGAAGGAGTTCATGACCACTAAACAGGTCCTACAAGAGATCCTAAAGAGGACTCTGTGAGTAGAACACTATAAAGACTACAAAGGATCAGAGACATTACCACAAGCATGAAACCTACATATAACAAAATGACACTAAATCCATATCTTTCAATAATAACTCTGAATGTAAATGGACTAAACACTCTAATCAAAAGACATAGGGTATCAGAATGGATAAAAAAAAAAAACAAGACCCATCTATAATCTGTCTTTAAGAGACACATTTTAGACATGAGGACATCTTCAGATTGAAAGTGAGGGGACAGAGAAGCATCTATCATGCTACTGGAAGTCAAAAGAAAACTGAGTAGCCATACTTATGTCAGACAAACTAGATTTTAAGTTAAAGACTGTAATAAGAGAGGAGAAGGTCATTATATCATGATTACAGGATTTATCCATCAAGAAGAGCTAACAATTGTAAATGTTTTTGCCTCCAACTTGAAAGAACCCAAATATATAAATCAATTAATCATAAATATAGGTAATCTTATTGGTAAGAATAGGGTAATTACTGGGGGCTTTCATACTCCACTTATAGCAATGGACAGATCATCTAGACAGACAATCAATAAAGAAACAACGGTCCTGAATGATACACTGGACCAGATGGACTTGACAGATATATTCAGTACTTTTCACCCAAAAGCAGCAGAATACGGATTCTTCTTGGGTGCACATGGAACATTCTCCAAATTAGATCACATACTGGGTCACAGAACAGCCCTCAATAAATATAAAAGAACTGAGATCACATCATGCATATTTTCAGATCATAATGCTATGAAACTTGAAATCAACCACAAGAAAAAAAATTGGAAAGCTTCCAAATGCATGGAGGTTAAAGAACATTTTCCTATAGAATGAATGGGTCAAATAGTCAATTAAAGAAGAAACTAAAAAATATATGGAAGCAAATGAAAAGGAAAACACAACAGTTCAATCCTTTGGAATGCAGCAAAGACAATGCTAAGAGGAAAATACATTGCAATCCAGACCTATCTCAAGAACCAAGAAAAATCCCAAATACAAAACCTAACAGCACACCTAATGGAACTAGAAGCAGAACAGCAAAGAAACCCCAAGGCCAGAAGAAGAAGAGAAATAATAAATATTAGAGCAGAAATAAACAATATAGAATCAAAAACAAAAACAGTAAAACAGGTCAATGAATCTAAGAGCTGGTGTTTTGAAAAAATAAACAAAATTGATAAACCCCTAGCCAGACTTCTCAAAAAGAAAAGAGGGAAAACCCAAAAAGATAAAATCACGAATGAAAGAGGAGAAATCACAACCAATACCACAGAAATATAAACAATTATTAGAGAATACTATGAACAATTATATGCCAACAAACTAGACAACCTGGAAGAAATGGCCAAATTCCTAGATACCCACACACTACCAAAACTAAAACAGGAAGAATAGAAGAAATTGAAGTGACAAGATTGAATCAATTATCAAAAATCTCCCAACATATGAGAGTCCTGGGCCAGATGGCTTCCCTGGGGAATTCTACCAGACATTTAATGCAGAGTTAATACCTATCCTTCTCAAGCTGTTCCAAATAGAAATGGAAGAAAGCTTCCAGACTCATTCTATGAAGCCAGCATACCTTGATTCCCAAACCAGACAGAGACCCCACAAAAAAGGAGAATTACAGATCAATATCCCTGATGAACATGGATGAAAAAATTCTCAACAAGATACTAGCAAATCAAATTCAGAAGTATGTTAAAAGAATTATTCACCATGATCAAGTGGCATTCATCCCTGGGCTGTGGGCCTGTTTCAATATTCGCAAATCAATCAATGTGATACATCACATTAATAAGAGAAAGGATAAGAACAATATGATGTTGTCAATAGATGCAGAAAAAGCATTTGACAAACTAAAGCATCTTTTCTTAATAAAAACATTCAAGAAAGTTGGGATAGAAGGAACATACCTTAACATCATAAAAGCCAGATATTAAAAGCCCACAGCTAATATCCTCAATGGGAAAAAACTGAGAGCTTTTCCCCTGAGATCAGGAACATGACAGGGATGTCCACTCTCACCACTGTTGTTTAACATAGTGTTGGAAGTACTAGCGTCAGCAATTAGACAACAGAATGAAGTAAAATTCATCCAAATTCGCAAAGAAGAAGTCATACTTTCACTTTACGCAGATGACATGACACTCTACGTGGAAAACTCGAAAGACTCCACCAAAAAGCTGCTAGAACTGATTCATGAATTCAACAAAGTCATAGGATACAAATCAATGTACATTGATCTGTTGCATTTCTATACACCAATAATGAAGCAACAGAAAGAGAAATCAAGAAATCTATCCCATTTATAATTGCACTAAGAACCATAAAGTATCCAGGAAGAAACCTAACCAAAGATGTAAAAAATCCATATGCTGAAAACTATAGAAAAATTATGAAAGAAATTGAAGAAGACACAAAGAAATGGAAACATTCCATGCTCATGGATTGGAAAAACAAATATTGTTAAAATGTCAATACTTCCCAAAGCAATCTACACATTCAATGCAATGCCAATCAAAATTGCACTGGCAGTCTTAACAAAGCTAGAACAAGCAATCTTAAATCATATATGGAACCACAAAAGACCCCAAATAGCTAAAGTAATGTTGAAAAAGAAAACCAAAGCCGGAGGCATCACAATCCCAGACTTCAGGTTCTACTAAAAAGCTGTAATCATCAAGACAGTATGGTATTGGCACAAAAATAGACACATAGATCAATGGAATAGAATAGAGAACCCAGAATTGGACCCACAAATGTACGGCCAACTAATCTTTGATAAAGCAGGAAAGAGTATCCAATGGAAAAAAAGGCAGTCTCTTTAGTAAATGGTGCTGGGAGTACTGGACAGCAACATGCAGAAGAATGAAATTGGACCACTTTCTTACACCATATACAAAAAAAAACTCCAAATGGATGAAAGACCTAAATGTGAGACAGGAAACCATCAAAACCCTAGAGGAGAAAACAGGCAACAACCTGTTTGGCCTCAGCTGCAGCAACTTTTTATTCAACACGTCTCCGAAGGCAAGGGAAATAAAAGCAAAAATGAACTATTGGGACCTCATCAAGATAAAAAAAACTTCTGTACTGCAAAGGAAACAATCAAAAAAACTAAAAGGCAACTGACAGAATGGTAGAAGATATTTGCAAATAACATAGCAGATAAAGGATTAGTATCCAAAATTATAAAGAACTTACCAAACTCCACACCCAAAAAAACAAATAATCCAGTGAAGAAATGAGCAGAAGACATGAGTAGACACTTCTCTAAAGAAGACATCCAGATGGCCAACAAACATATGAAAAGATGCTCAACATTGCTCATCATCAGGGAAATACATATCAAAACCACACTGAGATACCACCTCACACCTGTCAGAATGGCTAAAATTAAAACTCAGGAAAAAACAGTTGTTGGCAAGGATGTGGAGAAACATGAACCCTCTTATACTGTTGGTGATAATGCAGACTGGTGCAGCCACTCTGGAAAACAGTGTAGAGGTCACTCAAAAAATTAAAAATAGAACTATCTTAAGACCCAGTAAGAGCACTACTAGGAATTTATTCAAAGGATACAGGAGTGCTGATGCATAGGGGCACTTGTTCCCCAATGTTTATAGCAGCATTTTCAACAATAGCCAATCATGGGAAAAGCCCAAATATCCATCAACTGATGAACGGACAAAGATGATGTGGTTTATATATACAATGAAATACTACTTGGCAATGAGAAAGAATGAAATCCTGCCATTTGCAACTACGTGGATGGAACTGGACAGTGTTATGCTAAGTGAAATAAGTCAGTCAGTGAAAGACAGATATCATATGTTTTCAGTTATTATGTAGAACTTGAGAAACTTAACAGAAGACCATGGAGGGAGGGAAGGGGAAAAAATAGTTTCAAACAGAGAGGGAGACAAATCCATGAGAAACTCTTAAATACAGAGAAACAAACTGAGGGTTGATGGGGGGGCAGGGGAGAGAGGAAAATGGGTGATGGGCATTGAGGAGTGTACTTGGGATGAGCACTGGGTGTTGTATGTAAACGATGAATCATAGGAATCTATCCCCAAAACCAAGAGCACACTGTATACGCTGTATGTTGCCTAACGACAACAAATTATATTTTTAAATAAGCTTTCATTACTTTAAGATAATTTTTCCCCCTTTGCCATTATTCTTGGAGTTTAACTCATTGACACTTTATAACAATCAGGGATTTATTTAAGATAATTTCACTCATTTTCTGATTTATAATAAAAAGAATTTTTATAATAAAAAGAATTTTATTACTTATAATTAAAAAAAGAACATTTCAGTGTTGCTACTCATGTAGCCTCTGCCCAGTGGTCTGTGAACTGGGCAGTATCAGCCACCACTGTGGGTGAGACAGAGTGAACAGGCAGGTTTAATGGGGGCAGATAAAGGGTGTCATGGGATAATTTAAGAGGGACACTGAACTCTCTTGCAAAGCTTCAATGGTTCCCAGAGAAGCTGATGTCTAAACTGAGAGTTCACCAGGAGGGTGGGAATACTGCAGAGACCATTCCTAGAGGGAGAGAGATCAAACCAAAGGGACACAGGAGAAGGTTAGGGGCCAAGATCCTATAGATCTCAAACCAAAAAACTTCCCACTCAAGAGCCACAAAAGACTAGGCAGATCACTAAAATGCATAGCACCATCAGCCTCTGGGTAGAGACCTCACTTCTGTTGATCTTCCTTTCTTCTCACTGAACTTCTCTTAAATAGTTCATGACCAGAGAGCCTGAAAGGTGGAGAGTGTTTTTCTACCCTATGTGTTTCTCCAATTGGATGTTTCTTGTGTTGCTGGGTGGGTAGGGGTTTGGGCCAATGACATATGATGAACTCTCTTGACCTTCACGCAACTTTGACACTAGTTAGAAGGTTAAACTTCCTATGATAGGCTGAGCTCTGTCCCCCCAAATTCCCATGTTGATGTCCTAATACCCAGTACCTCAGAATGTGACTGTTTGGCCATAGAGTCTTTAAGGAGATAATTAGGTGAAATGAGGTCATATGGGTTGGCTCTGATACAATCTGACTGGTGTCCTTATAAGAATAAAGATTAGGACCCAAGCAGGTACACAGAGAAGACTGGTGAAGACACAGGGAGAACACAGCCATCTACATCTACAGGGAGAGGGGCCTGAACAGATCCTCCTTCACAGCCCTCAGAAGGAACCAGCACTTCCAGCACCTTGATCTTGGGCCTTTAGTCTCCAGAACAGTGAGACAATACGTTTATGCTGTTTACACCCTCAGTCTGTAGTATTTGTTTTGCAGTCCTAGCAAATTAATACACTTACCCAGCTACCATGCTGTCTTCTCTGGATTACTGCAATATCAAATATCTCATTTTTCAGCAGTCATTTTGCTGCCTAGCAGCCAGAGCAATGATTTTTTTTTCTTTTTCTTTTTATAATGTTTATTTTTAAGAGAGAGAGAGAGAGAGCACGGAGGGGGCAGAGAGAGAGGGAGACAGAGAATTTGAAGCAGGCTCTTAACTGTCAGCACAGAACCCTATGCTGGGCTCAAACTCATAGGCCATGAGATCATGACCTGAGCCAAAATCAGGCACTTAACCAACTGAGTCACCCAAGCGCCCCAAGCCAGAGCCATGATTTTAAGTGTGAATCTCAATTTATCACTCTTCATTGTATGATCCTTTAGTGGTTTTCTCAGATGAAGACCCAAACCCTCACCATGGTCCTCTAGGTTCCTCTTGGGCCTCTCTCCTCTTTCTCTTCTGTGCCCTCTGCTTTTTCTTTAATTTCTGTTTGTTCCTTTCCCTTCAGGACCTTTGCACATACTAATCTCCTCTGCCTGTATAGTTCTCTTTGCCCCTTAGCTACTTGTGTGTTGGTTTTTACCCATCCTTTCCATTCCACCTCAAAATATCCCTTCTTCAGAGAGGCTTTCCCCTGTTTTGCAATCAAATAATTCCTTAAGCATCTATTTCATGTCACATAACATAATTGCAATTACTATAAATAATTGATTGTGGAATTAATAATCCCATCTGTTATCCTCACAGACCTGCACTGTCTAGAACTTTCAACACTATTGGAAATTTCTATCATCTATGCTAATACAGTCGCCACTAGCCACATGTAGATATTGAGTAATTGAAATGTGGCTAATCCAAATGTGATTTTTTTTTAATTTAAATTTAATTTAGTTAACATACAGTGTAGTCTTGGCTTCAAGAGTAGAACCCAGTGATTCATCTCTTACATATGACACCCAGTGCACATCCTGAAAAGTGTCCTCCTTAATGTCCATCACCCATTTAACCCATCTCCCCACCCATCTCCCCTTAGTTTGTAATCCGGAGTTAAGAGTCTCTTATGGTCTGCCTCTATCTCGGTTTTTAACTTATTTTTGCTTCCCTTCCCCTATGTTCATCTTTTTTGTTTCTTAAATTCCACGTATGAGTGAAATCATATGATATTTGTCTTTCTCTGACTGACTTATTTCGCTTAGCATAATACCCTCTAGTTCCATCCGCATGGTTGCAAATGGCAAGAATCCATTCTTTTTCATCACTGAGTAGTATTCCACTGTATATTTGTACCACATCTTCTTTATGCATTCATCAATTGATGGACATTTGGGCTCTTTCCATAATTTGCCTATTGTTGATAGTGCTGCTATAAACATTGGGGTGTTTGTGCCCCTTTGAGTCAGCATTTTTTTATCCTTTGTATAAATGTCTATTAGTGCAATTGCTGTGTCATAGGGTAGTTCTATTTTTAATTTTTTGAGGAACCTCCATATTGTTTTCCAGAGTGGCTGCACCAGTTTGCATTCCTACTAACAGTGCAAAGAATTCCCCTTTCTCCGCATCCTCGCCAGTATCTGTTGTTTCCTGAGTTGTTAATTTTAGCCATTCTGACAGGTGTGAGGTGGTATCTCAATGTAGTTTTGATTTGTATTTCCCTGATGATGAGTGATGTTGAACATCTTTTCATATGTCTGTTGGCCATTTGGGTGTTTTCTTTGAAAAAGTATCTATTCATGTCTTCTGCTCATTACTTCACTGGATTATTTGGGGTTTGGGGGGGGTGCGTTGTGAGTTTTGTTAATTTAAATTTAAAATCAAGTAGCCCCATATGGCTGGCCACCGCTGTGTTAGAAGCACAGCTATGGGCTGTCAACTCCCCAGTGGTGGATGCCAATCTTTCTCACACTGCTATGTCTGGCATTCTGTCTTCCCATTTAATTACCTGTGAATCAATATATGAATTTAACTAATCTGACTTTGACCAAGGAAATTATGTATTTCAAACTAAATGACCTGTATAAAGAATATTGCTCTGACTGATTTCATATACTCAACAGGATAAACTCTACTCTTACTCTTCCTGCTACCCTTTCCTTATTTAGCAGAGAAATTTGGGTGAATGGTGAGAACTTTCCAGGGTATACTATGTAATGTGTCATTTGATTAAAATTCACTAATTTCCCATGTGACACCTTGGTATGGATCATGTATACCAATAGTTTTTAGAAAATAAGACCAAGAATGGAATTATTAATTTGATAGAGGCCAAATGAATATTAAAAAGCAAGCTAGGTAAGTGAAAACTCAAAAGAGCTAATAAAATTCTTCAAAGAAACAGACAAAGATTTTAGGCTTATGTTAAATATGAATAAAAAAAAAAACAAGATTGAAACAGCAAGACTAAATTAATTCAGGTATCCAGAGACAACTTCAAGCAAACAATTTATTCAGGCTTAAAAATAGGTACTCCGCAGCAGAACTGGATTACATAATCTCTATAAATAAAGAGCTAACTTCTAATTGGCTTAACAGATAAAATTCAGAACACTCAGTTAAATTTGAATTTTAGATAAAGAATGAGTAGCTTCTCTGAAATTCAACCTTATCTGAAAATTAATTGAATTTCTTATATTTTTATTTGCTAAATCTTATAGCTCTGTTTCAAATACTTGAAAATAAAGCAGCCACAGAAGATGAAAGTGTGTCAAATCAGAATATACATGTCATATGTTAGAGTTCAATGCTCAGGAAATGACTGAGAGTCTCTCCACCTTTTCCTTTGTTAGAAACCCCATCTTTTCCTTTTGATTACTTTCCCAAGTAGCTAGACCAAGTTTTAGCATCTTTCAGAGTTTTATTAATGTACTGAATTATGATTCTTTTGATCCCAAGAGTTTCTACTCTTTATAAAGCAACAGATAAAAGGCAATGGCCATAGAGCCTATGAGCTCCTAAGGTTAAAAAGTTTGTTTTAATAAACTTTATAGCCTCAGAGACCAGAACATTGCCCAGCTCAGAGCTGGTAATAAGTTGATGTTTTCTCTTTCTTTAGATATGTTATCATTCCATTTACACTGGATATGGACAGGGACTGAATTGTCATCAATGTGACCATGTGTGATTCATCTTTTTCCCCCATTGTTTTTCACAGTGCCTCAAATATAAGAGGATCTCCATAAATGTTCATTGAACTGAACTCAACTACTTACAACCATGCAATTCCTTCTTATTAGGGTTAAGTGTTTCTTGAGAATCATTTTTTATTATTTAGCATATTATGGAAATTTGGCTTTGTTAAACACCTCATAACCACAATTATTATTTTATTACTTTTTTATTCCTTTGGGTTTCTTGTTCATGGTACACAATGCTCTCTAGTGTGACAGATCTTGGCATTAGCAATTCCAAACCTCAGCTCTCTCTCTCATCATCTAGCCCAGTGTAATGACATGAGTACTTGAGATTCTGGCTTAGTAAAGAAAGTGGATGTAAGTGAAGCAGACAAGGTAGAAATGAACGGAGACACATCTGGAGAGGACCATAGCCAGGATTCAAATCTAGCCTGTCTCTAGCTGACCTCCTCCCTTATTGATCACCCTTTGCTTCCAGATCAGCACATGATGCATCATGGGACTATTCACAAGGCTGGCTGGAGTCTGTCCTCAGTCAACCTCTAGCCCCTCCAGGTAGACAACACCAAGGCACATTCATCAGCCATTTTTCCAAGGACTGTGGCTAAGTCTGGACCTGATCGTGTATCCCCTGAAAATGATGAAATATGTAAACTCTTAAATATGCTTTTAAAATCTTTAATTTCTTTGAATTTTCTACACAAAGTTCTAGTTTGGCCACAACCTTTTTACTTAAATCTTTACTTCTATCTTTAATTAAAGATAGAAGGAAAATGAGAATATTAGTCATCCAGGTAGTAAAATGTTTGGGTTTAAGGTATACACACTTTTTCCTGGATCTCTAAGATAGATTTTATGATTTTAATCAAAAGTAAAGCTTTCAGAATAATGCTAAGAGATGGTCCATTGAACTGCATTCTTAGAATATGAAAGACATCCAATCATTCTACAATCCCTACATTATAAACTTTTATGTCTCAACTATAGTTAATTTTCCATCACCCAAACTCTTGGCTGGACTTTCACATTTTCTCAATAATGACTTCTCTTACTTGGCTTGTCATGTTAAATTTAGCAAAAGCTGGGATGCTGATCACCTCTGCCCTAGTTCCTCCTCTATTAGGTCATTTCTGATGCTATCTTGGGCTTCTTTCATCACCTTGTGGGCCTCCCCATCACTGTGTTCCATGTTCATAAGAAATTGCTTTTTGGCTATCCATCCAGGCAAGTCCATCAGACTGTTTACATTAACTCACCTAAATCTGGATTATAAACCATCAGCTGCAGGAGATAGGCCTTAATGTTCTTGCATAAACATAGGAGAGTGGAGTGTGGTATTTATTAAAATACCAACACTTGTTCAGATGCCTCACTGCACGTGAATGTTCTATAAGCAGGAGTTAGAAACGCTCTTTGTTCATAAAGAGCTATGGTATAAGGGGAAAAACTCTCCCTTTTCTCTCCTATGCCTACCAAAATTAGGTCTTTTTGTGCTTTGCAAAACAATTACATGGAACAGGAAGAAATAAGGTGGAGAAAAGTTCAAGGATTTTCAGGTTTTATCAGTGAACAGACCACATAAGAATATTCCAGGGATTATTACCCTGGCAGACGGTGAGTAGCGGAAATGTGTTGTGGAGCTTGTTTCATACTTGGACATGGGAGGTTTCATCTGCTTCCTTCCCCTACAGCACCTCTCACAGGCCCTCCTGCTCCACACTAAAAGCTACATTCATGCCAAAGTAGTCTCACCTTGGGCCTTTGATTACCCTTTCTATGATGAAAACACCTTCATTTCTTCTACATGTTGCCTGGCTATTCTTATTCATCCTTCAAGTCTCAGCTTAAGTGTCACCCCAGTGGGAAGGCTTCCTTTAACCTCCACAACTGGGTCAGGAGACCATGTGTCCCCTCAGCACTTTGTGTTGTCCTCTACTTTTCTTTGACATATTTTTTAATAAGTCAGTTTATCTGTCCACTTGAGGGCTTCCCTCCCTATTCACACACACACGCACGCACACACACACACACACACACACACACACACACATAGATGATTGTACCCAGACACACATATACCCTGGGACAGACATGCCTATTTACACATACACACACATGCCAATACACATTAACACAGGATGTGAGCACCTTCAGGGCCAATACTGTGTCTAGTTCTCTGTTGTAATCAAGATCCTTGCTCAGGGTTGGTGGTCAACAAATGACTGCTGAATAAATGTTAAATGAGGACTGAAATACTAGAAGTATACACTGCTTATGGTCAACTACTATTGACATTTGATCAGGAATTTTCCATCCATTTTTATTCCAGCTGGGAGTCCACTGATCACAACTTAGACTTTGAAGCCCAGTGACTTCTCTCCAATACATATCAAGTTGGAATGTCTATGACCAGGTAGCTGTTAAGAGAAAGGTAATTCTATCCTCTATGTAGTTCCCACCAGACTGAAACATACAAACATATAAAAAGCAAAAAGTTTTCACTCTTGAGCAAACATTGTCTGTATTGACAGCAGGTCCATAAGAGCATAGATAGGTCAGCATGGACCAAAAAGTGAAGCGACATATTACTGCTAACTGTCCAACATCTAATATATGTCCAACATCTAATGCATATAATAAAATAGCATCATGAATCACATGCAGCAACAAGGACTGAGAAATTTCAATCTTATGAAAGATGTAAGTAGGGAATATATATACACACACACACATACATGTGTACATATATAGATGGTGGATGGAAAGACAGATGGATAGATACGTGGATGGATGGAAAATGTAAAACATATTAGGGGAAAACAGTCTGTTTTATATTTTTGAGGCTGAAGATGAGATGAGCAAATTTGTTCTATACTTGTGTTTCATCTATCTTTAATGCCATCCAGTGCTTTCTAGAATAGGAATTATGTTTCTTTTATTTTTCAGACTCCCTAAGACTGTGCCTCAGCACCCAGCGCATTTGTGCAAAATAATGATGGTGATAACATCACCCAGCATTTATACTGTACTTTGCAATGCATTTCCACACTTATATCTCACTTGGCCTATGTGTTTGAAGACAAGATGCTTCCATGCCTGAAGTGGGTGGGCTGGTAAGCTTTCCCTTCTTCCCTGCAACGCCCACCCCAGAGGTCCCTGGCCATTATGGTGACTTCACCTTGTATGGCCTTCCAAAGACAATGTCCCAAAGACCCACACCTCAAAGAATTTCCTGAAGTGTGTTATCTTGCTCTAAAAGAAGATTTCTTGGGGCACCTGGGTGGCTTGGTCGGTTAAGTGTCTGACTTCGGCTCAGGTCATGATCTCACGGTCCGTGAGTTCGAGCCCCGCGTCGGGCTCTGTGCTGACAGCTCAGAGCCTGGAGCCTGTTTCAGATTCTGTGTCTCCCTCTCTCTCTGCCCCTCCCCTGTTCATGCTCTGTCTCTCTCTGTCTCAAAAATAAATAAACGTTAAAAAAAATAAAAGAAGATTTCTTTATTTATGTTAGCTCAGACTTTTCCGCCAATGCTTATATTTCTTTCTATAAGACAAACCTAATGATCCTTGCTACTCTAAGTGTGGGCCATGTACCAGCAGCATTAGGACACTTCAGGCCTTGATAAAAATGCAGACTCTTAGGCCCCATCTGTAGATTCAGGATCTGCATTTTAACAAGGTCCCAGCAGATTTTCATGCTTATTAAAGCTTGAGAATCTCTGTTAAAATGGTTCTACATACAAAAAAATGTTCAGTATATATAGAAATTATTTTCTATATTTTGTCAGCAAATGCAGTATTAGTCATAAGTGTTCATCCCAGAGATTTTGTTTGTTAGCTTTGCTAGCTTCCTGAATACTATTATTCTAGATGCTTGTAGACTTGTAGTTAGTTGGGAGGAGAGGTTTGGTCACTGACTCACCCACCTCTAATACTATAAAAGATATTGACTCTGAAAGTCAGAATCAGTGACTGGGCCTCAGGGAGTGTCAAGAAGTGAGATTATTAGGGAAAACTGTAGGCTATTTTTTGCATATTGTTTGGACAAGTATTTTACTTCCTGAGTGATCTTGATTAATCTAGTGCTAATATATGCAGAATAATAAAATGTACTAAGTGAATGCAACTTTCTTTACAACAACTGGAAGACTAGACTGTGATGGTCTATTGTCCACATCGGCTTCATAGTGCTTATGAAAAAAAGAGGGGAAAAACCATGGTTATTTGTAGTGTGCCTTTAAAATTTACCAAAAGAATTAGGAAGGGAGCAGTATTTGTATATCAAGTATAACTGATAGAATGGAAATTCATAATGACAAAGTTTAAAGCATGCAATGGAGGAATCAAATAATGTTTCCTCAGCCTATCTGCAAAATGAACAGTAGTGGCTTATGATGGTCACAGGCAGTTCAAGTGGTAAGGAACATTGCTGTCTTGCTATAGAGGTCATTCAATATATTTCCTTCACATATCCAAGATTCTTAGCATAGTATTTGACACACAGAACATTCTCATTAAGTATCTTTTCTTTAAGTTTTTATTTATTTACTTTGAGAGAGGGAGAGAGAGCTGGGGAGAGAGAGAATCCCAAGCAGGCTCACACTGCCAGTGTGAATCCTGAGTGAGCTTGAACTCACAAACCATGGAGATCATGACCTGAACTGAAATCTGGAGTCAGATGTCTAACTGATTGAGCTACCCAGGTGCCCCTATTTTCATTAAATACTTTTTAAATTTAATAACACAAGTCATCTCTCAGAGAATTTTGCAAATCTGCCTGGAGAAGAACTGACATATTTGAGAACCTTTAAGCTGGACACAGCTCCCAAAGGGAAGAAGCCTCAAACTGTAGCCCTAGATTTATCTCTTCAGGTCAACCATACCTACTTCCTAAACATAAATTTCCTAAAAATATTCCTGGAAGAGCAGCAGATCAACATGTATTTGCCAAACCAGCAAACAAGTGAATTTATCTTTTCAAATCCTTTTACTTACCCCAACTTGCCGTGTTGAGTCTTATTGATGTGGCATGTTATCACCCTGTTGGGCTAATTACAGACACAAGGCATGGTCCAGCAGAAGCTACAACCAGGAACTGATCATTTTCTCAAAACAAAGGCTATATAAGAATAGCCAGAAGCTGAAAAAATAAGTTCTAGCATCAGCAATCACACAGCGAAAGGAAATCAAAGGCATCAAAATTGGCAAAGATGAAGTCAAGCTTTCACTTTTTGCAGATGACATGATGGAAAACCCAATAGACACCACCAAAAGTCTTCTAGAACTGATACATGAATTCGGCAAAGTCGTAGGATACAAAAGTAATGTACAGAAATCAGTTGCATTCTTATACACTACTAATGAAGCCACAGAAAGACAAATAAAGAAACTGATCCCATTCACAATTGAACCAAGAAGCATAAAATACCTAGGGATAAACCTAACCAAAGATGTAAAATATCTGTATGCTGAAAACTATAGAAAGCTTATGAAGGAAATTGAAGAAGATATAAAGAAATGGAAAAACATTCCATACTCATGGATTGGAAGAATAAATATTGTTAAAATGTCAATACTACCCAAAGCTATCTACACATTCAATGCAATCCCAATCAAAATTGCACCAGCATTCTTCTCGAAGCTAGAACAAGCAATCCTAAAATTTGTATGGAACCACAAAAGACCCTGAATAGCCAAAGTAATTTTGAAGAAGAAGACCAAAGCAGGAGGCATCACAATCCCATACTTTAGCCTCTACTACTAAGCTGTAATCATCAAGACAGCATGGTATTGGCACAAAAACAGACACATAGACCAATGGAATAGAATAGAGACTCTAGAATTGTACCCATAAATGTATGGCCAACTAATCTTTGACAAAGCAGGGAAGAATATCCAATGGAAAAAAAGACAGTCTCTTTAACAAATGGTGCTGGAAGAACTGGACAGCAACATGCAGAAGGTTGAAACTAGACCACTTTCTCACACCATTCACAAAAATAAACTCAAAATGGACAAAGGACCTGAATGTGAGACAGGAAACCATCAAAACCCTAGAGGAAAAAACCTCCCTGACTTCAGCCGCAATTTCTTACTTGACAGATCTCCAAAGGCAAGGGAATTAAAAGCAAAAATGAACTATTGGGACCTCATCAATATAAAAAGCTTCTGCACTGCAAAGGAAACAACCAACAAAACTAAAAGGCAACCAATGGAATGGGAAAAGATATTTGCAAATGGCATATCAGACAAAGGGCCAGTATCCAAAATCTATAAAGAACTCACCAAACTCCACACCCGAAAAACAAATAATCCAGTGAGGAAATGGGCAGAAAACATGAATAGACACTTTTCTAAAGAAGGCATCCAGATGGCCAACAGGCATATGAAAAGATGCTCAACGTTGCTCCTCATCAGGGAAATACAAATCAAAACCACACTCAGATATCACCTCACGCCAGAGTGGCTAAAATGAACAAATCAGGAGACTATAGATGCTAGAGAGGATGTGGAGAAATGGAACCCTCTTGCACTGTTGGTGGGAATTAAAACTGGTTCAGCTGCTCTGGAAAAGTGTGGAGGTTCCTCAAAAAATTAAAAACATATCTATCCTATGACCCAGCAATAGCACTGCTAGGAATCTACCCAAGGGATACAGGAGAGCTGATGCATAGGGGCAATTGTACCCCAATGTTTATAGCAGCACTTTCAACAACAGCCAAATTATGGAAAGAGCCTAAATGTCCATCAACTGATGAAAGGATAAAGAAGTTGTGGTTTATATATACAATGGAATACTACTTGACAATGAGAAAGAATGAAATATGGCCTTTTGTAGCAATGTGGATGGAACTGGAGAGTATTATGCTAAGTGAAATAAGGCAGAGAAAGACAGATACCATATGTTTTCACTCTAATGTGGATCCTGAGAAAACTTAACAGAAGACCATGGAGGAGGGGAAGGGAAAAAAAAGTCAGAGAGGGAGGGAGGCAAACCATAAGAGACTCTGAAACACTGAGAATAAACTGAGGGTTGATGGGAGGTGGGAGGGAGGGGGAAGTGAGTGATGGGCATTGAGAAGGGCACCTGTTGGGATGAGCACTGGGTGTTGTATGGCAACCAATATGACAATAAATTTCATAAAAAAATAAAAAGAAAAAATAAGTTCTTATTCTACATAGATTTATTTCTGAGTCAGGATAGAACCCACATCCTTGGAAAAGATTTTCTTGGTAAAAGTAAACTTTCTTTCTGATCATAATATATGCTTATTGTATAAAATGAATAAAATACAGCAAAGTATTAGAGGAAATTGAATTTTCTCATATCCATTTCTTGGAGAGCCATGGTTATGATTTGGATGTATGTTCTTTTAGTCTTCTTTTTCTATGCACATATACATTTATAAAATTGGTATCATTGCATTTCTGATTTTATATTTTTCCCTTTTTATCTAACATTGCAGCATGAAATATTTTCCTATATTAATAAATATTCTTTGAAAGTGCCAAATTGACAACTGCACATATACATACACAAAATATATTTAATAATTGTTCTAGTGTTGCTATTGTAAACAACACTTGGGCAACTATCCTTATATGTAAATCTCATCCACATTTCTGGTTACTTTCTTAGGGTAGTTTCCTAGAAAACAGAAAGCCTTCTGAAAGAACAGCAATACACTCATAACTTCCGGTGGAACTAGAGAAAGGCAGTGTCTTATCATTTCAGCCTACCCCTGAAGCATACAGTCCTGCTGTGCCTCAGGCCTCCCAGGTACCAATAGGTCTTGGCTTGAGCCCATCAAATCCTTGAGCTTCTTTCTAAGAGTGTCTTACATTTCCTGGCTTCTAAAGGAGAAAGAACCTCTCTAATATTGGTTCCATAAGCTAAGGAGAAAAGGAGAAAAAGGTATATGAATCCTTGAAAGAGATGGTAATATATTTTCCAGCAATGTCATCTCATCTCACACATATTTGAAGTACTAGTGTTAATCTGAAGCTGATTCACATTCATAAAATATGCTTTTTCCTTACAATGAATGACCTTTTGTTGGAGGTATTTAAGGTTTGTTTTTATAAGCCGTTCTTACTTAAATAAGAATCTCATTTTAAAATTATTTTAAAAATCGGTTATATTATGTCAAGGGGTCTAGAGCAAAGGCTTGCTATTACTAAATTTAAGAAATGAAATTGCCCTTTCTGAAATGAAATGACTTCAATCCTGATTTTAATAATGCATTGCTATGTATGGATATATATGACATAATTCATATACAAAGGAACATATATAATAATGTATAATTATATACACAAGTATATAATAATTTGGAGTTCAGAAAACATTTCCAGCTATAATCTCTTTTGATAGCCATAACAACAGAAATTTAGATGTGGCAGACATTATTTCCATTTTTCTGTTGAAAGTAACGAAGCTTAAAGTTAGGTAAGTTGTCCAAGGTCATCTGCCTGGTTCATTGGTTACTAGATGGTCCTCCTACCCCCACCACCTTCCTAAACCTCCCCAATCCTACACAGTTTCCTTAAAATCCTTCATGAACTTGGCGACTGATTATTTGATCTTGGTTTCAGTTTCATCTGCAGAACATGGAGATGAATTTCTCATCACACCTCATCACCTATAGAGATACTACAAAGACAACTAAATTAGTCTGAAAACTGAGCATTCACAAACACACACACACACACACACACACACACACACACACACTTCCTATTTACAAAAAGGATTTGAGTTGTTTGATCTCACATTAAGGACAATCATAGTTTCACTGAAAAAGTCAAGAACAAAGCTGATTTAAAAATTAAAATAAAAGAATCTCTACTACTTCTTTATTACACCTTGCGTGTTCAAACTCTGTGATGATGTCAAAATGAGAATCTTCTTTCCCATCAGTGACATTTAAAGATCAAAGTAGCGTCAGAAAACACACAGGTGCTATGCATTGATAAAAATGTGCAATGAGTAGATACAAAAGGAAAAAGACACTCTTTTTTTCTTGCATGGGAGATGAAAGGAATAGCACTGCAGGTAAAAATGTGAAACATAAGAAACTCAGGGCACAACATTTCTAAAGTCCACAGCAGAAAACAATAGGTGCAGACACCACTGAAACAGCTTACACTTTCTTGGACCTCAATTTCATTGTCTGTAACAAAGAAACAAACCTATTTTGTGGGTTGTTATTCGGCATGTGGATAGTTTATATGAGGCTGCTTTGTTAAATTACTCTTGTAATTTTACCCAGCAAAAAATTTTAAATAGTAAACCTTAGAGAAAATTAATACAATGTGAAATACACTGCAAATATAAAGTACAATGTAAATGCTTCATGATGGGGTGATGAAAGCCCAGATGGTGTCTACAAATCGCCAGCTCTACCTCTGACTCAACCACCACAGAGTGAGTTTGGCAACTGTAATCTTGCAAAGTACAGATTTTTCTTTAAGTGAACATAGAACCCTTTCTGACAGATGTTACCTCTCCAAGCAACACCTGATACATAAGTTTCAAATAATGTCAAGACAAATTTAGCTTCTTAGCTATCAAGTCAGGGACAGAAAGACCCACCTCCTCTCTGATCACTTGTGGCCTCACATGACAGACATGGGCCAGCTTCCTTGCTTGCTCCTAACCATCCCGAATCCTGCTGGGCTGAACGCATGACTTCAAGCAGGTTTCTTAAAAACAGAGACAGGTAGCTTCAAAGTTTCTTCAGGGAGGAAGGCATGCCACCAATGTTTGGGCTGGCTTTTTTCACAAAGTCTGTAGCTCTCCAGATACATCTTGTTTAAATTTTAGAAGGGGATGCTTTCTTCCTCCGTCCCTTTCTTCCTTTTCTTTCTTTCAAAAATAAAAAATATCCCATCTCCTGAGTGATCCTTTTGTGCTTGCTGCTCCCTATAGGCTCACTAGTGCCCTCTGTAGCCTAAGTGGGGGGGGGGGGTGCCCAATTCTGTTAACGCCTCCCACCTATAAACAGGGAAACTTAGTTTCATTTTAGTCAACAAGGCAAACAAAATTTCCCCCAAACAAAAAATATATATACCATAGTGTGTATATACACAACAAAAATATACTATGTACTATAACGTATATATACACACACAATAAAAAGCACTAAATATCCCCCTCAAAATAAATATATATGTATATGTATGTATATGTACAGATATGCATTTAACTATTATTTGGGGGAATATTTACACACACGCATGCACGCGCGCACACACTCAGTAGGTCAGTCCTGGTTTCTCAGTCAGATTTTCTAAGTTCTGGGATTTGCTACGAAGCAAGCCTCTTCTTCATCCCAGTGCTCTGATTTGACCTGGCTCCTTCCTGCCTGCAGTACTGTTCATTAGAAACCCCACCAGTGTCCATACTGTCCAATGGGTCTCCACCCAGTGGCACAATGAGATCATTGTGGCGTGGAGGCTTTAACAGTTGCCCAATGCCTGGGCTCCATGGAGACAGATTCTGAGTTGTGTGATCTGGGCCTGGAGCTCAGCATTCTTTAATGTTTTTCCCCAATCATTGTAAGGAGGAGCCAGGGGTCAGAACCACTGGTTATTTCTCACCTTCTATTTTTTAACTCACCTTGTAGTTTAGCTCTTTATGTGCCTCAAGACTTAAGAAGACAAGTTATACAGAGGTTTATGCTGTCTAGTCTAGCAGTGGGATTCCGACCTTTGAGCTGGTGTCCTTTCCAGTTTGGGCTTAACTCATACTGTGACCAATTGTCATCCCGGAAAGAGACAGAGACTTCTGGTGCTGAAGCTGGGCCCTCGTGACTCCTGGCGCATCCGGGCCAGGCGTGGCCAATGTTATTCACCTGCAAACACACAGAGGCTGTGGGAAACTCGCGGGACTCGCAGAGTTTGAGGGCCACTGGAAACTGTAGACATAATGCACGCTCCTTCCTTGGCCACATCCACCCCATCCCGTAAACTTTGCCACAATCCCCACTTTACTTTTGATGTTCAATCCACTGGTGTCGCGACAATATGGCATTTCAAGGCACTTGCTCCACCCTCAACATTATCCACACCTTCTCCCCACCCCAGTCACTAGTTCAAGGTGGGGTGTAGACCAGGAGGGAGTGAATAGTTAAAAGACCATTGTGTCAGCAGGCTCTCCCTCTCCTTCATTACTGATTCCTCTGGCTGTTAAAGTGCCGTGTGTGTGTGTGTGTGTGTGTGTGTGTGTGTGTGTGAGCTTCTCTGTACTCATGTTCTCAGTTCTGGGAGTTTCTGCTGTCTTCAATATTAACAGCACTTAGATTTCTCCTGGATAAGCATCTTGGGCCCTCCTCTGCTCCCCCAAATCACCCCAAGTGGATCAAGAAAAATAGGTCAGTAAATGTGGTTGCCCATGGCATTGCTGGCTGCTACAGATGAACACAGTAGGGATGTTGCGGAGAAGGGCTAGGTCTCTCTGGTCAATGCCATCCTCCACACAGATCAGCTCTCCTAGATGAAGCAAGTCACTTTCTTTAAGCCTCAACTATTCTTCCATGAGTGGGTAGAATGCAAGTTGTGGTGAAAATCGAGTAAAATAATGTACAAGGTGTTTAACAGCATGCCTGGCACTGCTGGTAAGCACTAAATAATGTTATCAGCCAAAGAGACACCAATACACTCATTAAAATAAGAATGACCATCACCTGCTCACCAAAACAAAGACTACCCTGTGTGTGCCCTTTTGTACTGCACACCTGCTCCCCCCTCCCATTGGTCATTCTGCAAGTAATGGGGTTTCTGTACCCCCCAATTCCTGGAATGATTTCAAATGTTCTGTGCAATAGAAAGATTGAGCAAGACTCTGAGGAAAAATGACCCTAGTTTATTCCTAGGGACTATGAAGCCCCTAGCACTGGGCAATCCCACCTTGAAGCCTTGCCTGGGGACGGTGCTCAAGTGCATGCCTCCCCTTGTCCTATTCTGGATGCTTCCCCAGCACCTGCTCTGCCTGTTTGTTTCCCTTACTCATCCCTTGCAATTTGGTGGGTTGGACAGAGACATGTGGTCCCACTTCCACCTGAGTGGACAGCAGGTGGCCTGGCCCACAGCAGGATGTTTGGGCTGCAAGGGGATCAGCACCTGCACCCACACAGAGTAGAGAGGCCCCGTTCTCACCATGCAGCCTGCAGGGATTTCATGATGACTTCCAGAAGTGAGACTAAGGTCAGAGCTTGGGCAATGCTATGGGAATAGATGTAAATCAATTAGGGGGATTTTATTCCATAATCTAAATGGATGTCTTGTGTATGAGGAAAGAAATGGAAACCAAGTCTACCACACTGCTGTGGGCCTCCTCAGGCTTGGTTTTCATGGCACTGGAGATGGCTGCTTGACAACTTCTGTGGCCAGTTGGGGGGTTGCCTGCCTCCAGGATGCTGCGTGTGAATTTAATGATAAAGCACAGAGAAAAAAGCCCATTCTTGTGATGTCCATGTGATTGGAGTCCCAGACAAACCCAGTCTCTGAAAAATAACCCATTGATCCCACTTCTCTTTTCATAGGCAATTTAGAAGAGACTTCTAGACATCTAAGGCATCATTTGTTTACAAGGCCCTATTTCAATTATCAGTTGGAAGCTAATGTTTCACAGACCACATGTTTAAATGCTCACCTCTCCCATTGTTTATGAAAAATCAGAGCCCAAGATTTCCAAGCGTGCCCTGGCTCTTCCAGAGGGCCCAGCCGTTGGGGGGTGGGGAGCAGAGGAGGTCAGCGCTCCCGCCTTCAGGAATCTCTGAGCTCGCCGGAACCTTCCAGTGTGTGGGTGGTAGATGTATCAGCTGACAGGGGGAAGTGAGAGCGTGAAGGCGGCCACCCAAGACTTCAGGTCACCGCTGACACTCCTGACGGAGCTCAGATCTCAGCACTGGGAGGGCACCTGCTCGCCTTGCCAAAACAAACCAGCCCCTGCTAGGGGCACATTGCAAAGAAGGGGGGAGCATGAGGGGCAGGGAGCTATGGGTTTCACTTAAACCGGCTCAAATAACCAGTTTACAATGATGCGATGTTCTTGGGCATTGAGGGTAGAAAAAGGGCTGAGGCTCTGCTCCAGATCTGGGGAACATTAATATGCATCAGGGCAGAGTTCTCAAAATGAGCCCTTGCTTTGGTGGTCCTCTGCCGACAGGATTTCGAACCGCTATTTGTTGTCTTTAGGCCTGAGTAACCATCTGGTTTTGATTCAGGTGGCCTCAGGCTTGCCTCAGAGGTGAAAAGGGTGTGCACTCAAATTGAATTTCTCACAAATTTCAAACCAGAAGAATCCCAGTTTTCTCACACAAAGCCCACTCTGCTTGTGCAGCCCCTGGCCCTAAAAGCCTGGCATTAATCAGTTTCACCTGTTTGGCTAAATGAGCACATGTTAACCTAATGAAAATGACTCGTGCAATCAGTTTCTTCATGTGTTCTAATGTAGAGAGAAAGGGTGTGTGTGTGTGTGTGTGTGTATGTGTGTGTGTGTGTGAACTCTCATTGACCTCCTGTCACTTTCCTTTGTGATGGGGACAGTGGTTTGGGGTCCTGGTAGGGCAGGGATGGGACTTGGACCATCTCCAGTCTCAGATTGGATAGTTCTGAACATGTAATAGAGTCCTCTATCCCAACTGATCAAAATTAATGGAGAAGGAGGTTTTATATCTAATGGGGGTCATATCTGAGTCTGAGCCAATAAAATTAAAAATTTCTTTTGAGGCTGCTGGATCAGGTAGCAAGTCTTCAGATGAAAAATGTTTAGATTTTGCCCCTTGTTTCAGAGGGTCAAGTCTGGAAAGTGATACTCATGTTATCAAACTGAGTGAGGAAAGAATGAGTCTCTTGGTAGGATATATGGTCAAGCTGGCACACCTACTCAGAATACGTATAGGTATTCCTCTATGTATAGATAACCCTATATCTAGGTGCATGGGCATCCTTGGGAACTGGGATTTGTCACCACTGTTACTTTTCCATGTCAAATCAAAGGAAGAAACAGAAATTGAATCTTCTAAAATCAGGATCAGCAAACTATGGCTGGTGGGCCAAATCCAGGCCACACCTGTTTTTATCCATAAAGTTTTATTGGGACACACACACACCCCATTTGTTAGGTATTATCTGCAGCTGCTTAGTCAGAGTCGAGTAATTGTGACAGAGACTGCAAAACTGATAATATTTGCCATCTGGTGCTTTACAGATAAGGTATCTCAACCCTGTTCCAAAATGTTATACTTTTGTTTCCCCTATCTGAAGCTTTCCTTTACTTAAAGGCAGATATTCTCCCAATTGGCCCAGGGGATAAGAAACCCCATGACAGGAGTACCTAAGAAAATGCTTTCTCAAACCAGACATTTAATGAATTCCATGGAGAGTTTGGGGATACACTTATGTTTCTACTTGTTTCCTCTCTGTAAAAACATGTCCTCCTTTTAAATCCCAAAGATTCCTATGTGCGGGAGGATGTTGAAAATACAAGAGACCTCATATCATGGAAAATCTTATTGACAACTTCTTGGCCATTGTTGAGCTTAATTTTCTGTCTCTCACTGTAGGTCTCCTTCTTCCACAGATTCTGGGCTGCTCTGGGAACAATTCTGTCTCCCTTCATGTTATAACATGACTGATCCTACACGGTACATGGTACACAGTGGCTGCATTGTATAGACCAGCCATGGAATGAAACCGCAGACTTGGGTTTGGGTTTTTTCTTAATGTGGTTTGGTATGGTGGCCATACATGGCAAGGTAAATGTCAGAATTTCTAAAATTCCAACCCCTTCTCTCCACCTAGTCCATTGTTCCCTCCTTCAAAACGAAGGCTTAGGTTGCAGCCACACAGTCTAAATTAATCTAACACAGAAAGTAAAGCTCTAACGTAGTTGGAATGTAAGGGAGGGAGTTGGGACTTAACACTGAGTTCCTTTCCATTCCACTGCTGCCCTCACCACAGTGTTACAGGCAATGAGTTTGCTCTAACAGAACATTTTAAAAAGTCACACCACTATATAGGACTTTCCCCTTCTTGATACTGTCATATTTTATGGTCTTCAGATAGACAAAAATTATGCACATGTACACAATACACAGGCAGATGTGTGCGTGCTATATATACTTATGTTTTTATATATGTTTATATATACACATACATTCAAAATTGTAAAAATGAAGGAGGTATTCCCTCTGAATCGCTGAGTCTATATAACCCCAGCTTAAGGACAGAGCCTTTTTATGCTCACACTGAGCTCCTAGGACAAATGAGATCAGAGCTCTATTTGTAAGAATTGCTGTCTGCTTTCCAGTTTGGTTAAGTTAGTCCTGTACAGCAAGATGAAGATATATTTTCTGACATTGACTCAACCTCTATACTCTTATTTTCCTTTATTCATCACAGGGGGTTCTACTGGATGGGGGAGAGAAATCTGCAATCCTCTCAAAATGCCTTAATCAGCTCTCCATACGCATTTGATCAGTGGATTAGTGGGTATGCAACACACCAGAGTTTGAAATCTTGAAGGGTCTTTGTTCTGGCCCCTCTCCCTCATCACACAGGATGCTTGCCCCAGCTCTGAAGGCCACGGTTCTTTCTGTCAATATGTAGACACAGGGTCAGCAGCTTCCTCCTGGGCCCTTCCTGGTTTTTTCAGTTGTCATCATGTTAATCATCTTAGGCAGTAAAGTTGTTAGCCTTCTTTTGTAAGGAATAATCAAAATCCATCTCTGCTTCCCAGAGAGCCAAAAGCAGACAGCACCACAAAGAGAGAAGGGGTGGAGAGCCAAAGGGAGACGCCCTTGGTGACACAGGAGTTAAAATGCTCCCCCCCAGTTATTTCATGAATTATTCTTGCACTCAAGTGAAAAGGAAGCCTGATTTCCTATTCAGAAAAATAGCAATCTATCCCTAAAGTCAACCACACTCAATAACATCTGGAAAGTGCTCAAAACTAGGTAAAAATCTTGGAATTTCTTCATTTTCAAACACACACTGGATTGTTTTTTCCAGCTTCATCTGTCAGCATCTTTGGAGGTGGGGGGTGTCATCAAGGGCCTTGAAGGGTTTTCATGTGAAAAAGCAGCTTGAAATGATACTATCTCGGCAGGAAAAACAGATCTGTGCAAGGGTCAGCCATTTGAAGTTCTGATTTCAAGAGGAAAGTAGAAGGAAGTGTGGAGAATAAAGAAGGCATCTGACTCTGGATGAATGTGAAATTCTTATGTGACTTGGCTCACATTCTCCTTTAGCAGACAGAATACAGCATGATTCTGGGTTCACTCTGTGACAAACAGACCACACAAAACAAAGAAGGGGCAATGCTGTGAACTAAGGCTGTTGCTCTTGATAAGCTCTCTGGGGTACGATTTCAAGGAGTAAGTTAATGGCCTCACTACAAAAGAGTCCCAGGGGTCCCTGAAGCTTGACCCCAAAACTTGAACTCTACCTGAACTGATTTTTTCCTTTTTTTCCTTTTTTGAGGTTTGAAAACATTTAATCAACTCTCCTCCCAGGACATTTGATTTCTGTGCACTCCTGCACTTGTGGGCTCCATCTGGGGGAAGAAGTGCCAAAACCACCATTGGAAAGGCTGCCCCGGAGGTATTTTCAGTCCGACTGGAAGCAGCAGGTAACGGAAATCTTATGAGACAGCTTGTTCTCAAGAGATTTCCTTGTCCAGTTTTGCTGACCAAAGCATTCCCCTGGTTTGGATAAACCTTGAATTAGCAGCTGCACTTTGAAACACTGATTCTTGGTTCTAATTGCAGTTAAAATGCTTGGAAGCTTACCCTTTACTCTTGCATTTTGCTGTCCCTGGTTTTGTCCCATGACATTAAGTGCTTCCTGGACTCCTGAAAGCAGTTAGCTTCCCTTCTAGAAACACTGGATCATAGTTGGATAAATTCATCTAAATGCTTTCAATTCAAGCCAATGAGCATCGATTTAGCATCAACACTATTCCCATCATAGGATTGGATCTAGGGATGGAGCCTGATATCCATGAATTCAAGGGAGTCAGCCACACAGAAAGGGCAGACACACTTTCAGTGACGGTGTAAGTAACACTGACAGCTAAAATTAAGCACAGTGGAAACACACAGACAGGCAGAGATGCACCAGAAGTTAATGATCATTTATCTTTTAAATAATAGATCACACAAAGTTCTTTCCCCCAAATGCCAATTGTTTAAGGGAGTGGTTTGTTTTGTTTAAACAGTCAAAATGTAGAAACCAGAGGGTGGCTGAGCCCATCTAATGGTTTAGTGCTGAGTTTAGTTTAGTGCTGAGCCCATCTAATGGACTGGGGCTTGCTTTCTGGAGCACTGTTTCAAGATTCTGAGGTGGTATTTGGTCTCAACAGAAAATTGTGCTGATTGATTGGTTGTCATTGATGCCCTGTGTGGAGGGAGAAGCAGCCTGCATGCCACAGGTATGCCAGTTCTGAAGTAGATAAAACTCACGTATGAATGGATGCAGAGGTAAAACAGTTCAACACAAACACTTCCTCAGACCTGACTATGAATTGCAGCAGAATTCCTTTATGACAAGGACCCTTCTTACACTGCTGTAGGAGCACTGTGCATCAGATGCTAGTTCCTGAAATATGTTTTTTAAAGCACAAAGGAAAAGTTAGAGACAGTATCACATCAGAATATAGGTTTCTCTGCTATCTGAAAATTTGTTTTATGCCACTTAGCTTTTATGAAACACCTACATTAGTACCCATTTTTACCAACAGAAAGAAATCTAAAGAGAATTTTCACTTTTATGGAATAGTAATTGCTTCTTTGCACCATTTCATCTTCTGAAAGTTTTCGTAAGAACACTGTACTTTCTGATAGCAGGAGAAGCCAATATTGATGTCCATCTGGACCCCCCACTTTGTGATTTTATAAAGGGCCTCTGCTGTGTTTAGATACTCTGTCCCAAAGAACAATAAAAATAAAACCTTTCCACAACATTGTTATTCAACTTTGAGAATGAGCCTCAGCCTGTCAGTATGTATAGACAGGGGATTATTCATGAACTTTAGATTTACCAAACAAGAAGTGAAGGTTTCAGAGTAGAAATCGTAGTATCCGCCTAGAGATGTGGCATCTGTGTGCTTGTGGAGAAATGGAATTCCTAACTAATTTCGGAAGATTGAAGGCCCAGCCAGAGCCATCCTGACAGCTGGTTACCAGGCAGCTTCTGGTGGTGATGTACAAGGCGTATTTATCATCCCAAGGGCTCCAAAGAGAAAGTGGGATACCATTACTAGAGTGCTATAAAACTGTCTGGGTATTTTGGGTATTATTCTTATTAAATTAAAGTTCTATTAAAGTGAAACATGTTACTATTTAGATTTCTGTCTGCTTGGCGGTGTTTGTTTCATAAATCTTGCAGGAGAAAATTGGCCCATGGAATTGGATGTTGGATATAGCATTTCTTCCACATCAAGAAAATGGCCACACATTTTTTTAATTGTTTCTCTTGCAAATAATTTTTAAACAGCCTTACAAAAATGTTTTCCTTGCTTCACTCCCCAGTGAGTTAAAAATGCGCACCCGTGGTTGCCAGTTGGCATAGTCTCTTGTGATTCCAGCAGACAGCTATGGGAATGTATGAGGTGATTTCTGGGGTGTGTGTGTGGCGGGGTGGGGGGACTGCTTTTCCTTGCAGTATGCAAAATGATACTTTTTATTTTTAACTAATTCCTTAAAGCAAAAACACTTCCCACCCACAAGTGTTGCCTAATTGGGGGACATGGAAAATGAATGAAGAAACAAGCCTCAAACAAAGAGGGTTTGCTGAGCCCATTTTAACACTAATTAATTATTGTTGTCAGTAAACTGAAAGTGTACATGGATTACATTTTCCAGAGTCTCTGCCTGGGCCTACAGGGGATGTGGGGCATGTTGCTCCAGGCTTCAGATGGTGGTGGGTGCACAGTTACAACCAGCGGGAACTCTTGCTCACACACTCCTTCTGTATAAAGGATGATGTGTTTCAGTATTGGCTTGCGGTTCTAAAATGAGATGCTTTTCTATTTCAATTATATTGTGGTGGATCAAACGTTACAAAATAAGCCTCAAATAGGAGTGTAGCCTTACCAAAAATGAAAGCATATGTTTGAGTGTCCAAATACAATGGTCATATGTTGACACCTTGAAATACTCAGGCTGTCCCTGCCATATTTGAGGCTTGCTCTATAGGCTCAAACTAGAAAGAAGGCAGAAATTTGGTTTTGACACATTCCCAATTCTCTTGCATGCCTTTTTAGAAAGATTTTTAAAGCTCTGGTCCTCTGCTTTTCCATCTAATGAGAGCCATCTTTTCCATTCTCCTCTCCCCCATCTTTAAGCTGTTCTGTGTTCCAATCCATAGGGATGTAATCATGCCATGGAAAGATCTTTGGGGACATGGAGTTATTTTATTCATTGATTTATTCAACAAATATTTGAGTACCTATTGGATTCTGGGCTCTGGGATAGGCACTAGGGATGCAATGCCGAGCAAACCAGACACTATCCCTGTCTTCATGCTGTGTAGTGGGAGAGACAGACTTTAATGAAATAATGACAAGAATGAGTTTATGATTAAAATCACAATAAGTATTGTACTATAAAGTAGAGGTATTATCTAAGTACATAATAGAGATGTTGACCTTGTCTAGATGAGGGAAATGGGTAAAGTTGAGGAAGTGAGGGAAAATTTCTCTGCTTTGACAATACTTGAGCAGAGGTCAGACAAAGCATAACTCAGCAAATTGAGGAAGAGTATTCCACATAGGTAATGTTTCCCTGGGTCTTAGGGAGTTCTCAAGATGCAGTATTTTCAGTGCTAAAACTTAGACAGTCCCTGGAAACCTACACTAAGAGCATAGAGCATGCAAAGACCTCATTGCAGATAGAAGCATGGAACATTTAATGAATGGAAAGAAGGCTAAAGTTTCTGGAAAACGTTGGCAGAATTTACCCTAGATGAGATCCAATGAGAGAGACGTTCAGGGCCCAACCATATAGGCCCTTAAAGGTCATGTTAAGGTCTCTATCCTAAGAGCAACGGAAAGTGTTTTAAGAAAGATTTACCTTGCAAGAAGTTCACTCGATCTAAAATATGGGGACCATTACCATGCAAAGTTCAGAAATCTTTTCCTCACTTAAAGCTAGCTGTGGTCCTTTGGCAGTGGTGTGATGGTAAATGTTTAAAACTGGTTTTAGGTGAGGGGGCTGGGTTTGGAGTGGGTGATGGTAGAAAAACCCTCATTGATAGCATTTGCCAGTTTCCATGGTATTCCCACCATAGTCAATTTCAAGCTACCAACATGGTGTCTTGAATGCAGATTTGGGGAAAGATACTATGATGGACCCCAATAGCCATGCTAGTTGCTTCTCTTCCTATTCAAACAGAATGTTTTTCAAATAGCCAATAAATTTAAGCCTTTCCCTGACCAGTAAAAAGTTCCGACAGACACAGGAGGGGAGCTTAAGCTCTACTACATCATGTAAAGATTCAATAAGCATAGCTAGGCTTGCTCCTCTGAATCTAGAGGGTCCCAAAGACATGGAAAAAACAGAGCACTGATAGAAATGTAAAAATCACATTAAACAAGCATAAGGCTTTTTAGAGACCATGGAAACATTTCTACAACCTTCTGTGATGCTGCATGGGCATCAGAGAACTGAACACCAATGTCAATGTGATGCCCTGACATAACTAAGATTTTTGCAATCTTGCCTCAGAGATTGAAAATTTTTGGAATTTTAACCAATATGCTAAAACCAAAACAAGACAAAACAAAACCAAACCCCACAACACTCCAGGCTCAGATTGCTGAATGCTTAGAAAAGGGATATGCATCATTTTAACCCTGAACAACCAGAGTTGTAAAAACTTAAGCACAAGTTCAAGGAAATCTGTGTTTCTTGAAGGTAAGGATTGTTTCTTATTCACTCTGGTATCCATATTGAGTGCTCAGAATCAGGCTCAAAGTAGAAGTTAAAAATGATAGAAATATAGATAGATAATTTAACATGCATAAAAAGGTAGGTCTTTATGATTACCTTTGTAATCATCTGACAATTTTAAGCTATCTTATTGTCTGAACTTCAATATAAACAGCTATTAGAATTTTCAGAGAAGGATAGCTATTAACTCTATTAATTTTGAAATAAATTTTTAAATTATACAACAGAGGTAGATTTGCAGGAAAGTTCTAAAGATAGTACAGAGAGTTCCCCTATATTAAGTTTGCATCAGTATGGTACATTTGTCATAATTAATGAACCAACACCATTATTCACTGAAGTCCATGGTTTATTTGGATTTCCTTACTTTTTACCTAATGTCCTTTTCTGTTCCAGGATCCCATTCAGATACCACATTACATTTAGTCATAATGTCTCCTAAGGCTCCTCTTGATGGTGACATGTTTCAACTTTCCTTGTGAATGAACTTGACTGCTTAGAAGAGTACCAGTTGTGTGTTTTGTTATTTTCAAGAAAGTCCTTTCAGTTGGGATCTGTTTGATGTTTTTCTCCTGATTACACTGGGTACCTTGAGTGTTTTAGGGAGGGATACCACAGAAGTAAAGTGCTATTCTCATCACACCATATGCAGAGTACGTATTATCAACAAAATTTATCATTGTATTGTTGATCTTGATCACCTAGATAATATAGTTTGTCAGGTTTCCCTAAAATAAGGTTGCCCTATTTTTCTCCCTTTCATTCTGTACTATTTGGAAGGAAGTCACATGCACAGCCCATGCTTAAGGCATGAGGAGTTATGCTCCCTCTCCTTGAAAGCAAAATATCTAATAAGTTATTTGGAATTCCTCTGCATGAGAGATTATCTCTTCTCCCCAAATTATTTATTTATTCAGTCATGTATCTATATCAGTATTGACTCAAGGATATTTATTTTGTACTTTGGGTTATAATCCAGTATTAATTTATTTTGATTAATTTTATCTAGCTTTGGTTATTGGGAGCCCTTTCAGTTGTCTCCTGTGTCCCTTTGACATATTCCCATCACTGAGGGTTTTATTTTTGAGCACTACAAGATATTCCAGGATCATCTTGTATATTTCCTGTCCCATTCCTATAATTGAAGGAGAAAATGGTTCGTTTTATTAGAGAATGGTATTAGAAACCAAGATCTGGATGCTACAGTGATTCATTGTTTCTGGGATGTCATTGTTCCTAGGACCTCTCAGCTACTAAAGCAAGGAAAAATATGTGTGTATCTATCTCTATATTAAGCAAAATGCAGGTTTGTACTGATGTCTCCAACTCTATTACCACATAGATCATTTTAATGTCCTCCCCTTACTTGTCTATATAAGTTCTGATTTCAATAGTAAGACACCTGGCTCCCACCATCTGTCATCCATGTTCTTAATTGTTCAATTCCAGAATACATGTATAGTGGCTTCAGAATTGTTCACCCATACCTTCACTGGAAACAACTTCAACTAAAATATAGTGCAAAGTTAGTGCAAGTACATGTGCTTTTAGTCTTACATACTCCATTCATTTGCAAATTTACTTAGATCAGAATCTTTCCCCCCAATCCCCTCAGTGAAGTTGTTTAATATCTTTGTAATGTAGTTTGATTGTTTTATTAAAGTCTGCATTTCATCCTAGCCCCCAATATACTGAGTTTTTTTAAAAAAGTTACATACATTAAGCTTCACTCATTCTATGGTAAATTTCTATAACTTTTGATAAATGCATAGAATAGTTCTCCACTCTAAAAAATTCTGTTTCACCTTTTCAACTCTCTCCTCATCCCCAACCACCAATGTGTTTATCATCTGTATAGTTTTGTCTTTTCCCAAATATAGAATCATAGAGTATACAGCCTTTTGAGACTGGCTTCTTTCACTTAGAAATATGCATTTGATATTCTTCTATGCCTTTTGTTGACTTCATGGATCATTCCTTTTTATCACTAAATAGTATTCCACTATATGGATGCACCACAATTTGTTTATCCATTCACCTACTATCTATTCACTTTGATTCTTTCCAGTTTGGAACAATTATGAATATAGCTCCTATAATCATTGATGTGAAAGCCCTAGTCTAGACACACATTTTAAAATCAAAGGATAAATACTTAAGAGTGCAACTACTGAATCACATGGTAAGATTATACTTAATTTTGTAAGAAACTACGAAACTCTCTTCCAAAGTAGCTGTACCATTCTTAAAAAAAGTGAATTATGTTTGTTTTTGGGATTGTTTATGTTTTTGTTTTTGTTTTTGCTCTGCATCCTCACCAGCAGTTAGTATGGTCAGTTTTTGGATTTTAGCCATTCCAATAAGTGCAAATGCATTAATGTGCATTTCCTTAATGATACATGGTGTACAGCTATTTTCATATGCTCATTTTCCATCTATGTATTTTTTAAATTTTTTACTGTTTATTTTTTAGAGAGAGAGAGACAGAGCTCAAGCAGGGAGGGGCAGAGAGAAAGGGAGACACAGAATCTGAAGCAGGCTCCAAGCTCTGAGATGTCAGCACAGAGCCTGACACTGGGCTTGAACTCACAAACAACAAGGTCATGACCTGAGCCAAAGTTGGATGCTTACCTGACTGAGCCACCCAGGTGTCCCACAATCTATATATTATCTTTAATAAAATATCTGTTCAGATATTTTGCTCATTTTTAAATTGACTTGTTTGTTTTGTATTGTTGAGTTTTAATAGTTTTTTATATATTTTAGGTATAAGTCCTTTATCACATGTATGTTTTGCATAAATTTTGTCCCAGGCAGTGGTTTCTCTTTTCGTTCTCTTAAGAGTGTCTTTTGAAGAGAAAAAGATTTAAAATTTAATAAACACCAATTTATGAATTTTTTTCTTTCATGGATCATACTTTGGTGTTGTATCTGAAAACTCACCAATTCAAGGTCACATAGGCTTTTCCCACTTTTTTCCTAGATGTAATTATATAATTTTATAATTTTGCATTTTACATTTAGAATCTTCCTGTGTGTGTGTGTGTGTGTGTGTGTGTGTGTGTGTTGCATATAAATATCCAACTGTTCCAGAATCATTTGTTAAAGAGATTATCTTTTCTCCAATGAATTGCCTTTGTTCTTTTATTTAAAAAAATGGTTGACTATATCTGTGTAGGTTTGTTTCTGGGTTCTCTACTCTATCCCATTCATATATATATGTCTATTCTTTGGCCAATACCATGTTGTCTTGATTATTGTAGCTTTATAGTAAGTCTAAAAATTGGGTTCAACTTGAATTGAGTGTTCCAACTTGGCTCTTATTTTTTTGTATTGCATTGGCTGTTCTAGGTCTTTTGCCTTTCCATATAAATTTTAGAAGAAGGCTGCCAATATCTTCAAAATAGCTTGCCAAGATTTTAATTGGGATTGTATTAAATCTATAGGACAAGTTGCAAAAAATTAATGTCTTAACAATATTTAGTTTTCTAATCCATGAATATGGAAAATCTCTCCATTTCTTAGAGCTGTAGGATTTCTTTCATTAGTGTTTTATAGTTTTCTGCATATAGACACTGTACATATTTTGTTAGATTTACCTAAGTATTTAATTTTTTAGTGTTATTGTAAATGGCATTTTTAAAATTTCAATTTCCAATTGCTTGTTGCAGAGAAGGAATTGACTTTTGTATATTGTTCACTACCTATTCAACAACTGTTTATTAGTTTCAGGAGAAGTTTTATAGATTTTTTTTATATAGGCAATTAAGTGACCTGTGAATAAATACAATTTTATTTTGTTTCCTGTATATTTCATTTCTTTTTCTTGTCTTATTGTACCAGCTAGGATTTCCAGTGTCATGTTGAATAGTGGTGGTGAGGGAGGACATCTTTGTCTTGGTACTGATCTTAGGGGAAAAGTGCTTAGTATCTCACCATTAAGTATTATGTTAGCTCTAGTATTTAAAAAATGTTCTTTATCAAGTTGAATAAGTTCCCCTTTATTCCTAGCCTGCTGGGAGTTTTTATCATGAATGGATACTGGATTTTGTCAAATATTTTTCCATGTTAATTGATGTCATCATATGAGCATGTTGATGTGGTTGGCGACATTAATTCCATTTTGAATATTAAACCAACATGTAGACCTGGAATAAATTCCACTTGGTCATGGTGCATAATTATTCTTATACATTATCAATTTGACTTGCTAGTATTTTGTTGGAAATTTTTGTGCCTATGTTTATGAATATTGATCTTTAGTTTTATTTTCTTTACCTTGTTTTGGAATAAGAGGTAATTACTCAGAATGAGTTAGGATGTGTTTTTTTCACTGCTTTCAGGCTTAATACACTCTTTATTCCCTGGTTTCCACAGGTGGAAACTTAAGCTATTGATTTTAGTATTTTCTTCTTTTCTAATATATACATTTGATGCTATAAATTTTCCTGTAAGCACAGCTTTCACTGCACCCTACAAACTTTGATGAATTTTATTTTCATTTTTTTAAAGATTTCAAATTTTATATTAGAGAAAGAGAGAGAGAGTGCTAGGAGGGAAAGTGGCAGAGAGAGAGGAAAGAGGGGGAGAGAATCCCAAGCAGGTTCCATGCTCAGTGCAGAGCCTGACAGGGGGCTCAGTCCTGGGACCCTGGGACCATGGCCTGAGCTGAAATCAAGAGTCAGACACTCAACAGACTGAGCCACCCATGTGCCCAATGAGTTGTATTTTCTTATTCATTTTCACTTAGTTCAAAATATTTAATAATTTCTCTGGAGACTTCTCTGATCCATGGGTTATTTTTATAAATGTATTATTTGATTTCCAAGTATTTGAGGATTTTTCCAGTTCTATTTCTATTATTGGCTTCTGGTTTATTTTCACTGTGGTCTGAGACCACACTTTGTATTATTTCTATTCTCTTAAATTTGTTAAGGTGTATGCCATGGCTCATAATGTGGTCTATCTTGGTGAATGTTCCATATGAGCTTAAGAAGAATGTGTATTTTGCTATTATTGGATGGAGTCTTCCATAAATGTCCATAGATCAATTTGATTGATAGTTCTGTTCAGGTCATCTATATCCCTACTGATTTTCTGCCTACTTGATTGATCAATTACTGACAGAAGCCTGTTAAAGTCTTCAATTCTAATAGCATCTTTGTCTATTTTTCCACTAAGTTCTACCCATTTGCCTCATATATTTTGATGTATTTTTATTAGGTGCTTGACCTTTTAAGATTGTTATGTCTTCTTGGGGAATTAACCCCTCTATAACTATGTAATACTCCTTTATTGTCCCTGATAATCTTTCTTGTTCTGAAGCCTATTTTGTATGAAATAAATTTATCTACTTGTGTTTTCTTTTGATTGGTGCTATCATGGTATATGTCCCCATACCTATACTCTTAACTTAACCTATTTGAGTATTTATATTTAAAAGTGTTTCTTGTATACAACATCTATTTGGGTCTTGTTTCATCCATTCTGACAATTGATATACTTCGACCATTCATATTTAAAGTGATTATTGATATAGTTGAATCAATATCTATCATGCTTCTATATGCATTACATTTGTTCTTTGTTGTACTTTGTACCCCTGTTGACTATATTTTCCCATCATTAGATGAGAGAGAAAAGCTAGAAGAGCTTTGATGGGGAAAAAATACTTTCCCCCACCTGGGATAAGTCTCTGGCAAATTATTTTCCTCTGGAGATTATTTCCTCTTGAGAAGACTCTAGGTGTGTTTCAGTGTGATTGCTGTTCCTCTCCCCTTCCCAGAGCAATGAGGGGATCTTTCTTGGATCATCACCTTGAAAAACTGGTGGGATTCTTAGAAGTAAATTCATGGAAGTGTGGTGGCCACCCTAAGACTGTGACTCCCAGGATGTTCTCATTCCTATACTAGTTAATACTTAACCTGCAGTAATTCATCAAAATTATGTATAATTGTTTCTACTGGTTTATGGCACTAGCAGCTTCTGCTCTGGTAAGCAGATATTGACTATGCCTCTCTGAATATGCCTGCCTCTCCATATTTGGGGTAGTGAGCCACAACTGAAACTTCAGTTCTCTGATGGGCCCAAATAACATGGCTGATTTTCAGTTTTTACTTGATGTAATGGTGGAAAGTGATGATTTCCAAGGTCTTTACATATCAGAGCTGAAACTAGAAATCTTTATTTTGTTTCTTGGTTTAGTAAAATTTTTAATTTGGGATAATTGTAGATTCACATACAGTTGTCAAAACAATACATATATTCCATGTAACTTTTGCCCAGTTCCTCCCAATAGTAACATCTTGAAAAACTATATATACAGCAATATTACAACCAGGATATTAACGTTGATAGTGTCAGAACATTTTCATCACCATATGGATCCTTCATGCTTCCCTTTTATAACTACACTCATTTCTCTCCCTCAACCCCTTTTGGACCCTGGTAACCACTAATATTGTCTCTATTTCTATATCTTTGTCATTGGAAGAATTTTATATAAATTAAATCATATAGTATGTAACATTTTAAGATTAAATTTTTTACTCACTAGTCTTGGGAGATTTATTCAGGTTTTTGCTTGTGTCAATTGTTGTTTTTAATTTCTGAGTAGTATTTATTAATATGGATACATCACAGTTTATTACCATTCACCAATTTGAGGACATTGGGGTTACTTCCAGTTTGGATTTATTCTAAATAAAGCTGTATGAACATCTTATGTATAGGTTTTCTTGTGTGAACATGCTTTATTTCTCTGGGATAAATACCTAGGAGTGCAACTGCTGGCTTGTAGAGTAGTTGCATGTTTAGGTTTTTAAGAAATTGCCAAATTGTTTTCCAGATGTCTATATCATTTTATATTATCTCCAGAAATGTAGGAGTGATCTTTTAATTTTAGCTTTTCTGATAGATGTGTGGTGATGACTTGTTGGTTTTAATTTTAATTTCCTTAGTGGCTAATAATGTTTAATATCTTTTTATTCATTTATTTGCTATCTATATTCTCTTCAGTGTACTGTCTCTTCATGAGTTTCATCCAATTTCTAACTGGATTGTTTATTTTTGCTACTGTTGAGTTTTGAGTGCTCTTTATGGATACTAGTCCTTTGCTAGATATATGGTTTTCAAACATTATCTCCCATGCTATAGGTTGTCTTTTCATTCTTTTCTCTTAGTAAAAGTTTTTATGGATCATGCTTTTGGTTGCAAGTCTAGGAATACTTTGCCTAGCCCTAGTTCCTCAAGATTTTCTCCTATGTTTTTATCTAAAAAATTTACAATTTTACAGTTAACTCCATGATCTATTTTGAATAGTTTCATATAGAATGTGAGAATTAGGTTGAGGTTTGTTTTTGTTTGTTTGTTTGTTTGTTTGTTTGTTTGTTTTTCCTATGGATGTCCACTTGCTCCAACACTATTGTTGAAAAGGTTAGCCTTCTTCCATTGAATTGCCTTTGCATGTTTGTCAAAGATTAGTTAGGCATATATATGTGCATCAATTCCCTTATTCTCTATTCTGTTCCATTAATTTATGGGCTTCTCCCCCCAACCCCAATACCATATAGTCTTGATTACTGTAGCTATATAAAGAAACTTGACATTGGGTAGATTAATTTATTCTACTTAATTTTCTTTTCAAAATTGTTTTTAGCTATTCTACTTTCTTTGAGTTTTCATATAAATTTAGAATAAGCTTTTATAAAGTTATTTTTGTTAACTTAAAGTTTATTTATTTTCAGAGAGACAACATGAGCCAAGTAGGGGCAGAGAAGGAGGGAGAGAGAGAAAATCCCAAGCAGGCTCCACTCTCTGTGCTGAGACTGGTGCAAGGCTCAGTCTCACAACTGGGAGAACATGATCTGAGCTGAAATCAAGAGTTGTATGCTTATCCAACCGAGCCACCCAGGTGCCCCTAGAATAAACTTATTTATACCTAAAAGAAATCTTGCTGAAATTTTGGTAGGAATTTCTTTCATTTTCTATTGCTGCTATAACATATTACCACAAACTTACTAGCTTAAAAGAAAATGAATTTGTTATCTTACAGTTCTGGTGGACAGTCTGAAATCAGTGTCACTAGGCTGAAGTCAAAGCATTGACAGGGCCGGTTTCTTTTGGAGACTATGAGGGAAGAATCTGTTTCCTTCCCTGTTTTAGTTTCTGGTGGCCGTCTGCATTCCTTGCTTTGTGATTTCCTCCATCTTCAAAGCATAGCACTCTAACTTCTTGCTTCCATCATTAAATGTGTCCTACTTCCCCTTCTGTGTCAACTATCCCTCTGGTTCCCTCTTAAAAGGACACCTGTGATTATGTTTAGGGCCCACAAAATAATTCAAGATAATCTTTTAATCTCAATAATCTCAATCTTTTAATCTCTTAGTTTATCACGTATATACAAAATTCTTTTTATATATAAGATAACATTCACAGGTCCAAGAATTAAGAACTGGATACCTTTGGAGACTGTATTCAGTCTACTACAACTTGCATATCACTTTGAGGAGGATTGACATGTTTACTTTGTTGCATCTTCTAATCCATGAACATGGTATATATGTCCATTTATTTAGATCTTTGATATCTTTAGGTATCATTTTGTAGTTTTCAGCATACACATCCTATATATGCTTTATTATATTTATACTGAAGTATGTCTTATTTTAAGCAATTATAAATAGAATTGTATTTTTAATTTTGGTGCCCACATGTTCCTTGCTAGTATATAGAAATACAGTTGATTTTTCTATGTTTGTCATATATGCTGCAATCTACCTGGCAGAACTTTCTCATTAGGTTGTTAGCTTATTAGTATTATCGGTTTGGAAGATTTTGCAGATTGCTTAAGATTTTCTACATAGAACATCATGCCATCTGCAAATGGGTACAACTGTTTTGTTTTTCCTCTCCTCTGTTCTGTACACCTTCTTTCTCCCTCTCTCTCTCTGTCCTTCCTTCCTCCCTCCCTCCCTTCTTTCTCTCTTTCTTTCTTTTTTCTTTCTTTCTTTCTTTCTTTCTTTCTTTTCTTTCTCTCTACTTCATTGCACTAGTTAGAACTTTCAGTACTGTGTTGACTAAGAGTTGAGAGAGAAAACATTCTTTTTTTTTCTTGATCTTAAGAGGAAAATATTTAGTCTTTCACCATTAAGTATAATGTTAGCTATAGGAATGTTGTATGTGTTCATTATCAAGTTGAAGTTCTATTACTAATTTTCTGAGTTTTTATCATGAATGAGTTTGGGATTTTGTCAAATGCTTTGTCTTCAATAATTGACTTAAATATGTAAAATTTTTAGCATGTTAATTTGGTGGATTACATTGATTGATTTTTAAAATATTTAACCAGTTTTCTATTACTAGAATAAATCCTACTTGATTAAGATATATAACTATTTTCATATATTGATGAATTCTACTTACTAATATTTTGTTAAAGATTTTTGCATGTATATTCATGAAGGGTATTGATCAGTATTTTCTTTTATGTACTGTTTTTCTAATTTTGATATCAGGGTGATTAATATCTGATTATCTGGTATCAGGGAAATATATCCTTCCCTTCTATTTTCTGGAAGAAATTATGTAGAATTAGTGTTAATTCTTTAGATGCTTGGTATGATTTTACCATAAAACCATCTGGGCCTAAAAATTTCACTTTGGAGAATTTTTAAATTATGAGTTTAATTTTTACAGTTATAGGGCTATTGAAATTATGCATTTTATTTTGGATGAATTGTAGTAGTTTGTGCATTTTAGCAATTGGGTTATTTCATCTAAGTTGTCAAATTTATGTATTTTAGTGTCACCTCTTTATCCTTTTGGTATCTATAGCATCTCTAGTGGTGATTTCATTTCTGATGCTGGTAATTTATGTGTCTTCTCTCTTTCTTTGTTAGTCTTTATAGGGGTTGTCAATTTGATTGATCTTTTCAAAGAACCAACTTTTTGTTTCATTAGGTTTCTCTCTTTTTTATTTAATTGGTTGGTGCTCTTCATTATTTTTTCTGCCTGCTTATTTTGTGGTTATTTTGTTCTTTTATTTCTAGATTCTTGGGGTGGGAGCTTAGATTATTGATTTGAAACTTTTCCCTTTTTCTATCACTATATTTTGAAAATTTAATTACAATTACAAATTTAATTATAATATGTCTTGGTGTTGGCCTGCTTTTGTTGATTTTGATGGGAGTTTTCTGTGCCTCCTGGATTTGGATGATTGTTTCCTTCCCCACATTAGGGAAGTTTTCAGCTATTATTTCTTCAAATAAATTTTCTGCTCCCTTTTTTCTCTGTCTTCTGGGACTCCTATAATATAAATGTTATTACATTTGATGGAGTCACTGAGTTCCCTAAGTCTATTCTTGTGTTGCATAATTCTTCTTTCTCTCTTTTGTTCAACTTCATTATTTTCCATTACTTTGTCTTCTGGATCATTAATTTGTACCTCTGCTTCTTCCAGCCTGCTGTTCATTGCAACAAGCCTATTTCAATCTTGTTTATTGTATTCTTCATCTCTGATTGATTCTTTTTTAACTCTTATTTCCGTGGTAAGGTTCTTGCTGATATCTTCTATTCTTTTCTCAGCCCAGTGAGTATCCTTATGATTGTTGCTTTAAATTCTCCATCAGGCATGTTACCTATATCTGTTTTGCTTAGATGTCTGGCTGTGGCCTTATCTCATGCTTTCATTTGTGATAAATTCCTCCCTAGTTGCATTTTGTCTAAGTTTCTACCTTCTTCTCTATATTGGAAAGGCCAGTTATGTCTCATGCACCTGAAAGTAATGGCCTTATGAAGAAGAGGTCATGTAGTGCCCAGGGCCTGGCTCTTTAGGAAGTATCTCTGGCAGGAGATGCATGTGCTCCGCTGTTATCTTTGGCTGCTCTATACTTCAAGACAGTTGTCAACAGAGGCTCTCCTTGTCTTCTATGGGCAGTGTTTAGTCCCTAGCCTGAATGTGGCAAGTTTTAATAGGTGTGTTCTGGTCTGCTTGTGTAATGAGACCTGACACCACCTCCATCCTAACTCTTTGGTTGGAAGATATGGTGTAGGCAGGGGTTTGTGCTGGTCTTCTGGGGGGAAGAGCCCACTGTGCTGGGAGGGGGGCAAGCTTTACTGAGAAGGGCAGTCTTACCAGAGTGCAGGGTTGGTGGGGCTTGGTGTAAGCAAGTTAGCCCGTGTTCATGCTTGGCTATTTCCCACAGTTGGCTCTGTGTTTATGCTGAGGAATAGGGGAGAGGGAATGTGCCAGCCAGCAATTTGTTCCTAGAGAAGCATCTCCATGAATGCTGTCTCTCAGGGACATGCTCAGAAAGAAGCAAATAATCTCCCCACTGTGTACCCCTGAGTTCTTCAGATAGCTGTTTCCAAGATGTCTGCCTCCAGGTTGTTTGCCTGCCTTCTCTCCAGGAGCAGCATAGTGTCTTCTGGGCTCTATCCCAGCCATGTCCTCTGACCTGTAAAATTCCAGGCTTTGGGCACCTGGTGGCTCAATTAAGCGTCTGACTCTTGGATTTGGCCCAGGCCATGATCTTGGGGTCCATGGATTTAAGTTCTGCATCAGGCTCTGTGCTGACAGCATGGAGCCTGCTTAGGATTTTCTCTCTCTGCCCCTCTCTTTCTGTTCTGCTTGTGCTCACTCTTTGTCTCTCTCTCTCTCTCTAAAAATAAATAAATAAACTTAAAAAATAATAAAATAGGGGCGCCTCGGTGGCTCAGTTGTTTGGGCACCCAACTTCAACTCAGGTCATGATCTCATGGCTTGTGACTTCAAGCCCAACGTTGGGATCTGTGCTGACAGCTCAGAGACTGGAGGCTGCTTTGGATTCTGTGTCTCCCTCTCTCTCTCTGCCCCTCCCCACTCATGCTCTGTCTTCCTCTGTCTCTCAAAAGCAAATAAAAGTTAAAAAAAAATTTTAATAATAAATAATACAATAAAATAAAATCCCAGGCTTTAAGCCCTGCTGATTGCTAGAACTCATGAACTCTCTCACCCTTCTCCACGACCATGGTTCCCTCTCCTCTATGATTCATTTCTCCTCTAAGCGACATCTCCACCTTCATACCTTCCCACCTCCACCACCATACCTTCTTTGATATTACCTCCTCTCTCACTTTTGTTGTGGAATCTGTTCTGTCAGTCTTCAGGTTGATTTCCGGGGTATTTAGAATGATTTGACAGTTATCTAATTGTGTTCGTGAGATGAGACAAGCTTAGGGGCATCCAACTCTGCTGCCATCTTCCTTTCCTTATCAGTATATGTCCCCCTCTTTTTCTAATTTAATTACTTTAGTGATATAAATTCCCCCTGCAAGTACTGTGTCCCATAAATTTTTCTATGTTGAGTTTTCATTTTCATTAAGTTGAAATATATTTTTAAATTTCCTTTGAGACTTCCTCTTTTGTGTGTGGATTATTTAGAAATACACTGTTTAGTTTCCAAGTACTTAGAGTCTTCTCTTTATCTTTCTGTTATTGATCTCTAACTTGATTCCATTGTGATCAACAATACATTCTGAATGATTTAAATTATTTAAAATTATTTTCCTTAAATTATTTCTTTTTTATTGAAGTATAATTAACATACAGTGTTATATTAATTTCAGATGTAAAATATAATGATTCATCAATTCTATACATTACTCAGTGCTAATCAAGATAAGTGTACTCTTGATCCCTTTTATTTTTTTCACACCTCCCTCACCCACCTCCCCTCTGGAAACCACCAGTTTGTTCTATGTACTTAAAATTTTTCGAGTTTTGCTTTATGACACAGGATGCCTTGGTATATTTCTGTGGATGCTTGAGAAGAATGTGTATTTTGTAATTGTTGGGGAGAGTGTTCTATAAATTTCAGTTAGATCTTGGTTGATGGTATAATTGAGGTCTTTGTATACTTGTTGATTTTTTGTCTAGTTGTTGTATCAATTGTAAAAGTAAGCATCATTAAAATATCTAACTATAATTGTGGATTTTTCTATTTCTACTTTCCATTCCATTAGTTAGCCCCTCTGTATACTTGGCAACTTTGTTGTTTGGTGCATACATTAGGATTGCTTTGTCTTCTTGGTGGATTGATGCTGTTATCATTTTGTAATGTCCCTCTCCATCTCTAGTAATTTTCTTTTGTTAGAAATCTACCATATCTGATATTAATTAGCCACTCCTGATTTCCTTTGATTAATGTTTGCAGGATCTATTTTACCATAATTTTACTTTCAATCTGCCTCTATCGGTATATTTGAAGTGAGTTTCTCTTAGACAATATATATAGTAGTTTTAAAAATTCAGTCTGTCGGTGCAGCCTACCTCTCTGAGCCATCCCCACCTCTTCAGCGCCCTGCATCCTGCTGACAGCTACCAGCCAGCTCCTGGTGCCCCACCGCCATCCCATCCTCGCCCCACAGTCCCAAAAGCCGGTGTGACCTGGGGTTGCATCACCACTGCTGGACCTGGAAGTGCGGCTGAGTCCCTGTTGGCACATAGCCTTTGCCACAAAATTAACTGGGGATCCCTTTGTTTGCAAGGTGCCACAGAAACCAGGACTCTGTAGAGTTTGACCCAACCCTTTGCTCTTGTGCCAAATAAGTGTAATCAGAAAACTGTTTAGTTTTGATCCAAGCCATGAGAGCATTTCAAGCTTGCCATTCCACACTCATCCAGCCTCTGCTCCTCTCTTGAGCAGTCCCAGGAAAGCTTCACAGGAAACTTTTGGCTTTGGAGATACAGAAAAGGAAGAAATCCCAGAAGTTAAAAAACAGATGTGTTCTGGCATTTGTTATGGGCTGACTTGTGCCCCCCAAGTTAATATGTCAAAGTTCTAACCCCCAGTACCTCAGAACATGGCTATATTTGGAGACAGGACCTTTAAAGTGGTGATAAAATTAAAATGAAGCTCTAGGGTGGGCCCTAAGCCAATTTGACTGATGTCCTTATAAGAAGAGGAAATTTGGACACACAAAGAGATACCAGAGTCACCAAGCACAGAGGAATAAAGACCATGTGAGGATGCAACAAGAAGGTGGCCATCTGCAAGCCAAGGAGAAAGGCCTCAAAAGAAACAAAACCTGTTGACATCTTAATCTTGGATGTCTACCCTCCAGAACTGTGAGAGATAAATTTCTGTTGTTTAAGCCACTCAGTCTACCGTATTTTGTTGTGGAAGCCCTAGAAAACTAATGCAACATTCAAGACTATTTTTCTATTTTAACAGTCTGGAGTCCATGCTGGAACACAAAACCAGGAAATTATCTCTCTTTTCTGCTACAGAAAATCTTCCTGTGAGGGCTGGGCCTGGAGAAAACTTTTACTACTTTTCTGAATGATGGGGAAATTTTGAAACGAAGAAATCTGTTTGGAGTGCCTGGGTGGCTCAGTCAGCTGAGCGTCCAACCTCAGCTCAGGTCATGATCTCATGGTTCATGAGTCCGAGCCCCTCGTTGGGCTCTGTGCTGACAGCTCAGAGCTTGAAGTCTGCTTCAGATTCTGTGTCTCCCTCTCTCTCTGCCCCTCCCCTGCTCACACTCTGTCTCTCTCTCTCTCAAGAATAATCCAACTAAAATTTTTAAAAAATATTTTAATATTATACTATGTGTGGGAAAAATCTCTAAACAAAGAACAATGTAAACATTTAAGTCAGGCCTTCTTATCTAAGGTGTGGTATTCCTAAGAAATTATGGGAAATTTAAGAGATGTTTTTGCAGGCTGGTTAGCATTCTGTTGGTAATAGTAGCAAAAAAGATGTGAGCACAATGAAATGGTTGTTACATCTATGGCCCTTCTTTCTTCTTTTTCCATTTATGTTTTATTCCAAATGTTCAAATATTTAAGTGCATTAAAGTTTTGAGTCTTCAAGGGCATCCAAATATGAATATATTTCAGGAATTCCTTATAAACTGTGATCCAGTCAATGTGGAATTCCCATAGCTCAGGTAAGAATCCATGAATTCTTTGTCTCCAGACCTCTTGAGCACATGTTTACTTTTATGACTTGAATGACTGAATGCACCTTACTGTGTGTTTTCACCTTTGGTCTTTCTCCAATCATGTATTTCTCATGATGTGCAAGAGTATCATTAAATGAATAACAAGTAAAAAAAAAAATTCAATCTGTCAATCTTAATTTTTTAATTGTTGTGTTTAGACCATTTACATTTAGTATAATTTTTGATATGTTACAGCTTAAGTCTACCACTGTAGTTTTTGTTTCCTGCTTATTCTCTGTCTTTAAATTTCTGTTCCTTTTCTTGTTTTCCTTTATATTTCCATTTTGATTTATCTCTAATGTTTTTGAGGGTATCTGTTTATACATATTTTTTGGTGGTTAACATCCCAGTCTAGGGTATCAACATTTTGCTATCTTAAGTAATGTTTAGAGACCTTCCTTTTATGTCCCCTTAGCTTCCCCCATTTTTAATGTAATTGTCTCAAACATGTCATCCAAGTACATTTAGAATCGCATCAATCACCAAACATAATTTAGAAATATAGAAATTTATTTATTTATTTATTCATATTTTATTCATATTTATTCATATTTTACTCCTTCTGCTGTTCTTTCTTTTTTCCTGATATTTCAAGATTCCTTTCCTATTTCTTTATTATTTTAAAAAATTTCCTTTAGTTATTATTTCAGGATAGTTCTACTAGTAGCAAACTATTTTTATTTTCCTTCATTTGAGAATATCTTAGTTTCCTTTTCTTACATAAAGACTTGACATATGATTCTGGGCTAAGTTTTTTTTTAATTTCACCACTCAAAAAATGTGCTACTTCCTACTGACCTCCATGGTTTCTACTAAAAAATATGCTGACATTTTAATTTCCCCCTATAGATAAGGTGTCATTTCTCGTTCTGATTTCAGGTTTTTTTCCTTTGTCCTTAGTTTTCAGAAGTTTGACATGATATATCTTGGTATGTATTTCTTTGGGTTTACCCAGTTAAGGATTTTCTCAGAATCTTTAATCTTTAGGTTTATGTCTTTTGCCAAATTTAAAGAATTTTTAGCCATTGTTTCTTCAAGTATTTTTTTTTATCTCTGCTGTCTTTGTTTTATCCTTCTGGGACTCTGATAATACAAGTGTCAGATCTTTTATTATAGTACCATGGATCTGTAAGCCTCTGTTAATTTTTTTTCAGTGTATTTTCTTTCTTTTGTTCCATTTGGGAAATTTCTGCTGTTCCATCTTCAACTTCACTAATTTTTTTCTTTTGTCCCTTCCATTCTGTTGTTGAGCTCATTCATTCAGTTTTTAATTTTTAGTTCTTGTATATTTCAATTCTAAAATTTCCATTTGGTTCTTTAGGTGGGGGGAAGTGTTTTTGTGTGTGTATGTTTTGTGTGTTTTTTTCTTTTGTTTAGTCCTGTTTCTTTTCTGAAACTATTTTTTCATTTGTTTTGAGTGTGTTTGTAATTGCTTCTATAGCATTTTTATCATGGCCACTTTAAAATCTTTGTCAAATTATTCTAACATCTCTGTCATCTCAGTAATGACATCTGTTGATTTTTTTTCAGATTATGATTTTCCTGGTTCTGGTATGATATGTGATTTTTTTATCGAAGCGTGGACATTTTGGGTATTATGAAATTCTGGTTCTTATTTAAACCCTCCATTTTATCTGGCTTTCTGTGACACTTCTCTGACAGGGAAGAGATCACTACATTATTAGAGATTGATGGAGGTAAAAGTCCACTTGCTCTACATAATGTTCACAGACATTGTGAGATCAAGGTGAGGGAAAAGGAGACTCATTATTCTGCAGCATGGATGAAAGTCCTAGCTCCACATGTGGCCTTCTTTGACATTACCCTCATGGGAAGTTATGGTAAGGGTGAAAGACTGAGCTCTCAATTTGGCTTTGCTAATGTAGGAGGGACCAAAGTTTTTTCTGTGGTGTTTGGCTGGAGTGGAGTAGTTATTGTCTGAAAAATTTAATCTTCATAGGCACCCTATTCCTTGTCCTTTGGCTAGAGAAAGCAAGATTTTGTTGGGATTTTTTTTTTCTGTGTCTATTGTTGTTTCTGGGTTGTTGCCTTTTTCAGCTTCAAGTTTGGGATATATGAGGTAAAAGTAACTCACTACCATGTTATTCCTTGGCTTTTAATGTCCCCAACTGGTCTCACTTCTTCTCTCCACCTTTCAGAATCTTCTTATATTTGTTTTATATATAATGTCCAGAGTTTTTAGTTGCACTTAGAATGCAGAATAGGGAAAAATATTACTCCATCTTTCCATCTTTACAGAAGTAGAAGTCGTTTTGAGTCATTTCTGTCTTATTATTTATTTTCAAAATACAAAAATATATATATTCACTGGAGAAAATTTAGAAATTGTGGAGAATTTTTAAAAAATCATCTGGGATTCCTAATATGTCTACTATTAGTATTTTCTTTTATTTCCATTTTTTAAGTTCACATATAAATTATAGATCCTTTTTCTAAAACAAAATACTACTATAAATTCATTTTTACCTTATATTTAATATACAACATACTTATATTTAATATACAACATATATTTAATATACAACATACAATATATAATTTTCTTACAAATATTCTCTGAAAACATTGTTTTCAATAATGCATATTACCTGAATGGCTCAATGTAACCACTACCTTATTTTAGACATTCAATTCTTCTCTTTATTTCTCTAGATAATGTTATAATAAATATAACAAATATTATTAATAAATTTTGTTTATTAACATTTGTAACTAAATAATGTTACAATAAATATGCTTATATCTTGTTTGCACTTTAGTTTATTTCCCTGGATTCTTAGATAAAAAGGTATGTGCCATTAAATTTTTTTACACACAACCAAGCCAATTTCTAGAAAGGTCAAATGCATGTACAATTCCCCAGAACATGGAAGGCTCTACCACCTTTACCAGCTTTGAGTGTGTCACATGTAAAACCCACCATGAATAATGACTTCCCAAGGAGATTGGGACCCACTTTGCTTTTATGGTATAAGATGGTGTGAAAGTTGGACAGAACAGTAGAGGTCATGCAGATTTACAAATGAGAAGAAAATAGTCAGAGTGGTGTGTGTGAAGGAAGTATTTCTTCCAGCCTGGAACCACAGCTGTTGCCTTCAACAGAGGCAGACGCCAGCAAGCCTTGGAGCACTGCCTAAAATCTTGCTTCACACTAGTTCAGAAACATGGTATCTGTTTTGTGTTTGTAAATAACCTGGCAAGAAGGAGTCGTAGCACTGTGAAAAAGGGAATGTGAATTGTCTGTGAGCCACCAAGAAATCTCAAGTACTGTTTTCATAAAGCAACTATAATATCTGACAAATTATCAACCTCACTTCCTGATTATTTTCAAAAGAGTTTGTAAAGGAGACTAGGGATAGTAAAGGGATTCCAGAGACTTGGGTCAAAGTTCGCACTTCTACTCCTACTTGGACAAGTTATAAAACGTTTCTAGGCTTCAGAGTTCTACCTTTACTTTAGAAGAGTGAGACACCTTGTGTTTTCTTTCCCCATTCTGGTGAGAAGAACCCAGCAGCCAGGGTTCTCCAAGCTGCCCCACCATGCCCTGGCCTTCAGGGTGTCACTGACATAGTCCGTGCTTACCCTTATCTCTAACTCCAGGTCACCCCATAAAACATGCCCTTTGTTTCCCTAACCTATTCTCAGATGAGGAATCCTAGTCTTGGCCCAACTGGACAGGACAATGGGCAGCCCTGGAACACAGGAAACACTTATTTAGGGGGTCTCAGGTTCTGAGAAAGAAGTAAAATACAGAGCAAGGTCATAACCTTTCATAGAGTTCCCCAGGCCTTGGCGGGGGCTGTAGAATGGATGAAGTGTTTATGACAGGGGCCGTGTTTCAGTCAGTGTGTTCACAGCTCCCACTGCCTCAGGGACTGGGTCCCGGTCTTTGGCCAGCAACGGGCCTGGGCAGAAATACATTGTGGCCATGTTTTCAGAGTGAGTTCAGTGGGCCTGACATGACCCACATTTCCAGTCAGCAGTCAGCCACACACAAGATTATCTGTGAGTGGAAACTGTCACTATTTCTGCTCAGATTTTGGCAGCCACCCCTGAGGGAACAGTGCGTCATTACAGACCTAACTGAAGTCAGGTTCCCTCAGTGGAGATAGCAGTGTTTGAACAGACCATCCATAAGGAGCCACGTTTCCAAAGCATGGAAGCAGGCAGTAGCCTCCAAGAAGAGACATGCTGGCAAGTTATCAGCAGCACTTTCCCAGGAGGGCAAGTTTTCCCAAGCTTGTGGTGAAGACAGGGTTGTGTGGGCAGGACTAGAAGTGTGTTGAGACTGTGTAGGTGCCTAGACAGTTCTGGAAAAATCTGGTAGCCATATTTAACAGAAACACAAAACAAAACAAGTTGTGGGGGTAGTTATATGGAAATTCTTGGAAATGAAGAGGAAAAATAACAAGTCTGTATCCTCAGCCCTGACCTCTCCCTCTACCCAGGCTGCTGACTGCACAACTCTACTTAGCTTTTCTGATGTCACTTCAGATTCAAATGATCCAAAACTGAGGTCATCCTCCCCCAAACTGGCTCCTCTTCCTAATTCTTTCAGTAAAACCACATTTCCAGATACCCGAACCAGGGCCTTTGGGGAAAGCTTTGATTTTCTCTTTCTTCACATAGAATCTGTCCGTGACCCTGCTGGTGATCATTTGTCTCAGGATGTCTCTTTCTCTGACCATCCTGAGTCATGATTTCAAAGTCATTGCTCACAAAAGTGAACAAAATTAAAGTTTTCATATAAGAAAAAGAATGCCAAAAAGGAGAATTAACCAAAAATTGGAATACACTGGGGAATTTCCCATTTCTTCATCCTGTAGGCACCATTCCAGCCCAGGATGACACCAACATGATTCCTGGCGCCTCCTGAGCCTGTCTCTCTGGCTTGGGGCATGCCCTTGCAACATAGGGCCCATGTCTTGTGCCTGCCTTCTGTTCCCAGGCCCCTCACCTGACCTTTCTTGACATTTGCTATTCTTGTTGTTGATGTGTTCACCCATCCCCTTACCTGCCTCCTAAAGTCTGCATATCATTCAAAGCCCAGCTGAGGTGTGAAACATCTGCTTTATGTGGGTTCTTTTTTTTCTTAAGTAGACTTCATGTACAGCGAGGATCCCAATGTGGGGCTTGAACTCATGACCCTGAGATCAAGACCTGAGCTGAGATTAAGAGTTGGAGGCTTAACCGAGATACCCAGGTACCCCTAGGTTCTCCTGATTCATACCTGCACTGAGATTCTATTGTACTCACAGCAAGCATGTGGGCTTAGGTCCCAGAACCACATGATACCACCTCTAAGTGGTAGCTGTGACAAGTTACTTCACATTTCAGAGCCTAGTTGGCTTATCTGTAAAATAGGACTAATAATAGTACCTAATTTATAAGATTGCAGGGAGAATTAAATAGGATCTGGCACACAGTGTGCTTAGTACAATGTCTGGAAATTGATTAATAATCACTCAACAAATTCTTGTTGTCATTGATGGACTTTTTCTTATTCTCCCATTTGAGCTTTTTCTTATTTGTTTTCATTACCATCTTGTCTAGCCTCCAATAAACTGTAACTTCTTGAAGCACAAAGACAATGGTATCTTTCTATTGTGTTCTGCCCTGTGTGGCACCTCTCTACAACCACACACACATACACTGGACATTGGACAAATACTGGAAGCTGAGTAAATACTGGCTTGACAAACTTCTGATCTGTCTGTGTATGAGAACGGAGGAGGTTTGGACCCTCATTATCTATAATGTCTATCATGATGAAACATGGGCCCTGAATAACTAGGAGAGCTAGGGAAGAAGTTTTCCTAGAAGGCACAGTTATTTAATCAAATACCACCTCAAGGAGGGATAGGATAATGTGATTTTACTTTGGGGAATTTATAAAATAGGTGAAGGAACAACTGATAGGGAAATGGCAGCTTTTGGATTCAGATTTCAGACAACATGTGGGAGAGAATTAGAAGTGAAGAGAAGAAAGGAGAGTGGCGGTAAAGGTCCCAAACCATAGCATTTGGTGGCATCCATTTGATGATTTTATTTGATTGAGGAATGAAATACATAGTGAACTCCTCCATTTCTCATCAAACAAAACCAATCTAACAGTAAAGTTAAAGGAAAAACCAATAGAAGAAAATTAAGCACAAAAAAAAATGAAACAAAATATTGACAGATTCTTTTTTTTATCAAGTCATGCCTTAACACCAAATGAAAAGACAAGCAACAACAGCCCTTGGATCCTTCATTGGTTTCCCAGGTTGGGACTTAACTATAGAGTGAGAGTTCCTGCTTATCCCACTGCTGTTTTAATCAAGCCTCAGGGCACTGATATTATCTCTTCAGATGTATTCATTTCTTATTTGTTTTCCTATCTCTAAAATGCACCATTGTGTAGAATCTGGGCACAACTACAAAGATTACCCCGCAACTCTCAACAATGTCTATACTAATCACTACTCTTGGCTCCCTCTCTTCCTCTCCTACCTGAGAATGATCAACAGACCCAAGACCTCATCATCAGAGTCTGTAGCCCCTTCCACCATAGTCACTGGATGGGGTAGCACCTCAGTGGGGTAAATAAATATATATATATAGAAAGGCACATTTTGGGTATAAAGTCTAATGGTTCTGGCCTTGAGCAGAAAAGCAGGAAAAAGGATCCTTCAAGGAGATACCACTAAAATACAAACAAAAAAATCAAGCAAAATCAGGAATGGTAGAATAATTAGTCACTCAATATTGTAGATGTTTGTTTTTGAGCTTGAATGTGTTTTGGTTTCAGTACTAAATATATCAGGGTTGGTGGGAGATGGGTGTGGGGGTGTTCACATCCTGGCCTGTGCTATTTGTGCAAATTCCCAGTCAGACTGAGCCAATCAACAAAAGAAATAAGAAAGAAATATAAATGATTGTCCCGGGGTAGGCCTCTGGGTCACACCTGCCTTTAATGATGTCAGTTTTCACAATCCCATTTGCTGCCAGTATGATAACTCACTCACAGGCAAGGTCCACTGTACAAAATAAGAAGCAGAGGGAGAAAGGTACTCTAGCCTACACTTGGAGGAAATGGTGCCATTGCTGACTCTTTAAACAATCCTAGCCTATACCCTAATGTTGAAAGTTTCAAAAGTTTTACTATTTGGCAAACCTGCAAAACTTCAATAGCCTTGAGACCTAGGCACATCTGTAGGCTTAAAATAAAACAATCTTTCCCTTGTCCCAGAGAACTAAGCCCAAATATTAAATAACCAAGTTTTGGTTATCATAAGGACTATTACTTGCTCTTTATCTACCATTAGTTTTGGCTAGTTTGGAGACAGTCTCCATCATTCAACCAGAAAGCACCAGGGAATAGAGCCAAACTTTACAACTCATCTAAGCAAGATGAGATGGCAAATCTGCAAGAAAAAAAAAAATTAAAAGAACTCAAAACAAGAATCTCTTCCCCTCCACACACGCGCAATGCCTTATAGAGTCAAATAGCAATGCCTTCTGGATGATCTGCTTCACTCCCACGCATGTTGAGAATTGACTATATGCTGTGTCAAAATTACAGTCTCCAGGTCATTGCCAGTGACCATAAAGTTCTGCCTTTCCCTAGGTTTGAGGAAAACATGTGCTTGGTAGCTTGCCAGACATTTATTGCCACAATCCAGCCGTATGCTGCCAATGTTAGAGCCAACAAGGGTGTCTGAAATGTGCAAAAGTGTGTTCTCGTTGACTGCCTGGCACAGGCTTTCCATAGGGTAGGGGAACTAGAAGTTTTCCTGCCAGAAACCAGTCCCCAAGTTAATAGAAGCTAAGGGAATAATTTCTGACACTCCTTTTGACTCTGCCAAGGTTAAATGTAGCTGTGGTCACTCCACCTGCAGCTCAAGTACATACATACTTGATCCTAAGATCTTGGAGAGGATTGGTTCGTAATAATTAAATATGTATTAATAAAAGCCAATGTGACATGCCATAATATGATATATATCACAAAAATCTAAGAATATTTTATTAATATCATATTTATATTAACTATACTAATATAAGACTATGCTAATATAAACATATTATATGAATATTCTATTCTTTTCCATTGCATTGTGAAAATTGACTGAAGCAGCATTAGTAGATGCTGTCTTGAGCCCTTAAGATTCTGTCTGTTGGTGCTGCTGACTGACAGAACTAAGCTGTCAGCCTTTTCAGAAATTGCTCTTGGCACCTCACCTGTTTCCTGACTTCTTTCTAGAGACAACCTACATCCAAATGAATGGTTGATGTGGTGGTATTAAGGCTTCATCTCCTTACCCCAACTTCGGGCAACTCTTTAGCACAAAGAGTTTCCTGTGGCGTAGAATGAGACATTCTTCCTCTGCCCAATCCTGCTTTCTTCTTTCCCGTCACAGCTGTTATTCCTGAGAGCACTCCATAATAAACTTCCTGCCTGCTAATCTTCATCTCATATTTCACTTCCTGGAGAATCTAATCTGCAGTCATCGGTCCCAGGAGTTGTCTGACTAAGCCAACATTCAGTGGTCTTCCAGTGCTGCATCCTCCTAGCCGCTGGCAGTAAGAATCCTGTCACTGGTCATAGGTGGAGTATTGATGCTCTCTGGAACAAGGGGGTAATTGTGAAACTTACATTGGAGAGACAGGGGTTACTTAGCAATAGCAAGAAGTATACTAGAGTGTTTATTGTATCAAATGTTTAATAAATATGGAAGAAATAGAAATTATAATGACAATGGAATCAGAAGGCTATTGCTAGAAATTCTTTGGGAAAGAGACAGTAGATTTTTTTGGAAAGACTGAAAGGGATTACTCCGCAATTAAAGGCTGAGTGTGAAAGGCAGAAGGACTCCTTGGGAAAGTAGAAAGAGACTCTCACGTCCTGCAGCTAAAGAGCAGAAGAGGTAAGTACCTGGTTCAGGATTAAACATAGAATGACCAAAGAAAGTTGAATTCTCAACATAGGCAGATCTGCTAAAACAGGATCAAGTACATACTTTGGAAGTAATGGCACTTTAAGTCATAGGTTGAGCACATTTGAAGGGATGCACTCAGGAGAGGATAGGAAGATGGCAGCGTAGGAGGAGGCTGGGCTCACCGCACGTCCTGCTGATCACTTAGATTCCACCTACACCTGCCTAAATAACCCAGAAAACCACCAGAAGACTAGCAGAACGGAGTCTCCGGAGCTAAACACAGAGGAGAGGCCCACGGAAGAGAGTAGGAAGGGCGGAGAGGTGGTGCACACTGCACAGACTGGCGGGAGGGAGCCGGGGCAGAGGGGCAGCCTGCCAGCTAAGCAGAGCCCCCGAGTCTGGCTTGCAAAAGCGGAGGGGTCAGACGGAGTGTGTTCCGACATCAAGCGCGACTTAGCGTCTGGGAGGTCATAAGTTAACAGCTCTGCTCGGAAAGCAGAAAGGCTGGAGGACAAAGGGAGGGAGAGTTGCTGAGCCCCAGGATGACAGAGCTCAGTCTGGCGGGGAACAAAGGTGCTCACCAGCGCCATCTCCCTCGCCCATTCCCTAGCCAGAATCCCAAAGTGAACCGGTTCCTGCCAGGGAACTTGCTTGCTCCGCGCAAACACCCAACTCTGTGCTTCTGCAGAGCCACCCCTCCGGCAGCGGGTCTGACTCCCGCCCGCTGCCACAGGGCCCCTCCTGAAGTGGATCACCTAAGGAGAAGCGAGCTAAGCCTGCCCCTCCTGCCCCCGTGCACCTTGCCTACCCACCCCAGTTAACACGCCAGATCCCCAGCACCACAAGCCGGGCAGTGTGCAAGTAGCCCAGACGGGCCACGCCACCCCACAGTGAATCCCACCCCTAGGAGAGGGGAAGAGAAGGCACACACCAGTCTGACTGTGGCCCCAGCGGTGGGCTGGGGGCAGACATCAGGTCTGACTGTGGCCCCGCCCACCAACTCCAGTTATACACCACAGCACAGGGGAAGTGCCCTGCAGGTCCTCACCACTCCAGGGACTATCCAAAATGACTAAACGGAAGAATTCCCCTCAAAAGAATCTCCAGGAAATAACAACAGCTAATGAACTGATCAAAAAGGGTTTAAATAATATAACAGAAAGTGAATTTAGAATAATAGTCATAAAATTAATCACTGGGCTTGAAAACAGTATAGAGGACAGCAGAGAATCTATTGCTACAGAGATCAAGGGACTAAGGAACAGTCACGAGGAGCTGAAAAACGCTTTAAACGAGATGCAAAATAAAATGGAAATGATGACGGCTCAGCTTGAAGAGGCAGAGGAGAGAATAGGTGAACTAGAAGATAAAATTATGGAAAAAGAGGAAGCTGAGAAAAAGAGAGATAAAAAAAAATCCAGGAGTATGAGGGGAAAATTAGAGAACTAAGTGATACACTAAAAAGAAATAATATACTCATAATATCCCAGAGGAGGAAGAGAGAGGGAAAGGTGCTGAAGGTGTACTTGAAGAAATAATAGCTGAGAACTTCCCTGAACTGGGGAAGGAAAAAGGCATTGAAATCCAAGAGGCACAGAGAACTCCCTTCAGACGTAACTTGAATCGATCTTCTGCACGACATATCATAGTGAAACTGGCAAAATACAAGGATAAAGAGAAAATTCTGAAAGCAGCAAGGGATAAACGTGCCCTCACATATAAAGGGAGACCTATAAGACTCGTGACTGATCTCTCCTTTGAAACTTGGCAGGCCAGAAAGGCTTGGCACGAGAACTTCAATGTGTTGAACAGAAAAAATATGCAGCCGAGAATCCTTTATCCAGCAAGTCTGTCATTTAGAATAGAAGGAGAGATAAAGGTCTTCCCAAACAAACAAAAACTGAAGGAAATCGTCACCACGAAACCAGCCCTACAAGAGATCCTAAGGGGGATCCTGTGAGACAAAGTACCAGAGACATCGCTACAAGCATAAAACATGTAGACATCACAATGACTCTAAACCCATATCTTTCTATAATAACACTGAATGTAAATGGATTAAATGCGCCAACCAAGAGACATAGGGTATCAGAATGGATAAAAAAACAAGACCCATCTATTTGCTGTCTACAAGAGACTCATTTTAGACCTGAGGACACCTTTAGATTGAGAGTGAGGGGATGGAGAACTATTTATCATGCTACTGGAAGCCAAATGAAGGGATGCACTCAGAAATCTTGAATCCCCAGATTCCTTTGAGTCTTCTGTGCTGCCAGAAGTGACACACTTCTCCCTGTTGGAGGCCAGTGCACCTTCTCCTTAAAAACACTGTGGAGGTCTCTTTTCATAAGACCACACATATCCCTCTCTGAATCTGTCTGCACTTCCCTTCTGGCCACCCAGACCATTAAGGAGGGTTGAGTCACAACATTACCTGGCTAGAGTTGTCATGGGCCTGTGAGAGGAGGCAAGGGACTATATATTCCTGAAGACAGCTTCGAGACCAGGACAACAGGAACTGGAAGAAAGTAAGAAATACATATGGGACTGGATACTGAGAGAGCTGAATATAAAGTTATATATGGGAGACTATGGATACAGGAGAACTTTCCAAGATATAAGATTTGACATCCTGTCAAGGACCCTGGGATATGGTGCTCACATGCTATTTGAAGCTGGAAAAGGTGATGGTCCACAGCAAGTACAGTAGAAAGTCCTGAACTGCCACAGCACATAGTAGAAGAGAGAATTAAGACTCAGGAAATGGGCCTGCTAGAGTGGCTTTATTAGGCCAGATGATCATGTTCTTCAGAAAGGACTTCAGGAATCTCTGTTTACAGGAATCTTCTGTTTACAACAGCACCAAAGAGTGCACATCATCCCTGAGAAATTTAGTGGCAGCTCTTGCTGCAGGCCAGAGCTGACCTCAAGAGGGGTGGTCATAGACTGGGCTCCCTGATGACAATGGGGATGAAGCCACTGGAACAACAGAGGCCAGATGACAGAGATTCACCACTAGTTATGGTAATTGTTATATGAGTGGCAAGATTGGGGAGACAGCCAGAAGGTGATAATAGAATAAAATGTCTCTGAGGCAAGAATGATGGGCAGCCATCAAGAGAATTGCTCAATTGGTATAACCAAAAAACATTAAGGATCAATGAACAGGAGGCTAAGAACAGTCGTCCTAATAAGTCAAGATCCTCTTGCCCAGTTTCCATACTTAAGCCTACTCATACATAGCCTATTGGCCAAAGAGGGACATGGTCACCAAGATGAAGACCTATAGCACCATAACAAGTATATATGGTAATGATTTCCCATCCTTCTCCAAAAAAAAACCTATAGCCATTTAATCAGATAAATGAACATGGGGTAAATGAGAATACCCAAATATTTTGAGTATAGTTGGGCACAAGATCTAAACTGTATTAATACCCATGATCTGAAGTGTTATTTCACTGCCCTCCCTCCCCATTAGAATGAGGAAAATGGAAGACAGTAAGAAATGGGGTTCTGGCCCAGGTCTAGTTCACATGAGCCCACTAAGTCCACAGACCCACCCAATAGTCATTTTCTCCAGCCCTGGATATATAATTGAAATGGACATATTTGATAATTGGCACAACTCTCCCTTTGGTTTGTTGGCCTGTGGAAGAAGAGCGATGAAAGTACGGGAAGCCAAGCTGATGGCTCTGAAACTGACCTTTCCCCAGTGAAGAGAGTAAATCAGAAGCAATATTCCATCATGGGGGGAAGGGCAGAGATGAGTGTCACTCTTAAAAATCTAAAGCACATAGTGTTGGTAGTCTCCAGCCAAATTTCCAAATGGTTTACCAGTTGCTCTCCTCAAGAGCGAGGCCAATCCTAGACTACTGCAAACTCAACCAAGTAGTCTCCCCAGTTGTAGCTGCTGTGCCAGATGTGGCATCTTTGCAAAAGGAGATTAGCAATGTAACCATTCTTTTTCTATCCCTAAAAGGGATCAGAAACAGCCCATATGCAGTTGGAATAGACAACAGTATACATTTACAGCTCTGCCACCAGGCTATGACAACTTTTCTCCCTTCTGTCATAACAGACTGAGGAGACATGTACCATCTGGAAACCTGAAGAAGATCACTGGTCCACTGTACTGAAGACTTCTTGTTAATGAATGTAGATAAGCAAAATATGTGAGTATATTGGATGCCATGGTAAAATACATTCATTCTACAACTTGGGAGATAAATTCCATGATGATCTAGGTGTCCATCCACATAAGTAAAAATTTTAGAGATTCAGGGGTCTGGGCATGCCAGGACATCTCTCCAAAGTTAAGGGCACATTACTGCTTCATATACCTCCCACCACAAAGAAGGTAGGGCAATGTCTGAGACTTTGGAAGTCACCCTATTCTATACCTGGGCCATATGCCAGGTATAGTAGTTTTCTAGAACTGCTGTAACAAGTTACTACAAGCTAGATGGCTGAGAACAATAGACATTTATTTTTCACAGTTCTGGAGGCCAGAAGTCTAAATTCAAGATGTTGGCAGGCCACGCTCCCTCTGGAGGCTTTAGGGGAGAATCTTTCCTTCCACCTTCTGATGGCTTTTGGTGCTCGTTGTCTGTGTTTGCATCTCTCCAATCTTGGCCTTTGTCTTCACATGGCCATTTCCCTATATATCTCTGTGTGCCTCAATTCTCTCCTTTTTCTCATAAAGATACCAGATCCTGGACTTAGGGCCTATCCAAAATCCAGAATGATCTTGTCGGGAGATCCTTAATTTAATTACAACTACAAACTCCTTTTTCTAATGAAGTTCATATTCAATTACCAGAAGTTAAGACTTGGACACAGCTTTTTTGGGGGGACACAATTTAGTCCCACCCACCAGGTGACACCAAAAGCTGTCAGGTTGGAGGAAGTCCAGAGCAGGCTGTGGTACAAGGAGTGGCCCTGCCACTTGGCCATACAACTTGGTTAACAATGTAGTATAGGAGGCATCTGTGTGGGAACAGGTGCCATGTCAAGTATATGGCAAGTCCCAATAGGAGAATTACAACATAGTCCTGAGATTCTCCAGATCAGGGCCATGCCAAGTGCAGAATTATACACTTTGTGGAAAATAGGTCTTGATGAGTTGCCAGATCCTAGTAGATCCAGAGTTCCAGAATTGTGTCACCAAGTGACCACAAAGCCAGAACTGCCCATCATAAGCTGAAGTCTGTCAGATCCATCTAGTCATAAAGTTGGGTGGGCCCAGCCAAGACATCAAAAATGAAAGTGGCTTTTTAGGTATCAGCCATGAGCAAGACCAGAGGACACAGGTGAGCTGCATGAGCAGGTGGCCCAGGCCCCATGTTACCTACGGGGTTACAGCAATGCCTCTCCCTCAACTATACCTAACCTTCTAGGGAAGGGAGTCCCTCATGGCCAGCTGATGAATGATGGGAAATACTGAGATTTGTTCACAGAGGGTCAGCTTAGTATGTGGGCATATACCAAACACAGTACTGTACTACAGCCCCACTCAGGGGTGGCTCTGAGGAACAATGCTACTAAGCTTCCAAGCCCAGCAGATGTGCCTAGAGGGTGTGAGGGAAATCATAAATGGAAAGTGTGTTGTTGTCTCCAGGGCTATAGTTTGTTCTACCACCTTCCTCTTATAAGTTTCCCCTGGGACTTGAGGCCCGTGAGGCTCATGGAAGAGCTGTTCTCAGAGCCTCTGTGAGAAAGTGAGGCCGAGCTGCGCAAGGCTGCTTCCCCAGAGTCCCCTGAGATACAATAGTCCATTTCCCCACTGTGTGCAGATAGCCCCAACTGGCAGCCTTTCCAGGACTTGTGTTAGTTCATGGTTTCTCAACCTTGTACTATTGACATTTGGGACTGGACCCTTTTTTGTTGTGGGGCCATTCTATGTATCATAGAATGTTTAGCAGCATCCCTTGCCCTCTACATTTGTGGAAGCCCAAAATGTCCCCAGACATTCCTAAATGTCCTCTGGGGGGAAAAATCATCCCAGTTGAGAACCACTGTACCAGGCTAAAGAGAGACACCTTACTGGAATCATGCCTCCTTCCTGAGGCAACCTGCATCTAATAATGGAACCCACAGCCTGAAACTAACTTAGGACAATGCTGAATGGTTGTTCAAGTCCTGGAGCCCTTGTAGGTTGGCTAAGGCGATTTTCTAGCGACTTCTGCACAGTCCAAATTTTCCTTCTGCCCAAGCTTGCATCCTTCCCTTCCCTGACAGGTGCTGATCCCAGGAGGACTCCCCAGTTATTCTACACACAAATCTTCATCTCAGAGCCAGGTTCCTAGAGACTGGGCCTCAAGTTGCAATCATCTTCCACTTCCTTGGAAGCTGCTTTTATTTAAATGAATTGTGCAATTTTCCTTTGCTGTACTACTTTCTTGATGAAAATATCAGCACTTCCTAGCTCATCTTCATGAGTTGATTCAATAACAACATTCAACATCTACAGTGTGGTTGCCTCTACATGATGCTGGGCTTGGGATTCATCAAAGGACAAGATGTAGGTCCAAGGATAGCTACATAATTTCCAGGGTCCCTTGTTCAAGTATTCTTAAGAATTTCAAGACAGTGATACCAGAGCCTTAAACAAGCATGAGTACCTTCTAAGCACTGGACCCTGTGTGGCTGCATGGGTCATTCACCCATGAAGCTGGTCCTGTTATAGGTCATGTTCTCATGATACTACCTTCTAGCCAGGGAGAAAAGTATTAAGCCATTAATTACATAACAAATCATTTCATTACTATTGTGGGAAATGTTGTGTTGGAAAAGTGCAAGTTTCTATGCAATCTCATAATAAGGGAATCAGACCCTTCCAGTGGGGGCTTTGCAGGGGACAGAGAGATTTGGGACCTATGAAAATCCAGAGCCCTCATCCTGATTCCTCACTGCATCATAAACTGCTTGCCTGACAATTGGCCAACAGCAGTTTCTTATTTCAGATCACTCTTACAGTCAAAGAAAATGGGCCACAGACATATGGCTTCTTCCAAATGCCACACCACACTTCCTTCACATAGAAATGGCTCCAGAAAAAAAAAATCATTAAAAGAAAAAAAAATGTTGTTAAAATAAAGTGAATGGAAATATAAGGAGGTCCTTCACTGGCTTAAGAAAATAAACCAAAATCCAAAATATTCTGAGAAACACATTAAGGAATTAGAGGGGATCAAGAAGTCCACAATAGGGCCAGTTATGTGTCAGGTTCAGGAACTGATATAATTTTATGCTAACAGCAAGGAGCCCTCAGCTCTATTCCCAGCACTCTCTAATTCTGAGAAAGTCACTTCAGTTTTTTGTTCTTTGATAATAAGAAAAAAAACATTGGTCTGTCATTTTGGATTTTGTGAGTATTATTAGGATGATTCTTTTAGGACGCTTTGAGCTACTTCTTCTAGAAAACTGAACACCATGCTTATTCTAAGAAAAAGCAATCTAAGGTTGGTGTACACTATCCAGCCACTCACAACTGTGGTGAATTCAAACTCTACCCAACCCCCACTGTAACAGAAAAAGGTTGTGTGTAGAGACACCACATTTCTATAAGTACCTGTGCCCCCCATTTTGGCAAGGCCTGTGGGGATGTCTCACCTTCTTCCCTTATTCTTGCTTCTGTCAGGTCCACCATGGCTGCCATGAACACAGATGCAAACATAAGTTTTCACATTTTGAAAAGTGTATACAGCTATTTAGTATGTGATAAATATCATATAAGAAAAGGATGATTATTAAATGTACTGAGAAAACTACTTATCTATCTGGAAAAAGATTAAGCAAGCCTTTTATCTTACGCCAAATATCAAAACGAAATTCCAGATGGATTAAAGAGATAAAGTGTTTAAAACGAAATCTTACAAATAGTAGAAGAAATTTAGATAGTTGAATAATTTTGGTGTTTGAAAAGCCAGTTCTACAAATAACACCAAAGGCATAGATTGCAAAATAAATCATCAAAAGATATAACTATATATAATAAATTCCATAAATCCCATAAGCAAAATTAAATGTCACCAAACAAAGCAGAAAAAAAAATTACCATATATATTCCAGATGAAGGACCAGTATCCTTTATATATAAAGAGCTCTTGCAAGTCAGTATGAAAATGACAAATTCTTTAGCTGCCAATTCCACTTCTGAAATTCATTTTAAGCCTGGAAATGATTATTATAGTTCTTACCCTTTTAACAGTCCCCATGGAGTCGGTTGGGCCAGGGGATTTATCTGACTTAGAAGAGAGTAAAGGAGTTTACCCAAGTCTATGGACCTGGCAGATGATCAAGGGGAAGGGATGCTGATGGGGGCAACCCAGTATGAATTGCCACTTCATAGAGAAAAGGTGTTCCAGAGAACTAAAAGAGGGCATGAGATAAACAGTACATAAAGTGGTGTCCAAATCTAAGAACAAAGACCCTCACTTTAAGGACCCAATAAACATTTGTAACACTTGTGAAAAAGGCATGAAAGACTGAAAATAATCCTGTAAACAATCTTCTGACCTGGTGAGTGTTAGTAGCACCACCCCCCTTTAAAGTTCAGGGGAATAAAGCTGAGAAAGATGTAGTTACCCAAGCCTTCATTCTCAAAAGGAGGAAATGGATTGAACCCAGATTCTTCGTTCAAGTTCTTTGCTATTTTAATCTGTACTCCTTCTTGGTGCTTTAACAAATGTTCCTGCCTCTTTTTTCTCATAGGACAATGGTAAAAGAAGGTCATTTTGTGGGAAACCTGCAAACCAAGCTCGGTAAGGGCAGACTTTCTTATGGAGGCTTTTCCCAGTTTCATGGGCCTCTGGACTATGTCCGCTAACTATTTCCAGAAATGTACCCATGAGGTCTGGAGAGTTTGAAAGGGGAGCTCTGTGTGTTCAAGGTCGGATTTCATGTCGCAGTTTTGCAGCTTCGTGCATAGTCTGGATTTCCCTTAATAAATTACAGGTCCTGCCACTAAGTTGTGAATGGAGACCAGTAATATGTGATTTAGGGGTGCACAGAGGCCTCCCAGATTCTTTAAAAATCAGTTTCTTTTAGTTTGTTTGTTTTTACTAGGAGGTAGAAAGCTAGGCCTTGAGCACCTTGAGCACCTCACAGAGACTTTGTGAGCCAGTATTTGTCAGGATTGAGTTACCTGATTTGAGCCCATGTACTAGGTTACTGAATGATTTAAAAAAAAATCTTCTCATACAGACTTATAAAGACCACAAAATTGGAAGTTGGATTTTGTTTCTCTAGCCCATTATTTCCTCTCTGCTTCACCTGACCTACTGAGGCATGCGAGTCACTGTTAAACCACCATAAACATGGATATTCTGTCCCCCTCCTTCTAGGCCAGGTGACAGGCAAGACTTTTCTGTAAAGGGTCAGATAGAAATTATTTTTAAATTTTTTTATTTGAGTATACAAATAATAAACATTTTAAGCTCTGTGGGGCCAGACGATCTCTGTCACAACATCTGTATTCCGATAAAACTTTATTTACACAAACAAGTTGTGGACTGGATTAGGCCCAAAAGCCAAAGCTTGCTAACCCCTGTTCTAGTCAAAACTCTTGTTTTCCATTTATTCCATCTCTTATTCTTGCTTCTTCCACATTTTGTATAACATCTAGGATATAACCAGCTCATTGCCAAGTAAAAAGGAGAAAGTTGGATTTGAATAATACAGTACTTGCTGAATCTGAATATGCCCCATCTTCTGGGTTCCTTTTCCCAAGATGGGTACTTATGGTTTTTCTTTAAATGTCTGTTTTACATTTCTCAATGTGGTATAAGGTGGCTGGTGCTGCTAAGATGGGGCCTAGCAACCCATGGTACCAAATGTACAAGCCATGGTATCCTGAGTTGAAATCTCTTTCTGGCCATTTATTGAGAGCATTTACATTCATTGCTTTTAGCTTCTAGTTGCATTAAGTACATTTGCACACAAGTGCAAGTGCAAGTGCAAGAAGGAAACCACTCTAATCCCTGTGATCCCCTGAATGCCTATAACACTTGCTGCCCCCAAATGCTGCTACAACCATGCATAACACTTAACCCTTACAGAAATGGATCAAATAACAGCTCTGTTATTGAGATCCTACTAAGTGCCCAATACTTTTTCAAACTAGTCTGCCTTATCATATTACATAAGCTTCCTGACAACTGTAGGATCCCATTTGCCAGAAAAGGTAACACTCTGAGAGAGGTTTACTCTATTGTGGTACAGCTAGGTTTGTCTGACTCCCAGCCCTATGCCTTTAATTGTACAATTATTATTATTAATTTACCCATTTATTCCTACATTCATCCACGAAATATTTATCAAACTTTTCCTATGTCCCAGGTGCTGGACCAGGCACTGGGGATATAGCTGCAAACCAGCAGACATAGTCCTGTCTACTAGGAGTTCTCAGATGCTAATGCATCATCACCCATAACCGCATGGGTTATCACCCATAACTGCATCACCACAACTATAGCGTGACCTACAAAGGAAGGCCTAGGGAACCACAGTGGTATGTGACAGAGGGACCTAAGCACATTAACTTACCTCCCAGGATGGTTTTTACATTTATTCAAGGACAGCAATTGCCCTTCTATTTTCTGCTACTTTAGGTAACTGCCCTGTTGCAATAAAGAGTTCTGATTTTTTCATCTTCTCTATCTGGGTATGCCCAGATGAGCAGTGTCAGAAATCAATGTGGCCCATGTGACATTTTGTGAAGCAACCAGAAGTAATGAGATAAACATACAGCAACGTGGAGAGATCTTAAAAGCATGTGTTGTGTAGGAAAAGCAATAAAAGAATGCAATTTACACCACAATGTTGTTTAGGTAAGTTAAAGCACATATCCTTACAAAACAGCCCAGTCTATTTTAGAAAAGAACACAACTATGGAGGGACCTATATAAAATAACTACTTATACTGGGCTAGGTGTAGGAGTGAGGAAATAGCTAAGAAATCAGGGATAAAGGGGAAAAATAAAGCAGGAAAGAAGCCTTGTACAGACTGTACTAAGAAATATGGTTGATCAAATCTCTGCCCATGAGGGACCCAGAATAAACAACAAAAGCAAAAAAAAAAATCATTTCACAACACAAGTCGCCTCGACGTTGTACCGAACAGAAGGTGACAATCTTTAAATGCTGGACCTTAGCTTCAGGCAGAGAGGTTTCATTATGGGAAAAGAGGGAGGGAAAATAGAGGCAGAGAAGAAGAATCTCTCATCAGAGGGAAAAAAGGAAAAACAAGCAAAAAGAACCGTTCTCCAGGAACAGTGGTGAATGCTCCTGTATTTAAACAAACATGGTACCTTACAGATAAGGCCATATCTTCCACACTTGTTATAAAACCTCTCTGTAATACTCAGCAAAATATGAGGCATTTGGTGCTTCCAAAGTATTTAAGGGAAGACAGCAGTGACATTGGTGCAAAATACTCTTACCGCAATATCCTTTGTGAAGTCCATTTGGCATTGTGAAACAGTAGTTGATATCTGGTGCTGATAGTCTCACTAAATTTGGGTCCTATTTCACAAAGCATGATGTAAAGAGCTGACTGTGTCCCCATAGAGGTGAAAGCAGCTGGTCTCTGCCTCCTGAATAGACTGTTCCCAAAACAGTGTTGTCATTTCGGTTGTTTGCAGTGACAAAACTACTGCATTTGTTTGGAGACACCATATCCATCTTTCCACATTCTCCCACCTCCACCCTACACAAGGTAATGAATATCAGACTTGGAAAGGAAAAGAATAAAGGACATCTCCCCCAGCAGTTAAGGGCCAAGAAAGTGAAGCTAACTCTCTTGTCTCCAAATAAAATCTTGGACAAGATGGCAGCTGCACTTAGAGGAATTGCCAAAGCTGTTTTCATCCGCTAGTGTTCCATTTGGGGAGCTGATTTGTAGGTTAGAAATATGCGATATACGAAGGGGGGGATCATTCATTTCTTAACTGACCTCAAGCCTTGATTTATCTCAAAACCAGGAGAATTTTCCTCTTGGTAAAGGAAGGCCAGTAAGCCCTTGAAATCTCCTGCCATCAAAAACAATCCATATGCTGAATGCACAGAAGTGCTCTGAATTTAAGAAAGGTGATGTGGGGATGTGAGAATAAATGGAAGGCTGGAAAATCTAGTGGGGTGGGGGATGATGTTTAGCTAATCACATACATTTTAAGATAGAAAAGAAAGCAAGGTGTTTGGAGATGAATAACTGTTGCCCTTGCCCCCTGGGCATGTGAGCTCTCTCTCTCATTCACTGACCACTGTCAGGCAGGCCCAGTGTGGTGGCGGCCTCAGCTCGCTGGCTGACCTTCCCCTGACTCCACAAGGGAAGAAACAGTGAGGCCCTGTGTCCTCACCGGGCCAGGCCTTCCTGTGACCCTCCTGAGACCCCTCAGCCCCTTTCCCACAGCCCTCCCCCAAAGCCCCGCTGTAGCTCTTGGTTTATTTTTTCAGGTGAGTAAACTCTGTATCGAATACTGGTTTCTCAGTTGCTTTTAATTAGGCTTCTGGGTTCCACTCTTTCATCTCAGTGAAATCTGCGTCACTTTTCTCCAGCTATTTTTGGTTCTAAAGCCATGGGTTTGCTTTCATTCAGCTAATTGAAGGCACACAGGAAAGGAGAGAGGGGATAATCCCAATCTTTTGACATTTCTTAAAGTTGTGATAAACCACACACTTTTTAGCAGCAGAAAATCACTTTCCAAATGTTATAACTCTTCAACGTCTTCCCTGAGGGGATGTTGTGCCTGCCCACTAAGGCTCCAAGGTTAATGTCATGTGTACTTCTCTGAAGCCCCGGAATCCCTGGTAGAGAGTAGCGGAGCAAATGAGATGTCGTGATGTGACCAAATAGTCCCTTCATAATTTTCCCTCTGGTCGTGAGTTTAATCCCTTGGCCCTGGCTGTGGCAGCACTGGGAATGTCGCCATTCACAAAGCTCTGACGGGAAGGCTCAGCCAAGCGCCTCTTAACATCAGAGGACAGAGTTGATGATGCTGTTCCATGGAATGTCCCACGAAATGAAAAGCCAGTAGCCAGGTGCTTATTTAATCACAAAAAAAGGGCAGTATATATATTTTTAGTAAAATTTCATTAAATCCTAATACGAGATCCTTTTTTTGCTCTTTGGACACAAAGATTCTGTGAAAATTACATTCATAAGGTATATATAATTTGTTTTTACCAAGGTTACTTAGTAAACAAATTTTACATCTTGCCAGAGTAGTAAAAATAGGTTTATGTAGAGCAAATAAATTTATTTTTATAGTTGATAGTAAGATTATAGATATTCTGTTAAGCTTCTACAAAATGGAAAAATAAGCTTACTTATTCATTACTTAAAAAAATCAAAATCATATTTACATTTATATCTCAATATATTGTTGTCCTCCAAGTACCTTCTGGGAGATAAAAGACTACAAATTACCAACTACTTATAATTAAAAAAGCAAAGTACTTAACTGGATCCAGGACAAAACCAACTGACAATAAATACAAATTCCATGTTAAGGTAGCCTTCATAAGATAAGACATGAGAAAAATATTTGTAATTCATACACAAAGAGATAATATACCTAATACCTAAATAGCTCTCATAAGTCCATAAGAACAAGACCAACTACCCAGTAGAATATAAGGAAGAGGGCACTTTACAGAAAATATCACAGAAATTTAAATATATAAGAAGAGGGGCATTTGGGCAGCTCAGTTGGTTGAGCATCTGACTGTTTCAGCTCAGGTCATGATTTCATAGTTCATGAGTTGGAGCCCCTCATTGGGCTCTGTGCTGACAGCGTGGAGCCTGCTTGGGATTCTCTCTCTCTCTCTCTCTCTCTCTCTCTCTCTCTTTGCCCCTCCCTTGAGCTCTCTTTCTCTCAAAATAAATAAACTTAAATTTTTTTTAAATACATGAGAAGATGTTCAACTAATTTAAAAGATGCAAATTAAAGTACATTGGGATTCCATTTTCCAACTCCCGGATCATTAAAAAAAAAAAAAAAAGGATAATACTGTAGTTACAAGGGAGTAGTGGGAAAGGTCATTTTTCAAATCTGATGAGGGTATATATTGTTTTCAACTACTATGGGAGAATTTACAATATTTTTTAAAATTACAAATGCATCTGCCCTTTGACCCTACATTATTTTTCTAAGAATTTAATCAGTAAATATATTTGCCTAGGGGAGAAATAAAATACATACAAGGTTATTAATTGTGGCAGGGCAAAAGATTAGAAATAACCTTTCAATCAATAGGGGACTAATTAATTTATTTCTAACCCTGAAGTGGAATACTATACAGCTATAAAAATGAGGAATCTGTATATTAATAATAAAACAATTTCCACTACATATTATTAAGTGTGAAAAAAACTAGTAACAACAATACATCATCACTTACTAATAATGGGAGCTAGATAATATAGATATAGTCAGAAATAGTGGTGAGGATGGTGGCAAGGAATAAAAGCAGAGATAACCAGTATCTGGCAGTCACTGAGTATTTGTTTGTTTACAATAATATAAAATATCTCTAGAAGAATATATAAGAAATGTAGGTGCTTTACAAGGATTAGGCGTGCTGCAGAACCAGGTTGGAAGGGGAATTTTCACCATATACCCTATTTTAGGTTGAATGGTGTCCCCTACAAAGATATGCTGAAGTCTGAACCCCCAGTACCTGTGAATGTGACCTTATCTGGAAATGGAGTCTTTGTAGATGTAATCAAGTTATGATGAAGTCATACTGGATTAGGGTGGCCCACTGTAATATGATTGATGCCCTTATTAGAAGAGAACAAGAGATGCAGACACACACACAGGAGAGATGGTCATGGGAAGATGAAGGCAAATGTTGGGATGATGCTTCCACCAAGCAAGGAAGGTTGCAGATTGTCAGAAAACCACCAGGAGCTGGGAGAGAGCCTGGCTCAGATTCTCCCTCCCAGCCCTAGAAGGAACCAAGGCAACATTATCTTGACTTCAACTTCTGGCCTCCAGAACTGTGAGAGAATAAATTTCTGTTGTCTTAAGCCAACTAGTTTGTGGTACTAATTTATTACTGTAGCCCTAGGAAACTGGTGCACACCCTTTTTTCAATTTTGAACCATGTGAATGTAATATCTAGTCAATAAGTAGGTTGAAAAAAATTTTTCCAAAAGTAAGAATAAATAAATAAAGTAGGTTTTATTATACCTTGACTCTGATTAACTTTCTAAAACCATACAGATTTTTATCTACCCAGAATTTCATGAGATGTATAGGAAATGCATTTCAATAGAGTCAACCATACCTAGGCTAATCGTTTGAAAATGAGAGAAATTAACAAACAAGAACCCAGGGGATGCTGGGCATTAGCTCTCTCTGACTCTAATTCCTGAGCACCCCATGGCAGCCTGAAGCTGAAAGCCAGCTCTGGGTGGAGTTGCTCTTTTCCATCATGCCTTCTTACCACACATTTTTTTATCTTTGTTTTTTGTTTTAAATTAAAAAGGTGAACCCATTTAATAAACAAGAGAGTCTGCCTTGAGTACACTGAAATCATCAAGGCTATTGGAAGACTGTCTTCAGAGCTCCTGGCCACTGTCTGTGTCCACAGTCACTACTGGAACATATGCTGACAGCAGATTAGCCTAAGGAATGCTGCAGCTATGTTGATGTCGTGGACTCCTGGGTTTCTTACTCTGCTCATTAGCTCTGAAATTGAAAGTGTTTCTGTGATCACACACAACCAAGACCCCAAAATATCTGATCAGCTCAATAAACTCAAACAACATCAGATTTTGACAGTAGATGCTCAGCCAACTTCTTTTTTTTTTTTTTTCAAAGAAATCACCTTTTAACAGGACATTTTTAGATTTACAAAATAATTATGAAGATAGCACAAAGTGTTCCTATATACCACACATCCAGTTTCCCATATTATTAACCTTACATTAGTCTGGTACATTTGTTACAATTAATGAACCAATGTTGGTACATTATTATTAACTAAACTCCATACTTTATTCAAATTTTCTTTGTTTTTACCTAATGTACTTTTTCTGTTCCAGGATCCTATCCAGGATACCATATGACATCTTGTTCTCATGTCTTCTTAGGCTTCTCTTGACTATGACAGTTTCTCAGACATTCCTTGTTTTTGATGGCCTTGACAGTTTTGAGGAGTGTTGGTCAGGTATTTTGTAGAATGTCCCTCATGATTAGACTGGAATTATGGTTTGGAGGAGGAGGACCACAGAGGTAAAGTGACATTCTCATTATGCTGTATCAAAGTTACATGCTATCAGCATGACTTATCACTGTTGATATTCACCTCGATCACCTAGCTAAGGAAGTGTTTGTCAGTTTTCTCCACTGCAATACCGTCCTCTTTAGAAGGAAGCCACTATGCATATTATACACTTAAGGGCTGAGGGGTTCTGCTCCACCTCCTTGAGAACAGAGTATCCACATAAATTATTATTTTGAATTTTATGTATGAATATTTGTCTTTATTCTCCCCTTTATTTATGTATTCAATCTTTTGTTTATATCAGTATGGTCTCATGGATATTTATTTTATACTTTGGTTTATAATTCAATGCTACTTTATTTACTTAGCTGAATTTTTGATTTAAAAAATGATTGTTTTGGCATTATATATAGATCACTTTTGAACCCAAAGCTTACCACATGACAGTACACTTTTTATGTGCTCACTTCCTATGTGCTCACATGGTAACTATATTTCTAATAATTCATTTATTCAAACAAGTATGTGCCGTGTGCATCCACAGTACTACATGCTGGGTGTCAGTAGTAAGTGGAGTAGACTGCATCCCTGCCCATGTGAATTGTCAACCTAACATTTGGCTTATTTATTTGACATAGCACAGCATTAGAAAATCTGGACAACAGCAGCAACAATAGAATTCGTGTCCTCAAAAAGCTCTAACGGTCACTTGAGCAGGCAGGATGCATCCCCAAACTCATGTAAGACTAGAAAGAAAAGTAAGTTGGGAATAATTGTAGACTGAAATATGTCTAATGTGCCATCTTGAGATAGTACAGGCTTAGAAAAGTTAGCAAAAAGTTTTGTTTAAAAGAAAGGATCTGGAGGTATGAGAAAATTGTTGGAAGGGACAATGGGGTCAAATGTAGATTTTTAGTATTTTTAAAGACAGAATAGACAGACATCCATAAAACTGAAGAAGGGAATGTGGTGAGATTCAAAACTATAGATGAAGAACCACCTGTCAGAGCAAACTCTTACAGGAACAAAAGGGGTGCAAGGATTCATTTTGGAGAGATTATGGAGATTAGGAAGATGTTACATCTACTGAGAACATTGGGAAGAATGAAATATTCACATTCGATCTAAAAGAGAATCTGCAGCACAAGGTACCATAAAGGAATGATGCTAAGAGAAGATGGTGAGTCTTACGTGGAGGCCAAATAGTTCATGAATTCTTTTTTTTTTTTTTACATCCCTTTATTGAGGTATAACTGACAAAATTGTGAAATACTTAAAATTATAATGTGATGACTTGATATATGTATACATTTTGAAAGGATCCCCCTATTAAATTAATTAACATATCTATCACTTCATATATTTACCTTTTTTGTGTGTGAGAACATTTACATTCTATTCTGTTAGCAAAATTCAATTACATAGTCCAATGTTATCAGCTGTAGTTACCATGTCATACATTAGATCCTCCTACTTTATCATCTTATAATTCTGTGTGTCAGAAAGATCTATAAAAAGTTTCATTACCTTTTTGGGAAGACAAGGTAGGATGACTCCTTGAAATCCAAGCTAGAGCCGCTGTGATGGTTCTTGAGTTGTGAAAGATGCTTTTCATCCATTTCAATCGCCACATTTTACTACCAAACCTCCTGCCATGTTCCCCAAGAGATCTGATGTTCACCTCTTAATATGATTACAATATGTCTGAGGACTGAAATAAAACACTGACATTAAAAATATCAGAAAAGTGGTAGCATGGTTTAAATGCTTCATGTACCATAGCTCCTAACAATGGTTTCTTGCTTGCCAAACATTTTACAACACTTTGCACAAAGCAAATACATTGCCTAAAATATGTTTTCTTAAAAAACAAGCTTGAAGAGATGGATGTTTTATTTCTAAGTACGAGATTTAAAAATAAATTTAGTACTTGACTGTTTTATTATTTTTTAATGATGGCATCCATCTTTCCTCACCCAAGTCCAAGTTCCTTGGGTTCTTTCCATCTTCTGTAAGATATCCACCCTCATGCTTCCTTTCCCACAGATTCCACCAAACAGATCCTAGATATAAGATTACAAAGGTATAGTCTTTTCACTTAGAGCTTTGCAAGGGTTTGTGAGTTATCATAACAAGTCTTCTGAATGAAAAACACTAGCAATTTTCTTTTAGGAAGCTTTATGTGGCAACAGGTCTGGTCCCAACAAATCCCAGAGGCCTTGATTCAGCCTCTGGCCACCAACAGAATGATCACTGTCAGTGTTTTCCTATTAATTTCCTCCTGGGGAGAGTCTCTGATCTGCTGATATTCTGAAAATGGTCCCAAGCTACCCTTGTTCTCAGTTCATTGACCTTACATGGACCACAAGTGGCTGCAGGGAACAGGGGATGCCAGGCTCCATCCCTGATTTCACTTTGTTTCTGAGGTGTGGTAGTAAGTAGGAGTCTATTTAAAAACCAACCCCCCACCAAAATAAACTTATGAATGAGCTTGAGATCTGCTCCCTCCTCTTCCCTAAACATAAGGACATCCTCAGTTTTTGTACTGAATTTTATAAATTCAGTAAACATAAATTTGCATTTTTCTGATCATAAGGATCTAGTTCCTATGCCAGTTACCAATGTGCAGTAGCAATGACTGATTGAGAAGAGTAGTAACAATTTGCATTTCTGCTGCACTTCAGAGAATCCAAGGGATTTCACTTGTCTTCACATCCTGCATTTGTAAGTCTTTCTTTAAAGACTTCACCTTTGGTGTCAGAGTAACTAGAATGATCATAGCTAACAACTATAAAGTCCTTATCGTGTTCCAAGTTCTGGGACTTTTATTTGTACTAATTTATTTAACTCTTACAATAACCTCTGACAAGTACTGTTACTATCTCCATTTTACAGGTGAGAAGAAAAAGGCACAGCACCTTGTTTATAGTTGAACAAACCCTAGGTCATCTGGTTCTAGAACCTGCACTCATTCCTGTTCTGTTTACCCTGCCTGGATTCAAATCCCACCTGGTCACTTTCCACTGTTTGAACATGGGCTAGTTATCTAACTTGTGTTATCTTAATCGCCTCACCTTTCAAGTTTATTTATTTGATAAAGGGAGAAAGATAAAGATTTATTTGATAGAAAGACAAAGATTTATTTGATAAAGGGAGAAAGAGAATCCCAAGCAGGCTCTTGCTGTCAGCACCAAGCCCAACAAGGCCATATCACGAACCTTGAGATCATGACCTGAGCGGAAATCAAGAGTCTGTCACATAAACGACGGAGCCACCTAGGCACCCCTAATCCTCTCACCTTTAAATGAGGACAGTAATACCTATCATATAAAGATTTGGATGACATAATTTACGTAAAGTTCCTGCTATGTGCTAAATAGATGTTAGATATTACTTTTATTTTGGATCACATCTTCTTTTAATAAACCCTGAGCATATATTATATGGCTAAACTTTCAGCCTATGTTGACAGTATAGCAGTATATTAGTTTCCTGTTGCTGCCATAATAAATTGCCACCTGTTTGGTGGCACAAGTTGATTATATTACAGAAATCTAAAATGGGTTTCACTGGGCTAAAATCAAAGTGTCAGGAAGATAGTGTTCCTTGTGGAGGCTCTGACGGGAATCTGTTTCATTGTTTTTCCAGCGTCTAAAGGCCACCTGCATTCTTTGGCTCATGATTCTCTTCCTCCATCTTCAATGCTAATGATACAAGTTGAGTCTTCCTCACTCACATCAATTGTCCAACCTCTGCTTCCTTCATTATATCTCCTCTCCTGCTCTACTGCCCCCTTTCCCTTACAAGAACCTTTGTGATTATATTGGGTTCACACAGATAATCCAGGATAATCTCCCCATCTCAAGAGCCTTAACTAAAGTATTCCTGTAAAGTCCCTTTTATGGTGTAAAGTAAAATCTTCACAAGTTTCAGGTGTTCAGACATGGATTGAAACTTTGGTCCCCATCTTTGGGGGCCGTTCTTCTGCCAACAGCAAATGGTAACCCAGACAATCCCTGAGTAGGTGAGATTTACGTATGACCCCATTTCCAGCAGAGAAAGGTAGAAATAAGAGATGAAATGGTTTACAGAGAGAGGCTACTGGAAAGGCCAGTGGTGCTGAACCTTGTCAGACTATTTTAAGATTTTGGGAAACTGAGCTTTTTACAAAACACTTAAGGTTACTCTCTAAAAATACAATAATACATCTGATTAAAAAGAAAAAATATGTTGCCAAGATATCTATTGTGATATTCTAGTAACTCATTCTTTTTTTTTTTTTTGGTCTCCCTAATACTTAAAATGTAGTATTAACATGTTATTGATACATTAAGGCTGGAGATTCTATTTCAGAAATATTTTGAAAATATAACTAAAATTCTTAATCTGAAGAGAGAGTTTTGCAGCTATTTTACTTTGTTCCCATAGTTAATCAAATTTACTCTCACAACACAAATGTTCTACTTGGAAATAGTCAAAGCCAACTCCAGGCCCATGGTTCTACCATTGCTAAAGACTCTTTCTGATTAAATGCAGACCCCACCTCCCTAAGCCCCATAATAAACCAGTGTTTTTCATATTATATGGTGTGCATAGAAAGCTCTTTATTGTAACAGAAGTTCTCTTTACATTTATGACATGATTGAGCATGGGCATCAGAACTTTGAGGTTTCAGGACATCTACAAAAAAATAGTTTTTCATGGGAGGATAGTTAATAATACCTAGAATCTAATGGGACTTAAGACAATAAATAAATTTTTTACAGTAAGATTCCATCAACCTTGTTGTACTTTGTAATTACTATTATAGCCCTTCTGCTATTGTTTAAAATATTCTCTGAAAAGCCAGAATTATTCAGTGCTGCTTGCATATACTTCACATAGCTTCCTATTTGACAACTAATGTTAAAAGAGCATTCTTGCTAACAAAAAAAAAAAAAGGAAATACACAAGCTACTGCTCTCCACACACTAAATGATAGAGGACAGATTGTTTATGAACCAAGCCTGCTATTGAGCACTTCAGTGATTTGATGAGACCAGCGTTTCCCATTTGGTAGTTGGGATTCCTGGGGCATGGAAGTTGGCTTTATTCTGATAGACCCCAGCTGAATTTTACCCCAGGTAAAAGACTCTACCACATAGAAATTTCTCTCTAAAAATCAGGAAAACAACTGATTCACGTCAGTAAATGTAATAAAGGTCAGTAAATTTAACGAAATTGGCATTCAGTTCAAGAACTGGAAGAAATCTAATGATCATCTGCCCTAACTTTATCATTTTCTAAATGGAGAAAGTGGAGACAAGAGAGCTCAGGTGACTGGCCAGGATTACCCTCAAGTTAGTGACAGAGCCAGGGAATGCCTGGAACCAGTGACTCATATCAATCCTTCCTGAGTGCTGAGTTCAGTAGGAGAAAGCTCTTTGTTTTAAAAGTTAAATCTAAGATGTAGAGTTATCCCCAACTCTCCTCCTCCCATGGACACACTGAATCACAACTACATGTGAAACCATCTCTTCTTTACAAAAAACCAAAGGCTGGCTGAGTAATGACTACACATTGAATAAACAAGAAGAAAACCACATTGAGGTGGGTAAGACAGACTGGGACACAATAAACCCCACCCTTGGTATGGTGTCCCACAACCAGGAGGGAATTTGGAATGCAGAGCTTCTCCTTGAGAAGTGATGGGTTCAGACTCCATATCAAGCATCTCAACTTTTGGGACATACACTTGAGAGACAAGCTCCAAAAACATCTGGCTTTGAAAAACAATGGGGCTTGTGTTTTGTGACCCACAAGACTTTAGCAATCTGATAAGCTGCTTTTATTTTTTTTTTTTTTTTATTTTTATTTTTTAATATATGAAATTTACTGTCAAATTGGTTTCCATACAACACCCAGTGCTCATCCCAAAAGGTGCCCTCCTCAATACCCATCACCCACCCTGCCCTCCCTCCCACCCCCCATCAACCCTCAGTTTGTTCTCAGTTTTTAACAGTCTCTAATGCTTTGGCTCTCTCCCACTCTAACCTCTTTTTTTTTTTTTTCCTTCCCCTCCCCCATGGGTTTCTGTTATGTTTCTCAGGATCCACATAAGAGTGAAACCATATGGTATCTGTCTTTCTCTGTATGGCTTATTTCACTTAGCATCACACTCTCCAGTTCCATCCATGTTGCTACAAAAGGCCATATTTCATTTTTTCTCATTGCCACGTAGTATTCCATTGTGTATATAAACCACAATTTCTTTATCCATTCATCAGTTGATGGACATTTAGGCTCTTTCCATAATTTGGCTATTGTTGAGAGTGCCGCTATAAACATTGGGGTACAGGTGCCCCTATGCATCAGTACTCCTGTATCCCTTGGATAAATTCCTAGCAGTGCTATTGCTGGGTCATAGGGTAGGTCTATTTTTAATTTTCTGAGGAACCTCCACACTTGATAAGCTGCTTTTAAAGAGCTTACACTCTTGGACTTGCCTGCCCCAGGGCCCAGCACACAGGCAGCCAATGGCACGGTACTTAAACTGAAGAAAACTTACTAGCTTATATTAAAAACGTTTGCCTGAGGGGCAGGCATCTATTATATATATATGTATATATATATATATGTGTGTATATATATATATATACATATATATATAAGCCTGTTGTAACACTCTCCAGGGAAAGAGCTAGTGTGTGCCATCTTTGCGCTCTGCCTTTCCTGTGCTCCAGAAAACTAGTCTCTCTTGGAGGGGAGCTTTTCTACATGTGTGGTGCCCTGATTTGGTGTGCTACCCCCAATACGATTCCTTTTGATCTCCTGGCTCTAGAGGACAGGTGAAGATGCATTCTTGATACCATAGAAGTATAATAATTGGTATCATCCAAAAGAATTCATATCCCTGTCTGGTACTTCAATTTTTCCATCTGCTGCCAAAGGGCCCTTCTACATTACCTGGCACTGGATGTCATTGGAGTTTATGCTCATAGGTCTCATGGTACAGTATACAACAGAGAAATATTTCTTAAACAGCTACCACCCCCAGGGCACAGCAAAAGGCAACAGACCCAAATGCTCAATCTTTCTGTGAAGAAAGTTGATCATCTTGATACTGGACTCCAGTGTCTCCTGGAGGGAAGCTTCACATGTGTCTGCTGCCCTGGTTTTCATGTCTGGAGACCATATTTTTGTGGCTGCCACCCAGAGGATTGTCGGGATCTTGGGGATGGAGGGCTTGCATTCCTGGGTGCCATGGGACTGGAGCAGAGAGATATGTTTGGGCAGGTTACCAACCCCATGGCACTGCACAGATAGTTTACTGGGGCAGTCTCCAGTCTTTCAGTGAAGGAAGACTCTTTGCTTGTCCTAGTCCTCTGACCTGAAAGGCAGGCCTAAGGTTTCATTTATCAGCCTATGAAGCTGCTCTCAAAAGACATAGGCTATGGGTGCCATCTTGGTGTTCTCCCTCTGCCCTGCTTCAACTCACTGGTATCACTCAGAAAAGAGTTTATACACTTTCTTGGAGTCCTGACTTGTATGAGTGCCACCCATGGGACACCTCCTGATCACATGGGTCTGGTGGCCAATAGGGCTTATGCTTTTAATCCCACAAGACAGTATATATTTGCATATTTTAAAGCTCATGCCTGAGGGTCTGGGTTCCAGTCAGCCTGAATCTAGACACTGACATCCTCACCTTTGAGACACTGATAGATCCTGGCAAATTCTCAACTATTGAAAGGTATTAAAAATATAATAGTCTACTTGAACAAGCACAGAGATTTGAGAGACAACCAGCAGCTGAGTCAGGAATGAACAACAAAGTTTCATCTCCAATACTCCTTCTTTCATCTCCAGTCCCACTCCTTAAAGACTGGGAGAGGTTGTTTATCTACTGTATAGAAACAAATATAGAGAATAAGGCAAAATGAAGAAACAGAGGAATATGTTACAAATGAAAGAATAAGATAAAGCCTCAGAAAAAAAGTCTTAATGAAATGGAGAGAAGTCATTCACCTGATAAAGAATTCAAAGTAATAGTTATAAAGATGTTCACCAGACTAGGGAGAAGAATGAATAGACACAGTGAGAGCTTCAGCAAAGAGATGGAAAATATAAGAAAGTATAAACAGAAATCAGAGAGATGAAGAATACAATAACTGAACTGAAAAATATGTTAGAGGGTTTCAACAACAGACTAGATGAAGCACAAGTATCAGTCAACCCAAAGACAAGGCAATTGAACTCAACCAAAAAAAGCAGCAAAAAGAAAAAAAATTGAATGAAAAGAAGTAAAGATGGCTTAAGGGCCTATGAGATACTATCAAATGGATGAACATTGTGTCATAGGATTCATAGGAGAAGAAGGGGAGAAAGGGGCAAAAATATTTGAGCAAATAAATGACTGAAAAACTTCCTGAAACTGGAGAAGGAAACAGACATCCAGACTCAGTAAGTCCAGAGAATTCCAAATAAGAGGAACCAAAGAGACCCACAGTAAGGCATATTACAATTAAAATGCCAAAATTAAAGACAAAGAGAGAACATTAAAAGAAGCAAGAGGAGGGGTGGAAACAGCTTGTTACATAAGGGAATCCTCCTAAGACTAGAAGTAGATTTTTCAGCAGAAACTGTGCAGGCCAGAAGGGAGTGGCATGATACATTGAAAGTTCTGAAAAGAAAAGAACTTCCAACCAAGAATGCTCCACTCAGCAATGTTATCACTCAGAAGAGAAGGAGAGATAAAGAGTTTTCCAGAGAAGCAAAAGCTAAAGAAGTTCATTACCATTAACATGGCCTTACAAGACATGTTAAAGGGACTTCTTTAAGCTAAAAAGAAAAGGTGCTAAATAGTAACAAGAACAAATATGAAAGAATAACTCTCACTGGAAAGGTAAACATATAGTAAAGGTAGTAAACTAATCGCTTATAAAACTAGTATGAAAGTTAAAAGAAAAAAGTAGTATAATAACTATGTTTACAATAATTAGATAAAGAATACAAAAGATAAAAAATTTCAGGTGTGACATTGAAAATATAGAGAGGGGAGGGTAATAATATTGAGCTTTACAATGGGATCAAACTTAAGTTGTTATCAACTTAAACTATTATTGATATAATCGTTAAATGTAAACCTCATGGTACCCATAAAGCAAAAACCTATTATAAATACACAGAAGATAAAGAAAAAGGAATATAAGCATACCACGAAAGAAAGTCATCAAACCTACCAGAAAAGAGATGAAGGGAAGAAGAAAGAAGCACTACAAAACCATTCAGAAAACAATTAACCAAATGGCAATAAGCACATACCTGTCAATAATTACTTTAAATGTAAATGGACTAAATGCTCTGACCAAAAGACATAGAATGGCTAAATGGATTTTAAAAAAGACATCTCCATGCTGTCTATAAGAGGAATTTGTATATGTAAGTACATACACAGACTAAAACTGAAGGAATGGGAAAAGATATTCTATGCAAATGGAAACCAAAGAAAGCTGAAATACTATACTGACATCAGACAAATAGATTTTAAAACAAAGACTATAATAAGAGACAAGAAGGGCATTACATAAGGATAGAGGGTCAATTCCACAAGAAGATATAACATTTCTAAATATTCATGCACATAACATAGGAACCCTTAAATATATAAAGCAAATTTAACAGACTTAAAGGGGGAAATAGACACCAACACAATAATAGTAGGGAACTTTAATACCCACTTACATCAATGGATAGACAATTGGTGTCTAGATAGAAATAGACACCAATACAATAATAGTAGGGAACTTTAATACCCACTTACATCAATGGATAGATCATTCAGAAAGAAAATCAATAAGGAAAACTTGGCCTTAAATAATATGTTAGACCAGAGGGACCTAACAAAAATATACAGAAAATTCCATCCAAAAGCAATAGAACACACTTTCTTCTTTTTTTTTTAATTTTTTTTAACGTTTATTTATTTTTGAGACAGAGAGAGACAGAGCATGAACAGGGGAGGGGCAAAGAGAGAGGGAGATACAGAATCTGAAACAGGCTCCAGGCTCTGAGCTGTCAGCACAGAGCCGGACGCGGGGCTCGAACTCACGGAACGCGAGATCATGACCTGAGGTGAAGTCGGCCGCTTAACCGACTGAGCCACCCAGGCGCCCCATAACACACTTTCTTCTTAAGTGCACATGGATAGACCATACATTAGGCCACAAAGGAAGCTTAATATTTTTAAAAGGATTAAAATAATATCAAGCATTTTTTCTGACCCCAATAGTATGAAACTAGAAATTAATTTCATGAGAAAACTGGAAAATTCACAAATATGTGGAGATTAAACAACATACTGTTGAGCAATCAATGGGTCAAACAAGAAATCAAAGGAGAAATAAAAAATACCTTAAGACAAACAAAAATGGAAACGTAACATACCAAAAATTATGATATACAGAAAAATCAGTTCTAAGAGATAAGTTTATAGCAATAAATGCCTACCTCAAAAAGACAAGAAAAGTTTCATATTAACCTAACTTCACACCTCAAAGAACTAGAAAAAAAACAAACAAAACCCATAGTAGAAGGAACAGAAAGAAATGACACAGAAACTAAAATAACAATAAGAAAGATCAACACAACTAAGAGCTGATTCTTTCAAAAGATAAACATAATTGACAAGTCTTTATCTAGACTCATCATGACCAAAAAGAAAGGATGCAAATAAATGAAATCATAAATGAAAGAGAAAATGTTACAACTGACACCATAGAAATACAAAGGATCATAAGAAACTACTATCAATAATTATATGTTAATAAATTGGACAATCTAGAAGTGGATAAATTCCTAGTCTACCAAGACAAAATCAACATGAAACAGAAAATCTGAACAATTACTAGTAAGGGGATTGAATCCCTAATCAAAAATCTCCCAATGAACAAAAGTCCAGGACTAGACAGCTTCCCTGGTAAATTCTACAAAATGTTCAAAGAAGAATTAATAAAAATCCTCTCAAACTCTTCCAAAAACTTTTCTGTAAGTTTCTATATGCTCCTTCTATAAGAGGAAGGAACCCTTCCAAACTTATTTCTCAAGGTCAGCATTACTCTGATAGCAAAACCAGACAAAAATGCCATAAGAAAAGAAAATTACAAGTCAATAGCCATAATTAACATAGATACAAAAATCCTTAACAAAATATTAACAAACTGAATTCAACAATACATCAAAAGGACCACATACCATGATCAAGTGAAATTTATCCCAGGAATGCAAACAGTCAATATGATATAAGACATTAATAAAATGTAGGATAAAAATCATATGATCATCTCAGTAGGTGCAGAAAAAGCATTTGCAACGTCCATTTATGATGGACTTCTGAGCAAAGTGGGTACGGAAAGAATGTACCTCTGCATAAAAAGGCCATATATGACAACCTCACAACTAATATCATATTCAATGGTAAAAACCAAAAAGCATTTCTACAATAACAATAAGACACACTTGCCATTTTTATTTAACATAGAATTGGAAGTCCTACCCAGAGCAATTAGGCAAGAAAAAAAAAAATGAAAGTCATCATCCAAATTATAAAGGAAAAGTAAAACTGTCACTATTGGTGGATGGCATGATATTATATATAGAAAATTAAGACACCTTTTTTTTAAAAAAAATACTTGTTAGAACTAATAAATGAGCTTAGTAAAGTTTCAGGATACAAAATTAATATTCAGAAATCAGTTTGGTTTCTATACACTGCTAATGAGCTACCAGAACAATAAATTAAGAAAATAATCCCATATACAATTGCATCAAAAAGAATAAAATTGCCTAGGAATAAATTTAGCCAAGGAGTTGAAAGACTTATATATTGGAAACTACAAGATATTAACGAAAGAAGTTGAAAAAAAAACACAAATAAATGGAAAGTATTCTGTGCTCATGCACTGGAAGAATTAATATTGTTAAAATATCCATACCACCCAAAGGAATACACAGATTAAATACAATCCCAGTCAAAATTCCAATGTCATGTTTCACACAAATAGAACAAAAAATCCTAAAATTCGTATGGAACCATAAAAACCCTGCATGGCCAAAGCTGGAGGCATCACACTTCCCGATTTCAAACTATATTACAAACACACAGTAATTAAAACACTATGGTATTAGCATAAAAACAGACATATAGATCAATGGAATAGAATAGAAAGCCCAGAATTAAACCCACATGCACACAGTTCATTGATTTACAACAAAGGAGCCAATAATGGACAATGGGAAAAGAACAGTCTCTTCAATAAATGATGTTGGGGAAATTGGACAATCATAAGCAAAAGAATGTAACTGGACCACTGTCTTACACAATACATTAAACTTTATTTATTTATTTAAATATATGAAATTTATTGTCAAATTTGTTTCCATACAACACCCAGTGCTGGTCCCAAAAGATGCCCTCCGCAATACCCATCACCCACCCTCCTCTTCCTCCCACCCCCCATCAACCCTCAGTTTGTTCTCAGTTTTTAAGAGTCTCTTATGCTTTGGCTCTCTCTCACTCTAACCTCTGTTTTTTTTCCCCCTTCCCCTCCCCCATCGGTTCCTGTTAAGTTTCTCAGGATCCACATAAGAGTGAAACCATATGGTATCTGTCTTTCTCTGTATGGCTTATTTCACTTAGCATCACACTCTCCAGTTCCATCCACGTTGCTACAAAGGGCCATATTCCATTCTTTCTCATTGCCACGTAGTACTCCATTGTGTATATAAACCACAATTTCTTTATCCATTCATCAGTTGATGGACATTTAGGCTCTTTCCATAATTTGGCTATTGTTGAGAGTGCTGCTATAAACATTGGGGTACAAGTGCCCCTATGCATCAGTACTCCTGTATCCCTTGGGTAAATTCCTAGCAGTGCTACTGCTGGGTCATAGGGTAGGTCTGTTTTTAATTTTTTGAGGAACCTCCACACTGTTTTCCAGAGTGGCTGCACCAGTTTGCATTCCACCAAAAGTGCAAGAGGGTTCCCGTTTCTCCACATCCTCTCCAGCATCTATAGTCTCCTGATTTGTTCATTTTGGCCACTCTGACTGGCATGAGGTGATATCTGAGTGCACAATACATTAAAATTAATTCAAAATGGATTGAACACTTGAATATAAGACATGAACCCATAAAACTCTTAGAAGAAAGCATAGTCAGTGAGCTTCCTGACATAGATGGTGATGATTTCATGAATCTGACACCAACAACAAAAGGAACAAAAGAAAAACAAACAAGTTGGACTACATTAAACTAAAAAGCTTTTGCACAGCAAAGGAAACCACCAACAAAATGAAAAAGCAACCTACTGAAATGGGAGAAAATATTTGCAAATCATATATCTGATAAGGGGCTAATATCCAAAATATATAAAGAACTCCTAATACTCAATAAAAATAAAACAATCCAATTAAAAATGGGCAGAAGATTTGAACATTTTTCTAAAGAAGGTATACAAATGGCCAACAGGTACATGAAAAAATGCTCAGCATCATTAATCACCAGAGAAATGCAAATCAAAACCACAATGAGATAACACCTCCGAGCTATTAGAATGGCTATTATCAAAAAGACTAGAAATAGCAAGTGTTGGCAAGGATGTGGAAAAAAGGGAACCCTTGTGCACTATTAGTGGGAATGTAAATTGGTGTCGGCACTATGGAAAATGGTGTGGTGTTTCCTCAAAAAATCAAAAACAGAACTACCATATTATCTAATAATTTCACTTATGGGTACTTATCTATAGAAAACTAGAACACTAACTCAAAAATATATATGCATCCCCATGTTCATTGCAACACTATTTGCAGTAAACAAGGTAACAAAAACAACTTATATGTCCACTGATGGATGAATGGATAAAGAATTTGTGGTTTATATACACAATGGAGTACTACGTGGCAATGAGAAAGAATGGAATATGGCCCTTTGTAGCAACGTGGATGGAACTGGAGAGTGTGATGCTAAGTGAAATAAGCCATACAGAGAAAGACAGATACCATATGGTTTCACTCTTATGTGGATCCTGAGAAACTTAACAGAAACCCATGGGGGAGGGGAAGGAAAAAAAAAAGAGGTTAGAGGGGGAGAGAGCCAAAGCATAAGAGACTCTTAAAAACTGAGAACAAACTGAGGGTTGATGGGGGGTGGGAGGGAGGGGAGGGTGGGTGATGGGTATTGAGGAGGGCACCTTTTGGGATGAGCACTGGGTGTTGTATGGAAACCAATATGACAATAAACTTCATATATTGAAAAAAAAGAATTTGTGGTATAGATATAAAATGGAATATTATTCAGCCATAAAAATGAATGAAATATTGCCATTTGAGACAATGTGGATGGACATGTAGGGCATTATGCTAAGTGAAGTAAGTCTAACAGAGAAAGACAAATATTATATGATTCCACATATATGTGGAATCTTAAAAAAAAATTTTTTAATTAAGCTCACAGATACAGACAAAAAATTGGTGGTTTCTAGAGGCAGGGCATTGGACATAGGAGAAATGGGTGAACTGTTTTGTTTTGGCTTAGTTTAGTTTAGTTCAGTTTAGCTTTAGTTTAGTTTAGTTTAAATAAATTACATAAAAAATAAAAAATAAATAAAAGTTAAATCTTTGTGTTTCAAAGCTACTGAGCCACCTGCATCTCTATGGAAAATAACACTTTTTTGGCTGTGTAGCCAAGAAAAGTAGTAGTATAAACAATACACCATTTAAGGGTTTAATGATGCTATCAAGGACAAGAATAGGATTCAAGAAAGATATTTTTTATTTAGTTTTGAGAAAATTCTAGATGTAAGTAAAGGTTTTAAATATGCAAATATTTTGCTTCCTCAAGTTTACATCTTAAATATATATTAACTCTATCTTCTCTCTATCTCACTGCCACCACCTGGACCCAGGCCCTAATCATTGCCCGACACCACCAACCAATAACCTAATTGCTTACCCAGTTTCTGGTCTGACCCCTCTGTTAACATTCTTCCACAAAACAATTTTTCTAGAAGTGCAAATCCTCCCCTTCTTAAAGTCTCCAATGTCTCTAAAATGCTATGATAGTCTTCAGCACATGGGACATCATACTGCTCCCTAGCCACTATCTGTCCAATCCCATACCTCTGTCCTTCTCCTCAAATCATAGGCTCCAGATTCCCCTGAGTGCAGTCATAGCCAACTAGCTCAGTCTCCATGCCCTTGCAAGCCCTCTGCATTAAGGCATCTCTACTGAATTTGATGCATTTCAGCTCACACATTGCCTCCTGGGCATTGCCTTCCCTCACCTGCAAACAGAATTCATTAGTCCCTTCTTTGTGTCACTGTGGGACTCATATTGACCTCTATAGCACTCATGCCCCTATATCGTGGTTGTTTACTTCTGCATCCTTCAGGATCTGGCATATAGAGGGGCTGAAGGCATGTTTAACGGATAAATTAATACATTAAATTCTCTGAATTTAGCCTAAGGCAGGAAGTGGTGAAAAATAATCTCAGTTGAGCAATCAGTCCACCTTAAGGACATGACTAATTCTGTAGGCAGTACAACTTTTAGGAGTATCTTGCTGTGCTTAACTCAGGAGTGTTAGCAGTCAGGGAACCTGTATGAGGCCTCCAGCATTTCTGAATGGAAACAACATCCTGAGGAAGTGACTCCATTTGGGAACATTCTGATGCTTTGTTCTTTACAGTTTTTACACATCATTGTGTATTCATGCAACAGAAATGCACCAGATAAGGAAAGCTGGGAGCAGGTTGACTTATCAAGGGGTGGAAACATGTTAGAACTTCATGACAACACATAAGATAGAATTTCAGGGGTGCCTGGGTGGCTCAGTCGGTTAAGCATCCAACTTCTGCTCAGGTCATTATCTCACAGTTCGTGAGTTTGAGCCCCACATCATGCTCTGTGCTAACAGCTTGGAGCCTGCTTCAGATTCTGTGTCTCCTTCTCTCTCTGCCCTTCCCCAGCTTGCTCTCTGTCTCTCTCTCTCTCTCTCTCTCTCTCTCTCTCTCTTTCAAATAAATAAATAAATAAGAATTTCCAGAGTAACTTTGTATATAGAAGATCCATGCAGGCTCAATGAATTCCTCAGCTCTGCTCATGGGTATGCAAAATAATATTTTCTATACATATTCAATAAGAGGCTAAGTGATTAAACACATAGACTCTAGAGACAGACCAACCTGAGTTCAAGTCCTACCTTTACCACCTGCTGAATATATGACTTTTGATATGCAACTTCTCTAAGCCTCCATTTTTTCCCTCCTTGAAACATGGTTGTTATGAGTATTAACAAAGTGCAGGTAAGACATTAAGCATGGGGTCAGACATACTGAATATGATCAAAATATTAAAAGCAGTGACAGACATTAAGCTGAATTTTTCTTTTCTGAACAAGTCACTGATTTGAAATATGTCTCCAGATAAATGCACCATGCCTCAGTGTCACATGTATGACCAATACTAATGAAATGTTAAGAAAATAATCCTCTTCTTATGAGTTGCAGTTAATTTGCCTCAGTCAATGGAATCATGTGAGTAGAATCCATTGGGTCACCTAAGTGACTGACACGCTAATTTTCCTATGTTCTGATTATCTGCTGTTACATAAAAATATTGCCCACAAACCTTAACTGCATATTACTAAAGGAAAGAAGCCAGTCTAAAAAGGCTATATACTGTATGATCTTAACTACATGACGCTCTGGAAAAGGCAAAACCATGGTGACAGTAAAAAGTTCAGTGGTTGGGGCACCTGAATGGCTCAGCTGGTGAAGCCATTTGATTTGACTCTTGATTTCGGCTCAGCTCATGATCTCATTGTTCCTGTGTTCAAGCCCATGTTGGGCTCTGCACTGACAGCGCAGAGCCTGCTTAGGATTCTCTCTTCCTCTCTCTCTCTGCCACACCCCTCTCTCTCTCTCTCTCTCTCTCAAAAATAAGTAAATAAACATAAAAATTTTAGTGGTTGCCGGGGTGAGAGGGTGGGATGGGAAAGATAAATAAACGGAGCACAGAGAATTTTCAGAGAATAAAATTATTCTGGATGATACTATAATAGCAAACACATGACATTATGCATTTGTGAAAACCCATAAAATGTACACCACCAAGAGTGAATCCTAACGTAAACTATGGACCTTTGTTAATAATAATGTACCAGTATGGATCCACCAATTGTAACAAATGTAGCACACTAATACAAAATGTAAATAATAGAGGAAACAGTGTGCAGAAGAGAGCAGGTATGTGAGAACTCCTCTCTAATCAATTTTTCATTAAAGCTAAAACTGCTCCTAAAAAATGAAGTCTAGAGGCACCTGGGTGGCTCAGTCAGTTACGCTTCTGATTCGTGATTTTGGCCCAGGATCGTGGGATCTAGCCATCAGGCTACATGCTGAGAATGGAACCTGCTAAAAATTCTCTCTGTCTCTCTTCCCGTCTGCCATTCTTCCCCACTCACACTTGCTCTTTCTTTCTCTCCCTCTCTCTGTAAAAAAAAATAAAATGAAATCTTATTAAAAAAAAAAAACAGAAAGAAAAATGAAGCCTATTAATAATAACAAAAACTGCCCCAAAACTTAGTGGAAGCCAATTTTCTAAGAAAAGCCAAATGGTTTTCCCTTTTCAATATAAGAAATGGCAAAGTGTTTGTGGCCATCTTCACTTGACGATAGTAAGTTGGTTCATGTCTCTAGAAAGTAAGATAATCTACTTGAGAAGAAGGTAAAAAGATAGTTTCCATTCACAAATCTGAACAAAGCAGGTTTCCCAGGATGCTTTGTAAAACGTCTGAAATAACATTTAAGAACCACTGCTATAATCCAGACACACAACGTACAAAATGAAGGTTGATCAACGTGCTCAGAAAATTAATTTGCTAGGACACTAGAGGAAATTTCATTGTTTCCAAATAATTAACAGGACCGGGGGTGTAAATTAATGAAAATTCTGAATTATGGTCTCATAAAAGTCCAGTATTGTTATTTTTGAACAAAAGCAGTCATTACACTAGGATAACAGTATTTCTTACCAAGTCTTTAAATGCCACAGAGAATGTCTTTCCTGTAGACACTCCTGGAAAGGGACTGGTGGGCCCCTCCCCTGGCCTCAGGACTGGAGAGTAGTTCCAGTGCTTCCAGTCACCACAAGAGCCTGGGAGTCTTAGAGAGGTGCCAGTGGCTTGGATGTCCTAGTGCATTGTTCCTCTCTGGGGTCCTGCTGGCTCCCTGCTGGCTCCGCTGAGAACTGTGCTCATTGCCCTCCCTTTGTATCTCCAGCCTCAGGGGGTCTTTCTTCCAGTATTACCCTCCTGCTCTTGGACAGCGCATTTGCTTGTCTCCTCAATCCTTTCTTCTCTAATGACTTACATTCTTGAGTGCACAAAATCCAGAGATATTCCTAGACCATTTTTTCTTTCTCACCTGGCATTGCTTTCTCCAAAGCGGTGAAGACACCCAGACAGGTATCTGCCAGAGTTGAGGACAAGAGAGAGAAACACAAATGCCAGAGGGGAGAAACCTATAAATTAATTAGTCAAGAATGTTACACCTACATGCACAGTTCTATAGCAAGAAAGCCACAATGAGCCAGGACTCTATCATGACCAGATGAGAAGCTCATTATTTCCAAACTCTGGGAATATGCTATCAGGGAGGCGTGATTGAGAGAACAGATCATAAGGGATAGATATGCTAATGCCCCTCTCCTAAATGATGTACAAACCAAGCAGAGTGGTAAAGACTTCGGGTAGAATTTGAGAGGAGTTTGGAATATCTCATGAAGTAGAATTCAGCATCATGAAAAATAGACAAGTGAGGATGAACTAGAGGCTGAGAAAAATCCGTTGGCTAGAGAAATAATGAGATCACAGGATTGGGGGAGAACCAGAATGTGCTGATCAACATGGAGGTCATTTCAGAATTGACACATGTGCTGATGCACTCTCAAGAGGAGGATGGGGAGAGGGAAAGAGGAAGACGGCGGGGACACAGGAGGAGAGAGACAAGGCAGAAAAGGAGGAAAAGAAGGACAGGAGAGAAGGAGGCATAAGAGGCTGGCAAGATAGCCAAATGCTAGATGTAATAGTTGGAGGAATTCTGGCAAATATTGCAACATGAGATAGACAGTAGGAAGTGAGGTCCAGTCCAAAAGGAGCCTACTTTCTCTTGACTATAGTGGCCAGGAGTACATAGACTCCCATGATAAAATGGCTGGGGTTTCAGTGATTGGGGATATAGGACAAGTTAGCTGTAAGGTGAGTGACAGGGTGACCCAGCCATGCTGATTGAATTACATGAGACCAAGGCAACTTAGAAAAACCCAGGTCATTCGCATCAAATAGTGAGCTCTGCACCTACCGTGGCTCCCTAACTTTATTACAACAGACTCAATACAGTGAGAGCCACTGGTAGAGGGAGAAGAGGAAGGACCAGAAATCACACCATAGGCCTATTTTTGGAAAGACAACTTTTCTTATCCTTTTTCTGGATGGTAGCAGCCAATTTTATCTTAGCAAACTACTCATCCAACATGGATGAGACCCCTTACCAGTATCTGAGCAGTCAGGCAGCTGCAAAAACTTTATTTAATAAGCAAAAATTTTATATTTAGTACATGAGCTACCTGCAAATGGATTTCAACTGTTTTGAGCATTTTATTGCTATTAGGCAGGCAGAATATTCTACCATAGGTGCACTATTAACATAGCCTTTATCCTTCAAGAGAAGAAAAATAAACTTTACTTAATTCTTGCAACCCAAATTGCAAATTTCATAATCTACATGCTTTTCTTCCTTTTTGTAATATTTCTGTTTGAAAGATATGCACCTATGACCTGTATCACAGAGCAATAACCACAAATGTCACATAGACATACTATATGCTTTGAAAATATGACCGAATTGGTGCCAAATGGTATGTGTCACTAGCTGAAAGGGTTTTGCCTCTAGAGCACAGTTATTCGAGTTCTGAAAATTATTTCCATCTGAGGAAGGTTTGGGGGCCTAATATGACAGGAGGGGATAGGGTCAGCAGTAATCTGATCTCCAAAAAAATTGTCACAATTATCACCTATGCTGGTGGTCTTGGCCCAGATTCAAACTGACCAGGAGCAGAGAAAGAATGCCCTTCTCTTTCTTGTTCTTGGAGCATGGCTATGGTAGCTCCTGGGCCCTCCATAGTTAGCACAGTATGAAAGGCATGCTAATTGTAGGTGAGGTGAGTACAGGACTTGAAGACACAGAAGACATTCACCTAAAAGGCCAATACATTTAAAAGGCCACAATAGGCCAAAATGAACAAATCAGGAGACTATAGATGCTGGAGAGGATGTGGAGAAATGGGAACTCTCTTGCACTGTTGGTGGGAATGCAAACTGGTGCAGCCACTCTGGAAAACAGTGTGGAGGTTCCTCAAAAAATTAAAAACAGACCTACCTTATGACCCAGCAGTAGCACTGCTAGGAATTTACCCAAGGGATACAGGAGTACTGATGCATAGGGGCACTTGTACCCCAATGTTTATAGCAGCACTCTCAACAATAGCCAAATTATGGAAAGAGCCTAAATGTCCATCAACTGATGAATGGATAAAGAAATTGTGGTTTATATACACAATGGAGTACTACGTGGCAATGAGAAAGAATGGAATATGGCCCTTTGTAGCAACGTGGGTGGAACTGGGGAGTGTGATGCTAAGTGAAATAAGCCATACAGAGAAAGACAGATACCATATGGTTTCACTCTTATGTGGATCCTGAGAAACTTAACAGAAACCCATGGGGGAGGGGAAGGGAAAAAAAAGAGGTTAGAGTGGGAGAGAGCCAAAGCACAAGAGACTCTTAAAAACTGAGAACAAACTGAGGGTTGATGGGGGGTGGGAGGAAGGGGAGGGTGGGTGATGGGTATTGAGGAGGGCACCTTTTGGGATGAACACTGGGTGTTGTATGGAAACCAATTGGACAATAAATTTCAAAAAAAACCAAAAAATAAAAAATGGAAAAAATAAAAAATAAAAAAATGAAAGGCCACAATAGCAGGAAGAATTCCAAGATGGCCCCATGATTTCCATTCTCTAGTGTGCAGACAACCTTCTCTCAGTCACTGGATAGACTAACCTAGATACTGCTGTGAAGGGATTTTACAGATGTAATTAATTAAGCTCCCAAATCAGCTGACCTTAAGATAGATTATCCAACAGGCCTGATCTAATCACATGAGCTCTTTAAATCTAGATGGAGAGGTCAGAGATTCAAAGCATGAGAAGGATTTGATGCACCATCACTGACTTGAAGATGCATGGAAGGCAGGTGACCTCTTAGAGCGTAAGAGTAACCCCAGCTGACAGCAAGCGGGAAACAAGAACCTCGGCCCTATAACTATGGGAACTGAATTCTGCCAACAGTGAGAATGAGCTTGGAAACATTTGTTTTCTACAAAACCTCCAGATGAGAAATAAGACAGGCCCACCCCTTGACTTAAGCCTTCACCTGAGCAGAGAAGCCAGCCAGGTCAATGCTGGACTTCGGATCCACAGAAACCATGGCGTAATAAATGTGTGTTGCTTTAAATCACTCAGTTTGTGTTGTTATTCCACAGTAGAAAACACATCGAGCCACCTTGGTGTCTTTCTATATTTGTCTGTCTCCTTCTGTCTCACTTATTCTCCTTCTCCATCTATGACACACATAAGCCAGACAAGTGAGAATAATTCATCTGTCTAGATCTAAAAGAGGAAAGTCCTTTATACAAGTAAAGTGAAAGTAATATTTCTATTACAAGATTTTGGCATGTAGAGTTTTGTCTTAAGAAAAACAAAACAGTTTGATGACTGCATAAAATGTGGATAGGTCATCCCAGTGATATGCTGGTTCTCTGCCATGGCACCCAGCAGCCCTCAGCTTCTCAGAGTCAGGAAAGAAGGGCCAGGACGAGGGGGTGATGAGTGAGGTGCTCATCTTGGGTGCAAAATTTAAGGGGGTGCCAGAAATATCAGTCATTGAGATGGATAACAATTTTAATTGCAGTGAAACACACATAGCATAAAATATACCTCTTAATCATGCTTAAGTATGTGCTTCAGTGGCAACATACATGAGTAACCATCACCACTATCCATCTCCAGAACGCTTTTCATTTTGCAAAACTGTAACTCTATACCCACACTATAGTAACTTCCCAGATAAATCACATTTAATACAGTATTTTTTGTTAAACTTCATTCCTTAGAGCAGTTTTAGTTTCACAGCAAAATTAAGAGGAAAGTACAGAGATTTCCTACATGTCCGCATCCCTACACATGCACAGACTTCCCCACTATCAAGATCCCCACCAGTGGTACAGTTGTCATAACTGATGATTCTACACTGACACGTCATCAGCACCCCAAATCGCAGCTTACATTAGGGTTCACTCTTGGCTGCTGTACATTCTTCCAGCTTAGACACACGAATGATGACATGTATCTACCGATGTAGTTTTTTTGTTAATTTTTTTTTTAACATTTATACATTTTTGAGAGACCAAGAAAGCGTGAGCAGGGGAGGAGCAGAGACAGAGGGAGACACAGAATCTGAAGCAGGCTCCAGGCTCTGAGCCATCAGCACAGAGCCCGATGCGGGGCTCGAACTCAGGAACTGGGAGATCATGACCTGAGCCAAAGTCGGATGTTTAAGCAACTGAGCCACCCAGGCGCCCCTCTACCAGTGTAGTTCTTAACAGAGTAGTGTCACTGTCCTTAAAAATCCTCTGTGCTCTGCCTATTCACCCCTCCCTCCCCTGCAACCCTGGCAAGAACTCATCTTTTTACTGTCTCTACCTCTTTGCCTTTTCCAGGATGTCATATATTTGGAATCATATAGTACTGGCTTTTTTCACTCAGTAACATGCATTTAAGTTTCCTTAAAACTAGTGTAAAACAAATTCAGGATGAACAAAATATCAGAATTTAAAGACCAGATCATGCTCTGTCTCTCTCTGTCCCAAAAATAAATAAATGTTGAAAAAAAAAATTTAAAAAAAAAAAAAAAAAAAAAAGGGGTGCCTGGGTGGCGCAGTCGGTTGAGCGTCCGACTTCAGCCAGGTCACGATCTCACACTCCGTGAGTTCGAGCCCCGCGTCGGGCTCTGGGCTGATGGCTCAGAGCCTGGAGCCTGTTTCCGATTCTGTGTCTCCCTCTTTCTCTGTCCCTCCCCCGTTCATGCTCTGTCTCTCTCTGTCCCAAAAATAAATAAATGTTGAAAAAAAAAATTTAAAAAAAAAAAAAATAAAAAAAAAAAAAAAATAAAGACCAGATCAGTACTAGTGGCCACCCCAACCGGCTTGACACTTGAACTCAATCTGTGGTCCCATCACATAAGGGATTCTGTCCTCTCATACAATTGGGACATTTTCGTTCAACCACTTGCTGCCAATATTTTTGCTTATTTCGAGAAAATCATCTACGTGAATTATAAGCCAGAATAGACTGGAAATGGAGTCGGCAGTTGCGCGCCCTGCCAACAGTCAGAGCATTGCCGCTCGCCACACCCCCCCCCCCTCCCCTGCCGGACATTTCTGGGAAGTTCCTAGGTGGTGGGTGGTGTAGATTACAGCTGAGAAATTAGTTCAGATCCTGCAAATAAATAAGAGGGATGAAGAATCAGCATGGAGCATATGTCCCCGGCTTCCAGCTCAAGCTCCCATCACTGTTTCCAGCGCTTTTACTGGCATGACTTCAAAATAACCCCTTTCTGAATTTCAGCAGAAAAGTGCTTTCAGCAATGAGAGAATTACTTTGTGAGTGGGGAAAGGCAAAGCATGTCCCCTCACAAGCCCTCTTCCCACCCAAAGAGTGCCGTCAGGTTGGGGTGGAGCAGCTGCAGGTGCTGGCCAGTGCTGGTCCCTCCTTAAATGAGGGGCTCAGGGGTGAGCCCTCCTGGGTGGTGGCCACAGACCCTGACACCACTGCACCACGTGGTGTGTGATTCACTGGGCTACACGTCTCCAAAGGAGTCCAAGCTCACTGCAGTGAATAAGAAGAAAAGATGAAATTTCTTTTGAGCCTTGTCCAGGAAGGCCATCAGAACGTGCCATTTCTGATATTCCTCTGATGGAAGACAGCCTCTAGGCTTCTCAGGAGCCAGCGAGTGACTTGGCCACTGTTGATTTCTAAATAGAATATTCCTGAATAGATCCAGGTCCGACAGCAATTGCACTGGAGGTGGAGAAACTTAGGTGTTGCGACAGGGTAGGATCAGGGAAAGGTGATCAGCTTTAAAGTTACTCAAAAGCCCTTCTGGATACAGTCCCCTTGCCTGGCTCCTGGCAAAGCAGGTCGATCTACCAAATGCTCTTTCCTCCCCAAAAGATTGAAAGGCATTCTGTCCTGCTCCCAGAAGAGAATGTTCCTGAACAGATCAAGGGAAACCCATGGGTTCACAGAAAAGAAGTGCTCACTATCTTAGGTTTATTCTTCTCTGCCTACTATGAATATGGCAGTTTAAAAAGGGATATAAAGAATTTTCATTGTTAATCTCCAGGAAATGGCTCTTAGCTTCTAGAGCAGAAGCCACTTTAATTTTTAAGGATCTATAAAACAATGGCTGAAACTCTTGCATCTCTTCACAACTTCTAGGAATCTTGCGCAGGAGAGCAAGATCCACACCCTTCTCTAGAGTTGGAAGCTACTTCAAGCCATTGCGCAGAGGCAATGTCCTTACAAAAAAAGGAAAGGCAGGCTGGAGTGAGGGCCAAATCCCTGTGCTTGGGGATTTTCTCTGTGTTCTTTACCTCAACCTCATACCTGCTTCAGAGAGAGGATTCAGTCTGTGATTTCCTTGATGAGGAAACAGGTTGTCAGACAATGTAAGGCACTTTCAAAGTCAAACAACTCCTGCCCTTCCTGCTGTGCCTGGAGCCCCTGGAGAGCTGAATTTTGCAGGAGTGAGGGTGGCATGTGCAGTGGGAGTGTTAAAGGGACTTTAACCCTTTTGTGTTTGTGAATGAAATCAAGTCAGGCTGTGCATTCTTCCCCAGTAGTCTAAGAATTTCTTCTGAGAAATAGAATATTTTATGTTATGCTTTTTGATAGCCTGTGTGGGATAAAGTTAAAAGAGAAAGTTAGGCTTTACTATTATTTTCCCAGAAATGGTCATTCTGTGATTTTCAGGATCTAAATCCAACTGGCCTTCCTTGAAAGAGAGTGAGGGCCTCAAGCACCAGTGGCTGCCACAACCCTCCTCCCCACCTTGTGAAGCACCAGGTGGCTCCATGTGACCGAATCCAGCAGGTAGAATGCTCCCCTGCTCAACAAGCTCTCTCTGTGCTCCCAGCCATGGGCAATGAGAGATGGGGCACTGTGTCTCCTTTGATGCACATGCAAAATGAGATTCAGAGAGGTTAGCAGATTCCCCCCAGTACTTGGACTTTGGCCCCAGTGGCCTGATGGCAGGTTTCCATGGCAGAGAGTGGTACAGTAGGAGCAGGTCACCTGTCATCTAATGGGGCCACCAGGGGGCTGGTTGAATGAGAGACCTGGGACCCCCTGGGTCTCTGTCCAAGGCCTGGCCAAGGCAGATTCTTCTTTCCTGCTTTCCAAAGAAAGGCTGAGTGCCACTTCCCTGATTTTACCAGGTGACTTAGGGCTGAGGTGGGGGTCCCAAGGAGGCTGTAAAATTAGACCCTTCTGACAAGGTGAATATGATGTACTCACATTTTCTCAAGGTGAAAACTCACACCCAGGAGGCAGCGGTGGCAGTCTTTACCCCTGGAAATTCTATTAATGTTGAAGTACGAAATGCAATGAATATATACTATGGTGTCTTTTTGTTTGATTAAAAAAAAAAAGGCAAAAACAAATCTCAGCTCCAAACTATTCCAGCAATATAGGACTTCTCTGAAACAATCTCCAAAAGAGCATCCCCCTCACCACCAAGATCATTTCTCTTCCTGATCATGAATTGCAAAGAAAAGAAGCAAATAGGAGAAAGAAGAGGGAAGCATTTCAGATTGTACAGACGGGTTTCTGGTTCAGCCTTTTTAACAAGGAAGTCCATACAAAAACAAACAAAACAAAATGCAAATTAAAATGCAACCTTGAGAGCTGTGTGTTTATTCTAAATTTGTCATGATTTGCATTACTGTTTGATATGTCTTTGCAACATCCTGAGGCTCTAATTGTGACTTTCTTTTTTCCCAGTTTGATTTTCTGCTCTTTTGAAGTTAGGAAATGTCAGTGGTTTCTTTCAAGCATCTTTCGGCAAGACTTTTTTTTTTTTTTTTTTTTTTTTTTAGCGTCAGAGCAGGAAAGGGCCATTCAGCTTATCTTGTTCACTTCCTGAAATCCAAACAAGCTCTCAGAAAACCACATCTCACCCTATCCATTCAGCAAGAGTCTCTGCACTTGGACAGGATATTTCAGAGCCATTTCAACCTTATAAAAACTTTTAGAACTGGTTTGAAAAGTCTCCAAAGATTTTGAGAAATAACTTAGAAAGTTTGAGACTAAAATTGGTGTGGTTATTTCTCTCCTAAAGAAATGATTCAGAAAAATCCTTTCTTTCCTCAGAGAATTCCATTCCAGTTGGCTGTCCAAAGCCCTCCAGTGGACTGATGGCTAATATTTTCAAACTCTTGTCTTAATTCTATTCAGCCATTGAGTGGAGGATGCCTCCAGCTATTCTTGTAACACCCCTCATCCTGACTGAGAAATGGGTTTTGAGATTTGCATGTGATAGAAATGAAGCATTTTGAATGAATCTACTTGCCCTGATCCAGTAATATCTATTTAAGACTAATTTGCAAAAAAAAAAAAAAAAAGACTCATTTGCAGAACATCGAGGTTTTCACTATGCAAGAACTCCCCCCCAAAAAAACAAAAAAACCCCACAAAAGATATGAATTCCAGTGCAAACTCTGCATCTTATTTTGCCAAAAAAAGATTTAAAACTGCCTGTCCTTAAAAAACGGTTACAGGGAGGGTCAGTGGTCAGTACAAATCAACTAAATTTCCAAATACAGCGCCACCTCTTGGCCAATAATCTGTAGTCCTCCTATTTTAATGCGGAATCAAATTACTCCTATTTTAATGTAAAAAAGCAGAAATGTCAGGTAAAATATATTACCAAGGATCAGAAGCAAGCAATGTCCAACCTTCTCAATTGAAATAACAAAGCTCCTTATAATGTACCTGGAGTGTTCTTGGGAACATGACAGCATGGGTTTGTGTGAGTGAGCTCTTAATGCTGTGGCTATTATGGCTACAATTGACTTTAAATGGTGGTGTCTCTGAATACAGGCAGTTACTCCCAGGGGCCCATGAGGGTTATGTGTGTTTAGGGCTGGCCACCAGGAATCTGTTCGTTGTTATCAATGCAGACAGTAAATGTATTCATCCATCAACCCCAGATGCTCATGTGGAAGCCCTAAACTAACACTCATCAGAGGAGCCAGGCTGGGCTCAGGCCATAGAATGAGCCCAGCCATAGAATGCAAGTTATTATTTTTTTTAAGTTCCATTATCACACCACAAGATTTGTAATCATATTTCATTGTGAGAGTTAAAAATAAAATCCAGTCCCCCAAAATCACAACATTCAATTCTATTAGAACATGATTGCTTGCTATTTTTAAACTAATCCCAGTGACATCATATACAACCAGCTTCTTTGATAAAAGAGAGACAATTCATGAGTGAATCATCAAGATAGATTTTGCTTATCCTTTTAAGCAGCACATTTTTATTTTTAATCATAACCATTTCGGTTACATTTTTTCCCAAAACATATCAAAAACTTCCCAGCCTTCTTAATAACTGAGTATTTTCATTGTGGTAAAATATACACGACATAATTTGCCATTCTACCCATTTTAAGTGCAGTTCACTTTTAAGTGCATAGTATTTAAATAGTGTGAAATACATCCAAAAGGTTGTGTGCAACCATCACCACCACCCATAAGAACCAATCATTTTTAACATAAATGAACCTTGTTTTGATGATTCTGACATCATTATAAATATCCAGCATTATTCTGTGTTGTAATATTACTCATGGGGACAAATGAAGGGTTTATGGTTGTTTACCCCATGTATTAGACAACCTCCAGTTGCTAAAGTATTGAGGCCTTGAGATAGCATTTTAATTGCTTTCGTTTTTGTTGTTCTTTGTCTTTTCCCATTGGGGTGCGAACCATCATTTGCTTGTGACACCCACTCTTCCTTAACTTTCTGCCGGGAAAGCCAATAATCACACTTGGTAACTGCTACATACACATCCTGTGAATGGACTTCATGGTGTGCATTTTTGTGCTTTGGAAAACATTTTTGTTTCTCTCAGGTTCTTAACTTTGTCTTAGATTGCATGATTGACATATATCTGACCTGTAAATAAGGAAAGACCCTTATTCTTGTGAATCTTGCTTGCCTGAAGCTCCCCTTCACATCAAAAGGCAAAATGCAATAATAACATCTGGAAGCCTAGTCCCCACTGTGAAAGCAAAAGAGAAAATTCAATTAAGGAGACAGAAAAATTTAAGCAAAACTCCCTTTTAGGTTATTATCATTTCCTGCCATAGAAATAAAAGACAGATTCTGCCTATATTTGCTCTCAATTTGAATTGACCATACATTTTTACTTATGGAATTGTTCCTCCTAAATATAGTAAGAAAAGAAATAAACTTTGGCCAAAACCTGAAAATTTAGAGCAACCAGAAATCAGGCAACTCTGGTAAGGATAAATCAGGTGGGAAGGTGATGTTTCCAAATACCTATTTCCTTTCTGCTTCAGTATGTGCTGAGTGGATGAATAAGTACTTTCTCTGAAAGTATCTGCTACAGTTTTGTTTTTGTTTTTTTGTTTTTTCAGTTAAATCAGTAGTTCTCACCTGTTGGTGATTTTTCCCCCAGAGACATTTGGCAAGGTCTGGAGACATTTTTGGTTGTCACAGCTGGGGAGGAGATGCTACTGGCACCCAGTAGGTAGAGGCCAGGGAGGCTGCTAGACATTGTACAGTGCACAGGAGAGTTCCCATAGCACAGAATTATTCAGTCCCAGTATCAATAGTGCTGAGGCTGAGAGCCCTGAATTAAGCAAATCAGAACATAATAGAAGAGATGGTTGCCACAGGGAAAGGCCACAGAGAGGAAAGCAGTAACTGTAAGTAGGTCACATAAATGCTGCACGTGTCATGAAATGTCTGTGGGTTCCTAAAAATTGATTTTTAAACCTAGAGGACTATTGATTATTTGAGTTTGATCCTACAAAATGTGAATGATCCTCCTAAGAAGTAGAAGCTGTCTGGGCCCCCGGGTGGCTCAGTTGGTTAGGCTACCAACTTCAGCTCAGGTCATAATCTCACAGTCTGTGGATTCGAGCCCCACACTGGGCTCTGTGCTGACAGCTCAGAGCCTGGATCCTGCTTCAGGTTCTGTGTCTCCCTCTCTCTCTGCCCCTCCTCCACTCACACTGTCTCTCTTTCTCTCTCAAAAATTAATAAACATTAAGAAAAACACACACACACTTTAGTTAGAAGAAGAAGAAGAAGAAGAAGAAGAAGAAGAAGAAGAAGAAGAAGAAGAAGAAGAGGAAAAAGAAGAAGAAGCTGTCAGGATGAGCCAACCTGAGCATTTGGAGAATTGTTATAATTGTATCTGCCTCTAAAGGGAGAGGACAGAAGTTGCCTCAGGTCTGGAAAAAGGATCTGACTCTAGCTTAATCTATGTGATTCTCAGAAGAAACATAATTATTTAATAATAATTGAAGAAATGCTCAAACCCCTCATAATCAGGAAAATGCAAGTTAAGAAAATGGAATGCCCTCTTCCACCCTTCAAATAGCTACACTTTAAAAGTATGACAATATAGACTTTTGTTCCTTGTACTTCTATATTGTTATGCATATTTCACTAAGAGTGTGTACTTATATATTACCAAAACAATCATAATTTTTATTTAAAGAATCAAATTCATTTCACAAATATAAAATTACAGGACAAACTATATTTATTTTGTGGCCTATTTGAAGGCATTTTTTGGATGGGATTAACATTTAAATCAATAAATTTGAGTAAAGCAGATTGTCCTCCATAATATGGATTGTGCCTATAATGTGGGTGGGCCTCGTCCAATCAGTGGACGGTCTAAGAAAAAGACTGACCTCCCTCAAGGAAGAGGGAATTCTGTCAGCCTTTGGACTTGAACTGCAACTTTTCTTTGGGTCTCCAGCCTACTGATGTACCCTGCAAATTTTGGACTTGCCAGCCTCCAAAATCAGGTGAGTCAATTCCCTAAAATAATTCCCTCCCTCTTTCTCTCAATATATATATTGAGATATATTTCTATGTAACTATAGATATATCTGTATAGGTACAGATAGACATATAGAGAGTTGCTTTACATACACACACACACACACATATCCTATTGGTTCCATTTCTCTGAAGAACCGTAACACTAACTAGTTTATAAGAAACAAGTTTGAAGACAATTTAAATTCCCAACATTATTGGAGCCAATAGATTAAAAGCACCATATTCGTATAATGGAATTAAAAATATTCATTAAAATGAATAATTATGTTTATGTCTTTCCACTTGAACAGCTCTTGAACACAAAATGTTGAATATACAAAATAGTGTTAAGATGCCACTAATGTAAATTGTAAAAATATAAAACACTACTATCCTTTTATTATGGAAAATATAAGTGTAATGAAAATATAAAAAATGTGATTGGGGAGGATATACATAAAATTACTGAGTTGTGGGTCTGTGGAGGGAGAGGATGAGGGAAGGCAGAATGTGACAAGAAATGGGACCGTGAAGGGCTCAAAGAAAACTCCCATTTCATTAGTAATGTTTAGGGGGGGTTGGGTTTATTTTTTTTTTTTTGAGAGAGAGAGACAGATTGTGAGCATCAGAGAGAGAGAGGGACAGAGGAGCCGAAGAGGAAGTGGGCTCTGTGCTGACAGCAACAAGCCCAATGCAGGGTTTGAACTCATGAACCATGAGATCATGACCTGAGCCGAATTCAGACACTCAACTGACTAGCCACCTAGGCATCCCATGTTTAGTTTTTTAAATAAAAAATACCTGGGGCATATGAAAAGATGTTAGATGGTGCTTGTAGGGTTTGAATTATGCCCACACACACAAGAGATAGAGATTGAGAGAGAGAGAGAGAGAGAGAGAGAGAGAGAGAGAAAGTAAAGAACATCCACCCATAACCTATTAATGTGACATTCTTTGGAAAGAAATCTTTGCAGATGTAATTGAGTTAAAGATCTTGAGATGAGATCATCCCAGAGTAGGGTGGGTCTTAAATCTAATGACAAGTTCTTACCATCACAGACTTCAATTCTGTTTCCAAAATTCTGGAACTATTATCCAAAAATATGTTGATATATCTGAGATACATACATCAGGTAAAAGTATGAAGATTAGATCCAATTAGCACAGCAGCACCTAACCAGTTCTTGTCCTTCTTGAGGTGGTACAACACTCTAATTCCAGCATTAGAATATGGTCTTAAAAGCTTCCCACCTGCCCTCTGGCCCTCTCTTCCTCACGTTGGCAATCTTGGGAGCCATGTGCTCCAGATGGCATAGTGACAAGATGTAAGCCTGGATCCCTGCACAACTTTGGGAAGAGGTCTGCCTTGAAAGCCGCCTGATCTGGATTTTGATAAACACAAAGCAAACTTCGATTGAGTTACTAAGACCTTGGGGTTAGTTTCTGCAGCACGAGCAGTTTTCCCAACAAATACAAGCCCCAGAAGCATCAATCTCATTATTTAGTCTTTGACCTCCTTGAACAACCGCATTTACAGATCCTTCCATCACTATTATTCCATTAATTATTATGGCTCACTTAGTTCTTTTTTGGATTATTAAACCATTAGTAAACATGCATTAAAATAAATTTATAGCCTGTCCCACTGGGATTTCATAAATACCATTTAATAGCCAAATACTTTACCTCCTGCCCCATCTGACTCTGAAGAGCATATTGTAATTAGAACACTATTTGCACAATAATAAAAACAAAGCAGCTTTATGGATTGTGCTGGATACCCAATGTGGTTAAGCCATTCAACTTTGAGTTCTGACAGGCTCAGATTGTTTGTTTAGACCCTTTTCAAAAAGAAAGAGATATGCCATGTGCTATACAAGGTGTGTATGTGCGCATATGTTTGTTACCAATGAAGCCTTGCTTAGTCTTCGTTCTTCCTGACCAAAAATTGGCATTTTTCTATAGATCTCTCTCACACAAGATGTCTCACATGTGATAGAGATGTGACTTAAGGAAGCAGTGAAATGTAGTGAACACAGGCTTTGAAGTTCAGGAGACCTGGGTTCAAATTCTGACATTTACCAGCTATGTATGCTTGAGCAACTCACTCAACTTCTTGATTTCCTCATGTAGAAAATGGGCTAACAGTATTGCCTTGTGGCATTTGTCAAGAGTTTTAAAAATCCTTAACAGAGGGGAGCCTGGGTGGCTCAATCAGCTAAGCCTCCGACTTCAGCTCAGGTCATTAATGATCTCCCAGTTAGTGAGTTCGAGTTCCGCATCAGGTTCTGTGCTGACAGCTTAGAGTCTGGAGCCTGCTTCAGATTCTGTGTCTCTTTGTCTCCCCCTGCCCCTCCCCCACTCATTCTCTCTCTCTCTCTCTCTCTCTCTCTCTCTCTCTCTCTCTCTCTCTCTCCTCTCTCTCTCTCTCTCTCTCAAAAATAAATAAATAAACTCAAAAAACCCAAATCCTTAACAGAGAGCTTGTCCAGTCTAAGCCCAGGTTGAATGGTATCTTTTACTGTAGCCCTATTGTCCAGAGGAAATTCCCAAAGGTCCCTTGCCTGGAAGATCAAGGAAGAATACAGGAGATACCCATTGTGATCTCCACCACCATGTCCATGGAATCCTGCCCCCTAGAGGCAGAAGGTGTAATATTACCCATCTTAGAAGCAGACCAAGATGCAGCGCCTGATGGCTCAGTGGGTTGAGGGTCCTACTCTTGGTTTCCACTCAGGTCATGATCTCTGGGTGGGTTCAAGCCCCGAGTTAGGCTCCACTCAGATGGTGTGGATTCTCTCTCTCTCTTGCTCTCGCTTTCTCTGCCCCTCCCTCACTCGTGAATGTGCTCTCTCTCTCTCTCTCTCAAAAATAAATAAACTTAAAAAAAGAGAAGACGCTGACCAAGTTGACATTGGGGGAATTCGAGGACACCGTTAGGAGCTGGTGAAGCACAGGCATTAAAACCAAGCCTTTACAGAGGTGGAGGAGCAGACACCAGGGCTTGGGGGTGAGGAAATTCTGCAGCCAGGAAGGCACTCCCCTTGACAAAAAACAGAGGCCCACCCAGTTAGACAAATCTGAAGACCAAAAGCCACCTGCTTTGACTCAATTCATTGTGTTGTGACCAATTTTCAAGTAGGAATAGCCTGGGTATTGACAAACTTGTCTTAAAATTAAAGCAAAAGACAGATGTCTTGAAGGATACTTATTAAAATGTTTCTGGTCATCCTTGGATGGTGGTACTTGAGGTGATTTCTCACACTTTATTTTACAAAACCTATAAAGCCATTTTCAATAAGAACAGCAACAACAACAACAAACATAGTGGGAATGAGGAAGAGATACCCAGGGGTCTAAGTTAAAGAACTAACTTCAAATCCCAAATCTACCACGACCAGCTGGAACCTTGAGTGAATCACATAGAACTACCGAGGGCCTAAGTTTCCACATCTGCATGATGGGGATAATGGTATCTACCTCCTAGGATTCTTTGAAGCTTAAAGTAGGTAAGTTATGATATGCAAAACATCTAGAATAGGGCTCAGAAAGCAGTAATTTTTTTTTATTTTAACACTGTAAAACAACTTGTTTGGGTCAAGTCATGTTTCATGGAAGGTGTTGACTTTATTGGAAACTGACCATCTCCATCACAATTTTCCACAGGAAACTCAGAGAAGGGGGACTTTCTACCTCACTTCTTAATGCCTCCAAGACATTGGCAGGGGGAGAAAGGGAAAGGGAAGGGGACTGTGAAAAGCACAGCTGTTGAAATCAGAGGCTAATGTCAGTATCCACCCATTCAGATTTTAGCTATCACAGCCAAACTGAGATTCAGCCCCTAGAGAAGGTGTTTGAAGCCACAGCAACTCTGCAGACCCTCACCCATGCGACCTCACCCCAGGCCTGGCCATCTAGCCCACAGTGTACCCAAGCCAGAGGCAGCAGTGACTCAAACCCATCTCCATTTTAACTTGGCATCCTGGAGCTTTTGAACAGGTTACACAAATGTGTGTGACAAAAATAGGCCAGCATGCCCTGCTCTGCCAGGGGCTCATTGTTGAGGGATGATGTTAGGGAGAGTCAAAACCAGGAACCCAGGCTCAGCACAGGACCCTCTACCTCTACAGTAGGCGTCCTCTCTTTGTTCTTTACTTGCTCCTCTTCTCCATTCGTTGTAATCCATCCTTTTCCAAAAGTTGGCAGGTTAGCTAGAGACAAATCCCCCTGGCCAGCTTTTCTGTCTTTTCCATCTTTAGTTTAGATTTCTCCTGAGAGCTGGTAATCCACTCTCGGCTCATCAATAACTTCATCAGCAAATCCTTCCAGATCTTCCTCGCCTCCTTCCCCTACTCAGCTAAGCCGAGAATATGACCTGGCTGCCCTGGGGGTTCCAGCCTCTCCATCTTCCCATCTCCTTCCTCCCAGGGCCTCAATCTTTCTCTCCTTGTTTGCATCCTATGCTCACCGTTTGCCACTGCAATGAACATGCAGTTGTTTTACTGTGACATCAACCAGTTAGGGACTTTTCCCAGGACTTACAATTTTGTAGCAGAGAGGGATTTTCTATCCGAAGCAGAATGTTGGTCTTGTTTTTAAACATAACAATAATCTGAGGCGTGCCAGGGTGGCTCAGTAGGTTGAGCATCTGATTCTTGATTTCAGCTCGGGTCATGGGATTGAGTCCCGAGTCAGGTTCCGAGGTAAGGGTGGAGCTTGCTTGGGTTTCTCTTCCTCTCTCTCTCTCACACACACAATCTCTCTCTCTCTCTCTCTCTCTCTCTCTCTCTCTGCCCCTCTCCCCCACTCATGTGCACTCTCTCTCTATTTAAAATAAAAAAATAAAAATACATTAAAAGATAAATAAAAATAATAATAAACTGAAAGAACAAGTTACTCTAAAGGTATTTGTCCCAAGGCAGTCATGTCCAGAGAAGCATTTTTCCTATCTATTAATTTGTCCCCTTTCCTTAACCAAATGTGCACACTGCTGTGGGGCCTTGTGACAATAGCTTGTGACCTTCTTCCAAGGGAATGTGTACTTAAAAAGGATCTCCTCGGGGTGCCTGGGTGGCTCAGTCGGTTGGGCGTCTGACTTCGGCTCAGGTCAATGATCTCACTGGGTTTGTGAGTTCGAGCCCCACATTGGGCACTGTGCTGACAGCTCAGAGCCTGGAGCTTCCTTCGGATTCTGTGTCTACTCCTCTCTCTGTCCCTCCCATGCTCATGCTCTGTTCTCTCTTTGTCTCTCAATAATAAACGTTAAAAAAAAAAAAAAAAAAAAAAGGATCTCCTCTCTGCCCTCTGGGCTGTGGCTTCTCAAACCACCCTCCATGCCCAAAGGCAGGGTGCTGTAAGAAGGTGAAGAGTAAGCCGGAGGAGACTCACCTGGCCCAGTGTCTTACCCACAGCCTGACGCCACAGTCTGCTACACTCTGAACTGCCAGAAGAGCAGCTCTGGGTGCCTCTCTCCTCTCAGCTGGCAGGAACACTTGTAGGATAAAGGCAACATCCTTTTGAGGTTCTGTGTGGACATGCTCGCTCACTTCTCTGGATGCACACGCATCCGGTTTTTCTTAGGAAGCCAGCAAAGTATAGCAATGGGACCTGGTCAGTCTGAGAGCTGCAGGGCTTTGCCCCGTTCTGGTATTTATCTCACTGGCCATGTGACCCTGAATATCTGACCTTCAATTTCTTCCTCTGTAGAATGGTGAACACAATGCCTACTTTGCTAGAATATTGGGAGAACTGCTTAAAACAAAATAGGTACCAACCAGCATATTTGATGAACCAAGAGTCTTAAAACAAAATAAACATGTGCTCAGGCTGTCCTAGAGATGCACAGGCACCTGCCAGCTCTTGCCATTTTGCTGTGGCCCTTGCACTCCATGAGCCGTGTCATTTGTATCAAGGTTCTTTATTTTTGTTGCCATCTCATCAACACCCTCCTGTCTGAGTTGCCCCATTAATGATGTCCCCCCTTTCCGATGTCCCGGTACAAGATATTTTATCGTTTCTTTCAGCTATTCTTACACCAAGGCTCCATCTGTAACCTCAGCCCTGTTCAGGGTGCTCTCTCAAGGCTCAGCAGTTCCCAGAGTCTGCTCCCAGCATCCCTGGTCCCAACTCAGAGAGTTCATCTGCATCAGTTCCCTAAACAATGAGAAGCACATTTAGCTCCCTGCAGATTGAGGCAGATTGAGCTGGGCTCTTCCGTTGCCAGTCACAGTGCTGGACTGACAACAAGGACTGATTCAGGCCCAGCAGGTCTTGGCTTGGAATGTTTTGATTGCTAATGTCCAAAGTTGGTCTTCACTCTTTTATGGGAACAAATTCATGCATGCGCCCCAGTGGATAGAGCTGTTTTCCCTGCTTGCTGTGGACACGTGTCACCCTGCTGCTGACCTCCGGCCCCCCATCCCCTGGCCAGTGCCTTTGCCACTAGGGCCCTACTGTCAACAGATTTCTTTCCAGATGTTCACCTGCGTGCCTCTATCAGACCACCTTACACTTTGCAGGGGTTGCTCTCCTTGCTCGTTAATGCTTCTGAGAGCTTTCTCTGAAGCAGCTGGGGTGGGAGGGGAGATTCTGCGGAGAAATGGCGCTTTATAAATCAAAAAATAATAATGGAGTGTATGCTAAGCACTGGAGGCTGGAAAGGGTCTGGCAACCCCAGAGGGCGCGGAGCAAAGGGGCGCGCGACTAGTGAATGACGACACTGCCCTCTGGTGGCCAGTCTGAGCTAGAACCCGGAAAGTGGCTGCAATCTCCGGAGCAGGCCCGGCTGGGTTTCCACACAATGCAGATGAGTTTTACCACTAACCCCGTAGATACCAAACCATAATTGTACAATGAAAAGAATTCCCCAGGAAACATTAAATCCAGGAGGAAGCATAATAGAAAAACCTCATTTTTGTACGGTTTCAATTTGTGTGTGTGTGTGTTTTTTGTTTTTTGTTTTTTTTTTTGTCCCCAGATAGTAGAACTTCTGAGTAGTTCAGAGCTCACCAAAGAAGTCCAAACTTTCTAGGGTATTTTAAAACGTTGCTTTTCATAAACAAAATATTTAAGCCATTTCTATCACTGTTGTTGAGGGTTACTACTGACCAAAAACGCTTGTGAAACCCCCTAAAAAGAATGGAAGTTTGTACCTCTTTCGCATTAAGTAAAAATGCCAGTTTTCATGTTTAATTTATTCAGACTCTGAACTTCATATATAACATAAACGCAGAATTTAGCTTCTCTCCAAGCCAGAAAACTGGCTTCTGCACTCATCCACATACTGCTTGAGAATGGCATGCTTGAAGTTGAACATATAAGCCAAGTTTGATGAAGTTGTCTTTAACAGGGCATTTCATTAAAATTTCAATCACTTGCTGTAAATATCTCCAGTCTAGACTGAGGAAAACGCTGTAGCATACTTGGAAGTTGGGGTGGAGTATTGTAGTCCAGGAAGGCATATTCCTTTTGGTATTTCCACCCCCTGGCTGTTTAATCTCAAAACTTTGACTCTATTTCTTCATAACTGAAAGATCCTAATGTTTTCATTCTACCTCATAATTGTGTGGAAAAGAGGTTAATACGATAATTTTTATAAAGCACTTTGAACCCCAAGGGAACAGCTTTATGAAAGTTACCTTCAGTAAAGTAGAAAAAAATAGACTTACATTTAGATATGATGATCCAAAGTTGGAAGTTCTCAGAAGATTATAGATCAAATCTACCCCTCCCCCAAATGATGTAAACTTTGGGCAAACATTAAACTGGTCTTGTGTGTTTATGTTATGGTACTTGAGTGCCTGATGAATAGAAATATTGGTCTGAAGAAAGTGTTGTTTTCTAATAGAGTTATAAGTATCACAGTTAGGAAAACTGAAACCCAAACAAATACACAAAGAAATCATAAGCAAAGGCCTTAACCTGTGCTCTGCAAACTGGGCACTACTCCCACCTGGGATCCTACAGAATACTTACCAGAGGCCCTACCCATATGAAGAAAGATCGATCACGGTGATTAAAGGTTGGAGTGACTCTATGAAGCAGAGGAACAGTAGCAGGGTACCCCAGTTCAGTGGGAAATGATCTCCACATTGAGAGCTCATCTTTCACTAGTTTTCAAGCTGCATTCTTTAAAAAAATTGTGGTAAATACACTGACATAAGATTTATCATCTTAAGCATTTTTAAGTGTATGGTCCAATGGCATTAAGTACATTCACATTGCTGTGCAACTATTACCACTATCCAACCACAGAATCCTTTTCATCTTGCAAATCTGAAGCTCTGTACCTATCAAACAAGCCCTTTCAGCCCCTGGCAGCCACCGTTCTCCTTCCTGTTTCTACTCTAGGAAACTCATCCAGTATTTGCCCTTTTGTGACTGGCTTATTTCACTTAGCTTGATGTCCTCAAAGTTCATCCATTGTCTGGCATGTGTCAGAATTACCTTTTTAAGCCTGAGTAACATTCCATATGTGTATACACCACGTTTTCATCTGTCAGTGGACACTGGGGTGCTTTCACTTTTTGGCTATTGTGAATAATGCTGCTATGAGCATGACTTACAAATATCTCTTCAAGTCCTTGCTTTCAATTCTTTTGGGTGTATACCTCAAAGTGGAATTGCTAGATCATATAGAAATACTATATTTAATTTATTTTCCATAAGAGCTGCACCATCTCCCATTCCCACCAACAGTGCACGAGGGCTCCAATTTCTCTGCCTCCTTCCCAACACTTATTTTCTGGTTTTTTGACAGAAGCCATAGTGATGGGCATATGAGGTGATAGAGCTGCCTTCTTTTGATTAGTGCGATAATTACAATCTCTGGGAGTTTTACAGAAAGATGATTTATTTTCATTTCTTAGACAAGAATAATTTAGTTAGTCAAGATCTACTCAGCACAGTCTTATAACAGGGCCTAGCCTCCATGGGGATTCTCCATTTCTCCTGGCCCACCCATCCCCCAATCTCCTAACCCTGCCCACCTAACCATAAGTAGGAATTGGTGGAGGGAGGGAAGGAGGATACCCAAGACTTGAGGAAACTTGGAGCCCATGTGACCCAGTGCCTGGGTGGCATCCGGAGGGCAGCAGCCTCCAGACGAGACCTCACAACTACCTCACACAGCCCAGACACCCTAAACTCATTAGTCTTGAGGTCCAGTGTCCGGTAGCCGCCTGGTTGGCTGGAGCTGTATGCTGATGTGCAACCACACAGTGGTTTCCAAGGGAGCCTGGGAAAAGTGTTGGACCCCAGATTATAAAGGAACAAGACCCTGATAGACAAAAATGACCAAGTGGGAAGCCGCTGTGGCCCTGACCAGGTCTGGGAATGAGTTGGGATGGAAAGTCATCTAAATATAGTCTGTTTATAGCCAGTGATCTGACTTCCTCAGGCACTGCTTATATGACAGTGGTGACTATAGCACAATTATTCTAAATTGGTCATTTTTATCACTGACTTTTTATTTGTACTTGAACTGATTTTATTGTAGGTAGCAGAGAATTATAACCCCAGACTATTGCTGTGGTTAGAAGATATGCACAGCTTCTCTGGAAAGCTTGGTGTTGAGCCTGTTTTGGTATTTGAATATTTAAAACAAGATAAAAATAATACAAAGGGATCACATCTTTTTTCACATCTCAACACTCATCTTACTTAGTTTCCTACAGAAAAATCCATATTAACTCCTTACTTGTGCAAAGAGTTGCAAATATAAACTTCAGTTATGGGTCCCGCTTGAGGGGCTGTGAATGAGAACTCCAGGACCAAGGATCCTGTAAGCATGGGAACTGTCTTCTTAGGGACAGTGTGGAATTCCAGATGTGGTTAGAGCTTCCCCATCTGTAAGCCATAAGAGTGGACTCAGTAAAAACCGCCTGAGTAATAAACTGAGTAATGTTACTCTGTAAAAAACCAAGTTACTCAGTAGAAAAAAAACAAAAAACAATCCCATTCCTTCTGGCAGTGAGTAGTCCCCAACCTTGCTACATATGAGAATCGCTTGGGGAGATTTTGGAGAGCTCAGTGCCCAGGCTGCATCCCAGACAGACTGGATGGGATGGGAACCACCAGATGGGACCTGGGCAGCAGCTGTTAGCTGACTTTTGCATGCACATGAGGTACACGATCACTGCCCGGCAAATGCATGGCACCTGGCACTCCAGGGCTGATCTGATATGCAGCGGGAACAACAGCAACAAGACATTGACATTTCAAAAGGAAATAATGGATCAAAGATTCTTTGATTAGGTGCAGTGAGCAGCTGACCTCTGAAGAGAATTGTGACTTTTTAGGCAGTGTGAAAGTAAAGAAAAACACAAAACACATCAACAAACAACCAACACCATTACAAAGTAGAGACTTGTGAGCCCCCTTTCACCCAAATACTTCCTTCCCTCACACACTCATTAAAAATCCTCTTAAGGTATGGATTTAAATAAAAGTTTTTTTACATTTATTTATTTTTGAGAGACAGAGCACAAGTCGGGGAGGGGCAGAGATAGAAGGAGACACAGAATCCGAAGCAGGCTCCAGGCTCCAAACTGTCAGCACAGAACCCAATGCGGAGCTGGAACACACAAACTGCGAGATCATGACCTGAGCCGAAGTCCGACGCTTAACCAACTGAGCCACCCAGGCGCCCCTTAAGGTATGGATTTAATCAATTCTCTCCGTAGAGTAAATGACTGTGGAAAACCAAAAGGATGCCCTTGGCTGGAGCACTCAACTTGATCCCTCCTCCCCACAACCCCCAACACACAGGCACACATGTGCATCTAGACATACTTGCAAACACACATACCCACACATGCTCACACACACAAACACGCATGCATGCACGCATGACAACACCCACACGTGCAAACTAATCACTAATTTATGAATCTCCATGTTTATTGGAATCTTAGAAGATTAGGAAGTTCTTCTGCCTTTTAAAAATCTCTTTCCCAGGGCTTCTGGGTTGCTCAGTAGGTTGTCTGACTCTTGGTTTCAACTCAGGTCATGATCTCACAGCTTGTGGGTTCAAGCCCTGCATCAGGTTCTGTGCTGACAGCTCAGAGCCTGGAGCCTCCTTCAGATTCTGTGTCTCCCTCTCTCTGTTCCTCCCCGATGCATCCTCTGTCTCTCTCTCCTTCAAAAATAAATAAACATTTAAAAAATAGTTAAAAAAAAACTTTCCCTAAAATTTGCTAATTCCCAGAGCCCATCTCCTACACTGCTCCTAAAATTAAATCTATACATCCTTTTGATTTTAGGGATATTCATTTTTAAAAACAGTGAAATAGATGAGGTTATAGAATTAACAAGCACAGGAGATAACAGAGAATCAAAAAATCTAGAAAATTATGGAGCCATGGTTCCAACGCTCCTAACTGCCTTTTCTAGGAGATCTGGAACACTCTATCTCTGGCTTCTATATGTTTTTCCCAGTGGCTGGCCAGAGAAGCCCAAGAGCTTCAGGTCTTTGCTTTTATTCCTGAGGGTAAAACCCACACCTCACCCTCACCACCATCCTCCTCCAACACTTATCCCTAAGTCCTGAAGGATTCCCTGTCACTAGATCCCCTTTATAGAATCTCTGCCAGCAGGCATATATTAGGCATTTTCTCCCACTGGGCTCTAAGCGCTAAGTTCAAAGACCACCTCTCCCAGAGCAGAAAGTATTTGGGGCATCAAGGAACAAGGAAGGGAAAATTGAGTGACATGGGGTCTTTGCCACCTGCTCCCTAGACCCTGAGAGGATAAATGGAAGGCTTCCTTCCTGCAAGCCCCAAATGGGCCAAGCTGATGGAGGAGAATGCTTCACAGCAAAATAACTTTCAGCACTTACTAATTAAGCATGTGACATTGCCATTTATTAAATCTAGTAGAAATGGTTAGAAGTACAAGAGCTAAAAAGAACAAAATAGTTGGCAAATGTTGAATTGCTGATGTCAGCTATTAATGTCAAAATATGACAAAATATTGTCAAAATGTGCCACTAGCCTGCCAAAATTTAAGGTTGCTAATGTGTCTTCAAGGTCCTTTAATAACAATTGTTCCAAACATTTGAGAGCATGTGGCCTAGTAGAGAATGCACAATTCTAGGAAGCCTCACTTCCAATTCTGCCAGAAGTAACTTAGGTAGTTCATGCAGCCACTATAGGCCTCAGATCTTCATTTGGAAATGAGTGGTAATAACATCTGCCTTAGGCTTGGTGCATCCCCTAAGAATATCTGAGCACTTGTTGAATAGCAACACTATCTGGACAATACTCACATAACAATGTGCTCAACATTATTATCCATCAAGGAAATGCAAATGTAAACCACACTGAGGTAGGTAGCGCTATGCTCCCACTGAAATGGCTGAAGTAAATAAGGTTGAGCACACCACAAGTTTGTGAGGATAGGGAGCATCTAGAACTCTTATACACCACTAGCGGGGGTGCAAAGTGGTACAACCATTTTGAAACCCATGTGGCAGTTATGGTACTTGCATATGACCCAGCAATCCCATGCCTGAGTATTTACCCAAGGAGATGAATCACATGTCCACACAAAGACTCAAATGCCAACATTCACAGCAGCATTATTCAGATAACAAAGACCTGGAACAACTTAAATACCCTTCAGTTGTTAAAAAAAAATAATAATAAAGTCTGGAATATCCACAGGATAAAAATTACTGAGCAATCGAAAGGAACAAAATACTAACCCAATGAGAAACATGAAAGGATCACAAAACATTCTGCTAAATGAAGAAAGTTGACTTCTTTCCCCAAAAAATTATATATTATTTGATTCCATGGATATGAAAGTGTACAAAAGGCAAAACTATAGTGACATAAGGTATCAGTAGTTGTCAGGGGTTGGGATCAGGAGAGGGGATTAAATGTAAGGGGACACAAGGACATTTTGGGGGTAATAGAAATGTTCCATATCTTTATTATGGTGATGGCTGCTATATGAAAGTACCAAATTCATCATACTGTAGTCTACAGTGTGTATGATGTATGCAGTGTGTGCACTTAAAATGCTTGAATTTTATTGTATGTAAATAATGCCACATTTAAGCTAGAAAAAAATTAAGTCTTCCATGCGACATCCATTTTAATACTATCATTACAGCATTATCTTTGGGGCAAGCGTTTGCTGGTTCCCACCATGGCCAGTATCACCCACTTGTGGGGCAGATGGCCGAGGTTAGGGATCAGCCTTGGTTCAACTCTACCACCTCCGCACATTCTAAGGGGATAACTGTTTCTTTCACTGGCCCACAGGGCAATTACATTGTGAGAACTTTCTGTTTTCAGCAGGAGAACCAAACAAGTGCAGGAGTAAAGTGTGCCGCCCTTTGGGACAGAGTTCAGGGACCAGATGCTGCTGGCAGAGAGGTTTCCAGATGCTCCATGCTGTTCTCAGAAAGCTCTGACCTCTACTTGGGGTGGAGGAGCCTTACAGTGAGAGAAAGTGCAGGCTGCACAAAAGGGGCAGGTCCTGGGGGCACCTGGGTGGCTCATTCAGTTAAGCGACTGACTTCCTCTCAGGTCATGATCTTATGGTTTGTGAGCTCAAGCCTGAGCCTTGCATCGGGCTCCCTGCTGTTAGCACAGAGTCGGCTTTGGATCCTCTGTCCCCCACTCTCTCTCTCTGCCCCTCCCCCCCCTTTCTCTCAAAAATAAATATTTAAAAAACATGTGTGTGTGGAGGGGGGTAAGTCCTGAGTAAGAAAGAATCCTGGAGGAGGTTTCAAATCCAATGCAGGAACATGTAGTAGGGAAAAGCATTCATGAGAAGCAGCATACAGGCTCCTGTTGTGTGAAAACCAAGTACAATTCATTCAAAAAACCGAAAGCAAATTCATTCAAGTAACCAAATAGATTGTTTATTTAAATAAACTGACCTTCTCTTCCACTTTATTGAGTAGTGGAGAATTAGTTGTAATGACCTAGCCAACTAATTGGTCATTTTGTTCCCATGTAGACTTAAACTTAAGGACATTAGGATGACAGCTGTTAGTTTGAGTTATTTTGAAAGCAGAACCTGAGGGGCGCTGGGTGGTTCAGTCAGTTAAACATCTGACTTTGGCTCAGGTCATGATCTCACGGTTTGTGAGTTCAAGCCCCGTGTCAGGCTCTGCACTGACAACTAGAAGCCTGGAACCTACTTCAGATTCTGTCTCCCTCTCTCTGCCCCTCCCCTGCTCTCTCCCAGAGAGATTCTGTCTCTTGCTCTCTCTCTCTTTCTCTCAAATAAATAAATAAATAAATAAACATTAAAAGAAGAAGAAGAAGAAGAAGAAGAAGAAGAAGAAGAAGAAGAAAGCAAGCAGAGCCTGAGACAGAGTTTGGATGCAGGTATTTTATAGAGAAAATAGTCAGCAGAGTGAAGGATGGAGAGAGGAAGACCAAAAGAGAAGAAAAGTCCATCAAGACTGTGTTACTGAGCTGGCTAATGCAGTGGGAAACTGGGCTCAACTCCCCTGGGGGTTCTGAGGAACTGGGAAGAATGTGCCCTAGCATCCTCTCTCCAAAGGACAGGAAGTTAGGGATTTCTCATGGACTTCCATCTCCCATAGGTGGAAGGTCCCCAGGGGGATTTTGCTCCAGGGCTGTGTGTACCTAGACAAAGCCACTTTCCATGGTTTAGGAAGAGTCCTGCAGCTGAAAAGGAGCAAGCCAGATGGAGCATACATTTGTACAGACTTGGAACTGCCCACTGCAGTTGCACTGAATTTAGGTGAGTTGAGGGATGTGGTTCCAGACAGTAAAAGGGTGGGGCACACAGCTCACTCTGTGAGATGTGTTGGGTGATCCTTCAGTGCTGTTCAGTGGCTGGAAGGTGAATATGGAGAGGTTTTCAAGCTGCCATTGGCCTTCTGATCCTATGACCCTATAAAAGGTATGGGTGTCCCTGACTGGAAGAACTGGAGATGCAAGATTGTTACCATGTGCCCTTCATCCTAAAACTTAGACTAAGTCATCACAAAAAACAAACTTGTAGACAAGGTTTAATGGCTTCACTTTAAAGGCATCCAATTCCTCCAAGGCAAGCCAGGGGCACACTTCCTGTCCCGAGCCTTGCACTTGCAGTGAAAGCTCCAGATCTAAATGGGAGACAAGATGCACTGGAGGTAATCTGATATTTTAGCCTTATTCCTGAAGTAAGTGGACAGAATATGCACATGTGTAATAAGAGCTCCAGGGGTGACCAGATACTTGCCAAATGACCTGGGGGATTCTCTGTGCTTTTTGAACTTTTCTTTGGAGATAAGGGATAATGAGCAGGTTTCTGCCATTTTTGAAATATCAACTGAATGTGCTCTGCCTTTTCTATGGAGGTCACTTTACCCTAAAGCTTTGAGGAAATGTCTCAATTCTCCAAAAAGCTTAGATCCTGAACAAACTCTTGTCCTACCAAAAGAGGAGAACCAATCCCCAAGCAGCTCACAGATGGGAAATCAGAAGGCAAGAGAAGTGATTTCAGATAAGCTCTTAATAACGAAACCTTTTATTAGCAATGGTGTTTCCCTATATCACAAATTCCCAGGACCTGGCTAAACACTTTGGGTAACTGAGAGGCCAGCCTATCCCCAGAGAGTATTTGACACTCAATAAAAAGAGCTGCACTAATTTAAACAGTTTCAGAACGGCTGACAAATATGAACAAAGCTCTAGACTAAAGAGTAAAAATGTAAAGGAGCATTTTCATTTTGAGTGGCCAGATTGACTTTAAAACAGAAATAACAGATAAGAGCATCCAATAAATCAAGCTCATAGACACATTTACAATGAAATAATTATCTGGTAAATACTGACCTAGCCTAAGAAAAAGTCTGGGATATCAGATTGTCCGAAATGTGCTTTCTTGTTTTCCACTTAGATTTGTGTCTATTCATGGCAGGTGCTGTAAAACAGCATGCAGGAAACTCTAAGTGTGTGTGTGTATTTTTAAACAAATTTCTATCTTAAGCCAACTCTTCTGTACCCTGATGTTTTAATACGAATTCATGATCATTTAGTTTAACCTTTGTTAAATGTTTCCCTGAGGCTAAAACACTACATGTATATGTATGTGTGTGTATATAAGTGTGTGTGAATTCATAGAGAATAGAAAATAATGCCAAAAAAAAGAAAGAAAAGAATGCCAGTGAAGATAGGCATAAAGAGAGTTTCCTTATGATACCATAAGTGCTACATATGTGCTGACTACCTTTACGACCACAGCTAGTATCGCTGCAATCATATGTGTCAAAGCACCATCTCTTCAGTAACCCCAAAGGAGAAGATGCATTTTTCACAAGGGAGAGAATTTCAGTTTTCCAGATGGGTTCTCTTACAATGTTTCTCCCCTAACCCAATGACTTGGTGCCATCCTCACCAGACCAATATCCATGTAGTCAGGACATGCTTATGAACTGGCATTGGAGACAATGTGATAGACTATTTCACTGATGCTTTTGGTTTAGAAAGACCATAGGGTAAACTCCAGCCTGGCCACTGAATGACCTTCAACAAGTTACCTAACTGTAGAAGACAGTTATATGGAAAAATCAGTATTATAGCAGGACACATTTCACACTGACTACTATGGAGATTAAATTAGATAATGAAGGTAAATCTCTTAGCACAATTCCAGGCACAAAATATCTGCTCAATTAATAATGATAGCTATGAACATGGTATGCCAGGTAACTTTTCATACACGTAAGCACCAATGCTTGAAAACCTCCTTGATCTGTCTCTGTCTTAGAGCCAGTCTGCTTCTTTGGGCAGCATATTTGAACCTTATTTTACTTTATTTTATTTTACTTTATTTTATTTTATTATTTTATTTTATTTTAATTATTTTCATCTTTACTTATTTTTGAGAGAGAGAGAGACAGTGTGTGAGCAGGGGAGGAGCAGAGACAGAGGGAGTCACAGAATGTGAAGCAGGCTCCAGGCTCTGAGCTGCCAGCACAGAGCCTGACGCGGGGCTCAAACCCACAAACCGTGAGATCATGACCTGAGCTGAAGTCGGACGCTTAACCAACTGAGCCAACCAGGCGCCCTGGAACTTCATTTTAAAATAGCACATGACAGCATAAAACTTAGTAACCCTAATATTCCATGGATTATATCCAAGGAAGCATAGCTATGAGAGAGTTAATGCAGTTTTGCCTGAAAGAATATCCCATGGAATGGATCCTATATACAATGCTATCAGGAGCCTGGTGGATATTTTATTTTACAACACAAGCTGAGAAGCTTCTAATTTGTATCACAAACCTCTTTGGGGTTATGGCTAAAGCAGCAGATAGGGAAATTATTAATATTACGTGCCTATATTGGAAAAGAAGGAATATTTCAAATCAATGACTTAAGCTTCCTTCTCAAGAAATTGGGGGCAGAGGGAAGCAAACTGAACCCAAAGTAAAGAAAAGAAAGAAAATAATGAAGATAATAAAAGAAATAAATGAAATAGAAAATAGAAAATGAATAGAGAAAACCAATGAAACAGAAGCTGGTTCTTTGAGAAGATCAATAAAATTGATAAACATCAAGTTACTATGATCAGAAAAAAAAGAAACAAGACACAAATCAAGAATGAGAAAGGTAAAATCATCATAGATTCCAAAGATGTTAAAAGGATCATAGGGAATATTATTAACAACTTTATGCCAACAAAATTAGATGAAATAGGCAAATTCTTTGAAAAACATTAACTTCCAACATTAACTCAGGAAGAAATAAAAACTCTGAATAGTCCTATATCTATTACAGAAATTGAATTGAATTTGAAGTTAAAAACCTTCTCACAAAGAAAACTCCAAGAAAGATGGCTTCATTGGTGAATTCTACCAAATATTTAAGTAATATTTTATACAAACTCTTCCGGAATATAGAAATGAAGAAATTCTACCCAGTTTGTTCTATGAAGCCAGAATCTCTCTGAAGCCAAAAGACATTATAACAAAACTAAAGAATAATAATTCTCATAAACATAGATGCAAAAATTCTAAATAAAGGTTTAAGTTTTTTATTTGAAACAGAGAGACAGTGGGGGAAAGGCATAGAAAGAGAGAGAGAGAGAGAGAGAGAGAGAGAGAGAGAATCCAAGCAGGCTCCACGCTGTCAATGCAGAGCTCAGCATGGGCTCAAACTTACGAACTGTGAGGTTATGACCAGAGTCAAAACCAAGAGCTGGGCGCTTAACTGACTGAGCTACCCAGGTGCCCCTAAATAATGTTTTAACAAATTAATTCCAAGAATATATACAAGGATAATAAATTATGACCAAGTTGGGTTTATTTAGGGAATGGATATTTGGCTAACAAATGGATCAGTGTAATTCACCTATTAATAATCTAAAAAGGAAAAGCCACATGATCATATAAATACTTGAAAGTATTTAACAAAATCCAATATCCATTCTTGATGAAAACTCTCATAAAACTAGTAGTAGAAGGAAACTTTCTTAACCTGATAAAAGGTATATATGAAGAACTTACACCTATCATTACACTTAATATTGAAAACTTGAATGCTTTTTTTCCTAAGACCAGGAACTAGACAATGTTGTCTGCTCTCACCACTTCTATTGAATATTGTACTAGAGGTTTTAGCCAGTACAATAAGATATGAAAAGAAATAAAAGATACCCAGATTGGATAGGAAGAAGTAAAATTATTTTTATTTGCAGACAGCATGATTGGTTATGCAGAAAATTCAATGGATAATACAAAAATCTATGAGAATTGTTGAGCTCACTAAGGTTGCAGGATATAAGATCAATATGCAAAATCAATTTTATTTTTAGAGTAGCAATAAACAATCAGAAACTAAATATTTACAAATGCATTTACAATAGCTTCAAGAAACATGAAATACTTAGGGATAAAATCTGACAAGAGTGAGACCTGAACACTGAAAACCATAAAACATTGATAAAAGAAATTAAAGAAGATATAATTAAATGCATAAAATACACTATATTCATGTGTTAGAAGACTCAGTGTTTTTTTTAATTTTTTAATGTTATTTATTTTTGAGAGAGAGAGAATGAGAGAGAGAGCATGAGCAGGGAAGGGAAAGAGAGAGGAGGAAACAGAAAATTTCAAGCAGGCTCTGCACTGACAGCAGGAAGTCCAACATGGGGCTCACAAACCCTAAGATCATGACCTGAACTGAAGTCAGGCACTTAACTGAATGAGCCACCCAGGTGCCCGGCTTAGTGTTTTTAAGATGTCAATTCTCTCCAAGTTAATTTATAGGTTCAGTGAAATATCAATTAAAATCCAAGTGGAATTTCTTTGTAGAAATCAACAAACACATTAAAAATTCTTGTGGAAATGTAAAGAATCCAGAATAACCAAAAAAATTTGAGAAAGAAAAAAAAGGACAAATAATACCCAATTTCTGTACTTAATTATAAAACTCCAGTGATCAAAATAACATGGTCTTGAACTCAAGATAGACAAATAGATCAATGAGACAGAATAGAGTCCAAACTACACATATATGTTCATCTGACTTAAGACAAAGACATAAAGTCAGTCCAATGCAAAAGGGATTTTTCCCCCAACAAATAGTGCGGGAACAATTGGTATCCATTGGCAATCAAACAAACTTTTACCCATCCTTGCACCATATGCAAAAATTAACCCCAAAGGCATTATTAACCTAATGAAAAGTTTAAAATAATAAAACTTACAGAAGAAAATAAAAAAGAAAATCTTTGTGACTTTGGGTTAGATAAAGATATATTGGATATGACATTAGAAGAATGATCTATATAAGAACAAATTGATGAACTACAAAATAAAATTTCTGCCATTTGAAAGACACTGTCAAGAGAATAAAAAGGCAAGTCATAGACTAAGATAAAATATTTGCAAATTGCATATCTGACTGAGGACCTGCATTCAAAATATACAAGAACTCACAAAACTCAATGATAAGAAAACAAATGACCTAATAAAAAGGGGCAAGAAATCTAATCAGATACTTCACCAAAGATATACAGATGGAACTTAAAGTGGCTAAAATTAAAAGGTCTAGCCATACCAAGCCTTAGCAAAGATGTAGAAGAACTGGTGAGAATGTCAAATGGCATAATTAATGCAAAAAACAGTTTGGTAGTTTCTTAGTAAGTTAAATATTCTTCTGCCATATGATTCAGCCATTCTACTCCAAAGTATTTACACACACACACACACTCACACACACACACACACACACACACACACACAAAGAAATTTGATGTCCATTGAAAGGCTTGTACAGTACATGAGTGTTCATAGCAGCTTTATTTGTAATAGGCAAAATTTGGATATAACCCAAATGATTATCAACAGATGGCTGCACAAAATGGATTAGTGCTCAACAATATAAATAAATGAACTATTCATATAACATGGATGAATCTTAAAGTAATTGTGTTGCATGAAAAAATCCAGACAAAATGACATATACTATATTTATATGGAATTCTAAAAAATGCAAACTAATTAGCCTTTAGATCTGTTAGAAAACAGATCAAAGTTTGTATTGGAATGTGGGAGTGAGATATAAGGTGCAGGAAAGAAGTCCTACAAAGAGGCATGAGGAAATTTTGAAGAGTGATGGCTATGCTAATTATCTGATTATGGTGATAGTTTCACAGGTATAAGCCTATGTCAAAACTTATCAAAGTGTACACTTTAGTTTTGTGGAATTGTTGTATGTTAATTATATATCAATAAATCTGCTAAAATTATGAGTATATTAGCTATTTTCTATACTAATTGCCTATATATACCTTTTCAATGAAGAATGTGTATAGATTTTTGTAACTGTCCTCTTTTTATTTGATTTATATTTATTAAAGTCTAATTTTACATGTCTTGAGTCTAACAATGAAAAATTAAGGCCTGTATTTTTAATGTTTTGTTTCTATTTCATTTTATTAGTAATTTTTCATTGAACTTCACAAAAGTACCAATTTGAAATGGATTGAAAATCGGGGCACCTGGGTGGCTCAGTGGGTTGAGCGTCTGACTTCGGCTCAGGTCATGATTTCCCAGTCTGTGAGTTCAAGCCCCACGTCGGGCTCTGTGCTGACAGCTTGGAGCCTGGAGCCTGCTTCGGATTCTGTGTCTCCCTCTCTCTCTCTGCCCCTCCCCTGCTCATGCTCTGTCTCTCTCTGTCTCAGAAATAAAAAAAAAGTGTTGAAATGGATTGAAAATTAAAACTAATAATTCAAAACACCTGGTGTTTCTTGACCTGTAGATTGAGAAACACTTCTCTGGCATAATTCCTGTCCATTAATCAGGATCAGATCACATGGCCATGCCCTAACAGTAAGACAGTCTGGGAAAGAAAGGAGAGCTACCAACTTTTGTCACATCTGAGGTCACAATATCAAAATGTGTATAGCCCAGAATGGTGGAATAAGGGACCTCTGGATATCCACTGCTCCATTAAAAACATGAAACAAAACAATAAAACAAAACAAAACTGACAAAAAGGTCCAAATCAACCTTTTTTAGAACTCTAGAAATTAATCAAAGGTTTACAACAATCTGAGGAATATTTATTCAAGAATGGATGAATATCATAATTACAGTTACCTTTACAACATTTTAACTTGCCCTATTTTTATTGCCTCCTCCAAAGTTCTGTGGTAGTCTTGAAAATCAGCAGCTTAGCAGTCATTAGGGAGTATATGCTAGTTTGGAAATTCCCCCAAAAATTTCATCCTGAAAGCATTGTATTAGACCTGTGTGACAGCTTCCTGAGAAATCCCCATTTTCAAGGCTTGTTATTTAAACTGACTCAGATCTTGTTCAGTGGGAAAAGTTCTATCCCAAGGGCATGTGTCAAAAACAACCAATGAGAATTGTTTAAAATCTCAGTTGCCTCAGTCGGCATTACCAGTTGGGGCAATCAAGAGACTGGCCAAAAACTTAAAAGAAAGACCTGGAGAATGAGATATTCATAGGAGTTTGGGGAAACTCTGACATATTTCTGGGAATTTAGAAAGCCATGCACATGTGCAGGGCTATGTGCATGCCCAGGAAAGAACTGAGAAGACTCTAATCTATCTACCTCTGACTGACTTTGAGGCCCTGTGCAAAGCAGGAAATGAAGACTAAGGCAGAGTTCTAAACTTCTGTTGCATTAAAGAAGTGCCCCAACACACAGAGAGAGTCCATCAGCTTTATGTTGGAATCACGTATAAAAATCACTATCTAATTATGAACTCATCACTAAGCTTACATTGAATAGAGACTTCAGCAGCCACTTCATAACAGGGAATACAGATTTTATAAAATTAGTCCAAGAATGTGACTAAACAAGATCATCATCGTCAACAACAACAATAATAACAAAGCAACAATGGCAAAGCACAAGGAGAGAAGAATCTGATTTCCAGAGTAACTACATTATGTTATTTAAAATGTCCAATTTTGGGGGCTCAGTCAGTGAAGCCTCCAACTTCAGTTCAGGTCATGATCTCACTGTTAGTGAGTTCAAGCCCAAGCCCCATGTTGGGCTCCGCGCTGACAGCTCAGAGCCTGGAGCCTGCTTCAGATTCTTGTCTCCCTTTCTCTGCCCTCTACCCCCCCCCCAAAAAAAATAAACACTAAAAATTTTTTAAAATAATTAAAAATGAAATGTCCAATTTTCAACAAAAAATCATGAGACACTGAAAGAAAAAGAGAAGTATGGCACATATAAAGGAAAAAAAGTAATCAATAGAAATTTTCTGAATTTCTGAAAAAGCAAAATTTTAGAGCTTACTAAAAATGCTTTTTAATAGCTATCACAAATTTATACAAAGAATTAAAGGAAATCATGTTTAAAGAATTAAAGGAACATATGAAAGTAATGACTCACCAAGCAGAGAATATCAACAAGAGACATCAAAAGAGATGGAAATTATGTTTAAAAATTAGTAATTCTATGGTTAAAAAGTTACATCTGAAGTGAATATTTCACTAGAAGGGCTCAATAGCAGATTTAATTTGTAGAAGAAAGAATCAGTAAAAGTGAAAATAGATTAATTTCATTATCTAAGTTTGTGACAAAAAAAAATGAAGAAAAATGAGCAGAGTTTCAGATACCTGTGGGATACCATTAAGCATGCCATCATATACTCAGTGGGAGACCCAGAGGGAGAGATGAGACAGAGAAAGGGGGGGGGGGGGGCAGAAAAAAAAATATTTGAAGGAATAATGACCAAACACTTCCCAAATTTGATGAAAAACATCAAGATGCTCAACAGACTTCAGGTAGAATAAACTAAAAGAAGTTCACACCTAGAAACAGAGTCCAACTTCTAAAAGACAAAGAATCTTGACAACAGCAAGAGAAATCAACTTTTTGTGTACAAATGATCCTCAATAAGTTCAGCTGACTTCTGGTCAGAAACCATAGAGGCCAGGAAGCAGTGGAATGGTGTATCTAAAGGGCTGAAGAAAAAAGGCTGTTGGCCAAGAATTCTACATGTAGAAAACTATACTTCAAAAATAAAAGGAAAAGCAATTCCAAGATAAACAAAAATTGAGAGAATACTTTTATAGCCAACCTTCCCTACAAGAAATAGTAAAGGAAATCCATGTGTATGTCAATAAAGTAAAATAAATATCTCAATAAAGTAATTTAGATAATAATGTGAATCATTTAGGCTGAAATGGACAACAGAAAGTAACTTAAGTCCGTATGAAGAGAGAAAGAGCACCAGTAGAGGAACATAGGTAAATATAACATCTTTTGTCTGACCTAAAAGACACTACTGCATAGAGCAATAATTATAAAACTGTGTTGATGGCAAGATAATATATAAAGATATAATTTGTATGATAATAAGAGCACAAAGAAGGAAGAAAGAATAGGGTTATTTTGTAGAAAATCTTTATATATTACTTAAATTAAGTTGGTATTAATACAAAGTAGATTGTTTTAACTTAACATGTTAATTGTAATCCCCAGGAAAATCTCTAAGAAAATAACTAAAAAACATAGTTAAAAAAAAACAAGAGAATTAAAATGGCACACTAGAAAATACTTTTTAACACAAAATAAAAGAATGAAAGAGGAATAGAGGGGAAGAAAGACATGACATATAGAAAACAAATAGCCTAAAGACATGCATAAATCCTACTTGATCAATAGTTACATTAAATGCAACTGGGTTAAATACTCCAATTAAAAAGCAGATACTGGCAGAATTAATTTTTTTTTAAGCCACAACATAACTACATAGTACCTACAAGTGACAAACATTGGGTTCAAAGTTAGTTTGCATGGAAAAAGATATACCAGGAGAGCTGGAGTGGCTATGCTAATATCACATTATACAGACTTTAAGGCAAAAAATATTACCAGCAACAAAGAAAGACCTTGTTTAAATGAAAAAAGAGACAATTCATCAGGAAGTCAAAAATTATAAACATATGTGCCTAAGAATAGAGTCCCAAAATACATGAAGCATAAACTTACAAAATTGAAAGGAGAAATAGATAATTCACAGTAACAGTTGGAGAGTTCAATATCCCCCTTTTAGTAATGAATAGATCAAAATGGAAAGAGAAGAATTGAGAATGTGTGAACCAACTACACCTAACAAACACGTATAGAACACCTGTTAGTGAACTGGGCCCTTGGGCTCTCTAAACAATGAAAATTGACAAGAGGCCGAACAGGAGTTCCAGGCAAGGCTTTATTGGGGCTTATGCTCAAGCACAAGAGAGAGAGCCCAGAGGAAAAGTCCTTCAGGCTGGCCCCCAAGGAGAGGTGGGGGAGAGCTTTAAAGAGGCCCAGGTGGGAAAAGGGTGACATTTAAGCATGAAGAGGTGGAGATTTCATGGCTCCTGTGCACTTAAACGTCGTGCTTCTTCATGTGTCGCGTGTCTAACCGGCAGGTTAATCTCCACCCTTGGGTACGATTTTTAGTATTGTAACAAGGGTACAAGTCAGTGAAAGGCCAGTGCGGGGGGGGGGGGGGGGTGCATCTTGGCATAGACCGGTTTCGTCCTGTCTTCTCCAGTCTTCATAGTAGAGTCCCTCCTTTCACTAAGTCCCTCCTGCTTCCTCATTCCTGCAAGATACACTACCCAGGAGGCATAGAGCATTAGCTTTACTTTTTATGAGGACAGCCAAGGAATCCTGTATTTTGCAGTTAGAATTGAAGGGACCTTAGTCCAGTCTCTGCTCTGTCTCACACCCAATCACAGCAAAATATACACTCTATACTAATTGTATAGAATGCCCACAGAACATTCTCTAAGATAGACCATAAGTTAGGTCATAAAACAAGTCCTCAAGAAATTTCTAAGAAGTAAAATTATACAAACTATGTTCTCTGATCACAATGGCATTAAATTAGGAATCAGTAACAGAAATTTGGGAAACTCACAAATATGTGGAAATTAAAAAACAAACTCCTAAATGACCAATAAGTCAAGAAGAAATCACAAATAAAATCAGAAAATACTTTATGATGAATGAAATTAAAACACAACATACCAAATCTTGGGGATCCAGGAAAAGCAATGCTTATACCTAACTTATATAACTGTTAACATTTACATTACAGGTGGGTCTGGTCACTATCACAGAAGTAACTTGAGAGTTACACCTATCCAATTGTACCAGCATATCTTAAAACCATTTTAGAACTTTTATGGAATAATTTCTAGGGTACCTATTATGGTTTTTAAAAAAATATCTTCAATGATAGCAATTCTTTGAATTTAAAGGATTTACATAATTTTTGAAAACAGAAGTCATATTAGTGAATAAATTGAGTGGTGAGGCTAAAGATTCCATTGTTGGTCTAAAGAAGTGATACTATTTTGATGAAGGCATTTTCAAAACAGGACAGTGGGTGGTTCCTGAAGAGGAATTCCAAACATGCATGAAGCAAAAAAAAAAAAAGGAAAAAAGAAAGATTGGAATAAGTGCATAGCTACAGAGGATGACTGTTTTGAGTACAACAGTTATTTAAATGTATGCCTTAGGGCACATTTCTAACATAAGTATCCTCAGTGCCTCATTACTTGAAGTATCTCACCATTTCCAAGTGGTTATCATTATATCTGCCCCTGTTTTGTTGGTTCCAAGAGAAATTAGAAATGGTGACTAGACAAATATTGGCCTAGGAGTTTGGTCTTCTAAGTTAAGTTTATATTGACTAAATGAGTTTCTATTTGATCTTAATTTGATTTTTCCATTGTTTTGACAATTGAACATGTGTTCACAAGTCTAGAGATATGTGCACATGTGGAGATATACCCATACAGAACACAATAGACTATTTTTAAAGCCAGAAAGTCTGTGTGCTATATATACCCATCTTTATAAACCTATTTTTTTTTTATTTCCCTAGCTGTCTCTGTAGGCTACCAATACCACATAGTAACTGCCAATAACTAATAAAAATAACTATTAAGTTATATGCAATATAAACTACTATATAAAGGCTAAACAGTAAACACTATTTACAGCTTACTATGAGAAAATGGAAACCTCATTGTGCCAATATGAACAAGATCTCCTCTTATCCTGTAATTCAAAGGCTATTACTTTGAAAATTATGAGTCCCAATTGATTGCCATACTAGAAACAATTATTATCTGATCTGTTCTTCTTTATACTATTAGTAATGTCCTAATATTCTAAAGGACCTTAATCAAACATTCAATGTTTTAAGAAACATCTGGATGTTAGCCAAATTTGTAAGATAGCACAAGCTAGAGCAAAAGAGGTGGTGAGAGGGACATAAGGAAAGTGAAAGCTATTACAGAAAAACTGACTAGAACCGTGGAATCTGATTATAGGGAGCTTAGAAGGTAGGCTTGGCAGGGGAACAAAGCCGTGTTTCACCTTGGAAAGCTGTGAGGCACTGCACATGACAAAAGCTGCTAATTATGAATGATAAGATTTAGGACAAATAGGAAGCTTTTTGGCGAAAGGATTTTTTAAAAATTCTGTTAAAGTGTGTATAAAAGCAAACCATACATTGTCTTTTGAAACCTTTGGGAAACTTCATAATTTTTAAAATGTAAAGTTCACTTTTATTAAACATATGGGTAAGTTTGAAATTATTCAGAATATTAAAATTAATTTGAAAATAATTAAAATTCAGAAAAACCTCAGGTGTACATCCAAGTTCTGGGCAGTATTAACATGCTATAAAAATTGCTCAGGCAATTTACAGTGAACAGGTGTGTGAAGTAATTGACAGGGGAAAAAGTTCAGACATTAATTAACAAGAATTATGAATATCCTTGTTGAATTGTTTTCTCTCCATTGACATATTTTTAAGCATATGTGTAGAGGAAATTTTTTTCATTACAAATACGCATGGAAAATGAACTCTTACTTATTCATAATACTCAATGCTTTTGCCATTAATTGCTTGATGAGACATGGAAGGAACACAAAAAGAAAAATGCTCTAAACCAAAAGAAAAATGTCATAAATCTTTTTGAAAGTTTATTCAGTCTTGCTAATAATGTTGAAATGTCTACTTCCAAATCCAACAAAATAAGGATTCATGCACTCAAAGAGTATCTCTGTTGAAACTTGGGGAGAAAAGAATAATTATGCCAAAAATAGGACCCAAGTCCTACCTCAAGAAGCTTCCAGAAGGAGCGAAGCCAGAACAGAAAAGCAGAATGTTAGAAAATAATATGAGAACTACCATGAGAAACATAGAGGATGGGATAAGGACTCTGCCCTGGAGGAGGAAGGATGGTAGGATTTGGCTTTGAATCAGGTAGTCAAGATTAGAGGCAAACATTGTACTATTTTTTTAATGTTTTTATTCATTTGTGAGAGACAGAACATGAGTGGGGGAGGGGCAGAGAAAGAGGAAGACGCAGAATCTGAAGCAGGCTCCAGGCTTGAGCTGTCAGCACAGAGCCTGACACAGGGCTCAAACTCACAAACCACGACCTGAGCCAAAGTCAGACACTTAACCCACTGAGCCACACAGGCGCCCCATAGGGACAAACATTTTAGACAGAGATGGGGTTGTGTAAAGCTGCAGATTTCTAAGGAAGCCTATTGTGCTGGTGCTGTCCAGACACTGTAGGACAGTATGGTAACAAACACCTGGAAGGTGGGAGAGGCTTTGGAAGCAGGTCTTGGCAAGAAGCTGGGAAGACTCTGGGGAGAGTGTGAATTTGAAAGCTTGAAGAGCCTGCAAGAGTGTTTCATGAAATCCTAATGACCTTTGAGATGCTTGTGAGTGACGGCTTGAGGAGGCAAGTGAAGAAAATGCTATTTGAAACTGGAGGAAAATGATCTTTTTTATATAGTGGCAGAAATTTAGCAACACTATCACTTGATATAGTAAGTAGAAAACTTATGGAATGAACAGTGTGATCTTAGCTAAGGAGATTTCCAGATACTGTTGAGAGTATTTCTTGGTTTCTTCTTGCTGCTTATGATAAATGTGAGAAAAGAGAGGTAACTAAAGAAAGGACTTCTAAACAAAGAAGAACTTAAAAATTTCAGCCTCTCCAGAAAATAAATGGTACTACAATTAAGAAATGGCTGGGGCATGGGACTCTTGATCTCAGGGTTGTGAGTTCAAGCCCCATGTTGGGTGTAGAGATCACTTTAAAAAATAAAATCTGAAAGAAAGAAGAAAAAAGGAAAGAAAGAGAAAGAAAGAAAGAAAGAAAGAAAGAAAGAAAGAAAGAAAGAAAGAAAGAAGAAAGGAAGGAAGGGAGGAAGGGAGGAAGGAAGAAAGGGAAAGAAAGGAAGAGGAAAGAAAAAGATCAAATCCAGGACACTCTGAAGAAAACATGGTCCAATCATGAAGCCAAATGTTTAAAATCCTCTGTTAAGAACTCAGAAATATTGAAGACAGTACATCAGAGAATCATTCAGTCAAATAATAGGGCTTTTAAGAAGCTTGAGAGTGTTGTTCCTCAAAAGGCTCAGAAGTCCAAGGCAGAGAAGAGTGATTCTCGAAGAGATCTGTGGGGGTGGTTTTTTCTAATGGAGTCAATCCCAATAAAAATTCACAGGTGACCTATACAATTTTTAAAAGATTCACGTCACCAGGTGCACCACCAGCTTGGACTAAGATGGGCAGAGGGAGCACAAAGAGGTAAGAGATTTGAATTCTCAAACTTCTCTGGGCAGGAACTAGGCTGAGGAACCATCTAATAGTTGGCTTACGGGGGAGAAGACTTCTGCCTTCACTTATCTTTACCTATTGGAAGCTTGTAAGAGTTCCCAAGAAGATCCCGATAGCTGTGGTGACTAGGCTTAAGTTGTGACGGCTTAGGTCTGTCCCAGCACGAAGCATGAGACTGACAGGGCACTGAACATTTTCTGCACTTTCATGACACTGTGCACATAGTGTTCATGTGATGAGGTCTCCAGGTACTTGGAGTCCTGGCCTCTTGAGGGAAGCCTGGAGGCAGCACTTGGCAGGAGCAGCTGTTTCAGGGTGGGCTGGAGCAGCAGCAGGGAGGTACCCTCAGGTGGTGTCCTGCCAGGAGAGGCCACTCTCCCTGACATACCATTTCTAAACTTGTGTAAGAATACTTTAGACGTCTCTACAAGTAACTGGGTGAGTTTGAGGGGGTTCAGAGGACCTAAGCTCTGCAGTTGAGGCCATGAACCAACTAAATACAGATTAGTACCTTTCATGAGACCCTATTTGTACCTGCAACAATGCCTGTGGAACATAAATTAAAAGCTCTTGGAGAAGCCCAGTATGAGGAGAAGGAGAAATAAGTTACTGAAGGAGGAGCATCAGGAACCACTTATCCTCCTGATGGGTGTGGATTATGAGGTGGGGTTGGTGTCCCCTTTCAGAGCAAGGAGTGCTCAAACGAAAAGATGAAGTGGGTTTCAGTGCCCTCCCTTTGTGCAGGAAGTGAGGGAGATTGACCCACTCAGTTTACTTCAGGAGAGGGCAAGGAGAGGTGGGAATATGATTGGTTCCTATCTCTGAGTCCCAGGCCCTGAAACTCTAGCACTGAGGATTTATTTTTGTAAAAGGGTGGAGATGTCCATTGGGACCTATATTGTTCCAATATTTGAGGGTAAAGGAAAACTGTATCTCTACTCATACCATTTCTGACACTGAATGTGTGGAGGTTTTCCTCATATTAAACAATTCTAGCACAAACTACTTGGAGTTTGCACATACCTCACAGGTTAAAAGCTCAGTCCCACAAGACTGCCCCTAGTTCAGGGGCCAATCACAGGTGGTGAGTCCCCAGGTTACCCCCCACTTCTGTATGACATGACTACAAATCTAAGCTCCCTGTAACCCCTTCCTAAGACTCAATAATTTGCTACAATGGTTCACAGAATCCAGGAGAAAACTTCACTCATTATTACCAATTTATTATAAAGGGCATTATAAAGGATACAAATGAACAGCCAGATGAGAAGGTCCATAGGGCAAGGTCCAGAAGGGTCATAAGCACAGAAACTTCTGTCCCTCTGGAGTTTGGGGTAAACCACTCCCCTGGCACATGGATGTATTCTTGTTCACCAGCTCAGAAACTCTCCAAACCTCTTTGTGTGGGGTTTTTATAGACATTCCATTATATAGGCATGATAGATAAAATCATTGGCCGTTGGTGATTAACTCAGTCCCCAGCTCCTTTCCCCTCCCTGGAGGTGGAGAGAGGAGGTTGGAAGTTCCAACCTTCAATCACCTGGCTGGTTCCTCTGTCAACCGACCCCATCCTCCAAGAATGACCTCAGTGGCCATAAACTCAGGTGCGGTTACAAGGGGCTGACGATGAATAACAAAAGATACTCACTCTTCTCATCCTTGCTACTCAGGAAATTCCAAGGGTTTTAGGAACTCTGTGCCAGGAACCAGGGATAAGACCAAATATATATTTGTTAAAATATCACAATATCACAAATGATCAATGAGGTTTCCCCACTTTGGGGAAGAAGTCAGAATACCTCACCTAGAGGTCAGAGTGGGGAAAAACCTGGGGCTCATTCTAAAGAGAGGGATAGGATTACTTTGTGTGAGACAATAGAAAATTCAGTGGGTCTGTCTCAAGCCAGGTAAAGGTGGGCGGTTTTGTTGACACTGAGTATCTCAGTGTTGATCACTGCTGGGCTAACATATGAATGTTGACATGGGTGTGAATGTCATCCTCAGGCACAAAGGCATGCTTGATGCTGAAGAGTCTCAGCAGCATTTCCGGCCAATGCTGCCCCCAGAAAGCAATGTGGCTGCTGATGACTGGGTGGCCATTATATACTGAAATATTTCAGTGGCAGATTTTCTGAAGCAGGTGCCTTACAAGCATCTGAGGAATATTCACTAAGATACATTAAAGGGATTGAATTGCTAATTGCCTTAATTTATTAAACAGTGTTCTGATACTAGACACTTTACATATATCTTAGTCGATGTTTTCTATTCATAGGGAACAAAAATCCTAAATCTTTGTGGGTACATTGCAATCACCATGTTTTCAACTGGGAGAGTTGTTTTCTCCACCTTGGGGCTGGCCAGTGTGCAAATGGATCTGGAGCCCCAAATAAATAGCATGGCATCATTCTTTTAAGGTATGGGGTCTTAATGTCATGGGACTTTTAACGTGTCAGAACTTGTCATAAAAAAGAGTTTGTACTGCATTTACCAAGTCCACTTATTTGAATAATTTAGCTCATCAACCAAAGGATAAATAAAGTCCATGTTTATTTGTCAATATAATACATATATATGACTGTTATACATCTTTATAAGGCAAAGAAATACAGCTGAATTGAACTATGTTCAGAAATAAAAAATATACATGACAAATTCAGTCACCACATTGTGAATCCATTTTTATTTCTTATCTACACTACTAAACTTCATCGAAAGGACTCACTGACATCTATCGGATGGGACAAATACAAAATACATACAATTCAAGATCGGAACACTCAGGTATTAGATGTTCTCTGCTCTCTTGAATAAGTAGTGGTTGAGTTATAAGCCTTCATGGAAGGTGAAACTACACACATAAAGATCACTTATGGAAAGTACACCTGACTGAAATGTATCTAGGAGACATACATAGACCTTCAAATGTGAGAAACTGTTGACTTCGTGCAAGGCAAGGAAGTTGCCTTCATCTGGAAATTGAGCATCTGATAGTCTGATAGTCCAGCTTCAAGTTTCCTTTAGGACAGCAAGCCATTTGCCTTTTGGAAATATAATTTTCATCCCAAAAAGGCTTCAGGGGAGCATTGTGATGGATAAGAAGATGGACTTTGATTCTAACTGAAGAAAAAGAGAAAGAAGTAAAAAAAAAAAATCAAAACAAAGCAAAAGCAAAATAGGGAGCATCACAGCTATTGAGAAGTGAGCCATGCAGTCTAGACCCATGCTGAACTTGCCAGCGGATAGAGAGCTGAACTGAGTTCACTGGGCATGCCTGCTCAGACCCCTGCTTTGCCCTCTTGCCTCACTTGCACAGATGAACTTTCCAAATGAGGTTCCCTCAGCTGGCCTGTAATCCTAACTAAGCAAGCACATGTAGGCATCCTGACACCATTTGCCTAATGCCTAGGGTGGGGGTACTGGGAGCAGAAGGAAGAATAAAGGAATGAAATAAAGAATAAGACCCTCATTTCCCTAATATCAAATACATATTTTGATTTTAAAACAAGAAAAAAAATTCTACTCTAGTTTCCATAAAAATAGTGAAAATGTAATAATTCATGTATCTTTCAAAACACATTCACATCCAAGTATGCCACAACAATAGCAGCATGCCTATTTACATTTTTGAGGAAAGAAAGCAAAATAATGTCAAGTCAGACAAAAAGTAACTAAAAAACAAACATGAGAATTACCCAATTTTGACTTGGAAATCTTTCCCCAAGGTAGTTCAGGTGAGAATCCATTTCAGATGCTTTTATGTAACAAATTAGGGCATGAGCTCTTTTCTCCCTGATTTTTTGAAATAGCAACAGGTTGTGGGTAAGTGTTGGTGTCTTACAAATTACAAAAGGGGCATGCTGTTTCTTTAATCCTTTGTGAGGTTTGTTTCTCTCTAGGCAGTGGGAAGTGCCACATCAGTGCTTTAATTTCCTCTATTTTCTAAAGCAATGGCTACTGCCTAATGCGAGTGAGTGAAGCCATAACGTCCATTAAGTGGGTGGGGGAGAAGTACAGCCTATCAAATCCTAATGACTTCTTGGAAAAATTGATCACAATAGCCCAAGTCTCGCCAGACTCAGCTTCTCTGGTCCATGCTTGCATCTGGTTTGATTCCTCTGCTGTGCAAAGCCCCCTTTCCCATCAAAGTGGCAATCTACCAAGTTACCAGTGCTTGCTGGAGCAGCCACACATGGGTGTGGAGGGAGGGAACAGGATGAGCAGGAGACCGAAAATCTCCCATTTCACTGTAACTGTAGACTGTAATAATCAACTCTGCGATGCAAACTATCCTCAGCTCTCATATAAAAGGCACCCCGCTGGCACGGGGATACCTCCCCATCCAAATGTGGAAATTCAACTCCAAATTCAAAGGAGATTCGTTTTTAAAGTAGAGTCTCCTTTCTAAACCTCTTTTTTAAAAAAATCACACCCACTGACTGCAGGGTCATTAGTGGATTAATTTGTCAAAGAAATCGTTCCTTCATTTGGCCTAAGCTGCCTGTCCCACGTGTGTTGGGGTCTGGTGAAAGCTTCTCTGCCAGCGTGAGTCAGGATGAGAGTTGGATGCAAAAGATCTCCTGCTCTATCTGGTAGAGATTCCACACCACAGGACAGAAAACGCCCTTCCATGAGGGGTTTCAAATCAGACCCTTGCGTCTTATTTAGCATTTGAGTGAATGCCAGCTCTCTGTGGTCTGAGTATTAATGCATGCACTGACTTGTATTTTTCCAGCCTCAATGAATACCATCAGCTAAAGATAGCACAGTAATATAACACTTCAGTCACAAGGCTTTGTTGTGTTTGTGTGTGTGTGTGTGTGTGTGTGTGTGTGTGTGTACGTGTTTGTTTGTTTTTTTTAAGGAAACCAAATTAACCATTTTAAGCACAGTCACATAACAGGAACAGGAGAAAACCAACCTTGGATAAATGCATAGGTCAAAGGAAAAAAGAAATGCATCATAATGTAAGAGCAAAGCTAGAAAGGAGTCAGTTTTATAGCTAGCATGACCACTAAATTGGCATATGGTCCTAACTAAATTACACATTTTCTTCTGTCTCTACTTCCCTTTTACCTTACACATGAGAATAAGAACATTGCACATTTAGTTATTCATGGGCATGCTATAAGCATCCACTAGGTGCATATGAGCAATAATGGAGAAAAGTCAATGCCAATTAAAACTGCCCTCACTAACATGGCCATCAAGTCATTCTTATTTCATGTCACTGCTATTGTGACTACCAGAGCCTAGAATGATTTACAGCTAAAAATAAAGACATTATTATAGCTGATCTCAACACAGGAGTTATTTGGAAATGGGAAATATGAGGAAAACTTAAGAGGCTGAATAGTGAGCTTGATGCTGGATGTGTAATAGGAATTTAGTGTGGCTTTGCATGGCCTCCTCTTCGTAAAGAAACGACGCACGTTTCACCCTTGAGAGGCCCGATGCCCTTCTGTGCTGTATACGGTCAGGCTCATGTCCATTATTAAATATCTGTAATGAAATGCCACATGAGCTCCGGAGCAAGAAGAAGCTTCCAACTGGAAGTTATTCTCATATCCAAAGAGTGAGCAGCAGTGTTCCCCTCACCGTTGATTTCTGGATGTTCTTTCTTCACAACCACTGAGCCATGTGAGACTCCACGTAGGTGAGATTACCGGTCTTCAGAAATGCTGGAATTTACCCAGAAGCCTGAGTGCTATTTCCCGAGTCATTGCAACACTGGAAGCAAAGCACTGTCCTTCCTTGGCATGCACACGGCCCATGTCTCATTGGTAATGGCAGCATGAGGAAAGTTCTTGTGACTATCAACATTTTTCCAAAGGTTGTAATTCCAAAGACTAACCATAAACAGATACCTCTTGCTCCACCTGTGAAAACTAGAGCATTTCATGCAAGCAAATGTACAATCAGAAGACAGCAGGGAGTGTCTTGTGAAATGCACGTCACGCATTTGAAAGTAGAATCAGCTACTCAGAAGAAACTGATGAACTTGGAGAAAGTTCAGGATATATGGAAGATATAACGTCTGATGCCTCTTGCCTCGGGATTCAAAAACAGTTTGTGTTCCAGAAAGTAAATTATTTATCAGTTGGATTCACCTGATTTCAGACCAAATAAAAATTATAATAGAGTCTGAGAAACTAAATGCTCAAGGGTGCAAAAGACAGAATTTTTTTCTGGCGATATGATGGCCCCCTTTGAAAGGCATAGTTTAAGGACTGGAAGCAGTTTTCTCCCTCTAAATGTATCCTCCAGATTTAAATGTCTCAAATAAATCTCCGGTATGATTGCTCTAATAAGCTGAGAAAGAGCAGAAATAATGTACCCCCTGCCCCAGTGTCTAAAGTCAAAAATTAAAAATTGAAAACTCAAGATGGCAGGGAAGCATCTTTCCCGTTGTGCACTACCATGGGGTCTGGGGAGTTGAGGAAAGGGATGCAGGGCTTGTCTGCACCCCCTGGGACCACAGGACTAGGTGTCCCCCTTAACTGGGTGCTCAGAGTTCAAGTGCAGCGGCTCCACCGCCCCCCCCAGGGCCACCCGTCATCACAGGGGTCAAGGCATCAGAACTGCTGATTTTTCCAAAAATCTTCTCAAAGCAGCAGCAACCGCAGCAGTTTTCCTGCAAAGCAAACAAAATATGACTCTTGTTAATTCAGCAGGGCTTTTAAAATTGTAATTAGTTGGTTGTGCGCCTTAGGAAAACCACACATGATTTTTTTATAATGTATGTGTGCATGTGAGAGAAAAAAAGAAACCCCTTGCAGGATTCCACTGCTTACCCGAGTTGGGTTTTTTTTTTTTTCAGTTTATGCAAGATATTTTCGTACTATTTGCAAGATCGAAGGACAAGGCCTCTTTGTTTCATGTGAGGCACAGCCAGCTCCCCAGCTGCTACCACACCATCCATTCTGTCAGCCTGACCCCGCATCAAAGTAAGGCCACAGATTGCGCGTGGGAAAGATTTTCATTTGCTTTATGACCACGTTTGACATAGGCCCGCACAGGGTTTGCTACCCTACATCAAACTCTGAGAAGGTGTCCTAAATTCATGGCTCTGAGAAAGTGTCCTAAATTCATAGTTCACGGGTTGGCAAAAGATGGAACAGAAACACAAAACGAAATGCCACCAGGTTGATTTTTAGAGTATTTCCTCAATGCATCAAAAAACCTCTAACAAATTGCAGGAGATTTATATGCCTCAATCGACATGATGGATCCTGCCTTATTCACAGGGCCTGGAAGTCATTCTTTTTCCACAGGAATAATCTTCAACCACCAGATTTTAAAAATCAATATTATCACAAAGTTGGTTTTACTCACTTGTAAAGCTTGCCAAAAACCCCATCTTATCCTGGCAGGAAATACTATAAAAAATGACTTAAAAAAAATTCTTCTCAAATGAGGCTGCTCTCAGAGTTAATGTCTTAAGCTCACATTTTAATTTGAAAAAAAAAAGAGTAAAAGAAGTAAACTGGGAGGCACCCACATCCCATGGACCTTAAACAATGCTTCCCAGGCCTGCAGTGCAACCAAGTTGAAATTCTGTGGCCCACTGGAGCTGAGGTCCCCAGAGAGGAAGGCAGCCAGCCCAAGGGACCGTCTGGAGGCAGACCTGACCACGCTCAAAGGTCTCATCAAGCAATTCAACAAAGACAGTAGCTAACTGTACCAGTGTCATCAGCTCCAATGTTTTGTCCTCCACATAACTGTCACTGCTTGGGCTGCTACTGGCCTACATTGCCTTGGGTTCAAAGGACCAACGTGGCATGGAAGGATTCTACTGCCTCCCACTACCATTTCCTCCTCTTTCTCTCCCTGCCAGCCCCTGGTGACAGACATGCCTTGCAGTGCAACCTCCAGTCACCCAAAGAATTCATTCCTACCAGGCCTCAAAAGTGACTCCAGTGCTTAGGGTGGGAAGGCAGTTTGTGGCAAACCCTTGAGGTTTGTGGTCACCGGAGACAAAATTGCTGGGGGATGGAGGGAGGGAGAGTTCCCCGCAGACTCTGGTGCCCACCACTCACGGGTGAAGGCCAGGCTGTACCTCAGTGAGCCTGACCACCCAGGCCTGGGAGCAGGCAGCGTCCTTCCTTTCTCCACATTATCACAAGGCACATAGCTACCTTCTACTCTTCCAAAAACTTTACCGTCCTTGCTATCTTTGACCCATGATAGTGGCCTTTGTAAGTAGGAAGCACAAGCCTTCCTGCTGATGTTTCATAGATTTCTACATAAGTGGTAGACTGGGAAGGAATGACCCTTACACCAAAGGCTGAGTGCTTTCCTAACTCTGGCCTGGGACTTTTATTATGATATACTGACTTATTTCTACCCGATCTTATTCTACAAAAGATTTCAAGGCAGCTTGCAAGAATATAGAGTCAAACAGACAAACAAAAACCTCAGGACCAGAGTAAATACAAATGAGAATAAGAGAGTAAGACCAGCAGGCAGCAAGAATGCAGACTCACAAGTCATCAGTCCTACACATTTGTTAAAATTGAGTGGCAACAGTGGCCATGGGCTTACTGCCCCAAGTGAGAGAACTGGCTTGCTGGAGGGTAAATGGCCCCCCAACAAGGACATATATGTTGAGATTTCTAAAAGTTCTCTGTAATAAGTACAAGGCCTTAGGCTTCTCCTTTAGGGCATAAATTAAGCTAGCTTTTGATTCAATCAAAAGTATTCATGTGTAAATCCATCTCCTAATAATTCTGACAAAATTCTAAGCAGGGTACAGGCTGTGTATGAAGTGGTATGGTTCCTCCAGCTCCAAGACTGGGCCAATACCAGGAAGCAGTTCAGGAAAGAAAAACAAGCATGGGCTTTAAATTCAGAGACACTTGAGAAGTCATGCTGTACCATTTACGTGACTTTGGGGGAGTTAGTGTGTGGGTCTCGAGACTGGTTTCCCCATCAGCACAAAAAAGGTATTACTTCTTCTGATCCCAATTGTAAGGACTACCAGAGATGGTTTTGTTCAATTACTGGCACCTACTGAGATAATTATCAAGTACCTACTATGTGCCAGGCCCTGGTATCCAGGCTTTGCATGGATTATCTTGTTGGAGCCACTCAACAAGCATAGGAAGTAAGACTATCCCCAACCCACAAAACAGGAAATTGAGGTTTCTGTGCTAGAAAATGGCAGAGCCAGGCTGCACACACAACAGTCCAAAATTGGGGCCCTCCCCCTCAGCAGAAACACTGCCCTGCTTCCCACATAGTCAGTGCAACACACATTTGGTTTCTTTCTTGCTACTCCCTCTTAAGGCTTGCACAACATCTCTTCAGAAAGACCTGAGACTAACCTTTCAAATGGGCACCTTCCACGGACTATTTGGTCACAAGGTCCTTCGCATTAGAGCAGCAATTCTTCTTCTTCTAGGGAAATCACAAGACATTTGAAGAAGAATTAGAACTTTAGAATTAGAACATATATATATATATATATATATATATATATATATATATATATAATTTCATTCCTCACTTCTGATATGAGAACACCTGAAGAGTCAATAACTTCCTACTGGTTGAAAATGCTCTTCAAGAGATGTTCTAGAAGCCTAAACTGTTCATGACCCTCCAACAGATGCATTGAACCACCTTCAGGGACCAGCTTGAGCATTCCCCACTTTCCCCTGTCATCACTACCTTTCCTCTCAGAGTCAGAAACAAAGAGCTGAGCACCTAATGACACTTCATTTTTATGTGTGTGTTTGGTCAAAACTCCCTTCCACAAATATTCATGTTGACAAAGCTTGAGGGTCAAGACTGAGACCAGATGAGGACAAAAATGAGTCAGATACAACTTTTGCTTCTTCCAAAAGTTTTCAAGCGTTATTTAAGTGCCACAAGAGAGGTTCAAGAAGACAAAAAAAGCACCTCCAGTTTGGGGGTTGAGAAGAACCATCTTAAAGGAGGTGGCATTTAAAGTAGGTCTCAGGCACTCACTAGGATTCGGGCTGATCTGGAAGCAGTAGCAAAGACAGGATGGAACACCTGATATCAGGGCATGTCAGAGCAGGCTGGACGGTTGGGTGTGTTAGTTTGGTGTGCACGATGGGGAATACTGGAAGAATTTATGGTGTGGGAGGAATATGATCAGAGTTGTCATTAATGAAATAATGATTTGGTGAATTAGAAAAGAGATGGATAGATATGGAATATCAGCTCCTACAGTATTTTATTAGTTCAGCATATTGGAAAAAGGGCAAGAGCTGAGGTTGTAACACTGGGATTGGGAAGGAAAGGTAGAGGCTTATTAGTTCTAGCAGAAAAGAAACAATGCCATATTTGTTCATTTTTCTTTCCTCCAGGCCCAACACATTTATTAAGCCTGCAGTAGATGCTTGATGGGTTCTAATAGATTTGTAATTTGGGAATGCTTTGTTCCACTCAAGCTGAGAGCTGTTTCTGATGGAAGGTGGCTTATGTATGGATGGTTGGCAATGTAAGAGCACAATACAGAAGGCAGAGAGCTACAGGGCTTTAATTCCTAAGGAAAAATCCTTTTTAAATTTACTGACTGATTATAAGCATGTTTAGTGGTTAATAAATTGTAAGTGTTTTAAGCATGAAACAATTAAAAGAGATAAATAAAAGTTTATAAAAGGCTTTTAAAATATAATTTCGATTTGAATAGTAAATAGTTTGGGGTAAGAGTTAAATGTTCAACATAAAGTTACATTCTGATTTTATAAAACATATCAGAACCAAGATTATTCCAAAAATGAATCTTCTGGAAAAATCTAGTCTCAATATTTCTTTGAAAAATAAAATACACTAAGCTTGAATACTGGCTTTCAAGAACACCAAAAATGTACTGTACAGGAAGAGTTCTGGAAATATCATCAGGCCTCCTTTGCCCAGAAGCCCATTATCCAGCAGGATAGTAGAGTAGTGAAGCTCTGCCCAGGTTCCAGAGCCTGCCTGTCTACACTGGGGAGCTAGCTCCATCACTTCCTCCTGGTGAGATCCTGGACAAGTACCCCTGTCTTCGGTTTCCTTACCTATATGAGGATAATAACAACACCTGTTTCAGAGAACTGGTATGTGGATTAAATGAATTATTTTTTGTAAAGCAGTGAGAACAGTGCCTGGCACAGTGCCATATAATTATAACTTTAATGATAACTGACTAGATTTATACAGTGGAATTTGTAATTTTTTTTCAAATCTCCATCGTTCTTGAAATATCAATTTACCTAGGTACCAACAGTTGGATAGAATAACAAAAAGGTGATTTTTGCTGTTGTTATATGGTTTAAAAAATATTTTAAGCACTTTTTAAACTGTATAATGTCATTAATTATCTGTTGTGGTTTCCATATTGTCCTACCACGTCAAAGTGTTATTTGGACACCAATAAGCTTGGATAAAAATACATTGGTGGAAAATTGGCCCAAAATAGGTTGGTAACCCTAATAAGCAGTTTATGTAGTCTGGATGAGGTACCAACTAGGTAAAAAGTCTATTTTTACTTGACATCAGTACCAATTATCAAGGAAAGGTATATTCAGACACAAATAAAACTCAGTACTGATGCTGAATTTAGAAGTAAAGTTAATTTCAATAAAAACTGGATGTGGAAAAAATGAGTACCTGAAGCATAGTCATTCCAAGGTTTGTTGGTCACTGAAAAAGCTCCATTCCAAAACCCTGAGAAGTAGGGAGGATGGGGTACAGAGATGGAGGAAATGAAAGTGTATCAAACGCACATGACTCCAGGGCATGACGGCAGCCATCTTAACCATGCTCATGTCAGACCTTCCCTGACAAGGCCCGAAGGCACACATTGCTTCTTGCCTCTCCCTACATCTTGGCCAGGTAAACATCCTAAATGTTTAGTTGAGTTACTTAAATGTTACACTTTTGCTTCTGTGTTGTTTGTATAATCCACAGGGATGTGGGTGGAGAAAGTCTGGAGGAGGCTGTTGTAGTAATTCAGATGAGGGGTGTCATGGGCCAGGATAACAAACGGGATGAACAAGGTTAGACAGATTCTAGAAGTAATTAGGGAAAATAATGTACGGAACTTGGATATAAATCAAATATGAGATGGGAGGATTGAGGGACAGGAAGGAAACAACAAAAACGCCCTCGGGTTTGGTTTAGGTCATTCAATGGGGGGCCATTCTGGGAGAATGGTGGAGGAAGAGGTGAGATGGAAAAGATGAGATCAGTTTAGGACGGAGGAGATCCAAGTGGAAATGTCAAGTGGATATATGCATCTGAAGCTTAGGGAAGGAATCTGTGCCAAAGGGACAGATGAGTTCTTGGACATAAATAGGAATTAAGGCAATAAGTAGATTAGGAATCTTATTGTACAAAGTTATCACAGAGTGTGGGCTCAATTATTGTCAACAAGTACTTAGGAAAAAAGGGAAAAAAGAGACAAACCTGGAAACGGATTCTTAACTATAGAGATCCAACTGAGGGTTGCTGGAAAGGAGATGGGTAGGGGGAAGGGTTAAATGAATGATGGGAATTAAGGCGAGCACTTGAGATGAGCACTGGCTGTTATATGTAAGTGATGAATCACTAAACTCTACTCCTGAAACTAATATTCCACTATATGTTAACTAACTGGAATTTAAATAGAAACTTGAGGAGAAAAAAGATTAAAAACAACAACGACAACACACCAGTACTTAGGTCATCTTCATTCAGTCTTTGGTAAGAGTCTCCTTCACATAGATTTACATTGCTCTCTGGATCAACCTGAGTAGAACAGTTTTTTGGTTCCCAGAGCATACTGAACCAGGTAAACACAAAAGTTAAAAATCTGAGTTCTGAATTAAGGAGGACTATTTATCCTGAATATACACTAACATATATTTTCCAAAACATTATTTGTTTATATATTCTAGACTATGTATATAAGTATGTGTGCATAGTACAGTGATGTAATTTATTTTATAATAAGTATAATGATTGAATAATAAACACATTAGTTATGCTGAAAGTAATACTCTCCTAAACATCATATTTGACAAAACACAAACTGCTTAATAAAAGCATTTTAAGCAATTCAACACTAACCCAAGATTTGAAGGCTGTGAGAAATGGAATGAGACAGAAACCCATATAAGGCTGGGATGCTTCTAGCCTCTGATTATCCAAAGATTGAGGTCAGTTAGAAAATGAGAGGAAAAGCAACAAACCTTGGTTACCTGTGAAATGAGTCTGGAGTGGAGCTTGTGGTCTGACAGCCAGGGGTGCTTGAGAGCCTCACTTGCACTTATTCTCCAACTAAAGGGAGATTCAGAAGGCTGTTAGCAGAGATATACCAAATGAGTCCTGAATCTGCCATTCAACCTCAGCTCTGGCCATTCCCTTTGGGAGACCAGATGGCCAAATGTCAAATTCACAGGCAATTCTACTTTTTCTGGAACTATCATTGATGATTGTAGGTTACCATCAAACCAGTCAGGGTAACAACAGTGGTAAGACAAGTGAGACAAATCATTCAAAATTCTTGTTATTAATTGAACATCTACTTTCAAATACAAGTAACCATTTTTCATGCCATGTTTGAGCTTCATGGATTGAATTTCTATCAGTCAATGGAAGAATAAATGTATACATACTACTGCCAGAGCAAAATGCTACAATGATTCTTGATAATTGCAAGAGCAATTTATATATTAAAACTTTTGAATAATATGTAGCACTAATTTTTGAATTAAGACATTTTAAAGACTTAAATAGATAGAGAGTTAATATAAGTACTGAGACAGAGTACATTAGATACCTTTACAAAGAAACTATATCCTTTTGAGACAGCAAACATTTATACAGCTTAAAAAATAACATGAGAAAGAATTATAGAGATTATATTCTAATTCTAAATTTGGTAAACTTGTCTTGTGTGCTAATTGTTATCACATTAAACTAAATAGCCTTTCAACAAAAAAACTACAAGTGAGTGTAACAGTCTGGAGTCTACTTCTGAAATTGTATCAAGAAAATAATTTCAAGCAGTCATGGAGCTTCAGTTTGTAGATTGCTTCAATAAAATTGTTTCATCAGATAACAAATATTTAAGTATAAGATTTGAAGAGATGATAAATCTTTACCATGAAGGAAAGTTTAATAACTTGGTGAGAGTGTCACCATTGGCAGGACCCGAAGCAGGCAAATGTAATGTTTCTTAAAACTCTTGACCTCTACCAACCTCAGAGGGAAGTGCTATTTTGTTGAATATTATACATTTTCAGTATTGGACCCCCAGAAGCATTCCAATAGCTGATAGTGCCCAAAAAATTATTATTTCTGCACTGTAATGTCAAACTTGTTAAAGTTGACTATTAAAAAGTTAACAATAACACAGTACTAATAATTAAATTCTTAATACATTTCAAGTTTATTTTTGTACATGGAAATGTATTCTATGAGAGTCGTATCAGGTGTTGGCCTTAGTTTCATCCAATAATAATCAGCCAGTTGTCATTCTGCCCAAATGTGCAATTGTCCCTCCCATGGTATTAATGTGACCCTCAGACTGAAGGAGGGGGCAGGACATGGTGCTGGAGGCCAAAAAGCCTTGCTCTGACTCTGCACTGCACTAGCTGTGTGATTGCTTCACTGCTCTCAGCCTCAATTTCCTCATTTAATCCAGAGGATTAAATCAGTAACACATAAAAATATATCTGTAAAATAGATTCTTAGTAAATGTGGATCTTAGCCACCAAAAACTTGACAGAGTTGACACCTTCTATCTGTTCAGTGCCTGGTGTTCAGTCATCTACAAATAATAATAGTAACAACAGCTTTGTGCCTTTCCATTAAAGATAAAACCAATGTATTTTCATTACCCCTGTCCTCATACTGACACCACCAGCCTGGCTAAGTTCTCCTTATCCTTTAGGACTCAGTCCTGACCCTTTTCAATATACTCTAACTTTGCATTAACTGCATTGGGTTATATCTTTTTTAAAAACACCTATCTCTTAGATCGTGTGTTACCTAAAGGCAGGGACTGGACTTTATACATCTGTTCTCAATGCCCCAGACACATTTCCGGGCGGATTATACATAAAATGCCTCCTTTGTGTCAGGCACTTCCCCAGACCCAATGCCCATGATACTTCTTTAATCCCCTCTCCCCAAATACACCCTCCTATCTGTTCATGGTCATGTTTATTAATAACTTAAAAGCAGTAGAGATAATAAAACAAGGAAACAAGTATTGTTGGCTTTGAAAATCTTAAATACTATTTACTAGTATATATTTTCGATACAAAACCATCTGGGGGCACCTGAGTGGCTCAGTCAGTTAAACATCTCACTCATGATTTTGGCTCAGGTCATGATCTCATCATTTGCGAGTTCAAGCCCCACATCGGGCTCAATGCTGACAGTGCAGAGCCTGATTGGGATTCTCTCTCTCTCTCTCTCTCTCTCTCTCTCTCTCTCTCTGCCCCTGCTGTGCTCTTTCTCTCTCCCTCTTTCAAAATAAATAAAATAAGCTTAAAAAATCTGTAAGAGTGTTTTTGACTAGTTAATCACAAAGTCCTTCCCCAACCATAATTCTAAAATGCCAGCACCTATATTTCAACATCACTCTTCTTCATCCTCTGAATTTTGAATTAATGTGGTTTGAACATGACAGAAAATATGAGGCCATGTTATATATCACAGTTAAATGTACAGCCTTAGGGGAAGGTTGACATGACTATCAGTTCTGCCAATTACTGGCCATATGATCTTAGGAAAACTACTTAGAGTCTTATCCATAAAACTGTAATGACAATTCCAGCATCTTGGAGATGGATGGAGGTTAAAAAACATGTCTGGGGCACCTGGGTGGCTCAGTTAGTCAAGCATCCGACCCTTGATTTTGGCTCAGGTCATGATCTCACAGACATGGGATCAAGCCCTTTCTTGGGCTTTGCACTGACAGTAAAGAGCCTGACTGGGATTCTCTCTCTCTTCTCTCTCTCTGCCCTTTCCCCATGTTCTCTCTCTCTCTCTCTCTCTCTCTCTCTCTCTCAAAATAAATAAATAAATAAATAAATAAACTTTTTTTAAAAAAAAGGCATGTCTATACAGCACTTGGCACAGTCTGGCCCACAGTAGGTTCTCAAATGAAATGATAGTTAAGTGTTCACCTACACAGAGCCAGATACATGCTTT